>NC_091286.1:133739053-134989053 GCF_032444005.1 Ranitomeya imitator
GTATACCCGTATCAGAGCAGTCCTAGCTAATGTATGTAA
Organism: Ranitomeya imitator; assembly: GCF_032444005.1. Lineage (NCBI taxonomy): Eukaryota > Metazoa > Chordata > Amphibia > Anura > Dendrobatidae > Ranitomeya > Ranitomeya imitator. The sequence goes on from NC_091286.1 coordinate 133,739,093, forward strand.
TCCCTATCTGATGTATTTAAAACCTGGTCATATGTACAATAACTGTATGAGCAGGATTCAGAAAAGGAATGTCCATGTGGACACGCTGGACAGAACGGCTCCTGTGCGCACAGCTCAAAAAAAGAGGGGTGGAGGCCTCCCCAGTCTTGTGGACACAAGAAAACAATAATGTAAAACCAGAACACATGAGCTGCGCGCACAGTGAACAAGCCCGTAGAGACATGTTCACACCACCAAGAGACTTGAAAACACAAAAAAGCACAGTAAAACCAAAAACACTCTGTTGCAAAAAAATCACAGTGGACAGCAAGTGCTGGTAAAAAGATGGAAAAAAACAGGGTATTTGGTTGATACGTTTTTTGCAAAAAATGTATATTAAGCCGCTCTACCAAACGTCAAGGTATACCCGTATCAGAGCAGTCCTAGCTAATGTATGTAATCCCTATCTGATGTATTTAAAACCTGGTCATATGTACAATAACTGTATGAGCAGGATTCAGAAAAGGAATGTCCATGTGGACACGCTGGACAGAACGGCTCCTGTGCGCACAGCTCAAAAAAAGAGGGGTGGAGGCCTCCCCAGTCTTGTAGACACAAGAAAACAATAATGTAAAACCAGAACACATGAGCTGCGCGCACAGTGAACAAGCCCGTAGAGACATGTTCACACCACCAAGAGACTTGAAAACACAAAAAAGCACAGTAAAACCAAAAACACTCTGTTGCAAAAAAATCCACTGTGATTTTTTTTGCAACAGAGTGTTTTTGGTTTTACTGTGCTTTTTTGTGTTTTCTATAGGGCAGTGCAGATCTGTTTCTTGCTTTTTTTTCTCATGCTGATTCAGCATGAGAAAAAAATTGCATGATGCAACGAGTAGCTCTGCAAATCGGACCACATGCGCCCATTCAAGTCAATGGGTGCGTGTGAAACATCTGCTGCACCCAGATGTCATCCGAGTGCAGTCCGACATCCGCAGACTTGGACTATGGAGGAATTAAGTTCTGTCTTCTCAGCACCGGTGCTGCAATTCTCTCATACGACCGAACTGGATCATACTAAGATGACACTAGGATCTACACTGACAGAGATTGATCCCAGAGTATTCGCCGATACACATGAGAGAATATACGCCATTGTGTCCGAGCCTAAAAGTGATATTAGTCCTCAAACATTAATTTGGGGAGCTTTCCAGGCCAAAGTGCCTTACAGGGGCCAAAAAGGGTGAAGATGAAAGCACTAATTTGTGATCTTACAATGAACCTCTAAGATCTGCATGGCAAAAAATATTTTCTATTCGCATTACTTCTGATTAGTTGCTCCAGGAGTCATACAAATTTGTGATGTGAGGTAAGCAAACATTTAGACTCCCAGTTTGTATTGAGGTTAGACTAACCTGAGTGTGACCCATACGATCCTGTTGTCCGCATGTGGCATAGACACTAGCAGAGTGGAGCGCTACATCATATGCTTTGCGCATCGTTTTTTCAGCCTGCTACAAGGATGATTTTATGGAACGTATGTGAAAATATATTTCTTTATTATATATGAAAGTTGCTTCCGTTCCTTTATTATGGCTTTAGGCCAGATCGTGGATCATATTACTAAAAGATTCTACTTTTCAGATGTTGCTGGTTTAGAAATGTTAAGTTTGACGTGAATATTTTGGTGCGCTGATATCATACAGTATGTAAAATACATGATTTTTGCATTACTTTCAGGAGGAGTCTATTTTAATGTGTTTTAGTGATGAGCGAGCATGCTCACATGCTAGTAAGAGTATCTTCTGCGTGCTTGAATAATATGCTCAAATTTGCATGCTTTAGATTGCTACTTGTATACAATATCAGAACCACTGTCTGCACATGAATTCAGCGCAAGAACTACATGCAGTACATGCATGCAGTGCCAGAACCACCATGAGTACATGAATAAATCACCAAAATTAGTAGAGTGATCAATTGCAGTGCCACGTCAGCCCCATACAATTGAATCGCATGAAGCTACAACCCCTAGTATGTTTTTAACAATGGTAAGGAGATACTGGGAGCTGTTAAGTCATCATACTGTGGACCATATGGGAGCCATAGCACTGATGAGACACAGGAAAGATCACAAACGATTACATCCAGTCACCTTATATCTTCTCTGCTTTGAAGTTGTTCCCATCCCTTTTTCTCCAGTACAGACCCTATGATGAGTTTTCACACTCAGAGCTCATATCTGCAGAACTCATCCCTCCCCTCCCCCCCGCACACTGTCCCTCTGCAACATGTCTCCCCTAAACACGCCCCCTCATAAAACTGCCCCTTTTCACAGTTAGTACCCCCATTTATGTGCCTTCAGTGCCCCAGTCCCAATGCCAGTTTTCCAATGTATTACATTTGAGCTTAAGAAGGAAGCGGTGTACCTCAGACTGCTCCGCCGGCCGTGTGTTGTGCAGGCCTGGATTAGACCTTTAGATGCTAGGGAAGCCCTATGGTGTTTATCTAGTGGCTAGACGGCTGAGATTTACTCTATATATAACCAATTTTCATCCCAGTTTACTGTGTGTGAAAGTTCTTCTTGTGCCAGCCATCTAATCCTGAGTATGGTGGTCCCATGAGATAATTTGGCCCCGTTTGTGTACTACAGTCTGAAATATAATGAAAGGCTGCTGTGCAGGAGTTTTCTCTTGTTCTATTTTTACCTTTGCTCAGTCACTGTTCTCGCTGTTACAGATTTTTTTTTTACTCTGCTTAGTACAAAAGGTTGCGGCTGTGCGTTTTCTTTAGCAATCTGGAACTATCTTTGTAGTTGGGAAATATCTACATTAGGTTGCAGCTTATCAAAGTAGATACCTTTTTGAGACCTTAGACAGTATTTTCGGGTGGTCGATGAAATTCATGTTTTGTCTCATAAACATTCTCATTCTATCTTCACTAATGCCTGGCATTAAATAGAATGGGCAAGACCAAAGCTTGTGTATTCTTATGATGGCGAGGTTCTTATATCAGATCCTGTACAAAATGTAGAAGGAATGACCTTCATAGAAGTTTTCCAACATGAGAAAACTGAGCAAAATATATCAAGATTGGTGTTTCATGCGTCGGTCTTAAACAAAATCTAGCTTGAGTAATATGCTCACATTTAAGAAGTGAATCTAAGGCTACAGTTACACTCTGTGGGCACCGCAGCCACCAAATGGAGTGACCACCTTTTACACTTTATTCCACAATCTGAAATAGGTCGGCACTGCTATTCATCGTCCGCTATTATCGGCATTATCCACGGGCATCCGCATTACTAGGGGTGATGCTGTGCACATTAGTAAAATACAGCAAAGTACGGTAATTCATGTAAAGCGATAGTCACAACACTCAGCCCATTAAACTTCACCCAAAAGTTCAGTTTCTCTGGATAAGTGCATATAGGATGAAGTGCAGGAGGCAAACGTGCGGCAACAGCCCCTACGGTCGTTTCTCGGCCTCAGTAGTTTTTTACTTTGAGAGAGCTTCTTGAGGACATGAAACGACCGTAGGGGCTGTGGCTGCACTTCATCGTGTATGCACCCATTCAAATAAGCAGAACTTTTGGATGAAGTTTAATGTGTGGAGTGCCATGAATATCTCTACAATAGTGATCTTATTTTATTCCTGCTATTCCCCTGACACACACAACACACACTATTATTATTAATGCTCATTGGGTATTGTGAGCAATGCCCCACTAGTAAAGACCATAAAAAATGTACAATACATATTAAAGGCCTGTATCTCTGGAACTGTATGGTGGATTACAAAAACAAACAAGCCGAATACTCAGAAGTAGCAAGTATAAGATGACCCATTTAAAAAAGCGGACTTGGTGACCTAACTAAGCTAGGGATCCAGTTGACCATCTGGGCTCTGCTGTCCTACCTGCACGCCTCTTGTTTCTTTCCTCCATATGATCTCTTGCTGTGAAGCATTGGGTCGAAAGTTTAATCCCCCCCCATTTTATAGATGAGTTTTTTTACAGGGCATCAGCCACCTAATTTAAATACTAGCCCACAGAAAAGGAGTCTTGTGTAAAGAAATATGCAGGCAACATCTGCACAGACATAGGACGCACGTACTGGCGTTATTATGGGCCAATACAGTCAGTGACAGAACGTTTCAGCCATACAGGAGCACTATTGTTACGTTGTGGCGTACCATTCAGTAGTAATACCGGCCGCGGCTTTCTAATCTTTCCCACTGTATATGTAACTATGGAGCCAATGCTTACCAGGTATGCCACCATAGCCAATCACCTGACAAATGAGCAGCTGGCATCTCTGAATATTCACAAGTCCTACCTACAAAATTCTTAGTTTTCGCTGCTAATTTCTGTGCAGCTTTTAGGCGAATTATCTTTACTATTGGTCAAAACCACAAAATAGTGGTTTATATATTTAATATTCCTTATTACGGTCATCTATGTACAGTATAACATAAATGAATCTGTCTTTTCTTATGTGTAACTCACAGCAGCTGGATCCTCCGTGCAGAGGAATAAATACAAGAGGGCCTAAATTAGTAAAGGCAGGTAAATAATATATAAGAAATCAGCCGCTATGAAGATAAGTGAAGATATTATGATCGAACATTAAAGCTAAAAATACCATCTGTCCTCAGTAACCCTTTGTGTGAGTCGGAACAATACTCCATCAAAGCTCGGCTTACAATTTAATTTCAAGTATGCTGTTTTAGAATAAGTTACTCCTACGGCCTCTTAGAAATGAATCTTCTGCTTCTGCTTTACAATACAATGATTCTAACTAAAGAAGAAAATCTGAAGGAAAAAAATTATTCAAGAACCGCAAGTGTTTTATTACGAGGCGAGTGCCCCCCTTTCATCCGTCGAATGGTTTGTGAAGGTGTTCCACATCGCTGGTGACTAGGGATGAGCGAATAGCTTCGATAATGCCTTATCCGAATTGGTATAGCGCTTACCGAATAACTGCATCTGATACCTGGAGTTCTCCCGATAATCATGTGTTCGGTGCAGCAGCTGCATGTGTCACCGAACAACTGATTATCGGGAGAACTCCAGGCATCCGGGTTCCCGAGGCAGCTATTCGGTAAGCGGATAAGGAGTTATCCAAAGCTATTCGCTCATCCCTACTGGTGACATAAAATCACCCAAACATCGGACAAACATCATGGCATCTGACGGTCAAGTTTACAAGTACATAATTTTGGTAACTATATGAACCATGAAAAAGAAAAAAAGACTTCAAACTTTAAGAAGTCTGTGCAGATAAAAAATTTTCACAGGTTATGGTAAATAGTTTCTTCCGTGTGTTCGATAAGACTTGCCTATTCCATTCTATGGGGGCGGAAAATGAAATCTGATTCCGTATGGAGCTTTAGTATGGCATCTGATTTTTGCTTATACTTTACAATCCTTTAACTTAGGAAACTTTTATTTTATACATTTACATGTATTTTATACATTTTTTTTTTTTTTTTAAACTTCTGATGTATAAAAACGCATGTTGTACAGATGACGAATTATAGAAAATAGCTAAGTTTTCTGGATGAAATGTGGACTTTTTTGTTATACCCTTTTATGAGCTTGGTCTTTATAGATGGTGGCACTCGCATCCAGTATACAATGCCGTTCAGACTGTAGTATTTTAGAACTCCCATTGCTCCAGCTTGGTACATATGAGCTTCGGCATAAGCCCCTCAGAGTTACAATTTTGAAAACATTTTGTAATGGCAAAGGGAATAGTTATATTAGGTAATCCCAATGTTATACATGATAAGACGGAGCTTGGAGTAGATCCTATAATGCACGTCAGTGTATTTAAACTTGAAATCCAATACATTAAATTACTGTTCTTACTGGAGGAAAATGCCAGGTAACAATGAATGTACCCATGGAAATTGTCTGGGATAAGCCTGCTATAGTCTTTTGACTCTGCTCCGCCTTAGACAAGAACAGTGATACTTTTTTTTTTTTTTCTCCATCAGCAGCCTATATTTAAGGCCAGTCTCACACGTCCAGATAATTCCGGTACCGGAAAAATCTGTACCGGAATTGTCCGTGTGCTCTTGTGGCACATCAGTGTGGCACACGTGCGGCATCCGTGTGCCGACTGGGTACCACACGCACCGTGCAGGAGACAGCGCTACAGTTAAGCGCTGTCCCCTGCATCTGGTGCTGAATCCCCATTCATTTCTTCTCTCCAGCAGCGTTCGCTGGAAAGAAGGAATGAATCTTTTTTTTTTTTTTATTTATTTTTGTTTCTAAAATAAAGTTGCCGGTAATCTGCCCCCTGCCACCCCCTGTGCGCCCGCCCGCTGGCATTAAAATACTTACCCAGCTCCCACGGCGCTTACATCCTCTCAGCGTCGCAGCTCTTCTTGTATGAGCGGTCACGTGGTGCCGCTTTTTACAGTAATGAATATGCGGCTCCACCCCTATGGGAGGTGGAGCAGCATATTCATCACTGTAATGTGCGGCACCACGTGACCGCTCATACAGGACAAGCAACGACGCTGAGGATGTAAGCACCGAGGGAGCTGGGTAAGTATTTTAATGCCAGCAGGCGGGCGCACAGGGGGTGGGAGGGGGCAGATTACCGGCAACTTTATTAAAAAAAAAAAAAAAAAAAAAAAAGCGCTGTCTCCTGCACGGCACATGGACTGCACACGGACAACATCCGTGTGCGGTACATGTTTTACACGGACCCATTGACTTTAATGGGTCCGTGTAATACGTGCGCTCCCACGAACACTGACATGTCTCCGTGTTTTCCAAACGGACACACGGTCTGTGAAAACACGCTGACATGTGCAGAGACACATTGATTTTAATGTCTACGTGAGGAAACTGTCACCTCACGTTCCGGAGCCACTGACGTGTGAAACAGCCCTAAGAAGTATTTTGTGATATTCATGGCAAGGGTTAGTCATCCTTTGCATCGCTACCCCACACCATACTTGACATACAGTATATTCAAATTTTGCTTTCTATTACTCCTAAAGATCGCAAATTTAGACTGTAGATTTTAGGGCAATCTGTTTCTAAAGACGAACTCCATCATCAAAATAAACATCTTACTTGCAACAAATTATTCAAAATAAAGAAAAAAGGAGTGCTGACTTGATCAAAATAATACAAATGTATTAATTTAAAGACCCAACTGTGTGCTAGACTGGGAAGGACTTCTAAGAAGAATTATCAAAGCGAAATAAACATTGTAGTTTTCATATCGGCAAAAAATAAAAGTTGTGTAGCAGCACATGTGAATATTTAATGGGGCAAAGTTGTGACAAACTGAGAAAGTTCTGGTTGGGGATCTCGAGGCTTTTCTAACACCAGAGCTTGCATTGGTTAATCAAAATATCAAAAATAAATTTGGACCGATTTGTAAAAGATTGGATGTTCAATGATCAAACAGTGGTGCATTTAGTTACCTGGAAATCTATTTGCCTATTATATTTGAAATGGAGACAAAGTTAATATTGGCTTGCAATATGAGCATTTGTTGCAAATAATATGAAATGGTTCACAAGAATATTGATAGTATAGCAAATAAAATTGCCAATAGCATGTTTACTATCATTACAATTTATAATCCAAAATGTCTGTAGGAAGAAACTCCATATACGGTACATGAATATTCAAAATAAAGAAAACAGGAGTGAAGACTTCATCAAAATAATAGTAGACTAGAGATGAAGAAGAATTCATGTAGTCACCCAGGGAATAGTTAACTTGGGTAATGAAATAGGGTCTCATGCCTTACATGTAAATTAAGTGCATGAAGGTCTCACTACCTGACATGAACGAGTACAGTATCGTAAACTAGAGTTCACAGGCACACCAATAAATAATCTGCAGCTGATTAATTAAGCCAAGGTGGCAAGGTAAGAGGCAGCAGAGTAATAAAGTGCATGTGCCAGAAATTCATTATTGGCATCAATAACACTTACCCATGGTAATATGCAAGTGCACAAATACAATTCCCAGGGAACAACCCCGGACAAATGTTTTGTATTAGCTTTTTCCATGCTAGCCTGTCAGCCCTTTTTATACCTTGAGCTGCAAATGGCCTGAATGGCGGCGCATGCGGTGTGCGGCCCGGACCGGAAGTAGTCATTGTGTACCCGACATCTTTGAAAGAGCACATGTTAGGGAGAAAACTCCCAGTGACGTCACAGACGTGCACTGACAGGTCAGAGACCGGATCTGATGTTAGGTCACACCGCGCATGCGCACATCGGCGGCTATTTTTATGAAGCCCATAGATATTCGCCTTCTTCAACAGTGTGAAAATAGGGCTTTTTTTTGTTTGGTCATATGAAAAAAATCATATGAAAAAAAATGAATAAATTAAACGTAACAATAAACTCCTGTAATGTTGGTTGTTCTTGCAGATGATTGTTGCAAATCAGAGAGTCCATAAGAAATGCTAGGATGTTTTAGCATTGAAGCTATGTTATGGTATGGACTTTTTTGAACTTAGACTTTAAACAGAATGGTCCATTATTTTGGTGCTGTAGAGTCTGGTAGTTTTTATATAGCTGGTTGTCCTGATGCTGACGTACATCTGATGGCATGTTGCTTCCAGCTACTTTGGCTCCAACTATTCTACCTCTCCCGATTTTCATAGTAGCTCAGTGTTCTAGGAAGTTGTTGCCAGCAGATCAGTATGTAGAGAGGAAGGAAAGCATTGAAGTCCGGGCTTGCAGATCATCGGGCTTGCATCCTGAAATGGATATTGAGCAGTCTATAGGCCGAGTGGAGAATCACACATCCTGCGTGTCTGTGTAGAGGAAAGGGCATTCAGTGCAGACTTGACAGGGAGAAGGAAATGGCACATACATTGCAAGGCTTGGGGCACAGCAGCACATTTGGATTAGATTGTGTTGGCACCAATTGAATTTTGTGTATATTGTGTTGTGTTTTTTTTTTATTCTAGCACGTAGGATGAGCGTATCTGCAGTTACAGCTGTACATGCGGTTAGGTGATTGCTGTATTGTTAAAATACATGATTCCATGCCACTAACAGTTTTCAAAGATATTCAGAAAGATATAGGATTTTTTTTTTAATAGAATGATTAATCGCAAGCGAACGATAAATGAAATTTCCGAATTTTGATTGTTTGCTTTGTCTCTGCTTTTGGGTGATTTGTATACTAGTTTGTCAAATGTAAGAATGTGTCTCCATAGCTGGTTTGAGAGACCAGTATCTACAGTCCAAATAGACTTGTGTGCTGACATCCTGCTTTCTCTAATCCCCGACCTCTCTGCTTTTTAGAGTATTCCTATTTTCATCTAAACTAAAAATCACAAGTAATAGGTAGTAATGCAGACATAAGGTCTTTGTGGACCTGCACATAGACCAACATTGCTTTATGTATTCTCTGTTGCGTGCCAACCATGCATCCATGTCAACGTACCTCAGTTGCTAATATATATAGGAAAAAAGCCTATGAATTTTGTGTAGGAGCACTAACTATTTTCCCAGTATGGGATATTTCTTCTTTACGCTATTTATAAATGTTGGCTGATGGGCCAATAATGTGGTGGGTACACCATAAATATACAATGGAAAAGGTGACTGTTCAAATGATGTCCCACCGCTCGGTGCTTTACAGCGGGGCCAATCTACTATATAATTGTCTAAGGGTCACTTCCGTCTGTCTGTCTGTCACGGATATTCATTGGTCACGGCCTCTGTCTGTCATGGAAATCCAAGTCGCTGATTGGTCGCGGCAAAACAGCCACGACCAATCAGCAACGGGCGCAGTCCGGCGGAAAAATGGCTGCTCCTTACTCCCCGCAGTCAGTGCCCGGCGCCCGTATACTCCCCTCCAGGCACCGCTCACACAGGGTTAATTCCGGCGGTAACGGACCGCGTTATGCCGTGGGTAACTCACTCCGTTACCGCCGATATTAACCCTGTGTGTCCCCAACTTTTTTCTATTGATGCTGCCTATGCGGCATCAATAGTAAAAAGATCTAATGTTAAAAATAATAAAAAAAGCAAAAAAACCTGCTTTTCTCACCCTCCGTCGTCCGATGCGCTCGCGCCTGCCGCCAGCTTCCGGTCCCAGAGATGCGTTGCGAAATTACCCAGAAGACTTAGCGGTCTCGCGAGACCGCTAAGGCTACGTTCACATTGGCGTTCCGCCAATGTGCGTCGCTGTTGCGCCGGCGACGCAGCGGCGATGCAGCGGCGACGCGCCCCTATGTTTAACATAGGGGACGCGTGCGTTTTTTGGGTGGCGTTTTTTGACACTTGCGTCGTTTCCGACGCTAGCGTCGGACGCAAGAAAATGCAACAAGTTGCATTTTCTGTGCGTCCGATTTTGGTCAAAAAACGACGCACGCGTCGCAAAACGCGCGCGTTTTTGCGCGCGTTTTTCAGTGCGTCGCGCGTTGCGCCGCCGACGCAGGGCGGCGCAACGCTAGTGTGAACGTAGCCTAAGTCATCTGGGTAATTTCGCAATGCATCCTGGGAACGGAAGATGGCGGCAGCCGCGCGCGTATCGCCGGAGCTTCGCTGGATCCCAGGGGGTGAGTATATACCGTAACTATTTTTTATTTTAATTATTTTTTTTTTTAACAGGGATATGGTGCCCACACTGCTACATACTGCGTGGGCTGTGTTAGATACCGCGTGGCTGCTATATACTACATGGGCAGTGTTATATACTATGTGGGCTGTTATGTACTGCGTGGGCTGTGCTATATATTATGTGGCTGCTATATACTGCATGGGCTGTGCTATATACTACGTGCCCTGTGTTATATACTGCGTGGCCTGTGTTATATACTGCGTGGCTGCTTTATACTGCATGGGCTGTGTTATATAGTACGTGGGCTGTGTTATATACTGTTTGGGCTGTTATATACTGCGTGGACACTATTATATATTGCGTGGCCTGTATTAACGCATCGGGTATTCTACAATATGTATGTATATAGCAGCCACATAGTATATAGCACAGACCACGTAGTATTTGTCTGCTATATACTACATGGCTCCTATATACTACGTGGCCTGTGCTATATACTATGTGGCTGCTATATACATACATACATAAATACATATTCTAGAATTTTCGATGCGTTAGAATCGGGCCACCATCTAGTCATTTATATACACCTTCCCGCCTGCTTGGTTTCCATATATTTCCACCCCCCACTCATCTTTGACAGAGGGAAACCAAAGTGGGAAGGCGTGTATAAATGTTTGGCCCTGATGAAGCGTGACATACCCAAAACGGCTGTCTAGAATGTAGGGATTTACAACTTTGTCATTCTCTCTTAAATTAAGGGTTGTGACCCATCCCCTCTAGTAAATGTAGCATGGATGTCACCAACTTCTTACATTAGTGATGATTTACCTTAGCCCTCCTTGTATTCTCTATGGCTCCAAACAGTAGAGATGACAAGACTCTGATACGTATCATTTGATTAAGTGATTTTGTTGTAATTATAAACTATACATGTCTATTACATATAAATGTAGCTGCTGCTGCTGCAAGTCCAAGGGGCCAGAAGGGGTTAAGGGCTAATGGTGGCTCTTCTTCCTGTGCAATGAGTAGCACTTGCTTGTGCAGCATCCTGACCTTGAAGCAGTCCTCTCTCCAGTGGAGCATACCCTGGAGTAGACGAGAATCAGATGTGTCATCACAGGCGCAGCCTGTATCCCGGGTCACCCACTTATAACAACTGGGGAAAAAGCAAATTGTTTGAATAAATGAATAAATGAAATTTGCTCCCGTCCCTTAAAGCACAAGTGACATCCTACCTTCCCAGCAGTAAGGAAAGCAATAAGTTGCCATAGAAACCAGTTTAATCTCTTGCATGCAGCTTGCAGCCGAAATATGTTTAGTAAATACTGACATTTCCATTCCAGATCTGCGCCTGACTCGCAGGTAATCACATCACTAATTGGGAATGGTATATAGTCTCTGTTAGACTGTGTACCTGCTGCTATGAAAAATGCTATGGTGCCAGCATCCCTAACATCTTCATTTATATCCATCACCACCGATGTGAGCGAACGCTGCGTTGTGGTGGTCTACACTAAATGTATGCTATGTGGATAGACTTGTATGTTAATTTAATGAGAAAAATGCTTAGAAACGAAAATCTCAATTTTCTGTGTAGCTGCGTATATATACGTGTGTGTATATGTATACATATGTATGTATGTGTGTGTGTGTATGTATATATATATGTATATGTATATATATATATATATATATATATATATATCTATCTACTATATAAAGCTGAATGTGTGTGTGTGTGTGTGTGTGTGTGTGTATGTCCGGGATTGGCATCTGCACCGTCGCAGCTACAGCCACAAAATTTTGCACAGCCACACGTCTGGACCCTGAGAGCGTCGTAGGCTACGTTGTGAGGTGAAATTTTAACCCCGCGCTTTCCAATTCACCAAACAATTTTGCCCCTATCTACATAATGGGGAAAAAAGTGAAAGGAAAAGTGTTGGAGGCGTCACGGCTACAGAAACAAAATTTTGCACAGTCGCACGTCTGGACCCTGAGAGCGTCATAGGCTATGTTGTGAGGTGAAATTTTAACTCCGCGCTTTCCAATTCACCAAACAATTTTTCCCCTATCTACATAATGGGGAAAAGTGAAAGGAAAAGTGTTGGAGGCAAATTGACAGCTGCCAGATGTGAACAAGTGGGACTTAGAGTGAGAGCGATGGCGCCAAAGAGTATATACCGTACAGTTGCTAAGGTAGGACCCCGACATGGGATACTCACCACACGGGGATATGAACACACACACAAAATGCGCCACACACTACCACGTGCTTGAACACATATACCACCCTCAGCACACATTTCACCACACATACGCCAACCTCGCGACATAAAAGTCGAAACACAAAAGTCGCCGCTCAAAACTCACCACGCGCAAAACTCGCCACATGCAAAAACTAGGCTCACGCAAAACTCGCCACAAGTGCAAAACTCACCTCATGGAAAACTCGCCACACGTAAAACTTGCACATGCGGAAAAATTGCCATATGCACAAAATTTGCAACACATGCAAAAGTTGCCTCACACAAAACTTGCACATACTCAAAAGGCACCAGACATAAAACTCACCACGCGCAAAACTCGCCATGCGCAAAACTTGCTGCACACAACTTGCTACACTAACCTGTCACATGCAACTCGACACACAAAAAGTTGCTACACGCATGTTGCCACACACAACTCATCTCACAAAAGTCGCTACATGCATGTCGCCACACACAACTCAACACACACAACTCAACACACACAACTTGACAAACGAAACTCGCCCTAAAACACACACAAGTCTGGTATTAGCCTTCAAAAATAAAATTCTGATTAATAAGCAGACAAACTACAAGAGCAACAAATGTACCATATAGGAAATACGGCAGCTGTCAGTCACATGACCTGTCTATTATGTGTATGTGTGAGCTAATATATACTGCCAGGGGGAGGGATTCCTGTTGGCTGGGGATTTATCAGGCTGCCAATTTATCTTACAAATACTGAGGTAAAAATACTGAGCAAATAACGTGTTAACGAGGTCTAATACAGGAGATCACACAGGTATATACTATATACAGGGGAGATGACACAGATATATACTATATACAGGAGAGATGACACACAGGTATATACTATATAAAGGAGGAGATGACATACAGGTATATACTATATACAGGAGGAGATGACACACAGGTATATACTATATACAGGAGCAGATTACCTACAGGTATATACTATATACAGGAGGAGATGACATACAGGTATATGCTATATATAGAAGATGACATACAGGTATATACTATATACAGGAGGAGATGACACACAGATATATACTATATACAGGGGAGATGACACACAGGTATATACTATATACAGGAGGAGATGACATACAGGTATATACTATATATAGAAGGAGATGACATACAGGTATATACTATATATAGGAGGAGATGACATACAGGTATATACTATATACAGGGGAGATGACACACAGCAGATATATACTATATACAGGGGAGATGACATACAGGTATATACTATATACAGGAGATGACATACAGGTGTATACTATATACAGGAGATGACATACAGGTGTATACTATATATAAGGGAGATGACAAACATGTATATACTGAGGTGAAAATGAGAGGTGTGAGGTGAAAATGAAAAGGTGTGAGTGCAAAATGAGGAGTGAGGGAAAATAGTGTAGTGATCGGAAAATGACAGATGTGAGGTCGAACTGACAAGTGTTAGGCGGGAATGAGAGGAGTGAGGGAGAAAATGAGAGGTGTGAGGGAGAAAATGAGAGATGTGAGGGGGAAAATTAAAGATGTGATTGGGAAAATGAGAGGCGTAATGGGAAAATAAGAGAAGTGACGTGCTATAACTAACCACAGATATTTACTATGCCCAGGCAACGCCGGGCTCTTCAGCTAGTATATATATATATATATTGTGTGTTTTCTACTACTAAAAGGACTGTCAGCACAGGATGACTATTGAGACTAAGTCCCACCTCTCAGTGCTACACAGCGGGGCATATCATTTATATACACTGTCCCACTTGCTTGGTTTCCATATATCTCCATCCCCCTCTTCTTAGGCCGGCGACACCCTAGCGTGTTTTACGGACGTATGAACGCATTAAATACGTCCGTAAAACACGCATTCCACACGGGCCAATTATTCTCTATGCCCCAGCTCCTATCTGCCGTATTTTACTGATCCGTATTATACGGCTTTCTACGGCCGTAGAAAATCGCAGCATGCTGCGTTTGTCACCGTATAGCGCAAAAAAAAATCGCCAATGCAAGTCTATGGGGGCCCAAAAAATACGGATTACACACAGACCAGCAGTGTGACTTGCGAGAAATACGCAGCGGTGTTAGCGAGAAAAGCCGGCAATTCAGTGCGGTGTACAGTAAAATTACACTGACAGCTTACAATAGAATAGGTGGAATAAATGTGTACACATAGAATAGGTATATATATGTATGTCATTGAGACACATATATGCATATATATTAATATTTCATCCAGCGCTAGATAGCTTAAAAGCCGGCAATTCAATTGCCGACTTTTGCGATCTCCTTCCTAAACCCGACATGATATGTGACATGGTTTACATACAGTAAACCATGTCATATCCCTCTTTTTTTTTGCATATTCCACACTACTAATGTTAGTAGTGTGTATGTGCAAAATTTGGCCGTTCTAGCTATTAAATTAAAGGGTTAAATGGCGGAAAAAAATTGTCGTGGGCTCCCGCGCAATTTTCTCCGCCAGAGTAGTAAAGCCAGTGACTGAGGGCAGATATTAATAGCCTGGAGAGGGTCCACGGTTATTGGCCCCCCCTGGCTAAAAACATCTGCCCCCAGCCACCCCAGAAAAGGCACATCTGGAAGATGCGCCTATTCTGGCACTTGGCCACTCTCTTCCCATTCCCGTGTAGCGGTGAGATATAGGGTAACGAAGGGTTAATGTCACCTTGCTATTGTAAAATGACATTAAGCCAGATTAATAATGGAGAGGCGTCAATTCTGACACCTATCCATTATTAATCCAATTGTATGAAAGAGTTAAAAAAACACACATTATTAAAAAGTCTTTTAATGAAATAAACACACCGTTTGTTGTAATATTTTATTGTACGCTCAATCCACTGGCTGAAGACCCTCGCTCTGTGACAAAGAAAAAATAATAAACCAACAATATACATACCTTCCGTAGATCTGTAACGTCCCACGTTGTAAATCCATCTGAAGGGGTTATTTTTTTTTACAGCCTGGAGCTCTGCTAATGCTGCGCTGCTCGTGGCTGTAAAACCCCAGCGAATGAATGGGAACTAGGTCAATGACCTGTAGTTACCTTCATTCGCGGTGAGGCGCCCTCTGCTGGATGTCCTTCGAGCGTGGGAAAAAATCTGAAAAGTTCCCAGGCTCGAGTTCAAATGAGGACAACCAGCAGAGAGCGCCTCACCGCGAATGAAGGTAACTACAGGTCATTGACCTAGTTCCCATTCATTCGCTGGGGTTTTACAGCCAGATCTACGGAAGGTATGTATATTGTTGGTTTATTTTTTCTTTGTCACAGAGCGAGGGTCTTCAGCCAGTGGATTGAGTGTACAATAAAATATTACAGCAAACGGTGTGTTTATTTAATTAAAAGACTTTTTAATAATGTGTGTGTTTTTTTTTAACTCTTTCATACAATTGGATTAATAATGGATAGGTGTCATAATTGACGCCTCTCCATTATTAATCTGGCTTAATGTCACCTTACAATAGCAAGGTGGCATTAACCCTTCATTACCCCATATCCCACCGCTACACAGGAATGGGAAGAGAGTGGCCAAGTGCCAGAATAGGCGCATCTTCCAGATGTGCCTTTTCTGGGGTGGCTGGGGGCAGGTGTTTTTAGCCAGGTTGGGGGGGGGCAATAACCGTGGACCCTCTCCAGGCTATTAATATCTGCCCTCAGTCACTGGCTTTACTACTCTGGCGGAGAAAATTGCGCGGGAGCCCACGACAATTTTTTCCGCCATTTAACCCTTTAATTTAATAGCTAGAACGGCCAAATTTTGCACATACACACTACTAATATTAGTAGTGTGGAATATGCAAAAAAAGGGGGATATGACATGTTTTACTGTATGTAAACCATGTCTCAAATCATGTCGGGTTTAGGAAGCAGATAGCAAAAGCCGGCAATTGAATTACCGGCTTTTAAGCTATCCCGCGCTGGATGAAATATATATAAATATATATGTATGTATATGTGTCTCACTAATATATATATATATATATATATATATATATATATATATATATATATATATATATATATATATGTGTATGTGTGTGTGTGTGTGTTTTTATTATTTTTTGAGCACATGGATCCCTTGTATATCCGTATGTCGGGTTTGCAAGCCTGCGAGAAAATCTCGCAGTACGGATGCCATACTGATTACATACGGAGGATGCCATGCGCAAAATACGCTGACACACCCTTCCTACGGAGGAGATACGGACCAGTATTTTGGGGACTTTTCAGCGTATTACGGCCGTAAATTACGGACCGTATCTTTATACGCTGAGTGTGAGGCCAGCCTTAGACAGAGGGAAACCAAGGTGGATAGGTGTATATAAATGTTTGGCCCCGCCGTGGAGCACCTGAGGAAGCGTGACATACCCGAAACGGCTTTCAGCCATTTTGTCTCCACAAACCTTGTTTGGAGCTACAAATAAAGCTTATTTTAATGTGCCATGTTAGTGCCCTATTTCTCTCCCTACATTATGAATTGGACTTTCTCCTGGTGATGACTATTTATTAGCCGCCCTATGTTGAACAGACATAGTGTATGGCAACACTGGCGTTAACATTGATGGGTGCTTATGTGGGTGGAAAGTTTAAAATATTATTTTCTCTGAAGCACATTTGTAATTAAGGTTTTTAATTTAGCCTGAGCATTTAAGGTGGTGTTAATGTTGTAGATCCCTTTAGTTGCAAGAAGTAGAGCACACTTACTTGTGAACTCTTATGAGCTGAATGACCCCTGTATGGCAGCATGACAGTCTATTGATGACCTTAGGGTCAGATCTTCAGAATTATTGTATACGTATTCTTTTAATTCCACCCCATATGGCATCCACATGTCACCTCCAGGTGGGGCATCATTGCCTGTCTGAATAGCAGGGTTTGACAGTGTGCATCATTATACCGCACGTTTGCGGGTCAGCACAAAGCATAAGATAAGGCTTCTCTGTCATACTCTTCGTTTTAGACATTTTGCTATGAATCCTTTTGTATCTGGACATTTGCTTGTTTGTATGTGAGCTCTGTGTTCAATATCACGTGGGTTGTCGGCCTTCTTCTGCCCTACACATACATACGTACAGAAAAGCTGGCAAGTGGAGCAGCAGGAGGAGAATATTTGAGTAGTGCGTTCGTCAATCTACAGATCTAATTTTCCCCCATTACAGGAGTTTAATCTCTCTCCCCCCTACACCACCCTCTGGTGGGGGCAAGCTCAAAGCCGACTGTAGGAAGCTGCACCTCATGTCTATTAATGTATAATTTCAAAAACCTGACCGGAACATCCAAACATAGACTAAGTGTGAACAGGTGCTGAACCTAGAGTCGCCAACTCGTATATAGTTAAGTAAATAAGGCAGCACACTGCAGCGCTAAAACATGTAAACTTGAAAACACGAAATTTGCATTACTGCACTAGAAATATGAAAAATGAGAGCTTTTAGCGCATAAAAATGGCCAATTTTATGTGTACCTGGTAGCCCCTTTACGGCATCTCTCTTATACCAGGTCCTAAACTTGCCTTACCTCGCTGAGAATAAATGTCTCCATCTGAATGGGTACATGTGAAAACCTCTTCCTAGACTAAAATTCTCTCTCACTCTGTGGAGGGGTATTGGACCTGCTGTAATTAAAACACCTGAAGCTAGGAGGCGGAGTGCACGATCAGAAGGCTAAAGAATACATTTCAAAAACCTGACCGGCACATCCAAACATAGACTAAGTGTGAACAGGTGCTGAACCTAGAGTCGCCAACTCGTATATAGTTAAGTAAATAAGGCAGCACACTGCAGCACTAAAACATGTAAACTTGAAAACACGAAATTTGAACTGCATTACTGCACTAGAAATATGAAAAATGAGAGCTTTTAGCGCATTAAAATGGCCAATTTTATGTGTACCTGGTAGCCCCTTTACGGCATCTCTCTTATACCAGGTCCTAAACTTGCCTTACCTCGCTGAGAATAAACGTCTCCATCTGAATGGGTACATGTGGTATAAGAGAGATGCCATAAAGGGGCTACCAGGTACACATAAAATTGGCCATTTCTATGCGCTAAAAGCTCTCATTTTTCATATTTCTAGTGCAGTAATGCAGTTCAAATTTCGTGTTTTCAAGTTTACATGTTTTAGCGCTGCAGTGTGCTGCCTTATTTACTTAACTATTAATGTATAATGTCTATTAGTTTTTAGATTAAATTCTAGTAAATATGTGGCATCAATAGTTCATGTCCTCGTCTGTAAGCCCCATCCCCTTTTTGGCGTCTGCATAAAAGGTCAAAAAGCTGCCAGATTTTGGGGGTAAGCTACCACTAAAGTCTGGATTCATAAAGCCATGTCACACGTTCTGACTATGGACCGGCCATGGGTCTCCTCACCTAAATTTTATAGGCTCGTACATGCGCGTCAGGGTGACTTGCCACTGCCTGTTCATTTTCACACTGCTAAACATGGATGTGCGGATCCAGTCTAAAGCCGTGTTTCTGGTCCGAATGCGGTCTGTGGGAAAACATAGAAATAGACAGCACTCCGACCACTGTCATTTCATGGGGCGGTGCAACTGAATTTTATTTTTTCAATAAACCAAATCTGCACTTAAAAAAAAAAAAAAAAAAAAAATTGCAGTATTCACTGGCTTCTACCATGTGTTGGGTGCATAAAATATACTGGGCTTTTCATGCTGAGCAGCCATACAGCACACATTGCAATTCTTGTGTATTTGTAATGACTCATGTCATAATGAATAAAACAGGTTGCATGCAGATGATACATGAGAAAACAGTCTCCATGTTTTCTGGATGACGCTCAGAAAATCTTTTATACGCTCATATGAATCTGGCATAATATCAAAAAGCGTCCTCAGGGGCAGGATAAACCCCTGTACTAGTGACCTCCCTCTTATAACTGCAGGGCAAGCGCTTGCCTGCCACAGGGTGAGTCCCTGCAGGAAACCGTGCATCCCACCTTCCTCCATTGCTTGCAGAGTGCCGCTGTAATGGTGACACTGATATGTGCTGGCTCCTTGTATTGTGCAGTACATGAATAAATCTCTTGTCTGATAATATGTTGAGTATAATTGCTTTGATTCTTCATTTTAATTGAGCCCTGTTTAATGCTATAAGGAGCTTGGATGAGATGGAAATGCCTTTTTCGACCTTGTTTTCCCTCCCCGTTTCCCCGCTCCTGTCTCAGGCTCGCTGCGGTCCCTCTGTTACATTCTCTATGATGTTATCAGATGATGTGTAGCACACCTCCGTCTGTATAAAAGGAAGCGTGCGGCCTGGTGACATTTTCACGGCTTATGTGCTTTCCTTTGTCAGTTTCTAAATATGATCTTTTTATTTAACTTTTTTTCTTTCTTTCTTAAGCGGTTCTTCCTTAACATAATTAATGTCAGGTTTGGTCGGCCAGGAGTGGAGTGCTATTGCCAGCATGACAGTGCTTCTTCAGTAATCCAGCTTCAGTTCCTGATTAATGAGGTTAGTCGAATCACTTTAATCTCCTCTCTGACATCACTGCCTCCTGTGTTTCTTCTCTCCTTCACTTCCTATTGTTATTTTTGTGTAGGGTTGATCAACTACTACAGGACCGAAATCCCGGTAAACAGCATTCCACACATTTATGTACATTTATACATGTTTGTACAGTTAATTATGTATATGTGTGCACACTTAGGAGAGGCATACATTTTATTCTGCATAAACTTGGTTTAGTCTTTAGTGTTGAACATGGCTTTATAATTTTTCTACATCTCTGGTTTCAATGTAAACTGCATTACATACATAATTCCGTAATGTTTTCTTACAAAGTCATGCAGTAATTGTTTTTTAATCCTCGTTTTAAAAGCACATGGGTTCCATACTGAGATACCCTGTGGTGGGCTACAGGATCACTCATGATCTGGTGTCGTCCTCTGCGCTGGGGGCAAGTATAATGTAGCAGCTGCTGTGGGCCTCAGCAAATGAGTAGGCCCAAAGAATAATGACAAATTGCTGGAAATGTACCGGTTCCTGTAATCCTGTTCCAACGTAAATTCATTAAAGCTGCAACTTAGCAGTAGCAGGTCCATTTCGCAGCTGCATGGCCGTGGACCTCAAGGGGGAGATAGATGCAGCTTATCGCCGCTTCTGTCTCTTTGCCGGGTACATAGCGCTTAATGAGTACTGTGGAGTGAAAAGAAGCATTGGCACTGCCCTTACTTCTGTAGGACCAGACGATCACTAGATGGCCAGGCTTCACCAGTGCTTATCCAAGCATTTTTGTTTTTATCTTAGGTTTGTCTCTCCCCAGTATAGCAGTGCTGCTAAGTCCTAGGAGACTCAGATCAGATCTGCCAATGAGGTGTGGCACAGAGGAGGGGGCTGTTTTCCTATGGATGCCCTAGTTAGTGATGGAAAAAGTGAACATTAAAGGAGAAAAATTGCTCTAAGGATTTATTATAACCTCTTAAGGAGCAAAAATCTTAAAAGTGCTTTGGAAATGACCAACAAATCTACAGTATACAAATGCCCTTTCAGGAAAGCGACTCCTACATTTTTTGAAGGGTATTCCTCTTGAAAAATGTGGATGCTTAAAAAAAAAAGTCATCTGCACATACCTTAACAGCAGCGAGCGAAGCTCTGCCCGCTGCTAAGGCTACTTTCACACTAGCGTTTTCTGCAATCCGTCACAATGCGTCGTTTTGCAGAAAAAATGCATCCTGCAAAAGTGCTTGCAGGATGCGTTTTTTCCCCATAGACTTGTATTGATGACGCATTGCGACGGATTGCCACACGTCGCACGACGGATGCGACGTGCTTTGGCTGACCGTCGGGAGCAAAAAACGCTACATGTAACGTTTTTTGCTCCTGAAGGACCGCTTTTTCTGACCGCGCATGCGCGGCCGGAACTCCGCCCCCACCTCCCCGCACCTCACAATGGGGCAGCGGATGCGCCAGAGAAATGCATCCGCTGCCTCCGTTGTGCAGTGCGTTAAACGCTAGCGTCGGAATCTCTGCCCGACGCATTGCGACGGGGAGATTCCGACGCTAGTGTGAAAGTAGCCTAACTTGTATGTCAGCGGCATTTAGAGCGGGTGAACCGAAGGTGCGCTGTTCTACATGCCCTTTTGCCTATCTAAAGGGACTGACAAAGTAACATACAAATTAAAAAGTTTTGACAGATAAGATGAATGTAAAACTAAAAAAAAATGGCGAAATAGTTTTTATTTATTTTTTTGGTGAACAATTTTACTGCACATGCAACTTTTTTTTTGCTTTTTGTTACATTGAATAGTAAAGTAAATGTTGTCATTTAAGAACTACAACTTGTCTCACAAAAATAAACGCTCCTCAAATGGCTTTGTGGACGGTGAAATACTTGTGGCTACTGAAAGAAAAGGAGGCAAAAACTCAAAACGAGAAGCCAAAACAAAAAAACTAAGAGGGGAAAAAAAGCTGAAAATCACCCAGTGCAAAGTGTTTAAAGGGAACCTGTCACCTGAATTTGGCGGGACTGGTTTTGGGTCATATGGGTGGAGTTTTCGGGTGTTTGATTCACCCTTTCCTTACCCGCTGGCTGCATGCTGGCTGCAATATTGGATTGAAGTTCATTCTCTGTCCTCCATAGTACACGCCTGCACAAGGCAAGATTGCTTTGCACAGGCGTGTACTATGGAGGACAGAGAATGAACTTCAATCCAATATTGCAGCCAGCATGCAGCCAGCGGGTAAGGAAAGGGTGAATCAAACACCCGAAAACTCCGCCCATATGACCCAAAACCAGTCCCGCCAAATTCAGGTGACCGAGTCCCTTTAAGGCCCACTCAGGCCTGTTCACTAGGCCCGTTACCGTCTCAATTCTTGATCACACTCAGCTGTCATTGTAGAGTTGTGCCTCCAGTTCGTTTTTAGTAGTGGGCCCCACAAGAGCTTATTACATCCTTGGGAGCTACCTAACTATTTGAACCTCAATTATATTGAAGGTGAATTTTTTTTTTCTTAGCATAAATCATTTGACTTCAGTGTCCAAATCATTTTGATATATCGTTTATAATGTGAGGTTTATTTGATATATGAAAATGACACACCATTTGCAGATTTCTTATGGTTTTCAGTTTTAAATGTACAGAAAAAAGGATAAACACGAATAAAACTAATGAATAATTAAATACCTTAAGTAAGATTTGTCCATTAAAATGTCATCCAAAAGTATTTAGAATTGTCGTTGTTTTACTATATTTGCACCAATAAACCTGAAACTATGGCAATACCTACTTAAATTGTCTTTACTCAGTGGCACTTGATGTACAGCAGGGGTGTCAGGCCTCGAGGGCCTCAAACCATGCGTGTTTTCAAGATTTCCTTAGCATTGCACAAGGTGCTGGAATCATTTTCTGCAGTTGATTAAATTATCACCTGTGCAATGCAAGGTAATCCTGAAAACATGGCCTGTTTGCAGCCCTCGAGGAATGCAGTTTAACACCCCTGATGTACAGGCATTGGGCACTTAGTAGGTTCTCTGGATCGGCGCTTGGCACCACTGATGGACAGAAGCTGGAAAGTGACTTGCAGCATGAAATGGACCAGACGGGACCAAGTATATCGAGTAAAAACCCATCTCCAACATAAAAACAATTATTATAATGGACAATCTATCACTGTTCTTAAACATGTACAAGATATATAAATAATAAGTCTTATGTATATTTAGCTATTTCTTAGCTCTCATATTTTTTTTAATTCTGAATGTTTTAGTAAATAAACTTACACAATATGCCTTTTATGTTTCATTTAAAAACCAAGGAGCAGCTGTGTCATCGGATAACCCTTTGAAGGTGTTTAATTTGAAACATTTGGAGCGATATATTTTTTTTTCTTTTGAAATATGTTCAAAGCCCATCTAAATATGTCCCATTATTGGAGCTAATTTCCGATCACAGCACACCCAAACTCTCCTTGTAACCATGTTCCGTTTATTTTCTGATTAGTCGTGTATCACTTTTATAGGGAGCGCTTGTGAGTGCCTTGACGGATGACACTTTACATCTTTGGAATCTGCGACAGAAGAGACCTGCCATACTGCATTCCCTGAAATTCAGCAGAGAACGGTAAGAGCATGCAGATGGCCTCCGACTTTAGTGGTTGGCGACCTTGTCATAATGCATAGTTAATTGTGCTTGGAGATCACTGGTTGTGCTGCTTCACTTCTCAGGTAGAAAATACTATTAATGAATGTATCATAATGTCAGATGGGATGTCTAATACTGGATTTGCCTTTCTTCACTTTAGTGCCCAAGATATAAACACTTAATACTCTCCTCTGAGCTGCAATGTTGGCGCCATCTCTTGCCACAGGTCATGTGGCCACGTGACCCAGCAGGAGTGACGCCGACCACCTCGCAGGAATGGTGCCACTCCATGAGGTTAAATACCACTTTTTTTTTTTTTTATCTGGAGCACTAAAACAATTAAGAAGTTGGTCCAGTAGTGGACATCCCCTGTAGGTGACTAGTTGTGACTAAGCCTTTAATTACTGCTTCTTCATATTAGATACAGATTGCACCATACCTAATGTTTCTATTTTGATCCATTATTAGTCGTTTCTGTATCCCTATAGATGGCCTGCAGACTTCACGGAGAATTACATAGGAATACTTACGTAAACAGAAATATTCCACTTGTTGCACATTTGGCATGTGGGGTTCTGTATGTCAGGCAAAAACAATGAATTCCATATGTTCATATAGTGATTGTCGTGATATAATAAGATGAACCTTTTATAAGAAGTACAGCATGGAGTTAACATTAGAGAGGTCTCTGGTGTTGGTGTTCGGGGTGATCACTGTGTCTGGTCCCTGGCAAAACAAAGGTGAACGTAGTGATTGACAACAAAGTATTTTCCGGATCAAAGTGGGCCTGCAGTTTGTATAATTTGGAACAGCTGTTGACTTTATATTTTGTGATCCTGGAAGACGGTGGATTGCCGGACTGAGAGGGCAATATATGATGGTAGGTGGTAGATTATAGAGCAACTTAACAGAGGATTATGTAGCCCGATCCACAAGCAGCAAGAATCGGACACTGGCTTTGCTTTTGCCGCAGTGTATGCTTTACTCGGAAACATTTTTTTTATTTTTTGGAAAAATACAATTTTGAAAAGCCGGCTGGAGACTCTGCGTCGACTGATAGATCTGCTGCAGATTTCCTAGACTTACTGATCTGTGTTTGTGTGCATAGCGAGAGACCTGTCTATCTAGGGAGACTGTCTGTCCAGCTTCTCGCGTAGGCCATCTCTGGACTCTTCAGAGTGAAAGACACTTGGTTTGAATAACTCAGCCAGTGTCCGATTCTTGGTGCCTAGAAGGTCTGAGATGGCGGGCTAGTGTGGGGGTGTTGGGGTCCAGCTGGATATGATTAGCTATAGTATGATGGCCATTTCTTTTCATCTACCATGTAACATACTTGTAATTATGTAGTTGATGCATGAAATAGTGTGATGTTGCCCTTTTACAGTAAGTGGCCGCTAATGGCTTTTGCTTTGTTCTTTTATGGAAAATGCTGCAAACTGTGTAGGTGCAATGTGTCACCGGTTTAAACCACTTTTTATGCTTCGGTTTCTGAGGACAGCGTAGGATATTGGCAGCGAGGTGTCTACTGGATGTATCTCCTGCAGCTTGAGATGAGCACGGAGTATGATTATTTGTTGCTGTTTTCCTGACTTTCACTCACGGTCTTCTCTCTCTATGGCTAAAGCTTCTAATCGGTTGCGTGGATAGTCCAGAGGTCCGTTAAATATTGATTAGTGTGCACGAGTAATGGACAGGAATCCAGTGTTTGGTTTCCATTGCAGGAAAAAGTCATATTTTATGAAAACTACATTAGAGAATCCCTCAGCAGGTTTTTTCTATTTAATCAGATTGTAGCAAAATGTATGGCAGGAGACCCTGATTCCAGGGAGGTGTCACTTATTATGCTGTGTTCTATTTTCAATACACAGTGTTTTATCAGCAGGAGATGAACACTACCAGACAACAGCTCACGTGCCCAGCGGTCAGGCCAGTCTGTTTGATCCCGCCCCTTCACTGATTAGCAGCTTGCTCACAGTGAACCCAGGAAGCTGCCCGTCAGGGGTGGGGGGAGGGGTTATACCGGGCCGAAGACTTGCATCTACAGTACATTAGGCAAATAGGGATTCTGAGAAAACTGAACAAGGCAGCCGACGAAGTGATGCGTCTCGGGAATCAGGCTTTTTTGCCCTATGTTATGCTGTTCTAAGATTATGTAGCAAAAACCTGCTGACCGATTCTCTTTAAATCATGCGGTAAGTGAGCCACCGCTGGAACTGGGTCTCTGTCACTACTGTGTGCTGCCCAGCTGACGCACAAATGCGGCAACATTCATCTACGTTTATACCAGAATAAAAGGGCTTTCACAATCTATTAATGGCTTATATTGCAACGTGCTTGAAAAAACATCTTTGAAATGTACCTGTTTCTCTCATATAGTGATTTGTAATTCTGTGTTGTACAGGTCATTGCCTAGGTGACTGGCCACCACTGCAGTTTAGAGGCGGCTAGTTACTTAGGCAAGGAGCTTGTGCTTACAAGCTCTTATTCATATAGCAGGCAAACACTTATGAAGTTGGCCGTATCGCATCATCCAATATTGTATGCTGGGGTAGATGACAAGGGATTAGATTAGGATCATTGCTTTATTATGGAATTTTAAACATGGGAAATAAACCAGTTTCCTCCTTTCTTCTGATGTTACAATTTGACTACTAACTCTATATTAATCAATGCCTTGAAGCATGCAGAACAGCTATTAGTATTTCTATGTCTTGTATTTGTGACTTTGTCTCAAAGTCACTGTGATACTGTTAGGTCATTTTTGATTACATGCCTACAGTGCTCTATACATAAAATTTTCTGTAGAATATCCATTGCTGCCTTGGAGGATGTTGCCCTCTTAGTCCCTCTAAGTATTTATCAAAAAGTCTAGCCAATAATATGTATGGATAATGTAGTACCCCATAGCATTAATTCTAGGACTTGTTTGCCTGTACATATCTTTACCCCGTTCAGGCTACAAAGTGTAAGACCTGATCTGTAATTACTCTCAAAATAAAAAGATATTTGGAGTTGATGTGAATCTACCTATGAGTGTATTCACTCACTTGTCCCATATGTTCTACTAACGAGGATTTAAAAGTATACAACTTTAGGATTGCCTCTACGTAATTATTTTTAGGCTTTAGCTTGATCTATATAGACAGACCAATTCACCCATGTGCCTCCTGAGGTTCCGGATCTCCTTCTTTGGGATCACATAGTTCTACACTTATCCTGAGTAGCATGTACTCACACTTGCAATTCTTTCAATGGTTGTTTGAAATCTGCACTGACGCATTCTAAACCGCTTAGCTAAGCTCCTGTAATGCATTAAGGCACCTGATTTTTCCTAATCAGATTAAGGTGTAGAACAGAGACTTCCCAGAATGTGAAGCATCAGAGCAAGGACTTTGCCGAAAGGGAGCCAGCTATGAGTGCTGGGAGGTTTCCACTTGTACAGAATAGTAAATGCAGAACCATAGAACAGTCTAGACAAGAGATATGCAAACCCGAACAGTAAAGTTCAGGGTCTGTACCGAACACCTTCTGTTCGGGAAAGGACCTGCTGAACACTGACTTCTCCAGGAAGTCCGTGTTACTGTTTGGATTCGGCACCCCGAGCATTGGGTGTTTTCTACATGGTCATCAGCATGGGAGCACTAGAAACACCTGCGACTCTGATCGGTGGTAAGATTACCACCACCGGTCTGAGTGCTGCGGCTACCACGGTGTCAGATAGCAGCGTGACTCAGCACCTGTGACTGACGATAAAGTTTACCTCTGGTCACAGGAGTTGGCTGATAACAGCGAGAGCAGATTCCAGCTGACGGGAGTATTCAACAATTGGCTCCTGTGCTGTAAATAAATAAATAACTGGCATGGGGTCGCTTATGTTTTTGATAACCAGCATGGCTAAACTGACAGCTGTGGGCTGCAACCATAAATGATCAGCTTTATCATGGCTGGTAATCAAGAATAGAGGGGTCCCCGTTCTATTTTTTTTTTTTTTTTTTTTTTAAATAAATAAAAAAAAAACTGCATTGGGTTCCTCCCCATTTTTGACAACCAGCCAAGCTAAAGCAGACAGCTGGGGGCTGGTGTTCTGAGGCTGGTACGGGGCCATAGATATTGGTCTTCCTAGTCTAAAAATAGCAGCCCGCAGCCGCCTCAGAAAAGATTTATCTATTGGATGTGTACCAGGCTCCTCCCACTTTCCCTGTGGTGGTGGCAAGTGGGGTTAATATTTGTGGGGTTGATGTTACCTTTGTATTGTTAATTGACATCAAGCCTCTCCATTACAAACCCCATAGTTAGATTGTAAATAAGCACACAGCCAGAATAAAGTTATCTACTTGAAATAAAAAGACACACTGTTTTACTTTATTTAAAAATTAAACACAGTTTATCTCCCCTTACGCCTTTTCCATTGAAGCCTTCGTGCCCTCTAAAAACAAACAAAAAAACCCCAACAAAATAATATACAACAATAATACTCCCCTAATGCACATTCAATTGGATCCCTGGTTTCCTGTTAAAAAAACAAACAAACAAACAAACAAACAAAAAAACACCATATCCCTTACCTATCTGACATACTGTCCCACTCCGTAATCCGGGTCTGAGATAAGGGGTTTTCAACCTGGACGGTGCCAAGATGCGACCTTCCAGGCTAAAGACCACAGGAGAATGAGCTGCTGCAAGCAGAGTCAGTGACTAGCAGTGAGGTGACATCATCAGGGTTAACACAGGTAGCCCAGGCTGCGTTTCAAGCTCAGTTCACTGTGAGCCAGGCCAATGAACTGTGGTGACCTCAATGAGATCACCATGAGAAAGTGTCACGCTGCAGCACTGAGCTCGGTGAGTTCACCGTGAGAAATTTCTTATGGTGAACTGCAGTGAACGCGCTGAGCTCAGTGCTGCACAGTGAGATCTCAGAGATCACCATAGTTCATTGGCCCGGCTCAAACGGAAGTGATCTGGCAGCGCTGCCTCGGTGACCTGCAGTAACCTTGATGACATCACCGCTAGTTACTGAGTTCCAGATTGAAAACCACTTATCACAGACATGGATTACAGTGTGGGGCAGTATGTTGGGCAGATGAGGGATCTGGTTTCGTTCATAGGGCTTCAATGGAATGGGCATTGTGTGATTATAACTTTATTTTATATTTTTAAATAAGGAAAATGGTGTTTATTTTTATTTAAAGTAAAGGACTTTTTCTGGCTGTGTGTTTATTTACAATATAATTATAGGATTAGTAATTGAAACGTGTCTTATAGACTCCTCTCCATTTCTACGCCGTGGGATTGATGTCGCACAACCATACAAAGGTTACATCAACCCTACAAATGTTAACCCCACTTGCCACCACCACAGGACAAGTGGGAAGAGCCAGGTAAAGTGCCAGACTTGTTGCGTTCAATAGATGCACCTTTTCTAGCGCGACTGCGAACTGCTATTTATAGGCTGGGAGGGCCAATATCCATGGCTCCTTGCCAGCCTGAGAATGCCAGCTCTCAACTGTCTGCTTTAGTTTGACTGATAGTCAAAAATGAGGGGACCTAAACTTTTTTTAAATTATTTAGTTAAATAATGTTAAAAAAAAATGGCACGTGGACCTCTTTTATTGATAACCAGCATTGGTAAAGCTGACCGCTGAAGGTTATAGCCCCCAGCTATCAGTTTTGCCATGCTGGTTATCAAAAATAAAGGGGAACTCACGTTGCGTTTTTTTTAAATTTTTATTTTGTTAATTGAATACTCCCATCAGTCGTGCCTGCTCTCGTTATCAGTGACAGCAATAGTATGCTGATGGGAGCGGTAGTCTCATTAGCTGCTCCTGTTACCTCCAGTCTCAGCTGCTCCCTCAAGTTGTCATTTGACCGCATGGGAGCTGCAGCTCTCTGACCACCAGTAATGATCTTACCTCCGATCAGAGCCAGTGTTTGCCCTGCTATCATGCAGATAAGTGTGGTAAACAATGGATATTCAGGCCCCCCATTCATCTAAATGGAGTACAGGTACTGTTATGGTGCTCGATCCAAACTTTTTTTTTTTTTTTTTTAACTGTTCGGCTGAACCCTCTGGAACCATAGGTTCCCCCATCACTAGTCTACACATCAACAGAACAAGATACCGCATACACTCGTGTATAAGCTGAGATTTGCAGCACATTGTTTTGTGCTGAAGACGCCCCCCTCGGTTTATACATGAGTCATTGTCCAGAAAGTTGGTGCGGGAGGGCGAGCAGTGGCAGGAGCTGGCTAACAGAAGACCTCATACTCCCCCTCATAGTGCCCTCACTGCATCTCTGTCCCAGCGCCTCGTCCTGTGCTGGTGGTACCACTCATTAAAGTAATGAGTATGCACGCGTCTCCACTCCCTTAGGCGTGAAGCACATATTCATTACTTTAATGAGTGGTACCAGGTGACCGCTCAGCACCGGACAGCTGCCGTGCAGGGACAACGGAGATGCAGGGACGGCTCGAGGAGGGGGGTAGAAGTGAGCCATGCATACAACGATGGGATGGGGGGTGAGCCATGCGGGACTGGGGGAGCAATGCATAGAACGGGGGGAGTCACACATACCAGGACAGGACGGGCGGGATCCACACATAGCAGGACAGGACGGGGGAGCCACACATACCAGGACAAAATGGGGGAGCCATGCATAGCAGGACAGGGATGAGGGGACAGCACATACCCAGCTTATACTTGAGTCAATAAGCTTACCCAGTTTTCCGCGGCAAAATTCGGTGCCTCGGCTTATACTCTGGTTGGCTTACACTCTAGTATATACGGTAAGTAATGTTCAACTCCCCACAACGGAAAGTCAAGACTTGCCTAGTATTTGCTCCGTTGATGTTCAGGGCCTGTTTTGATAGTATGCAGTGAATTATAAAATCCATTGACTGGTCCTAATGGCGCCCAGTTTCTTTTCGTTGCTTTTCATTCAATTGTGTATATTCAAATGAATCCACAAAATGTGTTTCAGTGTTGGATGTGCTACACATCTCATTACAGTTCATACAGGAAAACCCGTACTATTTTATAAACTGTTGAGCTTAAGATGTGTGAGCTTGGAATCCAATATTAGTGCACAATTGTGGTGTTTTTCCCATTGCAGAACCAGTGTTCTCAACTCATTTCCTCTGCGAGGTAAAGGCCTTCCAGAGCGGATACGGCCCATTGACTCGCAATGAGCAGCAAAATGTGGTTAGCTTTGTGTGTTTGCTGTTTGGGGCTGCTGGCAGGTTGCAGTTGACAGCTACTTGTCTGTGATGTTTTGGACACACCACACAGACAGATGTGGTGGTCTAGCAAACCGCAACATCGCCTGCCATGTTTGGAGCAGAAGTGGCCATGCTGTTTTTTTATGGATGTGGGGGTAGAGAGGGGGGAGTATTGCTATGCTGACAGCACACAAATGAGACAAAAAACTGACTGGCACATCCAGACTAGTGTGAATAGGTGCATACCAGGAGGAGCTACCTCCAAATACAATAAAGGGTTGCACTCTATCGTGCTAAAGCAAGTCAATGTGGAATATGTGAAATATGAATAGCAATACGGCTTTGGAGTATTAGTAAAGATATGGGACGTTTAGCATAAAATTTGGCCAAATATTATGTGTCCATCAACCGTCATCAAGGTGGTCACATCTCTGTCAACAATGTCTGCATTTATGGGTAAGTAGGGACCTGGTGGAGGGCGGAGTGCCCGGTCAGTAAGCGAACATACAAAAGACCAAAAATGTCTGCTATTCACATTTCCTGTATTCCACACTGACATGCTTTAGCATGATAGAGTGCAACCCTTCTTTGTATAGCACAAAAATAAGGCCATGTGGTAAACCATGGCACCGAAACACAAGCTTTGTATGGGATTCTTGGTGGTGCACGCTTTGCTGACCTCTGCCTGCAGATTCAACTGATCAGCTCGCTTTTGGATTTTATATTTATAGAAAAGGGAATTTTGAAAAACCTCAAGATGCATTAGATATAAGCTTTGAAATCCTTTCTTGTGTTATCTAGTTGAGTAACATCACAGTGTTCCTGGAAGCACAGGCTCCTTTGATCATTTTAAGGGAGGATGTGTGTGTTCACAGAGTAATTGCAGGTTTATAGCGGTTCCATTCGATAGCTGATGTTTGCTTTTAATAGCGCTCTCCTGATTCAGAGCATGTTAGGGAAGCTTGTTTTTCTCTGGGAAAAATGGTTTTGTTCAATTTTACACTTAACCCTTTTGATGAGCAATCAGATTTTATGCTAGTAGTAGAAACACAGTTGAGTTCAATTAGGTTATTGAGGTGCGTATGTAAATATTCATTTACTGAATTTTCTGTCTTGCTGCCAGTTGGTAATTATGTTTTAAAGAGTAGCAGTCATTTTAATTTTTATTTAATAAATCAATAGCACATATAAAAATAAGCAACTTTGTAATATATCTTATCAGAGAAATCTGCTTCTTTCTCCTCCTGGACTGATCGTTTATTCTCAAAATTTTCAATTCTGAGGTAAAATCTGTATTCGGTGAAGGCAGAATGTTACGTTCCTGAGATGGGAGAGGACAGTAGATACTAGTAAGAGTCCATGGAGCATGTCCTATCTCAGTAATGTAACATTCTGTCTTCATTGAATACAGATTTTACCTATGAATTGACAATTTGCAGAATAAGGCTATGTGCCCACTGTCAGGAAATAGCGTTTTGGACATAGCAAATTTTCGCTGCGTCCAAAATGTTGCGTTCTAATCGCACAACTAAATCCGCATGTGTTCAGTGATCCATGTGCATTTACCGCATCTAATGAATGGCTATGGGTAAAACTGCGTAGCGTCTCCACTGTAGATGATTGACATGCCGCTGCTCGTAAATCACACCGCGGGTTAGTTTACGCAACGTTAAAGAGCAGCACCATGGACATCGATTTACTGTAAATTCCATCCACTCGACTCCTAATGTAGAACGCGGCCTTTGGACGCAGCGCGGGTGAGCTGGTTTAATACGCTGCTCTTCCTGATCTTGGGAACGCATCCTTAAAGATCAGTCCAGGAGGTGAAAGAGGTTGATTTCCCTGAGAGATTTTTACAAAGTTTCATATTTTCATTATTTCTATTGATTTCTATTTTTTTTTTTAAGCAAAATTAGTGATTTATTTTTTAAACCTCTTTGGCTGTGTAACTGGAACAATGGGTGCAGTGACAAAATGCAGTTCTATCCTCCTTGTAAGCACTCGCTGCCAGTCATTGGGACGGTGCAGGGAGTCATTAGTCGCTGCTCCCTACAGTGCTGCTGAGCAGGGTGTGTGCAGAGCAGGTTGTTAATGTACTTGGAAGTGATTACAGCACGCTCTCTGTATAGTGAGCGGAGGCGCTAAGGACCTCTGCACCGCCCCGATGACTTGGATGAACTGCAACTTAATTTTCCCCTTGTAGCCTCTCTTCCCGTTGGTCCTCCTTCACACGTCCATATAATTCCAGAACCATAAGTGTGCATCTTAAGAAAAATCAATTGCAGAGTATCTTCCATACTTTGCAATGTTTATACACGTGCAGCACATGGAGGCCATGCGTGTGCTGTATGTGTTTTATTACATGGAACCATAGACTTGTGTTGGCTTTTGTCAGCGCAGTGCATATTCATTTCTCTTTAGCAGTGGGCACAGGTTTTAACTGCAGCCGCTGGCTCCTGCCTCTGTGACCTGCCGCTCCCCCTCATCTGCCGTCTTTCTGGGACAATGACTCGTGTAGAAGCTGAAGGGAGCGTTTTTTTAGCACAAAAAATGTGCTGAAAAACTCTGCTTATACACGAGTATATATGGTATCTGCTGTAGAAATGTATGAGACATGCAGCCGCTAAGGCTACTTTCACACTAGCGTTAACTGCAATCCGTCACAATGCGTCGTTTTGCAGAAAAAAAGCATCCTGCAAAAGTGCTTGCAGGATGCGTTTTTTCCCCATAGACTTGTATTGACGACGCATTGCGACACGTCGCATTCGTCGTGTGACAGATGCGTCGTGCTTTGGCGGACCGTCGGGAGCAAAAAACGCTAAATGTAACGTTTTTTGCTGCCGACGGACCACTTTTTCCGACCGCGCATGTGCGGCCGGAACTCCTCCCCCACCTCCCCGCACCTCACAATGGGGCAGCGGATGCGATGAAAATCTGCATCCGCTGCACCCGTTGTGCGGCGCTTACAACGCTAGCGTCGGTAACCTCGGCCCGACACTAGTGTGAAAGAAGCCTAACACTCACATATTATTCGAGCACACCAAAGTCACTTGGTTTCACCCGAGCATACCCAGATAACACCTTATCCCAGCACAGTTGCTCATCACTAGTGTTTGAAAACGTTGACAAACATCATGGCATTACTACAAATTAATGGTTTCCCATTTTAGCAATTTTTACATCCACTGGGAAACAGTGGCTAAGACTTGCAAATTTTTGGTCTTGATTTTTAGCAGAAATATGGAGGCGCCATACGACTAAACTAGTATTGCCTTTTGGATGTTTATTGTAAGGTATATCCAGGTGTTAGAATAGGCAAGTCAAAGTCCAGACCTCAATCCAATCGAGACTCTGTGGAAAGAGCTGAAAACTGCTGTTCACAAACGATCTCCATCAAACCTCACTGAGCTCGAGCTGTTTGCTAAGGAAGAATGGGCAAGAATTTCAGTCTCTCGATGTACAAAACTGATAGAGACATACCCCAAGCGACTTGCAGCTGTAATCGCAGCAAAAGGTGGTAATATTGCACAGTTTTTGAATTTCCACAAAAATTTAAAATAACCAATAAATTTTGTTCAACTTCACAATTGTGTTCAACTTGTTGTTGACTCTTCACCAAAAATTTACATTTGGTATCTTTATGTTTGAAGCATGATATGTGGGAAAAGGTTGAAAAGCTCTAGGGAGCCGAATACTTTCGCAAGGCACTGTATGTATGTATATATAACACACACACACACACACACACACACACACACACACACACACACACACACACACACACACACACTATATATATATCTAATATATAAAGCTGAATGTGTGTGTGTGTGTGTATGTCCGGGATTGACATCTGCACCGTCGCAGCTCCAGCCACAAAATTTTGCACAGTCACACGTCTGGACCCCGAGAGCGTCATAGGCTATGTTGAGGCGAAATTTTAACCCCGCGCTTTCCAATTCACCAAACAATTTTGCCCATATCTACATAATGGGGGATTAAGTGAAAGGAAAAGTGTTGGAGGCAAATTGACAGCTGCCAGATGTGAACAAGGGGGACTTAAAGAATGAGAGCGATGGCGTCAAAGTATATACCGTACAGTTGCTAAGGTGGGGCCCCGACATGGGATACTCACCACACACGGGGATATGAACACACAAAATGCGCCACACACTACCACGTGCTTGAACACATATACCACCCTCGGCACACATTTCACCACACATACACCAACCTCGCCACATAAAAGTCAAAACACAAGTCACCACTCAAAACTCGCCACGCGCAAAATTCGCCACATGCAAAATTAGGCTCACGCAAAACTCGCCACACGTGCAAAGCTCACCTCATGGAAAACTCGCCACACGCAAAACTTGCACACGCGGAAAAATTGCCACATGCACAAAAGTTGCAACACATGCAAAAGTTGCCTCCCACAAAACTTGCACATACTCAAAACGCATCACACATAAAACTCGCCATGCGCAAAACTTGCTGCACACAACTTGCTACACTAACCTGTCACATGCAGCTCGGCACACAAAATGTTGCTACACGCATGTCTCCACACAAAGCTCATCTCACAAAAGTCGCTACATGCATGTCGCCACACGCAACTCAACACACCCAACTTGACACATGAAACTCGCCCTAAAACACACACAAGTCTGGTATTATCCTTCAAAAATTTAAATCTCATTTAATAAGCAGACAAACTACAAGACCAACAAATGTATCATATAGGAAATACAGCAGCTGTCAGTCACATGACCTGTCTATTATGTGTATGTGTGAGCTAATATATACTGCCAGGGGGGAGGGCTTCCTGTTGGCTTGGGATTTATCAGGCTGCCAATTTAGCTTACAAATACGGAGGTAAAAATACTGAGCAAATAATGTGTGAACAAGGTCTAATACAGGAGGAGATGACATACAGGTACATACTGTATACAGAGGAGATGACACACAGGTACATAATATATACAGGAGGAGATGACATACAGGTATATACTATATATAGGAGGAGATGACATACAGGTATATAATATACACAGGAGGAGATGACGCGTATATACTATAAGTAGGAGGAGAAGACATACAAGTATATACTATATAAAAGAGGAGATGACACATAGGTATATAGAGGAGGAGATGACATACAGCAGGTACATACTATATACAGGAGATAACATACAGGTTTATACTATATATAGGAGGAGATGACACATAGGTATATACAATATACAGGAGGAGATGACATACAGCAGGTATATACTATTTACAGGGGAGATGACATACAGGTATATACTATATACATGGGAGATGACCTACAGGTATATACTATGTACAGGGGGGATGACTTACAGGTATATACTACATACAGGAGGAGATGACTTACAGGTATATACTATATACAGGAGGAGATTGCATACATGTATATACTATATATAGGAGGAGATGACACATAGGTATATAGAGGAGGAGATGACATACAGCAGGTATATACTATATACAGGGGAGATGACATACAGGTATATACTATATACAGGGGAGATGACATACAGGTATATACTATATACAGCAGATGACATACAGGTGTATACTATATATAAGGGAGATGACAAACCTGTATATACTGAGGGGAAAATGAAAGGTGTGAGGTGAAAATGAGAGGTGTGAGTGCAAAATGAGAAGTGAGGGAAAATAGTGGATTGATCGGAAAATGACAGATGTGAGGTCAAAATGACGAGTGAGGGGGAAAATAAGAGGCGTGAGGGGGAAAATGAGAGGCCTGATGGTAAAATAAGACAAGTGAGGTGCTATAACTAACCACAGATATTTACTATGCCCAGGCAACGCTGGGCTCTTCAGCTAGTGTATATACACACACACGCGCACGTACACACACACACACACATATATGCACACACATATATACAGACACATACACACTCACACACACACACTATATGGGAAAGTGACCCGACGGAAGCCTGTCCTCAGTACAAGACATATGAAAGCCTGCATAGTTTGCCAAATAAAAAAACAAACACATGAAGGACTCCCAGACTGAGAAATAAGATTCTCTGGTCTGATGAGATGAAGATAGACTTTTTGGTGATAATTCTAAGCGGTATGTGTGGAGAAAGCCAGGCACTTCTAATCACCTGCCCAATACAATCCCAACAGTGAAACATGGTGGTGGAAGCATCATGCTATGGGAGTGTTTTTTAGCAGCAGGGACAGGACGAATGGTTGTTATTGAAGGAAACATGAATGCGGCCAAGCACAGAACTATCCTGGATGAAAACCTCTTCCACAGTGCTCTGGACCTCAGACTTGGCCGAAGGTTCACCTTCCAACAAGACAATGACCCTTAGCACACAGCTAAAATAACAAAGGAGTGGCATCAGAAAAACTGTGACCATTCTTGACTGACCCATCCAGAGCCCTGACCTAAACCCAATTGTGCATCTCTGGCCTGAAAATGGCTGTCCACCAACGTTCCCCATCCAACCTGACAGAACTGGAGAAGATCTTCAAGGAAGAATGGCAGAGGATCTCCAAATCCAGGTGTGAAAAACTTGTTGCATCATTCCCAAGACGACTCATGGCTGTACTAGCCCAAAAGGGTGCTTCTACTCAATACTGAGCAAAGGGTCTGAATACTTATAACCATATGATATTTCAGATTTTCTTTTTTAATAAATTTGCAAAAATTACTACTTTTTCGGTTTGTTTTTTTCAGTCAAGATGGGGTGCAGTGTGTACATTAATGAGAAAAAAATGAACTTTTTTGAATTTACCAAATGGCTGCAATGAAAGAGTGAATAATTTAGAGGGGTATGAATACTTTCCGTACCCACTGTATGTATATATGTGTGTGTGTGGGGGTATATTTATCTCACGTAGTCTCCATTATTATGTATATTGCTGTCCCTTATTACACTGTGCCCTCTCTTATGTACACCACCGTCCCTTACATCTCAGATTATATAGAGCCATGTTCTTTATTACATACCATCCTGTCTTGTTAGGTATGTAATGCTATGGCGGCTGATGGCGCATGGGAAAGCTTATTTCCTAATGGAGGAGCTGATGGACTGGTCGTCTGGTCACCGGCTGCTCAGTTAGCAGTCGTTTTATGTCTAACAAGAGAGGGGACTATAAAACAAGAGGGCGCTGTGAATAACAAAAATAAAAAGATTAAACTATGTAAGAGACAGCAGTGTACATAACAGCAGAGGAAGCTATATAATAAGGGACAGCACCATATATAACTAGAGGATGGTACATAATAAGGGACGGTGTTGTAATAAGAGAGGAAGCCATGTTGCTAAGGACGATGTTATATATATAATAAGCGAGTACACTATATACGAAGAGAATGTGCTGTACATAAGTTAGTACCCTATATACTAAGGGACTGTGCTATACATAATAAGGCTACATTCCTGTATCCGTGTGCAGTATCGGTGTGCTGCCCGCTTTTTACCGATGCATTGAGCATGTCCTATTCTGATCCCTCAAAATCAGATCAGAACAGAACATTCTCTGACCCTCACGGATCTCATTCTCAGATCAATGATTTTCATGTATGTGTGAAAGGTTCTATAAAACTGAGTCCGTGTACCATCCAATAAAATAACCTGGAAGAACACAAATATTTCACACAAATGTGAGAATGTAGAATAAAGGATTTAAACAAAAAAATTATCATTCCACGTCACACAATACAGATACAGAATAATATTTACATCCAGGCACTTACTGCTGACATCTCGTCGGATTAGAGCTGCTTTCTCCTGTTTCCTCTCCATCTGCTCAGACCTTCATGTCGACATCTCCCAACCACGACTCGTCACGATAATCTTCGCAGCCCTGAAAATAACAGTCACATCCATTGTATGCATACATGTGTCTCCCTCCTAAATACAGCTATGTAACCCACCATTAATATTCTATTAACCCCTTCACGACATGCGCCGTACTAGTACAGCGCATGTCGTGTCTCCCCCTTTGATGTGGGCTCCGGCGGTGAGCCCACATTAAAGTCGTGACATGTCAGCTGTTTTGTACAGCTGACATGTGCGTGCAATAGTAGCGGGTGAAACCGCAATTCACCCGCTGCTATTAACCTGTTAAATGCCGCTGTCAAACGCTGACGGCGGCATTTAACTACTGCTTCCGGCTGCGCGGCCGGAAATCAGCGCATCGCCAACCCCCGTCACATGATTGGGAGTCGGCGATGCATCAGGATGGTCCTTGAGACCTCTATGGTTACTGATGCTGGCCTGCTGTGAGCGCCACCCTGTGGTCGGCGCTCATAGCAAGCCAGCATTTCAGCTACATAGCAGCGATCTGATGATCGCTGCTATGTAGCTGAGCCGATCGAGTGGTGCCAGCTTCTAGCCTCCAATGGAAGCTATTGAAGCATGGCAAAAGTTTAAAAAAAAAAAGTTTTTAAAAATATGGAAAAAAAAAAAAAAAAAAAAAGTTTAACCCCTTCCCGACCTTTGACGCATACGCTGCGTCATGAAAGTCGGTGCCATTCCGACCCATGACGCAGCGTATGCGTCATGGAAAGATCGCGTCCTTGCAGATCCGGTGAAAGGGTTAACTGCAATTTCACCCGATCTGCAGGGACAGGGGGAGTGGTAGTTTAGCCCAGGGGGGGTGGCTTCACCCCCCGTGGCTACGATCGCTCTGATTGGCTGTTGAAAGTGAAACTGCCAATCAGAGCGATTTGTAATATTTCACCTAAAAAACTGGTGAAATATTACAATCCAGCCATGGCCGATGCTGCAATATCATCGGCCATGGCTGGAAACACTAACGTGCCCCCACCCCACCGATCTCCCCCCCCCCCCCCCCAGCCCTCCGATTTGTGGTCCGCTCCCCTCCGTCCTGTGCTCCGCTCCCCCGTCCTCCTGTCCGCTCCCCCCGTGCTCCAATTCAACCCCCCGTGCTCCAATCCCAGCCCCCTGCACTCCGATCCACCCCCCCGCACTGCGATCCACCCCCCTGTGTTACGATCATCCCCCCCATGCTCCGATCCACCCCCCGTGCTCCGACGCCCCCCCCCCCCCCGTGCCCTGATCTCCCCCCCCTTATACTTACCTAGCCTCCCGGGGTCCGTCCGTCTTCTTTCCTGGGCGCCGCCATCTTCCAAAATGGCGGGCGCATGCGCAGTGTGCGCCCACCGAATCTGCCGGCTGGCAGATTCGTTCCAGAGTGAATTTTGATCACTGTGATAAAACCTCACAGTGATCAAAATAAAAAAAAAAACAGTAAATGACCCCCCCCTTTGTCACCCCCATAGGTAGGGACAATAATAAAATAAAGAATTTTTTTTTTTTTCCCACACTAAGGTTGGAGTTAGAACTAGGGTTAGGGGTAGGGTTAGGGTTAGGAATGTGCACACGTATTCTGGTCCTCTGCGGATTTTTCCGCAGCGGATTTCATAAATCCGCAGTGCTAAACCGCTGTGGATTTATCGCGGTTTTTCTGCGCATTTCACTGAGGTTTTACAACTGCGATTTTCTATTGGAGCAGTTGTAAAACCGCTGCGGAATCCACAGAAAGAAGTGACATGCTGTGGAATGTAAACCGCTGCGTTTCCGTGCAGTTTTTCCGCAGCATGTGCACAGCGATTTTTGTTTCCCATAGGTTTACATTGAACTGTAAGCTCATGGGAAACTGCTGCGGATCCGCAGCGTTTTCCGCAGCGTGTGCACATACCTTTAGAATTAGGCTATGTGCACACGGTGCGGATTTGGCTGCGGATCCGCAGCAGTGTTCCATCAGGTTTACAGTACCATGTAAACATATGGAAAACCAAATCCGCTGTGCCCATGGTGCGGAAAATACCGTGCGGAAACGCTGCGTTGTATTTTCCGCAGCATGTCAATTCTTTGTGCGGATTCCGCAGCGTTTTACACCTGTTCCTCCTAAGGAATCCGCAGGTGAAATCCGCACAAAAAACACTGGCAATCCGCGGTAAATCCGCAGGTAAAACGCAGTGCCTTTTACCCGCGGATTTTTCAAAAAAGGTGCTGAAAAATCTCACACGAATCCGCAACGTGGGCACATAGCCTTAGGGTTAGGGTTGGGTTGGAATTAGGGTTGTGGTTAGGGTTAGGGGTGTGTTGGGGTTAGGGTTGTGGTTAGGGGTGTGTTGGGGTTAGGGTTGTGATTAGGGTTATGGCTACAGTTGGGATTAGGGTTAGGGGTGTGGGGGGGTTAGTGTTGGAGGTAGAATTGAGGGGTTTCCACTGTTTAGGCACATCAGGGGGTCTCCAAACGCAACATGGCGCCACCATTGATTCCAGCCAATCTTGTATTCAAAAAGTCAAATGGTGCTCCCTCACTTCCGAGCCCCGACGTGTGCCCAAACAGTGGTTTACCCCCATACCAGCATACTCAGGACAAACTGCGCAACAATTACTGGGGTCCAATTTCTCCTGTTACCCTTGAGAAAATAAAAAATTGCTTGCTAAAACATCATTTTTGAGGAAAGAAAAATGATTTTTTATTTTCACGGCTCTGCGTTGTAAACGTCTGTGAAGCACTTGGGGGTTCAAAGTGCTCACCACATATCTAGATAAGTTCCTTGGGGGGTCTAGTTTACAAAATGGGGTCACTTGTGGGGGGTTTCTACTGTTTAGGCACACCAGGGGCTCTGCAAACGCAACGTGATGTCCGCAGACCATTCCATCAAAAGTCACTACTTCCCTTCTGAGCCCTGACGTGTGCCCAAACAGTGGTTTACCCCCACACATGGGGTATCGGCGTACTCAGGAGAAACTGGACAACAACTTTTGGCGTCCAATTTCTCCTGTAACCCTTGGGAAAATAAAAAAATTCTGGGCTAAAAAATTATTTTTGAGGAAAGAAAACGTATTTATTATTTTCACGGCTCTGCGTTATAAACTTCTGTGAAGCACTTGGGGGTTGAAAGTGCTCACCACATATCTAGATAAGTTCCTTTCGGGGTCTAGTTTACAAAATGGTGTCACTTGTGGGGGGTTTCTACTGTTTAGCCACATCAGGGGCTCTGCAAACGCAACGTGACGCCCGTAGAGCATTCCATCAAAGTCTGCATTTCAAAACGTCACTACTTCACTTCCGAGCCCCGGCATGTGCCCAAACAGTAGTTTACCCCCACATATGGGGTATCACCGTACTCAGGAGAAACTGGACAACAAATATTGGGGTC
The DNA here is from genome assembly GCF_032444005.1 of Ranitomeya imitator. Taxonomy (NCBI): domain Eukaryota; kingdom Metazoa; phylum Chordata; class Amphibia; order Anura; family Dendrobatidae; genus Ranitomeya; species Ranitomeya imitator. The sequence goes on from NC_091286.1 coordinate 133,781,480, forward strand.
AAATTTCTCCTGTTACCCTTGGGAAAATTAAAAAATTCTGGGCTAAAAAATTATTTTTGAGGAAAGAAAACGTATTTATTATTTTCACTGCTCTGTGTTATAAATTTCTGTGAAGCACTGGAAGGTTCAAAGTGCTCACCACACATCTAGATTAGTTCCTTTGGGGGTCTAGTTTCCAAAATGGGGTCATTTGTGGGGGATCTCCAATGTTTAGGCACACAGGGGCTCTCCAAACGCGACATGGTGTCCGCTAATGATTGGAACTAATTTTCCATTTAAAGGGACACTGTCACCTGAATTTGGAGGGAACAATCTTCAGCCATGGAGGCGGGGTTTTTGGGTTTTTGATTCACCCTTTCCTTACCCGCTGGCTGCATGCTGGCTGCAATATTGGATTGAAGTTCATTCTCTGTCCTCCATAGTACACGCCTGCGCAAGGCAATCTTGCACCTTGTGCAGGCATGTACTACGAAGGACAGAGAATGAACTTCAATCCAATATTGCAGCCAGCGGGTAAGGAAAGGGTGAATCAAAAACCCAAAAACCCCGCCTCCATGGCTGAAGATTGTTCCCTCCAAATCCAGGTGACAGTGTCCCTTTAAAAAGCCAAATGGCGTGCCTTCCCTTCTGAGCCCTGCCGTGCGCCCAAACAGTGGTTTACCCCCACATATGGGATATCTGCGTACTAAGGACAAACTGGACAACAAAATTTGTGGTCCAATTTCTCCTATTACCGTTGGCAAAATAGGAAATTACAGGCTAAAAAATCATTTTTGAGGAAAGAAAAATTATTTTTTATTTTCTTGGCTCTGCGTTATAAACTTCTGTGAAGCACCTGGGGGTTTAAAGTGCTCAGTATGTATCTAGATAAGTTCCTTGGGGGGTCTAGTTTCCAAAATGGGGTCACTTGTGGGGGAGCTCCAATGCATAGGCACACAGGGGCTCTCCAAACGCGACATGGTGTCCGCTAACAATTGGAGCTAATTTTCCATTCAAAAAGTCAAAAGGCGCGCCTTCCTTTCCGAGCCCTGCCGTGTGCCCAAACAGTGGTTTACCCCCACATATGAGGTATCGGCGTACTCGGGAGAAATTGCCCAACAAATTTTAAGATCTATTTAATCCTATTGCTCATGTGAAAATGAAAAAATTGAGGCTAAAAGAATTTTTTTGTGAAAAAAAAAAGTACTTTTTCATTTTTACGTGTCAATTTGTGAAGCACCTGGGGGTTTAAAGTGCTCACTATGCATCTAGATAAGTTCCTTGGTGCGTCTAGTTTCCAAAATGGGGTCACTTGTGGGGGAGCTCCAATTTTTAGGCACACGGGGGCTCTCCAAATGTGACATGGTGTCCGCTAAAGAGTGCAGCCAATTTTTCATTCAAAAAGTCAAATGGTGCTCCTTCCCTTCCAAGCCCTGCTGTGCGTCCAAACAGTGGTTTACCCCCACATTTGAGGTATCAGCGTACTCAGGACAAATTGGACAACAACTTTCGTGGTTCAGTTTCTCCTTTTACCATTGGGAAAATAAAAAAATGGTTGCTAAAAGATCATTTTTGTGACTAAAAAGTTAAATGTTCATTTTTTCCTTCCATGTTGCTTCTGATGCTGTGAAGCACATGAAGGGTTAATAAACTTCTGGAATGTGGTTTTGTGCACCTTGAGGGGTGCAGTTTTTAGAATGGTGTCACTTTTGGGTATTTTCAGCCATATAGACCCCTCAAACTGACTTCAAATGTGAGGTGGTCCCTAAAAAAAATGGTTTTGTAAATTTCGTTGTAAAAATGAGAAATTGCTTGTCAAATTTTAACCCTTATAACTTCCTAGCAAAAAAAAATTTTGTTTCCAAAATTGTGCTGATGTAAAGTAGACGTGTGGGAAATGTTATTTATTAACTATTTTGTGTCACATAACTCTCTGGTTTAACAGAATAAAAATTCAAAATGTGAAAATTGCAAAATTTTTGCCAAATTTCCGTTTTTATCACAAATAAATACAGAATTTATTGACCTAAATTTACCACTAACATGAAGCCCAATATGTCACGAGAAAACAATCTCAGAATCGCTAGGATCCGTTGAAGCGTTCCTGAGTTATTACCTCATAAAGGGACACTGGTCAGAATTGCAAAAAACTGCAAGGTCTTTAAGGTCAAAATAGGCTGGGTCATGAAGGGGTTAAATCACCCCCTTTCGCCCCACCCAAACAAACAAAAAAAACGAAGCCTACACATATTTGGTATCGCGGCATTTAGAATCGCCCGATCTATTAAAAAAAAAAAGCTTTAACTTGATCGCTAAACGGCGTAGCGAGAAAAAAATTTGAAACGCCAGAATTACGTTTTTTTGGTTGCCGTGACACTGCATTAAAATGCAATAACTGGTGATCAAAAAAACGTATCTGCACAAAATTGGTATCATTAAAAACGTCAGCTCAGCACACAAAAAATAAGCCCTCACCCGTCCCCAGATCACGAAAAATGGAGACGCTACGGGTATTGGAAAATGGCGCTTTTTTTTCTTTTAGCAAAGTTTTGAATTTTATTTCACCACTTAGATAAAAAATAACCTAGACATGTTAGGTGTCTATGAACTCGTAATGACCTGGAGATTCATAATATCAGGTCAGTTTTTAGCATTTAGTGAAGCTAGCAAAAAAGCCAAACAGAAAACAAGTGTGGGATTGCACTTTTTTTGAAATTTCACCACACTTAGAATTTTTTTCCCGTTTTCTAGTACAAGACATGGTAAAACCAATGGTGTGGTTCAAAAGTACAACGCGCTTCGCAAAAAATAAGCCCTCACATGGCCATATTGATGGAAAAATAAAAATGTTATGGCTTTGGGAAGGAGGGGAGCGAAAAACGAAAAAGTGCCGCGGCCTGAAGGGGTTAACTACACACCATTAAAAATATAAAGCGATAAGCAGCACTGTGTCCCCCATTACCTATAATCTCTGACTCCCAATAATATTAATTATTCAGTCTGTGACTCTCCCCAATTAGCTGTAAAGGTACCGTCACACTAAGCGACGCTGCAGCGATACCGACAACGATCTGGATCGCTGCAGCGTCGCTGTTTGGTCGCTGGAGAGCTGTCACACAGACCGCTCTCCAGCGACCAACGATCCCGAGGTCCCCGGTAACCAGGGTAAACATCGGGTTACTAAGCGCAGGGCCGCGCTTAGTAACCCGATGTTTACCCTGGTTACCATCCTAAAAGTAAAAAAACAACCGCTACATACTTACCTACCGCTGTCTGTCCTCGGCGCTCTGCTTCTCTGGTCTGGCTGTGAGCGCCGGGCAGCCGGAAAGCAGAGCGGTGACGTCACCGCTCTACTTTCCGGCCGCTGTGCTCACAGCCAGACCAGAGAAGCAGAGCGCCGAGGACAGACAGCGGTAGGTAAGTATGTAGCGGTTGTTTTTTTTACTTTAACGATGGTAACCAGGGTAAACATCGGGTTACTAAGCGCGGCCCTGCGCTTAGTAACCTGATGTTTACCCTGGTTACCAGCGAAGACATCGCTGAATCGGTGTCACACACGCCGATTCAGCGATGTCTACGGGGAGTCCAGCGACCAAAGAAAGTTCTGGACTTTCTTCCCCGACCAGCGACAGCACAGCAGGGGCCTGATCGCTGCTGCGTGTCACACTGGACGATATCGCTAGCGAGGGCGCTGCAACGTCACGGATCGCTAGCGATATCGTCTAGTGTGACGGTACCTTAAGGCTTTGTGCACACGGAATATATGTAAGGTTTTACAATACAGGAAAAGTGAATGAGATCCCTGAAGTCTCCTGAACAGTTATTTTTTCATTGCATGTTTGCAGCAGATTAAAATCTGCATAATGTAAATTCTTGCAGCGTATTTCACCCGTACTAATGGGGAAAAATACGTAACAAAAGCATGGAAAAAATGTGGGAAAAAATAAATGCGTTTTACGCAACGTTCTTCCTGCCAACACATTAGTATATGCTGCAGAAATTTCTCCTGCAAATCCTGAACGTGTGCACATATCCTTAGTCACTGTCCTGTGTCCCCATCATTCAATATAAGTACTTGATAGCGTCATAATAAATTTGGCTGTGGGATAAGACATTATCAGGTACTGAGCATCCTCTACCACCTCCCAATTCATTACAAGTCCCTGACAGCGTCTTCTCCCACCTTTCAGTTCATTATAAAGGGTCCTTTTCACCTTATCGCCTGCTCCCATCTCCAATAAATTTTAAGTCCCCAATAGCGTCATCCCCAATCTCACAATTCATTGTGATGCTGTCAGGGGCTTAGCCCCTGCCTCTACATTACTAACCCCTGGGTTTGATGTCAGCAAACATAAAACTGCTCACTTGAACCCCACAACTATTACCCCACTTACCACCGCACGAGAGCAAGTGGAAAGCGCTTATTGGCACATCTAACATACAGCTCCGGCAAAAATTAAGAGACCACCACATCAAAACCCTGTCGTGGACAACCCAATCTCCAGACCTGAACCCCATTGAAAACCTCTGGAATGTAATCAAGAGGATGATGGATAGTCACAAGCCATCAAACAAAGAACTGTTTACATTATTGTGCTAAAAGCAGTGTGAAAGACTGGTGGAAAGCATGCCAAGACGCATGAAAGCTGTTTTTAAAAATCATGGTTATTTCACAAAATATTGATTTCTGAACTCTTCCTGAGTTAAAACATTAGTATTGTTGTTTCTAAATGATTATGAACTTGTTTTCTTTGCGTTATTTGAGGTCTGAAAGCACGGTTTTTTTTTTTTTTGTAATTTTGACCATTTCTCCTTTCAGAAAAAAAATACAAAATTTCTGGCTTGGAAATTTGGAGACATGTTTTCAGAAGTTTATAGGCTAAAAGAACAATTTACATTTTACTCAAAAATCTACCTATAAAGAGAAAAATCAAACAAACTGAACATTTTACAGTGGTCTCTTAATTTTTGCCAGAGCTGTATGCGCCTTTTCTGGGGCTGCTGTTTTTAGGGTGGGGAGGGCCAATATCCATGGCCCCTTCCCAGTGTGAGAATACCGGCCCCCAACTGTCTGCTTTAGCTTCAGTTTTTCAACAAGCTTTGTTTAGGCTGCCAGACCCTGAACTTTACTGTTTGGGTTCGCCCATTTCTATTCATGATGTACACAACCCTCTTACTATGACATTCACTGTATGTCCTTGGCAGTAAGATAAACTTCCATTAGCGTCATCTTCTCACCCTATATTAGCAGTTATACATTTTGTATTCATCCATGTCAGCTGATCCTCCACTATTCTTCTAGAGGTTAACCACCCCAGTGAGTAATTTGCAACAAATGCATGTTGGCAGAACAATTTACATATTTCCCAGATTAGTCTTTTTTTGTCTCTCCCTCCCCTCCCCCCATTCCTTTGCCATTCAAGAAAATTTCAATTTCTCTTGGTTCTATTTACTTATTCTTTTTAGCTCTATTCAGTCGGCCATCATCTGTCAGGAGATATGCTATTTATAAACTAGATTTTATTTGTGAAATTTGCATGATGAGAAGCTGCAGTATAGCGGCTTTAATCTCATACATTGCTTATGAGAAAAGAGGTTTACGGTTTTCATTAATGCCTCCACTGCTTCTTTTCCAGTGCTCCCACTTAGTGTTTGTCCTCATCATTCAAGTTATACATACAGCAAAATGTTTGTTAAAGAACTGGATGTGTTATTTATTTTTTATTTTTATTTTCACAATCCTCTATTGGGTGTATTCACACATTGTGGGAAAATTGTGGTTAACCTCAGAGAATGGCTGAGTATTGGCTGGATGTATAGACAATGATAACTACTCATGCCGAGCAAATGGATAATGCTAATGGAAGGTTGTGTGACTGTCTATTCTGTAGTTCAGTTTAAAAAACACATTATTAATAAATATATATCTACTATATAATTGTCAAAGGGTCACTTCTGTCTGTCTGTCTGTCCTTCTGTCTGTCACGGATATTCATTGGTCGTGGCCTCTGTCTGTCATGGAATCCAAGTCGCTGATTGGTCTCGCCAGCTGCCTGTCATGGCTGCCGCGACCAATCAGCGACGGCCACAGTCCAATTAGTCCCTCCCCTGCAGTCAGCGCCCGGCGCCCGCTCCATACTCCCCACAGTCACCGCTCACACAGGGTTAATGCCAGCGGTAACGGACCGCATTATGCCGCGGGTAACTCACTCCGTTACCGCCACTATTGACCCTGTGTGACCGTTTTTTTACTATTGATGCTGCCTATGCAACGTCAATAGTAAAAACATCTAATGTTAAAAATAATTAAAAAAAAAAAAAAAAAATCATTATATACTCACCTTTCGCGACGCTCAGGTGACCGCTCCATGCAAGCGGCAGGTTCCGGTGCCAAGGATGGTATGGGAGAAGGACCTGCCATGACATCACGGTCATGTGACCGCGACGTCATCACAGGCCCTGCGCGAGAAGGACCTGCCATGACGTCACGGTCATGTGACTGAACTACAAGGGGCCCTCGGAAGGTGAGTATGTTTATTTTTTATTTTTTAACAATCTATTACGTGGGCTGGGCAATATACTACGTGGGCTGGGCAATATACTACGTGGGCTGGGCAATATACTACGTGGGCTGGGCAATATACTATGTGGGCTGTGCAATATACTACGTGGACATGCATATTCTAGAATACCCGATGCGTTAGAATCGGGCCACCATCTAGTGTGTATATGTGTGTGTGTATATGTATATGTATATATATATATATATATATATATATATACATATATATACACACACACACACACACACACACACACACACACACACACACACACACACACACATACATACACGTGTGTGTGTGTTTTAAACTGACCTACAGAATTGATAGTCACTAGTGATGAGTGGATATACTCGGGGGTCCTCCGAGTGTTTTTTAGTGCTCGGAAATTTAGTTTTTATTGCCGCAGCTGAATGATTTACATCTGATAGCAAGCATAAGTACATGTGTGGATTCCCTAGCAACCAGGCAACCCCCACATGTACTTATGCTGGCTAACAGATGTAAATCATTCAGCTGCAGCAATAAAAACTAAATTTCCTAGCACTAAAAAATACTCGGAGGACACCCGAGCATGCTCGAGAAATCTCGAGTAACGAGTATATTCGCTCATCTATTTATATAATCGTCTAAGGGGTACTTCCGTCTGTTTGTCACGAAAATCCCATGCCGCTGATTGGTCGCGGCCTGCCGACCAATTAGCGACAGGCTTAGTCCGGCCGCGAATTGGCCCCTCCCTACTCTCCTCCAGTCAGTGCCCCCCTCCCTTCTCCCCTCCAGTCAGTGCCAGTGTGTCGCTCCATCCCGGACCAATTTTTTACTTTTGATGCTGCCTATGCAGTGGATCCTGCGTAAAAAAACGGTCCGTCGGGCAGAGAAAACGTTCAGAGGAACGTTTTTTCTGCACGTCGGAAAATCGTTCAGCGACGCATCCTGCGCTGCCTGTCACTGGCTACAATGGATGTCTATGGGCGCAGGATGCGTCGCTGACTGTGAAAAGCAGGAATCTAGCGACGGGTCCCGTCTTTTCAAACTGAGCAGGCGTGGAAGAATTTCCCTTCAGGGAAATTCTCGCTCGCTCGCTCTCTTTCTCTTTTTACTATTGATGCTTCCTATGCAGCATCAATAGTAACAAGATATAATGTTAAAAATATCAATGTTCTCACCTACTGGTATCCTGCGCAGTATTACCGATGCTCCCAGCAGCTAGCGTTCCTAGTAATACATTGCGAAATCTCACGAGAAGTCGCGGTCTTGCGAGATTTTGCAATATATTACTAGGAACGCTAGCTGCCGGGAGCATTGGTAATGCTGCGCAGGACGCCGGTAGGTGGGAATATTGCGATTTTTCTTTTTTTTTATTTATTATTTTTAACCTGGTTTGTGTTGTGTATGCGTTTTCGCAGCGGTTTTCTGCATACCCAACAGGTGCACATAGCCTCGACGGGTCCGTCAAAAAGACTGGCCAAGTGCACCCGTCACATACGTTTTGACACTATTTTGTTAACGTCCGTCGCTACGTCTCGGCGACACAACAGGACGGGAGAGTCCCAACAGAAATGTGAAAGTAGCCTTAGTCTTGAAAAAGTATTTTTGTTTTGAACAGTAATTTGCTCATTAGTTACCAAGTAACTTGCAGAAAATTGGAATCATTATAATCTGATTACAAAAAAGCAAAATATTAATTTTATGTGATAAAATTTGTTTATTTTTTTCTACCAGCTACATTTGAGTATAAAGTGGGAAAAAAATGTGAAAAGTTGCAATTTTTTTTTTTGCCTAAAAGACAAGCCAAAAAAATGTAAACATAAAAAAATTTCTAAATGCATTCGTTCAAAACACCTTCCCACCTTTTTGCTCTTGAAATTCTTAAAGGCTAATTTACAATAACTTCAAAGTGTTGTTTAGAAAATTGTACACTGCAGCCCACAATATATAAAATTTTGGCAGACTTCATGTGGGAGATTAAAGTCAACGTTGCCCTTAAGTGATGAGCGAACGTTCTCGGATAACGTGTTATGAGAGTATATTGGGCATGGTCGGATAATATGTTCGAGTCCCCGCACCTGCAGGTCTCGCGGCTGTTAGATCACAACACAGGCAGAGATTGCCTAACAAACCAGCAATAATATCCACATGTATTGTGACTGTCGAACAGCCGCAAAACATGCAGCCGCAGGGACTCGAACATATTATCTGAACACGCCCGAGATACACTCATATCACGTTATCTGAGCATGTTTGCTCATCTCTATCGCCCTTATTCCGACCAAATGCAGACATACCTTAAACATCTAAAATTAAAGGGATTATCCACTACTAGGGCAACCCCTTCTCATACCCCACACTTGGCCAAGATGAAATAAAAAAGCCTATACTAACCTCCAGTGCCGGCGCCATTCCCAGGGAGTGGGCACTTGCTCTTCCCGGGGCTCCTGTGCGGTTGTTGTGACACGTGACGACTGTGCCCAATCAGGGCTGGCGTCACTGTCCCCGCCTTCGGACAAATTGAACATGAAGAGAAAGTCCGAGATCCGCTACAGCCCAGACTTCCTCTTCTTGCTCAGTTTGTCTGAAGGTGGGGGACAGGGATACCAGCGCTGATTAGGAGCAGGGGGCACGTTCATAACATAAAATGCCCAAAGCCCCGGGGACAGTGAATGCCGTGGGAATGGCATCGGCACTGGAGGGGGAGTATAAGCTTTTTTTATTTTATTTGGCCCAAATGTGGGGTATGAAAAAAATGCTTGGACAATCCCTTAACCCCTTTCCGGGCACATGTCAGCTGATCTATACAGCTGGCATGTGCCCGCAACAGCCGCGGATGGAATCGTGATCCACCCGTGGCTTTTAATCTGTTAAATTTAACTCATGGCAAGCGCGCCGGAAATCCCGCCCATCGGTGACCTTGTCACGTGATTGCAGGTCACCGATGGGTTGGCATGACAACCTGAGGTCTCCAGAAGATGTCTGTCAGTGCCAGAACGGGCTTTTTGATTGCATTGTTTTTACTGCAAATATAAAAATGCAGCACAAAAGCTACGTGTGAACATAGCCTGATGCTCATTAGGCTCACTCTGGCACCATCATGAAACATTAACTGCCTGCCCTCCTAGATGATAGGTAAATATTGTATGTTTCCGCTGTGTTATTCCGAATGCATTCACACATCTTTTCAGGATTGGATCTGGGTATTTATCTGTTCAAGTAAAATATGAGCAAAATGACAGTTCACACTGAAAATTGCTATTGTTTTAACACCCCCCACCATCTCTCCGAGGATATTTTGATTTGCTGCTAAATAGTTTACAGAATAAGCTGCAGTGTTGTATTGTAATGTTTTGTACAAATCTGCTGCCATGGGATATATTGTATTTGATTGATGTTCCCGGCTCCAGAGATCCGGCTTTATGTGCTACATGTACATGCCGTACACCGTCTTAATTAGCTTCCAGTTAACATGGAGACCTATGATACAATCAGCAGAATTTGCCAACTTTGGGATTATTTTAATATAGCAAATGCAGCAAAGCTAAAATAGCAAAATGACGGTACTTAGCATATAGAAAAAGGAGCATGAGTTTGCAGCGCAGGTCACTTCCTTCCGTCTCCTGACAAGGCACTAGCACAAGTTAGAGGCGGTTTATGTTGATATCTGCCCCGACTCTTAGGCCACGTTCAGATGAGTGTATTTTACGTACTTCTGCTGTCCACTATAAATTTAGGTAGCATATGGACCATTATTTTTTTTTTATTTTTATTTTTAAATTGATGTTAAAAAAAAAACAAATTGTACTGATCATGCATCTGTATCACATCTTAATTGTTACAGATACATTGCAATTATTAAAGGGTTTGTCCAGGGCTTTCTATTAGTTGCCTATCCAACAAATAGGCCATCAGTATCAGATTGGTGAGGGTCTGACACCCCAGCCCATCAGCTGTTCTAGGTTGCTTCTTGAAGTGATCATTTGTTTAGCGAAACTACACAACTGTCGCCTTGTCAGGTGTTCATTGGCCGCAGATTAGTACTGCAGACCCACCCCTATTCTTTTGGTTGTCTGAAATTGGCTGAAGTCAGCAACAGGATTTTCCATTCTGCTATAGGAAGTCAGTGGGTGAACATACACGGTGAATCCTGGCGTGTAGTCCCCGCTTCCTCGGCTCAGGAAGGTGTTGATAGTTCTGCATACCTACTCTGAGTGTTGGGCATGGAGATAAGCAGAAGCGCTCCTCTATGCCACCTACTGAGCTGGACTCACTATGACTTCCTAGCAGTTTGTAGTGTTCATCACCATGGATCTTCCTGGGTACTGCTTCCTTGGCTGACCCCTACCCTACCCAGTCATCTATGCCTTCTGAGCAAGTTCAGTGCGTCGATGAAGCCAGGCAGCGTACACCCTGCTTCACTGTGCATGCTCAAGGATGGAAGAAATATGAGATTTATAGCGACCCGCAGATGAAATGGACATTAGGGAGGACATCAATCGCACTCAGTATCTAAGGCTTCACAAGTCTGGGAAAAGCAACCTGCAGCTCCAGTTCTGGCTAATTAATTGACAATGCATTAGTGCATTATTACAGTACAAGAATAGGGCTCTGGAGCATAATGGTGGCAGCTTAGGAGACCTGGTCAGACCTGAGAGCTTCCCTCTGACTCAACATCTGGAACAGCTGGTGTCATTTGTTGGTAGGAGATCCTTTAATATGTTACCGTATTTCTGACTTCTGATCACCATATGTTTAGTGCTTCTCCAGATTGCTTGATTCTTTCTGTCCATCAAATATTCATACTATATCATTAAAATTAAGGAAACAATGCGGGGAGCCAGGAAGCCATTATGTTTCATTCTTTTTTGCTTGTGACGGAGGCATATTTTGACCTTTTTAAGCCTTTTCTGACAACTTCTTTGGGGCTTTACTGTATGTGCAGAGGTTTCCTGTAGCTAGAAGTGCAGAGATCTTGTGATATTTTGCTTCAGTGACTTTATCATTTAACCCATTCATTTAGTATGTCAGGACTTTAACTGAAGGAGAGAGGAATCTCCATTTTTCTCATTCTCTCCAGCACCCCTTCTTCATTTCTTATGGGGGTGTGGATATATTTACAGAGAAAACAAAAGGAGGACTTGTTTGATGGCTTTAATAATATAAAGGTAATAATGAAAGGTATTACTTTTGAAATCGGGATCTATCTGCAGCTTAATTGCGGAGGGAGCTAAAGCAAAGCAGTAGTTTGGAAATAATTGAAAGAAATCGCCTGCAGGATTTCAGGCCGCACAGAGTGGTGAAGCTATTGATTGAGCTTTACAACTACTAACTAGACCATCGCTGTGTACAGTAGGCTGCTGTGCGTGCTATTAGATTATTCCATATAGTATACACAATATGGATGTCCATGTAATGGAGATAGAAGTGTAGAACTCACTTTACTTCATGATGAATGGGTATGTGGCCTCCAAGTTTCCCCAGCTCAAGCAGGAGCCTTCCCTACAAAAATAAAAAAAATGAAAATGGGGCCTACACACCTTTAGTATAAATGAATGTACAGGTGCACAAATACACTATGTGGCCAATATACAAACAATTAGTCATGGTGACATCCTTAAAATTATTCCAGAAAATGAAGTTTTTCTCCTAGAAAACGAATGCAATTAGACATGTTTTGTTATACACCTGTTTATTATTATTATTCTTATTATTATTATTATTTATTTATATAGCACCATTGATTCCATGGTGTTGTACATGAGAAGGGGTTACATACAAGTTACAAATATCACATACAGTAAACAAACTAACAATGACGGACTGATACAGAGGGGCGAGGACCCTGCCCTTGCGAGCTTACATTCTACAGGATTATGGGGAAGGAGACAGTAGGTTGAGGGTTGCAGGAGCTCCGGTGTTGGTGAGGCGGTAGCTCCGGTGTTGGTGTTTACTTCCTTTGTGTGTATTGGAACATAGCAAAAAAGGGCAAATTAAAAATAATTTCACACACAACCCCAAAAATGGTCTGGACAGAATTGTTGGCACTCTCAACTTATTTGGTTGCACACCCTTTGTAATAAGGAACTGCACACAATCCGTTACTATTACCATCAACACCTCTCAACTGGAATTTTGGAGCACTGTTCTTTTGCAAACTGCTCCAGGTCTCTCATATTTGAAGGATGCTTGCTCCCAACATTAATATTAACCTCGCTCCACAGGTGTTCAATGTGATTTAGGTCTGGCTCATTGAACTCTCCCAACACTTTTATCTGATTTTTCTGTGTGATTTTTGAAGCATGTTTGTGGTCAATTTCTTGCTAGAAGTCCCATTACCTAGTACACAAACAACTTTTTACGCTGGGCACTACACTACCCATGAAGTCTTGCACACAGTCAAGGCACCCAGTGCCAGAGGCAGCAAAACAACCCAAAAACATCTTTGAACCTCCACCATATGTTGGTACTGTGTTCTTTTCTTTGTGGGCCTTCTTTTGATTTCGATAAACAATAGAATGATGTGCTTTACCAAAAAGCTCTGTCTTGGTCTCATCTGTCCACAAGACTCTTTGTCAGAAGGATTTGGCTTACTCGCTTACACTTTGGAAAACTGCAGTCTAGCTTTTTAGGTTGGTGTCAGCAGTGGGGACCTCCTGCATCTCCTGCCATAGCGTTTCATTTCATTCAAATGGCAGAGGATAATTTGTGCTGACACTGATGCACCCTGAGCATGCAGGACAGCTTCAATTTCTTTGGAACTTGATTGCGGCTACTTTTTTCTTTTGTTGTGGTGTTACAATACACACAAAGAATAAAATGTATATAACAAAACGTGTGATTGCAATAATTTTCTGGAACAATTTCAAGGGTGACAACGCTTTTGGCCATGACTGTACATAAACTGTGTATCAGCACACTACAATGAATGAATACATGAATGCCAGTATTGCTGCAAATTTAAAGAATTTAAGGTACTATTTAGTGTTTTTAGGGACTATCCATTTTAAAGGCACACCTTGATGTGGCTGGATAACTTTTGCACTCATTGATAAAAAATGGTAACTTGGTAACTTTTGCGTTTTTAGCTTTTGCAACGAAATTGGAGTTCATGTATTTGTTAATCGCAGAGTGCTGATGAATCGTGTATGTATAGGGCCGTCCCTGTTTGGAATTTCCATCTTCTGTCTTGTGTAGTCCCGAAAAGCAACTTGTCACTTCTGCACAGCACAGATAGATAGTTTCCTTTTCTTTTTGTCATGTTAATGGGAGGTTAAGTGGTAGATTCTGTGAGGGTAGGCTGCACATGGCAATAGTAAGCGCTATTTATGTGGGCATTGTGTGGGCACTGAAACATTGCAGAATATTCCAGCACCGAGCGCAATAGCAATAAAATCCAGCCCTTATTTGTCCAAATATAAAACTCCAGAGTAGTCAGCTGGCACAGACGATATGTGGGCAGTGGGTATTTTTATGCAGTCACTAAAGAAGTGAAATAGGCCATTGGTTGGCTTGGTATGGGTCTGTGTGTGTACTGTAAGGTGTATGGCACGATCTGTGTAGCGTTCGTCACACTCCTTGTAATATTTACTGATGATTTATAAAATGCATGGCAATCCCTGGGCACAGTGTATGCATGCACTATAGCGCACACGGACCATGCGCATGAAATAGGTATTCCCATCTGCAAAGATTGGTATTATAGGAAAGTACATGTTAAAACTTGGAACTTTCTAATTTACAATGTATCCAAATATGACATTGTTCTCTTTTAAAAATATTCTTTCTTTTGCATGGAGCTGGCAGGGATCTTCAGAGTGCAGTGTTGGCTCTCGATCCCCGGCAACTTCAGTGCTGCTGCTATGCAGAGGCAAAATGATGACCTATAACCGCATTGGAAGAGCAGGTCTGAACCGTCAGTCAGGAGCACCCATTCCCTATCATCTGCCTGTGGAGCAAAAAGATGGGCGTAAAGCCCGCTATACACATGAGATGGCGGTCAGCTGAACTAGGCATCAGCCGATCTGCCAGCTCTCCCATACGCAGGAGCACTGGCTCAGCCGAGCTCTCCTGCAGCCACTGGCTGATGTCTTATCTCTGGGAGAACAAAAAGATCAACAGTCTGAAATCTAACATGGAGGATCGATATCTCTCCAACGATAAATTGTCAGCCGTACCCAATGGTATCTGTGTGGAGGCATTATTCCTATTTCTTGTCAGAACGGTCAGGAAAAGTGGAGGACATGGTGCAAGTGCCAGGGTGGTACACACTGCTCTCCTACACTGGGCTACTGCATTGCCTTATCAAGTATCCAGCTAAAGTCCATCCACATGTAAACCCCACAAATCTGTGCATGACCATGTTGCATATATACGGGAAATGGTGGAATATTGATGCTCAAAGTTTTAGTACATTCTTAGAAAAAAATAAACCAAACCTTTATCAGTTTAATGGGCTGCAAAACATTATTGAATCGCTCCCTTTATCTTCTCACGCCTGACGTGCCAAATTGGTTTGGTCTACAATTGATTGCCTCTCTAGGGTGTTTTTATTTTATTTTTTACAAGCTTAGAAATACAAGTTTTAAAGGATTGCTGAGGGTTATGTCTTCTCATTGCTCACGAGTATCTGTTCTTTGCCGTGAAATTGTACATGTAAATTTTTTTTCCCCTAATAAATACATAGATATTATGTTCTGTATTGAGCTTGCTGCGAATTCAGGCTTGAGGAGTTTAGCTTTAGAAATGATCATTTGGACTAACTACTTGCTTTGCTTATCGTGATTTAAAAAAATCATTTTATCTTTTGTAAATATTATATACCGTATCTTTGGTATGTGTGCACCTAGTCGTGTTTCAGAACAGTCTGCCATAATCAGCCCGAGTAGATATGTTCCTTCTAACTGATAGGAAATGGTTGTGATGAAGGAAACGATACTGTAACTGATAAAACTTCAGCTAGTTTCTAAGTCACAGTGCTGAGCGCTTTTCTGTTGGAATTTCCGAAAAACTGTGTGCAAGCGGGAGCCCCAAATGAGCCATCACTTCAGTAAAGACTACGGAGTTTTTTTTGTGCACATCAGAAAAAAAACAAATACTGCCAGAATGGAAGCCATACTATGCACACAGTGACTGCATCTTCTCCATTTAGTGAATGGCTCTGTCTGGGTAGTCCTCAAAATACACTTTTTTGATAATTCCGACGGAAACTGACACTGTACTCTGCGTAGAGCACTGAATGTTTGAGCCTAGCCTTAGCGTGATGTCAATGTTATCCTTAAAAAAAATAATAAATGCCGCAAGACAAGGAAATGATGCTCAGTAGTGTGTGTGGCCTCCACGTGCCTGTATGACCTCCCTACAACGCATGGGCATCATCAGGAGATGAGGCGGCGGATGGTCTCCTGAGGGATCTCCTCCCAGAACTGGACTAAATCATCTGCCAACTCCTGGACAGTCTGTGGTGCAACGTGACGTTGGTGGATAGTGCGAGACATGATGTCCCAGATGTGTTAAATCGGATTCAGGTCTGGGGAACGGGCGGGCCAGTCCATAGCTTCAATGCCTTCATCGTGCAGGAACTGCTGACACACTCAAGCCACATGAGGTCTGGCATTGTCCTTCATTAGCAGGAACCCAGGGCCAACCGCACCAGCATATGGTCTCTCAAGGGGTCTGAGGATCTCATCTCGGTACCTAATGGCAGTCAGGCTACCTCTGGCGAGCACATGGAGGGCTGTGCGGCCCTCCAAAGAAATGCCACCCCACACCATTACTGACCCACTGCTAAGCCGGTCATGGTGAAGGATGTTGCAGGCAGCAGATCGCTCTCAACGGCGTCTCCAGACTCTGTCACATGTGCTCAGTGTGAACCTTCTTTCATCTGTGAAGAGCACAGGGCGCCAGTGGTGAATTTGCCAATCCTGGTGTTCTGTGGCAAATGCTCATGGAGGCGGTTTCTAACCGTTTGTGCAGATACATGCGTATTTGTGGCCTGCTGGAGGTCATTTTGCAGGGTTCTGGTAGTGCTCCACCTGTTCCTCTTTGCACAAAGGCTGAGGTAGCAGTCCTACTGCTGGGTTGTTGCTCTTCTACGGCCCCTTCCATGTCTCCTGGTGTATTGGCCTGTCTCCTGGTAGCGCCTCAAGCCTCTGGACACTACACTGACAGACACAGCAAACCACAGCTCGCATTGATGTGCCATCCTGGATGAGCTGCGCTACCTGAGCCACTTGTGTGGGTTGTAGAGTCTGTCTCATGCTACCACGAGCGTGACAGCACAACCAACATTCAAAAGTGACCGTCAGCATATGGGGCATATACAATGGAGCATCTTATGGGGCCATCAACCATAATGGAGCAGTGTATGAGGGCATATACAATGGAGCATCCTATGGGGGCCATAAACCTTAATGGAGCAGTGTACGGGGGCATATAATATGGAGCATCTTATCGGGGCCATCAACCATAATAGAGCAGTGTACGGGGCATATAGTATGGAGCATCTTATGGGGGCCATAAACCATAATGGAGCAGTGTACGGGGGCATATACTATGGAGCATCTTATGGGGGCCATAAACCATAATGGAGCAGTGTACGGGGGCATATAATATGGAGCATCTTATGGGGGCCATCAACCATAATGGAGCAGTGTACGGGGGCATATACTATGGAGCATCTTATGGGCGCCATAAACCATAATGGAGCAGTGTACGGGGGCATATAATATGGAGCATCTTATGGGGGCCATCAACCATAATGGAGCAGTGTACGAGAGCATATACTATGGAGCATCTTATGGGGGCCATCAACCATAATGGAGCAGTGTACAGGGGCATATACTATGAAGCATCTTATGGGCGCCATAAACCATAATGAAGCAGTGTACGAGAGCATATACTATGGAGCATCTTATGGGCGCCATAAACCATAATGGAGCAGTGTACGGGGGCATATACTATGGAGCCTCTTATGGGGGCCATAAACCATGATGGAGCAGTGTACGGGGGCATATAATATGGAGCATTTTATGGGGGCCATCAACCATAATGGAGCAGTGTACGGGGGCATATACTATGGAACATCTTATGGGGGCCATAAACCATATTGGAGCAGTCTACAGGGGCATATAATATGGAGCATCTTATGGGGGCCATCAACCATAATGGAGCAGTGTACGGGGGCATCAACCATAATGGAGCAGTGTACGGTGCATATACTATGGAGAATCTTATGGGGGCCATAAACCTTTATGGAGCAGTGTACGGGGCATATACTATGGAGCATTTTATGGGGGCCATAAACCTTTATGGAGCAGCGTATGGGGCATATGGATGAGAGCAGCAAATTACAGAACGGTGGCGCAGGATGGGAGCAGCACATGTCAGAATGGGGGTGCAGAATGGAAGCAGCACATGAAAGAATGGGGTCGCAGGATGGGAGCAGCACATGACAGATCGGGGGTGCAGGATGGAAGCAGCACATGACAGAACGGGGGCGCAGGATGGGAGCAGCACATGACAGGATGGGGGCACAGGATGGGAGCAGCAAATGACAGAATGGAGGTGCAGGATGGGAGCAGCACATGACAGGATGGGGGCACAGGATGGGAGCAGCAAATGACAGAACGGGGGCGCAGGATGGGAGCAGCACATGACAGGATGGGGGCACAGGATGGGAGCAGCAAATGACAGAATGGAAGCGCAGGATGGGTGCAGCACATGTCAGAATGGGGGCGCAGGATGGGAGCAGCACATGTCAGAATGGGGGCGCAGGATGGGAGCAGCACATGACAGGATGGGGGCGCAGGATGGGAGCAGCACATGACAGGATGGGGACGCAGGATGGAGCAGCACATACCAGGATGGAGACCATATACCAATATAAATGCTCGCCACCCGGGCGTAGAACGGGTTCAATAGCTAGTAAACTTATATTGCTGTACAGTGTCGCAATTCCATGTGTGTGTGTATAACTGGAGAAGGTGTGAGGGTGTTCTGGTATAGTTTGTTGTGCTTTTCCAATCTTCTTGGTCTCCTAATCAAGGAAAGCTGTTGATAGGATCAACTCTCCTAATTCGTCTATAAGGGCATGTAGGTTATAGGAACCTGCAGAAAATTTTTCATGGTGGTTCATGCTGTTTGGCAAACCTGAGGTAGTTTTAGGCTTCTTTTCCACTTGCCTTGTTTTTGCAGCCCGATAGATTTCTATGGGGCCACAGAAACGGGCTGCCAAAATTCTTTGGCACGCCGTATT
Source organism: Ranitomeya imitator (assembly GCF_032444005.1). Lineage (NCBI taxonomy): Eukaryota > Metazoa > Chordata > Amphibia > Anura > Dendrobatidae > Ranitomeya > Ranitomeya imitator. The sequence goes on from NC_091286.1 coordinate 133,800,266, forward strand.
TATGGGCGTGAAAAAATATCGAGCCTGCTCGATATTTTTCACAGCTTATGGACACGGCCCCTATTGAAAATCAACGGGGCCACAAAAACAATGGAAGCTTGTTTTTGCGGTACATCGTGAAGAACCGTATTTGTGGGTTGCCTGTGAAAATTGCGGCCATATGGCCCGCAAAAACGGGCTGCAAAAATGACGGCAAGTGGAAAAGAAGCCTTGGACCACACTCCCACGATGAGCTTTTGGTAAATGTTTGACACTGCAGACTTTCTGCACCTATTATTTTTCATTACGTTTTTGTTCAGGTTTTTATTACCATGCATTTTTTTCTGCTGCTTTTTTTTTTTTTGCGTTTCATGCTTTAACCCCTTTACCCCCAAGGGTGGTTTGCACGTTAATGACCGGGCCAATTTTTACAATTCTGACCACTGTCCCTTTATGAGGTTATAACTCTGGAACGCTTCAATGGATCCTGGTGATTCTGACATTGTTTTCTCGTGACATATTGTACTTCATGACAATGGTAAAAATTATTTGATATAACCTGCGTTTATTTGTGAAAAAAACGGAAATTTGGCGAAAATTATGAAAATTTCGCAATTTTCCAACTTTGAATTTTTATGCAATTAAATCACAGAGATATGTCACACAAAATACTTAATAAGTAACATTTCCCACATGTCTACTTTACATCAGCACAATTTTGGAACCAAAATTTTTTTTTGTTAGGGAGTTATAAGGGTTAAAAGTTGACCAGCAATTTCTCATTTCTACAACACCATTTTATTTTAGGGACCACATCTCATTTGAAGTCATTTTGAGGGGTCTATATGATAGAAAATACCCAAGTGTGACACCATTCTAAAAACTACACCCCTCAAGGTGCTCAAAACCATATTCAAGAAGTTTATTAACCCTTCTGGTGCTTCACAGGAATTTTTTGAATGTTTAAATAAAAATGAACATTTAACTTTTTTTCACAAAAAATGTAATTCAGCTCCAATTTGTTTTATTTTACCAAGGGTAACAGGAGAAAATGGACCCCAAACATTGTTGTACAATTTGTCCTGAGTATGCCAATACCCCACATGTGGGGGTAAACCACTGTTTGGGCGCATGGCAGAGCTCGGAAGCGAAGGAGTGCCATTTGACTTTTCAATGCAAAATTGACTGGAATTGAGATGGGACGCCATGTTTCGTTTGGAGAGCCCCTGATGTGGCTAAACATTGAAACCCCCCACAAGTGACACCATTTTGGAAAGTAGACCCCCTAAGGAACTTATCTAGAGGTGTGGTGAGCACTTTGACCCACCAAGTGCTTCACAGAAGTTTATAATGTAGAACCGTAAAAATAAAAAATCATATTTTTTCACAAAAATTATCTTTTTGCCCCCAATTTTTTATTTTCCCAAGGGTAAGAGAAGAAATTGGACCCCAAAAGTTGTTGTACAATTTGTCCTGAGTACGCGGATACCCCATATGTGGGGGTAAACCACTGTTTGGGTGGATGGGAGAGCTCGGAAGGGAAGGAGCGCCGTTTGACTTTTCAAAGCAAAATTGACAGGAATTGAGATGGGACGCCATGTTGCGTTTGAAGAGCCACTGATGTGCCTAAACATTGAAACCCCCCACAAATGACACCATTTTGGAAAGTAGACCCCCTAAGGAACTTATCTAGAGGTGTGGTGAGCACTTTGACCCACCAAGTGCTTCACAGAAGTTTATAATGCAGAGCCGTAAAAATAAAACAAAATTTTTTTCCCACAAAAATTATTTTTTTAGCCCCCAGTTTTGTATTTTCCTGAGGGTAACAGGAGAAATTGGACCCCAAAATTTGTTGCCCAATTTGTCCTGAGTGCGATGATACACCATATGTGGGGGGAACCACTGTTTGGGCACATGGGAGGGCTCAGAAGGGAAGGAGTGCCATTTGAATGCAGACTTAGATGGAATGGTCTGCAGGTGTCACATTGCGTTTGCAGAGCCCCTAATGTACCTAAACAGTAGAAACCCCCCACAAGTGACACCATTTTGGAAAGTAGACCCCCTTAGGAACTTATCTAGATGTGTGCTGAGCGCTTTGACCCACCAAGGGCTTCACAGAAGTTTATAATGGAGAGCCGTAAAAATAAAACAAAAATTTTTTCCCACAAAAATTATTTTTTAGCCCCCAGTTTTGTATTTTCCCGAGGGTAAAAGGAGAAATTCGACCCCACAATTTGTTGTCCAATTTATCCTGAGTGCGCTGATACCCCATATGTGGGGGGGAACCACTGTTTGGGCGCATGGGAGGGCTCGGAAGGGAAGGAGCTCCATTTGGAATGAGGACTTAGATGGAATGGTCTGCAGGTGTCACATTGCATTTGCAGAGCCCCTAATGTACCTAAACAGTAGAAACCTCCCACAAGTGACACCATTTTGGAAACTAGACCCCCTAAGGAACTCATCTAGATGTGTTGTGATAGCTTTGAACCCCCAAGTGTTTCACTACAGTTTGTAACGCAGAGCCGTGAAAATTAAAAAAAAAAATCTTTCCCCCCAAAATTATTTTTTAGCCCCCAGTTTTGTATTTTCCCGAGGGTAAGAGGAGAAATTCGACCCCAAAAGTTGTTGTCCAATTTGTCCTGAGTGCGCTGATACCCCATATGTGGGGGGGAACCACTGTTTGGGCGCATGGGAGGGCTCGGAAGGGAAGGAGCTCCATTTGGAATGAGGACTTAGATGGAATGGTCTGCAGGTGTCACATTGCATTTGCAGAGCCCCTAATGTACCTAAACAGTAGAAACCTCCCACAAGTGACACCATTTTGGAAACTAGACCCCCTAAGGAACTCATCTAGATGTGTTGTGATAGCTTTGAACCCCCAAGTGTTTCACTACAGTTTGTAACGCAGAGCCGTGAAAATTAAAAAAAAAAATCTTTCCCCCCAAAATTATTTTTTAGCCCCCAGTTTTGTATTTTCCCGAGGGTAAGAGGAGAAATTCGACCCCAAAAGTTGTTGTCCAATTTGTCCTGAGTACGCTGATACCCCGTATGTTGGGGGAAACCAACGTTTGAGCGCATGGCAGAGCTCGGAAGGGAAGGAGCGCCATTTGGAATGCAGACTTAGATGGAATGGTCTGCAGACGTCACATTGCGTTTGCAGAACCCCTAATGTACCTAAACAGTAGAAACCCCCCACAAGTGACCCCATATTGGAAACTAGACCCCCCAGGGAACTAATCTAGATGTGTTGTGAGAACTTTGAACCCCCAAGTGTTTCACTACAGTTTATAACGCAGAGCCGTGAAAATAAAAAAATCTTTTTTTTTCCCACAAAAAATATGTTTTAGCCCCGAGTTTTGTATTTTCCCAAGGGTAGCAGGAGAAATTGGACCCCAAAAGTTGTTGTCCTATTTGTCCTGAGTACGCTGATACCCCATATGTTGGGGTAAACCCCTGTTTGGGCACACGGGAGAGCTCGGAAGGGAAGAAGCACTGTTTTACTTTTTCAACGCAGAATTGGCTGGAATTGAGATCGGACGCCATGTCGCGTTTGGAGAGCCCCTGATGTGCCTAAACAGTGGAAACCCCCCAATTATAACTGAAACCCTAATCCAAACACATCCCTAACCCTAATCCCAACAGTAACCCTAACCACACCTCTAACCCTGACACACCCCTAACCCTAATCCCAACCCTATTCCCAACCGTAAATGTAATCTAAACCCTAACTGTAACTTTAGCCCCAACCCAAACTGTAGCCCTAGCCCTAACCCTAGCCCTAACCCTAGCCCTAACCCTAACCCTAGCCCTAACCCTAGCCCTAACCCTAACCCTAGCCCTAGCCCTAACCCTAGCCCTAGCCCTAACCCTAGCCCTAACCCTAGCCCTAACCCTAGCCCTAACCCTAGCCCTAACTCTAACCCTAGCCCTAATGGGAAAATGGAAATAAATACATTTTTTTAATTTTTCCCTAACTAAGGGGGGGATGAAGGGGGGTTTGATTTACTTTTATAGCGGGTTTTTTAGCGGATTTTTATGATTGGCAGCCGTCACACACTGAAAGACGCTTTTTATTGCAAAAAATATTTTTTGCGTTACCACATTTTGAGAGCTATAATTTTTCTATATTCTGGTCCACAGAGTCATGTGAGGTCTTGGTTTTTGCGGGACGAGTTGATGTTTTTATTGGTAACATTTTCGGGCACGTGACATTTTTTGATCGCTTTTTATTCCGATTTTTGTGAGGCAGAATGACCAAAAACCAGCTATTCATGAATTTCTTTTGGGGGAGGCGTTTATACCGTTCCGCGTTTGGTAAAATTGATGAAGCAGTTTTATTCTTCGGGTCAGTACGATTACAGCGACACCTCATTTATATCATTTTTTTATGTTTTGGCGCTTTTATACGATAAAAACTATTTTATAGAAAAAATAATTATTTTTGCATCGCTTTATTCTCAGGACTATAACTTTTTTATTTTTTTGCTGATGATGCTGTATGGCGGCTCGTTTTTTGCGGGACAAGATGACGTTTTTAGCGGTACCATGGTTAGTTATATCTGTCTTTTTGATCGCGTGTTATTCCACTTTTTGTTCGGCGGTATGATAATAAAGCGTTGTTTTTTGCCTCGTTTTTTTTTTTTTTTTCTTACGGTGTTTACTGAAGGGGTTAACTAGTGGGCCAGTTTTATAGGTCGGGCCGTTACGGACGCGGCGATACTAAATATGTGTACTTTTATTGTTTTTTTTTTATTATTTAGATAAAGAAATGTATTTATGGGAATAATTTTTTTTTTTTTTTTTTCATTATTTTGGAATATTTTTTTTAATTTTTTTTACACATTTGAAATTTTTTTTTTTTACTTTTTTACTTTGTCCCAGGGGGGGACATCACAGATCAGTGATCTGACAGTTTGCACAGCACTCTGTCAGATCACTGATCTGATAGGAGTGCAGGCTGCTTCACAGTGCCTGCTCTGAGCAGGCTCTGTGAAGCCACCTCCCTCCCTGCAGGACCCGGATCCGCGGCCATCTTGGATCCGGGGCTGGAGGGAGCAGGGAGGGAGGTGAGACCCTCGCAGCAACGCGATCACATCGCGTTGCTGCGGGGGGCTCAGGGAAGCCCGCAGGGAGCCCCCTCCCTGCGCGGTGCTTCCCTGTACCGCCGGCACATCGCGATCATCTTTGATCGCGGTGTGCCGGGGGTTAATGTGCCGGGGGCGGTCCGTGACCGCTCCTGGCACATAGTGCCGGATGTCAGCTGCGATAAACAGCTGACACCCGGCCGCGATCGGCGGCGCTCCCCCCGTGAGCGCTGCCAATCGCATATGACGTACTATTGCGTCCTTGGGAAGTAAAGCCCACCCCACATGGACGCAATAGTACGTCTAATGGCAGAAAGGGGTTAAATAAAGCTGCTTTGTTTTTGATATTTCCTGGTATCTGTCTTTGACAAAACTTTGATATGCTTAGTTGCAGATTACATTGTTTCGGTGCGTTTCTACCATGTAAAAGCAATAAAAAACCCAGGTGCTTTTTTATTTGCAAATTTTCTGCATCTAATTTAAGTATATGGGGAAAATCTGAGATGAAAACTCATGTACCCACAAGAGAAGCTTCCATGCTGCTGCGGATTTGAAACCCGCACCACAGGTCCGTTTACACTGAGTAAAGTAAAAGCACAGTGGGCATGAGATCTCTATAAATCCCATCCACTTTGTTGGAACTGTAAGGCTATGTTCACACGTTGCGTCCTGTCCCTGCGGGTTCTCCCGCAGCGGATTTGATAAATCTGCAGGGCAAACCCGCTGCGGTTATCCCTGCAGATTTATCGCGGTTTGTCCTGCGGGTTCCGCTGCGGGATTTTACTCTTACTATTGATGCTGCATATGCAGCAATATGCAGCATCAATAGTAATGTTAAAAATAATGAAATCATGATATACTCAACCTCTGACGTCCCGATCTCCTCGGCGCTGCAGGCGGCGGTCCGGTTCCAAACATGCTGTGCGACCAGGACCTTCGTGACGTCAGTCATGTTACCACGACGTCACCGCAGGTCCTGGTCGCATAGCAAACCTGAGACCGGATGGCCGCGTGCAGCGCTGAGACTTCAGAGGTGAGTATATCATTATTTTTTATTTTAATTCTTTGTTTTTTTTTTACTCAAATATGGTTCCCGGGGCCTGGAGGAGAGTCTCCTCTCCTCCACCCCGGGTATAACCCGCACATTATCCGCATTACTTCCCGCATGGTGTGCACAGCCCCATGCGGGAAGTAAGCGGATCAATGCATCTCTATGGGTGCAGAATCGCTGGGATTCCGCACAAAGAAGTGACATGCTGCGGGTTTTTAACCGCTGCGTTTCTACGCGGTTTTTCCCGCAGCATGTGCACAGCGGTTTGCGGTTTCCATTGGTTTACATGTAAATGTAAACGCAATGGAATCTGCAGCGGACCCGCAGCGGCAAAATCGCTGTGGTTCCGCGGTAAAAACCGCAACGTGTGAACATGGCCTAAGACTCTGTGTTTTAGACAAAGCAAAAATACGCAACTTCTCAAAAATGTACCAAAAGTTAATTGCGGGAATAAAGTCTTAGACTTTTTAGTCTAGCCTAGCTTTACATAATGTACTAGTTGGCTTATTTTGCTAAAATGTTGCCGCAAATTTCTTGCACACAGTTTTTGGTGCATAGTGCTACTCCTTAGACTATGCTCCTCAGGATCCCACCAGAGCAGAGGTCAGACTGAGTCCAAAGTGAATCCCAACTTTCCTCGTCATATTGGGGGTTCCATCGGATATATCTTTTAAGTAGTTGTAATATTTAAAAGCCAAAAAAATCTAAAAAGAAATGGCTGACATGGAACATGTATAAGTGCATAGGAAAAAGTATCTAACAAATATCTAACCTCCTAACATACCGTACTAACAAAATAAAGGAACACTTGAATGATGCTGATCTGAAGTAGATATATGGTATGCTGTTTAGTATTTAGTTTGTGTGGTATGACTAAGGGTATGAGCATTCAGAATTTGTAAATTTTTTCAAATTTTTGGTCAGTTTTAAAATTCCATATATTTTCATATAAAAAACGCAAACCGGATGTACCTAAATTCACTACTATCATAAAGTACAACGTGTAGTGAAAAAACCTCTCCAAATCACTGGGATATGTAGAAACATTCCGGGGGTATTAGCAAATAAATGAACGCTTCAGACTTGGAAAATGGGCTCTCTCCCTAAAGGGTTAAACACACACAAATTAAAATGCAATCGTATTACAGCATATTTGAAATGCTGTTAGCAGTGTGTTATGCAAGCTACTTAAGTAAGCTTCTTTTTCTAACAGTGTTGCAACACAGAGTAAATGTTGAAAATAAAGTTCTTTAGTTCATAGCTTAGGAACATACACTACAGCCAGGTGTTTCTTGGGTGCAAGCAAAATCATACAAAAGTGAAACGATACAGTTTAATTACTCTAAATAAAGGTGAACATGCTCTAGACACTGTTCTGACACACAGCGCTACCCTTCTTACCACAGCTCGCATTGATGTGCCATCCTGGATAAGCTGCACTACCTGAGCAACTTCTGTGAGCTGTAGACACTGCCTCATGCTACTGTACCTCTAGGCCTGGGGTCCCCAACTCCAGGCCTCGAGGGCCGCCAACAGTGCAGGTTTTTAGGATTTCTTTAGTATTGCATCGGTGGTAATGTGATCATCTGCACAGGTGATGATTCCAACCCCTGTGCAATACTAAGGAAATCCTGAAAACCTGCACTGTTGGCGGCCCTCGAGGCCTGGAGTTGGGGACCACTGCTTTAGGCAATGACAAAATGCAAAAGTGGCCAAAAAGGATGAGAACAGAGAAATGGACCGTGGTCACCCCCTGCAGAACCACTCCTTTGTTATTGTTGTCTTGATTATTGTGTGTGTATATATATATATATATATATATATATATATATATATATATATATATATATATATATATATATATATATATATATATATATATATATGTATATATACACACATATATGTATGTATTGTTTTTTTTAAGGAATGTTCTACACACTGAATACACTTGGTGAAATCAAGATCCGCTACTGGCAGCGCTCCTTGCAGTTTCTGACCAATGACTCCCCAGATTTGCTCGATGGCAGACAGTGCGGACATGCTGCAGGACATGGTAACACCTACAGGCCAAGCAAGCTGCCCACAGTAGCACAAATAACATGCGGTTCGACGCCCAAATTGATTTAATTCAGCTGTCATAATTTCTTAATTCCATGACTACTTCCTCATTTTTTTATACAATTTTAATGTTTAGCTGTGTCAGTTTATACACATGCTGTGTTCTTGATTTACCTATCGTGCTTTTTATCTTGAACAAAATTGTTAGAATTGCTATTAACCTCTACTCAACATATGACATACTTGCTGTAGCCCTGCTATGTATAGAAGAAGTGATGAGATTATTATTTCCCTTAGGAGACATGAACCTGCTAAATATATTTAAAAAATAAGGTTCAATTCATCTTCTTTTTGCACCATGAAAGATGGCCATAGAATAAATTGGCTGTCATGAAGGGGCGTTAATAATATCACTATACATAATCAATTGCTTACATGCACAGACCATACAGTCATAAACTATCCTACACACTGCTTGTGTGGAACGGTGCAGCATTCCAGACTCCAGTTCATTACTACTGTAGAAAGTAAGCAACACCGAAGGATAAATTGTCTTATCTAAACACCCCCTTGTTAAAACAAATTTATTTTATTGAGCTCCTTATACTGCGTTTTTTTGTGCAAATTAAAGCTGCTTTTTTATAGTACTAGCAAAAGCTATGGGTGCTATCAAATTGTGGCTAGGGTCACACTCACTGGTCCCGTCAGGGCATATATCCGAACCACCATCAAAACTGGATCTGTCTGTATGCGCCAACAGTGTTTATAGAATTTTATGTTACCGGCAGTGCGAACGTGCTCGCTGATGTGCATAATTTTCGGGAGTGTATGCCTACAGGAGTCGAACACTCAGTGTCACATGGTTACCACGATAGTGTGGACCCAGAAGACCGCAGCGTCTGATTGCTCCTACTCTGGCGCTGAGAAGAAGCACTTCTTCATTTTAAATGTTTATTTCTTCTGGCATAACAGGGGTTAATCAGCCGTTGTTGGGATTCCCTGTGTTCACAGCTGAACTGTTAGCCACTCCTTTTCCCTTTATAGTCTGGGCTTTGTTACTTCTCCTTGTCAGAGATAGCATTTGCTGCATGGCTAATGGTGGGAGAGGAGTACATATGAGAACGAGAGTTATGTGACTGTTGTTTGGGTTGTATGTGTGGCAATTCCTTATCCTTCTGTATTTTGTTTTTTTTCCCTACCTTCACACCCCTGTGCATTCCTCTATTACATGTGAGTGAATATTTTGTATGTCTGGAGTTTTCTGTTAACTCTTGTCTGTGTTGCCTTGTTTGTCGGGTTGGTGTACTGCGGCGCACAGTAACGCCCCTCTTCCCTGGGTAGGGGAAGAGAACAGACAGAAGGCTAACTCAAAAGATGAGGCAAGGGCAGAGGCCCTGGCATCTTTGCCATCTGAAGTATCCCGGGGAGCAGGGCGGGCTAGGGCACCCCCTAGTGTTAGGGACAGGGAAAGGAGCCCCTGTTCCTGGGTCACTCGACAGCTGTCGTGACGCTCAGACTCTGTCTACTATGTATTTCCAAAATCTCATGCCCATGCATGTTTTTTGTTTGTTCTGACTGCATTGGGAAACTGCTGCTTATTTTAAAACTGCAGCATGTCCATTGTTGTCAGCATTATTGCAGAATTTTTTAAATATAGAAACCAATGAGTAAGTGCAAGAAATGTTGCCATCAGCTTTTGCAGTGTTTTTAGTGAAAAAAGCATGTACAGTAGGATGTTAAACACATTTATTTTTATGATTTCTACCCCCCAACCACCCAAATTTAAACCAAAATGTCTCGTTATCCTCACAGGAATATGGCTGTTAGTATTAGTACAGTTTAAATTAGTGATGTGTTAATGTAAACAAAGCCTGACCATTACAGCGGCCCGACCAATGTGTGAGTGAACAATGACTGATCCTGACAGTACCCCTACCCATACATGCCTTCCCCCACTTCCATTTGTGTTTGTGTGTATTTGTGTTTTTGTTTTTTAATTCTCATTTTTTCTTTTATTGCCCGTCTTTGTCAATTTACATGAATATGTAATGACTTAATGGCTAAAGGGAAGGTGCCAGTTTTCTTGTAGTTTTTTGTTGTTGTTGTGAAATTAAGCTTAAAATAGTACCGTATATACTCAAGTATAAGCCGACCCGAGTATAAGCCGACCCCCCTAATTTTGCCACAAAAAACTGGGAAAACTTATTGACTCGACTATAAGCCTAGGGTGGGAAATGCAGCAGCTACCGGTGAATTTCAAAAATAAAAATAGATGCTCCATACCGTTCATTATTGCCCATTAAGATGCTCCATATAAAGCTGTGCCATATAGAATTCTCTGCACCGTTCATTATGGCCCCATAGATGTGCCATATAAAGCTGTGCCATATAGAATGCTCTGCACCGTTCATTATTGCCCCATAGATGCTCCATATAAAGCTGTGCAATATATAATGCTGCTGCAATAAAAAAAAAAAATGACATACTCCCCTCTCTTGCTGCCCGCAGCTCCTCACCGTCCCGTCTCGGCGTCTCTCCGCACTGACTGTTCAGGCAGAGGGCGGCGCGCAGATTAGTACGTCATCGTGCCCTCTGACCTGAACAGTCAGTGCAGAGGACGGGAAGACGGAGCGGCGCCCGGCGGGTGGAACGTGGACAGGTAAATATGTAATACTCACCCGCTCCCGGCGTCCCTGGTGCCTTATCCCGGACAGATGGTCTCCGGGTGCCGCAGCCTCTTTCTCTGTCAGCGGTCACTGGCACCACTCATTACAGGAATGAATATGCGGCTCCACCCCTATGGGAGTGGAGTCCATATTAATAACTTTAATGAACGGTCCCACGTGACCGCTGAACAGGGGAAGAGCTGCAGTACCCGAAGATCATGGGACAGGCAGGGACAGCGCCAGGAGCCCCGGAAGCAGGCGAGTATGCGACAGACCTCTCTCCCCCTCACCCGCCGACCATGACTCGAGTATAAGCCGAGAGGGGCACTTTCAGCCCAAAAATTTGGGCTGAAAATCTCGGCTTACACTCGAGTATATACGGTAATTAAAATGTATTAATGCAATGTTTGCTCTGTTTGCAAACATTTCTATATGAAAAATATTATATATTTTCGTACAAATATATATATATATATATATATATATATATATATATATATATATATATAATATTTATTTATTTACGGCTAGGAAGATTATTGAATCACTTGGGCTGCATCACATGCATGTGCACACATTTAACCGCTTAGTGACGGAGCCAAATTTTTGAAATCTGACCAGTGTCACTTTATGTGGTAATAACTCTGCAACGCTTCAACAAATCCCAGTGATTTTGAGATTGTTTTTTCGTGACACATTATACTTTATGATATTGGTAAATTTAGGTCAATATGTTGTGTTTATTTATAAAAAATTATCAAAAATTTGAGGAAAATGTTAAAAAATTTGCAATTTTCAAAATTTGAATGATTATCCCTTTAATGCAGATAGTCATAATACAACAAAACATTAATAAATAACATTTCCCACATGTCTGCTTTACATCAGCACCATTTGTAAAATGTTTTTATTTGGCTAGCATTTTAGGAGGATTAAAAATGTAGCAGCAGTTTTTCATTTTTTCAAGGAAATTTACAGAATTTATTTTACTTATCCATGTTTGAAGTGACTTTAGGGGTCTCATATATTGGGAAACCCCCAAATGTGATACCATTATTAAATCAGCACCCCCTGACATATTGAAAACTGCTGTCAGGTAGTTTATTAACTATTCAGGTGCTTTACAGGAATTAATGCAAAGTGGCATGATAGGAATGAAAATGTGTATTTTTATCACGTAAATGTCTCTAACTTCTGAACAGGTTACTACAGCCGTTAGATTCTTAGTCGTGAATTGCCATGGCAAACATCAGGACCACAAAATCATGATCTGAGGGCACTGATTGGGATAAAGAAGAAGCCCCCACACTCTGTTAACCATTTATAATCATGTAGTCACTATTGACAGCAGCATCTAAGGGGTTAAACAGATATGGGTGGTGAAAACACTGATCGTGGCTGATACAGCAAGTTGTCAGCTATAGTATACAGCCAACAGCTGTTGGATGGTCACCTGGGTGGGGAGGCTATTCTCTTATGTCAGGTCAGTTAAAAGACGTATTGGCTGTCATTAAGGGGTTAATAAATAAGTTATTGGTAGGGCTTCTTTAATCACCCTTTATACCTATAGGAAGGTGATGCTGTGTATGAACTTGGGAATAGATTTCTATTATAACCTGACTTACTGTGAACTCTAGATTATGATAAAGCCCCTGCTGATCTGACGGTGCAATACTTTGTAGGATATATCATGTTAAATGTTATGTTCTGTTTGTTTACTCTTTTATTGGAAGTGTAATATCATATCTTTGTCGCTGCGAATGGTGATTATATGGATTATGCTGACTTCACGCTGCATTCTTATATGTTTGTTGTATTCTGTGGAATCTTTCAATAAAGAGTTTAAAAAGATCATATGTTTTTCATTGCGTTTCTACATGATTCCTCTTGATGAACTGTGACCTTAGGAGCTATAAAAAACCCATTTAATTCCCTTAAGTTATCACCCACCAAACATGGGGGGGAAATGTATCACGCGCCCATTCTCTGCTTATTTATGTAATATCTCTTCCTTATGTGTTTTTCTTTTCTTCTTAAAACCAGAAATGCATGAACTTGGTGTACACTTGGTGTAAACGCAGTCATATTTAATTTTCTGAAATCACCATTTTAGTTTTGATCAGTAAGAAGCCGGTTAGATGTTCTCCTGCAGTAAGAAGAAATAATCCATAAGCTGTACATGTACATAGAGCATGTGATTCACACATCTTGTGTTGGCCTCGTCTGGGGCAGCTTATACTGTGGCTCGCCCTTTGTTTCTCTATTTAATTGCATTCTCTTCTCTATAAGACAACAGTGTTTTGTTCCCATTCCACCTCACCAGTTTCTGCTCCTCTAATGACTTCTGCGGAGAGCATGCAACTGCTGAGAAGAGACTCCTGGATCAGACTTAAGGTGGACCAGGTGATGCATGAAGCATCGAACAAATGTTACACTATTATGAAAGGCTTATTAGCCGGCTTTGTGTTTAAATGATGTGAGCTCGTGAAGCACTGTTACAGCATTGTACATCTAGGTAATTGATGTGTGCAGCCTCCTGTTCTCAACATGTTTAGTCCACATTAGTTCTGCAATCAGTCTCTAAAATCTATAAAATTGTATTTGTCTGCAAGATGTAGCCTCTTTATTTGCCTGAAGGACGATAGATTGCTTTCTTGTTAGTTTATGGGTTTTTGTATATCTGCTTGATACGATATTTGTGTATGTGATTTGGCTTTGTGTGACTTTAAGAATTATAGATGTTAATTACTGGATATCTGAGGTTCATGTAATATATAAGGATATGCAGGAATGCATATGTCATATGCACACATTATTCTCTCAATCGTTTTGTGTGTCCAAAGCAGACTATTTAGTTTAAAATGCTCAAATAAATAAAGACCCATAGGTTAAGTCCGGTTTTTGAACCAAACCTAATATATATTCAGTCCCTTTACCGAACCTTAAAATAAACGCTTGAGACTAAACCTTCATAGACTACTTGTTCTTTTTTTTTTTTTTTTTCTTCTTTTAAATACGGTATACATGTTACCTTTTTTTTTTTTTTTTTACATATCATGCAGATCAGAGGGGGTCTTAGAAACCCGACCCCCATTGATTTTCACAACATAAAATTTAATTTTGACCCCGTACTACAACCCCAAATTCATATTCCAGATAATGAAAAAAATCTTCAGATCCCAGATTAGACTGCTACTACCCATTCCGAAGTTCCTCTAAATCTCGGGACAGCACCACGAAAAGGGTTATGACGTTGAAAGTGCGAGGACATTGTGTGCGGAGGCTGTCCAGTGTCAGGACAGTGTTCACTGTCGGTGTGGGAAATAATACTGTACTAGTACTGTAAAAAGCAGCTTTTAATTTGCATAAAAAAACGCAACGTTAACATAGCTGAACATAGCCTAAATGTCTCAATTGCAGGGGATATATACAGGTGCTTTTCACAAAATTAGAATATCATCAAAAAGTTAATTTATTTCAGTTCAATGCAAAAAGTGAAACTCGTATATTAGTCATTACAAACAGTGATCTATTTCAAGTGTTTATTTCCGTTAATGTTGATGATTATGGCTTACTGCCAATGAAAACCCAATAGTAATCTCAGTAAATTAGAATAATTAAAAAAACACCTGCAAAGGCTTCCTAATTGTTTAAAAAGGTCCCTTAATCTGTTTCAGTAGGCCCCACAATCATGGGGAAGACTAGTGACTTGACAGATGTCCAGAAGACAGTCATTGACATACTCCACAAGGAGGGTAAGCCACAAAAGGTCATTGCTAAAGAAGCTGTCTGTTCAGAGTGCTGTATGCAAAGATATTAATGGAAAGTTGAGTGGAAGGAAAACGTGTGGTAGAAAAAGGTGCACAAGCAACCAGGATATCCTCAGCCTTGAAAGGATTAAGAAAAGGCCATTCAAAAATTTGGGGGAGATTCAGAAGGAGTGGACTGCTACTGAAGTCATTGCTTCAAGAGCCACCACACACAGATGTATCCAGGACATGGGCTACAAGTGTAGGACTCCTTGTGTCAAGCCGCTTATGACCAATAGACAACACCAGAAGCGTCTTACCTGGGCCAAGGAGAAAATGAACGGGATTCTTGCTCAGTGGTCCAAGGTGTTGTTTTCAGATGAAAGTAAATGTTGCATTTCATTTGGAGATCAAGGTCCCAGAGTCTGGAGGAAGAGTGGAGAGGCACACAATCCAAGCTGCTTGAGGTCTATGGTGAAGTTTCCACAATCGGTGATGGTTTGGGGAGCCATGTCATCTGCTGGTGTAGGTACACTGTGTTTTATCAAGATCAAAGTCAGTACAGCCATCCATCGGGAAATTTTAGGGCACTTCATGCTTCCCTCTGCCGACCAGCCTTTTGGAGATGGAAATTTTATTCTCTAACAGGATTTAACACGTGTCCACACTGTCAAAAGTACCAATACCTGGTTTAAAAACAACAGTATCACTATGCTTGATTGGCAAGCAAACTAGCCTGACCTTAACCCATATTGTCAAGAGGAAGATTATACATCAGACCCAGCAATGCAGACGAGCTGAAGTCTGCTATAAAAGCAACCTGGGCTCCATAACTCCTCAGCAGTGCAACAGACCGATTGGCCTCCATACCACACCACATTGATGCAGTAATTGATGCAAAAGGAGCCCGACCAAGTATTGAGTGCATTTACTGAACATACATTTCAGTAGGCCTACAGTTTTGATTTTAAAATAATTTTTCAAGCTGGTGTTATAAAGTATTCTAATTTACTGATATGACTTTTGGGTTTTCATTGGCTGTAAGCCATAATCATCAACATTAACAGAAATAAACACTTGGAATAGATCACTCTGTAATGGCTCTATATAATGAGTTTCACTTTTTGTATTAAAGAATTGAAATACATTTTTTGATGACTTTCTAATTTTGTGAGAAACACCTGTGTATGTACAGTATGTGTATATATGTGTGTGTGTATTTATATGTCTGTAAAGCTCTTGTTACTTTAACCCCTTAGTAACCGGACCATTTAAAAAAAAAAAAATCTGACCAGTGTCACTTTATACAGTAATAACTCTGAAATGCTTCAACATATTCCATTGATTTGGAGATTTTCTTTTTTTCATGACACATTGTGCTTTAGGCCATGTTCACACAGTGCGTTTTTTACTGCGGAACCGCAGCGGTATTGCCGCTGCGGTTCCGCAGCAGTTTTCCATGCAGGGTACATAACAATGTAACCCTATGGAAAACAGTCACTGCTGTGCACATGGTCCGTAAATTCGTTTAAAAAGCCGCGCAGAATAGCTGCGGCAAAAAAGGAGCATGTCACTTCTTTTTCCTGAACCGCAGCGGTTCTGCACCCATAGACCTCCATTGTGAGGTCAAAATCGCAGTAAAACCCGCAGATCAAAAATATATCTGCGGGTTTTACTGCGATTTGATGTGCAGAACCGCTGCAGCAGGAAGTGCGGGGGAGCGGGCGGAAGTGCGTGGGCGGAGTGTGGCTGCCCCCCCGTGCTCCGAACCCGCCCCCCGTGCTCCGATGCCCCCCCCGTGCTCCGATGCCCCCCCCAGTGCTCCGATGCCCCCCCCAGTGCTCCGATGCCCCCCCGTGCCCTAATCTCCCCCCCTTATACTTACCCGGCGTCCCGGTGTCCGTCCGGCCGTCTTCTCCCTGGGCGCCGCCATCTTGCAAAATGGCGGGCGCATGCGCAGTGCGCCCGCCGAATCTACCGGCCGGCAGATTCGCTCCAAAGTGCATTTTGATCACTGAGGTTATATCTCAGTGATCAAAATAAAAAAATAGTAAATGACACCCCCCCCACTTTGTCACCCCCATTGGTAGGGACAATAAAAAAAATTAAGAATTTTTTTTTTTTTTTCACTAAGGTTAGAATAGGGGTAGGGGTAGGGGTAGGGTTAGGGGTAGGGTTAGGGGTAGGGTTAGGGGTAGGGTTAGGGGTAGGGGTAGGGTTAGGGTATTTTCAGCCATTTTAGCCCTAAAAAGCTTCCTAGGAAACACACAGTCTCTGCATAGAAAACTGCATAAAAAAAGGATAAAAAAACGCATCAAAAAACGCATCAAAAAAGGACAAAAAAAGGACCAAAAAAAGGACCTGCGTTTTCTGCCAAGAGCTGCAGTTTTTAAAAAAAACTGTCCTGAAAAAAAAAGGATGGAAATCCTGAACGTGTGAACATACCCTTATGCGTATTAGGTTGATACATGTTGCATTTATTTATAAAAATATCAGAAATTTGACACAAATTTTATTACATTAGCAATTTTCAAACTTTGATTCTCTTTAATCCAAATAGTCATACCACACAAAAACATTAATAAATAACATTTCCCTCGAGTCTACTTTACATCAGCACCATTGGTTAAATGTTTTATTTTGTTAACATTTTAAAAATGTAACAGTAATTTTCTATTTTTTAAGGAAATTTACAAAACTTATTCACATGCTTAGTAATTGTTCTGCTGTTGTTAAATGGTTATCTTGCAAAGACTGACTAAAGACTCCTTTCGGCCTGGTGAAATTAACCCCTCAATGTACATTGACGACTGGCTCCTGAGGCCCTATGTCTGCTCATCCCTGGGTCACCATAAATTGAAAAAAGGATATTGGTTACAAGATTTTGTGAAAAGTTTGTGGCCTTTATTTGGCTTAGACCGCTGAACATGCTTGCTGCCACAAGGAGAGCATATTACATGTCCATTGGAGCGATGAAATGGCCCATTAGGTCCCATTTCACCCATGTCCTGGATTAGGTTTTCTGCAAGGGTTTGGTTCCGCAGCGGTTTACATCTGCTCCTCAATAGGAATCCGCACAAAAACTGCACAAACACCGTGGTAAATCCCCTGACGAAGCCAACGCGAAACGCGCGTTGGGGCTGCTCTGTGTGATCGCGCTGCACCTGCCACATGGGTAAGGAATCGTACCTAGGATAACAGACCTATATGACTGATTATTGGGTTATGTGACACTATAGAAAGTGGGAGTAAGGAGGTGGTTTATCCCCACCTTCCCCGTTTCCTGGGGGGACTCTGGATCCTAAAAATCATACTGACAAGCACTGAGCATTGTATTTTTTGATAGTGAGCAGGTGTGTGTGGTCACACAGGTCTGGTGCCAAATGTTTCTTTTGCTGAGCATCTTTTAATAACTGTAGTTATACTTTGTAAAATACCAAATTTATATATGTTAAATAAAACTGATTTTTTTTTAACCTTCATTGAATTTGGGACTTGTACTCTGTTTTCCTTCGGGTTTATGGTACCGTGGTAAATCCGCGGGTAATCCACAGTGCGGTTTACCTGCGGATTTTGCAAAAACAGTGCGGAAAAATCCACACCCCAATCTGCAACGTGTGCACATAGCCTCAGATATGACAGTAAAGTCAGACGTTAGAAAGTCTGGTATCTCATTATCTCTTCGATACAAAGGGCTCAATTCATGGGCCTCCACTATCTCTAGTTGTCTTAATGGATGTTGAACGTACATCTGCAACCAGAACTGTATTGTAACATCTGCTCTTTATAGGGATCCTGTCTACACTGTGAGACAGTGCGTGGTCCTTTTTGCAAGCAGTGATTTTTCTCATATGTCAAAAAAATATGATAGGAGAAGGTGTATCTATTACTAACAGCAAGTGGATGCCATCCCTGTGGTGTCCATGTTTGTCATGGATTCATAGATTTGTATGCTTGATGTTGATCTGTGACCAGATTAAAAAACACACACACACATTGCCATGATTTTTTCTTTTATTTTAGGGTGTAGGTACTGATAGAACATAAAAATTGGTATTGTGAATAACTACAGGTCCTCACTCACTGTAGATTAATGCTGGCTGAACACGCCAATATCCACTTGTTCGGGTGACAATCTGTGTATAGGAGTGCAGGCCGACTGATAGTCGGGGAAGATGTTGATTAGGAATGTTTGGTGTTCGACTGCCGATCACAATGTTCTTGCCGGTGCGTCAGCTGACTGCTTTCTCATGGAGAACGCAGGAATGCTCGGCCAAATGAATGCTCCGGTGCGGGGGAGGTGGGTGAGATGGCCGCTGACTGATCAGCCCAGCATCGCTCAGGTGACAGCCAGCTAATGTGTATGGCTGCTGTATTAATGAAGGGAGGACTCCTCTACCACCAAGGTGTTATCAGACTGCTGTGTATATGTGCTAAATTAGCAGCTACTGGAGGCTTTCCCCAATGAAATTACTTTTGACTATCATGAGTACAGACTTTTTGCTGTAATATGCCGAATTTACATAGGACTGTGAGTTGAGCTGTTCTATCCAATTTTAATCTGGATTACAGTGGATTTTAATTTTTGTTTTGGCCACATAATCATTACATGTAACATAACACTACACTGTCACTTCTCCATTCTTAGTAACTGTGCTATATTTCACAATATCCGTTTAAGATTTTTTTCTATGCACCGCAGTTTAAACAGCAGTGTCTGTGATCCATGGTATTGTACAGACAATTGCTCACAAGACTGGATTAAAATGACCACAATAGTCCTGTATCTTCATATGTTACGTGGTGAACAAATGTTATGGTATGTTTGGACTAAAGGATTTGTATCAAAATCTCCAGTAGCTCCATGGAAAATAACTGTGGCGGAGGTGCGCATGTCCACCTCTGTTCCTTTCAGATGGAGCTCTTCAGGGCCCCAATCTCTGGATTAGTTGGGTCCCAGAGGTTGGATCCCCAGCGATCAGCCCAGAGGTTGGATCCCCAGCGATCAGCCCAGAGGTTGGATCCCCAGCCATCGGCCCAGAGGTTGGATCCCCAGCCATCGGCCCAGAGGTTGGATCCCCAGCCATCGGCCCAGAGGTTGGATCCCCAGCCATCGGCCCAGAGGTTGGATCCCCAGCCATCGGCCCAGAGGTTGGATCCCCAGCCATCGGCCCAGAGGTTGGATCCCCAGCCATCGGCCCAGAGGTTGGATCCCCAGCCATCGGCCCAGAGGTTGGATCCCCAGCCATCGGCCCAGAGGTTGGATCCCCAGCCATCGGCCCAGAGGTTGGATCCCCAGCCATCGGCCCAGAGGTTGGATCCCCAGCCATCGGCCCAGAGGTTGGATCCCCAGCCATCGGCCCAGAGGTTGGATCCCCAGCCATCGGCCCAGAGGTTGGATCCCCAGCCATCGGCCCAGAGGTTGGATCCCCAGCCATCGGCCCAGAGGTTGGATCCCCAGCCATCGGCCCAGAGGTTGGATCCCCAGCCATCGGCCCAGAGGTTGGATCCCCAGCCATCGGCCCAGAGGTTGGATCCCCAGCCATCGGCCCAGAGGTTGGATCCCCAGCCATCGGCCCAGAGGTTGGATCCCCAGCCATCGGCCCAGAGGTTGGATCCCCAGCCATCGGCCCAGAGGTTGGATCCCCAGCCATCGGCCCAGAGGTTGGATCCCCAGCCATCGGCCCAGAGGTTGGATCCCCAGCCATCGGCCCAGAGGTTGGATCCCCAGCCATCGGCCCAGAGGTTGGATCCCCAGCCATCGGCCCAGAGGTTGGATCCCCAGCCATCGGCCCAGAGGTTGGATCCCCAGCCATCGGCCCAGAGGTTGGATCCCCAGCCATCGGCCGGTTATTTTATAACCTGTTAATTGGGAATAATGTGCAATACTGGTACAAACCTTTTTAATAATGATCACCCATATTATCAAAAATATTGACTTTTGTATGGCTGTACAATAAGGCATGAAGAAGATTTTGAAAAGGTTTTATGATGACCTGCAAGAACATAGCTGGATAAGCTCACGAAAAATATCATAAATTTACTTTTTGATTCAAACCATTTCATTTCCTGCAGCAAAAAAATAAAAATTATCTAAAAATGTAATATACCTAGAAAGTATCTTTTAGTCAGTTTGACATCAAACCATTAAATCTTTTTGTATGTATTTCGTGTTGCGGCATATCTGCAGCTCTGCTCGTGGGTCACTCTGATTGGTGCCATTTAGATTTTTCAAAGCCTGGAGAAAATCTGTGTACAATTTTCCGATGATAGGTTTATTTTAGTGTAATTGATTTGGCTTTTGTCGAAAGAATTGCAGTCGTCTAGATGAATTTACTTACAATATGTTGTCCTCAACTTTCTCTGACTAGTCTTGGTGCATCACAGAAATGTATTGTAATAGGGTTATTTGTCTCCTTGTGTCGGTAATCGTAGTGCATTAGACATTACATTAGAACTGTGATATTTTCTGGCAATCTGTCATGGTGTATATGTGAGAAACACATTTGTTCCATATTCTATATGGCCAGTAATCGTTGTCCCCCTTTTTAATGTCTTAATTTTATGCATTCTCTTTACCTTAACAGTGGCATTTTAATAACACGGAAGTTCTCCAGTGGAAACTGGTCCACCCCTTTGGTATAAAGACATGTTTACCAGATTCTAAGATATCATAGAATCATAGAATGGTAGAGTTGGAAGGGACCTCCTGGGTCATCTGGTCCAACCCCTTGCTCAAAGCAGGATTCACTGAATCACCCTTGTGCAAATGAGAATAAAGATGATCCTTCTACAATGTGACAGCCCTTGAGATATTTGTAGACAGCTATTAAGTCTCCTCTGTCTTTTTTGCAAGCTAAACATTCAAAGATCCTGTAACCGTTCCTCATAGGACATGGTTTGCAGACGGGTCACCATTCTTGTCGCTCTTCTCTGAACTTTCTCCAGTTGTCTTTTTTAAAATGTGGTGCCCAAAACTGGACACAGTATTCCAGATGAGGTTTGACCAAAGAGGAGTAGAGGGCAATGATGACTTCACGTGATCTAGACTGTATGCTTCTGTTAATACATCCCAGAATTGTATTTGCCTTTTTTGCTGCTGCATCACACTGTTGACTCGTGTTCAGTCTGTGATCTATTAGTATACGTAAGTCTTTTTCACATGTGCTGTTGCTTACCCCTATTCCTCCCATTCTGTATAGGCTTTTTTCGTTTTTATTGCCCAGATGTTGTACTTTGCATTTTTCCTTGTTAAAAAACCATTCTGTTAGTTGCTGCCCACTGCTACAGTTTATTTATATGTGTTTGAATCTTCCCTCTCTCTTCTCTAGTATTAGCTATTCCTCCTAGCTTTGTGTCATCAGCAAATTTAATCAGTGTTCCCTCAATTCCTTTAAATCATTGATAAAGATGTTGAACAATACAGGGCCAGGGACAGAGCCCTGTGGTACCCCACTTGAGACATTCTTCCAACTGGATGTGCACCACTCTTTGGGTCCTATCACTAAACGAGTTATGAATCCACCTAACAGTTGCCTTGTCCAATCCATACTTAGTCATTTTTTCAATAAGAATTGTGAGAGATACTTTGTCAAATGCTTTGCTGAAGTCAAGATATACTATATCTACAGCATTTCCCTGATCCACCCAGTCAATGATTCTGTCATAGAAGGAAATTACGTTAGTCTGACATGACTCATTAGTTACAAACCCATGCTGACTTTGTTTAATCACTTCATTCTTATCCAGGTACTTACATACATGTTGTTTAATAATTTGTTCAAAGATCTTTCCTGGTATGGAAGTCAGACTCACTGGCCTATAGTTCCCTGGGTCCACCTTCTTCCCCTTTTTGAAGATGGGAACAACATTACCATTCACTAACAAGTAGTCTTGTAAGACATGGGATCTTTGGGACATCCACTTGGCTACTCATAAAATAGAGATTGCTCCACTTTTCATCCTTTTCCTACTCTCGTCACTCATGCTCTTCTGTCCTTTGTCGCGATTTGATCCTTCTTGTCAATAGTACATTGTTTTACACTTTGGCAAAAGAGTATGGCCCAATTCAGACCGGCGTGAAGTCAGATGCTTCTGAATCATGAAGAGGCGCATGCCTCTTCCTGAATGAGAACCGCCTGATGAGTAGCAAACATCTCTGTGCACCTTGCCACAAATCCTACTCCAACTCCTGCTTGAGCAAAATTTGTGCCATAGCGAAAGCTGCTGCCCTTCAGGAATTTGACAAGCAATGTTCGCCTTGTTCCCATCCTGCCCCAGCATCACCCGCTTTGTCAGAGCTGTGTGAAAATAACATGCAACCACCAAGTCACATTTTCACGCAGCCGTCATTTTCTCCAAAATTCTGCAACTTTTACAGAATACTGGCGGAAAAGCTTTGAATTGGTCCCAATGTTTAGAGTCTTACTGTTCATGTGATTTTTGCATTGTTTTTCATGGTAATGGACTCTTTGACCTATTCCATAACACCGCAGCGTTTCAGAAACAAATATGCCTGGCTGGGATACTACTGCCCTTGGCGGATGCATGCTGCCCACGGATTAAGCTGTATTTATCAGCTGACAGTTTGCCTTTAAATATATGAAAATTGCTGTTATCAGTTTATTATGCATTGATTATATGGCACCATCATATTCTGTAGCGTTTTACATGCCTCATCACTGTCATCATTAAGGCTGACTATCTTGACAATCAGTATGTCTTTGAGGTAAAAAAAAACACAGAAACTCTGGGAGAACACAAACTCCTTTCAGATGTCGTCCTTAATGCAAATTGATCCCAGGACCCCAAGAGTAGAAAATCAGCGGTGTTAACCACTGAGCCGTCATGATCTACTATTACATAATAATTTATTACTTCTATATTTTGGAACAGAAGGCTCTGATTATATTTATGTATACTAACTCTGTGCGTCTGGTATTACATGGAAATTGCTACTAGTTATTCTTAGGGAGACCGGTACTGAATTCACTAGCACAGTAATATTTGCAGATTGAATTATTTAGCTGGTCCTATTGAGGGTATTGGGTGGGTCTTGCTATATAAATGCACAGTAAGAAAAAGTTTATTACGGTTTACTTGATCAATCTTGTAGGTTACATGTTAAAATCCAAATAGACCCTCATTAGTAATTTCCATGGAAGCAAGGTTGCAGACTTCACCTTAGGAATTGGCAAATGCTACTTCACCGTAATGATTAGCCTGGGCATGTTTCCTGACATTGGAAATGGCTAGATGGAAAATGTGTGATATTAGATATTGACTGCCATTTTCCGCACTTTAATTCTTATGACATTGTTACAGATGAAAATAAAACGCACTTCAGTCACAGTGCTACGGGGGCTTCAAAATCTCCAAAACATATAAATAGGATGAAATGAAGATGTTTGTCAATTTTAAAAATGTAAATCCATTCCAAAAGGGTAAAATGACTGGTCATCTTAAAAAAAGGCCAGTGCTTTGTAGGCCAGAAATGCTACTCCAGTCCTCGCACCACTCTGAAGAGTCACTGACGTCATTAAGTGGTGTGTGACCCTTATGGATTTGGTGCCTTTTATTCCAGCACAGCTAATGCACAAGTGTGCACCAGGCCAGTCTTGATGAATAGGCCCCCCAACCTTTACAGTTATCGCCCTCTGAATTAGAAATAAAAATGCATTATCTGCCCTTGAAAAGATAGTTTTGTAACCCTTACTAGGTAAAAATGTCTGTGTTGATTTGTGGTATCCTATATTTTCAGGGGCCAAAGTGTGAAACATTGCCAGGAAAACCCTCATGGTTCAGTAATAACAAAGCATAATAAAGGAAAACTCCACAATTTCCATAGTATGTACAGTATATTACTTCAGAATCTCCTGCTGGGGTTTGTCTTCAGCAGCAGGTTGACCATGAGATAGTGGGAAATGCCCAGTGGATGCTTCTAAAGTAAAGTACACACTTTTTTCATTGGCTCACTTCATTTTCTTAACCACAGGATAGGTCATAATTTGTTGGTTGGGCGTTTGACCGCTCGGCCCTGCACTGATTGGTACAACTGGTAACTTTTATACTGTTAGAATGGGACAGCAGGGTGAATGGTCAACCTTTGCGCTTTCATTCTCTCTGGGGGCTGCTAAACTCTGTGCTCCGCTTCTTTAGGTGACCCATAGTGAGTGAATGGAGTGGCGGTCAGGCATCTGACTAGTCATTCCGTTTTGTAATGGATATACTGATCTATGCAGGTCCCAGCAATGAGACACCCACTGATACACAAGTCATCACTCAAACTGTGAATAGGTAATGACTTGTTTTACCTGGACAACCCCTTTAAGATACACTTTTATAGTTGTTGCTACTAGATGGATTTAGTCTTCCTTCAACCTTAATAACTGTTACTATTTTACATGTGGGTGTTAAGACTTGTTTGTGTTTTGCGTTTAGTGACAATAATTATAATCTTTATTTTTATATAGCGTCAGCATATTCCACACCGCTTTCCAGTTTGCACACATTCTCATCGCTGTCCCCGATGGGGCTCACAATCTACACTGTGTTCCAAATTATTATGCACAAAGAGTTTAAGGTACCTTCACACTGAATAACTTAACAACGATAACGATAGCGATCCGTGACGTTGCAGCGTCCTGGATAGCGATATCGTTGTCTTTGACACGCAGCAGCGACCAGGATCCTGCTGTGACATCGCTGGTCGGAGCTAGAAGGCCAGCACCTTATTTCGTCACTGGATCACCCGCTGACATCGCTGAATCGGCGTGTATGACACCGATCCAGCGATGTTTTCACTGGTAACCAGGGTAAACATCGGGTTACTAAGCGCAGGGCCGCGCTTAGTAACCCGATATTTACCCTGGTTACCTGCAAAAAAAAAACAAAAAAAACCACTACATACTTACATTCCGGTGTCTGTCGCGTCCCTCGCAGTCAGCTTCCCGCACTGACTGTGAGCGCCGGCCGTAAAGCACAGCGTTGACGTCACCGCTGTGCTCTGCTTTACGGCCGGCACTCACAGTCAGTGCGGGAAGCTGACGGCGAGGGACGCGCCGGACACCGGAATGTAAGTATGTAGTGTTTGTTTGTTTTTTTAGGTAACCAGGGTAAATATTGGGTTACTAAGCGCAGGGCCGCGCTTAGTAACCCGATGTTTACCCTGGTTACTCAGGGACCTCGGCATCGTTGGTCGCTGGAGAGCTGTCTGTGTGACAGCTCTCCAGCGACCACACAGCGACGCTGCAGCGATCGGCATCGTTGTCTATATCGCTGCAGCGTCGCTTAATGTGACGGTACCCTTAGGAGTGATAAGGTTAGAATTTTTTTTTGTCATTTAAACTCGTTGATGGTGATGTACATAGTACATAGTTATTAAGGTTGAAGGAAGACTATAAGTCCATCTAGTTCAACCCATAGCCTAACCTAACATGCCCTAACATGTTGATCCAGATGTGTGCCAGGGCTCTTTATATCACTTAAAGCAATTGCAGATACCTGTGCAAATTAGTTTGGCAGGTGTGTCCAAATAAAGGCAAAGCTACTTAAGAAGGCTGTTCCACATTATTAAGCAGCCTACATTTTTGGCCAAAATGGTAAAGAAAAAGGATGTCGGCTGCTGAGAAGCAACAAATTGTGGAGTATTTAGGTCAAGGCATGACTACAATCAACATTGCCAAGACACTTCATTGTGATCATCAAGAAGTATGTAGCGGATTCACAGCACACACGTGTGCGTGCTGATAAGGAAAAATTGAGGACTCTTTCCAACAGGCAATTGCGTAAGGTTAAAAGAGCAGCTGCAAAAATGCCTTGTCATAGCAGCAGACAAGTTTTTGAAGCTGCTGGTGCCTCCAACGTCCCCAGAACAAGATGCAGGGTCCTTCAGAGGTTTGCAGCTGTGCGTAAGCCATCCTGTCGACCACCTCTATCCACTGCACACAAGCAGAAACGGCTCCAGTTGGCCAAACGATACATGAAAACTGACTTCCAAACTGTTTTGTTCACCGATGAGTGCCGTGCAACGCTCGATGGTCCAGATGGATGGAGTGGAGGATGGCTGGTTGATGGACACCCCATGAAAACACAGCTAAGGCGCCAACAAGGAGGAGGTGGAGTAATGTTTTGGGCTGGAATCATGGGGAGAGAGATTGTCGGCCCACATAATCTATGTGGAGTTTCAAAAACAACACTTTCTGCCATGGTTCAAGAGGAAGAACCGTGCTTTCCGCAGCAAGATCATTTTCATGCATGATAATGCACCGTCTCATGCTGCAAAAAACACATCTGCATCTCTGGCTGCTATGGGCATAAAAGAGGACAAACTTATGGTAAGGCCACCATCTTCCCCTGACCTCAACCCCATTGAGAACCTCTGGAGCATCATCAAAAGGAGTGTCCATGATGGCGGGAGGCAGTTCACATCTAAGCAGCAGCTCTGGGAGGGTATTCTGTCCACATGCAAAACAATTGAAGCAGAAGCTTCTTTCGAACAAGGGGTCCTATGTGCAAATGTAACATCACCTAGAATAAAGTTTTCTCTAGTCACCTTCCACGACGGCATATGGAGGTTGTCTCTTTGCCCTAATGGGGAACAGGAAACACAGAGAGGTTTAAAAGGACCTCCCACCTCCCACCTGCCAGTGTCTTTCCTGTTCCCCATGGGACAGGGAGAGGTCTCCAGGTGCTGTTGTGGCCGGCGACTGCGGTACCTTTGTGCAGGCTCTGCCTGTTATAGCCGGGCAGCTGATGGTCGCGCTCCGCCTCCTCCCCTGCTGCTCCCGTCGTCCTGCTATGCAGGTGCCTCAGGGACCCCCTCCCGGCCTTCCCGCGCCCCCACGAGGGCAAAGCAGGCCTGGGATCCCTCGCCGGGCTCCTCCATGAGCTGCTCGGCGTTCTCCCCCTCCATTGCCGGCTCGGCGTTCCGGATGTGACGTCGGCGGTCTCGCGCGTCACTTCCGGTTCTTCGTTCTCCTGGAGGCCGCTTCTTCCGGGTTCGCCGGCCGGCGTGTCGGACTGATGGCGTCCCCTCACATGGATCCCGGAGGGGGAGGGGGAACTGTTGATTGCTGGAGGCAGGTGTGGACAGCGTTCTTAAACCCTGCTGAACCACCACTGAGGTAAGACTACAGGTCCTTCTCAAAAAATTAGCATATAGTGTTAAATTTCATTATTTACCATAATGTAATGATTACAATTAAACTTTCATATATTATAGATTCATTATCCACCAACTGAAATTTGTCAGGTCTTTTATTGTTTTAATACTGATGATTTTGGCATACAACTCCTGATAACCCAAAAAACCTGTCTCAATAAATTAGCATATTTCACCCATCCAATCAAATAAAAGTGTTTTTTAATAACAAACAAAAAAACCAACAAATAATAATGTTCAGTTATGCACTCAATACTTGGTCGGGAATCCTTTGGCAGAAATGACTGCTTCAATGCGGCGTGGCATGGAGGCAATCAGCCTGTGACAGTGCTGAGATGTTATGGAGGACCAGGATGCTTCAATAGCGGCCTTAAGCTCATCCAGAGTGTTGGGTCTTGCGTCTCTCAACTTTCTCTTCACAATATCCCACAGATTCTCTATGGGGTTCAGGTCAGGAGAGTTGGCAGGCCAATTGAGCACAGTAATACCATGGTCAGTAAACCATTTACCAGTGGTTTTGGCACTGTGAGCAGGTGCCAGGTCGTGCTGAAAAATGAAATCTTCATCTCCATAAAGCATTTCAGCCGATGGAAGCATGAAGTGCTCCAAAATCTCCTGATAGCTAGCTGCATTGACCCTGCCCTTGATGAAACACAGTGGACCAACACCAGCAGCTGACATGGCACCCCACACCATCACTGACTGTGGGTACTTGACACTGGACTTCAGGCATTTTGGCATTTCCTTCTCCCCAGTCTTCCTCCAGACTCTGGCACCTTGATTTCCGAATGACATGCAAAATTTGCTTTCATCAGAAAAAAGTACTTGGGACCACTTGGCAACAGTCCAGTGCTGCTTCTCTGTAGCTCAAAAGTGGCTTTACCTGGGGAATGCGGCACCTGTAGCCCATTTCCTGCACACGCCTGTGCACGGTGGCTCTGAATGTTTCCACACCAGACTCAGTCCACTGCTTCCTCAGGTTCCCCAAGGTCTGGAATCGGTCCTTCTCCACAATCTTCCTCAGGGTCCGGTCTCCTCTTCTCGTTGTACAGCGTTTTCTGCCACATTGTTTCCTTCCAACAGACTTACCATTGAGGTGCCTTGATACAGCACTCTGGGAACAGCCTATTTGTTGAGAAATTTCTTTCTGGGTCTTACCCTCTTGCTTGAGGGTGTCAATGATGGCCTTCTTGACATCTGTCAGGTCGCTAGTCTTACCCATGATGGGGGTTTTGAGTAATGAACCAGGCAGGGAGTTTATAAAAGCCTCAGGTATCTTTGCATGTGTTTAGAGTTAATTAGTTGATTCAGAAGATTAGGGTAATAGGTCGTTTAGAGAACCTTTTCTTGATATGCTAATTTATTGAGACAGGTTTTTTGGGTTATCAGGAGTTGTATGCCAAAATCATCAGTATTAAAACAATAAAAGACCTGACAAATTTCAGTTGGTGGATAATGAATCTATAATATATGAAAGTTTAATTGTAATCATTACATTATGGTAAATAATGAAATTTAACACTATATGCTAATTTTTTGAGAAGGACCTGTATTTTTCCCAGTATGGATGGTTCCTTGTGCCCTGCATCTGCGGAGCCCAGCGCTACCCCTGCTACAGTAAGTGTTTTGCAGGGATAGGTTCCGGGAGGTAGTACCTATAGGGGGTTTAATGTCCTCACTCCCCTCTCCCTTGTCATTTCAGGGAGAGAAGTCTGCCCCTAAAGCCGCTATTAAAAAGAAGTGCCCAGTCTGTTCTACTAAATTCCCTCTTAACTGGGACAAAAGACTCTGCCAGCCATGTACTGACAAGATTGTAAAAGCTGAGCAACCATCTCTGCTGGATGAAATTCGCTCCTTAGTAAAACAGGAGGTGCAATCTTCGTTAGCAGCTTTTACTACTCCTCCACCTCCGCCACCACATTCCCCAGCTAAAAAGAGAAAAATTCAGGTGGTCGAATCGGACTCTGATTCAGACCTCTCCCATACTTCATCTGTGGGCTGGGAAGATCCTGTATCGCCTAAAGCTGAGGTCAGGAAATACCTCTTTTCCTCAGATTATATTGAGGATTTAGTATCTGCTGTCCGTAATACTATGGGCCTAGAAGAGGAATATGAACCACAGTCCGTACAGGATCAGATGTTTGGTGGACTCAGATCGGAGAAGAGAGTGGGGTTCCCGGTGCAGGCTAACATCGTTAGTATGATTAATCAGGAATGGGAACAGCCTGAGAAACGCCTCACTACCCCTGCAGAAATGAAGCATAGATTTCCTCTAGAGGGTGAAGTAATCAAATTGGACATTCCAAAGGTTGATGTGCAGGTGGCTAGAGTCGCCAAAAGAACAGCACTCCCTTTTGAGGATTCTTCACAATTAAAGGATCCTATGGACAGAAAGATTGAAAGTCTCCTA
Source organism: Ranitomeya imitator (assembly GCF_032444005.1). Classification (NCBI taxonomy): domain Eukaryota; kingdom Metazoa; phylum Chordata; class Amphibia; order Anura; family Dendrobatidae; genus Ranitomeya; species Ranitomeya imitator. The sequence goes on from NC_091286.1 coordinate 133,830,428, forward strand.
AAGAAATCTTGGGAAACTTCTACGTCTATCCTTAAGGCCAATGTCGCTTCCACTTGTGTTGCCAGGGCCCTCTCCTGCTGGTTGGAGAAATTAGAGTCTCATATATCTCAGGGTACCCCGAGAGGTGAGTTATTAGATTCACTTCCCATCCTGCATAGAGCCTCTGGGTTTCTGGCTGACGCTTCTCTAGAATCTGTTAGAGTGGCTGCCAGATCTCTCGTACTCTCCAACTCTGCTAGAAGAGCCCTCTGGCTTAAAATATGGAGCGGTGATATCACCTCAAAGGCCAAGTTGTGTGCTATACCCTTTAAGGGAGATTATGTTTTCGGTCTGGCCTTAGACGATATTCTTGACAAGGCTACTGACAAGAAAAAGGCACTCCCGCAGCAAAAACAACCGAGAAAACGTTTTTTTCGTGCCCCACAGTCTCAGCCCCCTCAAAGAGGGAAAGGCAAAACCGGCAGGTGGAGTTACGCAAAAGGTAGAGGGAAAAATATTTTTGTCCCCCAGCAGCAGCAGCAACAGTCCCAACAGGACAAGCAATGACTCCGACCCAGTAGGGGGGAGACTCTCGAAATATGTGGGTCAGTGGGAAAATATCACCAGTTCCCACTGGGTCCTCAATGTCATCAAGGAGGGCCTATTAATAGAGTTAATTTCTTCCCCCCCTCAGGGTCTAAAAATTACTACCCTGCCGACTTCAAGAGATCACAGTTTATTGACGTTAGGTCTCAGGGATCTTATGAAATCAAATGTGATCTCCCCAGTTCCACTTTTGGAACAGGGAAAAGGACATTATTCCCGGCTGTTCTTAGTACCCAAACCCTCAGGGGATGTAAGAATTATTATAAACCTAAAAGGTCTAAACCAACATGTGAAATATCGCAAGTTCAAGATGGAGTCTGTAAGATCTGCAATTCCTCTGATAGGACATCACTCCTTTATGGCAACCATCGACCTAAAGGATGCATATTTTCACATCCCTATCCACCCGAGACACAGAAAATACCTCAGGTTTGCGATACAGGGGAGTCATCGTGTGGAGCACTATCAGTTTGGAGTCCTTCCCTTCGGCATTTCCTCAGCACCAAGAGTATTCTCCAAAATCATGGCAGAGGCAGTTTCATTTATCCGGAATCAAGGTGTCTGTATAGTGCCCTACCTGGACGATGTCCTGATAGTAGCTCCCACCGAGATTACCCTGATGTCCCATGTGTCAACCACTTTGGAGATATTGAGGTCTCTGGGTTGGATTCCAAATATGAAGAAATCTCCGCTTCAACCCTCAAAAACCAGAAAGTTCTTGGGTGTGGTTCTGGACTCGGCAAAACAGATGTCCTTTCTCCCAGACGATCACAGGCTACCATTAGTAGCAAAAGTCAGAAGATTCAAGGAGACGAGATTTCCTACTCTTCGGGAGGGAATGTCTCTCTTAGGCTCCATGACAGCCTGCATACAATCAGTGGCTTGGGCTCAAGCTCACTCGAGAATTCTTCAAACCCACATTCTAGACAGATGGGATGGTCGTCCTGGCACTCTAATAAAAAGGATTCACACACCCGGTCGAGTGAAAGCATCCTTAACATGGTGGATGAATTCCACAAACCTCCTGAAAGGTGTAAGTTGGATTCAGCTTCCGCTAGTCACAATCAAGACAGATGCCAGCAGGAGGGGCTGGGGAGCCATAATAAATCATGTTCCTTACCAAGGTGTTTGGAACCAGTCAATCAGCAACAAATCGTCAAATTTCAGAGAACTCAAAGCTGTGGAAGAGGCCCTGTTGGCAGCAAGCCGTCAGATTTCTGGTCAACATGTCCAGATCTATTCAGACAATATGACCACGGTGGCTCATATCAAGCACCAGGGCAGTACAAAAATCCTCAGTCTGAAAAAGATCTCCGCTCGAATTTTTTATTGGGCCGAAAAACACTTGCTGTCCCTGACGGCAATTCACCTAAAAGGGACTGCAAATATTCAAGCAGATTACCTGAGTCGCCAGGACATTCATCCTGGCGAATGGAGCCTGGATCTTCAGACGTTCAATATGCTAGTTCAAAAGTGGGGTCTTCCAGAGGTCGACCTCTTTGCCTCTTACCAGAATGCAAAAGTCAAAACCTTCTTTTCCTTGAACCCAAGAGGCAATCCCAGAGGTCTGGATGCCCTAGTCCAAGATTGGCACTTCCAGCTTGCCTACGCATTTCCGCCAATCCCAATCCTGGCAAAGGTTCTAAGGAAGATACGATCAGAAGGGACTCCGACTATCTTGATAGCTCCTTTTTGGCCCAAGAGAAGTTGGTTCAACTTGGTCATCCAACTACAAGTGGATGGACCGGTAATATTACCTCAAAAGAACAATCTCCTCTCTCAGGGTCCTATTCTCCACGCAGACCCTCAGAAATGGAACTTAGCAGCGTGGTTACTGAAGCCCACGTGTTGAAAGCAAAAGGTCTATCGGACCCCGTCATAGCTACTCTCCAAAAGTCGAGAAAGCCAGTAACCAACGCCATATACAACAAAATATGGAAAAAGTTTTCGTCTTTTTGTTTACCTAACCTTCCAGACCCTCTCAAGCCTAATATACCTAACATCTTAGATTTTTTACAAAAAGGCTTAGAAATGGGTCTTAGGCCCAGTACTCTCAAAGTCCAGGTCTCGGCACTTAGCTCCTTTTTTGATCAAGATCTAGCAGGTCATCGCTGGATCAAAAGATTCTTAACATCAGCAACTAGGATGAATCCTAGAAAACAGATAATAGTTCCCCCATGGGATCTTAATGTGGTGCTTCAAGGTCTTACAGGCCCGCCTTTTGAACCTTTGTCCTCCTGCTCTCTTCAAAATCTTGCCTATAAAACTGTGTTTTTGGTAGCCATAACTTCGGCTAGAAGAGTGGGTGAACTACAAGCCTTATCTATAAGAGAGCCGTATCTTCTAGTGAGAGATGACTCAATAGTACTTCGTCTAGATCCTTCTTTTCTTCCGAAGGTAGTCTCTGATTTTCATCGTTCCCAAGAGATTGTTCTACCAACCTTTTGCCATAATCCTGCAAATTCGGAAGAAAGAAGATTCAACACTCTGGACGTCCGACGTATTGTGCTGCAATACTTAGATCAGACCCGTGCTTTCAGAATCGATCATAACCTCTTTGTCCATCCCTCTGGGCAAAATAAGGGTAAAAAAGTAGCTAAAAGTACCATTGCTACATGGATCAAAAAGGCTATAACGGAAGCCTACCTTGCTCAAAACAAAATACCTCCAGTAGGGATCAAGGCCCATTCAACAAGATCTACGTCAGTCTCCTGGGCAGAAAGAGCAGGTGCATCCCCAGAGCAGATCTGCAGGGCAGCAACGTGGTCTTCACTTCATACTTTCTCTAAACATTACAGATTAGATGTATTGTCCAATAAGGACTTAGTCTTCGGCCGTAAAGTTCTGCAGGCCGTTGTCCCTCCCTAGTGCCAAATTAGTTGGTATTCCTCCATATGCCGTCGTGGAAGGTGACTAGAGAAAATAGAATTATTCTTACCGTTAATTCGGTTTCTAGGAACCTTCCACGACGGCACTAATTTCCCACCCGATACATATTCCTGGACTAGTTCTGGGATTCAGAAGGTAAACCGGTGCTATGGTTTCAGTTGTAAGTCACTGGCAGGTGGGAGGTGGGAGGTCCTTTTAAACCTCTCTGTGTTTCCTGTTCCCCATTAGGGCAAAGAGACAACCTCCATATGCCGTCGTGGAAGGTTCCTAGAAACCGAATTAACGGTAAGAATAATTCTATTTTCACTTGAAAACTGTTTGATTTCATTTTGTAATAAGCTGATAATGCTTATAAATTCACAATTGACCATTTTTTTGTTCAAAATTAAATAAAAAAGGTTGAAAACTCTGCTGTTCATAATAATTTGGAACATGCATTTTGAGTGTTTATTTTTTAAAAGATACTGTTTTCATAGGCAGTTTGTTCCAAAACATTGCAATTATACTAGAATAGTAGATGACTGGAAAATAACAATGACTGCAATTCAGATAGGTAATTTAGAGAAAATATGAGGAAATATTATTTGCATAATAATTTGGAACACAGTGTAAATTCCCTGTTTCCTATGTGCTTGGAGTGTGGAATGAACCTGGAGGAAACCCACACAAACACGGGGAGAACATACAAACGCCTTGCAGATGTTGTCCTTGGTGGGGTGTAGCATACCGTACTTGTAGGTCATATACTGTATATCTGGAGCAAGCTATATCCATCTTCTAATGCTCGGTGATGTAGCCATTTGTTTTTTTTTTAGTTAGGCTCTACTGTTAGTCTCTTGTGGACCTACAGTATATTTGTACATTAAATGTCATAATGGATGAGTCCATTATATATTGTGAAATCTCGTGTTTTCTCTCGTGTTATGCATTTTTTTTTTTTTTTTTTTACTAGAGAATATTGGTAACCTTGCATTTTTCTTCACATTGGCCACTGGTCGTTTTTTTTTTTCTTTTTTTTTAAGACGTTTCAGGGAACACCAAACTATACATGTATGTTAGTCACAAGCAACAAACCCTGTATCCTCTAATGAGCTTGTGAAGAGGGAGTGTGATCAGCTGTGTATGGCACGGTTTCCGCTCATTGTTATCTTGCCTTTGCTGATAAGGAATCTGCTGAAAATGTCTCCTGAAAGGACAGCATGCAGGAGACTAAAAACCTCCAGTGGCCAATGTAAAAAAATGTAAGATTACGGTTTTTATTTTAAAGGAACTAAACTGTAATCGTGCAATTTTCACACTGGCCACTGGAGTTTTCAATTTTACATTGAAGTATTGAAATTACTGATGTAACTAGTGATCAAATGTCTCGGTTTCAATGTGACCTAATGGTGATGGATATTTAGCTGCTCCCTGTAGTTCTGTAGGATTATAGATATATAGCATCAATGGCAGTCACACAACACACAGGACTGTGCGGCATTACGTTAGTCTGCGTATGGTGCAGACTTTCTTAGTATGGTCTGGCAGTCATATATTGTGATAAAACCGCTTGTGCCTGTTAATAGGTTTTCAGAACTGCGATATTTCTGCAGCTAAAGGCTTCACTTCTGATAATTACGTTACATTGACAATTATCTGAGTCTCAATTCCACATAAGCTAATATGACGTTAGCGGTTACTCTTTGAACAGAACCGTTTTTTGCTACTATTGTTATGCAACATTGTGCTCATTGTCTCATCTTGGTTTATAAAAACTTGATGTGTTTTGCTTCCTTTGGCCTCATCTGTGTCCTGCTTGGGGGTTGGACTGGCCTCATTGTGCCTACATGGAGGATATGAATTGTTTGATCTACTCTGTCATTAGACAGTATGGTGTCTTCACATACACAGCAAAACAGAAGTTTGTATTCTTGCCACTCAAACAATTGAATTTTCAGATTTTGGATCACACTTGCAGCTAAAATTCATGTGAAATCCACCCAAACCACTTAGTTTCAATGACAAATCCTTATTGCTGTTATTTGGAATTAAAATGGGTGACATGTCTTTATATTGGGCGGCGCTGCATGTGGATCCATAAAATCTAAAGATCCGTCTCAGACTCCAGGATATCACGAAACGCAACAAACTAAATCCCACACCTCCCCCCCACACAAACACACACTCCCACAGTAGTGAGATCCAGAGACCTCCTTACCTGGTATAATAAGCAAATCATCCCACAGAAATCACACTGAGACCTCGTAGCCCCCTCCCCTATCGGCGGTGGCATACATACCGGGGTTCCCACCTTATCCCAATTCAGTATTCTTTTGCCATGCGCTCCCTCCACATTATTGCTTTAAGCACCTATCCAACTGTAAATATGATCCAATCACCAGCTTACCATATTTATCTCTCCACCCCATGGCCCGCATGTGCACATCAAAATCTGATCATCTGTGCAGGGCAACTCCAGAAAAATCTGGATACCAGCTCTTCAGAAGTTTGCATGAGCCCAAGACCCACATTTAACTTTGAAGCCAAAGGTTAGGGGCAACTTTGCTCTATAGGGTTGTCTGTGTTTGCAAACCTGTTTTTATAGTTTTTGGTCTTTCTGATGTAATAGTGGGGAATCCATCATTCAGAACATAAGGTGGCCATACATATACGATAGCCAAAGGCTGAGGGCTCATTTGGCAGTCTGCTAGTTCTCCTGCCCCCTCACCTTCCCCATTCACATGAACGTTTAGCTTGGGGGAGAGATGAGAGGCCCTCACACGTTGACTTGGGGCTTTTAACCAGAACAGAGAATAGCTGTGAAGAAAATGGATCTCTTGAAGACCCTCCAATACACATTTTACACAGCCCATAGCAACAACTTTGACCTTCAGTCTGAGTGATTACCATTTGGATGGGTGCGCAAGCCTTTTAGGCACATGGAAACGCGCCTAGATTTCCAAAAAGTGTTCAGTACACGCCAGCATTTTTTGTCCTGAAGTCTTTTCGGCAACTTTTATTTATTTATTTTTTAACTTGAATTGAATAAACTATTGAGAGGCTTCAGATGCTAAAAGAAGCTCAAAGACTGAGCAAATTAACTAGTAGTTTTTACTTGGAAATGTTCATAAATAAATTCCTTTTTATTTTTAATCATGTTTTTGTGTTTTATCTGCAATTTTCGGGCCACTGGGGCTTTGTTAGACTCTTCCCGTTGCAGCAAACGCATGTTTATTAGATGTACTGAACGGACTCTGACCCTATTCTTTCATATTAAAGCTATCTAATGTGTGTGCAAATGCCATTGTAAAAATTTCAAACTGACTCATTTTGGCTTTAATAAAGATAGTGGTATGACAAATGCCTAAAAGTTTGCAAAAAAATACATGTAACACAGAAACCTGATTGAAACAATGGTTAGTTTTCTAATGATTGTTTCCCTTTACCGAGTTCCATTATGTACGTTCTCCATTCTGAGCATCACTTGGAGGTGGGACAAGTTCAGCCGTTCTTAAATGTGTAAGCAGGAATGCCGAGCTTGTATTTAGACATCCGCACATTTCACCCTTGTGGATTAATTGGCACAGCCTGGGCATGCTTCCTGACATTAGAAATGGCCAAAAAGAACAGGAGAGTGTGTGTGATAACAGATTTTTGCTAGCATTCCAGCTACAGTCAAAGGCATAACATGAACCAATTAATGGACTCACTTTAGGCAAGAATTAGATTAGAGAGAAAAACAAAATCCTGTATCATTGAACTAAAAACAGATTACGGGACCAGAAGGAACAACAAGAAAGGACTGTTCCTCTGAGTCCTGTCATGTAGGTGCCAGAGCATTATCTTCTGTGGAAAGAGCTGAATTGCTGCAGTATTTGGGGAGTAGTTAGTTTGCAGACGTAGGATGCCAGGTAATGATTTTATATTGTTGATGAACGATTGTGTACATTTTGTGACAGTATTACATATTCTTATGGACGTGTATAGTATATATATTTTTTGTCCTCCATTCTCCCCCCTCCCCCCAATCCACCCCCTCTTAATACTTTTTAATAGGACTGGCATTCATTGCAGAGCATCAAGTGATCACTGTGGTTTTCCAAGAAACAGTCAGGCATGTGGACACAATAAATAATGAACTTTGCTGTATTGCCCCTCCTCAGGTCTAGGTCTGCCGCCTCTGCGCTGTGGTCTCTGGCCTTTGATATACTGCAGCCATGACATCGCTACTACAGCACACGACTGCTGTCGCCAATCAATGGCCTGAGCATAGTCGGCACGAAACCAATGTGCCCAGTGTTTGCCTGCCCAATGTACATGGATGCACTCTGATAAAGCATTTGTGTAAAAAAAAAAAATATATATATATATATATATATTCAGCTAATGAAGTTTAACCCCTTCCCGACCTGTGACACAGCGTATGCGTCATGAAAGTCGGTGCCAATCCGACCTGTGACGCATATGCTGTGTCACAGAAAGATCGCGTCCCTGCAGATCGGGTGAAAGGGTTAACTCCCATTTCACCCGATCTGCAGGGACAGGGGGAGTGGTAGTTTAGCCCAGGGGGGGTGGCTTCACCCCCTCGTGGCTACGATCGCTCTGATTGGCTGTTGAAAGTGAAACTGCCAATCAGAGCGATTTGTAATATTTCACCTAAAAAAATGGTGAAATATTACAATCCAGCCATGGCCGATGCTGCAATATCATCGGCCATGGCTGGAAATACTAATGTGCACCCACCCCACCCCTCCGATCGCCCCCCCAGCCCCCCGATCTGTGGCCCGCTCCCCTCCGTCCTGTGCTCCGCTCCCCCGTCCTCCTGTCCGCTCCCCCGTGCTCCAATCACACCCCCCCGTGCTCCAATCAAACCCCCCCGCACTCCGATCCCCCCCCGTGCTCCGAACCACCCCCCCTGCACACCGATCCCCCCCCCCTGCACACCGATCCACCCGCCCGCACACCGATCACTCTCCCCCATGCTCCGATCCCTCCCCCCCCGTGCTCCGACGCCCCCCCGTGCCCTGATCTCCCCCCCCTGTGCCCTGATCTCCCCCCCTTATACTTACCGATCCTGGCGGGGTCCGTCAGTCTTCTTCCCCGAGCGCCGCCATGTTCCAAAATGGCGGGCGCATGCGCAGTGCGCCCGCCGAATCTGCCGGCCGGCAGATTCGTTCCAATGTGAATTTTGATCACTGTGATATAATCTATCACAGTGGTCAAAATAAAAAAACAGTAAATGACCCCCCCCATTTGTCCCCCATAGATAGGGACAATAATAAAATAAAGAATTTTTTTTTTTTTTCACTAAGGTTGGAGTTAGAACTAGGGTTAGGGTTAGGGTTAGGGGTAGGGTTAGGGTTAGGGGTAGGGTTAGGGGTAGGGTTAGGGGTAGGGTTAGGGGTAGGGGTAGGGGTAGGGTTAGGGGTAGGGTTAGGGGTAGGGGTAGGGGTAGGGGTAGGGGTAGGGTTAGGGTTAGGGTTTCGGTATGTGCACACGTATTCTGGTCCTCTGCGGATTTTTCTGCAGCGGATTTGATAAATCCGCAGTGCTAAACCGCTGCGGATTTATGGCAGATTTACCGCGGTTTTTCTGCGCATTTCACTGCGGTTTTACAACTGCGATTTTCTATTGGAGCAGTTGTAAAACCGCTGTGGAATCCGCAGAAAGAAGTGACATGCTGCGGAATGTAAACCGCTGCGTTTCCGTGCAGTTTTTCCGCAGCATGTGTACAGCGATTTTTGTTTCCCATAGGTTTACATTGAAATGTAAACTCATGGGAAACTGCTGCGGATCCGCAGCGTTTTCCGCAGCGTGTGCACATACCTTTAGAATTAGGCTATGTGCACACGGTGCGGATTTGGCTGCGGATCCGCAGCGGATTGGCCGCTGCGGATCCGCAGCAGTGTTCCATCAGGCTTACAGTACCATGTAAACCTATGGAAAACCAAATCCGCTGTGCCCATGGTGCGGAAAATACCGCACGAAAACGCTGCGTTGTATTTTCCGCAGCATGTCAATTCTTTGTGCGGATTCCGCAGCGTTTTACACCTATTCCTCAATAGGAATCCGCAGGTGAAATCCGCAGGTAAAACGCAGTGCCTTTTACCCGCGGATTTTTCAAAAATGGTGCGGAAAAATCTCACACGAATCCGCAACGTGGGTACATAGCCTTAGGGTTAGGGTTGGGTTGGAATTAGGGTTGTGGTTAGGGTTAGGGGTGTGTTGGGGTTAGGGTTGTGGTTAGGGGTGTGTTGCGGTTAGGGTTGTGGTTAGGGTTACGGCTACAGTTGGGATAAGGGTTAGGGGTGTGTTGGCGTAAGAATTGAGGGGTTTCCACTGTTTAGGCACATCAGGGGGTCTCCAAACGCAACATGGCGCCACCATTGATTCCAGCCAATCTTTTATTCAAAAAGTCAAATGGTGCTCCTTCCCTTCCGAGCCCCGACGTGTGCCCAAACAGTGGTTTACCCCCACATATGGGGTATCAGTGTACTCAGGACAAACTGGGCAACAATTACTGGGGTCCAATTTCTCCTGTTACCCTTGAGAAAATAAAAAATTGCTTGCTAAAACATCATTTTTGAGGAAAGTAAAATGATTTTTTATTTTCACGGCTCTGCGTTGTAAACGTCTGTGAAGCACTTGGGGGTTCAAAGTGCTCACCACATATCTAGATAAGTTCCTTGGGGGGTCTAGTTTCCAAAATGGGGTCACTTGTGGGGGGTTTCTACTGTTTAGGCACACCAGGGGCTCTGCAAACGCAACGTGACGCCCGCAGACCATTCCATCAAAGTCTGCATTTCAAAACGTCACTACTTGACTTCCGAGCCCCGACATGTGCCCAAACAGTGGTTTACCCCCACATATGGGGTATCAGCGTACTCAGGACAAACTGGGCAACAATTACTGGGGTCCAATTTCTCCTGTTACCCTTGAGAAAATAAAAAATTGCTTGCTAAAACATCATTTTTGAGGAAAGAAAAATGATTTTTTATTTTCACGGCTCTGCGTTGTAAACGTCTGTGAAGCACTTGGGGGTTCAAAGTGCTCACCACATATCTAGATAAGTTCCTTGGGGGGTCTAGTTTCCAAAATGGGGTCACTTGTGGGGGGTTTCTACTGTTTAGGCACACCAGGGGCTCTGCAAACGCAACGTGACGCCCGCAGACCATTCCATCAAAGTCTGCATTTCAAAAGTCACTACTTCCCTTCTGAGCCCCGACGTGTGCCCAAACAGTGGTTTACCCCCACATATGGGGTATCAGCGTACTCAGGAGAAACTGGACAACAACTTTTGGGGTCCAATTTCTCCTGTAACCCTTGGGAAAATAAAAAATTCTGGGCTAAAAAATTATTTTTGAGGAAAGAAAACGTATTTATTATTTTCACTGCTCTGTGTTATAAACTTCTGTGAAGCACTTGGGGGTTCAAAGTGCTCACCTCACATCTAGATAAGTTCCTTTCGGGGTCTAGTTTCTAAAATGGGGTCACTTGTGGGGGGTTTCTACTGTTTAGCCACATCAGGGGCTCTGCAAACGCAACGTAACGCCCGCAGAGCATTCCATCAAAGTCTGCATTTCAAAATGTCACTACTTGACTTTCGAGCCCCGACATGTGCCCAAACTGTGGTTTACCCCCACATATGGGGTATCAGCGTACTCAGGAGAAACTGTACAACAACTTTTGGGGTCAAATTTCTCCTGTTACCCTTGGGAAAATAATAAATTGCAGGCTAAAAGATCATTTTAGAGAAAATAAAATTTTTATTTTATTTTCATGGCTCTGCGTTATAAACTTCTGTGAAGCACTTGGAAGTTCAAAGTCCTCACCACACATCTAGATTAGTTCCTTTGGGGGTCTAGTTTCCAAAATGGGGTCATATGTGGGGGATCTCCAATGTTTAGGCACACAGGGGCTCTCCAAACGTGACATGGTGTCCGCTAATGATTGGAGCTAATTTTCCATTTAAAAAGCCAATTGGCGTGCCTTCCCTTCCGAGCCCTGCCGTGCGCCCAAACAGTGGTTTACCCCCACATATGGGGTATCAGCGTACTCAGGACAAACTGGACAACAACATTTGCGGTCCAATTTCTCCTATTACCCTTGGCAAAATAGGAAATTCCAGGCTAAAAATCATTTTTGAGGAAAGAAAAATTATTTTTTATTTTCATGGCTCTGCATTATAAACTTCTGTGAAGCACCTGGGGGTTTAAAGTGCTCAATATGCATCTAGATAAGTTCCTTGGGGGGTCTAGTTTCCAAAATGGGGTCACTTGTGGGGGAGCTCCAATGCATAGGCACACAGGGGCTCTCTAAACGCGACATGGTGTCCGCTAACAATTGGAGCTAATTTTCCATTCAAAAAGTCAAATGGCGCGCCTTCCCTTCCGAGCCCTGCCGTGTGCCCAAACAGTGGTTTACCCCCACATATGAGGTATCGGCGTACTCTGGAGAAATTGCCCAACAAATTTTAGGATTCATTTTATCCTATTGCCCATGTGAAAATGAAAAACTGAGGCGAAAAGAATTTTTTTGTGAAAAAAAAAAGTACTTTTTCATTTTTACAGATCAATTTGTGAAGCACCTGAGGGTTTAAAGTGCTCAATATGCATCTAGATAAGTTCCTTGGGGGGTCTAGTTTCCAAAATGGGGTCATTTGTGGGGGAGCTCCAATGTTTAGGCACACGGGGGCTCTCCAAACACGACATGGTGTCCGCTAACGATGGAGCTAATTTTCCATTCAAAGAGTCAAATGGCGCTCCTTCCCTTCCGAACCTTACCATGTGCCCAAACAGTGGTTTACCTCCACATGTGAGGTATCGGTGTACTCATGAGAAATTGCCCAACAAATTTTAGGATCCATTTTATCCTGTTGCCCATGTGAAAATGAAAAAAATTGAGGCTAAAAGAATTTTTTTGTGAAAAAAAAGTACTTTTTCATTTTTACGGATCAATTTGTGAAGCCCCCGGGGGTTCAAAGTTCTCACTATGCATCTAGATAAGTTCCTTGGGGCGTCTAGTTTCCAAAATGGGGTCACGTGTGGGGGAGCTCCAATTTTTAGGCACACGGGGGCTCTCCAAACGTGACATGGTGTCCGCTAAAGAGTGGAGCCAATTTTTCATTCAAAAAGTCAAATGGCGCTCCTTCCCTTCCAAGCCCTGCCGTGCGCCCAAACATTGGTTTACCCCCACATATGAGGTATCAGCGTACTCAGGACAAATTGGACAACAACTTTCGTGGTTCAGTTTCTCCTTGTACCATTGGGAAAATAAAAAAAATGTTGCTAAAAGATAATTTTTGTGACTAAAAAGTTAAATGTTCATTTTTTCCTTCCATGTTGCTTCTGCTGCTGTGAAGCACCTGAAGGGTTAAAAAACTTCTGGAATGTGGGTTTGAGTACCTTGAGGGGTGCATTTTTTAGAATGGTGTCACTTTTGGGTATTTTCATCCATATAGACCCCTCAAACTGACTTCAAATGTGAGGTGGTCCCTAAAAAAAATGGTTTTGTAAATTTCGTTGTAAAAATGAGAAATCGCTGGTCAAATTTTAACTCTTATAACTTCCTAGCAAAAAAAAATGTTGTTTCCAAAATTGTGCTGGTGTAAAGTAAACATGTGGGAAATGTTATTTATTAACTATTTTGTGTCACATAACTCTCTGGTTTAACAGAATAAAAATTCAAAATGTGAAAATTGCGAAATTTTCAAAATTTTCGCCAAATTTCCGTTTTTATCACAAATAAACGCAGAATTTATTGACCTAAATTTACCACTAACATGAAGCCCAATATGTCACGAAAAAACAATCTCAGAACCGCTAGGATCCGTTGAAGCGTTCCTGAGTTATTACCTCATAAAGGGACACTGGTCAGAATTGCAAAAAACGGCCAGGTCATTAAGGTCAAAATAGGCTGGGTCATGAAGGGGTTAAATGGGCAACCAATAATATAAATATATTTTTTTACACATATTTATGTCAAAAAATATATGTAAAAAATATATATTTGTTATTGGTTGCCCATTTAAGCTTCATTAGCTGAATTTTTAATGCAATGCTATAGAAGAACAGCTGACGCCAAAATGAATTTTTTTTTGCCTTGGCACAGCTCATGTTAGAGTGGGCATTCATCAATGCGTGTTTGCTTGAAGGCCTATTCCACTATAATTAAATGGCTTTTCCGATTGTTAGTATTATACAGTGATTAAGCTTTAATAAAACTTCCTAATATTCTTTGTTATACTATTCACCATTATAATGTCTGTTTGAAGTCATTAACCGAAAATACCTTTTACTTCTATAAAGCTGAAAACCTGCAAACATCTAATCTTGAGAGGTAAAAATAATTGTATACAGTCTAGACAAATCTCTTGCGCTGATGTAGCCAATTGATACAATAGTATTCACTTTCAGCTTATTTTCCAGTATTTTTGTGTGAAAACAAATATAGTTTTATTCAGATTCCATCCATTCAGTCATGGCTCACTCTCTATATATTTCCCTGTTTTCCACAACTTCTTTCAATTGCTTGGTGTTCATTCCCTTGTCATTCTTGATGGTATCAGCCCGTGAGCTCTTGGTCTACCCCTTTTCCTTTTACCACTGATTATTCAGAATAGCATCTCCTTTTCAAGTGAATTTGCGGTCATCACATATCCTAAAAAGGTCCATTTGTACTTGATGATCTTTCCTTCCTTTGACAATTTTGGGCTTATATGATTAAGCACATAATTGTTTGGTGATCCTAGCTATTCATGGAATTTGTGGAAGTCTTCTACAGCACCACAACTCGGACATCAATTTTTCTTCAGCTTTTGTGACATTTCACAGCCATAAGTCACAATTTAAACACTAGTGAAGTGATTTGTCTGTGTGGTAACTAAGACATTCCTTTCAGTTCCATATTTGGTCCATGCTCACCATGGCTGTATGCCCAAGGTGCTAATCGTTGCTTGATCTCTTTTGTCGAACTGCCACTGTAAGGGTATGCTCACACCGGGCGTTTTTGCTGCGTTTTTTTTATGCTAATTTTCAGCTGCTTTTTACAGTTCCAGCAAAGCCTATGAGATTTCAGAGATCTCAAGCACACGCATTAACTTTGTCATCAGGATTTTGTGCTTTGCAGTGTTTTTTGACACAGAGCATGTCACTTTCAGCGTTTTTTCAGCGTGTTTGCAGTGTTTTTTATCTATTGACTTGAATGAATGGTGAAAAAAAACGCTGCAAATGCGCAGTTTCACTTTTTTTTTTGCAGCATGTTTGCTGCAGAAAAGTCAGACCTCACTCAGCTCCACTACATATAGATGGCAGGCTGCATGATGCGACCATACATTCTTTCATCCAGCAGAGACATTGAGCAGCGGACCCAAGCCCCATGGGGGCCTGACAATACAGTGTTTGACACGCTGTCATATGCATGACAGCGCGTCAAACACTGCTTCTGAGCGTCAAACACTGCTTCTGATCGGCGGTGAAATCGTCTCCACTGGTCAGAGAGCCGTAATTCCCACGCTGTCAAAAGACCACGTGAACACTCAGCTGTGATCAAAGGTATACAGTTTACCTCCAGTAACTGGTGTCATCTGATGGGACTACCGCTCCCATCATCTGACACCTGCTGCCGCTAATAACCATGAGAGCAGGAGCGGCGGATGGGAGTATTCATATATATTCAAATAAAAAAATAAACCTGAGTGGGTTCGCCTGTATTTTTGATAACCAGCCAGGCAAAACTCGCAGCTGGGGGCTGCAACCCTCAGCTGTCAGTGTTAGCAAAGCTAGTTATTAAGAATAGAGGGGTCCCTGTGCTGTTTTTTTTCTTTTCTTCATTATTTAAATAAAAAAAATGTTAAAAATGGGGTTGGGTTCCCCCATTTTTGACAACCAGCCTTGCTGAAGCGAACAGCTGGGGGCTGGTATTCCAGTATGGTAAAGGGCCATGTATATTGGCTCCCCCCAGCCTAAAAATAGCCCGCAGCCACCCAGAAAAGGCACAACTATTAGATGCTTTAATTCTAATGCTTTGCCCACCCCTTTCCACTTGCCCTGTAGAGGTGGAAAGTGGCGTTCATATTTGTGGGGTTGATGTCACCTTTTTATTGTCAGGTGACATCAAGCCCACATATTTAGTAATGGAGTGGCGTCTATAAGACACCTACCCATTGCTAATCCTATAGTTATATTGTAAATAAATGCACAGCCAGAATAAATTCTTTTAATTTATTATTATTATTATTATTTATTTATATAGCACCATTGATTCCATGGTGCTGTACATGAGAAGGGGTTACATACAAGTTACAAATATCACATACAGTAAACAAACTAACAATGACGGACTGATACAGAGGGGCGAGGACCCTGCCCTTGCGGGCTTACATTCTACAGGATTATGGGGAAGGAGACAGTAGGTTGAGGGTTGCAGGACCTCCGGTGTTGGTGAGGCGGTAGCTCCGGTGTTGGTGAGGCGGTAGCTTCGTTGGTGATGAGGCAGCAGCGGTGTCAGTGCAGGCTGTAGGCTTTCCTGAAGAGATGAGTTTTCAGGTTCCGTCTGAAGGATCCGACTGTGGTTGTTAGTCGGACGTGTTGGGGCAGAGAGTTCCAGAGGATGGGGGATATTCGGGAGAAGTCTTGGAGGCGATTGGATGAGGAGCGAATAAGTGTGGAGGAGAGAAGGAGGTCTTGGGAGGACCGGAGGTCACGTGAGGGAAGATATCGAGAGATTAGTTCAGAGGTATATGGAGGAGACAGGTTGTGGATGGCTTTGTAGGTCAGTATTAGTAATTTGAACTGGATACGCTGAGGGAATGGGAGCCAGTGAAGAGATTTGCAGAGGGGGGAAGCGGAGGAGTAGCGAGGAGAGAGATGGATTAGTCGGGCAGCAGAGTTAAGGATGGACTGGAGAGGTGCAAGGGTGTTAGCAGGGAGGCCACAGAAAAGGATGTTGCAGTAGTCAAGGTGGGAAATGATGAGGGCGTGCACAAGCATTTTAGTAGATTGGGGGTTGAGGAAAGGACGGATCCTGGAGATATTTTTGAGCTGGAGGCGACAGGAGGTGGAAAGAGCTTGGATGTGTGGTTTGAAGGACAGGGCAGAGTTGAAGGTTACTCCGAGGCAGCGGACTTCGGGTACAGGGGAAAGCATGATGTCATTGACTGCGATAGATAGGTCAAGTAAGGAAGATTTGTGGGATGGAGGAAAGATGATGAGTTCAGATCTGTCCACATTGAGTTTGAGGAAGCGAGAGGAGAAGGAGGATATGGCTGATAGGCACTCTGGGATTCTGGACAGCAGAGCGGTGACGTCTGGGCCAGAGAGGTAGATCTGAGTGTCGTCAGCATAGAGGTGGTACTGAATTTGAAATAAAGCAAAACATAGTTTTACTTTTTTATTTAAAAATAGTAAGCACTGTTGGGTAACGCATAATTCCACCGAAGCCCTCCTCTTCTGTAATAAAACAAAAATAAAAAACCATAATATCCCTTACCTTTCCTTCGTAATCCATATCTGGGGATAATTAGTTTTCAATCTGGATGGTGCTGAGATGTGACCGTCCAGGCTGAGAACACTGATGAATGAGCTGCTGTGAGCGCATCATAAGTGACTAGTGGTGACATCACTGAGGCTGCATCCCAGCCAGGCTGAACTGTGGTGACCTCGGTGAGATCCCCACTAGCATCGTGAGAAAATAGCACAGTGCAGAGGCGAGTTCACGAGAGCATTTCACTGCGGTGCATTTCAACTGCGGTGAACTCGCCTCTGCACTGTGCGACTTTCTCACGATGCTAGCGGGGCTCTCATTGATTTCACAGCAATTCAGCCCGGCTGGAAACGCAGTCTCTGTGACGTCACCTTGCTGGATTGGGGGATCACAAGGTTGTTGTGTAATTGGCATAGTCCCTGGTATTGACTTTCTTTTGCAGTTAAATGAATACTGATGTTTTGCAGTCCTTTCCAGGTCATCCAGATCTTCTGACATAATACAGTCAATACACCCTTCCATGGATTTTGCTGAACAAAATGGGCTATTATGTCTCATGGATTTGGACACTCAGAAAGAAACTCAGCAAGATGAAAACTCGGTTCCCTCATTTAGGACAAAAAATCCCACGTTTTATCCTGTTCAAACTAGAACACAAGCTATGGACAGATTCCAAGAAAACGTGGAAAGGGACATACGCAATTTAGTACTAAAATCAGACACACACGTCTCTAAATTTAATCTAAGTAAATGTGAGCGAGAATCTTTGGAAAACATCCGTAGCAACCCCGATATTATTATTAAAATGTCAGACAAAGGGGGATCGGCGGTAGTGCTTAATAAGTGTGATTACATGAAAGAAGCCATGTCTGACTGCTATTAGACCAAAACACTTATATCCAGTTGAAATCTGATCCAACTTCAGAATATCTCAAACTTTGCAAGGAGATTATCGATATTGGTTTACATCAAAATTTCTTTACCAAGAAACAGGCTGAATATGTATATATTGATAATCCGAAAATTCAGTTTTTATACGGTTTGCCTAAAACACACAAACATGTCACACCACCGCCCATGCGTCCTATAATCTCAGGTATAGGGTCCTATAGTGAACATCTGGGGGAATGGCTGGATAGTATCCTGCAACCCTTAGTCCAGAGAGTTCCAGGCTATCTAAAAGATTCTAGAGATATACTTAATATGCTGGAAAATGTGACATGGAATTCTAACTGGTGTTGGCTCACATGCGATGTCATTTCACTCTATACGTCCATTCCACATCAAATTGCATTACATGCAGTACATCATCATCTCAGAAATTATAGTTCTTGCTCTAATGATTTACAGTCTTTCATTATTTCAGTTCTATCTTTTTTGTTGTCACATAATTATTTTATGTTTGAAAACAAATTTTTTTTGCAAAAAAGTAGAGTTTCCATTGGGGCCTAATTTTCACCTTTTGTAGCAAACTTGGTCATGTCATGTTGGGAGGAACAATATATTTTTTGTGTAGACAATCCTTTTTCTAGACATATCCAATTATTTTTTAGATACATTGATGATTTACTATTGGTATGGAACGGAGATCAGGAATCTATCATACAATTTTCATCTTACATAAATAATAATCCTTTTAATCTCAAGTTTACTTTTTTTTTTTATTACAATTCCATATCTTTTTTAGATTTAGTTCTCACAGGATTACCACATCAAATTGTTCAAAGCTGCACACACCGCAAACCAGGTGCCGGGAATACTATTCTACATGCTCAGAGTTTCCACCCATCCCACACAATTCGTGCGATACCAGTGGGAGAGGCTATTAGAGCCAGAAGGAACTGCAGCAATGATTCAGCATTTGAACAGGAAAAACTTGTTATTAAAAAACGTTTGAAAAACAGAAATTATCCAAATTGGTCTCTTGACCGGGCTTTTGACATAGCGCACAATAGGTCTAGATTAGATCTTATTCAGTCCCCTCACTCAAATCATACATCATCAAATCCAAATCGTAATGTTCTGGACAAACCAGTACTAGTGCTTACGTATAGCACGCATTTTAAGTCCATCTCTAATATTGTGTCAAAAAATCTTAACATTTTACGTGATGATCACATTATGGACACAATTCTTCAAAATGGGGTTCGTATTGTATCTAGATGTGCTCCAACTTTAGGTAACATTCTTTCTCCGAATTTTGTGCATTCCAAAAAATATGCAAATTCTTCAAATTGGTTACCTACAAAGGGCTTTTTTAAATGTGGCACATATCCTTGCAAAACATGCACATATGTAAAAAAAAATCAACATTTTGCGGTTCTAATGACTCAAGGATTTTCTCCATGAGGAATTTCATGAATTGTAACTCTGATCATGTGGTCTATATTATTGAATGCACATACTGCAATTTGTTGTATGTTGGTTCCACCATCAGAAAATTAAAAGAAAGATTTCGGGAGCATCTCAATGACATTGTTCAGCCTACTTTACGTCACATTTCTAATGTTTCAAATCATTTTATTAATACACATAACAGACAGACCACATATCTAAGCGTATATGCCATTGAACAAGTACATAGGGATATACGAGGAGGAGATAGAGAGAAAAAACTGCGAGACAAAGAGGCATTCTGGATTTATTTACTTGACACACGTACTCCTACAGGTTTAAATCTTAAAAAAGAAATTATGTTGCATTATTAAATCAAATGTTTTCTCATTTCAAACATATTATATTTATATTAGTTTATATATTTTGTTTCATTTTGTCATTTTGATTGCATGTAACGTAATTATTTCTTTTTTGCAAGGAAAAGAAACGAGAAAAAAAATTTTTTTTTTTTTTTTTTTTGTATCACATATACCATTTTTTGTATTGCAGTAGGTGTGTCTTTTCAATTATGTCATGTATTCATTTCACCTGTGATGGATGCTTTTATATGTGAAGTTTTCACTTGGATCACTTGCTGTGGACTAAGAACACCTAGTGTTCGAAACGCGTTCAGCTGTATCATGGTCGTCCTTCCGTTCATTGGATATTGCTGATTTTTGACATGCAGTGTTTCCTCTTTTTTAAAATATTTTGGAATAAAAACTTTTGATTTTATATACTTTCCTGAGCTGGATTCCTCTTTCATTCTCATCACACCCTTCCTATAGCTGGCCCAAATTGTAAGGAGGGTCATATGGCGGTGATGTTTAAGTGCCTTGGGTTGGGGAAATACCTGGTGGCCTACCCTTTAAGACCTTCACTGTGAAATGCTATGAATCAGAATCATTATGCTTTAAATATTATGCGTTACAGTGCCCCCACCCAAGGCTGGACAGTATAATTCATGCGACTGGAGAGTCAAAGTAATAAGGACAAGGATGACTCAAGAAGGAGAAACCCACATGGAGGCCCAACCGTTGAACTAGTATGTGATGGAAAGGGCTGCCTGCGCCACAAAGAATGATGTACCTTCTTATTCTGGAGCATGAGAGGGATGACTTATGAGGGAAATGGGAAAAACAAGTGTGGTCTAGTGGGTGTCTGTGAACTACAGTGGATTGGGTCAGGTGACTAGACAGAAAAGAGAAAGGGAGTCACTATTGTGGTTAACAAATGGATTGCAAAGTGTGTACAGAGTTCTCAGTATATCAATATGAGGGTCATGTCCATCTGCATCAGAGTGAAACCTCTGAATGTGACAACCATCCAAGTCTACAGCAGACTCATCAGAGCAGGATTTCTACATCCAGGTCCAAATCTCACTCAACAGAACCCCATGAAAGGACATAATCTACATTATGGGGAAACTTTAACGTTGTTCCAAAGTTGGAGGAGGAGAGGATTCAGGAGTGCTTGGCAAACACTGCTTAGGGGAGAGAAACAAAGCTTGGGAGACCACCTTGTTCAGTTCCGCCACAAGAACAAGTTTAGAATCGCCAACACCACCTTCACCCAGCCAAAACAGAGTCTGTATACCTGAACCTTCCCAAATGGATCACATCGTAACCCTATTGACTACATTCTCTGCCTGGATAAATGGAAGGGACCAATTTCTCTTCAAAAACACAACCAGTTGATGACTTAAGGTACCTTCACACATAACGATATTGTTAACGATATCGTTGCTATTTGTGACGTAGCAACGATATCGTTAATGAAATCGTTATGTGTGACAGCGACCAACGATCAGGCCCCTGCTGGGAGATCGTTGGTCGCTGAATAAAGTCCAGAACTTTATTTCGTCGCTGGACTCCCTGGAGACATCGCTGGATCGGCGTGTGTGACACCGATCCAGCGATGTCTTCACTGGTAACCAGGGTAAACATCGGGTAACTAAGCGCAGGGCCGCGCTTAGTAACCCGATGTTTACCCTGGTTACCATGCTAAAAGTAAAAAAAAACAAACACTAGATACTTACCTACCGCTGTCTGTCCTCCAGCGCTGCGCTCTGCACTCCTCCTGTACTGGCTGTGAGCTTTCCTGGTTACCGGCATCGTTGGTCGCTGGAGAGCGGTCTGTGTGACAGCTCTCCAGCGACCAAACAGCGACGCTGCAGCGATTCGGATCGTTGTCGGTATCGCTGCAGCGTCGCTAAATGTGAAGGGGCCTTTAGGAACCGATTATCAACTTCTCCTAGGCACGCCTTGGTCTGACTATGCAAGATAAAGCATGCAGCCATGCAGAGGACATTTGATGTCAATAAAATCCCTGCCTAATATACAACTGAAGTAACTGGTTGAACCTGCTTGGGCAGGAAGAAGAGGCTCAACTTGTGTACTGAGATCAAAGGAACAGTCACTGAAATTGCTCAACAGCATATATGATGCAAGAATCCAATGCATGGTGAGAGTTAATTGCAACCATTGTCTTGATCATTAGGAAGAGGAGAGGCCAAGGAAGGCAATGGGCAGGACACAATTGAAGGCTGGATGCAGCCAAAACGTATAGTGTTTTTAATTTAAAGATTTTATTTTTAGAATACTTTTTTTCTAACTGCACTTATTGGATCTATCTGCCTTTTTCATTTCAATAGATTGGCCCTCCATCTGTGTTTGTTTTTGCCTCATTATATATTGTGTTAATGCTGGAAGTCCATTTTGTACAATGGATTGTTGGTGTCTTCCACGGAGAAGTAGGTTCAGGTCAGCGATCATCAGTATGTAGTGAGCCTTCACTTTTCCTACATGTACAATTGCTGTCATTGCACCTGCCGCTGAGAAGTATCCTGGAGGGATTGGATTACAGGCTATATCCACATACTATAGAAATGTCAGTGATATCCAGGTCCACATGTATTCACCTAGAGGCATCCCCATTTCCTGCACAAATCCCACAAGACCTTTCCATACAATATTTATTATAAATGTATTTTTTGTTGTACAAATTGTTAAAAGCTTTATTTGCTGTGGAAGCGATTTGCCTTGACATCAACCCTTTATAAAAGCCGAATTTATAACAATACGTCAGAACGCATGAATCATTCCTTCAAGGCAGCCCTTCAGTGTCCTTGTAGATAATCTATACAGAGGCACAGGAGAAAGGCACAATCATTTTGTAGCTCTTTGTCATGCTATTGTAGCCTGTTGGGTAACATTTTGCCACTTCCTGTAGAAATGTGTACAGACTTCTATTTCTGATGTAGATTTGCGACATTGGCTAAGTAGTTCACAATTCCACATAAAGATTACCGTAATCACTAATTTTGAAACATCCATGTAATAATTTTTTATTTTAGAGGCACACACAATTGCTGCTTCTGTAGAAGGCGTGTAAGGGGGTGAATTGCAGATATCCCTTCTTGCCCTCTTTATAAATGTGCATTACGGTATTTTGTTTTGCATTGTGAACAGGGGCGAATGAAGAGTAGCTGGGGCCCAATGAGCCACATGACACGTCGCATGATTTCCTTGATAGATCATGTAGTGATAGGTCATGTGATTAACATATAGGCACCCTAGTGCACATTTTGCAAATGCAATGTTTTTCCATTTTGTACAGCACAATACCTAATAGAGCAGGGGTGGGAAATTAATTTTTCCAAGGGGCCACATGAGATGCTGACTGTTGTGAAGGGCAGAACCAATAGTAACATAGTTAAGGTTGAAGGAAGACTTTAAGTCCATCTTGTTCAACCCATAGCCTAACCTAACATGCCCTAACATGTTGATCCAGAGGAAGGCAAAAAAAACCCATGTGGCAAAGAGTAAGCTCCACATTGGGGAAAAAATTCCTTCCCGACTCCACATACGGCAATCAGACTGGTTCCCTGGATCAGCGCCCTATCAAGGAATCTAATATATATATATATATATATATATATATATATATATATATATATATATATATATATATATATAACCTGTAACATTATAATTTTCAAGAAAGGCATCCAGTCCCCTCTTAAATTTAAGTAACAAATCACGCGTTACAACATCATACGGCAGAGAGTTCCATAGTCTAGAACAGGGGTCAGGAACCTTTTTGGCTAAGAGAGCCGTAAACGCCACATATTTTGAAATATAATTCCGCGAGAGCCGTACAATATGTTTAAAGGGCCATTGACAGATCAATCGCTCCAATGTTCACTTAGTACAGCAAGGAATGCTCCTCCCTGCTGTATAAAGCCACAACTGGACTGAAACAATGGTAATTAGCAGTAAAAAATTAAATAAATAACTTACATTGTGAGCTTGCGATACATGACATCAGTCCAGCAGTCTGGCTTCTTCTTTTTCCTGCGCATGACTGGAAGCTGGCATTCTTCCCACCTGATGTTGAGAGAATGCCAGCTTTGAGGCATTCGCAGAAGAAAGAAGCTGGAATGTTGGACATGTCACACAACGCATTGTCAGTTATGTCAATTGTCTATTTTATTATTGTATCCATCCTGCCCCATGTCTCCAATCATGCCCCGTGTCTACATTCTGCCCATGCCTCCAGTCCTGCCCCCAGTGTGTCCAGCATATTACCCCCAGTGTGTCCAGCATATTACCCCCAGTGTGTCCAGCAATCTGCCCCAGTATGTCCAGCATATTGCCCCCAGACAGTGTGTCCAGCAATCTGCCCCAGTGTGTCCAGCATATTACCACCAGTGTGTCCAGCAATCTGGCCCAGTGTCTCCAGCATTGCCCCAGTGTATCCAGCATTGCCCCAGTGTGTCCAGCAATCATCTGCCCCAGTGTCTCCAGCAATCTGCCCCAGTGTCTCCAGCAATCTGCCCCAGTGTCTCCAGCAATCTGCCCCCAGTGTCTCCAGCAATCTGCCCCCAGTGTCTCCAGCAATCTGCCCCCAGTGTCTCCAGCAATCTGCCCCCAGTGTGTCCTCCAATCTGCCCCACTGTCTCCAGCATTGCCCCCAGTGTGTCCTCCAATCTGCCTCACTGTCTCCAGCATTGCCCCCAGTGTGTCCTCCAATCTGCCCCAGTGTCTCCAGCATTGCCCTTAGTGTGTCCTCCAATCTGCCCCAGTGTCTCCAGCATTGCCCCCCCCAGTGTGTCCTCCAATCTGCCTCACTGTCTCCAGCATTCTGCCCCACTGTCTCCAGCAATCTGCCCCACTGTCTCCAGCAATCTGCCCCACTGTCTCCAGCATTGCCCCCAGTGTGTCCCCCAGCATTGCCCCCCAGTGTGTCCTCCAGCAATCTGCCCCACTGTCTCCAGCATTGCCCCCAGTGTGTCCTCCAATCTGCCCCAGTGTTTCCAGCTTTGCCCCCCAGTGTGTCCTCCAGTCTGCCCCACTGTCTCCAGCACTGCCCCCAGTGTCCTCCAATCTGCCCCAGTGTCTCCAGCATTGCCCCCCCCAGTGTGTCCTCCAATCTGCCTCACTGTCTCCAGCAATCTGCCCCACTGTCTCCAGCAATCTGCCCCACTGTCTCCAGCACTGCCCCCAGTGTGTCCTCCAATCTGCCCCAGTGTCTCCAGCATTGCCCCCCCCAGTGTGTCCTCCAATCTGCCTCACTGTCTCCAGCAATCTGCCCTACTGTCTCCAGCAATCTGCCCCACTGTCTCCAGCACTGCCCCCAGTGTGTCCTCCAATCTGCCCCAGTGTCTCCAGCATTGCCCCCCCCCAGTGTGTCCTCCAATCTGCCTCACTGTCTCCAGCAATCTGCCCCACTGTCTCCAGCAATCTGCCCCACTGTCTCCAGCAATCTGCCCCACTGTGTCCTCCAGCATTGCCCCCCCAGTGTGTCCTCCAATCTGCCTCACTGTCTCCATCATTGCCCCCAGTGTGTCCTCCAATCTGCCCCAGTGTCTCCAGCATTGCCCCCCAGTGTGTCCTCCAGCATTGCCCCCCACTCCCCCAGTGTGTCCACCGATAACTGATCAAAAAAAAAAAAAACAAGCAGTCTCCTCACCTGTCCGCGCTCCAGGCGGCGAGCTCCCTGCAGCAGCGCACACTCGCCGGCGACTGACAATGACGTCAGACGCCGGCGACGTGTGCGCTGCGGCCAACATCAGCCGCCAGCCTCCAATTGGCTGGCGGCTGTTGTTGTTAACTATTGATGTGCGGGCGCGCGCCCGCACATCAATAGGAAACCGCCGCAGCGCTGCAAGGGGCCCGGTGAGCAGATGAGAAGGGGCCCGATGCGGCCCCCTCTCTCCGCCCACCGGGTCCGGGGGGCACATAAACGCCGGCGGCGGCGGCCGGCACGGGCCGGCATTCACAAATGATTATCAGAGGGTTAATCTGCGGTAGCCCAGGGCCCCCCCAGACCACTGGGCCCTGGGCTACCGCCCATATTGACCCTCTGATAATCCGCCCCTGGAAGTAAGTGACGGAAGTGTGCGGGAGCAGGAGGCGGACATAGTGCGGTGACCAGGGGCGTCTGACTTGCCGGCCCCGGGCCCCCTGTCTGCGAGCCAGATACGGCCATCAAAAGAGCCATATCTGGCTCGCGAGCCATAGGTTCCCGACCCCTGGTCTAGAACATGCTTTACAAAAAAGAAAAAAAAAGAGCATGTGGAGTGTTTGTAAAGAAATGTGTACAATTCCTACATTTTCTATCAGATATTTTTGTTCAACCCTTCAAATTAAAACGTTACAATCTGCACTTGAATTCTGTTGTAGAGGTTTCATTTCAAATCCAATGTGGTGGCATGCAGAGCCCAACTCGTGAAAATTGTGTCACTGTCCAAATATTTCTGGCCCTAACTGTAGATAGATAGATAGATAGATAGATAGATATGGATAGAAGGAATGAGATAGATATATATATATCCATATATCTTTTGCAAAAAAGAAAAAAAAAGAGCATGAACCGCACATCCCGAAATCATACGTTGATCTAAAGCCGCTAGGCAAAAATTAATATAACTGAATATGAGGTTTTCAGTTTAACATTCTGATCAGACTGTATGAAGCCCACTGCCCCTTCACGGCAAACCTCGTAGTGGGTCCTATCGTCCTAACGGAGCGGAGCCGTGCGGCGCCCACCGCCACAGCGGCCATGCACCAGCAGGGCGGACGGCCTGTTGCCCCACAGCACCCATGCTGCAAGACTGAGTCCCCAAGACTCCAGACCGCGCCGCCCCACCAGCACAAAGCCACAGCAACAATGGCCGCCACACAGCACCAACACCAAAATGAAAGGAGCACTTAAACTCACCTTCCTCCAGCTCTTCAGTGAGAGCCAAAATGGGCTAGACCCCTTACTTTGCAGTCTCCTGCTAATTAAAATCACCTGAGCCAAATGGGAGGAGTGCTGGTCCAAGAAGAAGACTAGAACATGCTTTACAAAAAAGAAAAAAAAAGTTCCATAGTCTCACTGCTCTTACAGTAAAGAATCCTCGTCTGTTATTATGCTTAAACCTTTCCTCCAGACGTAGAGGATGCCCCCTTGTCCCTGTCTCAGGTTTATGATTAAAAAGATAATCAGAAAGGTTTTTGTACTGTCCCCTCATATATTTATACATTAAAATAAGATCACCGCTTAGCCTTCGTTTTTCCAAACTAAATAGCCCCAAGTGTAATAACCTATCTTGGTATTGCAGACCCCCCCAGTCCTCTAATAACCTTGGTCGCTCTTCTCTGCACCCGCTCCAGTTCAGCTATGTCTTTCTTATACACCGGAGACAAGAACTGTGCACAGTATTCTAAGCGTGGTCGAACTAGTGACTTGTATAGAGGTAAAATTATGTTCTCCTCATGAGCATCTATGCCTCTTTTAATGCATCCCATTATTTTATTTGCCTTTGTAGCAGCTGCCTGACACTGGCCACTAAAGTGAGTTTGTCATCCACCAATACTCCCAGGTCTTTTTCATTGACGTTTTGCCCAGAGTTTTAGAATTAAGCGAATAGTTATACATCTTATTACTTCTACCCAAATGCATGACCTTACATTTATCCCCATTAAAGCTCATTTGCCATTTATCAGCCCAAGCTACTAGTTTACATAAATTATCCTATACTATAAAATTGTCCTCCTCTGTATTGATTACCCTGCAGAGTTTAGTGTCATCTGCAAATATTGAAATTCCACTCTGTATACCCCCTACAAGATCATTAATAAATATGTTAAAAAGAAGAGGGCCCAATACGGACCCCTGTGGTACCCCAGTGCTAACAGCGACCCAGTCCGAGTGTGCTCCATTAATAACCACCCTTTGTTTCCTATCCCTGAGCCAGCTCTTAACCCACTTAAACATATTTTCCCCTATCCTCATTATTCTCATTTTATGTATCAACCTTGTGTGTGGCACCGTATCAAAAGCTTTTGAAAAGTCCATATACACTACGTCCACTGAGTTCCCTTGGTCCAGTCCAGAACTCACCTCTTCATAGAAATTGATCAGATTAGTCTGACATGAACGGTCCCTAGTAAACCCGTGCTGATACTGGGTCATGAGGTTATTCCTCTTCAGATACTCCAGTATAGCATCCCTTAGAATGCCCTCCAGGATTTTACCCACAGTAGAGGTTAAGCTTACTGGCCTATAATTTCCGAGTTCAGTTTTTGTCCACTTTTTGAATATTGGCACCACATTTGCTATACACCAGTCCTGTGGTACAGACCCTGTTATTATGGACTCTTTAAACATTAAGGCTGCCGTCACACTAGCAGTATTTGGTCAGTATTTTACATCAGTATTTGTAGCCAAAACCAGGAGTGGAACAATTAGAGGAAAAGTATAATAGAAACATATGCACTACTTCTGCATTTATCACCCACTCCTGGTATTGGCTTACAAATACTGATGTAAAATACTGACCAAATACTGCTAGTGTGACGGCAGCCTAAAAATAATGGTCTATCAATGACTGTGCTTAAGGCCAGGATCACACATGCGAGAAACACGTCTGTGTCTCGCATGTGAAATCCAAGCTCTGGCGCCGGCACTCCAGAGCGGAGCGTGCGGCTCCATATTTTGCTATGCGGCCGCACGCTCCGCTCCGAAGTGTCGGTGCCAGAGCTTGGATTTCACATGCGATACACGGACGTGTTTCTCGCATGTGTGATCCCGGCCTAATTCCTGCAGTACTCGGGGGTGTATCCCATCCGGGCCCGGAGATTTGTCAATTTTAGTGATTTTTAGACACTGCCGTACTTCCTGCTGGGTTAAACAGGTGACACTTAAAGGGAAGGTACCGCGTTTGTAGGTCATTAATAAATCACTGTAATGTAGCATAACATGCTGCTATAAGCAAGTTTGAAATGCATGTGAAACAGATATCATGTGTTATATGAGTTTAAAGAATGCACTGGGGACTGACATCTTGGTTTTGCAGCAGTAGCAGGGCCCTTTCAGTGTCAGATTACGGCACCCCATGGACATCTATATATATAATTGTCTAAGGGTTTTTCCGTCTGTCTGTCTGTCCTGGAAATCCCGCGTCTCTGATTGGTCGAGGCCACCAGGCCTTGACCAATCAGCGACGAGCACAGTATCGACGTAGAAATCCCGCGTCTCTGATTGGTCGAGGCCGCCAGGCCTCAACCAATCAGTGACGGGCACAGTATCGACGTAGATGTCATAATGGTTGCCATGGCGACGATGATGTCATAAAGGATGCCTCGACCAATCAGCGACGGGCACAGTCTGCCGCGAATTCTGGAATCATCATTGTCCATATACTACGGGGACATGCATATTCTAGAATACCCTATGCGTTAGAATCGGGCCACAATCTAGTCTATATATATAATTGTCTAAGGGTTTTTCCGTCTGTCTGTCTTTGCCTGTCTGTCCTGGAAATCCCGCGTCTCTGATTGGTCGAGGCCGCCAGGCCTCGACCAATCAGCGACAGGCACAGCGACGATGATGTCATAAAGGACGTAGATATCCCGCATCTGATTGGTCGAGGCCTATCAGCAACGGGCACAGTATCGACGTAGATGTCATAATGGTTGCCATGGCGACGATGATGTCATAAAGGACGTAGACATCCCACGGCCTCGACCAATCAGCAACGGGCACAGTATCGACGTAGATGTCATAATGGTTGCCATGGCGACGATGATGTCATAAAGGACGTAGACATCTCACGTTTCTGATTCAGCGACGGGCACAGTATCGACGTAGATGTCATAATGGTTGCCATGGCGACGATGTCATAAAGGTTGCCTCGACCAATCAGCGACGGGCACAGTCTGCCGCGAATTCTGGAATCATCATTGTCCATATACTACGGGGACATGCATATTCTAGAATACCCGATGCGCTAGAATCGGGCCACAATCTAGTATATATGTAATTGTCCAAGGGTTTTTCCGTCTGTCTGTCTTTCTGTCTGTCTGTCCAGGAAATCCCGCGTCTCTGATTGGTCGAGGCCGCCAGGCCTCGACCAATCAGCGACGGGCACAGCGACGATGATGTCATAAAGGACGTAGACATCCCGCGTCTCTGATTGGTCGAGGCCGCCAGGCCTCGACCAATCAGCAACGGGCACAGCGACGATTATGTCATAATGGTTGCCATGGCGACGATGATGTCATAAAGGTTGCCTCGACCAATCAGCGACAGGCACAGTCTGCCGCGAATTCTGGAATCATCATTGTCCATATACTACGGGGACATGCATATTCTAGAATACCCGATGCGTTAGAATCGGGCCACAATCTAGTAGGAGATAATAGACCAGCACGGACCCTATCTGTAACATTGCAGCAGCATTAGCAGTGAGCTGGGCACGCCTCTGTGGGCTGCACAACTCACTGCTGTAGGTGTGACTAGCTGCCATTTTATTATAGCCCTGTGCTCTCTATCGCAGGACAGAAGAAGCCCTCACTGCTCCTCTGTACTCCAAGCAGGCACACATCCTCTGCTCCTCACATGCTGCCCTATGTGCTTCTCCTGCTGTGTCTCTGCCTCCCCCTCACACACAGTCCCTGTGATCTCCAGTAAGCTGCACTCACAGCCTGCAGAGAGGGAGGTGACACCTGGAGAGAGAGAGAGGAGGGCAGCTGAAAGGACAGGAATTAAGGTGGGGGAAGGGGGATGGCAAGAATGTTATTCACAAAAAATGCTGCTGAGCCCACTGTATTCTTCTCTGTAAACAAGCTGCGCCTCTGATGCAGTAACTGCAGGTGATAAGGGGGCCAACACTATCCTTTTTTAGTTTCTTACTATTTACGTAGTTAAAGAATATTTGGGGATTATTTTTACTCTCTCTGGCAATGAGTCTCTCTGTCTCAATGTTTACTGCCTTGATTTGCTTTTTACAGAATTTATTTAATTTTCTGTATGTATTTAATGCCTCATCACTATCTACTTCCTCTTATTCTCGAAATGCTTTCTTTTTGTCACTTATTGCGCCCCTTACAGCTCTATTTAGCCATATTGGTTTCCTCCTATTTCTAGTTTTTTTTTTTCCCATACGGTATATACTGTGCACAGGTCCTATCCAGGATGCTAATAAATGTCTCCCATTTTCTTTGTGTATTTTTATGTCTCAGGATATCGTCCCAGTTAATTGCATCTCTCATCCGTTGGAAATTTGCCCTCCTGAAGTTTAGTGTCCTTGTAACCCCTCTACTACACATCTTATTAAAGGATACATGAAAACATATTATTTTGTGATCACTATTACCCAAGTGACCCCCAACCCTCATATTTGCTATGCGGTTTGGCCTGTTGGTTAATATTAGGTCTAGCAGTGCCCCCCTTCTTGTTGGGTCCTGAACCAGTTGTGAAAGGTAATTGTCTCTCATAGTTGTCAAAAACCGATTACCTTTGCTGGAACCGCAGGTTTCTGTTCCCCAATATATTTGCTTTACGAGGATATTCGCCGTTGCTTCCATTATTTTTGATGACTTATAACTAACCCCTATCAGTAATTTATTATTTTTCCCCCTCCCCTTATCTCCACCCACAGGGATTCTACATTTTCATTAGACTCACCTATATTATCACGCAGGATGGGTTTTAAGGATGATTTTACATACAGACACACCCCTCCGAGTATTAATGTTTAATATATTTTATATTAATAATTGTATTAATATTGAGCAGAATTAAGTATGCTGATATCACCCTATATAGTATGAGCCCAAGCGCTCTGCTCCAGTCCCGGGGATCTATTTATTTTTGTGTCCAGCTAATACATGCTGGTGCGTCGGCACATCACGGAAAAGGCAACAGGATCTGCGCTGCAATTCTGTATTGTCGGCAGTGGAGCTACAGGAAAGTTTCCTACCCGGTGGATAGCACAAAACATTGTGGTGAGGGCAATCTTGCCATAAGCTTTTCCGGAGCCTCCGGTGGTAACCAAGATTGCCCTCCATTATTATCCGCTTATGACTGTGAAGTATGCTTGTGCTTAATATTTTTATGTTTTGTTACTGTATTGTCCAGGAATAGTCCATGTACACACACAGCTGGTGAACTATTGGTACAACAGTTTTGCCGTTCCTATGCTAGTTGATGACACTAGGACCGACATACCTGAATGTCACTCTGTAGGTGACGGAATTATTAGCATTGCTTGTTGCCTTGCACTCGGTCTTGGTGCTGGGCATTGCATAGTTAGCATTGCCACAGCAATTGTAAGTCAAGTTGCTCTGCATCCATACTATCCTTGTGTCTATCCTTTGTGTACACTGTGAGACTTTGTATGAGGCTGGGTGGAAATTTGGGCCTAGTCGGCTATTATGTGATGATGTATTTGAAAGCCCTGGAGCTGAAAGATCTCTGAAGGCGTCACTCAAGTTTGAAGGTTTTATCTCAACTTTGAAGTGGGTAAAATTGCAGAATGCTTATAGAAGCAATTTGCCTCTTTTTAAAAATTCTCTTCATTCTGTTACTAAGAGATTTTTAATTCTCTTATTTACGGATTTTCACATAGGTTACTCACTCATATAGCTTAATTCCTTTGGATGAAGCATGCTGGTAAGCTTTGGATCTGGCTGTATAGCTGGAGAAGGCCATTTTCCAAGCCTCTCTGCTCCGACACTGCAAGAGGCAAAGCTGCCTCGGTTAGTAGCATCCCTGAGGGCATACCTAAGACCATTGCTACAGTCTTGCCACTGGCCCAAACTGTCCAAAGCCCCAAAACGTTCAAACTAAAGACTTGTGATAAGTCATCAGATGTTTTACACCAGAAACGTGGTGTATAAAAGCAGCAAAGTCTTAGAGAATGTGCAGCTGTACAAGAATTTTTGCTAGTGATGAGTGAATGTACTCGGATATTGTGTTATTGGAATATCTTGGGCATGCTCAAGTAATATGTTCGACTTCCCGTTGCTGCATGATTTGCGGCTGTTAGACAGCTGCAACATATGTGGGGATTGCTTGCTAGGCCCTGAAACATGCATTTGACATATTACTGGAACACGCCCGAGATACTTGGATAAGACCAACATGCTTGGATAACACGATATCGGAACATGCTCACTCATCACTACGTTTTTTCAACTTTTGTTGTGTGTCAGTCCTATGATTCTCTAAAATATTGTGTGGAGCTTAGATATAATGGTGTAGTAATTCAATGTCTGACAAAGTTATTATAAATTTTGCTAGAAAGTGGTGGAAATTATAGTAAAAATATATTCCAGCACACAACGACAGTAGATTTCTGATGCAAGGCAAGCCAAAATATTGTCAAATTCAAGAATTTGGTGCACTATAATCCAGAGGACATCGGTCTGTACCTTCTCTAGTTATCCTCCAGTGATACCTGTCCAGAGACAATATATTGTAAACTGTTAATTATCCAGTTAAACTGTGTCATTATTCCAAGCCGTAACCTTTGGGGCGTGTTCACACTCCAGTATTTTTGGAGCAGAACCTATCCAATCAAAAAGCTTTTGTTTTTAAACCTCTCATTGTTTTTAAAGGATTCTTGCTACAAAAACTCATGGGAAAAATCCTTCTGTGTACACACCCTTGAAGAGGAGATGTCCCACTTAATGGACTGTGAGCTTTGTTAAAGTGACCATTGTCTATTAAATAGTGAGTAGGAATGGTCATGTTGGAGCCAGTGTCATTGAGGCATATTGAGCTAGCACAAAGTCAGTCCTAATAGGCCTTCTTCTGCAGCACAGCCTTTTTATGGCCACGCTGTAGAATAGGATCATGATGCTGAAAGTTGTTGACATTTTCATGCAAGCCAACAGCCAGGCCATGGGAAGAAGCGATGATTGGACCCTAAAAGGAAGCAATGGTGAAATGCGTTTGGCTGGGTAGGCATCATTCTGTATTCCGCCATCTCTTGTTATACACTCTCTCCAGGGTTGATACTTTTAGACTTGTTCAGCTGCCTCGTATGGGAAGATCTTGTGTTTTTATATGCGACTGTCTGCTGTTTTACATGTTGGGAGTAAATGCAAGCCTGTGGTGCATGTGATGGGTGCCGTAGACCTCTAGATATGCAATGTATCGCTTATTATTCCTGGACAACTCTTCCATCTTATGGGAAGATGGCCTTGCCCATGTTGGTGTGCGCACATTCCATTATTATCGGTTTGTTCTATTTTGTTGCCTGTATTGCCTTTGAGTAAAATGTCATTGTGTATGGCGTTAGGTTTGCTATTATCGTATAGGAATTGCTGGTCGTTTTGGGAAAGCCCGACTCAGCGATGACTAAATAGGCAGTTTTCTATGTTTCCTAACATTAACCCTTACCCTTGTCCGAACTCGTAATCCTTTATTTTTGTGGTGATATTTTTTCATTCCTGTTTGGATTTTTTCCTATTTAACACTTTATGTACACATGGTTATATACGACAAGCCTTGTTGATGGTAAAAAAAAATTCTGTAATTTATGTATCTAGGGCCCTCTTTCATGTTTTACTTTAGCGATTTGTAGTATAACGACAACACTTATTTAGTTGCTGTACAGGATATGGTATTTTTTTATTTTTTTGTCTTCTATGTAAAATATAATTATTTTTTTTTAAAGATGAGCAGATGGCTTCATGGGACTCTAGTCCAGGTCAGTGGTACCTGGCTGCTGGACTGGAGACATACAAATCCCTTACTTTTTCGGTATCTCCAACATGGCATTTCATTTATCAAGGCTGGCGCAATGTCATGTAATCTCTAAAGGAAGCTGTCGCATCCCAAAACGTTAAGCTACATATATGGGGTTAATCTCCAGGTTTATAGCTTTCCAAAGCTGCCCATCCGCTGCACTATAAGCCCGAGGAGGAAATGAACTTTATTCCTACATGCAACCTCTGGCTTTGTCATACACTGTAGAGCTGGCTGTCAGTCCGTGCCGGGGGCACAGCCGTACTGAGCAGTGGCTGAAGCCGGACCCCTGTGACTGAAAGCCGGAGGCTGCCGGGAGCAATAAAGTAAAATTCCTCCAGGTAGCCGGGCTTTCTGTGCAGCGGCCGGGCAGCTTGGGAACACTAGTAACCTGCGGTTTAACCCCGTATCTGCAGGTTAATAGCCTTTTGATATGTGACAGGTTGTTTCAGGGACGGGTGGTGCTTCCATTGCGACAGAATCACTATTTTGGTGATGGACAGTATTAGAACATAAAAACCTGGGTTTTTTTGTTTGTTTGTTTTTTTTGTTTGTTTATTACCCTTCCATTTTTTTTAACTTTACTACTGTGAAGTTTTGCCTCATTATAAATATTTTTTTATACAGCACTGAGCTATTCTTAGATGAGAAATCATAAACTTATCATGAAAATACCATCTGTAACATCGGCACAATTTATGAAAACTTGCAGCTGTAGGGAAAGGCTGTATGTATAGAGTTCAATGCAAACGTGTACATTGGGGTACAGCTATGTCTGTATCGGGGTGCTATTGGGTCTCATCTGTTGCTGTAGTATATGGTCCTAGCATAGTGCTTATTGCTTTATTCATTCGTTTCTTTTTTCTTTTTCAGGATAACATTTTGCCACCTGCCTTTTCAGAGCAAATGGCTCTATGTGGGGACTGAAAGAGGAAATATTCACATTGTCAACGTGGAGATGTTCACGCTCTCAGGCTACGTCATCATGTGGAATAAAGCCATTGAACTGTGAGTGTTACGTAGCCAGTGACATTAATGAGAACATTTGTGTCAATTCTGCATGAAAATGCCCTGAGCGGCCCTCCAGAAAACAGGGCACCAAGCCAAGTTAAAGATGCATAAATTCGTCCTAATTGGTTGCAGAGAATCTGATGCCTCACTAGATTATCAGTTTATATACGTCAGTTCTTGCTCCGAGAGCTAATTACTTTTTGGAGGCCTGAATGTTGGCTGCAGAGAAATCCAAGCAGATAAAATCACTTGGAGCCTTTATGTGGCATGACACTGTTTCCAAGCTGAGCTTGTACTCCATGCCCTTATTCTTCTTTTCATTTTTTGTATGCTCTTGACAGCTGCGTGATTTTATTAAAACTACTCCTGGGTAAAATCCCAGAATTTTCATGTTCTCCTCCTTTAGAAAACTAATAATAGATCTGGGCATTGTGTATCATACCGTAAAAAACGTTCCTGCGCGGCATTGCTGGATATGTGGGCACCCTCTTCCACCAGCTTTGCTGGCCAATTTCGGGGCCATCCATAAAATGATTACCGCTCTTAAGCAGCTTTGTCAGCGATAGCCAGCTGGCACAGATAAGGTGACCATATCAAACTGGCAGCATGGCTGATATTCATAGCGGCAGTACAGTATCCCAGTATAGCCATATACATGTCGCTGTGGTTATGGAGAGCAGCCGTGTAATGCATTTGATGTATTTCTGAAAGCAGAATAAAGCAAACCATTCAAGGAACCAGGTAACCAATGTAGGTACGGTAATTTAAAAAGAAAAAGTACTTCAATGTCTGACTGCTAAGAAAATCGGCTTGGCTCTTATGATGGCGCCTGAAGTCCAGCCCTACTGAAAGACGCTTGTTTGGCGCAAACACGTTTTGTTAACTAATTTCTTTAGACTTTTTAGATGAGGCAATGGTTAAAATGACTGGCGAGCACATTAGATGAGTGACTTTCAGCATGCCAATATATGGCCAAGGCGCTGAACGTCCATTGGCTCTTGCTGCGCCTATGCTTGGCCTGTACGACTCAACCTTTACCCCTAGGTGCATATCATAGATAGGAGGATTGGCATATACAGCTTATCAGTTGTACCACTTTTATTTTTTCTTCTCGCTCTTATATTTTGTTTTTATATATGGCTTGCATGGATACAATATTGTGTTAAAGGGAAACCATCTTTTATTTGCAAGGTTACAAGGGGGGAAGGCTGTCAATCGCTGAACATCGGAGATGGGAATTGGGTTTATCTTATACCATGTACTTCAAACCCCTGACTCAAAGCTTTGGCATCACACAAAAGATTAAATTGTATATTCTCCAAAGCTAGGGCACATCGGCAGGCACAATAAATGACACTGCTAAAATCAGCGCTCAGGGATACATAAATGGCAATGGGGTTGCAGTGTGACCCATGACCTACCACAATGTGACCACTGACAAAAATGTAACTTTGGACTTTTGAACTCGTGTTATGACCATTAGAGCTCAATTTTCGGACTGTGCTACTTGCCTTTGACCCAAGTTTGTTTTTTGCTTTTGTATTGTCCAAAGAATTGTCGCATAGCAGCAAAACGCAAGCAAGTTTCACAAATGTTTAATGGTCGCACGACGTGTCTGTCAATGTCTTTATACATCTTTTAAAGTAATCTTCCGGTTTCTCAGTCCATATTAAATGCACAACTGCTTGGCAAACTCAGCCAGTGTCTTGGTGTATGTACACTTTTATTACGGATTATATTTGCTTACTATGGAATGTAAATTTTTTCAGCCTCTAATGTATTTGAACAATTCCCTGAAGTATAGTATTCCTTAGACTTCTCTCCAAAGTTCAGCCTCCTGGTTTCCCCTCATACATGAGAGCTTAGGCACTCAGTGAGGTCAAATAAGTGCAAACAAAGATTTGGGCATAGGTGATGACTCGAGGATCAGTGGGGTGATGACTCGAGGATCAGTGGTCTCTGACCACGGGACCCCACCGATCCTGAGAGTGAGACTCTTTAAAGTGACGGTACAAGCAGGAGATTGCAATGGTAAGGTGCTGTACTTGATGCTCTTGCTGTCCCATGCACAGTAAATTGACCAGTTTTTATGCATATAATCGTTAACATTATTCCAACCGGGCAATTCAGAATCCCATTACAAATTAGAGGGCATACCCCACCAATCTGCAAGTTATCGCCTTATCACCTGTCCTTTCATTGTGTCAGTTTCTCATATATTTTCAAAGCAACAATCTGCAACTTGACAACATTTAATGAAGTGGCAATTTGCACCAACAAATAGTTTTTTCTATTCCGCTATGATCAGAACCTCCGTAGAAGGGAATGCGCTCTGTTCTCGAAGTGATTAAGGGACACACATTAGACATTATACTGTAGATGTCCCATACATTTGTAGGATGAAAATCACCAGTGTTTACATCCTTCAAAATTCACTTCAGGTGCGATGATTCGTTATTGCTGGGATTCAGTGGGACATTAATGGAGCCCTTCGTCCATACTGATAGACTGTTTTGTGTTGCTTTAACTCTAGTTTCTTAAAGGGAACCTGTCACCCCGAAAATCGTGGGTGAGGTGAGCCCACCGGCATCAGGGGCTTATCTACAGCATTCTGTAATGCTATAGATAAGCCCCCGATGTTACCTGAAAGAGGAGAAAAAGACGTTATATTATACTCATTCAGGGGTGGTCCCGCTGCTGGTCCGGTCGGATGGGTGTCTCTGGTCCGCTCCGGCGCCTCCTATCTTCATTCCAAGACGTCCTCTTCTGATCTTCAGCCACGGCTCCGGCGCAGGCGTACTTTGTCTTGATGAGCTTCAAGAGGTAGTCACCGGGAATGGTCTTCCAACAATCTTGAAGAGGTCCCATAGATGCTTAGCACTTGTTGGCCCTTTTGCCTTCATTCTGCGCTGCGGTCCAGCTCACCCCAAACCATCTCAATTGGGTTCAGGTCTGGTGTATGTGGAGGCCAGGTCATCTGGCGTAGCACCCCATCACTCTCCTTCTTGGTCAAATAGCCCTTACACAGCCTGGAGGTGTGTTTGGGGTCATTGTCCTGTTGAAAAATATATGATGGTCCAACTAAACACAAACCGGATGGAATAGCATGCCGCTGCAAGATGCTGTGGTAACCATGCTGGTTCAGTATGCCTTTAATTTTGAATAAATCCCCAACAGAGTCACCAGCAATGCACCATCACACCTCCTCCATGCTTCACGGTGGGAACCAGGCATGTAGAGTCCATCCGTTCACCTTTTCTGCGTCACACACAGACACGGTGGTTGGAACCAAAGATCTCAAATTTGGACTCATCAGACCAAAGCACAGATTTCCACTGGTCTAATGTCCATTCCTTGTATTCTTTAGCCCAAACAAGTCTCTTCTGCTTGTTGCCTGTCCTTAGCAGTGGTTTGCTAGCAGGTATTATACCATTAAGGCCTGCTGCACAAAGTCTCCTCTTAACAGTTGTTGTAGAGATGTGTCTGCTGCTAGAACTGTGTGGCATTGACCTGGTCTCTAATTTGAGCTGCTGTTAACTTGCGATTTTTGAGGCTGGTGACTCGGATAAACCTATCTTCAGAAGCAGAGGTGACTCTTGGTCTTCCTTTCCTGGGGCGTTCCTCATGTGAGCCATTTTCTTTGCAGCTCTTGATAGTTTTTGCAACTGCACTTAAGGACACTTTCAAAGTTTTCCCAATTTTTCGGACTGACTGACCTTCATTTCTTGAGGTAATGATGGCCACTCATTTTTCTTTACTTAGCTGCTTTTTTATCCATAATACAAATTCTAACAGTCTATACAGTAGGACTATCAGCTGGGTATCCACCAGACTTCTGCTCAACACAACCGATAGTCCCAACCCCATTTATAAGGAAAGAAATCCCACTTATTAAACCTGACAGGGCACACCTGTGAAGTGAAAACCATTTCCGGTGACTACCTCTTGAAACTCATCAAGAGAATGCCAAGAGTGTGCAATGCAGTCATCAACGCAAAAGGTGGGTACTTTGAAGAACCTAGAATATAAGACATATTTTGAGTTGTCACACTTTTTTTTAAGTATATAATTCCACATATGTTAATTCATAGTTTTGATGCCTCCAGTGTGAATTTACAATTTTCATAGTCATGATAATACAGAAAAATCTTTAAATGAGAAGGTGTCCAAACTTTTGGTCTGTACTGTATATCCATCAAATAAATGTGATTTATAAATCCAGAGAACGTTTACCACTTTTCCATCGTACAGTAGTAATTCCTACTGACACTCTACATGGTCCCACATTGTCTTTTTAGTCAAAGTGCAGCTGTTCAATAATGAAAAGCCAATTTTTTTTTTAATGTACCTGACAATTTTATTTATCTTTTCTAATGTCACTTATGGTGTGACCAGATTGTCTGTATACATATGCAGTTGCCTTTTCAAAGTGTAGGAGGACTTAAAGGAGGACATGCTGGTTATAGAAAGTTGAAAAAATGATACCTTGATATCTGCGATCCGATGTCTTGTTCCAGAGAATTCCACATTTTTCTTATATGTAAATGAGCTGTTAATATCTATTGGCCAGACATAGATCTCCCTGAGAATCTGCCTCTAGAGTTTTTTTTTTTTTTAAATGAAAGATGGAGTTACTAGTGTGAGACATGTAGACTGACAGTCTGCTCTCCTGATCTACATGTCTCTCACTGGTAATTTCCCCTTTCATTTAAAAAAAAAAAAAGCCCTGGAGACAGATTCTAAGGAAGATTAATAGCAATCCTATAGATCGTAACAGCTCATTCATGTAAGAAACACTTTGATTTTTTTCTGTAATAAGACATCAGATATCAAAGTTTTGTTTTATTCAACTTTCTATGACTTACATGCCCATAAAGACTGCCTATGACAGTTGATCCTACTGACCAATTCCCTTTAAACTCTGTTACGTGTTACGGAACCACTCAGCACCCAGAATATGTTGTGCAGTTATATGTATGTATAATAGGTTCCATGTGAGATGCATGTCCCTAATACATCAGCCCACAGTCTGCGCCCCTGGGCAGAGGTGACATGATATTCCCCTTTTGTCCACCCCCCGCCTTTGTAATTCCCACAGTAAATATCGGCAGGCTCCGGACACCTGCGGCTATTGTAATGTATGTCTGGCCTGCCGCTTTTCTATTGGCCTGCCCTCTGTATCTGTGTACCTGCGGCTATTGTAATGTATGTCTGGCCTGCCGCTTTTCTATTGGCCTGCCCTCTGTATCTGTGTGATATAATCTGTGTCCTGTGAATAAAGTGTTGTCAGACTGGAAATATGTGGAGAAGCAGTGATCTTTTATATGCGCCCATGTAACCAAGCAATTCCAGCCAGCGTCCTTCATTCAGACTCCAGCCAAAGCAGAGTGGACCTCCTGAAACACGGGGTGGTATTGAAAGAGGTACCCCAGCTTGGTAGACCCCGTTACACTCTAGTTCTGCTTCCAGTAGGTGGCATTAAAGTTCCTGTCCTTTCAATCTCTGAAGAGGCTAATTGCATATTTAATTTAATTGCATATTTAAAGTCACAGCACAAGGGAGCATTGTGTGGACTATAAGTCTCCTTACACTGGTTTTGCTCTTTCCTCAATTTTTTTTTTTTTTAAATCTCTCAAAGACCCTTAATATACTTAAAAATGCAAAGACGACTTCCTGTTTGGATTGTCTACATGCATGTCCTTCCCCCTCGCCTGAGGGAATCCCTGTGACATCAGTGACCCAAAGTTTAAAAATGAATGGAGTTCTTGGTCATAGTGCCACGACGTGACCATTCCTCCTGCTATTTTGTCAATAAATGTGAAAGTAACAGATTGTTATTAATGCAAGGAGTTTTTTATTGGCCCATTAATTTATGTGGAGTAGATGAAAATTAGTTAAGCACATGGAAATTGAAGAAAAACATAAATGGTGATCGCTACTGTACACTGTCATTTCTAAAAGAGACTATCATATTGAAATTTGGACTGTACATATGTTGGTTCATGAGAAACCGATGTTCTATTGCAGTTGTTGACTGATAGCTGTAAGCATCCAAGCACGCCTGCAGGCGCTGGTCAATATTATTGAATGTCATACACAGGGGTCATACACATGTGGCCAAAATTGCTGGTACCCCTCGTTTAATGACAGAAAACCCCACAATGGTCACAGAAATGTCAGTGGCTTGTTACTGGTCACCCAACCTTTCGAATGGCCCCAAAGGAAAAAACCCAGCTGTAATAAATCACGGGATCTTGATGGCCACAGTCTCTTGTAGATTACTATCATATTTCTGGATGACGCAGCATCTCAAGAAGCGAGTGCGGGTTGTCAGCTGCCCAAATACTGATGTTTTGTGAAATGACATAGCCACATAGGTGAAACCAGGCTTCGTCAGTGTAACCTGTATATACCAAAGCGAAATAAAGGACAGCATCCAATCCAGGTGAAGTAAAAAAAATCCTTTACTGTGCCTGATGCAACGTTTCAGACCTGTTATGGTTGAAACGTTGCATCTGGCACAATAAAGGATTTTTTTTACTTCACCTGGATTGGATGCTGTCCTTCACTTCGTTTTGGTATGTACTCTTCCACTTGGGTCCAGTGGAATTAGGACGGGCATCTCTATATCTGCTGTGCTGTCGGCCATTTTCTAACATATGGAGTGTAACATGTATAGTCCAATATGTTCTCTTTTTCAGCAGTGAAGGTCAGGGACTACTCATAGTAATAATAAAAAAAAAATGTATTTTCTTGATCGGACTCTTTCAATTTCTGAACGACCATGAACTCTGTACATGTGACCACAGCCTTTCTTGGCCGCTCGTTGACATGTGGTATATCACATGCCTGATTCTTGGGAAAGCCTGTGCAACAATTTAAGTGTAGATGCCTGAAGTCATGGTTTCACATCTTGAATTGTTTCCTCAGGCATTTTCAGACAACCTCACTCATGACTATCTGGTATTGTTCCTGTACGCTCCAGCTTATTCACCAATGACAGATTACACGGGTTGGACTGTGGATTTCATCCTCCAAACTTCTTTAGAAACTCCCTTTGGCACCTCTGTACAGACTTTCCAATAAGTTTTCATAATGAAAACACTCTCCTCCAATCTGTCACTATATATTGTTAACAAATGAAGAAGGAATTTGGCAGGAGTGAAATGCTAGCACCCCACACAGACTTGCTGCACGTTGGTAGTTTATCTCGTAGTAGAGACGACCGGAAGGGCTACAAGTAGGCAAGACCACTTGGTGTGATGATGTTTCTCACCGCTGTCACTGAGGTTTATTGCACTCTAACTTTTCATGAATCAAAGTATGTACAGTCCAAATTTCCGTACAGTTTAGTGCAGTTTTCCCGGGTAAAGTAGCATGAGTCACCCTGTATAATTATGAAGAAATAAATAGCCCTAGTATATTAGAGTATATCAGAGTGTACAGTAATTATATTACGGTACTTTCATGTGATCAGTTCCGACATGGCATCTGTTACTAAACTGCCCGCGTTCTGTTTGAATAGGTACATTTCAATTAGATTTTTTTTTTTTAAAGATTCAGGTCGCAGAGCTTAACTATACTCGCCCCTGTAGACTGTGACGTTAGTACATCATTTTAATTTTAGAATCCTATATGTTTTGGAAAGAACATCTCTCGTCTCCAGACTTCATTAATATCTTTCAGATTCCAGAACTTCACATCAGTAATGCTAATTTAAGCTCTGTCGGTTCCAGCTAGAAAGGAATATGATTTGGAATTTGTGGTCAGATGTTCAGAACTTAATTAGCGGCTTAAAAATCTGATATAGCTTACGCCAGTGCTATTATTGTCCAGGCCAGTGAAATTGCGGTACATACAGTTCAGTGCATAGAAAGCTTAATTCAACTTTTCAGCACAATGAACATCTGGTCCACTGTGCAAATTATTGTTACGAATAAACTAAGGAGTATTGGCACAATTTGGAGATGGCTATTAAAAAAGAGACCAACACTTAGAAAACAGAGGGAAATATGGGGTACAGGAATAGTCAGCTCACAAAACTTTGATTAGCAGTCTTCATCTGTTAGGCAGCGCAAGGAGCCGTCCCAGTCTTGGACGTGGAGATAAGTAGCAGAAAATAGAGAATGTCCTCCAGCGGTAGCCAAAGATATAAAAAATATATATAGTTTATTAATCCCATTAAAAACTGTAGTAGCAGGTCACCTAAAGAAATCCATAGACATAGGAGACGCAGACCAACTAGTTTCAGCTTAATGCCATGCTCATACCATGATTAAGACATTAAGCTGAAAGTAGTTGGTCTGCTTCTCCCTTGTCTATGGATCTCTTTTGGTGACCTTCTACTACAGTTTTTAAAGTTATTACCGTATATACTCAAGTATAAGTTGACCCGAGTATAAGCTGAGGCACCTAGTTTTGCCATGGAAAACTGGGTAATCCTATTGACTCGAGTATAAGCCAGGTATGCATTGTCCCCTCATCCCTGTCTTTGTATGCGTGGCTCCCCCGTCCTGTCCTGTCCTGGTATGCGTGGCTCCCCAGTCCTGTCCTGGTATGCGTGGCTCCTCCCGTTGCTGTCCTGTATGCGTGGCTCCCCCATAGCGGTCATGGTATGCGTGGCTCCCCCCCATACTGTACTGGAATGCGTGGCTCCCCCAGTAGCTGTCATGGTGTGCGAGGCTCCTTCCCCCGTAGCTGTCATGGTATGTGTGGCTCCCCCTGTAGCTGTCATGGTATGCGTGGCTTCCCCCGTCCTGTACTGGTATGCGTGGCTCCCCCCCCCCGTAGCTGTTCTGGTATGCTTGGCTCCCCCCTCCCATCCTTGTATTCATGTTTCCTATTACAAACAAAAAAACCATCCTACTCACCCTCAGTGTGCCTTCGCAGCATCTCGTTCCGGCACCAGAAGCTCTTCCTGTGCTGAGCGATCACATGGCACCGCTCATTAAGGTAATGAATATTCCCTCCACACCTATGGGAGTGGAGACGCGTGCATATTCATTACCTTAATGAGCTGTGCCACGTGACCGCTCAGCATAGGAAGAGCTGCTGGAAGCTTGAACAAATGAGATGCTCCAAGGGCACGCTGGAGGGTGAGTAGGATGCCTTCTGGAAGCTTGTGGGTGTCATGTGCGCACTATAAGAGAAATTAATATTAATTTCTCTTTAGCAGCGGCAGAGACTGTAGCCGCAGCCGCCAGCTCCTGCCTCTGTGACCCGCTGCTACCCCTCCCCTTCCGGCTATCTGGGACAATTGACTCGTGTATAAGCCGAGGAGAGCGTTTTCAGCACAAAAAGTTGGCTTATACACGAGTATATACGGTAATAAACTATACGGCTGCAACCTTGAAAAATTGTCTTCTTTTTCAGCCATATTATATTCCATGTGCTGCTCGCGTGTTCTTCCCCTCACTCATTGTGTGGCAGAGTTTAGTCCAAAGACCAAACGTGACTAGCCGGTGCTGTTATTGTACCCCCCCCCCCCCCCCCGCACACTGACCATGAGTAA
This sequence comes from Ranitomeya imitator, assembly GCF_032444005.1. Classification (NCBI taxonomy): domain Eukaryota; kingdom Metazoa; phylum Chordata; class Amphibia; order Anura; family Dendrobatidae; genus Ranitomeya; species Ranitomeya imitator. Next base: position 133,875,288 of record NC_091286.1, read on the forward strand.
AAATGTATGTCTGAATTGTGCCATCTACATATGTGTTTGGGTAGTGCACTGAGCAGATTCACGAAACACAAGCAGAAAATAAGTTTGTGTAAACTCATCGTGTGAAAGTCTTGCACAAATCTGTTACAGCACTGCTCCTGGGTTTGATGGTTCTTCCTACCACCAACCTCCCTTATCTCAGTGTTAGAGATCATAGTACAAAGAGATGGGGTATTTACACAGATCTAAGGGGGAGAAAGTTCTTATGGTTTAAGGGAGGGGAGAACACTCAGGTTATAGATAGAGAGGACAGCACCATAATAAATCTTGCTAATACAAGTGCTTCTCACAAGATTAGAATATCATCAAAAAGTTAATTTATATCAGTTCTTCAATACAAAAAGTGAAACTCATACATAGTCAATACAAACAGAGTGATCTATTTCAAGCGTTTATTTCTTATAATGTTAATGATTATGGCTTACAGCCAATGAGAACTCAGAAGTCATTTTAGTAAATAAGAATAAATTAACAAAAAACACCTGCGAAGGCTTCCTAAGCATGTTAAAGGTTCCCTTAGTCTTTTTCAGTAGGCTTCACAATCATGGAGAAGACTGCTGACTTGACAAATGTCCAGAAGACAGTCATTGACACACTCCACATTGAGAGTAAACCACAAAAGGTCATTGCTAAAGAAACTGGCTGTTGGACTGCTGCTGGAGTCATTGCTTCAAGATCCACCAGATACAGACGTATCCAGGACATGGGCTTCAAGTATCTCATTCCTTGTGTCAAGCAACTCATGATCAATAGACAACGCCAGAAGGGTCTTACCTGGGCCAAGCAGAAAAAGAACTGGACTGATGCTCAGTGGTCCAAGGTGTTTTTTTCAGATGAAAGTAAATTTTGCATTTCATTTGGAAATCAAGGTTCCAGAGTCTGGAGGAAGAGTGTAGAGGTGCACAATCCAAGCTTCTTGAGGTCTAGTGTGCAGTTTCCACAATCAGTGATGGTTTGAGGAGTAATGTCATCTGCTGGTGTAGGTCCACTGTGTTTTATCAAGACCAAAGTCAGCACAGCCATCTACCAGGAAATTTTAGAGCGCTTCATGCTTCCCTCTGTAGACAAGCTTTTTGGAGATGGAAATTTCATTCTCCAGCAGGACTTGGCACTTGTCTACACTGCCAAAAGTACCAATACCTGATTTAAAAACAGTAGTATCACTGTGATTGATTGGCCAGCAAACGCGCCTGACATTAACCCCATAGAGAAATAACACTTGAAATAGATCTCTGTTTGTAATGACTATATAATGAGTTTCACTTTTTGTATTAAAGATCTGAAATAAAGAAACTTTTTTGATATCCTAATTTAGTGAGAAGCACTTGTACATGAAAGCTAGTGAAGGTAGCAACATGTGTGACACACATGACTCGCATCAAACCATTATGGGGAGGGATACAACCATAAAATAAGTCTGAAACATGATTAGACGGCAGACTGTTTATCAAGTGGTCTAAAAGTGGATGAAGAAATAGAGATTGCTGCCTGAAGCTTTATTGACCTAAAAGTTGACACTAAAAGATTCCACTAATGCGAAATATATATCTCTTTATTCATTGTCCAAGGTGTCCGTAATCATTAAATCAATACTCTTTTTGTGTGTGATAAAAGTGAGTTGTTGCATGAATTCTACATCCTCTTCTTGTTACTATTGTACTTTTTGTTGCTGCAAGCTATTTTGTAAAACAGCAGTGAAATGAACTGTATCTCTTCCTCTTCTCTACCAATTCTTTTGTGTGGTTGCTTCTCAGCCTTATTCACTTAAAAGGGAACCAGTCACGTCCTATATAGTTAATCTGCAGATTGTTAGCGTTATGAAGTGAACTGTAGTGAACACGTGGCACCCTGAAGAAAATAAACTTTATTTCTCCTGGGAGCCGTTGGCTTTCAGTGATGGTGTGCCCTGAGAGCAGCGGTTGTAAGCACGGCCCAACAATGATTCACATCTGGCTCTGCACTGATGCACTGCTGTGCCGGCTGTCTGTCCAAGTGCCAGGCTGTGCTTACAATGGCGAATGGTTCAGTGGCCAGATGATGCCACTGGTCGAATGCTGCCAACATTGCACTCATTGTGACAGCCAATTGCTGCACTTTTTGCTTTATAATCGTGCCTCCATTAGCTCACCCTGCATAGGAGGAGCATTGGATGAGCAACCACAGAACCATTCGGCCCTACCCTAATAAAAGAACTTGCTTCATTTTAGTGCTTTGGGATATGCCACTAAGCTCCTGATTATGAGGTTTGGGTTCTGCACCTAATAGAGCGGAGTATCAATAGTTAGTACAACCCATGGACCGGTATGACATGACTTCTGAAAGTCCTGTTTTTCTAATCCTACACAACCTGTAGGACTTTGCAGGCTGCTGCCAAGGGCTTACAGTCTGCTCCCTCATGCATTGTTAGTGTAAATTGCATTAAATCACAGAGCGGTGCTTTCAATTTACTCTCAATTTCTAACTATTAATTTGAAGTCCAATACGATTTACATGATGAAGTGATGTTTCAACAGCACTGATGGACAGGTACAGAAGGAAAAAAATCTAGAAGAAAAAAAACAACAATCCTATAACGTATGGAGTCTTCATGTTGGGCTATGTGCACACATTACGTATTTGATTGCATAAATTTCTGCACCGTTTCTGCATCTCTAGGAATTTTGTTTGCAGCAAAAACACAATGGAAAAACGTGCATTTTTGGTGCTTTTTTGCATGTGTTTTTTATGTGTTTTTGTACAGCAATGAATACTTTTTAGAGGTAAATAAAGATATTGGGAAAAAAAAAGTTTTGTGTTGTAATTTCCTTGTTCAACAACTTCTTTTTCATGCTTATTTACCCCGTCCCAGGCTAAAAATACCAGCCCTCAGCTGCCCCAGAAATGTTACTTCAAGTTTGAAGCACCAATTCTGGCACTTAGTCGTGCCTCTTCCTGATGCCCTAGTCCAGTCGCATTGGGGTAATGATATTAGGGATTGGTGTCGGCAGCTATTGCTGAAAACAAGTCCTAGGTTTGGTAATGAAGGTGTCAGCCAGACACCCTCATTACTAAACCTGTAAAGAGTTAAATAAACACAAACACACAATGAGAATAAAAACCCTTTATTTGAAGTAGAATGGACTAATTTTTTAAATAATTTAAAGTAACCCAAATCTCGCCCCAGGGCCGACGGTAATTCAAGGGTTAAATCGACGTCCCACGTTGTCACAAGCCTATGTAGAAGCGTTCACAGAATGAACCTATATTGGTTGTAACCAAATGGCAACTGGCAGAACTTATCGCGCACCACGATACCTGGCAGCGGTGAGGCATCTGGGGTTATACTGCCTGTATTGCCTCCACGATCTATCGGACAATAACGTAATAAACAAATGCCCTACTGCACGCAAGGAAGTCTCCACAACTCCGCCGAACACTCCAGGCCCGATGCATCTGCTCGAGGTGCCAGCTCCCGAAATAGATCCCACTGTAAATGAGAAAGCAACAGGATTAGAGACTACTCTCCTGACCTCCGCCACAACCCATAAATTAAACGACAGCCCTAAAAGGACCAAATGCTGCAACACTTCGCTGCGGAGATGCCTAAAGGTACCGTCACACTGAACGATATCGCTAGCGATCCGTGACGTTGCAGCGTCCTGGCTAGCGATATCATTCAGTTTGACACACAGCAGCGATCAGAATCCTGCTGTGATGTCGTTGGTCGCTGCAGAAAGTCCAGCACTTTATTTCGTCGCTGGACTTCCTGCTGACATCGCTGAATCGGCGTGTGTGACGCCGATTCAGTGATGTCTTCACTGGTAACCAGGGTAAACATCGGGTTACTAAGCGCAGGGCCGCGCTTAGTAACCCGATGTTTACCCTGGTTACCAGCGTAAAAGTAAAAAAAAACAAACACTACATACTTACCTTCCGCTGTCTGTCCCTCGGCACCCTGCTTCTCTGCCCTGTGTAGGCACAGCGGCCGGAAAGCAGAGCGGTGACGTCACCGCTGTGCTTTCCGGCCGCTGTGCTTACACAGGGCAGAGAAGCAGAGCGCCGAGGGACAGACAGCGGAAGGTAAGTATGTAGTGTTTGTTTTTTTTTTACTTTTACGCTGGTAACCAGGGTAAACATTGGGTTACTAAGCGCGGCCCTACTTAGTAACCCGATGTTTACCCTGGTTACCGGCATAGTTGGTCGCTGGAGAGCTGTCTGTGTGACAGCTCTCCAGCGACCAAACAGCGACGCTGCAGCGATCCGGATCGTTGTCGGTATCGCTGCAGCGTCGCTTAGTGTGACGGTACCTTAAGACGATGAATTTATAGCCGTCACAACCCCAACCAGCTCCCAGGGAAAACGAATCTTCCTGTTTCTTACCCTTCCACCCCATAATGACAGTGCCACTACGATGGGAAACACCTGGAGCATAATGAGGTTCGGCAACAAACCCTGATCTCCAAACAAGTGGCCAATCTGACACCAACCAGCTGCCCTGAAAATACAAGACAAAACCACATTCTTCAACAATATTGACAAGAAAACCCAAAGTATCTGCTTTCACCGCCGGCTGGATCCAAATAGATTTGCCATTCTACTCTTCTAAAAAGTGACCAAATCCTCCCGCAACTCCTTCAGTCTTACAAAATGTACCGGAGATCTCACCTCAACTGTCGCTAACGATAACCTGCGACAAAAAGCACGCCCCATCGGCATTATCCTGCAAACAATGTTTAGCTTGCCCAATAACGATTGCAAATCGTGCAGCATTATCTTCCGTGAACTACTCGCCTTCAGCACCTCCTCTCGCAAAGCGATCATCTGCTCATCAGGTAACCTGGACTCCATTGCCACTGTATCAATCTCAGTCCCCAAAAAAATCAATGAATTTACCGGCCCTACTGTCTTCTCTGCCGCCAAAGGAACTCCGAACCTCTTTGCTATACTTTCTATCGTGTGCAACAACAGAGAGCAATCAGAACCCTTACGTGGACTGATAAAGAAAAAATGGTCAAGGTGATGAATGCACGAATTCAACTCTGACATGTCCTTCGCAGCCCATTCCAAGAAAGTGCTAAATGTCTCAAAATAAGCGCAAGACAGAGAACAGCCCATCGGAAGGCATCGGTCAACAAAAAAATCCTCTGTCCCAAAAGCAGCCCAACAATTGTATGCTATCAGGGTGTACCAGTAGTAACTGAAATGCCGCCTCTGTCAGTCTTTGCTAACTATGCCCCCTCTCCACACAACTGTACCCAGTCAATAGCCGCATCAAACGATGTATACAAAACGGAACACAGCTGAGGATCTATCCCATCATTCACTGAGGAACCCCTAGGAAAGGATAGGTGATGAATTAACCTGAATTTATTTGGCTCTTTTTTTGGAACCACACCCAGTGGAGAAACCCTCAAATTAATGAGGGGAGCCACTGGAAATGGACCAGGCATCCTACCTAAAGCAACCTCTTTCTTTAGCTTATCAGTAACCACTTTGGGAAATTGCAACGCTGACTTAAAAATTTTTTGAAGAAAAACGAACTGCCGTTTCAAGACAGAATCTTAAAACCTTCCTTAAACCCCTCCCTTAGCAAAGCAGCCACCGTTGCATCAGGAGAACTGCTTAGAAATCCCTTCGTGTCCAGCCGAACTGGCGTCACTAATTTTTTTTTCAGTGACGTTGCCCCCTCTTTTGCTCCTCTAAAACACTTTTCTGCTCCATGTGTGCCCCCATTCATGCTTGAATTTACGTTTGTTACCAAATTTACATGACCCCTCATTGAATTCAAAACACAGTCCTCTTTGCATTGCCACAGAGTGTCCTGACTGTCCCCAACCCCCTGTGCCCCCTTGAAAAGGTTGACTGCTCTGACCCATCCTAGATGGAACCATAACCCTTATCCACAAATCTATGTCCTTATGATTCCAACGGATACTAGGTCGAACTGCTTTCTGCTGACGAAACTGCTCATCGTACCTTAACCAACCCTGGCCCCCATACACCAGATAAGTCTCACCTATAGCGTCCATGTAACAAAAAAGGCTAGAACAATTTTCCGGGGCCTTCTTTCCGATCACACTAGCTAAAATAGTGAATGCCTGTAACCAGTTAGAGAAAGTCCTGGGAATTAAACGGTACCTCCTCTTCTCCCCGTCCTCTTTTTTTGGAATCCTCCCTTCTCAATCTGTCTAAATGAAAACGTTCTAATGGCAACAAAGAAAATATTTCAATATAATCCCCTTTCCATATCTTCTCATTAACCTTTTGTTTCATATGAGCCGCAACAGTCCCTCGAAACACACATATAACTCCCCTTTTACTGCATCATCCAAACTCACTGTATCCTCCTTCTTTTTCCTTGCTAGCCGCTTGACCCGAACTTGCCGAGTTACCTCAGGTTGTAGTAATGCCTGATACTCCACTCCTCTCTCCTACAGTTGCAGAAACCTCTTCCCCCTACACCCACATTACCGTACCCCCCAACGCTTCCCGTTAAAATCCTGGCCCCTAAAGCTGACCCAGAACTTCCTAGCCAAGCCGTAGCTGGTAATAACCCTGCTTGAAGTCCCCTGGACCCCCACAACATAGCCAAATCTCTCAACCCATGCATAAGTAACCCTAAACCCCCGCTAAATCCCCTAGCAACAACCTCCTGACGCCTAATCTCAGGGGAACTTAACAAAGGGTTATTAATAAGTAGATGATTGCTCTCACCTGGCTGCCTAGGTGTTGTGAACCTAGCAGCCGAAGATCCAGAAACCTGTAGTTGATGCCCCGATCCTAATCCAGCTCCCGGGTCTCCCTGGCACACAGACAGCCATCTGTAATCGGGTTGTCAGCTGCCTGTGCAGGGACCCTCAGAGCTGCCGTTGGTGATGTTGCCGCGCTGTCTCCGGGGCCAGCATCTTGCTGCCCATGGCGAGGAGCACTACACATGCCCCTTGAAGTGATCTCCGCTGCTGTCCGTGGCAGTCGACAGCTGCCCGTGTCTTCTTGATGAGCCTCGTGCCCCTGCACTGTGATCCATTTCCACATCCATCCATACCCACCTGCTCTGCTACCAGCAGCGTGCTGCTATCAGAGCCGGCCGCAACACGCTGTGCTCCTGACAGAGGAGCCTGTTGGTAAGGCCCCCGCCTCCTGGCCTCACGCAACCCCTGGCACCAAGCAGCCCCGGCTGCAGCACGAGCGCCTGCTGCTCCTGGTACCTCTCGAGTTGCTTTCGCCGAGAGGAAGGCCGACACGTCCCCCTGTTGTAGGCCGCACCGCTGGATTTCTCTTGGCTCTGCTACGCGTGACCACCGGCCTGCAGTGCCCAATGGAAGGTCCACGGAGGGGCTCCTGTTACGGTGCCGAATCCGGGTGGTGATTCACGTGACTCTTTCCCCAACACGTGACTCTTTCCCCACCATGTGACATCACACAGATCCTGTTGGCACACAGCAGTGCTCAGCTCTGTAGGCGGAGATACGGTGGACATTCTGCCACCTACTCTATGAATGTTCACTAAAAACCAGCCCATAATGTAAATTTAATTTTACCCTCCCAACATGTAGTGTACTGGAGGAAACTCCTCTGATTTCACATCACTGATGCCAACATGCGCAGTGACATACAGTCATGGCCAAAAATTTTGAGACTGAGACAAATATTAATTTTTCCAAAGTCTACTGCTTCATTTTTTCTAATGGCAATTTGCATATACTCCTGAATGTCAGAGTGATCAGCTTAACAGCAATTACTGTACTTGCAAAGTCAATATTTGCCCAGATAATGAACTTTAACCCCCAAAACACATTTCAACATCATTGCAGTCCTGCCTTAAAAGGAGCAGCTAACATCGTTTTAGTGATTGATCCATTAACACAGGTGTGGGTGTTGATGAGGACAGGGCTGGCGATCAATCAGTCATAAGTAAGAATGACATCACTGGACACTTTAAAAGGAGGCTGGTGCTTGGTATCATTGTTTCTCTTCAGTTAACCATGGTTATCTCTAAAGAAACACGTGCAGCCATCATTGCACTGCATAAAAATGGCCTAACATGGAAGAGTATCGCAGCTACAAAGATTGCACCTCAGTCAACAATCTATCGCATCATCAAGAACTTCAAGGAGAGAGCTTCCATTGTTGTCAAAAAGGCTCCAGGGCGCCCAAGAAAGACCAGCAAGCGACAGGACCGTATCTTAAAACGGTTTCAGCTGCGGGATCGGAATACCAGCAGTGCCGAGCTTGCTCACGAATGGCAGCAGGCTGGTGTGAGTGCTTCCGCACGCACTGTGAGGAGGAGACTCTTTGAGCAAGGCCTGGTTTTAAGGAGGGCAACAAAGAAGCCACTTCTCTCCAGAATAAACATCAGGGACCGACTGATATTCTGCAAAAGGTACAAGGAGTGGACTGCTGAGGACTGGGGCAAAGTCATTTTCTCTGATGAATCCCCTTTTCGATTGTTTTGGATATCTGGAAAACAGCTTATTTGGAGAAGAAGAGGTGAGCGCTACCACCAGTCTTGTTTCATGCCAACTGTAAAGCATCCTGAAACCATTCATGTGTGGGATTGCTTCTCAGCCAAGGGAATCGGCTCACTCACAGTCTTGCCTAAAAACACAGCCATGAATAAAGAATGGTACCAGAATGTCCTCCAAGAGCAACTTCTCCCAACTGTCCAAGAGCAGTTTGGCGCCCAACAATGCCTTTTCCAGCATGATGGAGCACCTTGCCATAAAGCAAAGGTGATAACTAAACAGCTCATGGAACAAAACATAGAGATTTTGGGTCCATGGCCTGGAAACTCCCCAGATCTTAATCCCATTGAGAACTTGTGGTCAATCATCAAGAGACGGGTGGACAAACAAAAACCAACAAATTCTGGCAAAATGCAAGCATTGATTATGCAAGAATGGACTGCTATCAGTCAGGATTTGGTCCAGAAGTTGATTGAGAGCATGCCAGGGAGAATTGCAGAGGTCTTGAAGAAGGGTCAACACTGCAAATATTGACTTGCTGCATTAACTCATTCTAACTGTCAATATAACCTATTGGTACTCATAATATGATTGCAATTATATTTCTGTATGTGATATAAACATCAGACAAACACTAATAAAAACCAGAGGGCAGCAGATCATGTGAAAATATAATTTTGGTGTCATTCTCAAAACTTGTGGCCATGACTGTACATCTCCCCTCCAGCACTACACCAGTGACTGTCACAGGTGATAGCACAACTCTCCTCCTTTCACATTGACCTTTTCACACCCGTTAGATATTTCAGTGCACAAAATAAAGTTAGTCCATTGAAGTTGGTTTTGAAAAAAAAAAGTTGGGAAAAATTGCAAGATTTAAAATTTGTATTTTTTTTAATAAAGATTGTGATATGGGGAAAACGTTCAAAAATATAAACAAATACATTAAACATAAAAACCTTTTGATTAAGCGTGACCTTTTCTCACTTTTTAGTACACATTCCATTTATGTGCTTTTCCAGTCATATGCTGTTGACTAACTAATGTCTTTAATTTTCCTGCTTGATCCAAGAGCTAGGACTTTCCTCTTGCTGAATGGCATGTAGTCTAGGTCAGCATATATACTTGTGGTTGGTAAACGGTCTACATCGTGCTGACAGACCATGTGGAATATTAACCACCACCATAAATGCATTGTTTTGCCGGCCTGCCCGCTTTTCAGTATTTACCATGAATTGACATAGTTAGGTCCATATATATTTGGACAGAGGCAACATTTTTCTAATTTTGATTATAGAAATTACCACAATGAATTTAAAAAAAAACCCAATTCAGATGCAGTTGAAGTTCAGACTTTCTGCTTTCATTTGAGGGTATCCACATTTAAATTGGATGAAGGGTTAAGGAGTTTCAGCTCCTTAACATGTGCCACCCAGTTTTTAAAGGGACCAAAAGTAATTGGACAGATTCAATAATTTTAAATAAAATGTTCATTTCTAGTACTTGGTTGAAAACCCTTTGTTGGCAATGACTGCCTGAAGTCTTGAACTCATGGACCTCACCAGGCGCTGTGTTTCCTCCTTTTTGATGCTCTGCCAGGCCTTCACTGTGGTGGTTTTCAGTTGCTGATTGTTTATGGGCCTTTCTGTCTGAAGTTTAGTCTTTAACAAGTGACATGCTTGCTCAATTGGGATGAGATCAGGTGACTGACTTGGCCTTTCAAGAATATTACACTTCTTTGCTTTAATAAACTTCTGGGTTGCTTTGGCTTTATGTTTTGGGTCATTGTCCATCTGTAGTATGAAACGACGAACAATAAGTTTGGCTGCATTTGGCTGGATCTGAGCACACCGTATGTCTCTGAATACCTCAGAATTAATTTGGCTGCTTCTGTCCTTTGTCACATCATCAATAAACACTAGTGACCCAGTGCCCCTGGCAGCCATGCATGCCCAAGCCATCACACTGCCTCCGCCCTGTTTTACAGATGATGTGGTATGTGTTGGATCATGAGCTGTACCACGCCTTTGCCATACTTTTCTCTTTCCATCATTCTGGTAGAGGTTGATCTTGGTTTCATCTGCCCAAAGAATGTTCTTCCAGAACTGTGCTGGCTTTTTTAGATGTTTTTTTTAGCAAAGTCCAGTCTAGCCTTTTTATTCTTGATGCTTATGAGTGGCTTGCACTGTGCAGTGAACCCTCTGTATTTACTTTCATGCAGTCTTCTCTTTATGGTAGATTTGGATATTGATACGCCGACCTCCTGGAGAGTGTTGTTCGCTTGGTTGGCTGTTATGAAGGGGTTTCTCTTCACCATGGAGATTATTCTGCGATCATCCACCACTGTTGTCTTCCGTGGGCGCCCAGGTCTTTTTGCATTTATGAGTTCACCAGTGCTTTCTTTCTTTCTTTCTCAGCATGTGCCAAACTGTAGATTTTGCCACTACTAATATTGTAGCAATTTCTCCGATGGGTTTTTTCTGTTTTCGCAGCTTAAGGATGGCTTGTTTCACCTGGATGGAGAGCTCCTTTGACAGCATGTTTACTTCAAAGCAAAACCTTCCAAATGCAAGCACCACACCTCAAATCAACTCCAGGCCTTTTATCTGCTTAATTGAGAATGACATAACGACGGGATTGCCCACACCGGTCCATGAAATAGTCTTGGAGTCAATTGTCCAATTACTTTTGGTCCCTTTAAAAAACAGGGTGGCAAATGTTAAGGAGCTGTAACAGCTAAACCCTTCATCCAATTTTAATGTGGATACCCTCAAATGAAAGCTGAAAGTCTGAACTTCAACTGCATCTGAATTGTTTTGTTTAAAATTCATTGTGGTAATGTCTATAACCAAAATTAGAAAAAATGTTGTCTCTGTCCAAATATATATGGACCTAACTGTACCAGTGATTGCCCATTAACATGCATTCTCTTCCTTGGGCTGTTTTGCAGATGACCCTTTCTTGTATCCTATAATCCACTAATTCACTATGACCTTGGAATTAATAAGCTGGAAATCCTCTGCAATAATGAATCTCTACATGTAGCCACACTGCATCTTATTGTATCCGAGTGTTCATCAATCGGCCTTTATTTCTGTCTTCTGACAACATAATACATGGTGAAATAGACTGGTGTATCATTGTAAAAGTAAGATGAAAGCGACTGCAGCAATGCCCTGAAGTCGTTTTCTGAGATGTTACAACGCGTTTCTGTTGTTGCTTGGCAAGCTTTTCTGAAACAGAAATAGATGACCAAGTGATACGTCCCCAGCAGTGTCTGTCATGGAAGGAGAATGTGTTGTGACAATGACATACAGGAAATGGCGGCCCTAACAGAGAGGGCAAACATGCTTGATTCAACAGCAACTAATACAAGACAGAACATCAAGAAAATATTATTATATTGACAAGCGCTGCCTGAAATGCATCAGCAATCCAAGGAGCTTATTACATTACAATAAGCTTTACTGCAGACAGCTTTAATGCCTCACTGTATACATGGGTCTAGCGGCAGCATGCTATTCTCATTCAGTCTGTGATTAAATGTTTTATTTTTTTTAGATCTATGCCTGCCGTTGTAATCTGGACATAGTGTTCAACTGAGGAGAGTATAAATCATGGAGCTAGTATTAACCAAAGTGTCTTGGTGGCCCAATTGTTACCATTGATACTTCCTTCATTGACTTCAAACATTTGCATTATGTTTTTATATTGTTGTTTTTCTATGGATTCACTAAATGTCGGATGGCTTCTTATGAAATTGTCTGGTTTCACACATCCGTGTTTCAGTCCTAGAACATACTGAAACCACAGTCTTGCTACGGTCTCATGAGTCAAACTAAACGGCCTCTTGGACATGTATAAATGTTGGGTCAGGAGACCTGCTGCCAGGCTGTACGTCACGGTCCAGTCCGTACCTAGTAAGTGAAACACGGATGTGTGAAATCGGCCTAAAGGTTATCATCAGAACACCTTAAATGGCTATCCGCCTCTGGCTTATATTCACGAAGAACAAAGAGGAGACATTTTTAAATTGCAAATGCCAATACCCGCTTTCCCCCCCACATCATCTGAAAAGGTAGAGTCAGGAAGCCCCCATAAACATTACATTTTCCACTTCTACCGAACATTAGTTGTCTAGTCGACAAGAAGTGCTGAATTTGGAAAATATGGTTCAGTTGGAAAATACACAAGTGCACAAATACACCCCTGCGTGTACTGGTGAGCCTAATCGTATTGGATAAAAGACCAGCTTTACTGCAACGGAACAATGTTAATGAGTAGGTATCATTGGAAATGTTACCCTGCCCTGTCCCGTGTTTGCTTTAGTTTACTAGATAAATGCTTCTCAGTTTCACTACAAACTGTGTTGTCATTTATTTTTTATTTTTTGCCTTTATGAATTGTTTTTATTGCCAATCATCACAAAGAAGATGTTTCCTGTTTCAATCATCACAAAGCTACAGGAAAGTTCAGTGCAAATTGGGTCTTATCTGAAAAATAGGACAGGCGGTAAAATGACTTTTTAGAAATATTCAGAAAGCATGTTGAATGGGATTTCGGCTGCTCAGATCCACGGGTCAGCAATTGACCATAACACAAGGATGGAAAAAGGTTTGTGGATGGTTTCTGCGCATGGTGACAGTTAATGAGATGTATATCCCATGTTATAAAGCAAAATAGTGGTTTATTCACAATGTTTCAAAGTACAAATGACTTCATCAGGAAAGACCATCAAGTATAAAGCAGGGCGGCCTGTGGTCTTTCCTTGGTTTCATTGGCTTAGAGCAGTAAGAGAAGACTATGCCTACAGTCCGGCCCCGGAGCACGGGCATATCATTAGCTGAAAACATCTAACCCTGATTACACAAGAACCACAAGACTGATTTCTTAATCCCAGGAATCCTTGTAATCAGTGTAACAACACCAACATGACAGAGTCATGACATGACATGACAATGCCTGTAGTTTATTTAGCAAATTCCTGCTTACAGGCTCGCTTTAAGCTGCAGGAAAACAGTAATATTTTATAGGGGCCTTCATTGCTTACAATGCCATTACAGCACAATATTATCAATTGTCTACCATGGTAGGTGGTGTTTTTAGCCAAACTGTTTGATAATGCTCTGCCCCTAGGATAGGGTTAATGATGGTGCTCTCTGAAGCTGCATTTAGACCAACAGATTTCCGCCCATAAATGAGCACTGATCTTTTTGGAAAAGGCAAACTGTATGGGGAGAGAGGGACCATAGATACAGTTGCTGTTGATGCAGCAAAAACTTGTCGGCTGCACATACCGTTTACATGGAGTGATGAGCTGCAGACAGGCGATTTTCATCTTATCATAAACTGTCCAATTGTCCAGCAAACAAGTTTTGCATGTTCATCTGCGTGTTTACATGAGCTACGTGAACAAGCATTCTTATTAAGACTTATTTGCCAATTACCTGCGAGCCAAAATTCCACTACCAGTTCACATCTCATCATTATGAATTGCTTTAAGTTGATCTAGTGGATGTCGGGACAATCACATAATAGACTGATTATTAGCAATGGCTACTTTAGCTATTAAGCAGGTTATTGGGCGCTTTCTCAGTGAGTGTATAGTTTATACACACCCTTGACCAACAACTGTCCAGGGACAATCCAACACATGAATATGTATATTCTTCAGTATGGTTAGTTCTAAGCTCCCCCGATAACCAAGGAAAAACTAGTTGTCACCATCAATTGTTTCACGTCAAATTGGATGCCCGTTACTGGTAACTTTGAGCCTCTCGGGGCTTAAGGGGTTTGGTTTATAGAGCAAGGGGAACAAAACTATTCAATTTTATATATTTAATCCAACAATTAGGCAGTACTTACAAAAATTTGCAGGAGATGTTACAAAGGGGACAAGACAATATAGTATCTACTGTCACATGAAAATAAAAGGGATAAATAAAAAAAAGTTACTAGATCTATTAAAGGAATGGCGTAGCTCTTCGGAGGGGAGCACTCTGTTCAGAAAATGGCCTAGCCCATACAGCACGTTGGACCACCCAGCACTGAACATGGGTTCTAGGCCAGAGCCTGCTTTTATAAGGTGCCTGCCACTCCCCCCTATCTCTCCAGGTGACCTCAGATGGGGGCCAATAAATAAGATTCGGTCTCGGGTACCAAAAATTGAGATTCTCAATCTTATGGATCTTTGCTCCCTTCGAGGTCCCAGACAGTCGATATTTATTTGAACAATTGGGAGGCAGATATTGTTAGCTATTCTTCCCATGGCCCTGATTCACAATGCTCCTATGGTTGATATGAAGGTGACATTGGATAAAGTAGAATACACTTGGGCAGCTCCATTTTAGTTGTGACGTTTTGAAGCCTTTCGTTTGCCGTACATCCGCATTGTTACTGTGATCGACGCTTTCCATAACCTGAGCCATAGTGGGATTATTATTGCTTTATACTGCTTGTGGCTATGTACAGTAAATGTTATGATCCCTTTTCTGTGTAACAATTACCAGTCCTTGTTTCTGTAACCACAGACTGTTTTCTCAGTGTTTTAATATCTCTACCTTTTAACTTGTGGCCAAACAGGAAAGGAAATGTTACTCCTTTCCTTCCACCTCCCTTGTATTGTGAAAATGCACGTGTGACTGCTTGAATGGTTTACATAAGATTGAGTAAGACGCAGCTTGCTTCACTGGTAGATCTACCGGTAAACTGCTTCATGACATCCTTACAAAATGTACCCGATAATCTGTACTGATTAATAGGACTTCCAATGCCTGCAACCATACAATAATAAAACATATAGTATTTACTGATCCTGGGCTATCAGACTTATCAGACTGGTACTAAGGTTTATCTGAGGGTTATTTGCTTGACAGAGGACCTTTCACTACTTTTTTTTTTTTTTAATTGTATACCTCACTGAAAAGGGACTGGAGCCCTGATTAACCCCCTCCCCACCCCCTTTCATCTCTGCACTAGAGATATTTGCTTCCAAAGTTTAGAGTGCACAATATGGAGTTTTCCCCTTCCACCAGGAGAGGGGCTGTAACAAATTTATCTCATGGCATTTTACTTTTTCCTTTTCTGACCCTGCACTATCGTAAGAAGACTGCATCTTAGTAGGCAGCGCCTACAAAGAGTGTGATAGCATTCACTTCCAGAGTGATCTGGTAAGACTTGATGTCACATGATCATGCTTAGAACTCCTTAGTTCTGTCGCTCTGAAGCATAGCAGCGCCAGAGCAGTGTAGATTATCATGGGAGCAGCTGTATCTACGACAGGTATAGGGGCATACAGTTATTCCCTTACATCTGTAGGAGGTTCACAAACAATGAAAGTATATAAAAGAATAATGTACTCTCATATGTGTCTATATATACACTTAGGCACTAGGCCACCTGGCCCATTATTTATATCTATATGAACATACATAAATAAGTATGCAGACAAAAATGGCAAAAAAATGCGTTAGAGACCTGAAGGACCTGGAAATGCAAGGACCGATACCCCAATGTGCGTTTTGAATTCTCTTCTTCCAGGCAGTAATGTAAAATGCACGTTGGAGTCCAGGTACTATATATACATGTATGTATGTAGGTACGAACGTACGTATATACACATACACACACACGAGTCTACAAATGAAGTTTCTGATTTGGCTTATAAATTGTGTCTAGGCTTGTTAATGGGTTGATATTGATTTAGGATTGCCACATTCAGTTGATGGCATTAGACTTCCTATCATCTTGTGTGAAGTGGCTACGTATTTATTTTCCTTATGAGCATTGCATGGCCTTTAAGTCTCTTTGTGCTAGATTGACATTTTACATAAGAAGAAGCTTTACCCCTTAGACTCTCCATACAGTATGGATGAAGATAAACCATGCACGGCAGACTGTCACTCATCAGCATTGGTGTCTGACTGCACAAGGGAGAAGAGGTACCTCATGAGTTGTAGAAGCAGTTCGAGAATGAAGAGCGTGCTGAAGGCTGCAGCACTATGGCTTCACAGACCTCATATCCCATATTTATTATTGGATGTGAAAAGTTTGAAACTGGGAGGATGTTGTAAACTACACAACAAGGTGATCTGTTTCATCAGAAAGTCTGGTACCAGATGTGATTTTACAAACACGATCAATAAAAACAATTCCACTTTATATTTTTGCTAATGACTTATGAATTTTACTTTTAACATACAATTTATTGGAATACCTCTAAACCAATGCATCATTGTCTGTGAGGGAAAACTAATAGGCTTCTGCTAGGCCATTCCGGAGGCTCAGCTTATAACAGTCCATATGACAGTCCTGAAGACATCTGACTGGCATACCTAACCCATCTGCTCTTGTGCTTTCGGTGGTTGAAGGCAAAGGAACTACCTCATATAATCCCTAGATATAAGCACTTATCACTGGGAGAAGTCGCTTCTGCCTATACATTGTGTTGTGTACGATTTAGAGGCTTTGTCGGTCACCCTTAACTCTGGCTTATGCCTCTTATGCGATAAGCATAGCCCTCTTTCTGAAATGACAATTTTTATTTTTAGAGCACCAGTGATTATATAGTGCTGTACATGAGAAAAGGCGTTATATAAAAATACGAATAAAAATTGCAATAAACTAGTTAACAATAACAGACTGCTAAAGAAGGGAGAGGAACCTGTTCTTGCAGACTTAGTCTACAGTGTAATTGGGAAAGTTACAGTAGGTAAGCCTTGGTGGTGGCTACGTGGTGATAGTCATTTCAGGCTGTATCTTTTCTTGGAGATGGGTTTTCAATTTCATCTGAAAGTTCCGAATGTGGTAGATAATCAAATGTGTTTGGGCATGGAATTCCAGAGGATGGATATTTGCGAGACTTCTTGGAGGCAATTGGGAATGGAACGTATGAGTATGTTGGAGAGGAGGAGGTATTGGAAGGACTGGAGATTACTTGTGCAAAGATATTGGGAGAAAAATTAAAGATACTCTATATGGAGGAGACAGATTATGGATGGCTTTGTCGGTCAATGTTAGTGGTTTGAACTGGATACTTTGCGGAAATGGAAGCCAATGAAGGCATTTGTAGAAGGGAGAGAGGTGGATTAGTTGGGCAGCAGAGTTAACAATGGACTGGGGAGGTGCAGGATTGTTAGCAGGGAGGCCGTAGAGGAAGATATTGCTGTAATCGAGGGAAGAGATGATGAGGGCATTCAGGGTTGGGGTAAGGACAGATTCTTGATATATTTTTGAGTTGGAGGTGGCAAGAAGTTGATTGTTTGGTTTGAAGGACAAGTTAAAGTCAAAGGTTACTCTAAGACAGCTCACTTCCAGTACAGGGGAAAGCACAATGTCATTTGTTGTGATAGACAGATCAGGTAGGGGAATTAAGTGGGATAGAGGAAAGTTTGAGTTTGGTTTTGTTCACATAGAGCTTTAAGAAGTGTGATCAGAAGGAGGAGGATATGGCTGGTACAGTTTGGTATTCTGGACAGCAAAGAAGTGATGTCTGGGGCAGGGAGGTAGCTCTGAGTGTCATCAGCTTGTAGGTGGCACTGGAAACCATGGGAGTTTGAGTTGCCGCAGAACAGAGTTATAAATTGAAAAGAGAAGGGGTCCCAAGTTAGAGCCTTGCGGGACACCAACAGAGAGAGGGCAAGATGAGGGGCTGGAAAGTTGATGGTCCGTCCCACACAAATCAGATATTCATGATCTAGCTACAGATAGCTCATCGATATCTTGAGCTTGGATAATTGTAAAGTGCTGCGGAATATGCTGGAGCCATATAAATAAAATGAACCTCTTTAATCTCTTCGCTGTCATACTGCTTGATACTGCTTCAGAGCTGACAACGTTGGCTCAATTGCTGATCTTCTGCATGATCATTGTTTTGCAAAGACAGACTTTACATGTGTACTTTTTGTTTTCCCTTTGCAAAGATTGGCTGAATTTTTTTAGTCACTTCTCTTCCTCTGAATATTTCTGGCACACCTGGCTTCTGGCATAATTTCTACATTGTCAAATTATCTTATTTTGAGGGAAAAATTAAAAAGCAGATGCGGTTAATGGCATCTTTGGGGTAGTTGGAAATCTGGAAAGGTTCCAAAGTTTAACCATTGGCAAATTTAAAAAATCTAAAGTTAGAGTAACCACCATTCTCATTTTTACTTTATAAATCAATAGTACACTTGAAGTTAGAAAAGAACAAACTTTTTCAGACAGTTGCATTACTGAGATTACATCTGCTACTGATAAGTCAATGTAGACCAAGGGGAGGAGCTTTACCTCTTCAGTCTCCCCTTTATATAGACTCTTATAGGCAGCAATGGTCATCTCCTATCTCAGTAATGTAATAATCCGTATTCACTGACTACAGATTTTACCCGTGAACTGAATTTTGAACTCATGATCATCCTGGTTGAGAAAGCGGATTTCTCTGTTAAGATATATTACAAAGATGGTTATATTCACCTGTACTATTGATTTATTAAGTAAAAATTAAAATAACTTTTACTCTAACATTTTTTGCATATCTACGCTCCTGTAAGTGTTATCATGCAATTCATACACGAAGCTTTCTGTACCGTCACACTAGACGATATCGCTAGCGATCCGTGACGTTGCAGCGTCCTCGCTAGCGATATCGTCCAGTGTGACAGGCAGCAGCGATCAGGCCCCTGCTGTGCTGTCGCTGGTCGGGGAAGAAAGTCCAGAACTTTATTTCGTCGCTGGACTCCCCGCAGACATCGCTGAATCGGTGTGTGTGACACCGATTCAGCGATGTCTTCACTGGTAACCAGGGTAAACATCGGGTAACTAAGCGCAGGGCCGCGCTTAGTAACCCGATGTTTACCCTGGTTACCATCGTAAAAAAACAACCAGTACATACTTACATTCAGCTGTCTGTCCCTTGCCGTCTGGTTCCTGCACTGACTGCTGGCCGCAAAGTGAAAGTGAAAGCACAGCACAGCGGTGAGTCACACAGCGGTGACTCACCGCTGTGGCTGTGCTCTGCTTTCACTTTGCGGCCAGCAGTCAGTGCAGCAAACAGACGGCAAGGGACAGACAGCTGAATGTAAGTATGTACTGGTTGTTTTTTTACGATGGTAACCAGGGTAAACATCGGGTTACTAAGCGCGGCCCTGCGCTTAGTTACCCGATGTTTACCCTGGTTACCGGGGACCTCGGGATCGTTGGTCGCTGGAGAGCGGTCTGTGTGACAGCTCTCCAGCGACCAAACAGCGACGCTGCAGCGATCCGGATCGTTGTCGGTATCGCTGCAGCGTCGCTTAGTGTGACGGTACCTTAAGACAAAAATAAACTACATTTTTAGACCTGATAAGAACAGCTCCTCTTATCTAAAACTATTTATCAAAGTTTGCCCTGATTCATTGGTGTACATTCATAGGAATTGTGTTCGTAAGGATACCAACAAAGAATTTACAACGTTTAGCCCCTGTGAATTGACCAAGACTAATATTTCATATGCCAAATCCCGTATGATGTGCCAAATGTATTAAAAGGTTTACACTACATTGAAAGTTGTCACATCTCTGCGTATTCCATGCAGCAAAAACAAACGATTTACGCTATAAATTGTCTATTGACAGGCATGCATTATAGTAATTTGTGTGCTGCAGTAGACTTCTCCCTGTTCCTGTGTCTCAAAATGTTTGCAATGCTTTTTTATGCAGCTTCTTTACGTGAGAAGTTGTCAGAGGGGTAAATTCCCCCATTTGTTGTTGAGACTGATAAATCTGCATGCAGCGTAGATTTAGTCCATATGTACCCTTATAAACTGGCCAAGAGGATTTTATACCTCAAACTAACGGGGACTTTCATTCTGATTGAGTAGGGTTACGCGGCGACTTTGGCCGATACCAAAGTTTCAGAAGTCAATGGGGTCACATAGCGACATCTACAATACTGCGACAAGCAAGAAGTAAGAAATCAGACTGTTGTTTTTTTGCGACTTGCTTGTCATGGAAGTATAGATGTCGCAATGTGACCCCATTCAGGTCCTAGCCTAAATCCAAACCTTGATTGCAGAAATGTTATTTTGGAGAAATCCACCACTGAAATTGTATGCAAATGAGCATCATTTTGCTATTGCATCTCTCCTGTCCTCCCCCATCCTGATCCCCACCCGCTGTCTGGCTCGTGTTCAAGGCTGGGTTCCCATTGCGTTATGGGACCGCGTTAAACGGACAGCGTTGCACGGCGAAATTAACGCCGTGCAACGCGGCCGTTAACGCGCCCATTGAAGGCAATGGGAACGCGCTTCACTAGCGCGTGCCATGTTCGGCACGCGCTAGCGACGCGCCGGTGATTCCTGGCGCGCCGCGGACGCTGCTTGCAGCGTCCGAGGCGCGCCCGCGTTCCGTTCCCCGCTCTCGCAGATCGGGGATCTGCGAGAGCGGGGACGTTACCGCGACCCCGACCGCAGCCCCATAGAAAACATTGCGTTAGCGCAATCCGCTAGCGCTAAACGGATTGCACTAACGCAATGTGACCATAGCCTAAGTGACCTGTCAAAATATTTGCACACCACTTGATTTTACTCAGGTATATAATATTAAGACTTTGATTTATTTTTTTGCCAGGTCATCCAAATCACATCCAGGGCCAGTCGTCCACATCAGTGATAATCCAATGGATGAAGGAAAGGTAGGTGCTAATTTATTTTTTGTTTACTGGAAACATTATTTGTAGAAAAATATTCCAAAGTTCATTGTCAGACAGATCGTGTTTTCAATAAATTTGTTTTCCCAATTACTAAGCCAGCATTTTTCCAGGTAGTACCGCTAAGTCTTTTCCTGCCTGGAAAGGTCACTGTTTCCAAACAGTAAAGATCTGATTATAAAGAATGAGCCAAGACTTTATCAATGCAAACGGTGGCCTCCTCTCAGGTGCTCATTTAGGACATGTAGGTCTACTATAGCAAGATTTACGATACCGGTCATTGAGGTCACCTTGCAGCCAGGATGGATTTTTAACATTTTTTTTTCAGTAGAAAATAAAGTTGGCTTATCTGTCAATCTGTGAAGAGGCACACAAGTATTGCAAAAGGCTAGACCTCACAATGGAGTAAAAACAACGTATAATCTTAGTATTTTATCCTACAGCTATATGTAATAAACTTATGATTGACATGATTTGGGACCAGAACTGATAAACTGCTATGGAGCCTGCCTCATATAATGCACGTCATGAGTTTGTTCAGTGACCTTTAGAATTGAACTTCTCATACTTAATCTGCTTAAGTATTCTGCATTTAGCTCCTAGGGGTAAATTGGATGATTAGTGCTCAAATTTCATCACGTCAGGCCTGAAGATTTTGGTCCTTTATAGCTGATTTTTGGGACAATGACTGTGAGGTGTTATCATTGTCATCCTTAGATTACATGCCCTCATCCCTGCTGGCGAGGCTGGCATAATGGACATGTCTGGATGTGAGCCCCAGCAGTCTCAGAGGAACTACATTGACTTCAGCTTGAGCATATGTTTGTCCCTGTTGTCACCTATTAAGCAGTTCCCCTTTCCCCATGTGCAGGCTCTGTAATGCTCAGCCCACACCATTGCATTGGATTTTTGTCACCATTTTGTTGATGCTATACTTAGTATTGTGTTTCCAAGACACAGGAGCAAACGTACTTCAGAAACTACATGTATATATGCGCTGTGGTGAGGTTTAAGACGGTTTGAGTTACTAACCTCAAAGCTTTCTTATTAAAGCCACCGGACAAGTACCGTAAATGCCTCACTGGGGTCCAGATGAGACAGTCAGACTTCCCTAGTAGGATTACTGCAATCAAACCTCTACCACTAAATGGGGACCGAAAAGGAGAGATCTGGGAGACCGAAAACAAGAGGAAGGCATTGTACCTCTAGAAATATTTTCTTTGCTCTGATGTCATAGATTTTTGGCTCAATCCACCATATTGTCCTAAGACAGAGGATGATATCTGGATGTGTCTTGCTGTTGTAGCTACCATAGTATTTTGCAATGACATGTCGTCCCTTCTGGTTTGTAGTTAGTTGGCTATTATTTTTAGCAGGACATTTGATGCAAAAGACACCTTTGTAATGTGTAAGAAATGAGTGTGAGTTGGACCGGACTGGGAAGATATAAAGTTCTAAGCCAAGGAGAAACCAAGCAGCTTGTGCATAAGTCTTCTGAAATATCATTCACTTTGCTGGTACTGTAATATGCTGTTTTTCCTGTGGCAAAATTGTAACATGGGAACAAGACTTTTGGAAAATCATCCCATCATCAAGCTTCTTGAAAGAAAACATGGCTTCTCTGAAGGCATAATTACATTTTAGAAGATTTTTACATTTGTGTATTAAAAAAAAAAGAATCTGCAAAATATATATTTTATTTCTTCCTTACTTTTTAAGTGATTGTCTAGTGAGATTGAGTAACTTTTTTTTTTTCCATGATGCGGACCTTATCACCATCACAAAATGGTGCTACAGATCAGAGGAATGACCGCAGCTTCATTCTATGGTGCTCCCAGAAAAAGCAGAGTATAGAGCCCGGCAACCACATTAAGAATAAATGGAGCGGTGCTCGAACATGCACACTTCCTCTCCATTCTACCTGGAATAAAAGCTCCCTGTTCTGCCAATGAGTGTAGGTGCCAGCGGAGAGAGCACCACCAATCAACAGACAACCCCTTTAAGGCCAACCTTCAAAACGCAAATGGCTAGCAAGGGTGGAAATATGCCTCCACTTTAGGTTTGCCTTTTATATAGCGATTACAAGTCTATGTAGACAGGGCATCTTAATGAATATACTGCTTGTCTGTTAATGGCGACAAGAATAGTAATTGTTCCTTATCAATTCTCTCTGCTGGTGAACTAACTGGAATGTAAAGCAAAGCCAACCATAACTAGTAAAGTGCCGTTCCTTCTCCTGTGAAAGTTCTGTTTAGTTCTTGGAAAATTCTTCCCATCCATAACCCTCGGCGCTGACATCTGTTGTAAACGACAATGGCAGTTTTTCCACTAACTACAAATTAAAGTCTTTCACGGTGTAATTTGAACATATGCTCTTCACTGATATGATTGGGCACTATTTTCTGCCATCTTTTCTGTCTTAGTCACCTAACGGAACTGATCTAATGTCAGAGAATGGGAAGGATTGACAAAGCGAAACAAACTTGAATGTATCTTTATTGAAATGAATGAAAAAACTCAAACTCTTTAGTGTGTTCCGAGAATCTGACATTTCCAGTTTTGTCTTTCAGCTGCTTATTGGTTATGAGTCTGGTACAGTAGTATTATGGGACCTCAAGTCAAAAAGAGCGGACTACAGATACACCTATGATGAGGTATGTCATTCAATTCAACTTATTTTCTATGTTCTGGCTTTTTGTAAGAATGGTGTATTGTTTAGGAAATCTATATAAAAATCAAAAACGCGTTAATAAGTTGGAAAATCTAAATCTGCATCTCGGCCACATGATTTACCCACAATTAATCTTAACCTATAATTCCATCTTGTGATGTAGCTGACAGCTCGCAGCATAAATATACCAGATAATAAGATCTAGTCCTAGCTTCCTTTTTATAAATATAATGTGACATCTCCAGAAACTACTTCAGTGAAAGAATATATCTTTGTATAATACAGAATAGTCATTAGAGTAGAGACTTTCGCTGTTTCATGTTTGAAGCTTCCGTTTATAGAAACTAGATATGTGAGGGGGGTGAGGGAGGAAAAATGGAACTACTGTATATGATTGACTTCAAGCGAGGCGTGGTTAAAGGACCTAGAATCAGCGCTGTGGAGTCGGTAGGCTAAACCTCACACTCAATTTCACAGACGCTGACTCCCAAGTCCCTCATACATGGCTCATGTTTAAGTGATACATTTACTGTAGTAACATGGTAACATCAGGCTTTTCATCAGCATTATGGTATAATAATCCAGCTATTTACTTGCCTTTATCTTTTTTCCTGTTCACTCTAGCAGTTCTGAGATAAGTGCAGGGTTGCAGGCAGTCCTTCCCATTGTATTTTTCTTCTGATCTGTAGGGGAGGAGTTTCACTACTGAGCATGTACATAAAGTGCAGCACTGATTCATCCCCACTCACAGCACTGCCTCACTACTGAGCATGTACATAAAGTGCAGCACCGATTCATCTCCTCTGCGACACCACAGCACTGCCTTACTACTGAGCTTGTACAGTCATGGCCAAAATTTTTGAGAATGACACCAAAATTATATTTTCACATGATCTGCTGCCCTCTGGTTTTTATTAGTGTTTGTCTGATGTTTATATCACATACAGAAATATAATTGCAATCATATTATGAGTACCAATAGGTTATATTGACAGTTAGAATGAGTTAATGCAGCAAGTCAATATTTGCAGTGTTGACCCTTCTTCTTCAAGACCTCTGCAATTCTCCCTGGCATGCTCTCAATCAACTTCTGGACCAAATCCTGACTGATAGCAGTCCATTCTTGCATAATCAATGCTTGCATTTTGCCAGAATTTGTTGGTTTTTGTTTGTCCACCAGTCTCTTGATGATTGACCACAAGTTCTCAATGGGATTAAGATCTGGGGAGTTTCCAGGCCATGGACCCAAAATCTCTGTTTTGTTCCATGAGCCATTTAGTTATCACCTTTGCTTTATGGCAAGGTGCTCCATCATGCTGGAAAAGGCATTGTTGGGTGCCAAACTGCTCTTGGACGGTTGGGAGAAGTTGCTCTTGGAGGACATTCTGGTACCATTCTTTATTCATGGCTGTGTTTTTAGGCAAGACTGTGAGTGAGCCGATTCCCTTGGCTGAGAAGCAACCCCACACATGAATGGTTTCAGGATGCTTTACAGTTGGCATGGGACAAGACTGGTGGTAGCGCTCACCTCTTCTTCTCCGAATAAGCTGTTTTCCAGATGTCCCAAACAATCGAAAAGGGGATTCATCAGAGAAAATGACTTTGCCCCAGTCCTCAGCAGTCCACTCCCTGTACCTTTTGCAGAATATCAGTCGGTCCCTGATGTTTTTTCTGGAGAGAAGTGGCTTCTTTGCTGCCCTCCTTGAAACCAGGCCTTGCTCAAAGAGTCTCCGCCTCACAGTGCGTGCAGAAGCACTCACACCAGCCTGCTGCCATTCGTGAGCAAGCTCGGCACTGCTGGTAGTCCGATCCCGCAGCTGAAACCGTTTTAAGATACGGTCCTGGCGCTTGCTGGTCTTTCTTGGGCACCCTGGAGCCTTTTTGACAACAATGGAAGCTCTTTCCTTGAAGTTCTTGATGATGCGATAGATTGTTGACTGAGGTACAATCTTTGTAGCTGCGATACTCTTTCCTGTTAGGCCATTTTTGTGCAGTGCAATGATAGCTGCACGTGTTTCTTTAGAGATAACCATGGTTAACTGAAGAGAAACAATGATACCAAGCACCAGCCTCCTTTTAAAGTGTCCAGTGATGTCATTCTTACTAAATCATGAGTGATTGATCGTCAGCCCTGTCCTCATCAACACCCACACCTGTTTTAATGGATCAATCACTAAAACGATGTTAGCTGCTCCTTTAAGGCAGGACTGCAATGATGTTGAAATGTGTTTTGGGGGTTAAAGTTCATTTTCTGGGCAAATATTGACTTTGCAAGTACAGTAATTGCTGTTAACCCCTTCGTGACATGCGCCGTACTAGTACTGCGCTGCCGGCACTGCATTAGTGTCAGCAGCAGTACTAGTATGGCGCACCGATCACCGCGGTCTCGCGCTGAGCGCCGTGGTGATCGGGTGCGGGTGTCATCTGTATATGACAGCTGACACCCCGCAGCAATGCCCACGATCGGCGCTATCGCCGATCGCGGGCATTTAACCCCTCTGATGCCGCTGTCAGTAGTGACAGCGGCATAGAGGGGGATCGCGCAGGGACGGGGGCTCCCTGCGCTCTCCCACCGGAGCAATGCAATGAGATCGCGTTGCTCCGGTGACCCGGAAGGAGTCCCCGGATCCAGGATGGCCGCCGGACTCCTTCCGGGTCATGAAGTGACCTGGCTAGCCGGCGCCTGCTGAGAGCAGGCGCCAGAAAGCCACCTAAACTGCCTGTCAGATCGTTGATCTGACACTGTGCTATGCACAGTGTCAGATCAACGATCTGATCTAATACAGAGATGTCCCACCCTGGGACAATGTTAGAAAGTAAAAAAAAAAAAAATAGTATGTGTAAAAAAAAATTTGAAAAAATCCCCAAATAAAAAAAAAAAAAACATTTCACAATAAATCCATTTATTTATGTAAAAAAAAAAAAACCAATAAATGTACACATATTTGGTATCGCCGCGTCCGTAACGACCCGCTCTATAAAACTATCCCACTAGTTAACCCCTTCAGTGAACACCGCAAATAAAAAAAAAAAAAAAAAAAAGGCAAAAAACAACGCTTTATTATCATACAGGCGAACAAAAAGTGGAATAACACGCGATCAAAACGACAGATATAAATAACCATGGTACCGCTGAAAACGTCATCTTGTCCCGCAAAAAAAAAAGCCACCATACAGCATCATCAGCAGAAAAATAAAAAAGTTATAGCTCTCAGAATAATGCGATGCAAAAACAATTATTTTTTTATATAAAAGTTTTTATTGTGTAAAAGCGCCAAAACATAAAAAAAATTACATAAATGAGGTATTGCTGTAATCGTACTGACCCGAAGAATAAAACTGCTTTCTCCATTTTACCACACGTGGAACGGTATAAACGCCCCCCCTAAAAGAAATTCATGAATAGCTGGTTTTTGTTCATTCCGCCTCCCAAAAATCGGAATAAAAAGCGATCAAAAAATGTCATCTGCCCGAAAATGTTACCAATAAAAACGTCAACTCGTCCCGCAAAAAACAAGACCTCATATGACTCTGTGGGCCAAAATATGGATAAATTATAGCTCTCAAAATGTGGTGATGCAAAAACTATTTTTTGCAATAAAAAGCGTCTTTTAGTGTGTGACGGCTGCCAACCCTAAAAATCCGCTAAAAAACACGCTATAAAAGTAAATCAAACCCCCCTTCATCACCCCCTTAGTTAGGGAAAAATATTAAAATGTAAAAAAATGTATTTATTTCCATTTTCCCATTAGGGCTAGGGTTAGGGTTGGGGTTAGGGCTAGGGTTAGGGTTAGGGCTAGGGTTAGGGTTGGGGTTAGGGTTTCAGTTATAATTGGGGGTTTCCACTGTTTAGGCACATCAGGGGCTCTCCAAACGTGACATGGCGTCCGATCTCAATTCCAGCCAATTCTGCTTTGAAAAAGTAAAACAGGGCTCCTTCCCTTCCGAGTTCTCCTGTGTGCCCAAACAGTGGTTCCCCCCAACATATGGGGTATCAGCGTTCTCAGGACAAGTTGGACAACAACTTTTGGGGTCCAATTTGTCCTGTTACCCTTGGGAAAATAAAAACATAGGGGATAAAATATCATTTTCGTGGAAAAAAAAATATTTTTTATTTTCACGGCTCTGCGTTATAAACTGTAGTGAAACACTTGTTGGTTCAAAGCTCTCACAACACATCTAGATAAGTTCCTTGGGGGGTCTAGTTTCCAATATGGGGTCACTTGTGGGGGGTTTCTACTGTTTAGGTACATCAGGGGCTCTGCAAATGCAACATGACGCCTGCAGACCAATCCATCTAAGTCTGCATTTCAAACGGTGCTCCTTCCCTTCCGAGCTCTGCCATGCACTTAAACGGTGGTTCCCCCCCACATGTGGGGTATCAGCGTACTCAGGACAAATTGGACAATAACATTTGTGGTCCAATTTCTCCTGTTACCCTTGGAAAAAAAAATTGCGGGCTAAAACATCATTTTGTGGAAAGAAAAAATGATTTTTTAATTTTCACAATGCTACATTCTAAACTTTAGTGAAACAATTGGGGGTTAAAAGTGCTCACCACACATCTAGATAAGTTCCTTAGGGGGTCTTCTTTCCAAAATGGGGTCACTTGTGGGGGGTTTCCACTGTTAAGGCACGTCAGGGGCTCTCCAAATGCGACATGGCGTCCGATCTCAATTCCAGCCAATTTTGCATTGAAAAGTCAAATGGCACTCCTTCCCTTCCGAGCTCTGCCATGCGCTCAAACAGTGGTTTATCCCCATATATGAAGTATCGACGTACTCAGGACAAATTGCACAACAACTTTTGGGGACCAATTTATCCTTTTACCCTTGGGAAAATAAAAAATTTGGGGCAAAAAGATCATTTTTTGTGAAAATTAATATAAATTTTTTTTTTACGGCTCTACATTATAAACTTCTGTGAAGCACTTGGAGGTTCAAAGTGCTCACCACACATCTAGATTAGTTCCTTAGGGGGTCTACTTTCCAAAATGGTGTCACTTGTGGGGGTTTCCACTGTTTAGGCACATCAGGGGCTCTCCAATCGTGACATGGGCTCCGATCTCAATTCCAGCAAATCTTGCATTGAATAGTCAAATGGCGCTCCTTCCCTTCCGAGCTCTGCCATGTGCCCAAACAGTGGTTTACCCCCATATATGGGGTATCAGCGTACTCAGGACAAATTGTACAACGACTTTTGTGGTCCAGTTTCTCCTGTTACCCTTGGTAAAATGAAACAAATAGGACCTGAAGTAAGAATTTTGTGAAAAAAAAGTTAAATGTTCAATTTTTTTAAACATTCAAAAAATTCCTGTGAAGCACCTGAAGGGTTAATAAACTTTTTGAATGTGGTTTTGAGTACCTTGAGGGGTGCAGTTTTTAGAATGGTGTCACTTTTGGGCATTTTCTGTCATATAGACCCCTCAAAGTCACTTCAAGTGTGAGGTGGTCCGTAAAAAAATGGTTTTGCAAATTTTGTTGCAAAAATGAGAAATCGCTGGTCAACTTTTAACCCTTATAACGTCCTAACAAAAAAAAATTATGTTTCCAAAATTGTGCTGATGTAAAGCAGACATGTGGGAAATGTTGTTTATTAACTATATTATGTGATATAACTCTCTAATTTAAGGGCATAAAAACTGAGTTTGAAAATTGCAAAATTTTCATAATTTCCGACAAATTTTTGTTTTTTTCACAAATAAATGCAAGTCATATCGAAGAAGTTTTACCACTATCATGAAGTACAATATGTCACAAGAAAACAATGTCAGAATCACCAGGATCCGTTGAAGCGTTTCAGAGTTATGACCTCATAAAGTGACAGTGGTCAGAATTGTAAAAATTGGCCTTGTCACTTAGGTGAAAACAGGCTTTGGGGTGAAGGGGTTAAGCTGATGACTCTGACATTCAGGAGTATATGCAAATTGCCATTAGAAAAAATGAAGCAGTAGACTTTGGAAAAATTAATATTTGTCTCATTCTCAAAATTTTTGTCCATGACTGTACAGTCATGGCCAAAAATATTGACACCCCTGCAATTCTGTCAGATAATACTCATTTTCTTCCTGAAAATGATTGCAAACACAAATTATTTGGTATTATTATTTTCATTTAATTTGTCTCAAATGAAAAAACACAAAAAGAATTGTCCTAAAGCTAAATTGGATATAATTCCACACCAAACATAAAAAAGGGGGTGGACAAAAGTATTGGCACTGTTCGAAAAATCATGTGATGCTTCTCTAATTTGTGTAATTAACAGCACCTGTAACTTACCTGTGGCACCTAACAGGTGTTGACAATAACTAAATCACACTTGCAGCCAGTTGACATGGATTAAAGTTGACTCAACCTCTGTCCTGTGTCCTTGTGTGTACCACATTGAGCATGGAGAAAAGAAAGAAGACCAAAGAACTGTCTGAGGACTTGAGAAACCAAATTATGAGGAAGCATGAGCAATCTCAAGGCTACAAGTCCATCTCCAAAGACCTGAATGTTCCTGTGTCTACCGTGCGCAGTGTCATCAAGAAGTTTAAAGCCCATGGCACTGTGGCTAACCTCCCTAGATGTGGACGGAAAAGAAAAATTGACAAGAGATTTCAACGCAAGATTGTGCGGATGTTGAATAAAGAACCTCGACTAACATCCAAACAAGTTCAAGCTGCCCTGCAGTCCGAGGGTGCAACAGTGTCAAACCGTACTATCCGTCGGCATCTGAATGAAAAGGGACTGTATGGTAGGAGACCCAGGAAGACCCCACTTCTTACCCCGAGACATAAAAAAGCCAGGCTGGAGTTTGCCAAGACTTACCTGAAAAAGCC
This sequence comes from Ranitomeya imitator, assembly GCF_032444005.1. Lineage (NCBI taxonomy): Eukaryota > Metazoa > Chordata > Amphibia > Anura > Dendrobatidae > Ranitomeya > Ranitomeya imitator. The sequence goes on from NC_091286.1 coordinate 133,905,928, forward strand.
TGAAACGTTTTGGAAGAATGTTCTCTGATCAGATGAGACAAAAGTAGAGCTTTTTGGGCAAAGGCATCAACATTGAGTTTACAGGAGAAAAAAAAGAGGCATTCAAAGAAAAGAACACGGTCCCTACAGTCAAATATGGTAGAGGTTCCCTGATGTTTTGTGGTTGCTTTGCTACCTCTGGCACTGGACTGCTTGACCGTGTGCATGGCATTATGAAGTCTGAAGACTACCAACAAATTTTGCAGCATAATGTAGGGCCCAGTGTGAGAAAGCTGGGTCTCCCTCAGAGGTCATGGGTCTACCAGCGGGACAATGACCCAAAACACACTTCAAAAAGCACTAGAAAATGGTTTGAGAGAAAGCACTGGAGACTTCTAAGGTGGCCAGCAATGAGTCCAGACCTGAATCCCATAGAACACCTGTGGAGAGATCTAAAAATGGCAGTTTGGAGAAGGCACCCTTCAAATATCAGGGACCTGGAGCAGTTTGCCAAAGAAGAATGGTCTAAAATTCCAGCAGAGCATTGTAAGAAACTCATTGATGGTTACCGGAAGCGGTTGGTCACAGTTATTTTGGCTAAAGGTTGTGCAACCAAGTATTAGGCTGAGGGTGCCAATACTTTTTGTCTGGCCCATTTTTGGAGTTTTGTGTGAAATGATCAATGTTTTGCTTTTTGCTTCATTCTCTTTTGTGTTTTTTCATTTAAGACAAATTAAATGAAGATAATAATACCAAAAAATTTGTGTTTCAATCATTTTCAGGAAGAAAATGAGTATTATCTGACAGAATTGCAGGGGTGTCAATACTTTTGGCCATGACGGTACATAAAGTGCAGCACAGATTCATCTCCACTCCGACTCCACAGCACTGCCTCACTACTGAGCATGTACATAAAGTGCAGAACAGATTAATCTCGACTAAAAGCTGAGATCCTTAGATCAGGAACAGAACAGACCTTTTTAGGACATTTCATAACTTTCAATAAACCCTTAAAAATGTTCCGCACATGCTGCATTGAATTACTGTAACCAATTTATTATTTATTTTAGGAGTCAAATCATTTCATACCAACTTCACCAAAATGAACACAGATTCTGACTCCATAGAACTGGCCAGAAAAGCTATTTATAAAAAAACAAAACAAAAAAAAACTTAGCTTTGTACGGTTTTCTGGTGTAATTGTCTTTTAGAATGTGTTTACAGAAAAACATCCAGCCAAATGGGGTCCTAGAGAAGTAAGTGACTCAATAAAGGGGTCTCCCATTGCTTAATGTGTTCTTACCTTTGAAAGCAAACAACTGTTAAATGCACTTCCATTACCTGTGCTGCTTCTACCTGTGCATCAAATAGCGGGTGATCGATTGTTCCCATGCAGCTCCTTCCTTCTGTTCAGGTTCTGTCCGATCAGCGTCTCTCCCGGGCTCCGGATGAACATGTCACACTCATTCTGGTGGAGGCGGTGCAGCACTCATTTGATTGATGCTTTGTCTGCATTTGAATCTCAGTCCATTAAGTTGCATTTACACTGAACGAGCGTTCCTAGCGTTTAGATTGGATCGCAGGAGCAAGTAAAGGCTTGGTACTCGTTATGCAGACTAATGGACTGAGATGCCGATGAAGCATCAATCAAATGGGTGCTGCACAGTCCCCAACAGAAGGATGGTGACCTGCTCATCCAGATTCGTCAAAGGCCTGGGGTAAGGGCTGATCAGACATAACTGAACAGGGCGGTGGAGCTGCATGTGAACGGTAGATCAAATGACCTGCTCACGGCTGCACTGATAGCAGCAGCGAATGACATTGGAGTATATTGAAAGCTGTCAAGAGTAGGGGCAAATGAAGTGGAGTTCAAAGGTAGTGAGCAAAGCCTTTAATGAAATGGTTAAAGGAGGATGTTGAGAAGTATTCAGACACAGGCAGTGCGATCAGGCAGATTAAAGCCTAATCCAAGATTTGTGTTCCATGGCATTGTGGGTTATAAATAATCTATACATATAAAAATGGTGGAGAAAAGTTGAACTTGAGGGACCTTAGTCTTTTCAACCTATATAACCATTAATGTGTGTCCAAATGTCCAGCTCATCATCCCTTACCACAAACCGCAAACTACCACCTCAAGTACAATTGCTTGTCTGTGCGAATAACATTGCCGAGTCTGATGAATCCAGGTTTCTCTAGCACCATGATGATGGTAGGGTCAGAATTTAGGTGTAGTAGCATCAACCACTGACTGTTGGAGATGGAGTAATGGTGAGTAACGGTTTCTTGGCACTCGCTGGACCCTCTAATACCTGAACATTTGGACAGTAGGACACTAGGCCTTCCGAAGCATTGCAGGAGACTCAAGTTCAAATTTTTATTCTTTTTGCTCAAAATTTCATGCTACCAATTCTAAATTCACCCCTTTATGCTCTCCCCATGGAAAGTGATAACAGTTTATCGTCAGCAAACTTCCCAGCGATCCAAGCACCACATTGCTTATGATAGTCGTATATGGAGACTCGCTGCTGAACGTCTGTTATGTATTTGGTTGCTTTCGAGCCAATGCATGATGTTTGTAAAGGGAATCTGTCTGCAGGTATTTTCTATTTAATTTGAGCGCAGAATCATGTAGAGGCTGAGAGTCTGATTCCAAGGATGTGTTAAGTAGCAGCACAAGATCACCATTAGTGGATCAGTGGCAAGACAATGCGGCTAATCTGTGTCTTCACCGCCCCACACCACTGATTGGCAGCTTGCTGAGAATCCACACAGAACGCTGCCAATCAGAGGTGGGGGAGGAGTTATACAGGGCTCCACATTCTGAGCACTGCTAGATCTTCAGCAGATAAAACAGGCATTATAGCAAACTACATCAAGCTACCCAGTAAGTGACACATCGCTGGAATGCAGCTATGATTCCATAGCAAAAACCTGATAGTTAAATGAATAGGTGTTGTGGAAATTCTAGGAGCAATCCTGCTACATGTGAATGCACGGTCACATTAAATATTGAGCAGTATAAGATTAAGATTTAGTAGCCCTTAAAGAGGTATTCTGGCTCCACTAACATCCACATAAATTGGGGAGTAGAGTCGATGTTACATCCAGGAATATTGCACGATACTGTCCTATTACACTTATGACATGGAAGATGTCAGATGTGACTTCACCATTGTCGCTCAACTCCCAAGAAGTATCTGGAGCTAGAGTACCCCTTTAAAACTATGTATGTTTGACGAAAGTGCTCTTCACCTCATCTTGGTGCCAGATCGGTCTCCCAGTAAATACCGGCTTTGCCAGGAAGGACCCCAGTGACCTGTAATTGAGTCTGCAGGGTTCTTTTGACCTGACAGAAGAATTAGTCCCTCTAAAAATGACCTATTCTGCAAGAGCCTCCAAACCAGACTGTATAGATTGTAGCGTACCCGCTCTGCGTTTCCTGCAGCTTCCAGAAAGGCCTCTCCACATACACAGAGGATTTATGATGCCCTCTGCTGGCAGCTGCTGGGAATATTCAGAGATTGTCATGTAAGTGCTTCAGTTTCTTATGTTTGGAAGTCATCTGTAGCATAGCAGGGGAAGGGCTTTGCATATTGTTTTTGTTGGTCTTCCTTCTTAAGGATATAGTGAACTGTTTGTAAAGGGAATTGCTGCTTGTGCAATTCCATATTTTTAATGAAGAGTATTAAAAAAAAAAACACCCTCTCTAAATGTCCTTTTGTGCGATGGATTAGTCTTGCCATTTAGTCCTTCAGATTAGTAATGTTAGGTTTACGCTCAGTTGTCCTGGTCACACTTTCCTCAATTCTACGAGTGTAATGGTGACAATCACCAATGTATGAGAATCACTAGGAATCTTGGCTATCATGCAGTGTGTCCAGTCTTAGCACAGAATACTTACTGCTTAGAAGATAACCTCTTTAAGCAGAAAATGCCAATCGGAGGATTAACATCTGGCAGCTAATACTCCGTCTGTTAAGTAAAGGCATTGAAAGGTCATGTGAGGAAACTCCCATGTACATCTGTCATTAGCCCACTCCCCACTGACTAACTTTTCCTAATGTTTTTAGTCTACATCAGAAACCATTACTACGATTTCCACAGATGGTTTAATCCCACTTGGTTTTATTGCTGCTACTACTAATGTGAAATAAATCTTTAGATTGCGAAATGTGGAGGCTCCCATTTGTGGTGGGGGCTAGATAAGCTGGGAAGGCTTCATAGGCCTTGTATTTATAATAATAATAATCTTTATTTTTATATAGCGCTAACATATTCCGCAGCGCTTTACATTTTTGCACACATTATCCTCATCCAATCTTAGTGGAAAAAATGCATGTCACCCATTGGTGCAGTACTTCCCCGAATTTAATTTTCTGCTAAAGTATAGAATCTAAGGGGTAAGGTTCCTCCTTGTGGAGAGTGACATGCCAGGTGTGACACGCCAGGAAGAGGAGACTTAAATGCCTTGCATGCTGCTCTGGAAAACTAAATATGCACTGCTGCAGTATCTAGACTACAAAATGTCTATCACTTCAGGTGCAATTACTTGCACCGATCTCTGATTAGACCAGTTTAACAGCTTATAAAATTGTTTGGAGTTGGCCACTTGCACCGACAGATATTCTTGTTTCCCTCTTCTGTTGTAACTGTATGAAAATCTGTAAGTGCTTTTCACATATCTGACACTAAAATCCTTGACAGATGTCTTTCAACAATTGGCATCAATTTTACTGCACAAGAGACCGATGTGAATTTGATCAAATGGGCATTCGCATATACAATAATTTTGTCACCGTTGGCCAGATATTTGTCGGATATCTAAAAAATTGAAAAAAGGAGTGTTGACTTCATCAATATAAAAAAAATTTACTTTATTTTATTAATAAATTGCATGTTTGGATCTGTGGCAGATCTGGTTTCCCTCAGATTTAAACCTTTTTTCCTTTTCTAGTCATTGGGGGTTAATGCAGTTTTCTCCCCCCAGTGGCTGCTGGTGTTATTGCATTGCATTGCTGCTGGGTCAGCTGATGTTTGTGACAACTCCCACCATCCTTTATAAGGTCACCTGGTGCTTCAGCTGACTGTTGGTTATACAGTTCCTTTCAGGAGACCAACCTCGCAGTAGCAGCTCCCTGGTGTCAGCCATGTCTGGTGTTTGGAGCTCAGTTGCTGTACTATCTTTGTTGTGGAGTCTGCAGCGGCGTGCACAAGCTAAGTTCTGAGTTTTGTTACTTTGTAGTTTGTGCGTTCACCTTTTGGTATCGTGTTCCCCTCACTCTCATATTGTTTATTCCTGTTTATTTTCTTTGTGGTGCTGTTTACACTGTTCACCTCCTGGGGTGGGGGTTGGGGGTTTAGTTCAGGGTTTAACAGGAAACAGGGACAGGTCGGTGACTTGGGCTTCCCTACCTTCAAGGGTACCCCCAAGTTAAGGAAAGACAGGGCTTCCCCTAGCCTGAGGGACAGTTCATGGGCCCAGATTCCTCATCTCCTGTTTTCCTATTTCTGCCTCGTGACAGATAATGAAACAAAGGTAGACAAAAAGAGGAATCTCAATCAGCACCCTAGGAATAAAGTACTGAGTATAGGATTGAGCCACAAAAATGCATGATATCAAAAGTTTGTCATTCATTGGGAAAAAAAACCTATGCAAATTAAGAGGTGAGTACATCACTAAAATACGGGAGAATAGTAAAGTGCCTGTGTTGAGATCATGACTCGCTCATTCTTGTGTTTAAATGCTATTAATAAGCATCAGTATCAGAGTTTAAATGGAATAACAAAGTGCATGTGCATAGTTAGATCCTATTCAGTGATATTCACCCATTTGTATAGTGCACAGATCAGGATTTTCGTGGGCGGGGCGGCACCTGGGATTTTCTGATCTGTGTGCGTGCAATATACTTACATATACTGTTGGGGGCAGATCAAAGTCCTGCAGTGCGCAGGTGCCGGAAGAGGTCAAAGAGTCCCAGCACCTGCGCATTTCTGTACTTTGCTCTGTCCTCAATAGGGTAGAGAAGTACGGCTGTGCTGGAGCGCGATGCCGGGGAGCCTGTGTGGATGATGCATGGTCGCGACATCCACAAGAAGCAAGGAGGAGGGCGTCGATCATAAGATGGGAGGTGCTGGACCAAGACCAGCGACACCCATTGGGCCGGACCACCTTGCAGGGGAGTATAATAAAACTTATTTTTCAGTTCTTCCAGATTGGGTTGGGGGCTTATATACAGCATTACACAATGCTGTCTATAAGCCCTGAAAGGTGATGGCCGTAATTTACACTGGCCAAAACTGCTGACCGGTTCCCTTTAAAAATTATTTAAGACTTTAAACCATGATCTTGTACTTATTCACCTTTCTATTTGTAATTTTGTTTTAGATATTGGTAAATTTCAGTAATTGTTTTGTTTTTTACTTTTAGGCAATCCATTCTGTTGCTTGGCATCATGAAGGGAAGCAGTTCATCTGCAGCCATTCAGATGGTACACTGACCATATGGAATGTACGTTCTCCTGCCAAGCCCATACAGACAATCGTTCCACATGGTAAGAGAACACTATGTAATGTTACTTCTTTTCACACCACATGGACACCAAACTGTTGACCTAATCTTATCTTTTGTTAAAGAAAAAAAAAAAAAATCTTCTGAAAGGCGTTTTCTCTATGAAACCCATATTTACGCTTACGACTCCTTTTAGGCTATGTGCACGCGTTGAGTATTTTCTTGCAGAAATTCCTGCAAGTTTTCTGCATCTCTTGCCAGCAAAAACGCTGCTGCAAAAACGTGAGTTTTTACATGCATTTTTGTACAACAGTGAGGGCTTTTTTGAGCTAAATAAAGATATTTTAAAAAAAAAGTTTTGTGATGTTATTTCTTGGCTCACCACCACCTTTTTTTCATGCTGATGCAGTGTGGCATCAGGGTATTGGGATTAGGGCAGCAGCTGTCATTGACATGTAGCTCTAGGCTTAAGGTACCTTTACACTAAACGACTTACCAACGATCACGACCAGCGATACGACCTGGCCGTGATCGTTGGTAAGTCGCTGGGGAGCTGTCACACAGACAGCTCTCTCCAGCGATCAACGATCAGGGGAACAACTTCGGCATCGTTGAAACTGTCTTCAACGATGCCAAAGTCCCCCTGCAGCACCCGGGTAACCAGGGTAAACATCCGGTTACTAAGTGCAGGACCGCGCTTAGTAACCCGATATTTACCCTGGTTACCATTGTAAAAGTTAAAAAAAAAAAACACTACATACTCACATTTTGATGTCTGTCACGGTCCCCGCCGGCGTCCACAGGGTTAAAACTGCTTTCGGCAAGAGCGCTGCTAATGCACGCGCTGCTGCCGAGATGCACTGACTGTGTCAGCGCCGGCAGTAACAGCGGTGACGTCACCGCTGTGCTCTGCTTTACGGCCGGCGCTGACGTTGCAACGATATTGTTAACGATATCATTATGTGTGACTCCAGCTTTAGTGATGGAAAGCCCTACACCCTCATTACTAAGCCGATAAGTAAACAAACAAACCTACACACACATTGTCACCAGGCTATGTAGGAGCCTTAACAGAACAAATGTGCATAGGCTGTAACCAGACAACAACTGTTAATTTTAACCCCTTCCCGACCTGTGACACAGCGTATGCGTCATGAAAGTCGGTGCCAATCCGACCTGTGACGCATATGCTGTGTCACAGAAAGATCGCGTCCCTGCAGGCCGGGTGAAAGGGTTAACTCCCATTTCACCCGATCTGCAGGGACAGGGGGAGTGGTAGTACAGCCCAGGGGGGGTGGCTTCACCCTCCCGTGGCTACGATCGCTCTGATTGGCTGTTGAAAGTGAAACTGCCATCAAGAGCGATTTGTAATATTTCACCTAAAAAACTGGTGAAATATTACAATCCAGCCATGGCCGATGCTGCAATATCATCGGCCATGGCTGGAAATACTAATGTGCACCCACCCCACCCACCGATCGCCCCCCCCAGCCCCCCGATCTGTGCAGCGCTCCCCTCCGTCCAGTGCTCCGCTCCCCCGTCCTCCTGTCCGCTCCCCCCGTGCTCCAATCACACCCCCCGTGCTCCAATGAAACCCCCCCGTGCTCCATTCCCCCCTCCCCGCACAGTGATCCCCCCGTGCTCCGATCCACCCCCCTGCACAGCGATCCCCCACCCCGTGCTCCAATCCACCCGCACGCACACCGATCCTCATCCATGCTCCGACGCCCCCCCCCCGTGCTCCGACGCCTCCCCCCGTGCTCCGACGCCCCCCCGTGCCCTGATCTCCCCCCCCCCTTATACTTACCGAGCCTGCCGGTGTCCGTCTTCTTTCCCGGGCGCCGCCATCTTCCAAAATGGACCGGCAGATTCGTTCCAGAGTGAATTTTGATCACTGAGATAGGTTATATCTCAGTGATCAAAATAAAAAAAATAGTAAATGACCCCCCCCCCCTTTGTCACCCCCATAGGTAGGGACAATAAAAAAAATAAATAATTTTTTTTTTCCACTAAGGTTGGGGTAAGAACTAGGGGTAGGGTTAGGGGTAGGGGTAGGGTTAGGGGTAGGGTTCGGGATGTGCACACGTATTCTGGTCCTCTGCGGATTTTTCCGCAGAGGATTTGATAAATCCGCAGTGCTAAACCGCTGTGGATTTACCGCGGTTTTTCTGCGCATTTCACTGCGGTTTTACAACTGCGATTTTCTATTGGAGCAGTTGTAAAACCGCTGCGGAATCCGCAGAAAGAAGCGACATGCTGCGGAATGTAAACCGCTGCGTTTCCGTGCAGTTTTTCCGCAGCATGTGTACAGCGATTTTTGTTTCCCATAGGTTTACATTGAACTGTAATGTAAACTCATGGGAAACTGCTGCGGATCCGCAGCGTTTTTCGCAGCGTGTGCACATACCTTTAGAATTAGGCTATGTGCACACTGTGCGGATTTGGCTGCGGATTCGCAGCAGTGTTCCATCAGGTTTACAGTACCATGTAAACATATCGAAAACCAAATCCGCTGTGCCCATGTTGCGGAAAATACCGCGCGGAAACACTGTGTTGTATTTTCCGCAGCATGTCAATTCTTTGTGCGGATTCCGCAGCGTTTTACACTTGTTCCTCAATAGGAATCCACAGGTGAAATCCGCACAAAAAACACTGGAAATCCGCGGAAAATCCGCAGGTAAAACGCAGTGCCTTTTACCCGCGGATTTTTCAAAAATGGTGCTGAAAAATCTCATACGAATCCGCAACGTTGTCACATAGCCTTAGGGTTAGGGTTGGGTTGGAATTAGGGTTGTGGTTATGGGTGTGTTGCGGTTAGGGTTGTGATTAGGGTTATGGCTACAGTTGGGATAAGGTTTAGGGGTGTGTTGGAGTTAGAATTGAGGGGTTTCCACTGTTTAGGCACATCAGGGGGTCTCCAAACGCAACATGGCGCCACCATTGATTCCAGCCAATCTTGTATTCAAAAAGTCAAATGGTGCTCCCTCACTTCCGAGCCCCGACGTGTGCCCAAACAGTGGTTTACCCCCACATATGGGGTACCAGCATACTCAGGACAAACTGCGCAACAATTACTGGGGTCCAATTTCTCCTGTTACCCTTGAGAAAATAAAAAATTGCTTGCTAAAACATAATTTTTGAGGAAAGAAAAATTATTTTTTATTTTCACGGCTCTGCGTTGTAAACGTCTGTGAAGCACTTGGGGGTTCAAAGTGCTCAGCACATATCTAGATAAGTTCCTTGGGGGGTCTAGTTTCCAAAATGGGGTCACTTGTGGGGGGTTTCTACTGTTTAGGCACACCAGGGGCTCTGCAAACGCAACGTGACGTCCGCAGACCATTCCATCAAAGTCTGCATTTCAAAAGTCGCTACTTCCCTTCTGAGCCCCGATGTGCGCCCAAACAGTGGTTTACCCCCACACATGGGGTATCGGCGTACTCAGGAGACACTGGACAACAACTTTTGGGGTCCAATTTCTCCTGTAACCCTTGGGAAAATAAAAAATTCTGGGCTAAAAAATTATTTTTGAGGAAAGAAAACGTATTTATTATTTTCACGGCTCTGCGTTATAAACTTCTGTGAAGCACGTGGGGGTTGAAAGTGCTCACGACATACCTAGATAATTTCATTTCGGGGTCTAGTTTCCGAAATGGGGTGACTTGTGGGGGGTTTCTACTGTTTAGTCACATCAGGGGCTCTGCAAACGCAACGTGACGCCCGTAGAGCATTCCATCAAAGTCTGCATTTCAAAACGTCACTACTTCACTTCCGAGCCCTGGCATGTGCCCAAACAGTGGTTTACCCCCACATATGGGGTATCAGCGTACTCAGGTGAAACTGGACAACAACTTTTGGGGTCAAATTTCTCCTGTTACCCTTGGGAAAATAAAAAATTGCGGGCTAAAAAATCATTTTTGAGAAAAGAAATTTTTTATTTTATTTTCATGGCTCTGCGTTATAAACTTCTGTGAAGCACTTGAGGCTTCAAAGTGCTCACCACACATCTAGATTACTTCCTTTGGGGGTCTAGTTTCCAAAATGGGGTCATTTGTGGGGGATCTCCAATGTTTAGGCACACAGGGGCTCTCCAAACGCAACATGGTGTCCGCTAATGATTGGAGCTAATTTTCCATTTAAAAAGCCAAATGGCGTGCCTTCCCTTCTGAGCCCTGCCGTGTGCCCAAACAGTGGTTTACCCCCACATATGGGGTATCTGCTTACTCAGGACAAACTGGACAACAACATTTGTGGTCCAATTTCTCCTATTACCATTGGCAAAATAGGAAATTCCAGGCTAAAAAATCATTTTTGAGAAAAGAAAAATTATTTTTTATTTTCATGGCTCTGCATTATAAACTTCTGTGAAGCACCTGGGGGTTTAAAGTGCTCAGTATGCATCTAGATAAGTTCCTTGGGGGGTCTAGTTTCCAAAATGGGGTCACTTGTGGGGGAGCTCCATTGCATAGGCACACAGGGGCGCTCCAAATGCGACATGGTGTCCGCTAACAATTGGAGCTAATTTTCCATTCAAAAAGTCAAAAGGCGCGCCTTCCCTTCCGAGCCCTGCCTTGTGCCCAAACAGTGGTTTACCCCCACATATGAGGTATCGGCGTACTCGGGAGAAATTGCTCAACAAATTTTAGGATCCATTTTATCCTATTGCCCATGTGAAAATGAAAAAATTGAGGCGAAAAGAAATTTTTTGTGAAAAAAAAGTACTTTTTCATTTTTACGGATCAATTTGTGAAGCACCTGGGGGTTTAAAGTGCTCACTATGCATCTAGATAAGTTCCTTGGGGCGTCTAGTTTCCAAAATGGGGTCACTTGTGGGAGAGCTCCAATTTTTAGGCACACGGGGGCTCTTCAAACGTGACATGGTGTCCGCTAAAGAGTGGAGCCAATTTTTCATTCAAAAAGTCAAATGGCGCTCCTTCCCTTCCAAGCCCTGCCGTGCGCCCAAACAGTGGTTTACCCCCACATATGAGGTATCAGCGTACTCAGGACAAATTGGACAACAACTTTCGTGGTTCAGTTTCTCTTTTTACCATTCGGAAAATAAAAAAATTGTTGCTGAAAGATCATTTTTGTGACTAAAAAGTTAAATGTTCATTTTTTCCTTTCATGTTGCTTCTGCTGCTGTGAAGCACCTGAAGGGTTAATAAACTTCTGGAATGTGGTTTTGTGCACCTTGAGGGGTGCAGTTTTTAGAATGGTGTCACTTTTGGGTATTTTCAGCCATATAGACCCCTCAAACTGACTTCAAATGTGAGGTGGTCCCTAAAAAAAATGGTTTTGTAAATTTCGTTGTAAAAATGAGAAATCGCTGGTCAAATTTTAACCCTTATAACTTCCTAGCAAAAAAAATTTTGTTTCCAAAATTGTGCTGATGTAAAGTAGACGTGTGGGAAATGTTATTTATTAACTATTTTGTGTCACATAACTCTCTGGTTTAACAGAATAAAAATTCAAAATGTGAAAATTGCGAAATTTTCAAAATTTTCGCCAAATTTCCGTTTTTATCACAAATAAACACAGAATTTATTGACCTAAATTTACCACTAAGCCCAATATGTCACGAAAAAACAATCTCAGAACCGCTAGGATCCATTGAAGCGTTCCCGAGTTATTACCTCATAAAGGGACACTGGTCAGAATTGCAAAAAATGGCAAGGTCTTTAAGGTCAAAATAGGCTGGGTCATGAAGGGGTTAAAGAAAAAAAAAAGGTGTAGTCTCCTTCATAATTTTAATAACCAGCAGAAGGAAAGCCGACTGCTAGAGGCAGATGTTTATTTCCTGGGAAGGGGGTAATAACCATGGAGCTTCCCAGGCTATTTATATAAACTCCTAGCTGTATGCTTAGCCTTTACTGGCTATTAAAATGACGTAGGGTACCCCTATAATTAATAACCAGCAAAGACTATGCAGACAGCTGCGGGCTAATGTTAATAGATTAGGAAGGGGCCTTGAATATTGGGCCCTTCCAGACTAAAAACATCAGCGCTCAGCCACCCCAGAAAAGGCATATCTATAAGATGTGCCAAATCTTGGCGCTTAGCCTCGCTCTTCCCACTTTTCCTGTAGCGGTGGCAAGTGCGGTTCAAATTTGTGGGGTTGATGTTACCTTTGTATTGTCGAGTGACATCAAGCCCACAGGTTTAGTAATTTAGTATAAGACGCCTATCCATTAGTAACCCCATAGTGAAATTGTATAAAAACAGACACCCAGAATAATGTCTTTTATTTGAAATAATGACACAGGCTCCTTTAATGAATCTTAATTAAACCATACTCACCGAACGCCTAATCCACCGACGCCAACGTCTCCTGAAGCAAAAATAATATAATAAACCACAATATTCCTCACTTGTCCACTGAGAAGATAATCTATAATGTCCCACGACGATCCTCATCACTTTGAGAGTAGTCACATCAGTGAGGCAGCCTGTGATACACTGCGGGAGCGATTACCTCCTGTCAGTGTATCACTGAGCTGCTGTGAGAGTTCACCAGCTGATCAGCTCCGGTAATCTGCCTTACGGTACCCCTGCTGTGTGGGAAAGTTGTCACGCAGCGGTGCCGTAAGTGAGAGCATCGGAGCTGAGGAACTCCGGTGAACTTTCATGGCAGCTCAGTGATACACTGCGGGGGCTATTACCTCCTGTCAGTGTATCGCCTGATAGAGCGGTCACATCTCTCTGATAGAAAGAGGGGTAAAACGCAATACAAAAACTCAGCAAATCCGCAAACATTTTTATACCTGCATTTTTGCTGCGGGTTTGACTGACTCAGTTGAAGTCAGTGGGTGAGGAAACGATGCAGAAATGCAAAAAGAATTGACATGCTGCAGAAAAAACACACTGCAAATACTCATGGAAATTTAATGATCATGTGCACAACACTTTAGGATAGTCATTGAATTACCTTGCATAAGGATTCCATTGTGTGTTTAGACCTTTTCCGCTCATAAAAAATGCTGCGAAAATGTGTAAAAAACGCATTGTCTGCACATAACCTTACTGTTAAAGGGAATCTGTCCCCAGGTTTTTTACCACCCTATCTGAAAGCAGCATAATGTAAGTGCAGAGACCCTGATTCCAGCAATGTATCACTTACTTTACTGGTTGCTGCAGTTTCGATAAAATCATTGTCCATTGTAGATCTACCAGATCTCTGTATAACAGGGGTGTCAAACTGCATTCCTCGAGGGCTGCAAACAGGTCATGTTTTCAGGATTTCCTTGTACTGCACAGGTGATAATTTAATCACCAACTCATTATTTGTGTAGGTTGTACACCCCTGCTGTATAACCCAGCCTGCACCACTGACTGGCAGCTTTCTGCTTCTGCACAGTGTACGCATCTGTTAATCAGTGGTGTGGGGGAAGAGGTGTATAGAGCTTATGAATAAGGAAGAATACTCTACTATAGTGATAATTTTGTGGTTGTAAAATGTGACTACAGCAAACGCCCCAGTTAGTGATTCATCTCTGAAGTCAGCATCTCTGCCCCTACATTACGCTGCTATAGATTGGGTAGCAAAAACCTGTTGTTGTATTCCCATTTAACCCCTTCCCGACCTGTGACACAGCGTATGCGTCATGAAAGTCGGTGCCAATCCGACCTGTGATGCATATGCTGTGTCACAGAATGTTCGCGTCCCTGCAGATCGGGTGAAAGGGTTAACTCCAATTTCACCTGATCTGCAGGGACGGGGAGTGGCTTCAACAGCCAATCAGAGCGATTTTTAATATTTCACCTATGAAAAGTGGTGAAATATTACAATCCAGCCATGGCCGATGCTGCAATATCATCGTCCATGGCTGGAAACACTGGTCTGCCCCCCCTCACCGCCACCGGTCCCCCCCAGTCCTCCGATCTGTGCTCCGCTCCCGTCCGTCCTCCTGTCCGCTCCCCCCGTGCTCTTGTCCGCTCCCCCCGTGCTCTTGTCCGCTCCCCCCGTGCTCTTGTCCGCTCCCCCCGTGCTCTTGTCCGCTCCCCCCGTGCTCTTGTCCGCTCCCCCCGTGCTCTTGTCCGCTCCCCCCGTGCTCTTGTCTGCTCCCCCCGTGCTCCAGTCTTACCCCCTGGGCTCTAGTCCAACCCCCTGCACTCCGATCCACCCCTCCCGTGCTCTGATCCACCCCCCGTGCTCTGATCCACCCCCCGTGCTCTGATCCACCCCCCCGCGCTCCTATCCACCCCCCCATGCTCCGATCCATCCCCCCGTGCTCCCTCCCACCCCATCATACTTACCGAGCCTCCCGGGATCCGTCCGTCTTCTCCATGGGCGCCGCCATCTTCCAAAATGGCGGGCGCATGCACAGGTTTTATCACAGTGATCAAAATAAAAAAAAAAATAATAAATGACCCCCCCCTTTGTCACCCCCATAGGTAGGGACAATAATAAAACAAAGAATTTTTTTTTTTTTTCACTAAGGTTGGGGTTAGAACTAAGGTTAGGGTTTCGGTATGTGCACACGTATTCTGGTCCTCTGCGGATTTTTCCGCAGCGGATTTGATAAATCTGCAGTGCTAAACCGCTGCGGATTTATCGCGGATTTACCGCGGTTTTTCTGCGCATTTCACTGCGGTTTTACAACTGCGATTTTCTATTGGAGCAGTTGTAAAACCGCTGCGGAATCCGCAGAAAGAAGTGACATGCTGCGGAATGTAAACCGCTGCGTTTCCGTGCAGTTTTTCTGCAGCATGTGTACAGCGATTTTTGTTTCCCATAGGTTTACATTGAACTGTACACTCATGGGAAACTGCTGCGGATCCGCAGCGTTTTCCGCAGCGTGTGCACATACCTTTAGAATTAGGCTATGTGCACACGGTGCGGATTTGGCTGCAAATCCGCAGCGGATTGGCCGCTGCGGATTCGCAGCAGTGTTCCATCAGGTTTACAGTACCACGTAAACCTATGGAAAACCAAATCCGCTGTGCCCATGGTGCGGAAAATACCGTGCGGAAACGCTGCGTTGTATTTTCCGCAGCATGTTAATTCTTTGTGCGGATTCCGCAGCGTTTTACACCTGTTCCTCAATAGGAATCTGCAGGTGATATCCGCACAAAAAACACTGGAAATCCGTGGTAAATCCGCAGGTAAAAGGCAGTGCCTTTTACCCGCGGATTTTTCAAAAATGGTGCTGAAAAATCTCACACGAATCCGCAACATGGGCACATAGCCTTAGGATTAGGGTTGGAATTAGGGTTGTGGTTAGGGTTATGGCTACAGTTGGGATTAGAGTTAGGGGTGTGTTGGGGTTAGTGTTGGAGGTAGAATTGAGGGGTTTCCACTGTTTAGGCACATCAGGGGTCTCCAAACGCAACATGGCGCCACCATTGATTCCAGCCAATCTTGTATTCAAAAAGTCAAATGGTGCTCCCTCACTTCCGCGCCCCGACGTGTGCCCAAACAGTGGTTTACCCCCACATATGGGGTACCAGCATACTCAGGACAAACTGCGCAACAATTACTGCGGTCCAATTTCTCCTGTTACCCTTGTGAATATAAAAAATTGCTTGCTAAAACATAATTTTTGAGGAAAGAAAAATGATTTTTTATTTTCACGGCTCTGCGTTGTAAACGTTTGTGAAGCACTTGGGGGTTCAAAGTGCTCACCACACATGTAGATAAGTTCCTTTAGGGGTCTAGTTTCCAAAATGGGGTCGCTTGTGGTGGTTTCTACTGTAAAGCCACATCAGGGGCTCTGCAAACACAACGTGATGCCCGCAGAGCATTCCATCAAAGTCTGCATTTCAAAACGTCACTACTTCACTTCCGAGCCCCGGCATGTGCCCAAACAGTGGTTTACCCCCACATATGGGGTATCTGCGTACTCGGGAGAAACTGGACAAGAACTTTTGGGGTCAAATTTCTCCTGTTACCCTTGGCAAAATGAAAAATTGCGGGCTAAAAAATCATTTTTGAGAAAAAATGTTTTTTTTTATTTTCATGGCTCTGCGTTATAAACTTCTGTGAAGCACTTGGGGGTTCAAAGTGCTCACCACACATCTAGATTAGTTCCTTTGGGGGTCTAGTTTCCAAAATGGGGTCATTTGTGGGGGATTTCCAATGTTTAGGCACACAGGGGCTCTCCAAACGTGACATGGTGTCCGCTAATGATTGGAGCTAATTTTCCATTTAAAAAGCCAAATGGCGTGCCTTCCCTTCCGAACCCTGCCGTTCGCCCAAACAGTGGTTTACCCCCACATGTGGGGTATCAGCGTACTCAGGACAAACTGGACAACAACACTTGGGGTCCAATTTCTCCTATTACCCTTGGCAAAATAGGAAATTCCAGGCTAAAAAATCATTTTTGAGGAAAGAAATTTTTTTTTTTTTCATGCCTCTGCGTTATAAACTTCTGTGAAGCACCTGGGGGTTCAAAGTGCTCACTATGCATCTAGATAAGTTCCTTGGGGCGTCTAGTTTCCAAAATGGGGTCACTTGTGGAGGAGCTCCAATTTTTAGGCACACGGGGGCTCTCCAAACGTGACATGGTGTCCGCTAAAGAGTGGAGCCAATTTTTCATTCAAAAAGTCAAATGGCGCTCCTTCCCTTCCAAGCCATGCCGTGCGCCCAAACAGTGGTTTACCCCCACATATGAGGTATCGGCGTACTCAGGACAAATTGGACAACAACTTTCGTGGTTCAGTTTCTCCTTTTATTAGTGGGAAAATAAAAAAAAATTGTTGCTAAAACATCATTTTTGTGACTAAAAAGTTAAATGTTCATTTTTTCCTTCCATGTTGCTTCTGCTGCTGTGAAGCACCTGAAGGGTTAATAAACTTCTTGAATGTGGTTTTGAGCACCTTGAGGGGTGCAGTTTTTAGAATGGTGTCACTTTTGGGTATTTTCAGCCGTATAGACCCCTGAAACTGACTTCAAATGTGAGGTGTTCCCTAAAAAAAAAAATGGTTTTGTAAATTTCGTTGTAAAAATGAGAAATCGCTGGTCAAATTTTAACCCTTATAACTTCCTAGCAAAAAATAAATTTGTTTCCAAAATTGTGCTTATGTAAAGTAGACATGTGGGAAATGTTATTTATTAACTATTTTGTGTCACATAACTCTCTGGTTTAACAGAATACAAATTCAAAATGTGAAAATTGCGAAATTTTCAAAATTTTCGCCAAATTTCCGTTTTTATCACAAATAAACGCAGAATTTATTGACCTGAATTTACCACTAACATGAAGCCCAATATGTCACGAAAAAAGAGTCTCAGAACCACTAGGATCCGTTGAAGCGTTCGAGTTATTACCTCATAAAGGGACACTGGTCAGATTTGCAAAAAACGGCCAGGTCATTAAGGTCAAAATAGGCTGGGTCATGAAGGGGTTAAAGGTAACCTTTCAGGTCCAATTACGCTATTAATCTTCAGATATAGTGTTAATCTGCAAATTATTAGCATTATGAAAGTTCCCGGCGGCTGTACTGAAAGTGCGATACCTGAAATAAAATTAACCACCTTTGTCTTGGGAGCTGCCGGCTGTCAGTCATGCAGGTGTGCCTGCATCGCTTCAGTCACCGTTCAGAGTACCCAGGGCGTCAGCTGTAAGTACACCCTGATACTGATTGACAGCCGAGTCAATACCAGGGCGTACTTACAGCTACCACAATCAGTACTGTGTGCGCTGACTGTATTTGTGCGTGGCACACATGCCTGACTGAAAGCTGGCAGCTCCTGGTGAGAAAGTAAATTTTCTCCCTTTCAGTGCAGCGACTGGGCACCTACATAACTCTAATAACGTGCAGATTAACCATTGATCTGCCAGTTAATAGTGTTATTGCACCTGATAGGTCCTTAGGAATATGGAGAATGTTAGAATTGCTTTTAGGAATTGTATGTTTTTAATTTTTTTTTTGCTTGCTTTATTTTGTTACACATGACTAGTGATCGTAGTAGTTATTATATGAACAGACATGTGCAATTCATACATTCATCGTGCAGTGATATCAAATACCAGTTGTCGGGTTTTTTTTAGTTGGGGTGAACTCCTTGAAAAAATATTCTTTGGTTTATGAGTAGACATTGTTTTTCAACTTTTTTTTTCCCTTCCTGAATAAACGAGTTGACGATCATTTGATCACTTCTATACTTTGTAGCACATTCTGAGAACAATTTGTACAAGTTAAGAAATCTTCACGGCAACATGGTGCAGTAGGATTTTTGCTGATGGCAGCGATTTCTGGATGTTTGTCATGAAAATAAAGGAATAGCGGAAAGCAAATGGTCCTGACAAAACTTAGATTTTAGTTGGGATTCATTATTGTTCAAGCGTCTGTTTCTCGTAGTAGGCAAGTCGGAACAATTTTTGCTCACTCGAGTGTTAATAATTTTGAGGCTCGCTGCTTGTTAAAATACATATTACGTTTATTTCAGAGTCAACATAATAGTTCTATACTTTTCTAGTGTGCGTGCAAGGTCAGTCTGGAAAATGTTCTGCATGCAGATGAGCGGGTTATAATTTATTGAAGGGCTCGCAGCCTTCCTCTGCCATGGTGTTGCAGGAAGCTCCAACAGTAGAGGTCATGTTGTCTAGGAGTTGTAAAGAAAGGAAGCGATGTAATGAAGATGATGATGATGATGTAAAGGAACAGCTGTTATGGACAACAAGTATAGCAGCAGCACATTAAAGTTTAACTAAATGCATGGCATAAAAGCAGCAGGATAGTGACATGTTCACTCTAATAGAAGAGTTTCCAAAGAAACATAAGTTTAACAATCAGTTGTGTCACCATTTTAGAAGGAATCAAATTGCTCCCAGTAAGAGAAACAAAGGGATAATCTTGTAGATATAATACATTTTAATGGCGAACCAAAATAAATAGTTAAGTGCTTCAGCATTTAATATAGTCTTAGCACAATGCATAGTGTCACTGGAAAAAGTACTATTGATTTAATTTGGATGTCTCACATCAGGGAAATAAGTTGTAAGGGAAATTCCCAACCAGTTTAACAATGCATGTTTTCAGGTTCCAGTACACAATTTAATCAGTTCTTACCCATGATCTAACACTAGGATGAGTCGGTCAGCAGCCCCATCGCATGTTTCACGTAGGCTTCCTCGGGGCACTGTACATTTTATGAATAAAGCTATTTACTAATTTTTAAACTGACTTTTTACTCCCTGTTTTTTGGTGTCTCAAGACGTATCCATAACATATCAGGTCTGTTAACCTAATGGTTTATGGCCTTGACTTTGATTGTTTTTCCTAATTATGAAATCTGTTTTAATGATATTGGTTTCATCATATGATAAATAGTTGCAAGTAAAATTTGTGTATGAGTTAACCAAGATGATTGTCTATAAAATGATGGTAGTCTCATGTGCGAAGCAGTAGTGGATGGTGAGATATGAAGCCTGAAGGTCAAAAGTTCTAAACACTGTACCCTTTTACTTGTCCATATAATGGCTTGCACCATTCACACAGTATAAATTGCCTTTCAGTCATGTCATGTATACCCCCTCCTACAGCCCTAATTCCAAAAATGTTGGGATGATGTGTAATATGTTAACAATGCAATGATTTTGGAAATTTCCTATAGCCAGATTTTATGTACAACAGAAGAGCGCCTACGCCTGACCATACAGGACCATGGTCTGATATGCCACAGCTGCTGGCCAGGAGAGAAATTTAGACTATACAGAAATTACAGCATGGGATCGCAGCTGCTTCTTTCTGTGAGGTAAAACATGTGACGTAGCTAGGAAGGACATGGTTAAATCTAAGCTCTACATTGTTTTATTAGGAACACCTACATGGTTTCTCTAAGAATCAGGAAGTAGATTCAGGGAAGCTAACCAGCCAAGATATGAGCTCTAGCTGGGAGAGATGTACCAGGGTCTCTCTGAGGCAAATGTGGTAACTGGTGAATGTTCAGGCAATGTGCACCAGACTGGATGATTATTGAGAGATGTGACAGAATTTTCTCTCTGAGAAGAGGTTGCACAGGGTGTGTGAAGAGAACTGCAAGTGTCAATGGCTGCTATGGACAAAGCTGTTTTGTTTGACCATGCTGGGACTAGCTCACCTGTGAGTGAGTAGCCAGTGTCTGTCCTGTTTAATTAGCGCCTGGACACGGCTAGGTATTTGTTTGAGTTTATTTTGGTGCTGTGCAACAGGTGGAAAGCAATAAAAACTGCATGTGTTTGGACCAAAACAGCATTGCCTGTGGGAACGCCATCTAAGGCCGAATGCCTATTGCCTATGAGGGAATGTGAATCCCTACAATTGGTGGATGTAATGCGGGTATAAAGTCCAAGAGAGCACAGGCGATTTCATTGTAAGGATTGGATTTCCTGGATAAAAGAGGACTACAGCATTGCATATGCAGTCTGAAAGCATGGAGGAGCTGTCTGGCCGGAAGGTGACATTGCCTCTTTTATGGCGTGGCTTGTGGAGTGCTAGGAGCTGTCTCTTTAAGTTGAGTTGTGCAGAGGAGATCCAGATGCCATGATGCCAAGGGCTCATGGACTGCAGCATTGGCCGGTGCTACTCCTACTTTTCTGGAGCTGGACCTCAGGAATGTCAGTGACTGAAATGGTGTCCAAGTAACTGGACTTCGGGAATTTGTTTTGGTGCTGTGTAACCTGTGTATAGCAATAAAAACTGCACGTGTTTGGACCAAAACTACATTGCCTATGTTAAGGCTACCTAAGACTGAATGCCTAATGCCTTCCAGAGCGAGTGAAACCCTACAATGTTTAAAAGCAGGAAGGGAAATGTTTTACCTCACAGATAATCAGCTGTGATCCCGTACTGTCCTGTCTGTATACTCTTTTGCATCCTCTTCCCCATGAGCTGTGGTATGATCAGGCCATGTCCCTGTACCATCAGACACAGCCATTACACAGTACACAACAGGGGAACATTTATAAGATTGAATACTGAAAATAGCCCAGAAAGATGAAATAACCTGGGAGGGATATACTGTAATGCATATTCCTAGGCTTTCTCACTTAGTGCCTTTATATAGTGAGGAATACAAAACCTACTCAAGAAGTGAATATAAAAAATACAAAATATCAGAAACTTAAAATAATTTTATTGATCGCAATATTAAAAGCAAGGAGAAAATGCCAGCAAATATCATGAAAAATACCACAGTGCAAAAAATAATAAATACATTATTGGAGGCACGGATCACATAACCTGAAATATACATAGATGCATACCACACCAAAATAATCCTAATAAAGTGCAGATTTATAGGCAGATTCTAAAATCTGAATAATGTGCATACAGTTGTGGCCAAAAGTATTGACACCCCTGCAATTCTGTCAGATAATACTCAGTTTCTTCCTGAAAATGATTGCAAACACAAATTCTTTGTTATTATTATCTTCATTTAATTTGTCTTAAATGAAAAAACACACAAAGAATTGTCCTAAAGCCAAATTGGATATAATTCCACACCAAACATAAAAAAGGGGTGGACAAAAGTATTGGCACTGTTCGAAAAATCATGTGATGCTTCTCTAATTTGTGTAATTAACAGCACCTGTAACTTACTTGTGGCACCTAACAGGTGTTGGCCATAACTAAATCACACTTACAGCCAGTTGACATGGATTAAAGTTGACTCAACCTCTGTCCTGTGTCCTTGTGTGTACCACATTGAGCATGGAGAAAAGAAAGAAGACCAAAGAATTGTCTGAGGACTTGAGAAGCCAAATTGTGAGGAAGCATGAGCAATCTCAAGGCTACAAGTCCATCTCCAAAGACCTGAATGTTCCTGTGTCTACCGTGCGCAGTGTCATCAAGAAGTTTAAAACCCATGGCACTGTGGCTAACCTCCCTAGATGTGGACGGAAAAGAAAAATTGACAAGAGATTTCAACGCAAGATTGTGCGGATGTTGGATAGAGAACCTCGACTAACATCCAAACAAGTTCAAGCTGCCCTGCAGTCTGAGAGTACAACAGTGTCAACCCGTACTATCCGTCGGCGTCTGAATGAAAAGGGACTGTATGGTAGAAGACCCAGGAAGACCCGACTTCTTACCCCGAGACATAAAAAAGCCAGGCTGGAGTTTGCCAAAACTTACCTGAAAAAGCCTAAAACATTTTGGAAGAATGTTCTCTGGTCAGATGAGACAAAAGTAGAGCTTTTTGGGCAAAGGCATCAAGAAACATCATAGCGTTTACAGGAGAAAAAAAGAAAAAAAAGGCATTCAAAGAAAAGAACTTTGTCCCTACAGTCAAACATGGCGGAGGTTCCCTGATGTTTTGGGGTTGCTTTGCTGCCTCTGGCACTGGACTGCTTGACCGTGTGCATGGCAATATGAAGTCTAAAGACTACCAACAAATTTTGCAGCATAATGTAGGGCCCAGTGTGAGAAACCTGGGTCTCACTAGAGGTCATGGGTCCAGCAGGACAATGACCCAAAACACACTTCAAAAATCACTAGAAAATGGTTTGAGAGAAAGCACTGGAGACTTCTAAGGAGGCCAGCAATGAGTCCAGACCTGAATCCCATAGAACACCTGTGGAGAGATCTAAAAATGGCAGTTTGGAGAAGGCACCCTTCTAATATCAGGGACCTGGAGCAGTTAGCCAAAGAAGAATGGTCTAAAATTCCAGCAGAGCATTGTAAAAAACGCATTGATGGTTACCGGAAGCAGTTGGTCGCAGTTATTTTGGCTAAAGGTTGTGCAAACCAAGTATTAGGCTGAGGGTGCCAATACTTTTGTCTGGCCCATTTTTGGAGTTTTGTGTGAAATGATCAATGTTTTGCTTTTTGCTTCATTCTCTTCTGTTTTTTTTTTATTTAAGACAAATTAAATGAAGATGATAATACAAAAAAATTGTGATTGCAATCATTTTCAGGAAGAAACTAAGTATTATGTGGAAGAATTGCAGGGGTGTCAATACTTTTGGCCACAACTGTAAGTAGTATACAAGGGATGACATAAATACTAATTTCTCAGTGATCCGTGACTCCCCAGGACTCCAGCTCCAACGTACGTTTCGCCAGCGTGGCTTTCTCAAGTAGTGACTGAAGTATATAGCCATGCAGTTGGATCAATGGGGTGAATATAGTGAAATCCTACTGGATGATACGCACTGGTATAGATACCAATTAGCAAGTGGCGCATCGCTACGGCGCTGACCAGGGACGAACATTGATCCCATTGATGGTAACACCAACCAATGGCAATGACATGTCCTCACGATGCTCTATCGGCTACTGATCTTTTGCCCAGTTGACGAGTTTCTCGTCGGCGTCGCATTTATCTAGGATGTGTGTGGCGCTCATTTGCGGACACTGAGCATGGCAGTAATGCTATTTGTTAATGGGTTCTGATATCCTTAGCCACTACTGATTTGCCATACGAATATGCATGCCACAGTCATGTGAATGCACAACTAATTAAACAGGATATGATATTTTCTAATACAAGGTAACATACAGTGGGCATACATTGCCTTACGAAAGTATTCGGCCACCTGGAACTTTTCAACCTTTTCCCACATATTATGCTTCAAACATAAAGATACCAAATGTAAATTTTTGGTGAAGAATCAACAACTAGTGGAACACAATTGTGAAGTTGAATGAAATTTATTGGTTATTTTAAATTTTTGTGGAAATTCAAAAACTGAAAAGTGGAGCGTGCAATATTATTTGGCCCCTTTACTTTCAGTGCAGCAAACTCACTCTAGAAGTTCATTGTGGATCTCTAAATGATCCAATGTTGTCCTAAATGCCTAATGATGATAAATATAATCCACCTGTGTGTAATCAAGTCTCTGTATAAATGCAGCTTCTCTGTGATAGCCTCAGGGTTCTGTTTGAAGCACAGAGAGCATTATGAAGACCAAGGAACACAACAGGCAGTTCCGTGATACTGTTGTGGAGAAGTTTAAAGCCGGATTTGGATACAAAATGATTTCCAAAACTTTAAACATCCCAAGGAGCACTGTGCAAGCGATCATATTGAAATGGAAGGAGTATCATACCACTGCAAATCTACCAAGACCCGGCCGTCCCTCTAAACTTTCACCTCCAAACAAGGAGAAGACTGATCAGAGATGCATCCAAGAGGCCCATGATCACTCTGGATGAACTGCAGAGATCTAAAGCTAAGGTAGGACAGTCTGTCCATAGGACAACAATCAGTCGTACACTGCACAAATCTGGCCTTTATGGAAGAGTGGAAAGAAGAAAGCCATTTCTCAAAGATATCCATAAAAAGTGTCATTTAAAGTTTGCAACAAGCCACCTGGGAGACACACCAAACATGTGGAAGAAGGTGCTCTGGTCAGATGAAACCAAAATCGAACTTTTTGGCAACAATGCCAAACGATATGTTTAGCGTAAAGGCAACACCGCTCATCAGCCTGAACACACCATCCCCACTGTCAAACATGGTGGTGGCAGTATCATTGTTTGGGCCTGCTTTTCTTCAGCAGGGACAGGGAAGATGGTTAAAATTGATGGGAAGATGGATGGAGCCAAATACAGGACCATTCTTAAAGAAAACCTGTTGGAGTCTGCAAAAGACCTGAGACTGGGACAGAGATTTGTCTTCCAACAGGACAATGATCCCAAACATAAAGCAAAATCTACAGTAGAATGGTTCACAAATACAAATATCCAGGTGTTAGAATGGCCACGTCAAAGTCCAGACCTCAATCCAATCGAGAATCTGTAGAAAGAGCTGAAAACTGCTGTTCACAAACGATCTCCATCAAACCTCACTGAGCTTGAGCTGTTTGCTAAGGAAGAATGGGCAAGAATTTCAATCTCTCGATGTACAAAACTGATAGAGACATACCCCAAGCGACTTGCAGCTGTAATCGCAGCAAAAGGGGGTGCAGCAAAGTATTAAGTTAAAGGGGACGAATAATATTGCACGCCCCACTTTTCAGTTTTTGAATTTCCTCAAAAATTTAAAATAACCAATAATTTTCATTCAACTTCACAATTGTGTTCCACTTGTTGATTCTTCACCAAAAATTTACATTTGGTATCTTTGTTTGAAGCATGATATGTGGGAAAAGGTTGAAAAGTTCCAGGGAGCTGAATACTTTCGCAAGGCACTGTATCTGCCATTTTTCCATTGACACCACTATATCTTCCACAGATCACGCATTGTATTCAGTGAAATATTTCGAGGGAGGAGGGATGGACATGTACCTGGTGTTGGGTTTATACCTATCGTTTAGGCTTCTCTATCCATGTATGACACCCCAGGGTATTATCAAAAATTCCTGTGATAAGCAGTTGCCACTCTATCAATCTAAAGATAATTAATTTCATTTTATTTTATCCATACCCTAAATTAGTTTGCATCTTTTAGCACAATGAAATAAATGTTGTGTTTTATAACCTGCTAGTGAGGATTACTATTTATTGGGTCTCAATCCTTTTAGCAATTTGCATTTATAGGATTCTATCAGCACCGGAACTTTTTTTAACACATCCAATTGTGGAATGTATTATTCTGAGATCTATTGACTGAAGTGGACTTTGTTGGTGGGAAACCCCTTTTAAAGGGAATCTCTCTACATTTGACCCATCTAAATAATATTGGCATATAGGCTACAGAATGTTGTAAAAAAAAAAATAACATCCCTGTGTGTTTCATATCGGATGCCTTGTTGCTGAGAGATCCTCGTTTATCACTTTTATGTAAATGACCTCTTCCAGGCTATGGGGAGGATGTTTCCTTGATAATTCTGCCCCCAGAGCTTATTTTACAAGAAGGGGGGGAGTTACCAGTATGATGTGTAATGGCTTCTTTCTGCTCTCCTGATCTCATTGCAGAGCTTTGTTTGGTTTTATAACTGACCCATTTGCAGATTTCTCTCCCCTTCGGCTTCCAGCTCACAGGCAGACATGGTTATAATATTGCTACGATGCAGCAAAGCTTGGCGAGCTGCAAAAATCTGTTTGCAATGAGACAAAGTTAATTTGTCCTGTTCTGTACTAGTTACTTTTGTCTCACACTGGTAACTTTCCCTTTATGTAAAATAAGCTCTGGAGGCAGAGTTATCTTCTAGACACCATTGTCCCCAGAGCCTGGAAAAGGTCATTTTACATGGTGATAAAAGATGATTTCTGAACAACATAATATCTGATATGAGACGCAAAGGAAGGACGTTTTTCAGCAGTCTATAACCTGTATGTCCATATTAATAGTTTACTTGGGTCAAATGTGGTGACATAGTCCCTTTAAAGAACTGCTTTTTGCAGAATGAGTCGTGACTTTTCTGCATACGTTCACCACTATAGGTCAGTGTTTTTATACAGAATCCCTATATAGTTGTGTCCATTTAATATCTTGGTCATGCTTTACCATAGAGGTGCTGCTTACAGTGATTCCAGTTGGGAATGCGGTGCAGTAAACACCACACCAGTATGCATCACTTCTGTCACTAAGTCTCAGTATTGGAATCTGGCTGCGCGTTTCCAGGCAATAGATGCTTGTTTATGATTCCAATAAGATTGTGGGAAATAAGCATCGCCATGGCAACAGCAGGCATGTCATGTGAAAACCGCATTATCAGCTTCTGCCTCACCGAGGTTACAGAGAAGCTGTGCAGCTTATTGCCAAATGACAACTGACAACATATCGTTTAATTGGAAATGTATTTGTCATGCAGAGGGCTAATAATGCAAAGGGCCGTCCTGTGCTCTGGTCAGTAACACAGGAGAACATGCCCTGCATGGAATGGACTAGTAGATTGTATTCATGGCACTCTTTGATAATAGCCTGCCTGTTATGTCATGTTATAATTGGTGGCTACTTGTCTGTGGCCGAGCAGTATGTGGAATCACACGAGCGCGGTTAGTGGGCCGATCCATTGTGTATAACCTCGTCTATTACGGTAGTTTTTCCATACCTGCAATCTGTAAGGGTCTGTTTCCACGTGCAGGAAACGCTGCGTGTCTGACGCTGCATAGAGCCGCAGCGTCAGACACGCAGCGTCCAGATGTTACAGCATAGTGGAGGGGATTTAATGAAATCCCGTCTCCACTATGCGTGGTAACACGCACGCGGCGGCCCTGCGACTCCGGACATGCTGCGCGTCTTTTCAGATCGCAGCATGTCCGTATATCTTGCGGCGACGCTCCGTCGCCGCAAGATATAGCACAGGGCCCTATGGTGGGGAGCGATGATGCCGGATGTGTGCTGTGAACACATCCGGCATCATCGCGTCCCAGAAAGGGGGCGGGGCTTACCGCAGAGCGGCTAAGCCGCTCCGACGATACCGCCGGCCATCCTGAACGTGGACACGCAGCCAAACAGTGCACAGGACCTAGAAGTAGTAGTTCTGCAAAGACCAGAGGTTTTCCACTTCACATATTGAGAGATTCACTCTGTGGACAGGAATTATGTAACCATCGCATTTCTCTTATCTATTTGTAGGATTTCTACAGGTGAATGAAATAATCGAAAAAGCTTGAATAGTCTGGATGTTTCAGCCGTATGAACAGCTGGTTAAACCTGATTAGCAGCACTCAAATTATGTTTAAGGAGCAGTTCACTCTGCATTCATGCCTCCATCTGAATTCCCGAAAATGGGTTTTTCGAACATGATGGTGTAATTGAGTTGACTAAAGGTTTATTCACACACATGATTTTTCCACGTATGAGAAAAACTGACGGATCAGACTTTGATCAGTGTGTGGTTCGAGTGTCATCTGTTTTTCTTGAATGTGAAGACCTTTTTCACAGACCCTTTGCCTGTGTTCAAAGTTGGCCTTCTTTTCAGAAGTGCACAAAACTATGGCGGACGGCACTTTTATGCAATCCTAAAAAGATGGTTACCGCCGGATCACAGGTCAGATGGGATCCACAGTGCCTTAATCTGTGTCATTATAGGGAATCTTCTGCTGGGGTTGCGTCTGATCACGTATTTCAGAGATTTACATGGAAACACCAGTGTAAGCGCCCCAGAGCAGAGGGCAGGATAAATGGGAGACGGGATGAAAAAAAAATCAACAGCATGTGAAGAATTAGGGTTTATGTATGTTTTACTTCATTCCTCGTGCAGTATACGTGATTAGGGGACTTTATTCTTCGCGACGGTGCGATTACAGCGATACCAGATTTATAGCGTTTTTTTCTGTTTGGCTGCTGTCACACACTAAAAGACACGTTATATTGCAAAAACCGTTTTTGCATCCCTATATTTAGATAGCTATCATTTTTAAATTTTCGGCGAACAGTCATGTTATGGCTTGTTTTTTGTGGGACGAGTTGACGTTTTTATTGGTACTACGTTCGGGCACATCAATTTTTTTTTATTGCTTTCTATTCCGATATTTGGGAGGCAGAATGAACGAAAACCAGCAATTCAGGAATGTTTTTTTTTTTTTTTTTTAATGCAGTTCTATGTATGGTAAAATTGATAAGATATTCTTAGGGTCAGTACGATTATAGCGATACCACATTTATATAGTTTTACCTATACTTCAGACATACCATTTTTATTTACATTCATCTGTTTGATTCTTTTTTTTTTTTTTTTTTTTTTTTTGCGATATGATGCTAAAGCATTTTTTTGCCCCTTTTTTTTTTTAAACTATGTTCACTGAAGAGGTTAACTAGTGGGATAGTTTTATAGGGTGGGTCGTTCCGGAAGCGATGATACCAAATGTGTACTTAATTTTGTTTATTTTTACTTTTACAAAAATGATAATAGCTGCTAGGAAACCACTGCTAAGGACAGGCAACAAGCAGAAGAGACTTGTTTGGGCTAAAGAACACAAGGAATGGACATGAGACCAGTGGAAATCTTTGCTTTGGTCTGATGAGTCCAAATTTGAGATCTTTGGTTCCAACCACCGTGTCTTTGTGCGACGCAGGAAAGGTGAACGGATGGACTCTACATGCCTGGTTCCCACCATGAAGCATGGAGGAGGAGGTGTGATGGTGTGGGGGTGCTTTGCTGGTGACAGTGTTGGGGATTTATTCAAAATTGAAGGCATACTGAACCAGCATGGCTACCACAGCAACTTGCAGGGGCATGCTATTCCATCTATTCCATCCGGTTTGCGTTTAGTTGGACCATCATTTATTTTTCAACAGGACAATGACCCCAAACACACCTCCAGGCTGTGTAAGGGCTATTTGACTAAGAAGGAGAGTGATGAGGTGCTACGCCAGATGGCCTGGCCTCCACAGTCACCAGACCTGAACCCAATCGAGATGGTTTGGGTGAGCTGGACCGCAGACTGAAGGCAAAAGGGCCAACAAGTGCTAAGCATCTCTGGGAACTCCTTCAAGATTGTTGGAAGACCATTCCTGGTGACTATCTCTTGAAGCTCATCAAGAGACTACAAAGTGTGTGCAAAGCAGTCATCAAAGCAAAAGGTGGCTACTTTGGAAAACCTATAGAATATAAGACATAATTTCAGTTGTTTCACACTTTTTTGTTAAGTATATAATTCCACATGTGTTAATTCATAGTTTTGATGCCTTCAGTGTGAATGTACAATTTTCATAGTCATGAAAATACAGAAAAATCTATTAATGAGAAGTTGTGTCCAAACTTTTGGTCTGTACTGTATATATTTACAAATTTTAAAATATTTTTCTTACGATTTTACATGGTCACAGGATGGGACATCAGCTGCATTGCACAGCATTAGATCATCATCTCACGTGCAGGGTGGAAGCAAGTCAGCTCTGCTTCTAGTCCCTGGGTGACCCCGCAGCCATCTTTCGGCCCGGGGTTCACCATGGAGTTCCTCGGTACTACGTGATCTCAATGGTGTTGAGCTGATGGGAGTGCAGAGGGAGGGAGTGGCATCAGAGGGGTTTAACACCCAAGATGAGGCTGACACATAGAGACATGTAGAACTGACACCCGCATTTGATTGCAGCGGCGCTCAGTGTGAGTGATGATCACACCATATATATACTTCTGTTTGTGAGAATGAAGCTGCCTCTGTCGTATATGTAAGACGCATGTCAGGGAGCGGTTAAAATGGGTATACTCCATATAAATTAAAGTTGTTCGGGATGATTTTTTTTTCTTTTTATTGTCTTAAGAACTTACAAGCAGGTAGTTGCTAACTACCCACCTGTTGTCTGACACTGATCTTTGGCAGCTCAGAGCGGTCACGGCTCGTTCTTGCCGATGTCTCTGCGGCTTCCGATGACATCACATTGACAGACCAACTGCTACTTTTCCGCTCTGCTCTGTTGTCGGGACGAGACTTGACGTCAGCAGTCATGCCTTGTTGACAGAGTAGCCCAGAAGAAGAGATACGTTTGACGTGAAGTAGCAGAATTACTCTGAGCTGGCGCTGGGTAAAACCGAATGGTACCATACTTTGCAAATATCTGCCTATCAGTACTAGACCCCATGAGAGAGTCCCAGAAAACCACTTTAAAATAGGTCATTTTTCTAATCTAAAATCTTGCTTTACTTGGGATTTATTTGCTAGTTTCTTACTGAAATGAAAATTGCCTCTCAGATTTATCAAACGGGTTCATTTGGCATGTTGATGAATCACAATTTACAGATGCATTAACTTGTCATTTAGAGAGATTCTGAATCCTTTACCTGCTAATAAAAGCTTCAAAAACCATTTTAGAAAAAGGCATTGAAAGGATTAATTGTTTCAACTTCTTAACTTTCAGATGCCCATTTTCTGTTACAATCTAATACTTTTGAGTATTCACTGTAATTTTATGTTTTAAAATCGAAAGTATTTCTAGTGTAATGTTGCGTTTGGCGGGCACGTCAAAACGACGCACGGGAACGCATCCGCATGCAATGCATGTCCACGCGTACACAATGTTAAATATAGGCACGCAAGACGCATGCGTATCTTAAAGGGAAGGTGCCGCGTTTTAATATTGTAAAAAAAAAAAACCACCTCTTTAATTGCTTATTTTTACAAGTTATTTTCAAGTGCATAGTATTTATTGTTTTTTTTTTATTCATTTTTTTTTTCTGCCACTGGGCGCCGCCATTTTCATTTGCAGGACTGTAAGTGTAGCTGCACGACACTTAGTCTTCACATACGGCAGCCCTGGACATAGAGATCTGCAGTCGGAAGGCGACCCCATAGCTAGCATTGTCTGCTCTCTGCTCTGATGTGGCCACGCCCCCTGGGCTGTCTCCACATCACAGCAGAGGCAGGAGATCGACGCCATCTTGCTTCAGCCTACAGTGGAGTGTACCTGTGAGCTCCACTGTGACTGAGCTGTGCTGTTGGAGGGGCAGCTCCATCTGTCTCCCCTCACACTCAGCGGCCGTTCCCTGTCCTCTGCTGCCTGGTGTGTGGCTGAATCTCTAGAATCGCTAGAGAGTCTGAAGTGCTGTGGTCTGATGTCCTCTTATCAGGAGCTGCAGAGAGGTAACAGAGGGGGATGGGGGAGGCTCTGTGCTGCTCCGACCTCTCACTGCAGTTCCTCACAGGACATCAGACCCTGCATCTATCACTATATTGTGCTGAGCCATGTATCTAATCCTCTCCTGTGTAATACTGTCTGCTGAGCAGTGTATCTAATCCTATCCTGTGCTGACCTGTGTATCTAATCCTGTGGAATACTGACTGCTGAGCCGTGTATCTAATCCTCTCCTGTGTGATACTGTCTGGTGAGCCGTGTATCTAATCCTATCCTGTGTGATACTGTCTGCTGAGCAGTGTATCTAATCCTATCCTGTGCTGACCTGTGTATCTAATCCTCCTGTGGAATACTGACTGCTGAGCCGTGTATCGAATCCTCTCCTGTGTGATAGTGTCTGCTGAGCAGTGTATCTAATCCTATCCTGTGCTGACCTGTGTATCTAATCCTCTCCTGTGTGAGTGTCTGCTGAGCCATGTATCTAATCCTATCCTGTGCTGACCTGTGTATCTAATCCTCTCCTGTGTGATAGTCTGCTGAGCCATGTATCTAATCCTATCCTGTGCTGATCTGTGTATCTAATCCTGTGGAATACTGTCTGCTGAGCCGTGTATCTAATCCTCTCCTGTGTGATAGTGTCTGCTGAGCCGTGTATCTAATCCTCTCCTGTGTGATACTGTCTGCTGAGCGGTGTATCTAATCCTCACCTGTGTGATAGTGTCTCCTGAGCCGTGTATCTAATCCTATCCTGTGCTGACCTGTGTATCTAAGGCTATGTGCACACGTCCGGATTTTTAGCATTTTTTTTGCGGAATTTCGCCATAAAAACGCTATAAATCCGCTAAAAAAACGCATACCGCAAAAAATCCGGATATGCTCTATCTTTTTGCGGATTTTTTGCAGATTTCCTATCAAAAAGGACATTCCGGAAAATAAAATAAAAAAACGCAAAAAAAAACCCGCAAAAAAATGCGCAAATTCCGCGAGAAATCCGCGCGAAAAAAGCACGCGGATTTCTGGCAGAATTATCAGGATTATGTCAGGAAAAAATCCTGACGTGTGCACATAGCCTAATCCTGTGAAATACTGACTGCTGAGCCGTGTATCTAATCCTCTCCTGTGTGATATTGTCTGCTGAGCCGTGTATCTAATCCTCTCCTGTGTGATACTGTCTGCTGAGCCGTGCATCTAATTCTATACTGTGTGATATTATGCTGAGCCGTGTATCTAATCCTCTCCTGTGTGATACT
Organism: Ranitomeya imitator; assembly: GCF_032444005.1. Lineage (NCBI taxonomy): Eukaryota > Metazoa > Chordata > Amphibia > Anura > Dendrobatidae > Ranitomeya > Ranitomeya imitator. Next base: position 133,938,992 of record NC_091286.1, read on the forward strand.
GTCTGCTGAGCCGTGCATCTAATTCTATACTGTGTGATATTATGCTGAGCCGTGTATCTAATCCTCTCCTGTGTGATACTGTCTGGCGAACCGTGTATCTAATCCTCTCTTGTGTGATACTGTCTGGTGAACCGTGTATCTAATCCACTTCTATGCACTCCTCTCCCCCCTGCATATCTTTCCCCATTGCACACACAACTCAATGCGTGCGATAACAGGAGCTGCGGGCGTCATGCTGTATTATGGCATTATGTGAGATCTATATGACGGTATTATGTGATCTGTATGGTGGTATTATGGTTGATCAGTATTGTGAGAATTATATGGTGGTATTGTGTGTGATCTATATGGCAGTATTATGTGAGAACACTGGCAGCATTGTGTGTGATCTATATGGCGGTATTATGTGAGAACACTATGGCAGTATTGTGTGATCTATATGGCGGTATGTGAGAACACTGGCGGTATTATGTGTGATCTATATGGCGGTATGTGAGAACACTGGCGGTATTATGTGTGATCTATATGGTGGTATTATGTGAGAACACTATGGCAGTATTATGTGTGATCTATATGGTGGTATGTGAGAACACTGGCGGTATTATGTGTGATCTATATGGCGGTATTATGTGAGAACACTATGGCAGTATTATGTGTGATCTATATGGCGGTATGTGAGAACACTGGCGGTATTATGTGTGATCTATATGGCGGTATGTGAGAACACTGGCGGTATTTTGTGTGATCTATATGGCGGTATGTGAGAACACTGGCGGTATTATGTGTGATCTATATGGTGGTATTATGTGAGAACACTATGGCAGTATTATGTGTGATCTATATGGTGGTATGTGAGAACACTGGCGGTATTATGTGATATCTATATGGTGGTATGTGAGAACACTGGTGGTATTGTGTGATCTATATGGCGGTATGTGAGAACACTGGCGGTATTATGTGTGATCTATATGGTGGTATTATGTGAGAACACTATGGCAGTATTATGTGTGATCTATATGGCGGTATGTGAGAACACTGGCGGTATTATGTGTGATCTATATGGCGGTATGTGAGAACACTGGCGGTATTATGTGTGATCTATATGGCGGTATGTGAGAACACTGGTGGTATTATGTGAGAACTGTATGACAGTATTGTGTGATCTATTTGATAGTATTATCGGTATTATGTGAGAACACTATGGCAGTATTATCTTCAGAAAGCGGACCCATTCTATGGTGGTTCTGGCTGAGCACCTGCACGCGGGTCTGGGGTAATAGAGGGGCAGCAGGACCTCCAGTTAGGTGCAGTCAGGGGAAGGCTGGTGAGGCAGGTGAAGAGAAGCGTCTCATTTTTATTGTTACTATATGGCTACATTTCCTTCCCAGCGTCACCCCAGACTGCGCCTATCACCTCGCTTTCACATATTGCCAGGACAGGATGGAGAAGACAGGATCTGAGGAGGGGAATGGGGTCGGCATGCAAAGTCTGGATCAGAACAGGCCATCAATCCGCAGAAATGTTTCCAGGATTTCTGTGGAGCAAACAAGCAGACGGTCCATCCATGTGTATAAAAGACAGCGCTCTATGTACAATCCCTGGCTGCCCCGCACACCGAACAGGGGGCCCCCATAGACCAGCACACTGCTCTCCTGAAATACTCTGTGCTGCTGTCACCCTGCTCCCTCCACCACATATCTCCCAGAATCCATGCTGCCTGCCATCCTTGGCGACCGTAGACTTGTCAGTATAAGGCTGCTTTCACACTAGCATCGGTACGGGCCCGTCGCAGTGCGTCGTACCGACGCATGCTGTGAAAGAAATGCCCGACGTGGGCAGTGGAAGCAGTCTTACGACGCTTCCGCTGCCCCATTGTAAGGTCTGGGGAGGATGGGGCGGAGTTTCTGCCGTGCATGTGCGGTTGAAAATGGCGGACTCGACGCACGAACGTTACATGTAACTTTTTTTCTGGCGGCGGTCCACCAAAACATGACGCAACCGTCACACGGCAGTTACGACGTGTGGCAATACGTCACAATGCGTCGGTAATGTTAGTCTATGGGGAAAAAACGCATCCTGCAGACAACTTTGCAGGATGCGTTTTTTCTCCTGAATGACTCATTGCAACGTACAGCCAACAACGCTAGTGTGAAAGTAGCCTAAGGGTATGTGTCCACGTTCAGGATTGCATCAGGATTTGGTCAGGATTTTATGTCAGTATTTTTAAGCCAAAACCAGGAGTGGAACAATTAGAGGAAAAATATAATAGAAACATATGCTCCACTTCTGTACTTATCACCCACTCCTGGTTTTGGCTTACAAATACTGACATAAAATCCTGACCAAATCCTGATGCAATCCTGAACGTGGACACATACCCTAAGGCTGCCGTCCACTATCAGTATTTGGTCAGTATTTTACATCAGTATTTGTAAGCCAAAACCAGGAGTGGGTGATAAATACAGAAGTGGTGACGTGTTTCTATTATACTTTTCCTCTAATTGTTCCACTCCTGGTTTTGGCTTACAAATACTGAGGTAAAATACTGACTAAATACTGATAGTGTGACGGCAGCCATACTCTGCAGTCACCAACAAAATGGCTGCTCACTGGGTTCCTGAATATCATCCTCTCTAATCCCTTAGCAAACACCCAGAAGGGGAGGAGAGGAGACATCACACACGTCAGCAGACTCCGCCCATAATTACTGCAGTGCAGTAATGTGAGCTATTTGTACACTAGGTTTTTCTGAAATTTCAACAGCTGCTCCCCCTAGTGTTGAAAAGTGGAAATTCCAAAACTTTTCAAATTATTTTTCATATTTTACTAAATTATAAACAAATGATAATATTTTTTAAGAAAATGTAATCATTAATTCTTTACATTTTTACAATTTCTGTAAAAAAAAATTTTTTGATGGCACCTTCCCTTTAAGGAAAGTACGCTGGCCTACTCTGCGCACAAACGCTTATGTGAAACTGGCCTAGCATAGGACATCTGCCTTCATCACAACTCAACACTGTATTACAGTCCAGTAAGTGAGAATTCTGTACTTCAACCTGTGGTTCCACGTCCTCTCTTACTCTTATGTGACCTAGTTTGCTACCATGACTTGTACTTGGCTTCTCTGTTTGCTGATGCATTCGAACTTCAGCCCGTGGCACTCTAAATCTTACGTTCCCTGTTAAGTCCTGTCCTGTTACCACTCTCAGTTACAAACTCGGGACTGTACTGTTAGGCATCCTGTCCTAGGACCTGTCTCCGGTGCTTCCTCTGTCCTTAAGTCACTTTTTTTTCCCCTCTACTCTGGATCTCGCTATCCACTGTCTCGGTCTCCACTCAGGTCAGGGACACCCACGTCATGCGGCTCTACTTACTATTCAGACCACAGGTCTGCATGTGATACACACTGGGCCCGATCTGTCTTCCTGACAAAAAACGGTCTCTGTTCCTTCACCTTGGCCCTTCACATTCTGAGCTAGACCCAAACCTTTACTCCAACTCCCTACTCTCATTCATAATCCAACCTATCACTAATAACGTATGTCATAATACACATTACAACCATCCGCGTGTCTTCAAGGGGGAATGAGTGCAGTATATCAATCTCTTTACACAGCTACACATCAAACCTGTGACATTCTTCATTCTGGAGCTGCCAGCACTTTGCAGGCATTGTGATGATCTCATACATTGTCATATTGTAGTTTTTGGGGGATTTTTTCCCTTTAACTTTGAGTAGATTTTTAATGACATATTATGGATCTTTGTTATTTGGTCGTTTAATATGTTGGAGAAGGATATTTTATGTTCAGTTACTGCCAGAGTTTGTTACCATCGCCTAATATAGTAAACTGCACTATAAAATACATTTAATATGAACGTCGTATTTGTATCCTAGGTAAACAGATAAAGGACGGAAAGAAACCAGAACCATGCAAGCCTATTTTAAAAGTGGAGTACAAAACAACAAGAAATGGGTGAGCAAACTATTAACAATCTGTATATTTAACACAAAGTGCAGTAAGACTTTGTTTACATCATGTCTGAGCATTCCATACAATTACATATGCGGTATTTCCCTTAGGCTTTTGTTGTTGTTTTTAAAACTACTATGTTGTAATCATTTTTGTGATTGCGTGCAGTATATGAGAACATCAGAAACTGCTCTTTCCTGACAAAAAAAGGTTCTAATTTTTTCACGTTGCACCCACATACTTAAAGGGAACCTGTCACCCCCAAAATCGAAGATGAGCTAAGTCCACCGGCATCTGGGGCTTATCTACAGCATTCTGTAATGCTGTAGATAACCCACGATGTATCCTGATATATGGGAAAAAGAGGTTATGTTATACTCCCCCATGGTCTTCTCGCTGCGGTCCGGTCCGATGGGCGTCACGGTCCGGTCCGGGGCCTCCTATCTTAATAGGATGACGTTCTCTTCTTGTCTTCACGCTGCGGATTCGACGCAGGCTTACTTTGTCTGCCCTGTTGAGGGCAAAGTACTGCAGTGCGCAGGCGCCGGGCCTCTCTGATCTTTCCCAGCGCCTGCGCACTGCAGTGTACTTTGCTCTGCCCTCAACAGGGCAGACAAAGTACGCCTGCGCCAGAGCCGCAGCATGAAGACAAGAAGAGGACGTCATTATAAGAAGATGGGAGGCTCCGGACCGGACCGTGACGCACATCGGATCGGACCGCCCCCCAGGTGAGTATAATCTAGTCTCTTTTTCTCATCTTTCAGGATACATCGGGGGCTTATCTACAGCATTACAGAATGCTGTAGATAAGCCCCTGATGCCGGTGGGCTTAGCTCATCTTCCATTTTGGGGGTGACAGGTTCCCTTTAAATATTTGAATTGTATGTAATATACCAACACAAATTGACAAATATTTGTGGTGTAAAGGAAATGACACATGGTTTTTTTAAATATTTTACAAATATACATTTGAAAATTGTGATGTGCATTTGTAGTCAGCCCCCCTGAATCATTACTTGCTGCAATTACTGCTGCAAGTTTATTGGGGTACCAGTTTTGCATATCTAGAGGGTGAAATTTTCCTTTATTTTTGTAAACTTAATCTAGCTCATTAAGATTGTGGCAAAAATTGAAAGGTGCTGTTCAGACGCTCTTCATCCAGATTCTCAAATGGATTTGGTCATTCGAACACCTGAAAATGCTTTGCTCTAAACTATTCAATTGTGGCCCGGACAGAATGTTTAGGGTTGTTGACTTGATGGTAGTTGAACCTATTCCCCAGTCTGAAGTTTTGCAGACTCTATTAGGTTTTTCTCCAGGATTGCCTTGTATTTAGCTCTAACTTCCTATCAACTCTAACCAGCTTCCTTTGCCCTGCTCAAAAAAATCATCCCCACAGCATTATGTTGCCATCACCATGTTTGACAGTGAGGATGGTGTTTTCATGGTGATGTACAGTGTTAGTTTTTCCCAACAAATAGCGTTTTGCATTTAGCCTAAAAAGTTCTAATTTGGTTTCATCTGACCAAAGCACCTTCTCTCACTTGCTAGCTGTGTCCCCTACATGGCTTTCTGCTAACTGCAAATTGGACTTCTTACGGCTTGCTTTCGAAAATTGCTTTCTTCTTGCCGGTCTTCAATAAAGGACAGATTTGTGGAGTTATCCTCTGGACAAATTCTACCACCTGAGATCTGAATATCTGCAGCTCCTCCAGATTAACCATAGGCTTCTTGGTTGCTTCTCAAGTGCTATCCTTTCCTTGGCATGTCCCTTAGGTGGACAGTCATGTCTTCATAGGTTTGCAGTTATGCCATACTTCTTCTATTTTTGGATGATGGATTGAACCAGTGATCTGTGAGATATTAAGAGCTTGGACTATTTTTGTTTATAACCAAACCCTGCTTTACTCTTCTCCACAACTTTATCCGTGACCTATCTGTTGTGTTCCCTTGGTTTTCGTGATGCTATTTGATCCCTAATGTTCTCAAGCAAACGTCTGAGGCCTTCACAGAACAACTGTAGTTATACTGAGATTAAAATACACATAGGTGGACTCGATTTACTAATTATGTGACTTCAGGAGGCAGTCACTCAAGATTTTATTTAAGGGTATCAGACTACAGGGAGTTGAATACAAATTTTCATATTTATATTTTTATTAATTAGAAATCCATGTATTATTTCCATTATACTTCACAAATACTTGCTAATTTGTGTTGGTATATTACTTAAAATTCCAATAAAATACTTTTAAGTTTGTGGGAGTAACATGAAGAAAAATGTGGAAAAATTAAAGGCGTATGAATAATTTGTAGGGACCTGTCATTTAGCCTCCATGTGACACTTATTGTAGTCCCATGTGTAAAGGTACTGGTTCTTCTATGAGCACAAGTACTGGAGATCTTCTCTCCATAAACTAGAGATGTTCCAGTGACAATGTGACATCATTGTGTAACATCCTGTAGAATTGCATAAGTAGCAAAAACTTATTCTGGAATAAGTTTAGCATTTGTTTTTCATTTGGCCTAATTCGAAATATCTGCGAAATACAACAGCCAATATACTGGATGTAATGACATACTATTGGCTGGTTTCTTTGTATGTTTTTGATGTCTTATTAGCATGAATGAAGATTCAGTGTTCTATGGGCTTTAGCAAGAAATGCTGTGTAAATGTGTACTCAAATGAGCAAGTTTTGTCACTTCTTAATAGCTTTTGAATGTCTTTAATTGAATACGTTTGTTTTGTGTTTTTTTTTTTTTAAATTGACAGCCAATTATTGGAAGTCCTGTAGAAACCAGTACTATCTTCCAAAGATTGGGAAATGTATATTGAAATCAGGAGATCTGCACAAAAGCCTGACATTTTAATAGGGAAATGTAGACTTTTCATATCCGCTGTAAGACACCATATAAAATCTGCAACATTATTATTAGCAACTGTATAATTGGCTAGTACGCCGGACACAATTTGCATATATGGCATTTTTATACCAGATGCACATCTCAAAATTAGCTTGTATTCTGCTCCGGAGACGCAGCTGTTTGAATTGTATCTCTGTGGACAAACGTCATTTTTAGTTAACTTGACATGAAAAATGTAGATGGGGAAAAAAGTTTATAAGCCTGCATATAACAATAGATTTTTTGTCTTGTTTATCAACTGTTAACAAAAACTTGCAAACGGTCATTTTGTAACATCAACTGTTGGAACAAAGATCAAACAAAGTTATTTTAGTTCTTTTATTTTAAAGGGAACCTGTCACCCCGAAAATCGCCGGTGAGGTAAGCCCACCGGCATCAGGGGCTTATCTACAGCATTCTGTAATGCTGTAGATAAGCCCCCGATGTTACCTGAAAGAGGAGAAAAAGACGTTAGATTATATACTCACCCAGGGGCGGTCCTGCTGCTGGTCCGGTCGGATGGGTGTCTCTGGTCCACTGCGGCACCTCCCATCTTCATTCCAAGACGTCCTCTTCTGATCTTCAGCCACGGCTCCGGCGCAGGCGTACTTTGTCTGCCCTGTTGAGGGCAGAACAAAGTACTGCAGTGCGCAGGCGCCGGAAAGGTCAGAGAGTGACAGGTTCCCTTTAAAGCATTACTGCATGTAGTCCCTTAGTGAAATTGTGATAAACTAGTTATTTAACCCCTTACCGATATCCACTGTATATGTATGGCGCAAGTCTGTAACAGGTGTATGGAGCTCGCTGACAGGGTGAGCTCGCCCCGTAATCCATGGCTAAGGCTAGGTTCACATTGCGTTAGGGCGATCCGTTTAACGGATCCGCTACTAAGCAGATACTAGCCATTGCCATACATTATCGCAACGCATCCTAACACATGTAAAAATCAGCATGCGTTAGCGATGATGCGTTACTTTGTGACGCACCCTCCAACGCGGTCTACCACGTTTTTTGGTACGTTAGATCTAACGCACTGCGAATGGACGCGTTCGCTGTGCATAGACCTCTATTGCTAACGCATGCCAACACAGTGGTACCATGCCTTAGCGCGATTGTAGAAGAAAAAAGATTTTTGCCATCAGCGTTAGCGCATCCGTTTAACGCATCTGTTAAATGGATGGCACTAATGCAATGTGAAACTAGCCTAACATAAAACAAAATTTCAAAAAACATCACAGAAAAAAAGATACAGCCTTACCAACACCAGGTCAGATTTCCAATGCACTTGGCAGGATGCAGCAGACCCCCATGATAAATGCTCGCTCCATAACCTAGCAGGTAACAGCTGCAGGTGGCGCAGAGATCCACCCACGACTATTAAGCTGTTAAATGCTGCTGTCAAACTCGGACAGCAGCATTAACAGTATGCCGGCTTGCGGGTGTATCATTCTATTAATTCCGAGACGTGATGGCTGGGCGGCATCGATGGGTTGCTTGGATTTTTTTTTCCAGTACACTATGTGGGTAAAATGTATGGTGTCATTAAAAATTACAACTCATCTTGCAAAAAACAAGCCCTCATATGTCTATGTAAACAGAAAAAATAAAAAGGTTATGTGTCTTGGAAGAAGGGTAGGAATAAACGAAAAGAAAAAATGGAAACTGGCCATATCGAGAAGGGTTAATGTTTATCTTTCAACTTTCTTTTTATTGATGAAGATGTATAGTACAGGAAAAGAAATAAACAAATTACACAAAACAAAGTGTCCGATATTACGACACATGCAGGGAGAAAAGATAATCATGTAGAATCACAAAGATTAAATTGAACGGGGCTAAAGGACCCAACTTTAACCTTTAACTAATGGGCTAACTTGAGAAGTCCAAAAAAGTGGAATATAGCGGTTCTAACTTAACCTTGGGGTTATGTGTGTCAGTAACTTAGAGTTATGGAAAAGAGAAAGGCGAGGGGGGAAAGTGAGAGGAAGGGGGGAGGATTAAGGGGAGAAGGAGAAAGGATCCGGAAGGAGGTGATGATCCAGGGCAAGGTGATACTCCAGGACGAGCCATCCCATATGTGGTATTGCTTGTAAGAGAATATTAATCAATTAGTTTTCTGCGGCTATTGAGGTATTTGATAAAAACTCAGGGCTGGAAGGGTACACGGACCACGGCTCCCATATGTTCCGGAAAGAAGCAAGAGACTCTTGAGTGTTAGCCACTAATTTGGCTGTATAGTATAGTAGATCTATTTTATCTAGGACTTGTTTTTTAGTGGGGATAAGAGTAGACTTCCATAGGGTGGGGATTAGGTATTTTCCAGCCGCTATAATATTACCAGCCAGTTTGGACATCGGTGATTCTTTGGGCCAAAGGGGGTGGGGGGTTAAGTAGCACAGACTGAGGATCTAGGGATGGAACTCTGCCTAGTACTGAGAATATAATATCTGCTATTAGTTGCCAATAGCGCATGATTTTTGGACAAGACCACCAGATATGTAGGTAGGAACCCACATCGGAGCCGCATCTCCAGCATGTCTCGGAAGTGGGTGGGTGCCACAGGTGTATCTGGGAAGGGGAACGATACCATCTTGATATCACTTTATAAGAGTTTTCTTGTAACTTCACACATTGGGAAGGTCCATGTGACTTATTATAAATGGAAGTAATCTGGTCTTGTGTGAACGAAATATTGAGATCCCGTTCCCAGAGTCCTATAAATGCTCTCTTGGCAACGGCTTTTTCGGTAATCAAAGTTTTGTAGAGTTTTGAAAGGACTTTTTTTGGTGGATTATGTTGAGCGCAGAGTTGTTCAAAGGGTGTGATTGGGCGGAATAGATTAAGCTGATCTTTTTTTTTTATAGCAATAATCCCTCAATATTTTATAGTGAAGGAAAGTGATGTTTAATTGGGGGTTAGATGCCTGGAATTCTGGGAAGCTCATCATTGAGCCTTCAATGAAAGACATCGATTGGTAGCGGTAATCTGGGCACGTCCCATGGGGTAATTTAAGGGGGATGTGGCCAATGACATCCTGTATTGTCAGAATTGGGGAGATAGGTGGTGTCAGTTTAAGAAATTCGGTTCTCCAAATTTTGAGTATAGCTATTGTTTATTCATTAGAAAGAAGTTGATTTAAATTAGAGTAGTCATGTAATAATGCTATGGTTCTCAGGGGGATAGGGGCGAGGTGTTCTTCAATGGGCAGCCATAGCTTTTAAGTGGGTCTTCTGATCCAGTCAACTACTCTAGTGAGCATAGCGGCTTTATAATATTGGAAGATATCAGGGAAACCCATGCCCCCTTCTGATTTTGGTAAAGCCAATGTGGTAGCATTGATTCGAGGGAGTTTATTGTTCCAAATGAAGTTAGTAAAGAAGGAATTAATTTTGGCCAGATATTGTTTTGGAATGTAGATGGGGAGCATCTGGAAGAGGTATAAGAATTTAGGTAATATGCTTTTCAGCAGGTTTTTTCTACACATCCAGGATAGGAAGGGGGCTTTCCAGGAGTTGACCGTGGAAGTAGCCTGTTTTAGTAAGGGCATGATATTGAGTTCCAAGAGTTCTCCCATCAACCTTCCAATTTTGATACCCAGATTTGTTATAAATTTGGGGGGCCACTTGAAAGAGTAAAGTGTTTTCAGCCTATCAATTTCGGATTTGGGAACGTTGAGGCTCAATGCTTCCGACTTTGTGATGTTGATTTTGTAGTTGGATAGTTCTCCATAAAGCTCTAATGTGCGGACGAAGGCAGGGATACCCCTCCAAGGGTCAGACAACACTACCAGGAGATCATCTGCAAACGCTGCGGACTTGTGGTGGAAGCCGCCCACTTGGATCCCTTTGATATCTGCATCATGTTGGATGCATTGGATAAGAGGCTCCATAGCCAGCACATATAGGATCGGAGAAAGGGGACATCCCTGCCTCGTACCATTTTGGATATAGAAGGAGTCGCGTAAGAATGTCCAGTCCACCCTGTCAAAAGCCTTTTTGGCATCTGTCCCCAATAAAACAAGAGGAGTCCCGTGGATTTTTGCGTATTGAATCAGGTGGAGAATTCTGGAGGTGTTGTCCCTCCCCTCCCGGCATGCCACAAAATCCGTCTGGTTGGGTGAAATGAGTTGTGGTAATAGCTCCGCTAGTCTCCTTGCAATAAGACTTGCATACATTTTTAGGTCCACATTAAGCAGGGAAATAGGTCTGTAGCTTCCACAACTTTCTGGGTCTTTCCCCTCTTTATGAAGGAGGGAAATGTGAGCTTCTAGCAATTGGGAGGGGAAAGGTTTGGGAAGGGTTAATATTTATATACCAGATTTTTCAGACTATAAGACACACTTTTTTTCCTCGAAATATGTGGAGGAAAATGGGGGGGTGGTTGCATAGTCCGGATGTACCGGCTCTGGCTGTGTTGGGGAGGTGGGAGAGCGTCATCGGCGGAGTAGTGGGTCACAGAGGCAGGAGCCAGCTAACTCCTGAGCCCACTGCTAAAGAGAAATTAATATTCACTGCATTACAAGCCCTTGGGCGTGGAGGGCAATGATTATTAATTTCTCTCAAATAGGATCCTGGTATGCATGGCCCCATCAGAAAATATATACCGTATATACTCGAGTATAAGCCGACCCGAGTATAAGCCGACCCCCCTAATTTTGCCACAAAAAAATGGGAAAACTTATTGACTCGAGTATAAGCCTAGGGTGGAAATGCATTTACCGGTGAATTTTAAAAATAAAAATAGATCATTATTTCCCCGTAGCTGTGCCATATAGTGCTCTGCACCGTTCATATTGCCCCATAGATACTGCACAGATGCCCCATATAGTGCTGTGTGCCGTTCATATTGCCCCATAGATGCTGCACAGATGCCCCATATAGTGCTGTGTGCCGTTCATACTGCCCCATAGATGCTGCACAGATGCCCCATATAGTGCTGTGTGCCGTTCATACTGCCCCATAGATGCTGCACAGATGCCCCATATAGTGCTGTGTGCCATTCATACTGCCCCATAGATGCTGCACATATATCTGTGCCATGGCCGCTGCTGCTGCTGCAATAAAAAAAAAAAAAGCCACATACTCACCTCTCTTGATTGCAGCTCCCAGCGTCCGGTCCCGCCGCCTCCATCTTCCCGGCGTCTCTGCTCTGACTGATCAGGCAGAGGGCGCCGCGCACACTATATGCGTCATCGCGCCCTCTGCCTGAACAGTCAGAGCGCAGACGCCGGGAAGATGGAGGCGCCGGGAAGATGGAGCGGCGCCCGGCGGCTGGAACGTGGACAGGTAAATATAACATACTCACCTAGTCCCAGCTTTCCTCGCGCTATCCCTGCCTTCCTCCCCGTCTTCTGTGCTGCAGCCTCTTCCTGTCAGCGGTCACCGGCACCGCTGATTAGAGAAATGAATAGGCGGCTCCACCCCTATGGGAGGTGGAGCCGCCTATTCATTTCTGTAATGAGCGGTCCCACGTGACCGCTGAAGAGGGGAAGAAGCTGCAGCACAGAAGACAGGGAGGAAGGCAGGGACAGCGCGAGGATCGCTGGGACTAGGTAAGTATACCTCAGCGCCCTCACCCCCTCACCTGCCGACCCCACCGCTACTGTGACTCGAGTATAAGCCGAGAGGGGCACTTTCAGCCCAAAAATTTGGGCTGAAAATCTCGGCTTATACTCGAGTATATACGGTATGTATATAAAAAAAAAATTACTTACCTTGCCGGCGCTTCCTCACAGCATCTTGTTCCAATGCCAGCAACTGCTTTATGCTTGTGAGCAGCGCATGGCGGGGACCTAATTATAAAAATTATAAAATCTTAGTTGCTAGAAGCTAAAGATTAGGAGTCCCAAAAAATGGACATTATTAGATAATGGGTTAACTAAAGGGGTGACAAAGGGGGATTTGCATTTAAGGGTCTATCACAGTGATCAAAAGAAACCAATAAGAAAATTTCCCTAATGTTGCCAGACACCAGCCGGCAAATCTCAGCAGGCGCACTGTGCATGCACCCACCACCATATTTTTTTTCCAGGACGAGGACACCAGGCAACGGATCAGGAGGGCCTGGGGATAGCAGCGGTAGTGGGTGGTTTCTGGGGACATGATTTCTCTCTTTTCTGACATGTATATCATATCAGAAGAAAGAGAAATCATTGAAACCGCGTGCAACTTTTTTTTTGTGTGGGTGTGATTGCCGTTATCCAGTGAATAACGGCGATCATGTGATCGGGCACTGGAAAATCCAGCCCTAATCATGTTCTCTGAGATTTTCTCACTCTGGGATGCGCTGCACCACGTGAGGGAATAGTCCCCTTAGCCTCACCTTTTTAATGTGTATCGGGGATCGCTAAGGGTTAAACAATTGTTGCTTTTCACCTGTAGTAGATCCCGGTCATATTGTAGTGTTTTATTATCATTTTAGTACTTCAGGTTTTCATTAAAAAAATTACCTATTTTTATCAGTTTTTTTGTATTAAATGTATTTTTGGTTTTAATTTCCATTAAGTGTCAAATACAGTCAAAATCATTTACTTAATTATAGTGCGCTTTGCTAAACAGTTTAACAAATGCAAGGAACTAATGGTTAAAGGCTCTGGTCATTTTAGATTGTGCTCAGAGGAGTTTTCTCATTTCAAATGGGAAATTGGAACCTCTTAGTATCCTGAAATGTTTACTATCCTCGAGTCTTTCCCTGAAGCCTGTACACTTGTCACTATTGAATTCTGCTGAATTTGCCTTCTGTCTGTGTGAATCTTTAGGGCTGTCTAACTTTTATGCTTCCCTCTGCCGACAAGCTTATTGGAGATGGAAATTTCATTCTCCAGCAAGAGTTGGCACCTGCCTACACTGCCAAAGGTACCAATACCTGGTTTAGAAACAACAGTATCACTGTGCTTGTTTGGCCTGTGCTGTTCCATGTATGTTATTATATTTTACTCTGTATTTTACTCTGCTGCCACCCAATGGCCTTTTTCCATATGGCAGCTTGTTATTCATTTATTCTTGTGGGCATGTCTTTACTTCCAGTTCAGGGGTCAAGTTTTCTCTTCCTCTGGCATCCATTTCATTTTCAGTTTACTTTCTGTTGTGAGAGGACGCTCTTTAACCGGCTTAGGAAGGCATCAGTCTTCCGACCACACACACTCTCTTGCTGCTTACACTTGCAGTCATACTTGTTGCTACATCTTACTGTACCCTGTCTACACCTGCATTTCTGGAGAAAGTACTGTATTACCAGTTATCGGCTGTATGTCCAGATTTCCAAATATACAAGTCTGGATTGCACAATCCCTGGTGTGCATCATCTCTTCGGATGCTGAGCAGCATTGGTCTTGTCTGCCTCATATCGAGGAAATACAAAGGTACGATTCTCTCACAACGCTTATTAATCAACCACACATTCGCCTTATGTGGGGACAGAACATGGCCAGCAAACTCGTTTGACCTTTACCCCATAGAGAATCTATGGGTTATTGTCAAGAGGAAGATGAGACACCAGACCCAATAATGCAGACGAGCTGAAGGCTGCTATCAAAGCAACCTGGGCTTCCGTCACACCTCAGCAGTGCCAAAGGCTGATCGCCTCCATGTCATGCTGCATTGATAAAGTAATTGTTGCCAAAGTATTGAGTGCATTTACGGAACATACATTTCAGTAGGCCAACATTTCAGATGTTAAAATCATTTTTTCAAACTGGTGTTATAAAGTATTCTAATTTACTGAGATAAAGACTTTTGGGTTTTCATTGGCTGTAAGCCATAATCATCAACATTAACAGAAATAAATACTTGAAATGCATCACTCTGTAATGACTCTGTATAACATGAGATTCATTTTTTGTTTTGCTGAACTGAAATAAATTAACTTTATGATGATATTCTAATTTTGTGACATGCACCTGTAGATGGACACCTAACTCTTTGCTAGAGCCCATTATGGTGGGTTTAGATTTGGCTCCAGGTGAACTACAGGTGCTTTTCCAAGACACACCCACTGAGCCGTGGCACCTGACTCCCCAAGGTGAACAAGGAATCGGGATTGGCAAGGAACGGTTTAGCAGAATCGTATGGATGGAAGACTGGTGTAGAATCAGGCACAAGCAGGGCTGGTATGGGAACATGGGGCGGCCACAGGTATGGGATCACAGCCACAGGTTCAGACTGGGCATGTTAGGTTAGCGGTACAGGTCAGATGGATCAGGACTTAGACACAGGCAGAGCGGATTCAGTTATGGGTTCAGCAGTGCAGACAGCATCAAAGAGCACAGGAACAGGGACCTGCCTACTAGCTAGCAGGATACACACTGAATAACTAAAGTTGCTAAAGCAACTCCCATTGTATACCAAATGTCTCCCTTCTATTGGCTGGGAATGTTTTTGGGAGCGCGCACTGGCCCTTTATGAAATCAGGAGCCTGCGGGCCTTAATTACAATGCTAGGAGGCCTGCTTACCATGCTCAGTTCCTGGGGGAAGCAGATGCCGAGAGTGCATGGACAGGTGAGTGCACACGCCGGCATACCTGCTGAGGGAAGAAAGAGATGTTGACGCTGCTGTAACACCAGTGACTTTTAGAGGACCTCAGAGGTGTCTAACTATAGATTTTTACAGTAGCCTTCATGGATCTGCTGTGCAATGTATTTTTATGGTTAAAAAAATAAAATAATTACTAAAAAAGTTAGTAGAAAATGATAAAACGATTAAAAAAAGCTCGCTAAATAATGCACCCCCTCTGAACTCACACCTGTTGTTTTTTTTTAATCATTTTAAAAATTACAAAAAGCAAAATTTTGCACATCCTTGGAGATGTGTGCTCAGATAATGTTGACCAAGGCTTCAGGCATTAATTAGCCTGGTAGGGTTATGGCTTGTTCACTATCCTCGTTCGGAAAGGCCAAGTGAAGCATATTTCCCAGCTTTATAAAAACCCAGCCTCGTCTAACCTTGTGCCAAAAAACAGCAGCCATGAGTTCTTTTAAGAAGCTACCTAGCACTCTGACGATGGTGGAGGCCCACAAAGCAGGGGAAGGCCATAAGAAGATAGAAACTCACTGACACAAAAAGGACTAAAATCCTCAAAAATTAAAATATCAATGAAAAAAGGCAGATATGCTTACCTGCCTAGGGCTCAGTGGACCCAAGTAATTATGGCAACAACACAGGTGCAGCAATACCAATATAACAATCACTCTCAGCCTACCAAGTCATGGAGGGAGTGATTGTTTACTATACTACTGCACACTAAAAAATCTCCAATCTGTATACGCCATTATTCACACAGGCAATGCAGAGCATCTGGCTTACAGCCTATTACCAACACCCGTACTTTTAGATCAGGCGGGCTGCCCAGTGCCTCCAAAATGCACCCTGTGTGAACAGAGGCCACAACTACATAGCCGTCTGGGCCCATTGCGTTCCACCTACTGTTGTTCCCCCTACTGTTGTTCCCCCTACTGCTGTTCCCCCTACTGCTGTTCCCCCTACTGCTGTTCCCCCTACTGCCGTTCCCCCTACTGCCGTTCCCCCTACTGCCGTTCCCCCTACTGTCGTTCCCCCTACTGTCGTTCCCCCTACTGTCGTTCCCCCTACTGTCGTTCCCCCTACTGTCGTTCCCCCTACTGTCGTTCCCCCTACTGTCGTTCCCCCTACTGCCGTTCCCCCTACTGCCGTTCCCCCTACTGCCGTTCCCCCTACTGTCGTTCCCCCTACTGTCGTTCCCCCTACTGTCGTTCCCCCTACTGTCGTTCCCCCTACTGTCTCCCCCTACTGTGTCTCCCCCTACTGTCTCTTCCCCCTACTGTGTATCTTCCCCCTACTGTGTCTCTTCCCCCTACTGTGTCTCTTCCCTCTACTGTGTCTCTTCCCCCTACTGTGTCTCTCTCCCCCCTACTGTCTCTCTCCCCCCTACTGTCTCTCTCCCCCCTACTGTGTCTCATTGGCTGTCTCCTCTTCCCTGCAAATAGAATTTCAATAGTGCAGGTTTCCTTTTATTGTAAAATGCTAAAGATTTAAAAATCCTATCAATATTAATTAATTAATCCTTTAATATTCTCCTCTCAGTTGATTTTATTCGGTATCATATTGAGATAAAAAAATATCTTTATCATCCTGTCTGGTGGTAAGTCAACTGGCTTATAGCACTTGATTCATCCTTCGCCTGTAATAAAAGACCTGAACCCTTAGCCCTTTCATGACGCAGCCTATATTGACCTTAATGACCTGACCATTTTTTGCAATTCTGACCAGTGTCCCTTTATGAGGTAATAACTCAGGAACGCTTTAACGGATCCTAGGCGATGCTGAGATTTTTTTTCGTGACATATTGGGCTTCATGTTAGTGGTAAATTTAGGTCAATAATTTTTTTGGGTGAAAAAATTGGAACTTTGGCTAAAATTTAGCAATTTTAAAATTTTTAATTTTTATTCTGTTAAACCAGAGGGTTATGTGACACAAAATCGTTAATAAATAACATTTCCAAGGGGGGACCACCTCACATTTGAAGTCAGTTTGAGGGGTCTGTATGGCTGAAAATACCCAAAAGTGACACCATTATAAAAATTGCACCCCTCAAGGTGCTCAAAACCACATTCAAGAAGCTTATTAACCCTTCAGGTGTTTCCCAGCAGCAGAAGCAACATGGAAGGAAAAAATGAACATTTAACTTTTTAGTCACAAAAATGGTCTTTTATAGAAACAATTTTTTTTGTATTTTCCCAAGGGTAAAAGGAGAAAGTGGACCCCAAAAGTTGTTGTCCAATTTGTCCTGAGTACGCTGAAACCCCATATGTGGGGGGAACCACTGTTTGGGTACACGACAGGGCTCGGAAGTGAAGGAGCGCCATTTGACTTTTTGAATGAAAAATTAGCTCCAATCGTTAGCGGACACCATGTCGCGTTTGGAGAGCCCCTGTGTGCCTAAATATTGGAGCTGCCCCCCACAAGTGACCCCATTTTGGAAACTAGACCCCCCCCCCCAAGGAACTTATCTAGATATGTGGTGAGCACTTTGAACCCCCAAGTGCTTCACAGAAGTTTATAACGCCGAGCCATAAAAATAAAAAATCTTTGTTTTCCTCCAAAAATGTTTTTTTTTAGCCCGCAATTTTTATTTTCACAAGGGTAGCAGGAGAAATTGGACCCCAAAAGTTGTTGTCCGGTTTGTCCTGAGTACGCTGGTACCCCGTATGTGGGGGGGAATCACTGTTTGGGCACATGTTGTTGCTCGGAAGGGAAGTAGTGACATTTTCGAATGCCGACTTTGGAATGGTCTGCGGGCATCATGACGCGTATGAAAAGCCCCTGATGTGCCTAAATAGTGGAAACACCTAATCCTAACTCCAATTCTAACTCCAACCCTAACCACAAACCTGACCCTAACACACCCCTAATCCCAACCCTAATTTTAGCCCTAACCCTAACTTTAGCCCAACTCTAACCCTAATGGCAAAACTGGGGCGGGAGGGGGTGATCACTGGGGCGGGAGGGGGTTATCAGTGGGGCAGGGGGCAGCTCAGGGGGTGATCACTGAGGCGGGGAGTTATCACCGAGGGCAGGAGGGGGCTGTCAGGTGCAGGGGGGCTGAGGAGATGCAGCAGCAGATGGAGCCGGCAGCAGCAGCAGCGGGGGGGTGATCACCGGGACATGGGAAAGGGAGCAGATGGCAGGGGGAGTAGAGGGGAGTACCTGGCGGAGGCGACACCTTGCTGTTCAGCTTCCTCGGACGGCATGAAGCTGGACAGTGAGGCAGCCATGGTTTTCTCCGCCCCTCCACATCTGAATGGAGAGATAGCATCACATGGACGCTAGCTCCAATCAGATCTGGGGGTTGGTGGCAAAGTGGTCACCAGGGCGATCGTAGCCCCTGGGCTCAAGTACAAGCCCCTCTGTTCCTGCGGATTGGGTGAAATTTCAGTTAACCCTTTCACTCGTCTTGCAGGAATGCGATCCCACCATGATGCATACTGTTGCGTCACAGGACGGATTGGCACAGACTTTCATGACGCATATGCTGCGTCATAGGTCGGGAAGGGGTTAAACACACTCTAATTAAGACCGCACATTAAGGCCCTAATTCAGTAAAATCTTGCTCTACCACGCCTCTTCATCAAGATTAAATTAACGATGTGCATCTCTTAATGATTCGGGCTCCTCTTAATCAGTCACATTGTGTAAGTGACATGCGAATCACCAGTAATTTTACTCCAGTCAGGAACTGGAATGTGATTTCTGGGGTAAGGTACTGCTGGTAATGAGTCCCAGAGCTGACCAGGACAGGCATGAAAACTGCAAGTCACAACACTTTTGCTCAACTTCTCATTGCACAGTTATGTTACAACTTTTCTAGGTGTTGTACGCCTGAAAACAGGCATTAATATTTTGATGTATCAGCCTACATGTCTCTTGGCATCCAAACATGGAAAGGATCATAAGAAAATGACTACCTGTATTCTTTATAAGATTTATAAAAGCTTGTATGTTTCAGTAGCATGGACAAGAAATCCATTCCTATTTATCTTCCTTTAATTGGTTTCTCACCCAATGCCGATACATTAATTTGACCCTAATGAATTGCAGCATACATTTGATTGTGATTAACTTGTACTTGCTGGATCTTGTTTAAGTTGTGCCAGGAAATTATTTTAATGATGGATAGCACAAATTCCCTTTTTCTGCAGCACATCTTTATTAGAAAAGGAAAGTTATAATTTGGGCAACCAAATAAATTTAAATTGGTGCTTATCTGCTTACTGCTGTTTCCACAGATGGGATTTGCTCATTTGTAACAAGAAAAACAAGGATTTAACTGCAGCAACTTGAAATGTAGAACGTCAACACAGTTCATTTCCATCCCTCATTCTTCTCTGGCTGCTGTCTTTCTTTTTGTGAGACATTGAAAAATTGCAGCAGAACCCTATTCCACAAAGTCATCTGTTTTCATCTGACACATAGTTACATAGATTTAAAAAAGACCTAGGTTGTTCAAGTTCAACCTTTCTCTACCAATTATACATTTTGTCACTAAATCCTCTATAACCCACAAGGTTATGTGTATCAAGCACTTTTTAAAAGCTGTCATAGTGTCTGCCATTACTACCTCTTGTGGTCGGCATTCCACAATCTGACTGCTCTAACTGTAAAGAATCCTTTCTTATTTAACTGTTGGAATCACATTTCTTCCACCTGCAGTGTCCCCTGGCCCTTAGTATGGTCTTTGGAAGTAAAAAGTCATGTGTCTGTCCTTTGTACTGACCACACATATTTATAAGGTACATATATATGAGATCTCCTCTGAGACTTTTTTTCTGAGCTAAACAAGCCAAACTTTTCCAACCTCTCATCATAGGAGAGGCCTTCCATGTTTGTGAACTGACCTTTACTTCTGAATATCCTTTTTAAAATGTGGATTTGTAAAGGCGTAAACAATAAGTCGGGATTGTGGGATTTTATCTCTTTTTATACATTCTAAAATCTTGTTTGCTTTTGCAGCTACTGAGCACTGATGCTCATTTTACTTGTAACCAGAATACCCAAATCTTCTGTCCTGTATTCCAGTATACTCCCATTTACTGTATATGCAGCAATAGGATTACTCCATCTTAGGTGCATTACTCTACATTTATCAACATTAAATCTCATTTGCCAAGTGTTTGCCCATTCAGTCATATGATCCAGATCGTTTTGTAATATTTTTATATCGAGGTCAGAATTGAACCCCTTTCTGCCATTGGACGGAATAGTACGTCCGATGGCAGTACCACCGCTTTGATATGGGCTCCGGCAGTTTTGAACAGCTGACATGTGCCTGCGATAGGCGCGGGTTGAATCGCAATCTGCCCGTGCCTATTAACTAGTTAAATGCTGCTCTCAAACACTGACAGCGGCATTTAAAGCTCGCTTCCGACCATCTGGATGGAAATGCGCGCACAGCTGACCCCCGTCACGTGATCGGGGGTCAGCGGTGCGTCGGCATGACAACCAGAGGTCTCCTGAAGACCTCTATGGTTGTTGATGCCAGATTGCTGTGAGCGCCACCCTGTGGTTGGCGCTCATAGCAAAGCTCTAATTCAGCTGATCATCGCCACAATGTAGCAGAGCCTATCAGGCTATTATTATTATTATTATTTATTTATATCCCATGGAGGCTATGGAAGCATGGCAAAAGTTTAAAAAAAGTTTTTAAAAATATGAAAATAATAAAAAAAACATAAGTTCAAATCAACCCCCTTTCGCCCCATTCAAGATAAAACAATAAAAAAAATCAAACCTACACATATTTGGTATTGCCGCGTTCACTCGTCCGATCAATTAAAAATTTTTTTACCTGATCACTAAACGGCGTAGAGAGAAAAAATATAAAAAAAGCAAGAATTGCGTTTTTTGGTCGCCGTGACTTTGC
Organism: Ranitomeya imitator; assembly: GCF_032444005.1. Taxonomy (NCBI): domain Eukaryota; kingdom Metazoa; phylum Chordata; class Amphibia; order Anura; family Dendrobatidae; genus Ranitomeya; species Ranitomeya imitator. The sequence goes on from NC_091286.1 coordinate 133,960,266, forward strand.
ATTAAAATGCAATAACGGGCGATCAAAAGAATGTATCTGCACTGAAATGATATCATTAAAAAGTCAGCTTGGTGCGCAAAAAATAAGCCCTCACCCAATCCGAGATAACAAAAAATGGATATAAAGGCACAGATGATTGGCCTCGGGGAGACCAAAACATCCAACACCGCGGAGACACCATCACGTGTTTCTCAACGCAGTGATTCCAGAACACTGCCCCCATCCCCATATGGGAAATATGCAGATGCATGTAAAGAAGCTGCGGAGACACCATCACGTGTTTCTCGACGCAAGCAGTGAATAGCCAGGCCTTTCCCCGGGAAGGAACAACCACGGGAAGGGCAGCATCCTATGAAGGAAAGCCACCTATGCCAAGCATGGTATCCATCCACAGACAGCTGTTTCGGGGTTTTTGCCCCTCATCAGTGTGGAGTAGGAATCTGGCTATTAGGAGCAGTGCCTAGTAAAAAGGCTATAAAGGCACAGATGATTGGCCTCGGGGAGACCAAAACATCCAACACCGCGGAGACACCATCACGTGTTTCTCAACGCAGTGATTCCAGAACACTGCCCCCATCCCTTATGGGAAATATGCAGATGCATGTAAAGAAGCTGCGGAGAAACCATCACGTGTTTCTCGACGCAAGCAGTGAATAGCCAGGCCTTTCCCCGGGAAGGAACAACCACGGGAAAGGCAGCATCCTATGAAGGAAAGCCACCTATTCCTAGCATGGTATCCATCCACAGACAGCTGTTTCGGGGACAGCTGTCTGTGGATGGATACCATGCTTGGCATAGGTGGCTTTCCTTCATAGGATGCTGCCCTTCCCGTGGTTGTTCCTTCCCGGGGAAAGGCCTGGCTATTCACTGCTTGCGTCGAGAAACACGTGATGGTGTCTCCGCAGCTTCTTTACATGCATCTGCATATTTCCCATAAGGGATGGGGGCAGTGTTCTGGAATCACTGCGTTGAGAAACACGTGATGGTGTCTCCGCGGTGATGGATGTTTTGGTCTCCCCGAGGCCAATCATCTGTGCCTTTATAGCCTTTTTACTAGGCACTGCTCCTAATAGCCAGATTCCTACTCCACACTGATGAGGGGCAAAAACCCCGAAACAGCTGTCTGTGGATGGATACCATGCTTGGCATAGGTGGCTTTCCTTCATAGGATGCTGCCCTTCCCGTGGTTGTTCCTTCCCGGGGAAAGGCCTGGCTATTCACTGCTTGCGTCGAGAAACACGTGATGGTGTCTCCGCAGCTTCTTTACATGCATAACAAAAAATGGAGACGCCACGGGTATCGGAAAATTGCGCAATTTTTTTTTTTATTTTTATTTTTTGCAAAGTTTGGAATTTTTTTTTTTACCACTTAGATAAAAAATAACCTAGACGTGTTTGGGGTCTATGAACTTGTAATGACCTGGAGAATCATAATTGCAGATCAGTTGTAGCATTTAGTGAAGCTAGCAAAAAAGCCAAACAAAAATGTGGGATTGCCCTTTTTTGCAATTTCATGCACTTGGAATTTTTTTTCCCATTTTCTAGTACACGGCATGGTAAAACCAATGGTGTCGTTCAAAAGTACAACTCGTCCTGCAAAAAATAAGCCCTCACATGGCCATATTGACGGAAAAATAAAAAGTAAAACTGAAAAAAGCTCTGGTCATTAAGGGTTAATATCTTGCATAGTAAGGCGCTGTCAGCAAAGACTTACACTAAAGGCTATGTGCACACGTTGCAGATTTGCTTGTGTAAAATTCTGTGCGATTTCTGTCTCTCGGCAGAAAACGCAGATGAAAATCCACGTGGTTTTTATGCTGATTTGATGCGTTTTTTTTTGCAGATTTTCATGTGGATTTTCTTGCGTTTGTTTTTGTAAATCCATAGAGCTAAATAAAGATATATTACTAAAAAAAAAACAAAAAAAAACTGTGATGTAATTTTCTTGTTCAACCTCTTCAGCCAGATACCCTCATTAACATTAAATAAAGACAGACACACACACACACACACACACACACAGTCATCAGCCTATGTAGGAGCATTAACATAATTAACCCGTATATACTCGAGTATAAGCTGAGATTTTCAGCCCAAATTTTTGGGCTGAAAGTGTCCCTCTCGGCTTATACTCGAGTCAAGGTGGGTGGCAGGGTCGGCGGGTGAGGGCGCTGAGGCATACTTACCTGCTTCCAGCGATCCTGGCGCTCCCCGCCTGTCCCACGGTCTTCGGTGCTTCAGTTCTTCCACTGTTCAGCGGTCACGTGGGACCGCTCATTAGAGAAATGAATAAGCGGCTCCACCTCCCATAGGGGTGGAGCCACATATTCATTTCTCTAATCAGCGGTGCCGGTGACCGCTGATAGAGGAAGAAGCTGCGGCACCAAAGACAGCTGTCCGGGAGAAGGAGCCGGACGCCGGGACCAGGTAAGTATCGCATATTTACCTGTCCCCGTTCCAGCCGCCGGGCGCCGCTCCATCTTCCCAGCGTCTATCTGCACTGACTGTGCAGGTCAGAGGGCGCGATGACGCATATAGTGTGCGCGGTGCCCTCTGCCTGATCAGTCAGAGCAGAGAGACGCCGGGACCGGACGCTGGGAGCTGCAAGCAAGAGAGGTGAGTATGGCATTTTTTTTTTTAATTGCAGTAGCAGCAGCAATGGCACAGATTTATGTGGAGCTTCTATGGGGAAATATGAACGGTGCAGAGCACTATATGGCAGAGCTATGGGGAAATATGAACGGTGCAGAGCACTATATGGCAGAGCTATGGGGCAATATGAACGGTGCAGAGCACTATATGGCAGAGCTATGGGGAAATATGAACGGTGCAGAGCACTATATGGCAGAGCTATGGGGCAATATGAACGGTGCAGAGCACTATATGGCAGAGCTATGGGGAAATCTGAACGGTGCAGAGCACTATATGGCACAGCTATGGGGCAATAATGAACGGTGCAGAGCACTATATGGCACAGCTATGGGGCAATAATGAACATGCAGAGCACTATGTGGCACAGCTATGGGGCCAGAATGATCTATTTTTATTTTTGAAATTCACCGGTAAATGCTGCATTTCCACCCTAGGCTTATACTCGAGTCAATAAGATTTCCCAGTTTTTTGTGGCAAAATTAGGGGGGTCGGCTTATACTCGGGTCGGCTTATACTCGAGTATATACGGTACAAATGCTGTAACAATAAAGCAACTGTCAGAAATCTGCGTGACATGCAATATCAGTTTATTTTTCAAAAAATGTAAAATAAAATTGTGTGGGCTCCCACATAATGTTAATAACGTGCAGAAGGAAAGCCGACGACTAAGGGCAGATGTTAATATTCTGGTAAGGAGCCAATAGCCATAAAGGTTCCCAGGCTATTAATATCAGCTCACAGCTTTTTGCTGAGCCTTTACTGGCTAGTTTACAGGGGAACCCCAGAAATTTTTTTACATGGGGTCCCCCTATAAAATAGAACCAACAAAGGCTAGGCAGACAGCTGTTGGCTGACATTAATAGCCTGGGAAGGGGCTAGACTAAAAACATCAGGTCTCAGCTGTCCCAAAAATGGTGCATCTATATACACCAATTCTGGCACTTGGCCTCGCTCTTCCCACTTGCCCTGTAGCAGTGGAAAGCGGGGTTCATATTTGCGAGGTTGATGTCACCTTTGTATTGTCAGGTGAGATCAAGCCCACAGGTTAGTAATGGAGAGGCATCCATCCATTACTAACCCATAGTTACATGGTAAATAGCCAGAATAAAGTCCTTTATTTGAAATAATCAGACTCCTTTATTGAATCTTAATTTACCATGCTTACTGAACACTTAAACCTCAACGCCCTAGTCTCCTGCAACAAAAATAAAGTAATAAACCAACATATAATACTATCCTGTCCGACATAGTCCATAATAATAATTTTATTTTTATATAGCGCTAACATATTCTGCAACGCTTTACAGGTTGCACACATTATCATCGCTGTCCCCGATAGGGAATTTAGATTGTGAGCCCCATCAGTATGTCTTTGGAATGTGGGAGGAAACCGGAGAACCCGGAGGAAACCCACGCAAACACGGAGAGAACATACAAACTCCTTGCAGATGTTTTCCTTGGTTGGATTTGAACCCAGGACTCCAGCGCTGCAAGGCGCTGCAGTGCTTACCACTGAGCCACCGTGCCGCCCATTTAATATCGAGTATCCCACGGAATTTGGGAGATGTGACTGCTCTACCTGGCCTCCAGCAACACATTGACAGGAGATAATCACTCCCGCAGTGTATCACTGACAGTTCACCGGAGTTCATCAGCTCCGGTGCTCTCACTTACGGCACCGCTGCATGAGAATTTTCTCACGCAGCAGTCCCACAAGTGAGAGCACCGGAGCTGATCGGCTGATGAACTCTGGTAAACTCTTGCGGTGGCTCAGTGATAAACTGACAGGAGGTGATCCCTCCCACAGTGTATCGCAGGCGTCCAGGTAGAGCAGTCACATCTCCTGATGTGACTGTTCTACACATGAGATCGTCGTGGGACGCTTGTTATTAAATCGACTACGTTGGAAAGGTAAGTATATGTTGGTTTATTATTTTTGATTGCTTGCAGGAGACTCGGGCGTCGGGGATTAGGTGTTTGAGTATTTATATTGTATGTAGTTATGTAAATGTGTTTTTTTTTTTTTTTTAAACTGAACACAGGCGCCGGATGATGGGACTACTCTTCCATCATCAGCTCATGCTGTCACTGTTATAGGTGACAGCAGACATAGCCAGATGGGAGTAGTAGTCCCATTAGACGACGCTTGGGTACACACACAGATACCCACAGACACACCCACATATTCTCCGCCGCACGTATTCTCCGCCCGCACGTATTCTCTGCCCACATATTTTTCCTCCTTCTGACATAATTTCCTTTCTGCAGCGTTTTTGGCACACAAATACACCGCAAATCCGCATACCTTTTTACACCTGCGGTTTGGCTGCGGATTTGACTGACTTAGTGTAAGTAAATGGGTGCAGAAACTCTGTAGATCCGCAAAAAGAATTGACATGCTGCGGAAAATAAAACATTGCATATCAGGACGGAATTTTTTGCAGCATGTGCACACCAATTCTGGATTCCCATTGATTAACCTTGCTTAAGCAATCCTTTGCGGATTTGGCGCAATTCCGGTCAGAAAAAACGCTGCTGATCCCCAACAAATCCGTAACATGTGCACATAGCCTTACTCTCTGTCCCATCCACAAGGTCATTAATAAAGAGGTAAAATAAAGAATCAGTCCTACTTCAGATCCCTGCGGTACCCCACTGCTGACTATATTCCATTTAGAGAATGTACCATTTATGACGATTTTGTTTCTTGTTTCTTATATGCCGTTCCTTACCCATCTGCATATAATTTCCCCCAGTCCTTGCTCCAGGAGCTTCATTTTTAGGCTCTAGTGTGGTACGGTATCAAATGCCTTTGCAAAGTCCAGGTAAATCACATCAGCCACATTACCAAATTATAGTTCATGAATCCATGTTGGTTGTCATGTACTCTATTATGCTCTGCAATATATCTCTGCAGGTAATCTCTTATGATGCCCTCAAAAACTTTGCACACTACTGATGTCACTTACTAGACGTTGCCTGGATCTACCTTCTTACCTTCCATAAATATCGGTATCACTTCAGCCATCCTACAGTCCTGTGGCACCACCCCTGTTACAAGAGAGTCTAAGCAAATGAGATAAAGAGGTCTGTCAGTTACTGAGCTCAATTCCCTCAATAGCCGTGGGTGAATGTTCTGTGGGCCAGAGGATTTGTCAATGTTTACTTTGTTCAGATGCAGGCGTACTTCTTCTTGTGTTATACTAGTTATATCAGGTGGTGAACTTTGATTTTTACCTTGTAGAATGATCCCTGGAACAGTCGTTCACTGGTGAACATGAATGAAAAGTGCCTGTTTAATATCTCAGCTTTTTCTTTGTCCTCTATAATTATCGTTTAAGGGGCTGATACTGTCCTTTTTTTTTTTTTCTTTTTGGAATGGATATGTTTATAAAAAATTTGGGGCTTTATTTTAATGTTATCAGTGATTTTGTATTTCCGTAGCTGGCTTACGTTTCTTATTGAGATCTTTATACTCCTGAATGCTATTTTTGTATTCTTGGCCTTCAAGATTTTGAATGCCCTTTGTTTTTGTCTCATGTTTGGTACGGTCTTATTTATCCATAATGGTTTTTCGCTTAATTCCTGGACATTTTATTTTATTGCCAGAGGGTATAAGTTTTCTACAGGATTCTAGTAGTATATCCTTAAATATTCCCCATTTATATTCGGTATCCCCAGTTACCATGTCTTGGTCCCAGGCTACACGATTAAGCTCTTCCCTTAATTTGTTGAAATCTTCATTCCTAAAGTTCTAGGTTTTTGCATTTCCTATTTGAAGTGTTTTATTGACTATTACTTTGAAGCTAACCATATTGTGGTCACTGCATCCCAAATGCTCCAGGCCCTTTAGATCTGAAATTGTATCTGGTCTATTTGACAGAATCAGACCCAGCAGATTATCTTCCCTGGTTGGTTCATCTACCAACTGATAGAGGTAAATGTCCTGAACTGTGTATAAGAACATGCAGCTGTTAGCACAACCAGAAGATTATATGTCCCATTAAATGTCTGGATAGTTTAAATCCTCCATGATTAGGACCCTAGTATTATTATTAATTGACTTTTTAATTTATTGCAGCATTTCATCCTCTGCATGTTCCGCTATATTAAGAGGCTTGTTGGAAACTCCATTTAGTAGTGTTCCATTATTGCCACCCCATGTACATTTATCTATACTGACTCTACATTGACACAGATCTCCCTATTGTCGTCATTGAGCACAGGTCTCAAGTTTGATTTAAGGAAAATACACACCCCTCCACCTTTTGTTATTGCTTTCGTTCAGCCATGTTATTGCCACCCCATGTACATTTATCCATACTGACTCTACAGCCATGTTATTGCCACCCTATGTACATTTATCCATACTGACTCTACAGCCATGTTATTGCCACCCTATGTACATTTATCCATACTGACTCTACAGCCATGTTATTGCCACCCTATGTACATTTATCCATACTGACTCTACAGCCATGTTATTGCCACCCTATGTACATTTATCCATACTGACTCTACAGCCATGTTATTGCCACCCTATGTACATTTATCCATACTGACTCTACAGCCATGTTATTGCCACCCCATGTACATTTATCCATACTGTTCCGTAATGTCCACCACATAGAAATCTGTGGCTGACATGCGCCTCCTATTTATTTTGTTTGCAAGACTTCATGCATTTGTCAGCAGACATGTATTACCATTACTCCTCCCTACTTTCCTTGCATGTCCCAGCCCCCCTAAATCCTCATTGACCCCTACTTTCTCACTGTCTGCTCTATCACCTTTTTTGCACAACTACATTCCCTTCCCTCAGATCCTAGTTTAAAAGCTCCTCCATCCATCTGACCATTTTTCCCCAGCGCAGCTGCCCCCTCCCCATTGAGGTGCAGTCCATTCCTGCTGTAGAGCCTGTAGCCAACAGAGAATTCAGCCCAGTTCTCTATGATGTGCAGTAGTACATAGTTGCCATCATTTACAGTGATTCTGATTGACTCCATATCAAATTTTGATGTTCTAGTACGATTTTCCTGTCATTTATTTATTTGCATATAGAAAACACCATGGTGTATAAGCAGTTTACAACACAGCAAAGGGCTCCAATTGTTTAATGTCAACAGTCAAAGCGTACAAAAGAAATTTCCAAATGCATTAGGTATACCATGGAACATTGTGATGACCGTAATCAAGAAATTACTTAAATTTAACACAGGCATTACCTAGAGCTGGAAGTCACTCAAAAATTGATGAAAACACGGGACGTACCATATATATTTGTGTATAAGCTGAGTTTTTCAGCACGTTTTCTTAAAAACTTAGGTTCTTTATCTTTAACATTTCTTCAGGTTTTTTTTTTATTTTCAGGAAGCAAATACTATTTATAGATTTATTGCATTTATATATCCGTTTTGCTGCAACCTTGAAGCACAAGCATGCAAATTCAGCCTGATGAAGCGTATGATACAAAAATAGATCCAGTTTTTAGATGCCTGGTATAGATTTGGTTGATTTGATTTTAATAAAGGCCCTAATTTAAAGTGATCAATTGTGAAATAAGCTGTAGTTATTTTACAGATGACATTTTGACACTTTCCCTTTGTTTTCAAGAGAAAAAAATAGAAAAAAAAAGCTTTTGACTACCCAAAAAACAGGCCCAGAAGAATGGATGTAAACTTTCACAAATGTCTTGGCATGTAGTATAAAAAAATTGATGTTACCAGGCTGATTTAAAAAAAATAAAAAATAAAAAAAAAACCACACACTGGAAACCGATTTCATGTTGTGACCAAATCCCTAAAGTTTCTGTTCTGTTGATCAGCTGTTCCTTTACTTGTCACTGAAGCGAGTGGATCTGACCATTTTTACATTGTCCTTTTAAGCTGCAGATTGCAATCAATACCCCATGCTAGGCTAACAGCCATCGAGCTTATTATATTTTTGTAAGAACAGCTGAGGATTTCTTGTCTTTGTGCTGGATTAAAGAATATCACTATATATATACACCTATCTGTAACAGGATTTTCCTGGGTTTTAAAAGATCTAACCGAGAACCTGATTCGGTTGTATTTTCGTTTCCTTGTAAAATTCAGATTTTCCATAAAATGCCTGCGATTTCTTGAAATCTCATGCACATTTTGTAAAATATATATGCAGGATACTTTGGATATGCTGGTTTGAGATCTATAGCACATTTCTAGGAGAAGCAATGGAATGAAACTGAAAGGGAGAAGATACAGATTAGATATTGGGGGGAAAAAAAAACTTTTTCGACAGTGAGGGTGATTGAGTGGAACAGGCTACCCGGAGAGGTGGTGAGCTCCTTCAATGGAAGTCTTCAAACAGAGGCAGGACAGATCTCTGTCTGAGATGGTTTAGTGAATCCTGCATTAATCAGGGGGTTGGACACAATGACCCTAGAGTTTCCATCCAACTCTAACGTTGTAGGATTCTTCATCAATTTATGCTGCGAATGTAGGTGCAAATGCAAAGGGTGTCTGCAATGTAAATGTGGTGTAGGAACATTGCCTTTCTCACCTATTCAATCCTTTGCAAATACTGATGTAAATCTAAGTAGTAACATTTTTCATCCTTCTCCCCAACTTCAAATGACTGCTGTGCCCCAAGCACTGCACCTTCGGCTTAAACCTTTCATCTAGTTTCACATTATCGTTTCGGTGCGCAGTGTAGGCCTACATACTTTTTTCCTAAGATCCGCATGCGTCTTGCGTACCTATCTTTAACATTGTGTACGCAGCGACATGCGTTGTATGTGGATGCGTCCCCATGCATCACTTTGACATGTTGTGTTCGGCGGGCACATCAAAACGACGTACAGGGACGTATCCACATATAACACATGTCCCTGCGTACACAATATTAAAGATGGGTGCTAGTGATGAGCGAATAGCATTGTTGCTCGGGTGATCTCCGAGTATTTGTTAGTGCTCGCAGATTTAGCTTTCGTCGCCTCAGTTGCATGATTTGCGGCTGCTGGACAGCCTGAACTCATTTGGGAATTCCCTAACAGGCATTCTTCACATGTAGTCAGCCTGTCTAGCAGCTGTAAATCATGCAGCAAAAAAGCAAGCAATGAGTATACTCGCTCATCACTAATAGGTACGCAAGAAGCATGCTGATCTTAGGGAAAAAGTATGCAGGCCTACGCTGAGCACCAAAACGCAAATGTGAAACCAGCCTAGCCAGATTCTAGTCAGAGGAGTTGTTTAACTTAATGCTGTTATATACATCCTTGGCAGTGGGGGGGGTTAATGCAGTATTCTTACTATTAAGAATAGTAGAGAGGCCAACAGTGACCCGAGAGGGACTAGTAAATGATTCATACATTACATGGATGCTGCAATCCTTGACTCTTTGTGGTGTATGTCTGCTACAAGCTATGCTAGTAAATCTGTCAAATCGTTAGCAAAGACAATGGAAAGTCCAATATGCCCCAGCTTAAGACAGTAGAGTTAGTTGGGCGCCATTGGGATTCGTTATGACCATTCCAACTTGTGACATGACCATGCTGGAAGTATAAAACTTCTGTGTAACAAAGGATAGTTAGAAACCCTCTGTCATAGCAGCTTATAAGATACTTTAGGTTTGATCTTTATTTTAATTTTTCAGAATATTCCAAAAACTTTTGTCATACATAAAAGAAATGATCTAGCTATTCTTACAGGACTTGGCCACTCAAACTGAAAGAGTAAGAAGCATATAGATATTACTTTGCTGTCAGGCCATGTAACATAATGATTTCCCTATTGAGGCATAAAATTGCCTTTTATTGTAACACAGAATATGAAAAGCCATTTCACAACACAATCAAAACTGGTAACAAGTAAATGAGGTAACAGAAGAATCAAGAGTCGCACGAATCCCAAAGATTTAAAGCAAGATGATGATTTTTTGTTATAGGCTTGGAAATTCTGTACAGATGAAGTAAATATTCAATCGCGCATGTCTATGGACGCTGAAGGTAAAGGTATGATTTCCAGGGAGAGCTTACAGAGGAAAGCGGCTTTAAATGCAGACTCTTCGTAGAAAGACCCTACGGTTACTGCAGTTTAGCTTCAGTTACATTTTTGGTGATTGTAAGATGCTAGCAGCCTGTCTACCATGGGGAAAAATGTTGAAATCCAATTGGATGTGCCATAACAAGAAAATTTAGGGTAATGTTGTAGGTTCAGCTGTATGGCCAGCCTTACATATATGGTAGTTACATTCATGTTATAGGTTCACCCTGAGCAATATCTCATCAGACCTGCATTCATTGCTTGAGCAAAAGGTCCATCTAGTGATGAGAGAACGTGCTCGGATAAGGGGTTGTCAAACTCCGATAAGCTGTTAACAAGCCCTGTATGTGTTGCGACTATCGAACAGCCATAAGACTTGTAGCCTCGGGGATTTGAACATATTTTTCGAGCACGCTGAAGACATTTGGTTAGTACGTGAGCATGCTCTGATAACGTCTTATCCCAGCATTTTCACTCATCACTAGTCTACCCTAGTAAAGTGTTTGACTCTCTACATTTTTTTTTGATAATTCGAGATCTATTTTGGTGCAACAACCAGTAAACCGAGTTTTGGGAATAATTCTGAAAATGCAGACCTCATTCAGAACTCCTTTTCGTACGTGAATTGCCTGACTCCAATGCCTGTATTTTTTACATATAGAGATGTTTGGTTTTGATCCAAGTCACTGATCAAAATCAAACTTGCATGCCATCTGTGTGCGGTCTGTTTTTAGCACTGTAAAAGGAGGGGGTAAGAAAAGCATTGCAATTTGTTTTTTTTCTTTTGACGTTGCAAGACATTTTCTAATGAAAAATTTTCTAATGAAAACTAACACACTGTCCAAGCGCTGAAAAAAGCATCCATAAGACTGATTAAAATTTGTCTCTTTTTTCACATAGGTGAAAAAAAACAATCTTTTTAAAGTCGTTTGAATTGGGAAGATGGGAATGGAGTCCAAAATTATTATTGCAGAGAATGAATTTTAACCCCTCCTTAAATTTTTTATTTAATGGGGCTGTGAAATTCGGCAGGCATTTGAACTATCTATGGTATATATTTCTCAAAATGGTTATAATTGGGGAAAATGTGCTGGCTATTTAACTGAATTCCATCTTATACTTTTTTACCTACTCAAAATGAAATTCAAAAAAGTTTTTTGAATGATCGGTAGGCATCTCCGAATCCCAACCTCTACCTGTACTTTGCTCCTGTGATGCATGGAAAACATGCATAAATAAAGATGATAAATACTTAGTAACTGTAGAAGGTATAGATAGGAACTCTCCATTCTGTCTCTAGATGCCATAAGCCTTCCTTTCTGGGGGGCTTTGGCTTCGGAAAACGTTAGTTTTATCTATACCCGTGCCATTCCTGAGACGTAACTCTACTCCTGATTGTGGGAAATCGCTTGCAGTGTGGACATGGTTATATCCATTTGCAAGAAGGGGTTAATGTAATGAACATTTATATAGTTATCCAACCTATATTTCGGTTCTACATTTAATATAAATATTTTGCGTTGATGGAAAGCAAAACTCTATTGTTATTCTGGGAGCAGATTTGGAAAATCTATCTGTAAATGAACACGAGGGACTCTACACAATTTCCAGGATCTTAGATAAATGATTACTTTTAAAGTGTAACTGTCTTTTAGTTTTTATTTTATAAAGCAATATTACATATGAAAATCAGCAACACATAATATATTACAATCAGAAAGTTGCTTCTTATTCCACAAGGACTTATCTTTCTCTATTAAAATTCTCAATTAACTGGTAAAATCTGTATTCAGAGAAGACAGATTGTTATGTTACTGAGAAAGAAGATAGCAGCTGCTACTGATAAGATTGTATGCAGCGAGAAAGGAGAGGAGGAGCCAGAGGCAGAACTTCTCCCTCTTCCCCACCCACATGTTATAAGCACCATCGGCCATCTTCTATGTCTGTAATGTAGTCAGTCCTTATTCAATACAGATTTTGCCCAATAATTATGAATTTTGAAAATGATCTGTCCTGCAGAGAAAGAAGCAGATTTCTCTGGTAAAATACATTACAAAGTTTATTTTCATGTTTATTGATTTAAGTTTATTGATTTAGGAAGTAAAAATTAAATTGGCAATTACTCTAAAAAGCCCAGCCTTAGTTTCTTTTTTTTATTTTAGCTAAAATTTTGACTATCTGAATAACCTGCATTCTGCTGAATATTTAAAAGGGTGTTTCTTTTTACAGTTTGGTATTTCATTTAATGTAAGTGGTTATTACTAGTGGCCTCTACATAGACGTTTATTTTGACACCCATTTCTTTCAGAGAAGAACTTGCTTTTAAAGAGAAGCTGTTAACAGAAAATGTGGTCCTTAAAGGGAACCTGTCACCCCCAAAATCGATGGTGAGCTAAGCCCACCAGCATCAGTGGCTTATCTACAGCATTCTGTAGTGCTGTAGATAAGCCTCTGATGTATCCTGAAAGATACGAAAAAGAGGTTAGATTATTCTCACCCAGGGATGGTCCCGATCCGGTTCTGGTCCGATGGGCGTCGCGGTCCAGTCCGGGGCCTCCTATCTTCTTAAGATGACGTCCTCTTCTTGTATTCAGGCTGCTGCTCCTGTGCAGGCGTACTTTGTCTGCCCTGTTGAGGGCAGAGGAAAGTACTGCAGTGAGCAGGCACCAGGAAAGGTCAGAGAGGCCCGGCGCCTGCGCACTGCAGTACTTTACTCTGCCCTCAACAGTGAATACAAGAAGAGGACGTCATTGTAAGAAGATGGGAGGCCCTGGACCGGACCGCGATGCCCAACAGACCAGAACCGGACTGGGACCGCCCCTGGGTGATTATAATCTAACCTCTTTTTTTCATCTTTCAGGATACATTGGGGGCTTATCTACAGCATTACAGAATGCTGTAGATAAGCCCCTGATGCTGGTGGGCTTAGCTCACCTAAGATTTTGGGGGTGACAGGTTCCCTTCAAATCACGATTTTGAATAAATTTGAAGTCTTGTAATTTTCACACTGGCCACTGAGACTTTTTTAGACTGTTTCAGGAAACAACACCTGTACATACTGTAGCCTTCAATGGTCAGATCCTAACCCTATCTTTTGTATTAAAGCATCTAATGTGCATGTGACGGGAAGGGGTAGCAGGGTCAGCTGCGACATTGCTTATTGTGAATAGGGGATCCTGTTTTGTCAGCTGTCGCCTGTCATTGTAAATCCTGTATATGATGATAATCGGTCTTCTGAAAACTCTTCTACAACCCCTGGTAAAAATTATGGAATCTCCGGCCTTGGAGGATGTTCATTCAGTTGTTTAATTTTGTAGAAAAAAGATCACAGACATGGCACAAAACTAAAGTCATTTCAAATGGCAACTTTCTGGCTTTAAGAAACAAAAATAAATCAACAACAAAAAATGTGGTGGTCAGTAATGGTTACTTTATTTAACCAAGCATAGGGAAAAAAAATATGGAATCACTCAATTCTGAGGAAAAAATTATGGAATCACGGAAAACAAACAAACAAAAAAAGACTCCAAAACATCACTAGTATTTTGTTGCACCACCTCTGGCTTTTATAACAGCTTGCTGTCTCTGAGGCATGGACTTAATGAGTGTCAAACAGTACTCTTCATCAATCTGGCTCCAACTTTCTCTGATTGCTGGTGCCAGATCAGCTTTGCAGGTTGGAGCCTTCTCTTGGACCATTTTCTTCAACTTCCACCAAAGATTTTAAATGGATTGTGATCTGGACTATTTGCAGGCCATGACATTGACCTTATGTGTCTTTTTTCAAGGAATGTTTTCACAGTTTTTGCCCTATGGCAGGATGCATTATCATCTTGAAAAATGATTTCATCATCCCCAATCATCCTTTCAATTGATAGGATAAGAAAAGTGTCCAAAGTATCAACATAAACTTGTGCATTTATTGAAGATGTAATGACAGCCATCTCCCCAGTGTCTTTACCTGACATGCAGCCCCATATCATCAATGACTGTAGAAATTAGCATGTTCTCTTCAGGCAGTCATCTTTATAAATATCATTGTATTGGCACCAAACTAAAGTTCCAGCATCATCACCTTGCCCAATGCAGATTTGAGATTCATCACTGAATATGACTTCCATCCAGTCTTCCACAGCCTACGATTGCTTTTCCTTAGCCCATTGTAACCTTGTTTTCTTCTGTTTAGGTGTTAATGATGGCTTTCCTTTAGCTTTTCTGTTTGTAAGTCCCATTTCCTTTAGGCGGTTTCTTACAGTTCGGTCACAGACGTTGACTCCAGTTTCCACCCATTCGTTCCTTATTTGTTTTGTTGTGCATTTCCTGTTTTGAAGGCATATTGCTTTGTTTCCAGTCTTGACGCTTTAATGTCTTCCTTGGTCTACCAGTATGTTTGCCTTTAACAACCTTCCCGTGTTTATATTTGGTCCAGATTTTAGACACCGCTGACTGTGAACAACCAACATCTTTTGCAACACTGCATGATGATTTACCCTCTTTTAAGAGTTTGATAATCCTCTCTCTTGTTTCAATTGACATCTCTCGTGTTGGAGCAATGATTCATGTCAGTCCGCTTTGTGCAACAGCTCTCCAAGGTGTGATAACTCCTTTGTAGATGCAGACTAACGAGCAGGTCTAATTTGATGCAGGTGTTATTTTTGGGTATGAAAATTTACAGGGTGATTCTATAATTTTTTTCCTCAGAATTGAGTGATTCCACAATTTTTCCCCAATGCTTGGTTTAAAAAAGTAACCATTACTGACTACCACATTTTTGTTCTTGATTTATTTTTGTTTTTCTTAAAGCCAGAAAGTTGCCATTTGAAATTACTTTAGTTTTGTGCCATGTCTGTGATCTGCTCTTTTTCTACAAAATTAAACAACTGAATGAACATCCTCCAAGGCCGGTGATTCCATACTTTGTGCCACGGGTTGTAGAAAGGTCAAGTAGTCGGAATCTATAAAAGCCATCTTGGCCAGTGTGAAAATTGCAAGATTACTCATTTTGTTTCTATTTAATAAGGATTCAGATGTGAAAACAAATTACCATATTTTCAAAAACAATACATGTTGCACAAAAACCCGTTTTAAACAAAAGTTCATTTTCTGATGATCTGATGATTGCTTCCCTTAAAGAGTTTACCTATTTTAGGAAACTCTGTAAAATCCCTTTTTGGGCATGCGTAATTAAACTTCCATGACTTAAAGGGAACCTGTTTTTTCTCTGAAGTCTTAAAGGGAACCTGTCACCCCCAAAATCGAAGGTGAGCTAAGCCCACCAGCATCAGGGGCTTATCTACAGCATTCTGGAATGCTGTAGATAAGCCCTCGATGTATCCTAAAATATGAGAAAAATAAATTAGATTATGCTCACCTCGGCGGGCGGTCCTATCCGAAGGGCATCGCAGTCCGGGGCCTCCCATCTTCTTACAATTACGTCCTCTTCTGATCTTCTTTCTGCGGCTCCGGCGCAGATGTACTTTGTCTGCCCTGTTGAGGGCAGAGCAAAGTACTGCAGTGCGCAGGCATCGGGAAAGGTCAGAGAGGCCCGGTGCCTACACACTGCAGTACCTTTCTCTGCCCTCAACAGGGCCCCAGGTGAGTATAATCTAACCTCTTTTTCTCATCTTTTAGGATACATCTGGGATTTATCTACAGCATTACAGAATGCTGTAGATAAGCCCCTGATGCTGGTGGGTTAGCTCATCTTCCATTTTGGGGGTGACAGGTTCACTTTAAGCAGATTTGACATTGTTGTCAGCTTCCACCCATATATTAAAACTGATTACTATGGTCCCATCACAAACACCTGAGAAAATTATTTGGGTGCTTCATTTTATGACTAAAGAAAAGCGTTTTTTGTTTTTTAACTAGTGTCTCAATCTGGACCCTTCATGTTATTCTATTGTAAACATGACTTTTCCCAACTATTTTAGACAATTTCCTTTCTTTCTTATCTGTATCGTTTAGTTAGTTTTGTCTGCTTTTGTTTAACAATTTAGTGTTTTGATCACTTTAATAACTTTTTTTTTTTTTTCTCTAGTTTGATTTGGTGATATTTTAAATGCAACCTTACTTTATGGAGTAACAAATCTCCACTTCTATGGTTTCCACAAAAATATTTTAGCCACTATGTATTTTGTTTCCTGCACCCTTCTCATATCTCACTGGATTTTTTTTTTTAAATTGCGACTTTTTTTTGTCTCTACCTTCTGTTGTTTTAGGCTATGTGCACACGTTGCAGATTTTCCCGCGGATCCCAGCGTTTTTGACGCTGCGGATCTGCAGCGGTTTTACATACGTTTTACAGTAGCATGTTAACGTACGGAAACCAAATCTGCTGTGCACATGCTGCGGAAAAAAAACGCGCGTAAACGCAGCAGTGTTTTTTTCTGCAGCATGTCAATTCTTTGTGCGGATCTGCAGCGTTTCTGCGCCCATTGACTTGCATTGAGTCAAGCACATCCGCAGCAAAACTGAAGATGTAAAAAAGATCTGCGGTTTAGCTGTGGAAGAAACGCTGCGGATGAAACGCTGTAGATCGGGAGGAGGGAAGTGTGTGGGCGGAGCTATGTGTGTGGGGGGGTTTGCGGGGCTGTCCGTGGGTCTGCGGGCTATTAGTGGATGTGTCGGTGTCTGCTGGGGCTGTCCGAGGGTGTTCAAGGGTCTGCTGGGGCTGTCCGGTGGTCTGCAGGCTATCCATGGGGGTGTGGGTGTCTGCTGGGGCTGTCCGGTGTGTCCGTTTGTGTGCAGGTGTCTGCCGGGGCTGTCCTTGGGTGTGCTGGGGTCTGCTGTGGCTGTCCGGGGGTCTGCGTTGCTGTGTGTGTAGGCATCGTCCGATGGGACAACAAGTCCCATCCGGCTATGCCTGCTACTGAGACAGTGATTGACACATTAGCCAATGATGAAAAAAAAAAAAAGCACATGCACACATGCAGTGCATTCATATAGAACAAACAGTACATTCAACATAGAGTACATACAGTACATACAACATAGAGTACATACTCACCAATCACCTTGATCCCGAAGCCCTTGATCACCTGTAAAAAAAAAAAATTAAAATAATAACCCAACAATATACTCCCTGATCCGCAGTAATCCAATTAAAACGAGTGTCCCACGACGATCTCCCATGGAGATATCTATCAACCTATAAAAATATAGTCCAAATCCTCAAAATACCCAAAGAAAGAGTTCACGCCTCCTGACAAAGCTCATCGGGCGAAACGCGCGTCGAGGCGCTTGGCAGCAGGATCTACCCACCCTCTAGAGACCAGCCATGGCTACAGGTACAGCAGGATTATATATTTATGTTTACCTCCCTTTTTACCTGCTATGCTAGTGGTTCAAACCAGTCATTCATTCTGGTGTGTATTATAGCCTATATTACCCTGGCTTTCCTATATCACATTTGAACCTTCTCTTTTAAGTCTTTTTTTGACTTAATTAATCATGGCTGCTTTTACACATGGTATCCCTGATAGGGGCTGTTTATATTAGGATATCTATCTGTGGTGCGGATTTTAACCCTGCGTTTTGCTGCCTGGCACTATTTCCTTCTTCTGTTTCTTTGTTTGTTTTTGTTTTTTTTTTCTCACAGAGTTACTATTAATGTGATGTGATTATTATTATGATATTTAATAAAATTTGTTACGTTTGCAAATTCTGGTGCTCTGCTTCGTTTTTGGTATATACAGTCATGGCCAAAAGTTTTGAGAATGACACCAAAATTATATTTTCACATGATATGCTGCTCTCTGGTTTTTATTAGTGTTTGTCTGATGTTTATATCACATACAGAAATATAATTGCAATCATATTATGAGTACCAATAGGTTATATTGACAGTTAGAATGAGTTAATGCAGCAAGTCAATATTTGCGGTGTTGACCCTTCTTCTTCAAGACCTCTGCAATTCTTCCTGGCATGCTCTCAATCAACTTCTGGACCAAATCCTGACTGATAGCAGTCCATTATTGCATAATCAATGCTTGCATTTTGCCAGAATTTGTTGGTTTTTGTTTGTCCACCCGTCTCTTGATGATTGACCACAAGTTCTCAATGGGATTATGATCTGGGGAGTTTCCAGGCCATGGTCCCAAAATCTCTGTTTTGTTCCATGAGCCATTTAGTTATCACCTTTGCTTTATGGCAAGGTGCTCCATCATGCTGGAAAAGGCATTGTTGGGCGCCAAACTGCTATTGGACGGTTGGGAGAAGTTGCTCTTGGAGGACATTCTGGTACCATTCTTTATTCATGACTGTGTTTTTAGGCAAGACTGTGAGTGAGCCGATTCCCTTGGCTGAGAAGCAACCCCACACATGAATGGTTTCAGGATGCTTTACAGTTGGCATGAGACAAGACTGGTGGTAGCGCTCACCTCTTCTTCTCCGAATAAGCTGTTTTCCAGATATCCCAACCAATCGAAAAGGGGATTCATCAGAGAAAATGACTTTGCCCCAGTCCTCAGCAGTCCACTCCCTGTACCTTTTGCTGAATATCAGTCGGTCCCTGATGTTTTTTCTGGAGAGAAGTGGCTTTTTTGCTGCCCTCCTTGAAACCAGGCCTTGCTCAAAGAGTCTCCGCCTCACAGTGCGTGCAGAAGCACTCACACCAGCCTGCTGCCATTCCTGAGCAAGCTCGGCACTGCTGGTAGTCCGATCCCGCAGCTGAAATAGTTTTAAGATACGGTCCTGGCGCTTGCTGGTCTTTCTTGGGCGTCCTGGAGCCTTTTTGACAACAATGGAAGCTCTCTCCTTGAAGTTCTTGATGATGCGATAGATTGTTGACTGAGGTGCAATCTTTGTAGCTGCGATACTCTTCCCTGTTAGGCCATTTTTGTGCAGTGCAATGATGGCTGCATGTGTTTCTTTAGAGATAACCATGGTTAACTGAAGAGAAACAATGATACCAAGCACCAGCCTCCTTTTAAAGTGTCCAGTGATGTCATTCTTACTTAATCATGACTGATTGATCGCCAGCCCTGTCCTCCTCAACACCCACACCTGTGTTAATGGATCAATCACTAAAACGATGTTAGCTGCTCCTTTTAAGGCAGGACTGCAATGATGTTGAAATGTGTTTTGGGGTTAAAGTTCATTTTCTGGGCAAATATCAGTAATTGCTGTTAAACTGATCACTCTGACATTCAGGAGTATATGCAAATTGCCATTAGAAAAAATGAAGCAGTAGACTTTGTAAAAATTAATATTTGTCTCATTCTCAAAACTTTTGGCCATGACTGTAGTCCTTAGAACTCTATTTCTTTGGGTATTTTGAGGATTTGGACTATATTTTTATAGGTTGATATATACTGTTGTTTTGGGAGCATATATTCTCCTTGGAAAAAAGGGGATAAAAATCTATAGGTTGTGTGATCTCCCATGGAGAGCGGCCACATCAGCTGATGTGACCGCTCTCCAGGGGCTCCAGCAATACAATGACTTAAGGTATCCTTCCGCACTGTATCCCTCCGCCGCTGTGAGTATAGTTCATACTCTCATTTGCGGCACTGCTGCGTGCGAAAATTCCCACACATCATTGCCATAAAGTGAGAGCAATGAACTGAAGTAACCCCTTCAGTGATGCGCTGCAGGAGCCATTGTCTCCTGTCAGTGCATCACTGGAGGCCCTAGAGAGCGTTGACACCACCCGATGTCACTGTTCTATAGTATAGGGGAGATCGACGTGGTACACTCGTTATTGGACTACGGGGAGTATATCGTTGTTTGGGTTTTTTTTATTTTCTTGCAGGCGATCGAGGGCATCGCAGGAATTAGACGTTCTTGTAAGTATGGTGAAATTAAGAATATTAAAATACTTTTTTCTGCCTGTCTTTTTTTTTTTGTTTTTTTTAACGCTTTCACTACTATAGGATTAGTAATGGATAGGCGTGTTATTGTTGTTGTTGTTATTATTATTATTTTGTTTTTTTAATTAAACATGTTCATTAATAAACATCGGCCTTACTATTATATATCTATGGATGTAGATAGATATATGGATATGCTTTGCAAAAAAGAAAAAAAAAAAGAGCATGAACCGCACATCCCAAAATCATACGTTGATCTAAAGCCGCTAGGCAAAAATTAATATAACTGAATATGAGGTTTTCAGTTTAACATTCTGATCAGACTGCATGAAGCCCACTGCCCCTTCACGGCAAACCTCGTAGTGGGTCCTATCGCCCTAACGGAGCGGAGCCGCGTGGCGCCCACCGCCACAGCGGCCATGCACCAGCAGGGCGGACGGCCTGTTGCCCCACAGCACCTATGTTGCAAGACTGAGTCCCCAAGACTCCAGACCGCGCCGCCCCACCAGCACAAAGCCACAGCAACAATGGCCGCCACACCGCACCAACACCAAAATGAAAGGAGCACTTAAACTCACCTTCCTCCAGCTCTTCAGTGAGAGCCAAAATGGGCTAGACCCCTTACTTTGCAGTCTCCTGCTAATTAAAATCACCTGAGCCAAATGGGAGGAGTGCTGGTCCAAGAAGAAGACTAGAACATGCTTTGCAGGGCGATAGGACCCACTACGAGGTTTGCCGTGAAGGGGCAGTGGGCTTCATACAGTCTGATCAGAATGTTAAACTGAAAACCTCATATTCAGTTATATTAATTTTTGCCTATCGGCTTTAGATCAACGTATGATTTTGGGATGTGCGGTTCATGCTCTTTTTTTTCTTTTTTGCAAAAGATATATGGATATATATATATCTATCTCATTCCTTCTATCCATATCTATCTATCTATCTATCTATCTATCTATCTATCTATCTATCTATCTATCTATCTATCTATCCCATATCTATAGATAGAAGGAATAAGATGGATAGATAAAGGAATGAGATAGATAGAAGGAATGAGATAGATGATAGATAGATCTATAGATCGATATCTATCGATCTATGTATAGATGTGTCTATAGATCGATCTGTCCATCTCATTCCTTCTATCTATAGATCTATATCATCTATCTATCTCATTCCTTCTATCTATCATTTATCTATTATCTATCTATCTCTGTAATGGAGTGTGGGTTGGACAAATGTAAAAGAGCAGGTTGGACAGAAATGACATCACAAATCTTTTTTTTTCAATAGATCTTTATTTAGCTTTCAAAAACGCATACAAATCAGCATAAAAAACACATTATAAAACGCATCAAAACTGAGAAAAAGACACATTAAAAGCGCACCTGCCTTTTCTGCCAAGAGATGCGGATTCAGGGCTGAAAAATCTGCAGGCAAATCTGCAACGTGTGCACATACCTTAACATTGAATGTCTGATATAAAGGCCGATATGTCATACTAGATGGTGGCCCGATTTTAACGCATTGGGTATTCTAGAATATGCATGTCCACGTAGTATATTGCGCATCCCACTTAGTATATTGCCCAGCCACATAGTATATTGCCCAGCGACGTAGTATATTGCCAAGTCACGTAGTATATTGCCCAGTCACGTAGTATATTGCCTAGCTACGTAGTATATTGGCCAGTCACATAGTATATTGCCCAGTCACGTAGTATATTGCCCAGTGACGTAGTATATTGCCCAGTGACGTAGTATATTGCCCAGTGACGTAGTATATTGCCCAGTGACGTAGTATATTGCCCAGTGACGTAGTATATTGCCCAGTGACGTAGTATATTGCCCAGTGACGTAGTATATTGCCCAGTGACGTAGTGTATTGCCCAGCGACGTAGTACACAGCACAGAGCCACGTAGTATATTGCACAGTGATGTAGTATACAGCACAGAGCCACGTAGTATATTGCCCATCCACGTAGTATATTGGCCAGTCACGTAGTATATTTCCCAGCTACGTAGTATATTGCCCAGCCACGTAGTATATTGCCCAGCCACGTATGTCACAGGTTAAAAAATAAAAAATAAACATATACTCACCTTCCGAGGGCCCATTATAGTTCGGTCACATGACCGTGACGTCATATCAGGTCCTTCTCGCGCAGGCGCGCATGATCTGTGATGACGTCGCGGTCACATGACTGTGACGTCATGGCAGGTCTTTCTCGCGCAGGACCTGTGATGACGTCGCGGTCACATGACCGTGACATCATGGCAGGTCCTTCTCGCGCAGGGCCTTTGATGATGTCGCGGTCACATAACCGTGACGTAATGGCAGGTCCTTCTCCCATACCATTCTTGGCACCGGAACCTGCCGGAGGTCACCGGAGCGTCGCAAAAGGTGAGTATATAATGATTTATTATTTTTTTTATTATTTTTAACAGATGTTTTTACTATTGACGCAGCATAGGCAGCATCAATAGTAAAAAACTTGGTCACACGGGGTTAATAGCTGAGGTAACGGAGTGAGTTACCCGCGGCATAACGCGGTCCGTTACTGCTGGCATTAACCATGTGTGAGCGGTGACTGCGGGGAGTATGGAGCAGGCGCCGGGCGCTGACTGCAGGGGAGTAGGGAGGGACTAATTAGACTGTGGCCGTCGCTGATTGGTCGCGGCAGCCATCAGGTAGCTGGCAACTTGGATTCCATGACACAGAGGCCGCGACCAATGAATATCCGTGACAGACAGAAGGACGGAAGTGACCCTTAGACAGTTATATAGTAGATGATTATGCATGGATTACCTTCACACTACAACACAATTCTGCATCAAACTAAAGGACGTTCTCTGTTAATGGATGGTAAATTAGTTATAAAGTAATTTAAAGGGGATGTCCACTACTAGGACAACCCTTTCTTGAACCAAATTTTCGGCCCAATAAAATAATAAAGCCTAGTCTCCCCCCGCGGTGTCGGCACTCTCACTACCCGGGGCAGTGATACGGTGTCTTGACACGTGATGCCGGCGCCCAATCAGCACTGTCATTACTAGCTCCGCCTTAGGACAAACTGAACATGAAGAAGAAGCCAGGGATCAGCTGTTGCCCGGACTTTCTCTTTAAGATGAAAATAGAGCTTTTTCAGTAACCTATGTGTTTGCATGTGTATATGGAGAAGGTGTGTAAATCAGGCCAGTACATTAGGTTTATTGGCACGGCAAAATAAGCTTTCTTGTGTAGCTTTTATTATCTGTGTACAGGCAACAAGTCGTAATCTAGATGACATTTTACAGACTGGATGAATCTTCATAACTGCCTTATGAAGTTTGATGGATCAGTGGTTAGCACTGCAGCCTTTCAGCACTGGGGTCCTAGGTTCAAATCCCCCAAGGACAACATCTGCAAGGAGTTTGTTCTCTCTGTGTTTGTGTAGGTTTCCTCCCACATCCTAAAGACATACTGATAGGGAATATAGATTGTGAGCCCCAGTGGGGACAGTGATGATAATGTTTGTAAAATGCAATATCAGCGAGTAAAATAAATAAATGTCCACTATAAATGCCTATAGACTGGGTAGATTCATGCATGCTGAACACGCAGATGTCAGTAGTGTTCACTTAAGAAACGGCATCCAGGCAGTGGCTGTGGAAGAAATAATCAGTCAGGAACCACTGCTGTGATATGATCTTGTAGTGTCAAGAGTCTCTGATGCTTTTTTTCTGAGATGGCCTAGCAGCAAATCATGAATTTCAGATTGTGGTAGTCAGGACAACTGTCAAGATGACCCATCTGTGCCCTAATGAGTCAATCTACTTAGGCTATAAGTCGAAATGGAAAAATATGGGAAGTTTGACTCAACCAAATTATATTTTTAAAGGAATATTCCATTCTATTTTTAACATTCTCGGTGGGGAACTTTTCTGATGAAAGGAATGCTTACACTTAGAATCTGCTTTATTGTTGCCGCTCAGCCAGTCTTAAGTATTTTGAGGTTTTTATAATCTCATTGTGCAAATTGTCTCTTCAGAGAGGAAGAGGACTAGAGCTCTAGTGCCACCTATTGGAAGTAGATCCTAACAGGCAGTCGACCCTTTAACGAGCCTGGTCAGATGACTTAGGATAAAAGCCAAACCAGAATCTCAATTTCCAGACACTGTTTCGGGGTGCTGCCCCTTATCAGTGCAAAGTGGAGATCTGGTTTGGCTGAGTGAGAGGCGTCTGACCGGGATCCAAAAAGACGAAGAGGACTAGAACTCTAGTGCCACCTGTTGGAAGCAATCCCAACAGATCTCCACTTTTATCCTAAGTCATGTGACAAGGCTCGTTAAAGGGTCGACATTGACTGTTAGGATTGCTACTTCCAATAGGTGGCACTAGAGTTCTAGTGCTCTTCCTCTCTGAAAAGACAATTTGCATATATCCCAGAGGAGCATTGCAGCTTTAAGTCTCCTTATCTCGACATGCTTAACATGTCAATCTCCGCAAGGAGAAGCGATACTTCTTGGATTCATAATCTCATTGTGAAACTTTGAATGCATTAGAATAGTTGGTCGTACATTGATGTTTCTAATGAGTTCAGCGATCTTAATTTCAGTGTAATGTACATCAGTTTTACAGTTTAAACTTTCCCCCCAAAGGCACACATTAGTCTTGATGTTGGGCATTTTGGCTTGTTGTAATAGTTTGTGGTCAGGTAACTTTGGGTGGAATATACGAATACACATACATTAATTATCATGCATATAGATGATACCACAAGAGAAAATAATAAACAATTTGAAGCGAAAAAACAAGATTTCTATGCAGATAGTATTTTACATATCATATAGTACCATATTACTTTATGATTAAAAGGTACTATACTTTAAACAAACTTTGCATGTGTAAGAGTATAAAACATTGTAATGCATCTGATTGGAGAATTCAGCTTCTCTACTTATGAGCCACTTCCTCTGCCTTCTGACTTTGTCATCTCATCTTAAAAAAACAGCTTAATTCTGTCTTGCTCAAGGCAAGATGGACTGCCAGTATATGTAAAATGTCAGATTACTCCTCCATCATATTCTATGGGTAGAGAAAGGGAATGTGAAATTGTCAAAGTAAGAAAGCATTGTGATGAGCTTTCTAACAAGTCTTTTACCTCACCCTTAAAGCTGGATTAAAGAGGTAGTTTGATGCCTTAAATTGTCTCTCTCGATTTAAAAACAGCCTAACTTCCTTTTTCTCTAGTCACCTTCCACGACGGCATATGGAGGTTGTCTCTTTGCCCTAATGGGGAACAGGAAACACAAGAGAGGTTAAAAGCACCTCCCACCTCCCATTCACCAGTGTCTTTCCTGTTCCCCATGGGACAGGGAGAGGTTCCATATGCTGTAGTGGCCGGTGGCTACAGTCATATTTCCAGGTCTTACCTGTATTTCAGCCGGGCAGCTGGGGTCGCCTTGTGCCTCTCCGTGGGCTGCTCCCGTCGTCCTGCTTGGCAGGTACCTCGGGACCCTTCCCGGCCTTCCTGCACCCCCGTGAGGGTAAAGCAGGCCGGGATCCCCAGCCGGGATCCTCTCCGTAGCTTCCCGGCTTCCTCCCTCCATGCTGCTTGGTCGGCGTTCCGGCAGTGACGTCAGCGGTCGCGCGCGCGTCACTTCCGGTTTTCGTATCACCCTGAAGCCGGCTCTTCCGGGTTTCGCCGGCGGCGGTGTCGGTGCAATGGCGTCCCACACGTGGATCCTGGAGGAGGAGGAGGAGGGGAAATTCTACTGCTGGAGGCAGGTGCTAGGAGAGTTACTCCATAAAAGCCTGCTGAACCACCACTGAGGTAAGACTATAATCTCTTCAGTATGGATGGTTCTTTGTGCCCTGCATCTGCAGAGCCCAGCACTGCCCCTGCTACTGTGAGTATGCAGGGTCTGGATCCGGGAGGTAGTTTTTTCTTAGCGGTAGCTCCTCATTCTTCTCTCCCTCTCTGTTTCAGGGAGAAAAGTCTACCCCTAGAGCTACTATTAGGAAGAAGTGTCCGGTCTGTTCTGCAAAGCTCCCTCCTACCTGGGATAAAAAACTCTGCCAGCCATGCACTGACAGGATAGTTAAAGCAGAGCAACCATCTCTTCTAGATGAGATACGCTCTCTTGTTAAACAGGAGGTACAATCTTCCTTAGCAGCCTTCACTCCTCCACCCCCACCTCCGCCACCACATTCCCCAGCTAAGAAGAGGAAGATTCAGGTCGTAGAATCGGATTCGGATTCAGACCACTCTTTTTCTTCATCTGCTGGCTGGGAAGATCCAGCATCCCCTAAGGCTGAGGTCAGGAAATACCTCTTCTCCTCGGATTATATTGAGGACCTGGTGTCTGCTGTTCGTAACACCATGGGGCTTGAAGAGGAACCTGTACCACAGTCCATACAGGATCATATGTTTGGTGGGCTCAGATCGGAGAAAAAGGCAGGATTCCCCGTTCATGCAAATGTGCTTAATATGATTGAGCAAGAGTGGGAACTCCCTGAGAAGCGCCTTAGTATGTCTTCAGAGATGAAACATAGATTTCCTCTAGAAGGCAACCTTGTTAAACTTGACATTCCCAAGGTGGATGTGCAGGTGGCCAGAGTCGCCAAAAGAACAGCACTCCCCTTTGAGGATGCGTCGCAGTTAAAAGACCCTATGGACAGGAAGATTGAGAGCCTCCTGAAGAAATCCTGGGAGTCGTCTTCTTCTGTTCTCAAGGCTAATATTGCCTCTACCTGTGTAGCGAGGACCCTTTCCTGCTGGCTGGAGAAATTAGAATCGCACATTTCTCAGGGTACCTCCAGAAGTGAGATGTTGGATTCCCTCCCTATCTTACATAAGGCTACTGGGTTTCTGGCGGATGCTTCTCTGGAATCCATTAGAATTGCTGCCAGATCTTTAGTGCTCTCTAACTCTGCCAGAAGAGCCCTCTGGCTTAAATTATGGAGTGGTGACATCACGTCTAAGGCCAAGTTATGTGCCATCCCCTTTAAGGGAGACTATGTGTTTGGTCCAGCTTTAGACGACATTTTGGATAAAGCGACCGACAAGAAAAAGGCACTCCCGGAGCAAAAACAACCAAGAAAACGTTTTTTTCGTGCCCCACTGTCTCAGCCCTCTCAGCCGAGGGGTAAAGGCAAGACCGGCAGGTGGAGCTATGCTAAAGGCAGAGGGAAAAATATCTTCGTCCCTCAACAACAGCAGCAGCAGCAACAGTCATTTCAGCAAGATAAACAATGACTCCGACCCGGTGGGGGGAAGACTCTCAAATTATGTGGATCAGTGGGAAAACATCACCAGCTCCCACTGGGTCCTCAATGTTATCAAGGAGGGCCTATTGATCGAGTTAACTTCTCCCCCCCCCTCAGGGTCTAAAGATTACCACCCCCTCAATGAGGGATCACAAACTGCTAACACTGGGTCTCAGAGACCTTTTAAGATCAAATGTGATCTCCCCAGTTCCACAATCAGAATGGGGTCAGGGACATTATTCCCGTTTATTCATGGTACCAAAACCATCAGGGGAAGTACGTATCATCATAAATCTAAAAGGTCTGAATCAACATGTAAAATATCGAAGATTCAAGATGGAGTCTGTAAAATCAGCCATTCCTTTAATACATCAGCACGCCTTTATGGCGACAATCGACCTGAAAGATGCGTATTTTCATATCCCTATTCACCCGAGACGCACAAAATATCTCAGGTTTGCGATTCAGGGAGATCATCAGGTGGAGCACTATCAGTTTGGAGTCCTTCCCTTCGGCATCTCATCAGCTCCGAGAGTGTTCTCCAAAGTAATGGCGGAAGCTGTGTCATTCATTCGGAGACAAGAGGTTTGTATAGTGCCTTATCTGGACGATCTGCTGATAGTGGCTCCCACCAAAATGACCCTGGTATCTCATGTATCAACCACATTAGAGATATTGAAGTCTCTGGGTTGGATACCGAACATAAAGAAATCCCAGCTTCAACCCTCAAAAACCAGAAAGTTTTTGGGAGTAATTCTGGACTCGGAAAAACAGATGCCCTTCCTTCCAAAAGATCACAGACTACCATTAGTAGTAAAGGTCAAGAAATACAAGGAGATGAGATCTCCCACACTCCGGGAAGGAATGTCGCTATTAGGCTCCATGACAGCCTGCATTCAGTCGGTGGCTTGGGCTCAAGCCCACTCAATAATTCTCCAGACTCATTTGTCAGACAATTGGGATGGTCGTCCTGGCTCTTTAAACAAGAGGATTCACACTCCAGGTCGAGTGAAAGCATCCTTAACGTGGTGGATGAAGTCCGAAAACCTTCGCAGGGGTGTGAGTTGGATTCAATTCCCGTTAACCACGATCAAAACAGATGCCAGCAAGAGAGGCTGGGGAGCCATGATAAATCATGTTCCTTATCAGGGTCTTTGGGACCCGTCAATCAGAGAGAGATCGTCAAACTTCCAAGAACTCAAGGCTGTGGAAGAAGCTCTCCTTGCAACAAATCATCAACTCTCTGGACAACATGTCCAGATATACTCGGACAACATGACCACGGTGGCTCACATCAGGCATCAGGGCAGTACAAGATTCACCAGTCTAAAAAATATCTCTGCCCGAATCTTTGCCTGGGCCGAGAAACACCTACTGTCCCTGACGGCAACTCACCTAAAAGGTACTGCCAATTTTCAGGCAGATTATTTGAGCCGACAGGATATTCACCCAGGCGAATGGAGTCTGGATCGGCAAACTTTCAACTTACTGGTAAACAGATGGGGTCTCCCGGAGGTCGACCTCTTTGCTTCTCACCAGAACGCGAAAGTAGAAATATTTTTTTCCCTGGATCCAAGAGGAAATCCCAGAGCAATAGATGCCTTGGTTCAAGATTGGCAATTTCATCTGGCGTATGCTTTTCCGCCCATTCCGATTCTTGCAAAAGTGCTACGGAAGATTCGGATAGAAAAGACTCCAACTATTTTGGTTGCTCCATTTTGGCCCAAGAGAAGTTGGTTCAACCTGATTATTCAACTTCAGGTGGACGGACCGATAATGTTACCGATGAAGGCCAATCTCCTTTCCCAGGGCCCAGTTCTTCACTCGGATCCTCAGAGGTGGAATTTAGCGGCGTGGTTTCTGAAGCCAATGTGCTGAGAGCGAAAGGGCTATCAAACCCTGTTATAGCTACTCTACAAAAATCCAGAAAACCGGTAACAAATGCTATTTATAATAAAATCTGGAAAAAATTTTCATCTTTTTGTCTGCCTAACCCTCCAGACCCTCTCAGGCCAGATATACCTAAGATATTGGACTTTTTACAAAGAGGCCTAGAAATTGGTCTGAAACCCAGTACTCTGAAGGTCCAGGTCTCTGCGCTTAGTTCCATCTTTGATCAAGATCTAGCAGGACATCGCTGGATTAAAAGGTTCATGACCTCAGCAAACAGAATGAACCCTAGGAAGCAAGTTATAGTTCCTCCATGGGATCTCAATATTGTGCTTCAAGGCCTTACAGGTCCACCGTTCGAACCTTTGTCTACCTGTTCCCCACAAAATCTCGCCTACAAGACTGTTTTCTTGGTAGCTATAACTTCAGCTAGAAGAGTGGGTGAATTACAGGCCTTATCAATAAGAGAACCTTATCTACTGGTTAGAGAGGACTCAATAGTACTCCGTCTTGATCCTTCTTCCCTCCCAAAAGTGGTCTCTGAATTTCATCGTTCTCAAGAGATAGTGTTACCAACTTTTTGCAATAATCCTGCAAACTCTGAGGAAAGAAAATTTAATACTGTCGATGTTAGACGTATCCTGCTACATTATTTGGATCAAACAAGTGCTCTTAGAGTTGATCACAACCTTTTTGTCCACTCTTCAGGACAAAATAAGGGGAAGAAGGTAGCCAAGAGTACCATCGCTACATGGATTAAAAAAGCCATAACAGAAGCTTACCTTGCTCAAAATAAACTACCTCCAGTAGGAATCAAGGCCCATTCAACTAGATCTACGTCGGTCTCCTGGGCAGAGAGAGCAGGCGCAACTCCAGAGCAGATCTGCAGGGCAGCTACGTGGTCGTCACTCCATACCTTCTCCAAACATTATAGGTTGGATGTATTATCCAACAGAGATTTAGTCTTCGGCCGCAAGGTTCTTCAGGCCGTTGTCCCTCCCTAGTGCCAATAAGTTGGTATTCCTCCATATGCCGTCGTGGAAGGTGACTAGAGAAAATAGAATTATTCTTACCGTTAATTCGGTTTCTAGGAACCTTCCACGACGGCACTAATTTCCCACCCTCTATATTTCCTGGATTAATTCTGGGACTCAGAAGGTAAACCGGTGCTATGGTTTCAGTTATAAGTCACTGGTGAATGGGAGGTGGGAGGTGCTTTTAACCTCTCTTGTGTTTCCTGTTCCCCATTAGGGCAAAGAGACAACCTCCATATGCCGTCGTGGAAGGTTCCTAGAAACCGAATTAACGGTAAGAATAATTCTATTTTTCTTTTTACTTTCATTAGAAACTCACAGCATGCATAAGGAAGTCTTAAACTGAACCTTGTCGCTGATTTTTTGCTCAGTGGATTATTCTTGCACCATGCTTTCCCTCCTCTCTGCTGGTTTCAGTGCCACTTCTTCCTTGGAAAAGAAGGTCTACTACTCGGCGGGTCCTCTCTCCTCTTGCTGGCGTTCTCTGCTCCATAGTCTCATTTGAAGCTAGCAAAGAGTTGTACAATACAGTCATCTATCTAGTCACAATGAGATTTTGTTTGGGATGATCATTGTAAATCGAAATTGTTACTTTAGATCATAATTTAATGGAGAACTATTAAATTGTCAAATCTGACAGATTATCGCCTCTAAATTAAAAAAAATAAAAATAAAGTAAATTTCAAAAATTAACAATAAAAAAGGGCAACTATTTAAAACAAGTCATTACAGAGAACATTAAAAGAGGTTCTGATGAAAGCTGTAAGTCGCATTTTTGAGGATGAGAGCTTCTTCAAAGTTCCTGTAGAATAATAGATTAGAACAGGACACAGAACAGGCACTTTTATCATGCTAATCATTCATGGCAAAATTCCGAGGTTTCACCAGTAAAATGCCCAATCTGATTGGATAAATATTCCAGTCACTCAAATGAGCCAATGTCAGGAAATATGACGTAATGTCTTACTGTTTGATCACACACTGATCTCTGCTACATTGTTTGGTTTTGCAGACCAGCTGCAGCTTTGATCCCCCTCACCACCCCTCCTTCTTCTCTCTGCCTGCTTGTGTAATCCTATACTTCTTTCCACCCTCCCTCAAGAATGTGTTAATTAGCAGAGCCCATCTCTTTGTCTGCAGCCATGTACTCCATATGTGTACGAGAAAGTTATTCAAGATGAAATAACTCGACTGTACATGTTTGGGATTTGCGACAATAGTGCTACACACCAGTGCTCTTTTTAAGCTTAGCGCCTGGCAGAATCTGAGAAACGCATTACTGTTTATCCAAGTCACATAGCCAAGTCATGTTTGGATGCAAATGAATGCCAATGTCACGCTGAGAAAAATTATAATTTTGGCATCTGTCTACAAGCCTCACAGACCGAGTTAGGATGGCTATGATCTATTAGAAGGTTTTCCATACTTTTCCAAAGGGGGCGTAACCAGCCCCTCAGCGATGTCACTAGCAGAGGGTATAAAATATGGGACCTCGTTTTAGGAGTAGCTTTTTGCCCAGGTGGTCAGCTAACCGAAACTCTGCAATCTGCTTGATACATTAGGACATATGCTCCTCCTCCTCCATGCCACATGGCTTACATAAGAAAAATGTAAGTTTATTTTCATCTTTATTCCCTTTTATTTTGTAATCATTCTGTACATAATATAATTGTCTCATCTTGTAATATCATTTTATACCTTTTGTAAACACTGCCTATTTCTTTTTGGAGTAAGAGTTATAATATTTGCTAGCTTCTTTTTCCTTGCTCTAAAACGTACCTTCAACGTCCTCTGAAGTAAATTACGCTACTGATTAGGTTGGCTCCTGACTTGCTATTAATCATAGGAATCGGAGCTGGTGGCAGCAGAGCCATTCTGAGCTTGTTGGGTATAGCTGGCAGTGACGGAGTGGGGTTTATAAGAGTATTGGAATAGGTATATCACCCTCACGGCAGCGTGCCTAATAGCTAGTACACGACCGGGCAGCCTTTCTGGTGACTAATTATCCTAGATACAGTTCCCTGACTGACCGAGGGTAAGGGGGCGCCAGAGATCTGCAAGTTCCAAACCGGAAGTGGGATATAAATAAATCCCTGAAAAAAGAACTTTGGCAACCAAACACCCCTGGTTCATGACAGCCACCAACAATCATTGTTGTGTTATATATGGAATTTGGTAACTTGACGGACCACTTAATATTTGTTAAAAATTGCCGGCCCTCCTTTCCTACTTCTTCCACTACATTTCACTGAGGTGTTTAGTTTAGCAGACACCCTATTATTGCACAGGGAGGGTTTTTGCCATGTTCGAGGCTAAATTCTGTGACATCTGTGTCACATACACTCTCTGCTCTTTTCAGAATTCTGTGATGGCTGTT
Source organism: Ranitomeya imitator (assembly GCF_032444005.1). Classification (NCBI taxonomy): domain Eukaryota; kingdom Metazoa; phylum Chordata; class Amphibia; order Anura; family Dendrobatidae; genus Ranitomeya; species Ranitomeya imitator. Next base: position 133,993,302 of record NC_091286.1, read on the forward strand.
ACTAGTGCTGACCAGCCACTGAATTTAAGATGAAAAATAAAAAGTCCTGTAAAACATAAATAATACGTTATCACTCCTGTTAGAACACAACCCAGCTCCCCCCACGGTCTGTACTTCTGTTTGGCTGCAGTGGTCACAAAATCATACAGATAGTGTTGCAGCTAATGATTGGTAACATGTATTTGGCAAGGAACATTCAGAAATGGATTTTCACAAAACTGTTGTTATACAGCAGTTGTATTCATACATTGAAGCAAAGAGAAATTGACACTTTGAATAGTCATAGTACTGGTGTAAATGACTAAGGCTTCTTTCACACTTCCGTTTTTACAATCTGCACAGGATCCGTCAAAATGTTGAAATGACGGATCCTGTGCAGATTGTAAAAAACGGGTGCATTGGGCCCGTTATTCTGACAGACCCATCGAGGCTATGTGCACCTATTGAGTATGCGTCTTCGCAGCGGTTTTCCGCTGTGAAAACGCATACACATCACAACCCAGGTTAATAATAATAATAAAAAAATGGCAATATTCTTACCTTGCGTGCAATGACCTCTGATGACGTAGCGGTCTTGCGAGACTGCGACGTTATCAGGTCATTTTGCAATTCATCACTGGGAATGCTAGCTGACTGGAGCATCGCGAGCATCGGTAACGCTACGCGGGACGCTGGAAGGTAAGAATATTATGGTTTTTTTTTTTTTAAGCATCTTGTTACTATTGATGCTGTATAGGCAGCATCAATAGTAAAAAGAGAGAGAGAACGTGAGAGAATTTCTCTGACGGGAAATTCTTCCGCGCATGCTTAGTTTCAAAAGACGGGACCTGTCGCTGGATTCCTGCTTTTCACAGTCAGCGACGCATCCTGCGTCCATAGGCTTCCATTATAGCCAACGACGGGCAGCGCAGGACCCGTCCCTGAGCGATTTTCCCACGTGCAGAAAAAAAGTTCCTCTGAATGTTTTCTCCGCCCAATGGACAGCAATTTTCCGTCGGATCCAGTGCACGACGGATGAAACGGATGGCCATCCTTCTCAAGCCGTTGCTAATTCAAGTCTATGGGAAAAAACAGGATCCAGCAGAAAAATTTGCTGGATCCTGTTTTTTCAAAAATCGATGGATTTCGGCGGAAGTGTGAAAGAGGCCTGACAGAATTGGCATACCGCATAGTCACAAATTGCCGAGCCTCTAGTACAACTCTGATAGCGCAGCCCAAATGGCACTATACTGTAGTGTTAACTTAGTCTCCATGTAACACTCTGTTCAGAATATTGGGCAAGTCACATCTGCTGCTCTATGCCCTCGTTTTCATTGGCATTGAGACACATGCAGTCTCATCCTCCTGGTAAACCGTTGTATTAAAGTTTTTATTAGAATAACTAGAAGAAAGAATTGCGACATATAAATCAAAATGAAGAAAAGAATAAATACAGTTCGCCAATTCATGATGACCCGACATTTTGTGCACTAGTTTCATAAAGCGAGTGCGGAAATAAGAATCAGTAAATAAACTTGGCAACTATTTAGGCTACTTTCACACTAGCGTCGTGTGACGTCCGTCGCAATGCGTCGTTTTGGAGAAAAAACGCATCCTGCAAAGTTGCCCGCAGGATGCGTTTTTTTTCTCCATAGACTTGCATTAGCGACACATTGCGACGTATGGCCACACGTCGCATCCGTCGTGCGATGGATGCGTTGTGTTTTGGCGGACCCTCGGCACAAAAAAATGTTCCATTTAACTTTTTTTGTGCGTCGCGTCCGCCCCCTCCTTCCCGGACATTACAATGGGGCAGCGGATGCGTTGAAAAACTGCATCCGCTGCCCCGTTGTTCATTTTTTTTCACAACGTGTGTCGGTACGTCGGGCCGACGCATGGCGACGGCCCCGTACCGACGCTAGTGTGAAAGTAGCCTTAGCTGCATGCTCCACTGCAAGAAATGTACCCAGTCAGAGACTCTTGTACCAGCTAAAAAAAAATGTCTGGGCTGGCTTGGACAAGCATAAAAAGTTTCAATTTTTGGGGGGTGAGGGAGTATGTGTACAAATATGTGTATGTATGCAATTTTTTTATGACACAGGACCACTGTAATGCATTCTATTTTTTTTTTCACATAGCCGTAGCTATTACTTTCATAACTTGGACATGTTTTTGTTTTTCTTCCCCAAAGGGGGGTGGGGCTAGTAACCGCAATTTGGACGGCGTGATTTCAACATTTAGAGGGCCTGGCCACTATCTTTATCAGATGTGTTGAGGACATAAATTTTATGGTACTTAATATTGTACAAGTTTAACAGTTTATTCTCTGCTGGTGACGGAGCATGTGACCAGACCAATCCATCAGCCTACCCCAATAGAAAAACCATTTTCCCGTTTGAGGTGTTTTACAATTGGAGGAAACTTATAAACTGTTCTTGTCATATTCTCCCCTAGTGGTCCAGGCAGTAGTGGTGATGCAGGCTAATGTTGCAGTGATACTTTACAGCTTTGGTGCGGTTTCCGTTACAGAATATATTGCTTGGTTTACTACATGTAAAATTTTGTTGAATAATGAAGTCTTTCTGTGATAATGTAGAAATTAGTATTACCCCTTTGTTACAGTGTTTATATCCATCCTTTTTGCTTTAGGGAGCCCTTTATTATCCTCTCTGGTGGTCTGGCCTATGACACGGCGGGAAGAAGGCCTTGCTTAACAGTCATGCATGGAAAAAGCACAGCAGTCCTAGAAATGGATTATCAAATCGTGGATTTTCTTACCCTTTGTGAAACTCCATATCCAAACGGTGAGTGTAAAATAATAAGGGAATTGTTTGTCTGGTGAATCTTCATTGCATCTCTTGTAATAGCTACTTTATTAAACGGCATTGATGAGGCAAAGGTTAGACAGAATGGGCAGCTGCCTACGATTCTGATGTTGGTTTCTTATTCATCCAGTTTCTTATTTGGCAATTTCTTTTCTTTTTTGCATATTTGCAGGTATAACAACAAAAGTAAAAAATCACAATAATAAAATACAATACAGTGGGCTGCCCTGATGTAAAACGGGCACAGAAATGGTCATCAAATTGGGCACGGAAGGGCGTTATTGAAAGGGTTAAATGACTTTGTGCCACTGATCTCACAACACCAATACACAGATAATAATGCCACACATCAAATTCAAGTCACTCCAGCCCAGCCCAAATGGATTCTGGGCATGAGAACTGGCATCAAAGTTGGCAAATAGCCAATTTTCACAGATTTTAAGAAGTAACTGATGTTTTTAAGGGGTTAAATGACTTTGGACCACTGATCTCACACCAGCATTACATATATAGTGATGGCCTACTTCAAATTCGTTTCTCTTCTAGGCTAGCCCAAATAGGTTCTGGGCATGAGAACTGGCATCATTGGGCAGATTTGAATGACTGGTGTTTTTCAGGGCTTAAATTACTTTGGTCAATTGATCTCATGCCACCAATACACAGATCGTGATTCCCTGCATGAAATTCAGGTTACTCCAGTTTGGCTCAAAAGAGTCCTGGGCATTGGAATGGGCATCAATGTGGGCGAAAAACTAATTTTCCTAGATTTGAATAAAAAACTGGTGTTTTTAAGGGGTTAAATGACTTTGGGCCGCTGATCTCACACTACCATTATATACATAGTGATCTCCCATATCAAATTTATGTCACTCCAGCCTGGCCAATTGGGTTCTTGGGATGATCAAACACTGTAGACACACAGATCAGGGTTCCCCACATCAAACTCGGGTCACTACAGCCTGGCCCAAATGTTTTCTGGGCATCAGAACTGGCATCAAAGTGGGTTGACAGATTTTGGTTTGAATAAGTACCGTATATACTCGAGTATAAGCCGAGATTTTCAGCCCAAATTTTTGGGCTGAAAGTGCCCCTCTCGGCTTATACTCGAGTCAAGGTGGGTGGCAAGGTCGGCGGGTGAGGGGGAGAGGGCGCTGAGGCATACTTACCTGCTTCCAGTGATCCTGGCGCTCCCGCTGCCGTCCCACGGTCTTCGGTGCTGCAGTTCTTCCACTGTTCAGCGGTCACGTGGGACCGCTCATTAGAGAAATGAATAAGCGTCTCCACGTTCCATAGGGGTGCAGCCACATATTCATTTCTCTAATCAGCGGTGCTGATGACCGCTGATAGAGGAAGAAGCTGCGGCACCGAAGACCAGCTGTACGGGGGAAGGAGCCGTATGCCGGGAGCAGGTAAGTATCGCATGTTTACCTGTCCCCGTTCCAGCCGCCGGGCGCCGCTCCATCTTCCCAGCGTCTATCTGCACTGACTGCAGGTCAGAGGGCGCGATGACGCATATAGTGTGCGCGGCGCCCTCTGCCTGATCAGTCAGAGCGGAGAGACGCCGGGACCGGACGCTGGGAGCTGCAAGCAAGAGAGGTGAGTATGGCATTTTTTTTTTTATTGCAGCAGCAGCAATGGCACAGATATATGTGGAGCATCTATGGGGAAATATGAACGGTGCAGAGCACTATCTGGGGCACAGCTATGGGGAAATATGAACGGTGCAGAGCACTATATGGCAAAGCTATGGGGCAATATGAACGGTGCAGAGCACTATATGGCACAGCTATGGGGAGATATGAACGGAGCAGAGCACTATATGAGGCACAGCTATGGGGAAATATGAACGGTGCAGAGCACTATATGGGGCACAGCTATGGGGAAATATGAACGGAGCAGAGCACTATATGGGGCACAACTATGGGGAAATATGAACGGTGCAGAGCACTATATGGGGCACAGCTATGGGGAATTATGAACGGTGCAGATCACTATATGGGGCACAGCTATGGGGAAATATGAACGGTGCAGAGCACTATATGGCACAGCTATGGGGCAATATGAACGGTGCAGAGCACTATATGGCACAGCTATGGGGCAACATGAACGGTGCAGAGCACTATATGGCACAGCTATGGGACAATAATGAATGGTGCAGAGCACTATATGGCACAGCTATGGGGCAATATGAACGGTGCAGAGCACTATATGGCACAGCTGCGGGGCAATAATGAACGGTGCAGAGCACTATATGGCACAGCTATGGGGCCAGAATGATCTATTTTTATTTTTGAAACTCACCGGTAAATGCTGCATTTCCACCCTAGGCTTATACTCGAGTCAATAAGTTTTCCCAGTTTTTTATGGCAAAATTAGGGGGGTCGGCTTATACTCGGGTTGGCTTATACTCGAGTATATACGGTAACTGGTATTTTACAGAGGTTAATTGACTTTGGGCCGCTGATCTCACACTACCATTATATACATGGTGATCTCCCATATCAAATTTATGTCACTCCAGCCTGACCAATTGGGTTCTTGGAATGAGTACTGGCATCAAAGTTAGCAAATAGCCAATTTTCACATATTTGAATAAATAACTTTTTTTTCAGGGGTTCCTTGACTTTAAGTCACTGATCTCACACCAGCATTACATACATAATGATGGCCCACATCAAATTCATGTCACTCCAGCCTGGCCTGAATCTGTTCTGGGCATAAAACCAATTTCCACAGATTTGAAGAAGTAACTAGTGTTAATTCAGGGGTTAAATGATTTTGGGCCACTGATCTCACATCACCATTATATAGACAGTGATGCCCCACATCAAATTGAGGTCACTCCAGTCTGGTACAAATGGGTTCTCTGCAGCAGAGCTGGTATACAAGTGGGCAAATAGCCAATTTTCACAGATTTAAATAAACAACTGATCTTTTTAAAGGGTTACATGACCTTGTGCCCACTGGTCTTATAACACCAGCACAAGATTGGAAGATCCACATCAGAATCCGTTTTCTTTCAGGCTGGCCAAAGTTGTGACTGATCAAAATATCTGGTTGGCAAATTGCACTTTGTACTGATTTGAACAAGTTTCTTATTAGTTTTAAGGATTAAAGGGGTTGTCCTGTCTTAAGCTAAAAGTCTTCAGTCTCTGTGTGACTGTGTTACTGCAGACTTGTGAATCCTCACATTGCACACACTGCTCACTGTGAGGATGTCGGCACCGTGAGCGGTGGGCATGTGACCACAAGAAACCAGTGAATCCCCGCAGAGCACATATTGCTTTGGACCGGACAATCTCTTTAAATGTTTTCAATCCACATGATTCCCCAGAAGCTTAAATACAAACCGCACTATGTGATCATCCCATGTTTATGTGCTGAGCCTCCTTACAGTGTAAGCTGTTCCACGTCTTGTCCTCTCGGAGCCAACAATTCTTTGTCCTCCAGTAGAGTCTGTGTAAATAAAGTAGAACAAGGTGGAATAGATTGTTGAGAATAAAGACATAATATATTACGTGCAAATACATGGTGAGCACAAGCAAAGTGTTTTCTATGATCGTATCTAGTAAGTTCGATGCAACACTTGCTATTTTTTGGAGAATAATCATTTGCTCTCTATTGGATAAATGCACTTTTTGGTATTTGTTACATATACATAGTTGACGCAGCTGCATTTCTTCACAAGCCCCCCCCCCCCCCCTCCCATCACGTGTAAGTCTGCTTTTAAAGGAAAGTTTAAGGGAAACGTTAATGGCTTAATGGCCAACCTCATACTCCAGCTTAGGTTAAATTTGGATATCAGTTATTTTCTATTTGTCTGTAACCAAAAACGTGCAGATTTCAATTAATGTGCCGGATCCGATTGTCATCAATTTATTTTGTTTTGTTTTTTTTACTATTTGTGTCTTTATTATTTCTTAAACCTACTCCAAAAATAAGGTGAATAAACAAAATGCAGAAACCTAATAATAAAAAATTATTTATTAATAATATTGAAATACATAACGTATAAAAAGAGGGGAAAAAACAAACAGACAATGCAAAAAACCCCAGTGCTATGATTGGAGTGTGTATATGGACCAAATCATAAACTACCATTTTATCAAAACAAACCCATTACATACATACATACATAGCCTACATACATTTGCAAACATGCATTCACCAAGTCAGAAACGCATAGGTAATAGAGTAAAGAGAATAATTACAGTGGGGCAAAAAAGAATTTAGTCATTCAGCAATAGTGCAAGTTCCACCACTTAAAAAGATGAGAGGCATCTGTAATTTACATCATAGGTAGACCTCAACTATGGGAGACAAACTGAGAAAAAAAAATCCAGAAAATCACATTGTCTGTTTTTTTAACATTTTATTTGCACATTATGGTGGAAAATAAGTATTTGGTCAGAAACAAACAATCAAGATTTCTGGCTCTCACAGACCTGTAACTTCTTCTTTAAGAGTCTCCTCTTTCCTCCACTCATTACCTGTAGTAATGGCACCTGTTTAAACTTGTTATCAGTATAAAAAGACACCTGTGCACACCCTCAAACAGTCTGACTCCAAACTCCACTATGGTGAAGACCAAAGAGCTGTCAAAGGACACCAGAAACAAAATTGTAGCCCTGCACCAGGCTGGGAAGACTGAATCTGCAATAGCCAACCAGCTTGGAGTGAAGAAATCAACAGTGGGAGCAATAATTAGAAAATGGAAGACATACAAGACCACTGATAATCTCCCTCGATCTGGGGCTCCACGCAAAATCCCACCCCGTGGGGTCAGAATGATCACAAGAACGGTGAGCAAAAATCCCAGAACCACGCGGGGGGACCTAGTGAATGAACTGCAGAGAGTTGGGACCAATGTAACAAGGCCTACCATAAGTAACACACTACGCCACCATGGACTCAGACCCTGCAGTGCCAGACGTGTCCCACTGCTTAAGCCAGTACATGTCCGGGCCCGTCTGAAGTTTGCTAGAGAGCATTTGGATGATCCAGAGGAGTTTTGGGAGAATGTCCTATGGTCTGATGAAACCAAACTGGAACTGTTTGGTAGAAACACAACTTGTCGTGTTTGGAGGAAAAAGAATACTGAGTTGCATCCATCAAACACCATACCTACTGTAAAGCATGGTGGTGGAAACATCATGCTTTGGGGCTGTTTCTCTGCAAAGGGGCCAGGACGACTGATCCGGGTACATGAAAGAATAAATGGGGCCATGTATCGTGAGATTTTGAGTGCAAACCTCCTTCCATCAGCAAGGGCATTGAAGATGAAACGTGGCTGGGTCTTTCAACATGACAATGATCCAAAGCACACCGCCAGGGCAATGAAGGAGTGGCTTCGTAAGAAGCATCTCAAGGTCCTGGAGTGGCCTAGCCAGTCTCCAGATCTCAACCCTATAGAAAACCTTTGGAGGGAGTTGAAAGTCCGTGTTGCCAAGCGAAAAGCCAAAAACATCACTGCTCTAGAGGAGATCTGCATGGAGGAATGGGCCAACATACCAACAACAGTGTGTGGCAACCTTGTGAAGACTTACAGAAAACGTTTGACCTCTGTCATTGCCAACAAAGGATATATTACAAAGTATTGAGATGAAATTTTGTTTCTGACCAAATACTTATTTTCCACCATAATATTCAAATAAATTGTTAAAAAAAACAGACAATGTGATTTTCTGGATTTTTTTTCTCAGTTTGTCTCCCACAGTTGAGGTCTACCTATGATGTAAATTACAGACGCCTCTCATCTTTTTAAGTGGTGGAACTTGCACTATTGCTGACTGACTAAATACTTTTTTGCCCCACTGTATATCATTATAATATTAAAAGTCCATACCCAATAATTTCCTGTATCCTCCAACCCACGTTTCGCCTGATAATGGCTTTTTCAAGGCCATCATTTTTTTTTTATTATTTCTTGTAAAAAAACTGAGGTTTCCCAAGCATCTTCTAGCATTAGCCAGTGAAGAATGGACATCAGACAGATGCTACATCACAGGTTTGGTTCGGAAGCTAATTAAAAAATTAGAAGAGATACTTGAAACATGAACGTGTGAATGGAGCTTTTAGGGTGAGAAAAGCTAAAAGCTTTAAAGTTGCTTTAAATATAAGAACATTTTCCATTATAGTGATAAAATGAAAAAAGAAGCTGTAGTCACCAGTCACCGATTTAAGTTTTCGTCTCCGTGCCCTCCTTTCTGGCAGCTGCTGTAATTACTGTATTACTGCAGTATATGGCACAAGACCAGTGAATGGCTGTAGCACTCAAGTGGAGTATACCGGAGCTTGGTTAGCAGAAGACTGGCTAGTGAGGAGCAGAGACTTAGAGCTGTGAGGGCATTTTCTAAATGGCATCACCGCGCAGTGATGGCAGCCATGATGCCAGTAATATGGTGCATGCTGCTTCTGCGGTCATGAGACAGCGGCATATAAACGAATGCATGAATTAATACTAAAGGCATGGAGCAGGACATTATGGGGAAATGGGTGAACAGGATTTTTTTTCTATTTTGTATTAGCTGTTGTAAGAATTGGCTTTATTTAGTGCATTAGAAAACATTAAAAAAAATCTTCACTATGGATAATTGGCTGCGGACTGAAAATGAAAAACAAAGATGGTGCTTTCCTACACTTTACTATACACAGTTTATTTGACAAGCATGATGGCAGTTTTCAGACCCAAATTTTTTTCTGGGTGCCGAGTAATCAATGTCTTAAAAGGTGCACTATAAAAAAAAATGTGCGTATCATGTATATTATATAATGTATGTGTGTGTATCTAGAGTGAGTGTGTATATCCTTAGTATAAAGAAACCTACAAATATTATGGTTTAAATGTTCAGCCTGCTGTATTTATTTATGCATGTCTGGATAGTTCATAAATAATTATTTTTTTAACCAAGTTAATGTAAAGGATAAGATCCACATAGTGTAACACCAGACATATTTTCATTAACAGTGGGCATATAGCATACTCATAAAGAGTGGGCATTGTCCGAACATCTCCATGGAGCCAGGTGGCCGGCGGGACAAATTCCTGGCCCCCACAAACATCCATGATGGGTCCAAACCTTGACTACCCGAAATGTATCCATAGATTTGCCATGGTCAGTGAAGCAGATCTGTATTCTTCCAGCCGGGGCCGTGGTCCAGTAAGCTGGCATCCTGAAGAATAACAAATCTGTGTCCCTCGTGATGGAGCGATGATGTATTGACTGTTGTCCTGTAGAGTCTCTGGTTGTTTGGATGTCTTGGCTGAATACCTGTATGTTACAGAGGCATATAACCCTATTTTTATAGTTAAATGTACTTCATCAAGCATTCACAGGTAAAGGGGAAGAATGGCAATAAGACCAACTCGCATTGTTTATGTAATCTATTTGCATAGTTTTTCCTCCTCTATTTTACAAGTCAACAAACAGACTGGCCTGGACAGTATGTAATCAACATATCAGCAAATATCATTGTTTCATGACCCTGTATCACTAGTCATCCAGAATAAGAGCACAATATGCTAAAACAAATTATCAATTTGCAAGTCAATATTACAGGCTTACATGAACAAAAGTCTGCTTTCTTGAACAACCTGAAAGAAACACACATATTCAAGTCAACATATAGATAAGTCTATTCTTCCTGGCTTGCTGAAAATAGACATCTTGTTAATTAAGGCTACTTTTACACTAGCGTCGTACTCGGCCCGTTGCAGTGCGTCGGGCCGACGTACCGACGCATACTGTGGAAGCGCCGCACAACGGGGGCAGCGGATGCATTTTTCCAACGCATCCGCTGCCCTATTGTGAGTTGCGGGGAGGTGGGGGGTGGAGTTCCGACAGCGCATGCGAGGTCGGAAATGGCGGACGCGACGCTCAAAAAAACGTTGCAAGCAACGTTTTTTTGTTTGGACGGTCCGCCACAACACGACGCAACTGTCGCACGACGGTTGCGACGTGTGGCAATGCTCCGCAATGCGTCGCTAATGTTAGTCTATGGGGAGAAAACGCATCCTGCAGACAACTTTGCAGGATGCGTTTTTTCCCCAAAACGACGCATTGCGACGTATCCCAAACGACGCTAGTGTGAAAGTAGCTTTAGATACAATGCTGTGTCCCCACAATCATACTCCTAAAGAGAACATTTTTAAATGCATATCAAAGCAAAGTGGTCCTCTGAGTAGTATCCCCATCCTAGTTTTTGCCTTTTGTTTCTTCCAGGGCATATTAATTATCATATTTCCTATTTTAACATTTTAATGTAGTCTGGTGTTAAGTTTTCCAATTCCCATGGTATTTAGGTACCTTAATTTACATTTTAGTTTTATAAAATGTTTGCAAAGAACTTGGGTGGCCAATGACTGCATTGTACAATGTTACAATAATGGTTATTATTGCGACGGATGTAGAAAGCTGGCTGTCATGGGTTTGCAGCTGTGCTCTCCAGAATATTCTAATCAACATCTTGACTATTTGGAAATACCATAGTGAAATGCTTTGTGCATTGGCACACTGTGCTAATCAAAAATCTTTACCCTTGTCATCTTACTTCTGTACAAAGCGGCTTTCATACCAAAACCGTTTTTTACTTCTCATTGGTGGTCCCAGTAATCACGCAGCTCTAGGCTCCGCCTGAGTGACTATTATAGGGAATTTGAGCAGTGTAGCAATAATACATGTAATACATGCACACTGCTGCTGCATTCATACTATAATGGAGTTGTGGATAGAGCCCTGGTGGAGAGGACACTACTAGAATACAAACATTGCACCACGACTTTGGAGTCTGTAAGCCAAACCTCCGTCTCCTCATTTTCCATGACTCTGACTCCTGACCCCACAGCACTGCCTCACTGCTGTGCATGTGTATAAAGTGCAGCACAGATTCATCTCCCTAAAAGCCGAGATACTTAAATCAGGAACAGAATAGAAATTTATAGGACATTTCATGACTTTCCCAAATTATTACGAAAACATTTACAGCACATCCTGCACTGCGCTACTGAACCCACAATGTACGGTATCATGTATTTTAGGAGTCTGTCCATTTTTTACCGACTCTGACTCCTCAGCCCTGCTTTGTAGTGTGAGAAGCAGGCCCATACCATGATCCTTGTGTAGGCCATATGTTTATTAATAGTGACCGGTAATGTTAGTGGCCCAGCTTACCGAGGCTTTTTATAGAGCTATAAATGGCAATCTTTGACCCATTACTGTTCCAACATTACTATGCTATTTTGCAAGAAGTGAGGCCAATAAAATTGCTAAACACTAACATTCTATGTGCCAGTAAAAAAAAATGTGCCTCTTAATAAATCTGGTACATTTGGGGTTGGACTAAAATCATAAAATTAATCTAGTCTAAATATATTGGCCATACCCCCTTCTGATCTACCATACATTTTTTTATCCACTATTAGCAAGCCTGGTGCAAAAAGGCAAGATTTTTCACTTTTTGGGGCTCTGTTTATGCCGAAAACTAAGCGCATTAGTGGAAAAGTTGGAATGTCCAGCTCACCTGCACAAATGGTTGCAGGAATTAAAGCAAGGAAACAATCTATGCCAAGATGGTGTTCAGTGAGGAAAATAGGAGGATTTCCAGCTTCACATTGCATGTTTTTAATCTTCCTTTGTACATTTAATTTTTTTTCTATATGGCTGTTTTGTATTCTGCCATCAAGTAAATAGTTTTGTACCATTGTGAAGCTGGAAATCCTCCGCTTTTCCTCGCTAAACTGATTAGTAGCTGTGGACCATCACGGTGTGAAGAATTTTGTTTGCAAACCGTGACCTCAATCTCATTAAAGGTATATACACACCACCTCTTTTAAACTCTGGTGGACTTGAATTTTTCAAACAGAAGACACTTAAGAATACTCTGGCATGGCTTTTTTCCCCTCTAGCATCTTTTTCTTCATTTTTTTCTTTCACTTCCTGAGCCGTTTTCTGTTTTTTGTATTTTTTTTTGGCGCCTGTAGGTTAAATAAGAAACCGCTAGTGGTTTAAACAGCAACGATGTCAAAGCGCTGCAAAAAACGTCCAGATTTCTTAATTGAGTCTTTTGAGCTTTTCCATTGACTTACCGTATATTGTAAAGTACGGAGTATTTTCCAAGCCGAGAATGCCAGAATAATGGACATGTCACTTCCTTTAACTGCATTGCATTTTTAGAGACACGAAGCAGTTAAGAAGACCAATGCACAGCAAGTTATTACATAGAAATGTTTTCTGATAGATTGATTCCACCATATGAAGAGGTATGTGCATATACCCGGGCAAGTTTAGGATTAATTAGAATGGTGATTGCGAGCCTGGACCTCTTGGCCTAACTGACCTCACGAATGCTTATCTGGATGAACGAGGAAAACTGCCTTCCTATAAGCTCCAGTATCTTCCAGAAATCCTCAGAAGAATGGAAGCTGTCAAGGGATGAACTCCATATTAAAGTACATGGATGTTGAATTGAATGTCCAGTAAGCTCCTAAACATGTGAGGATCAGGTGTCCATATACTTCTTGCCATATCCTGTATGTGATTTCTTTGGCTACTTTCACACATCAGGCTTTCGCCGTCAGGCTCAATCCGGCGAATTTTGAAAAAAACGGATCCAGCGAAATTTCCCGCCGGATCTGTTTTTTTCTCATAGACTTATATTAGCACTGGATTGCGCCGGATGGCCTCATGTTTCGGCCGTTTTTTGCTGGATCCGGCAAAAATTGGTTTTCCAGCATCTGGAAAAAACTCACACAGTAACGTTTTTTGTCTGCAGCGAAAAACCGGACAGCGGCGGATCCGGTGCCTTCCAGCTTTTGCTAGAATGGAAGCCTATGGGCGCCGGATCCGTCAAATGACGGAATCCGGGGACGGAGTCTGTTGTGAATTCTGTGGCTGAGTTCACTTCTGTGGTCACAAGTGGAATTGCAGTCTCTGGGCTTCCTCCCTCAGGTGTTTTGGTGAGCTCGTTGGCTGCCTTGCTATTTAGCTCCACCTGAGTCTGTCTTCCTTGCTCCTTGTCAATGTTCCAGTGTTGGATCTGAGCTACTGCATCTTTCCTTGGGCCTGCTGCTCTGCTAGATAAGTGCTTCTAGTTTGTTTTCTGTTTTTTCTGTCCAGCTTGTTATTATCTTTTGCTGGAAGCTCTGAGAAGCAAAGGGGTGCACCGCCGTGCTGTTAGTTCGGCACGGTGGGTCTTTTTGCCCCTTTGCGTGGTTTTCGTTTTAGGGTTTTTTGTAGACTGCATAGTTCTCTTTGCTATCCTCGCTCTGTCTAGAATATCGGGCCTCACTTTGCTGAATCTATTTCATTCCTACGTTTGTCTTTTCATCTTGCTAACAGTCATTATATGTGGGGGCTGCCTATTCCTTTGGGGTATTTCTCTGAGGTAAGTCAGGCTTGTATTTCTATCTTCAGGCTAGTCAGCTCCTCAGGCAGTGCCGAGTTGCATAGGTAGTTGATAGGCGCAATCCACTGCTGCTTCCAGTTGTGTGAGGATAGATCAGGTACTGCAGTCTACAGAGATTCCACGTCTCAGAGCTCGTCCTATTGTTTTGGGTTATTGCCAGATCTCTGTATGTGCGCTGATTACTGCACGCTGTGTTGCCTGATTGCCAGCCATAACAGTACAAGGAGCCATTCAATGATTTCCAATAGAGGGAAAAAAGAAATCCTGACATCATTTTTTTTTCTTAGCTCTGTCTTCAGTCTTTTTTTTCCCCTAGACATTAGAGTGCTTCAGGACACAGCTGTGGACATGGATATTCAGGCTCTGTGCTCCTCAATGGATAATCTCGTTGTAAATGTACAAAAGATTCAAGATACTATTGATCAGAAATCGATGCTAGAACCAAGAATTCCGATTCCTGATTTGTTTTTTGGTGACAGAACTAAGTTCCTGAGCTTCAGAAATAATTGTAAGCTATTTTTGGCCTTGAAACCTCATTCTTCTGGTAATCCTATTCAACAGGTTTTGATTATTATTTCTTTTTTGCGCGGCGACCCACAGGACTGGGCGTTTTCTCTTGCACCAGGAGATTCTGCATTGAGTAATGTTGATGCATTTTTCCAGGCGCTGGGATTGCTTTACGATGAGCCTAATTCAGTGGATCAAGCTGAGAAAAATCTGCTGGCTTTATGCCAGGGTCAGGATGATGTAGAAGTATATTGTCAGAAATTTAGAAAATGGTCAGTACTCACTCTGTGGAATGAATCTGCACTAGCGGCTTTGTTCAGAAAGGGTCTCTCTGAAGCTCTTAAGGATGTAATGGTGGGATTTCCTATGCCTGCTGGTTTGAATGAGTCTATGTCCTTGGCCATTCAGATCGGTCGTCGCTTGCGCGAGCGTAAATCTGTGCACCATCTGGCGGTATTGTCTGAGAGTAAGCCTGAGCCTATGCAGTGCGACAGGACTATGACTAAAGTAGAACGGCACGAACACAGACGTCTGAACAGACTGTGTTTCTATTGTGGTGATTCTACTCATGCTATTTCTAATTGTCCTAAACGCACTAGGCGGTTCGATAGCTCTGCCGTTATTGGTACTGTACAGTCCAAATTCCTTTTGTCCATTACCTTAATGTGCTCTTTGTCATCATATTCTGTCATGGCGTTTGTGGATTCAGGCGCTGCCCTGAATCTGATGGATTTGGATTATGCTAAACGTTGTGGATTTTTCTTGGAGCCTTTGCGGTGTCCTATTCCGTTGAGAGGAATTGATGCTACACCTCTGGCCAAGAATAAGCCTCAGTACTGGGCCCAGCTGACCATGTGCATGGCTCCTGCACATCAGGAAGTTATTCGCTTTTTGGTACTGCATAATTTGCATGATGTGGTCGTGTTGGGGTTGCCATGGCTACAAACCCATAATCCAGTATTGGATTGGAACTCTATGTCGGTAACCAGCTGGGGTTGTCAGGGAGTACATGGTGATGTTCCATTTTTGTCTATTTCGTCATCCATTCCTTCTGACATCCCAGAGTTCTTGTCGGACTTTCAGGATGTATTTGAAGAGTCCAAGTCTGATGCCCTTCCTCCGCATAGGAATTGTGATTGTGCTATCGATTTGATTCCTGGTAGTAAATTCCCTAAGGGTCGTTTATTTAATTTGTCCGTACCTGAACACACCGCTATGCGCAGTTATGTGAAGGAGTCCCTGGAGAAGGGACATATTCGCCCATCGTCGTCACCATTGGGAGCAGGGTTCTTTTTTGTAGCCAAGAAGGATGGTTCGCTAAGACCGTGTATTGATTACCGCCTTCTTAATAAGATCACTGTTAAGTTTCAGTATCCCTTGCCATTGATTTCTGACTTGTTTGCTCGGATTAAGGGGGCTAGTTGGTTTACTAAGATTGATCTTCGTGGTGCGTATAATCTGGTGAGAATCAGGCAGGGAGATGAATGGAAAACGGCATTTAATACGCCCGAGGGTCATTTTGAGTATCTGGTGATGCCGTTCGGACTTGCCAATGCTCCATCTGTTTTTCAGTCTTTTATGCATGACATTTTCCGTGAGTATCTGGATAAATTCTTGATTGTTTACTTGGATGACATTTTGATCTTCTCAGATGATTGGGAGTCTCATGTGAAGCAAGTCAGAATGGTTTTCCAGGTACTGCGTGCTAATTCCTTGTTCGTGAAGGGATCAAAGTGTCTCTTCGGTGTGCAGAAAGTTTCATTTTTGGGGTTCATCTTTTCCCCTTCTACTATCGAGATGGATCCGGTTAAGGTTCAGGCCATCCAGGATTGGACTCAGCCGACATCTCTAAAAAGTTTGCAGAAATTCCTGGGCTTTGCTAATTTTTATCGTCGCTTCATCTGTAATTTTTCTAGCATTGCCAGACCATTGACCGATTTGACCAAGAAGGGTGCTGATTTGGTTAATTGGTCTTCTGCTGCCGTGGAAGCTTTTCAGGAGTTGAAGCGTCGTTTTTGCTGTGCCCCTGTGTTGTGTCAACCTGATGTTTCTCTTCCGTTCCAGGTCGAGGTTGATGCTTCTGAGATTGGTGCAGGGGCGGTTTTGTCACAGAGAGGTTCTGGTTGCTCAGTGTTCAAACCATGTGCTTTCTTTTCCAGGAAATTTTCTGCTGCTGAGCGTAATTATGATGTGGGCAACCGAGAGTTGCTGGCCATGAAGTGGGCATTCGAGGAGTGGCGTCATTGGCTTGAGGGTGCTAAGCATCGCGTGGTGGTTTTGACTGATCATAAGAACCTTACTTATCTTGAGTCTGCCAAGCGCTTGAATCCTAGACAGGCCCGTTGGTCGTTAATTTTTGCTCGTTTTGATTTTGTGATTTCATACCTTCCGGGCTCTAAAAATGTGAAGGCGGATGCTCTGTCTAGGAGTTTTGTGCCCGACTCTCCGGGGTTATCTGAGCCGGCGAGTATCCTCAAGGAAGGAGTCATTGTGTCTGCCATCTCCCCTGATTTGCGGAGAGTGTTGCAGAAATTTCAGGCTAATAAACCTGATCGTTGTCCGGCCGAGAAACTGTTCGTCCCTGATAGGTGGACTAGTAAAGTTATCTCTGAACTTCATTGTTCGGTGCTGGCCGGTCATCCAGGAATCTTTGGTACCAGGGAGTTGGTTGCTAGATCCTTCTGGTGGCCATCTCTGTCACGGGATGTGCGTGCTTTTGTGCAGTCCTGTGGAATTTGTGCTAGGGCTAAGCCCTGCTGTTCACGTGCCAGTGGGTTGCTTTTGCCCTTGCCGGTCCCGAAGAGGCCTTGGACACATATTTCGATGGATTTCATTTCTGACCTTCCCGTTTCTCAAAAGATGTCTGTCATTTGGGTGGTCTGTGATCGCTTTTCTAAAATGGTCCATCTGGTGCCCTTGGTTAAATTGCCTTCCTCCTCTGATTTGGTGCCTTTGTTCTTCCAGCATGTGGTTCGTTTACATGGCATTCCTGAGAATATTGTTTCTGACAGAGGTTCCCAGTTTGTCTCGAGGTTCTGGCGAGCCTTTTGTGGTAGGATGGGCATTGACCTATCTTTTTCCTCGGCCTTCCATCCTCAGACTAATGGCCAGACCGAACGAACCAATCAGACCTTGGAAACATATCTGAGATGTTTTGTTTCCGCTGACCAGGATGATTGGGTGTCATTTTTGCCGTTGGCTGAGTTCGCCCTTAATAATCGGGCCAGCTCGGCTACCTTGGTCTCTCCATTTTTCTGCAATTCTGGGTTCCATCCTCGTTTCTCTTCAGGACAGGTTGAGTCTTCGGACTGTCCTGGTGTGGATTATGTGGTGGACAGGTTGCAGCAGATCTGGACTCAGGTAGTGGACAATTTGACCTTGTCCCAGGAGAAGGCTCAGCTTTTCGCTAATCGCAGACGCCGTGTGGGACCCCGACTTCGTGTTGGGGATCTGGTTTGGTTATCTTCTCGTCATATACCTATGAAGGTTTCCTCTCCTAAATTTAAACCTCGTTTTATTGGTCCGTATAGGATTTCTGAGATTCTCAATCCGGTGTCTTTTCGTCTGACCCTCCCAGACTCCTTTTCCATACATAATGTATTCCATAGGTCGTTGTTGAGGAGATACGTGGCACCTATGGTTCCATCTGTGGAGCCTCCTGCCCCTGTTTTGGTGGAGGGGGAATTGGAGTATATTGTGGAGAAGATTTTGGATTCTCGTGTCTCTAGACGGAAACTCCAGTATCTGGTCAAATGGAAGGGTTATGCTCAGGAAGATAATTCCTGGGTTTTTGCCTCTGATGTCCATGCCCCAGATCTTGTTCGTGCCTTTCATGTGGCTCATCCTGGTCGGCCTGGGGGTTCTGGTGAGGGTTCGGTGACCCCTCCT
Source organism: Ranitomeya imitator (assembly GCF_032444005.1). NCBI lineage: Eukaryota > Metazoa > Chordata > Amphibia > Anura > Dendrobatidae > Ranitomeya > Ranitomeya imitator. The sequence continues at coordinate 134,011,904 of NC_091286.1, forward strand.
CAAGGGGGGGGTACTGTTGTGAATTCTGTGGCTGAGTTCACTTCTGTGGTCACAAGTGGTATTGCAGTCTCTGGGCTTCCTCCCTCAGGTGTTTTGGTGAGCTCGTTGGCTGCCTTGCTATTTAGCTCCACCTGAGTCTGTCTTCCTTGCTCCTTGTCAATGTTCCAGTGTTGGATCTGAGCTACTGCATCTTTCCTTGGGCCTGCTGCTCTGCTAGATAAGTGCTTCTAGTTTGTTTTCTGTTTTTTCTGTCCAGCTTGTTATTATCTTTTGCTGGAAGCTCTGAGAAGCAAAGGGGTGCACCGCCGTGCTGTTAGTTCGGCACGGTGGGTCTTTTTGCCCCTTTGCGTGGTTTTCGTTTTAGGGTTTTTTGTAGACTGCATAGTTCTCTTTGCTATCCTCGCTCTGTCTAGAATATCGGGCCTCACTTTGCTGAATCTATTTCATTCCTACGTTTGTCTTTTCATCTTGCTAACAGTCATTATATGTGGGGGCTGCCTATTCCTTTGGGGTATTTCTCTGAGGTAAGTCAGGCTTGTATTTCTATCTTCAGGCTAGTCAGCTCCTCAGGCAGTGCCGAGTTGCATAGGTAGTTGATAGGCGCAATCCACTGCTGCTTCCAGTTGTGTGAGGATAGATCAGGTACTGCAGTCTACAGAGATTCCACGTCTCAGAGCTCGTCCTATTGTTTTGGGTTATTGCCAGATCTCTGTATGTGCGCTGATTACTGCACGCTGTGTTGCCTGATTGCCAGCCATAACAGGAGTCTGTTTTTTTTTTTTAACTGAGCATGCTCCAATTTTTGAGGGGGGGATCCAATCCGCTGGATAAGCTTGTCGGATCCGTAAAAAAAAATGGATCCGTCACATCAGTTTTTCCACAAGCTGCGACGGATTCGTTTTTTTCAGAATTCGCCGGATTGAGCCTGAAGGCAAAAAACTGATGTGTGAAAGTAGCCTTACTGGAAATAACTATGTAGAATAGCCGTGACGTATGTAAAGACGATACGTTTGACTACCCGTCTGTTTAATAGTAGAGCTTGGTACTTAGGCAATTATCTTACATGATAATTATAACTTAACAATATGAAATCAACAAAAATATAGCATGAGGTGATTCCTAGACCATGATTAAACGCAGCACTATGGAGCCATCTAATGGTGACCACGATGATCGTTTTTACTGTAGTCATGTATACACGGGCCATTAACATGGAGGCATGGAGAAACTGTACTACAATGAAGTGCTTTATAGCAGCCATAGTCTTTTCACTGACCTGACTGTGTGAGGTTGTGTTTATGTGGTCAAAATTGCGCTCTTTGTATGCGGTTTTGAGGTTATAGTTTATTAGAATGTAATGGAACATTAAATGACCTATTAAACTAATTCCTATTATGTGCTTGCGAATACCTAATGTGTTGGCTTTCTGCAATCTGATCTGCTACACTGCAGGGGTGTTAAAGCAGTAAAGACATTATGCAGGCTTGCTCTGCCCATTGTTAAGACATATTGGGTATGGCATCTACACAAAAGGGGTTTTGGAATTAAGCAAAAAAAAAAGTGACCCTGGACTCAGGGCTGGTGTCAACACACGAGCAAGGGTCCCAGTACTTGCAAAACTTACATCTCCCCATTCCTGCACTCCGGCGTCTAACACATCTCCTCACTGTGACAGTCACAATGCAGAGAGCGGGAAGATGGCGATGCTGAGGAGTCTGGAGCAGAGCAGTGGCCAGCGAGGAGAGGTGAGTATTTTAGGGGGGGGCTTAGCATTATTTGAGGCTCAATATATATTGGAGCAATATATGGGGCCTATCATATACTGGAGCAATATATGGGGCCCATCATAACTGGAGCAATATATGGGTCCATCATAACTGCAGCATTATATGGGGCCCACTATATATGGAGCAATATATGGGGCCCATTATATACAATATGGAGCAATATATGGGGCTCATTATGTATAGAGCATTATACGGGGCCCATTATATATAGCAATATATCGGGTCCTTCTACTGTATTGAGCATCATATGGGGCCTATTATATATGGAGCATTATATGGGGCCCATCATATACTGTATGGAGCAATATATGAGGCTCTTTATGTATGGAGCATTATATGGGGCCCATTATATATGGAGCAATATATCGGGCCCATCATATACTGTATGGAGCATTAAATTGGGTCCATTTTACTGTATGGATGAGCATTATATGGGGCCCTTTATATGCTGTATGGCACAATATATGGGGCTCATTATTCTGTATGGAGCAATATGTGTTGCCCATAATACTGTATGGAGCAATATATGGGGTTCATTATTCTGTATGGAGCCCTGTGGTTCCCATATTACTGTATGGAGGACTATGCTGTCCAGTTTCTGAGCTATCGTAGAATTTACAATAGATGACACTCATGTAATGTAAGAAGTAAGTGAAATCTTTGGCATTGTACTATACCTATATTTCTCTGCCGTATCTATGCATCATGAATCATGGTATGTGTTAAAGGGGCGCATTGAGACTCTTCCACCTGGGGCCCATGAACGCCTAGAGCCGACCCTGCCTGGACAACCAATTATTGGCTTCATTGGACACATGCAATACCAACTAGCATCCGAAATGAGGCAATGATTGGCTGCTGCTGTCTTCTATAGTCCATCCTCACTTAAAGATATTGAGCGAAAAAGCAGCCAAAACCACCAAAGACTCAGCGCTATAGCAGTGAAGAGTTTGGGGGAGAAGTTGTGTATTGGAATGTCTCATGATGTTCAATGTCTAATACTTTGTGTAACCTCTATATGTCAATATAACCTTAAACGGTATATCCAGGACTTTAAAAAAAACATGTAGTTGCTAACTGAGGAAACTACCTGCCTGTTATACCAGGTATTAATTTCTCACCTTATTGACAGGGGGGACTACTGGAGTCATGCTGATTGACAGCCAGTTTCCCCCAATTAGGCAGTGGCGAGCTTGCTATCAATCAGCATGACACCAGTAGTCCTGCCCTTTCAACAGGAAAGCAAACTGCCGCTCTGTTGATGTGATGTCAGCGGAAGACTATGACTGCTCTGTGTCAGCAGAGAACAGCGCCAGGCACAACACACAGATAAAAGTAGCAATGCCTGTTAGTGCTTAGTCACATTTGTTTTGGTTTTTAAAGCCCCGGATATCCCCTTTAATGAGGTTCTTTAACTATTTGTTTCAGTTAGAAAGGTTTTTGTTAATGCGCAGATCTCAGGTTATCACACTGCAACTGTGGAGAAACCTGGAATTTTTTAAATTCCCCTGAAGTGCCATCACAGGTGAGATGAAGCATTACACAAGGCTTTTGAAATCGGTAGGATGACCCTGGGTCCTTCAGAGCCAGGCTATGACATGGGGGCCTCTCATCTTGCAATATCCTTTAATTTATATTACTTTTTTCTTTTTGTATGAAAACTTTTTATAATTGTAATAATCTCTAATCATTTATCAATACTTACCTTTTTTTAACTATTTTATCTTCCTAGATTTCCAGGAGCCCTATGCTGTGGTTGTGCTTTTAGAACAAGATTTAGTAGTTATAGACCTTGCACAAAATGGGTAAGATTTTATTTACTTCCACCATTGGCCTTTACCTATAGATGCCACCTATTGCGTGGACATGAATGTGTGGCCATGTGATCAATTTCATAGATGCCTAAAATCGATCAGTGATATGCAGTTTCTATTGACAGATGACAACAGTATATTGGAACTTGCCATATTGTTTTCTAGAAATAAAAAACAGAACTTCATGTATAGTACATGGCATTAATGAAGTCATGACAGAAATTACAGTGACAATTTAGACTTGCAGGAGGGTGCTGTGAGAATAGTGATGCGTAGCTCTCCATGCATGTGTTGTGACTGTCACTCAGCCATGACACATTCAGCTGCAGCGCCCGACACCTGATTATCGGAGCATTCCAGGTATCCGGGTTCCGCTGCAGCTTCTTCGGAAAGCGCTATAGCTTGCCGAATAAGGAGGGAGCTGAAGATATTTGCTCAGGTCTAGTTGTTACTTAGGGTCCATACAGTTGGTGAAATACAGTCATGGCAGAAAGAGTTAGCACCCTTGAACTTGTTCCAGAAAATGAACTATTTCTCCCAGAAAATTATTAAAATTACACGTTTTGTTATACACCTGTTTATTTCCTTTGTGTGTATTGGAATAGCACACACACACTCAAAAATGGGATGGAAAAAATTGTTGGCACCCTCAATTTAATATTTGGATGCACACCCTTTTGGAATAAGTAGCTGCAATCAATTGCTTCCCATAACTACCAACAAGCTTCTTACACTACTCAACTGGAATTTTGGACCACTCATCTTTTGCAAACTGCTCCAGGTTTCTAATCTTTGACGGGTGCCTCCTCCCAATGCAATTTTAAGATCTCACCACAGGTTTTCTATGGAATATAGATCCGGACTGATTGCTGGCCACTTCAGAACTCAGCGCTTTGTTTCCATCCATTTTTGGGTGCTTCCTGCAGTATGTTTGGGGTCATTGTCCTGCTGGAAACCCATGAGCTAGGACAAAAACCAAGATTTCTAACACTGGATACCACATTGCAACCCCAAATCCTTTGGTAATCTTCAAATTTCAAGATGCTTTGCACACAGTCAAGGCACGCCGTGCCAGAAGCAGCAAAACAACACCAAAACATACTTAAACTTCCTCCATATTTGACTGTAGGTACTTTGTTATTTTCTTTGTAGGCCTCATTCCGTTTTTTGTAAACAGAATGATGTTCTTTACCAAAAAGCTCCATCTTGGTCACCTCTGTCCACAAGACGCCTTCTCAGAAGGATTTTGGCTTACTCAACATCTAGCGTTTTTATATCTGTATTTCCTGCCATAGCATTTATTTTCATTCAGATGTTGACAGGTAGTTTGTGCGGTCACTGATGCACCCTGAGCATCCAGGACAACTTGAATTTTTTTTGGAGCTTGATTGGGACTGCGTATCCACCAGCCGGGCTATCCTCCGTTTCAACCTTTCATCGATTTTCCTCTTCCGTCCACATCCAGGCAGATTAGCTACATTGCCATGGGCTGTAAGCTTCTTGATTATATTGCGCACCCTGGACATCAAGAGCTCTGGAGATGAACTTGTAACCTTGACATTGGTGATATTTTTCAACAATTTTGCTTCTCTTCTCTGTTCTCCATGCTTAGTGTGACACAATGCAATGTTTGGGGTTTTGTGTGAAGTGGTGTCCAATTTGCCTCTTTTTCACTGTTTTTGTGTTGTTTCAATACACACAGGAAATAAACATGTGTATAACAAAACATGTAATTGCAATCATTTTTAGGGAGAAATACTAAATTTTCTGGAACTATTTAAAAGGTCGCAACATTTTCGGTCACGGCTATAAGTATGAACAGATCACCAATTTTCTAAGTAAATATATTTCTAAAGGTGCTGTTGAAATGAAATGCTCACTACATGTCTGTAAGGCTGGGGTCACATTGCGTTTTGGTCAGAGCGCTAACGGGCGAAATTAACGCCATGCAACGCGTCCGTTAGCGCTCCCATTGCCCGCAATGTACCAGCGCATTGCTAGCGCGTGTCATTTTCGGCACGCGCTAGCGACGCGCCGGTCTTTTGTAGCGCGCCTCGGACGCTGCTTGCAGCGTCCGCGGCGCGCCCGAGGTCCGTTCCCCGCTCTCGCAGATCGGGGATCTTCGAGAGCGGGGACGTTAACGCGACCCCGAAACGCGACCCTTTAAAAACATTGCGTTAGCGCAATCCGCTAGCGCTAAACGGATTGCACTAACGCAATGTGACCCTAGCCTAACAACTAATCAAATCCACACTGGAAAAGAAATCAAACCATAGAGGGCCATAAATTAAGTTGTGTAATAATGAGAAATGACCCAGGGAAAAGGTATTGAACACATGAAGAAAAAGAGGTGCAAAAAACCATGGAAAGTCATGACACCAGCTGATATCTATGGATAGTTAGAAAACAATCCTGCCACTTAGCGGAAAATATCATCTTGTTCAACTGATGGACTATAAAAAGGTGTCTCATTACCAAGATGCCACACACGAAAAATCTCATGATGGGTAAAACCAGTGAGCTATCTCAAGACCTTTCCAAACTTATTGTTGCAAAACATACAGATGGCATTGGTTGCAGAAAAATGTCTAAACTACTGAAGGTTCAAGTGATCACTGTTGGGGCATAATCCAAAAGTGGAAATGGCTTAATTTTACCATAAACCAGCCACGACCAGGTGCTCCATGAAGGATTTCAGACAGAGTGAAATGAATTATCAAAAGAGTTGTCCTAGAGCCAAGGACCTTCTTTGGAGAGCTTCAGAAAGACTTGGAATCGGCAGGTACAATTGTTTCAAAGAGAACAATAAGTAGTACACTCAACCTCCATGACCTGTATGTGCGCTCACCGTGAAAGACTTCTTTGCTGAATGAAAAGCATGTTCAAGCACGTTTAACTTTTGCTCAATGACATTTAGACAATCTTGTGAAATACTCGTATAATATAGTCTGGTCAGGAGACAAAATTGAACTCTTAAGATGCCATAATACTGACCATGTTTGGAGGCCAAAAAGCACTGCATGTCACCGCAAAAACACCATGCCAACAGTGAAGTTTGGAGGTGGGAACATCATGGTGTGGGGCTGTTTACAGCATATAGGACTGGTAAACTAAATATAGTTGAAGGAATTATGAATGAACAAATCTACCAAGACATTCTTAATAAAATTTTCTTGCAATCTACCAAGATGATGAAGCAAGGATGGACAGCTCAACAAGTCAATGATCCGAAAAAAGATTGCTCTGTTTTTTTGTTTTTTAATGATCCAAAACACACAGCCAAGGAAACTCTCAGTTGGTTTCAAAGAAAGCAAATAAAGCTGGAGGTATGGCCCAGCCAATCACATGACCTTATACGATAGAAAACTTATGGAAGGAACTACAGCTCAGAGTTCATAGGAGCTCAATTAACCATCAGGATTTAAATTGTGTGGAATAATGGGCCAAAATCACACATGAGCAATGGGTGCGACTAGTTTCTCCATACAGGAGGTTTCTTGAAGCTGTCATCATCGCCATCAAAGGCTTTTTATATTTTTTTACATTTGTTAATTTTAGGGAAAAGTAGCTGCACCAGACGCACAATAATTTCTTACTATGGCATTTAAGTGTGGCATGTACCACAAGAAAACGATAAATATGTCAGGAGTTTTGTTAAGAATATTGATCATTCATAGCAGAAGCAGGCCTGTGATGAGCTTCCATTCTGATTTCCTGAAACACAAGTTGGTTGTCTGCAATTGAAGAATAGAAAACACTGATAAAAAGATTACTGCTATTTGTTTGGGTGGTGCTCAGGTGTGATATGTTACGAACTGTAATTTTTCTTTTGGCAGATATCCGATATTTGAAAACCCTTATCCTCTGAGCATACACGAGTCTCCGGTCACTTGCTGTGAGTATTTTGCGGACTGTCCTGAGGACCTTATCCCTGCACTTTATTTTGTTGGCAACAGGCAAAAGCGACAAGGTTACAGTAAAAAGGTGAGTACTGTTGACACTCGTATATGTACGGATATTTTCTTCTTTCATCTGACTTATAAGTTTGATCTTGTTTTATTTCAGGAATGGCCCATCAGTGGTGGTAACTGGGGTGTTGGCACTCAAAGTTACCCAGAGATAATAATCACAGGGTAAGTCAGTACTACAGTACTGGAGCATTTCCTTATATTACCCTATTAATTAAGGTCTAAAGCTAATGTTTACTCATTCTGTGGTATTTAACACTAGAACTCCCAGAAATTTCGAGCTCTAAAGGTAGAAATGTCAAATGACCCCTCTCTGGGACTTCTAGTGTTAGAGTACCAGTCATCTTGCTTTTTATTTCATAAATCGATAGTACACATGAAAATAAGTACGGTAAGTTTGTGATATATGTTATCTGCTTATTTCTCTGCGAGGACCAAGCATTCATTTTCAAAAATTTTAATTCTTGGGTAAAAACTGTATTCAGTGAACACAGACTTATTACATTACTGAGATGGCAATTGGTGCTGATAAGATTCCTTGTATGTTGAGCAGGTGAGGGAAGAGGATGAGTTAGGATCTGGAGTTGACGCTCCCATCCCTCTCTGGTCTACATACAGTAGTCTTTTCAGAAGTAACTGCTATTTCCTATCTCACCTCTGAAAGAAAAAAACCTGTCTACAATGAATACAGATTTTACCTGAGATATTAGAAAGCAATGATTAGTCCTGGTAGCAAAAAGTGGATTTCTCTAATAAGACATATTACAAAGTTGCTTATTTTCATGTATACTATTTATAAAATAAAAATTAAAACAACAGTTAGGCCATGTTCACACGTTGCGTCCTGTCCCTGCGGGTTTTCCCCGCAGCGGATTTGATAAATCTGCAGGGCAAACCCGCTGCGGTTATCCCTGCAGATTTATCACGTTTTGTCCTGCGGGTTCCGCTGCGGTATTTTACTCCTACTATTGATGCTGCATATTCAGCAATATGCAGCATCAATAGTATTAATAAAATCATGATATTCTCACCCTCTGACGTCCCGATCTCCTCGGCGCTGCAGGCGGCGGTCCGGTTCCAAAGATGCTGTGCGAGAAGGACCTTCGTGACGTCACGGTCATGTGACCGCGACGTCACCGCAGGCCCTACTCGCACAGCAACCCAGACCGGACGGCTGCGTGCAGCGCTGAGACTTCAGAGGTGAGTATATCATTATTTTTTATTTTAATTCTTTTTTTTACCCACAAATATGGTTCCCGGGGCCTGGAGGGGAGTCTCCTCTCCTCCACCTTGGGTATAACCCGCACATTATCCGCTTACTTCCCGCATGGTGGGCACAGCCCCATGCGGGAAGTAAGCGGATCAATGCATTTCTATGGGTGCAGAATTGCTGCGATTCTGCACAAAGAAGTGACATGCTGCGGGTTTTTAACCGCTGCGTTTCTGCACGGTTTTTCCCGCAGCATGTGCACAGCGGTTTGCGGTTTCCATTGGTTTACATGTAAATGTAAACGCAATGGAAACTGCAGCGGACCCGCAGCGGCAAAATCGCTGCGGTTCCGCGGTTAAAAACCGCAATGTGTGAACATGGCCTTACACTTTAAGATTTTAGCAAATGGAGCATATACATTATGCAACAGAACATTTTTTTTATCTTCAAATTATACTTTTTTTCATTAAGGAATTTTCTTCTCTCATTTGATGGAAATATTGATAATTTCCAAAAGCTGAAGGTCTTGCTTTGTTTATATAAAGATCACGCAGGCATATCCTGCCTCAGAAAACAGTATACGGTAACTCTTTCTTCTAACAAACCATGCCTAACCAAGATGTGTTAACTGTCGATTAAAGAAGCTCTTCCATGAAAGTTTTTAACCTCTTAATTTATTGTAGTCATCATTATATAGCCCTGTTCTCTTACAATTGCTCATTTTGCCTTTCTACCCGGTTAATTTTTCTCTGTTCCATGTAGCAACAGGAAGTCTCGTTTCATTGCAAGAGTCATACCCCTCTTTAACGTCTGATTTAGCTGCTCCCTCCTCCCCTGCCAGAGACTTTGCAGCAAGTAAAATTGTAGTTCTATTAGTGACTTGTGCAGTGAAGAGAGACGTCCTGTTTCTTCATAAAGCTTAGAAGGATTCAGAGAGTGTGCTTATTAATCACGTGATGTCATAGACCTAATGGAAAAGAAAAAAAATCAACTGGCAAGGAGAGCAAAATGAGCAGTTTGTAAGTATTTAGTGCCATATAATGTTATGATTATTAAGACAATAAAAATTTTAATGGGAGTGCTTCTTTAAGTGATACCCCAAGAACATTGGAGAAATGGATTACTGCATTTTAGATGAACAAGTTTTTCTTACTAAAGCCTGAATACATTTTTAACGCACCACTCCAGTGTTTTTTTGTTTGTTTTTTCAGTGCTGGAGTGGTGCTTTAAGTGTAAGCTCCCTGCCCCAGTTCTTTTACTCACCTTCTAGTGGCTTCACCTTTTGCAGACAACGCTCCTGTCCCGCTGCGCCATCTTGTGCCCGTCACTTCTGACTAGCCGGAAGTCAGAAGTTAAGTCACAAGAGTTCAATGCTATTCTACTAGAGCCAGATTGAGGCTCTCACGGGAGCGACACTGGAAAAGGATGAAGGCGGCGGCAGGTTAGTAGGAGACATGGGGCAGGGGAATTACATTTAAAGCACCTCTCCAGTGATGTGAAAAAAAGATCTTGCATAGAGGTGTAGTGAGCACCTTGAGCCCACAGGTGCTTCACAAAATGTTATAATGTTGAACTGTAAAAATGAAAATATTAATTTTTCCCAACCAAATGTTGCTTAAGCCCCAAATATTTTATTTTCACAAGGGTAACAGAAAAAAATGGACCATGTATTTTGTTGTGCAGTTCGACCTGAGCACCCTGACACTCCATATTTGGTGGCAAACTACTGTTTAAGCGCACGGCAGGGCTCTGAAAGGAAGGAGTGCCAATTGAATTCTGGATCATAGTTTTGGCTGAAATAGGTAGCGGGTGCCTTGACACATTTGAAGAGCCCCTGACATGCCAAAACAGCAAAAAAAAAAGTGACCCCAGCAGAGTCCCTGAGGTGCTAGAACTGCAGAGCTCCCCCATAAGTGACCTCATTTTACAAACTAAGTCTCTCAATGAATTCATCTAGGGGTGCAGTGATCATATTGACCCCACATGTGTGTCAGAAATTTTATACCGTTGGGCGTATAAGAAAAAATTACATTTTTAGAATTAACTTTTGTTTAACCCCAGATTTTACATTCACATGGGGAAATTCGTAATAATGGCACCAAAATTTGTCTTACAATTTCTCCTGAACGTGGCCCCATATGTGGCTGTACTGTACTGCCTAGCCACACAACTCTGAGAACAAATTATGGAATGGTTTGCAAATTCCATATACAGAGCCCCTAAGTGCCAGAAGAGAGGAATCGCTCTCTCAAGTGACCCCATTTTGAAAATAACATCCCTCTGGGACTTCATCTACAGGTGTAGCGACGATTTTGACTCCCTGGATGTTTTCCAGAAACAAGCAGCAGTGAATGTAACTGAGTTAAAACTGCAAATCTTCCATTTTAGTGCCCATACATTGTACCCAGCTCATGCTTCTGGAGACATAGACTCTCTCATAGGGCTCTCATCATTGCAGAAATGACAAGTGGATAACTGTGGTTTAAGCATATTGTGGGGCTCAGAAAGGAGAGAGGCATTATAATTTGGGAGCACAGAATTCACTGGATTTCTTTTGTGGGGTGAGGAGCCATTTTGCTTTTCCAGAGCTTCTGTACTACCAGTAACGTGGAAGCCCCCTATATTTCCACTGACAGATGACGGATATGAGTAGGAACTTGCTGTTTTGTGGATTGAATGAATGTACTTCATGAATAAAAACCAGCAATTCAGGAATAATTTTTTTATGCCTTTAACCCCTTCCCGACCTTTGACGACACGTAGGCATCATGAAAGTCGGTGCCAATCCGACCTGTGACGCCTATGTGGCGTCATGGAAAGATCGCGTCCCTGCAGATTGGCTGAAAGGGTTAACTCCAATTTCACCTGATCTGCAGGGACAGGGGGGAGTGGTACTTCAGCCCAGGGGGGTGGCTTCATCCCCCCGTGGCTACGATCGCTCTTATTGGCTGTTGAAAGTGAAACTGCCAATCAGAGTGATTTGTAATATTTCACCTAAAAAACAGGTGAAATATTACAATACAGCCATGGCCGATGCTGCAATATCATCGGCCATGGCTGGAAACACTGATGTACCCCGCCACCGATCTCCTCCCGGGTCCTCCATCCGGTGCTCCGCTCCCCTCCATCATCCTGCCCGCTCCCCCCATGCTTCGATGCCACCCCCCATCCTCCAATCCACCCCCCATGCTCAGATCTCCCCCCCCATCATACTTACCGGGCCTCCCGGTGTCCGTTCGTCTTCTCCATGGGAGCCGCCATCTTCCAAAATGGCGGGCGCATGCGCAGTGTGCCCGCCGAATCTGCCTACCGGCAGATTCGTTCCAGGTAGGTTATATCACAGTGATCAAAATATATCACAGTAGTCAAAATAAAAAAAATAGTAAATGTCCCCCCCCCCCCCCTTTATCACCCCATAGGTAGGGACAATAATAAAATAAAGAAAATATTTTTTTTCCTTTTTCTACTAGGGTTAGGGTTAGAGTATGTGCACACGGTGCGGATTTGGCTGCGGATCCGCAGCGGATTGGCTGCTGCGAATTCGTAGCAGTTTTCCATCAGGTTTACAGTACCATGTAAACCTGTGGAAAACCAAATCCGCTGTGCCCATGGTGCGGAAAATACCGTGCGGAAACGCTGTGTTGTATTTTCCGCAGCATGTCAATTTTGTGCGGATTCCACAGCGTTTTACACCTGTTCCTCTATAGGAATTCGCAGGTGAAATCCGCACAAAAAAACACTGGAAATCCGCAGGTAAAACGCAGTGCCTTTTACCTGCGGATTTTTCAAAAATCGTGCGGAAAAATCTCACACAAATCCGCAATGTGGGCACATAGCCTTAGGGTTAGGGTTTTAATTAGAGTTAGGGCTGGAATTAGGGCTAGGGTTGGAAATAGGGTTAAGATTAGGCTTGTGGTTAGGGTTATGGATAGGGTTAGGGGTGTGTTGGGGTTAAAGTTGGGGTTAGGGTTGGGATTAGGGTTAGGGTTGTGATTAGGGTTATGGCTACAGTTGGGATAAGGGTTAGGGGTGTGTTGGGGTTAGTGTTGAAGTTAGAATTGAGGGGTTTCCACTGTTTAGGCACATCAGGGGTCTCCAAACACAACATGGTGCCACCATTGATTCCAGCCAATCTTGCGTTCAAAAAGTCAAATGGTGCTCCCTCCCTTCCGAGCCCCGACGTGTGCCCAAACAGTGGTTTACCCCCACATATGGGGTACCAGCGTACGCAAGACAAACTAGGTAACAACTATTGGGGTCCAATTTCTCCTGTTACCCTTGCAAAAATAAAAAATTGCTTGCTAAAACATAATTTTTGAGGAAAGAAAAATTATTTTTTATTTTCACGGCTCTGCGTTGCAAACTACTGTGAAGCACTTGGGGGTTGAAAGTGCTCACCACATATCTAGATAAGTTCTTTGGGGGGTCTAGTTTCCAAAATGTGGTCACTTGTGGGGGGTTTCTACTGTTTAGGCACATCAGGGGCTCTGCAAATGCAACGTGACACCCGCAGACCATTCCATCAAAGTCTGCATTTCAAAAGTCGCTACTTCCCTTCTGAGCCCCGACGTGTGCCCAAACAATGGTTCCCCCCACATATGGGGCATCAGCGTACTCAGGACAAACCGGACAACAACTTTTTGGGTCCAATTTCTCCTGTTACTCTTGAGAAAATAAAAAAATGCAGGCTAAAAAATAATTTTTGAGGAAAGAAAAATGATTTTTTATTTTCACGGCTCTGCGTTATAAACTTCTATGAAGCACTTGGGGGTTTAAAGTGGTCACCGCACATCTAGATTAGTTCCATGGGAGGTCTAGATTCCAAAATGGGGTCACATGTGGGGGAGCTCCAATGTTTAGGCACACAGGGGCTCTCCAAACGCGACATGATGTCTGCTAACGATTGGAGCTAATTTTTCATTCAAAAAGTCAAATGGCACTCCTTCCCTTCCGAGCCCTGCCGCGTGCCCAAACAGTGGTTTACCCCCACATGTGAGGTATCAGATTACTCAGGAGAAAATGCCCAATAAATTTTAGGATCCATTTTATCCTGTTGCCCATGTGGAAATGAACAAATTGAGGCTAAAATAATTTTTTTATGAAAAAAAAGTACTTTTTCATTTTTACGGATCAATTTGTGAAGCACCTGGGGGTTCAAAGTGCTCACTATGAATCTAGATAAGCTCCTTGGGTGGTCTAGTTTCCAAAATGGGGTCACTTGTGGGGAAGCTCCAATGTTTAGGCACACAGGGGCTCTCCAAACGCAACATGATGTCCGCTAAAGATTGGAGCCAATTTTTCATTGAAAAAGTCAAATGGCGCTCCTGTTGTGCGCCCAGACAGTGGTTCCCCCCCTCACATATGAGGTATCGGCGTACTCAGGACAAGTTGTTCAATAACGTTTGGGGTCCAGTTTCTCTTTTTACTCTTGGGAAAATAAAAAAATTTTTGCTAAAACATCATTTTTGTGACTAAAAAGTTAAATGTTCATTTTTTCCTTCCATGTTGCTTCTGCTGCTGTGAAGTACCTGAAGGGTTAATAAACTTCTTGAATGTGGTTTTGAGCACCTTGAGGGGTGCAGTTTTTGGAATGGTGTCAGTTTTTGGTATTTTCAGCCATACAGACCCCTCAAACTGACTTCAAATGTGAGGTGGTCCCTAAAAAATGGTGGTGTAAAAATGAGGAATCGCTGGTCAAATTTTAACCCTTATAACTTCCTAGCAAAGATTTTTGTTTCATTGCAAAAAACGGCCAGGTCATTAAGGTCAAAATAGGCTGGGTCATGAAGGGGTTAACTGTGTAGTAAAGGAGGTAAGGCAGTCAGTACAATTACAGCAATACCTCATTTATCTTTTTTTTTTTTTCCTTTTACTATTTTGGTGCTTTTACACAATAAAAACTATTTTATAGAAAAAAAGCATAGTTTTTCTCCTCATTTTTTTCTTTTTTTACGATGTTCACTGAAGGGATTAACTAGCGGGACAGTTTTATAGGTCAAGGCTGTTCTGGGCGTGGTGATACCAAATATGTATACTTTGTTTTATTTGGTCATTACATAAATGTATGTATTTATCGAATTCATATTTTTTCAATTTATTTTTGATTCTTTATTTTGCTTTTTAATTTTTTTTTTTTTTTACAATTTTTAATAACCTTCTCTACCTTTAAACTTTCCCTGCCCTGATCACTGATCTAATACTCTGCAGTGCTTTTGCATTGCAGCTCATAAAATAAGCTAATAGGGAGATGCAGGAGCTTAGAGGCAAGCGTCCCTGGGAGACCAAACAGCCATCTTTTGGCCCAGGGTAACCATGTAGACCATTGGCACAACGCGATCGCAGTGGCATTGTGCCGATCGGAGCAGACAGTGCGCTCCCTTCCTCTGCTATGTCAATTGATTTTGCTGTCACTCTTGATAGAAGTATGAGAGGTTAAATACCTGCAGGGTTGGAGTGAGCCCTCGATCATGTATCTCCCGCAGCGCCGTACATGTACAGCAGATGTCATGAAGGAGTTAAAAGGCCTCTAAAGAAAAGTAAATAAAATAAGCATGAATGGCTTCTTGAGTTTGTGAATGGAACTCCATAAAAAAATCTCCACTGCGTGAATGATCATCATGTGTATAATTAAAATCTGGGTCAAACGAGCATTAAACTTTTATAACCATGATTTTAAAAGCAACATTTGGGAAAGTGGAACAGCTGTGAGGTGGGTGAAGCCCGGGTTACATTAAAGTTTGTTAAAATGCATTTGTATGATGGAACATATTACATTAGAAAGCTTATTCTGAGACTTATTCAGTTTTCGTAGCACTGATATTAAAGGGAACCTGTCTTGTCCTTTGTAGCAAGTAAACTGTCCCCAGTGCATTGTTAGTGACGCAATATGCATCACTAACCCTTTTATTTTCATTAAAAACATCGGTCTAATCATGTGCAAAAAGCACTTTATATAGTTAGATCGTACCTGCTCATTTAGTCATAGAGGTGTGCTTAATTTCATTCAGTCATGGTTGGCACCGCTTACACAATTTGAATGATATTCCCGGGGTTGTGCCAACGTCACTCAAACCTGCTTTAAAAAAAAATCCCATGTTTGCTCATTGTATCGTAGAGCTGCGCTTGTGCAGTGTTGATTGTAGAGCCGTGCTTGCACAATTTCAATCGGGGAGCTACGCATGCGCCATGATAAGCGTCTCCAGCCGCACAGTCAGTGAATCTGGGTACTACACACAGCTTCAGTGCACATGATTTGCTCCCCGATCAAAACTGCGCCAGCGAGGCTCTACGATGCCATCATTGGATTTTTTAATGTGGATTTGAGCGACGTTGGCGCAACATCGTTCAAATTGTAAGGGAGGCAACAACCGTGACTGAATGAAATGAAGCACACCCCTATGACTAAATGAGCAGATGTGATATAACTATATAAAGTGCTTTTTGCACATGATTAGACCGCCGTTTTTAATTTAAAAAAAGTTAGTTATGTACATTGCATCAGTAACGACTCACAGTTTACATGCTAAAAAGGGCATGACCGGTTCCCTTTTAAATTACATTTTAATTATTCTTGATGATAAAAGTTTATATAGTTGCACACAACTATTCTGCATCTATAAAGTAGTTCACAGACTATCCATATGTAACCCTTTGGTGCCACCATGAGGTACTGTATTGGCCCCAAGAATCAAGGCTTTGGTCATACCGAATACAACATGTTTGAAATCTGTAAGGAAAAATGTATAAATTCATGGATTACATTATTGCACATACGGTATATTTCTATGGGCGGTCTGTCTTGTTTCTGTGTCTTATTGATCCCAAATATGGCTGAGAATGAGGCCTCGTCAATGCCACATCAGCTAGTTTACATTGAGCAAGCTGTTCTGTCTGTATCCAAGCGTTCTATTTAATAAGTGTTGGTATGAGCAATGTTAAAAAATCCCTTTTAATAGATGTTTGTGTCTGTACTTTTCAGTCATGCGGATGGATCAATCAAATTTTGGGATGCGTCAGCAAGTAAGTTTTTTTGTTTTTGTTTTTTTTTCTAAATGAAAGCCGACCATGTACTTTGTTCTCTTATACTATTTGATGTGGGGAAAATACTGAGTGGCTATATCATTCTTTCTTTACTTGTAAAATCTCCATAATATCCTTGTGTGCATTCTTTGATCTGTGCTGCCTAGACTTGTTTCTTGTTTGGCCAATAGATCCTTACTATTTGTGTGAAAAGGTCTATTTGGAACAGAACATTGTTAGCTGCAGCTTCCACAATATTAAATAATCCTGGCTTTTCTAAAAGAAGACTTTTTTTTTAGAAAAAAAAACATATTTTAATTTAGAACTAAAGTGGTTTAGTCATTAAATAGAATGAGTGACTTTAATGTTTCCATATCGTTCTCTGTGATGGCACCACTGATGGTTGACCTCTCTATAGACAGTGGTAAAAAGGTCCTGTCACCACCATTGTTCCCTGAGCTTACAGCAATAGTGGTCTCTCTGGGTCCATGGGGGAGAGAAGGTGAAATATGAATGTGTGGTGCAGCATGATTCGAATGGTTGGATTTTCCTTTCTTTAATTCCAGATATACTTATTTTCCAGCATGTTGCTGACAAATTTGGAGTCCTACTACTTTTTACAGAGCTGATACAGCAGGATACAGTCTCTTGAATTTTGAATGCCCCTTCCGAAGATGTTGTTCTTTTACTTTATATCATAGCTATGACCTATATAGTGGCAGGTAAACGTTTGGACCCCTCCTGGTCAAAATTACTGTTACTGTGAGCAGCTAAGAAAGTTGTAGATTAAATGATTTTAAAAGGCCTAAAGAATTGTATTTCTTACATTTTAAAAATTGCAAAAGGGAAAATTGGATGATGCAAAAGTTTGGGTACCCTTGGAGATAGATGTGCTAGGATAACTTTGCCCAAGTTTCAGGCCTTAAGTAGCCTGTTAGAGTTATGGCTTGTTCACAATCATCGTTGGGAAAGGCCAGGTGATGCAAATTTCCCAACTGTATAAAAACCCAGCCACCTCCAAAAAAACAGCAGCCAAGGGTTCTTTTAGGGTATGTGCACACGTTGCGGATTTTGCTGCGGATCCGCAGCAGATTGGCCGCTGCGGATTTACGTCAGTTTTCCATGAGCTTACAGTACCATGTAAACCTATGGAAAACAAAATCCGCAGTGCACATGCTGCGTTGTTTATTCCGCAGCATGTCAATTCTTTGTGTGGATTCTGCAGCGGTTTACACCTGCTCCTCAATGGGAATCTGCACAAAAACCGCGGCAATTACGCAGTAAATCTGCAGTGCGGATTTACCAAAATCAGTGCAGAAAAATCCGCACACCATTCCGCAACGTTTGCACATACCCTACAGCAGCTTCCTAGCACTCTGAAACTGAAAATGGCGGAGGCCACAAAGCAGGAGAAGCCTGTAAGAAGATGTCAAAGGTTTTTCAAGTTGCCCTTTCCTCAGTTCGAAATGTAATTAAGAATTGGCAGTTAAAGAGACTGTCACCTGAATTTGGAGGGAACAATCTTCAGCCATAGGGGCGGGGTTTTCGGGTGTTTGATTCACCCTTTCCTTACCCACTGGCTGCATGCCGGCTGCAATATTGGATTGAAGTTCAATCTTGCCTTGCGCAGGCGTGTACTATGGAGGACAGAGAATGAACTTCAATCCAATATTGCAGCCTTCATGCAGCCGGCGGGTAAGGAAAGGGTGAATCAAACACCCGAAAACCCTGCCCCTATGGCTGAAGATTGTTCCCTCCAAATTCTGGTGACAGAGTCCCTTTAACAGGAACAGTGGAAGTCATAAGGTCTGGAAGACCAAGCAAACTTTCAGTGAGAGCTGCTCATAGGATTGCTAGAGAGGCAAATCAGAACCCCTGCTTGATTGCAAAAGACCTTCAGAAAGATTTAGCAGACTCTGGAGTTGTGGTACATTGTTCTACTGGTAAGAGAAACCTGCACAAATATGGCCATCATGGAAGAGTCATCAGAAGAAAACCTCTTCTGCATTCTCACCATAAAGTTCTGCGTCTGAAGTATACAAAATAACATTTAAAGAAGTCTGATGCATTTTGCAAAGAAAGTCCTGTGGTCATATGAGGTTAAAATAGAACTCTTTGGCCACAATGATCAAAGGTGTGTGTAGGGAGAAAAAAAATGTCACAGGCAGAGGGAAGAATGGATTTAATGAAATTTCAACAAATTCTAGATGCAAACATACCTCTATCTGTAATAAAAAAGCTGAAATTGAAAAAAGGATGACTTCTACAAATGGATCATTATTAGTGTTGATCGAATAGCTTTGGATAAGAGGTTATCCGAATAGCTATAGTGCTTGCTGAATAGCTGCCTCAGTAACCTGGATACCTTTCAGCACTCCTGATAATCACATGTTAGGTGCCGCAGCTGCATGTGTCGCGGCTGTGTGACGGTCATAACACATGCATGGAGAGGCCAACAAACATGCTCTCCATGCATGTGTTGTGACTGTCACACAGCCGTGACACGTGTACCTGCTGCACCGATCAGCTGATTGGGAGCGCTCTAGGTATCCAGGTTACCAAGGGACCTATTCAGATAAGCTCTTATCCGAAGCTATTCGATCAACACTAATCATTATCCTAAACACACGTCAAAATCCACAATAGACTACCTCAAAAGGCGCAAGCTGAAGGTTATACAATATCCCTCACAGTGCCCTAATTTGAAAATCTGTGGCTACACCTCAAAATAGCAGTACATGCAAAACGACCCTGGAATCTCACAGAACTAGAAGAATTTTTCAAGGCAGAATGGATGAAAATCCCTCAAAACAAAATTGGAATACTCTTATCTGGCTACAAAAAAATGTACAAGCTGTGATACTTTCAAAAAGAGGTGCTACTAGGTACTAACCATTCAGGGTGCCCAATCGTTTGCATCGGCCCATTTTCCTTTTCGCAATTTTTAAAACGTAAAAGATGAAATCGTGTGTTTTTTTTTTTTGCCTAAAATACAAAGGAAATGTGTCATCTTTAACTTTATGCCTTTTAGAGATCATTTAATTTTCAACTTGCTTAACAGTTCATATTAACAGTAATTGTGACCAGGGGTGCCCAACCTTTTACATGCCGCTGTAAGAAAAAGTTTGGTGTAAGGAAAAAATTTTTAAAAAAAAGAAAAATGTGTACTATTCACGCTAAAACATTTTTATCTAAATAGTTCAAAAAGGAAAAGAAAACTTTTTTTTTTTTTTAACTAGTAGATTGTGTAAAGGATTCGGAATGAATTCCATAAAGTCTTTGACATTTTATGTAACCTGTACTTATCAGATGTCTGTTTTTCCCCCCACACAAAATTCAAGCAATTTGGGGCAAAAAAAGAGAAATCTTTGGACGGTGATAGTCAAGTTCATGGTCAGGTGGGCAAGGACAAAGCAATTTCTAAAAAGGGGTTAGATTGCATCAAAATTCAGATATTTCCATAATAGAACAGATACTGCCCAACAAGACAAAAAGGCTTGATCTTTTGGAGAGTTTTCTTAAAGGGAACCTGTCGCCAGGTTTGGCCGATACGAGTTACGACCATCACTTTTCAGGGCTTATATTCAGCATTCTGTAATGCCGTGGATAAGCCCCCGATCCGACCTGCAAGAGAAGACTTTTATTATACTTATCTGCAAGGGGTCCGGTCCGATGGGTGTCGCAGGTCCTGGTCCGGTGCCTCCCATCTTATGATCGCCGCCCTCCTGCTTGCTTCATGACTTCCTGCATTGTGCTCCTCCATACTTATCTGCCTTGTTGAGGGCAGAGCAAATTCAGCAGGGCAGATAAGTATGCCTGTGCAGGAGCTCGATGACGGGGAGCCTGTGTGGATGACGCAGGGACACGTCATCCACATGAAGCAAGCAGGAGGGCGGCGATCATAAGATGGGAGGCACCGGATCAGGACTTGCGACACCCATTGGACCAGACCGCCCTGCAGGTGAGTATGTGTGTGTATATATATACCCTTCACCAGGTTTGGCCGATACCAGTTACGAAAACCGCCTTTCAGGGCTTAACTACAGTATATATATACTGTAGTTAAGCCCTGAAAGGCGGTTTTCGTAACTGGTATCGGCCAAACCTGGTGACGGGTTCCCTTTAAGGGCTTATGTTATACTCTATAGCAACCAACATGAAAATAAGACTGTTAAGCTTAAAGGTGTATTCCCATCTCCAAGATCCTATCCCAGTATGTAGTAAGTGTAATAATAATATAATCAGTTGCCTCCAATTAGAAATGTAGTATAGTTTTTCTGATTTGCTGTCTCTTTCCTAATGTGCAGGCATTGCAGGACCTTAGGTAGCCATGGATAAAGACCACTATCAACCAGCTAACTAATGGTCAATATGTCAGTGGTTGTAACCATGGATACCTAAGGTCCTGCAATGCATACACATAAAGAAAGAGACATGGCAAATCAGAAAAACTATATTACAATTGTAACTGGAGGTATTTATTAATATTATTAATATTATTATTACTACTTGTTGGAATAAGATTTTGGAGATGGGAATGCACCTTTAACCCCTTTACGACCTTGGACATACAGGTACGTCCAAGGTCGCCTCCCCCTGTTGGCTGTGTGCTCCGGTGATGAGCCTGCAGCTTTTCCCTCACATGTCAGCTGAGCATATCTACATCAAAATGGTATCAATAAAACAGTCAGGTGGGCCCTCCCCCAGCCGGCAAATCATGAAAAATGGAGATGCTACAGGGCTTGGAAAGTGGTGACTTTTTTTTTTTCTTTTTTTTTTTTTTCTTTACAAACTGGGTTTTTTTTTTAATTACTTAAAAACAAACAAAAAAACCCAACTATACATGTTTGATATCGATGAACTTGTAATGATCTGGAGAATCATAATGGCATGTCTTTCTTTCTTTTCAATGTTCTTTTTATTAAATTGAAACAAGTTTAAACATACAGTAGCAAGTTATAGCAAGAAAGGAGAGTTTAGTCCTAACATTCAGACCAGTATACGTGCATAAAACAGGAGCAGAGGGTCATGAGCGTAGATTTAGGTTAATAAGGATGTAGCTCTGCATTCCGACTAATACACTGTGGTATCTAGCGTAAAGTAACACAATAGTCTAAACAGTAAACGATTGAACTGTAGTATAAGACATTAATTATAACTTGTCTTGGTTGCTAACAGATAGAAATCCGAAAAGGAGGGGGAACTTACAATGGTGAAGTAGAGAGAGGAGAGTAGAGAAGGGGCTAGTGGGTGAAAAGAAGGGGGGTGGGGCGGTGAAGGTTGGAGAAGTAAAGGGAGGGGAGCACCATATAACAACCTCGGATGACGTTCAAATTAAATCTTCGGTTTCCACATGACAACGAGCTCTGTAAAGGGCCCATGGATGCCATATCTCTGTAAATGTTGGCTGTGAGTGGTGTACTGCGGCAACTAGCTCAGCCATTCGATATAATTGATCTATTTTCGCTAATTGGGAATGTGAGGGCACGTTAGTTGACTTCCAGTGTATAGGAATCGGTAGTTTAGCAGCTGCTATGATATTGCCGATAAGAGCAGTTAAACGATTGTATTCAGGCCCTAAAGGGAAGTTTGAGAGTGCAATTTTGGGTGTCCGTTTCAGTGTTTTCATAATGGCATGTCAATTTTAGTGAATTTAGTGATAAAAAAAAAAAAAAAATTGTGGAATTTTGTTTGCAACTTCGCCACACTTTCATTTTTTTCACCATTTTCCAGTACATTATATGGTAAATCAGTGGTGTCGCTCAAAACTACAACATGTCCCTCAAAACACAAGTTCTCATGTGGCCATATTGATGGGAAAAATAAAAGAAGTTATGGCTCTGGGAAGAAGGGGAGCAAAAAAAACCTGAAAAACCCGAGGTGGTGAAGGGCTTAAATATATGCTTTTCAATTGAATTGTCATGATAAAACTCTATTACACCTCAATGACAGTACTTTACTTTACCACCTAGGAGGTATTAAATCCCATATAACATTTTTTTATTGGTCAGAGAAAAATCTTCTTACCCATAATATCAGCTAAAACAAAAAAAAAAAAAGCTGTTACAGACTATATATACAAAGGAAGTAATCAGAAACCTAAGGCATTTTGGGGATGCCCATAATGGGTCTGTAAATGCAAGAAATGTAACTCCATCTCTTAGGTGGATATGAAATTAAAACATGTGCTTTTTCCAAATAATATATTCCAGGGCACTGCAAAGTCAGGATATACAAAGATCACACTAATAGTTCCTCATTGTCAAAAGAAAATCTTGTCTCAAAATTGATCCTCAACATATTCACTGCTTTATATGATGCAACCTTCTGCCTCAAGTAAGATCTGGCTTGTCACGGTTCACTCATCTAAGGAGGGAGCTTCCCTCAAAATGATCCCTCCATGGCAACTACACAACTACAAAAATGATGTTTTCTATTTGCTTTATATATATATAATTTTTTTTTTTGCTCTGTGTGGGGGAACATTTTCTGCTTCTATCTGATATTGCTAACCGTAACAACCTAGGTTTTCTTTTGGGAGACTGTTTGTCCAGGCCTAGCACCATTAGGGTAAGTTCACACAGGGTGTTTTTGCTGCTTTTTTTATGCTAATTCTCAGCTGCTTTTTACAGTATCAGCAAAGCCTCCGAGATTTCACAAATCTCATGCACACACATTTTTTTTGTGTCATCAGGATTTTGTGCCTTGTTTCTTTTTTTGGACATAGAGCATGTCACTTCTTTCAGCGTTTTTGCAACGTTTTTGAAGCGTTTTTTACCCATTGGCTTGAATGGGTTTTGAAATAACGCTGCAAAAATGCAGGTACCATTATTTGCAGCATTTTTACTGCAGAAAGTTAATGGACATTAGCATGGACAAAGAGACGCAAAAAAACACAACAAATCCGCACCAAAAACCCACCTAAACCTGCGTTTTTGCCACAGCTTCTTTCCTGCCAAGATTATTAGGTTTTGCTGCAGAAAAAAAAAGCAGCAAAAACGCCCTGTGTGAACTTACCCTTAAGGTACAGATTTGTATTATTATTTTTTTAAATAGTTAGTTGATCATTAAATGAATAAGGAAATTAATGAGCAGCTTCATGACCAAAATCTTTATTAAACGGAACCTGAGAGCTGATACATGCTGTCCTATCCACGGGGAAACTTACATAAGTCATTGGGTGTATGATCTCACCGAGGTATGTTTGATCCTGAAACACTGAGGAGTTTCAAAGATAGCCGCCAATGACAGTACGGAAGAGTAGTCGGACAGATGTGCACACCGGGAAAGACCTGTCAATCCAGGGTAGCTGGCAAAGAGAAGCCGCTGGTGACCCTCCTGTCCGACTAATGTCCTATGCGGCTTGGTCCCCAGCAGCCATTAAAGTATGTTTTTGTCCAACATCACACCATTTCAGAGTCAAAGATACCTAGCTGAGATCATACAGCCAGTGACTGATACACGTAGTCCAATTCACAGGCAGCATGTATTTGCTGTCAGGATCCCTTTATGCCAGATCAGCCTTTAGTGGAAATTGCATTTTGTGAGGCTTAGACCATAGAGCTTGTAGCCTCACTGGATTTTTAAAACCGATCCTGGAGTACGATTTTCTTGGCCATAATAAAATCTGATAGAAGCGATTGGGATATTCCGCCTTCCTTTCAGTTGGCCTCTCAAGATCTCAAAACATTAACTTCAACATCCGCCTTCCTTTCAGGTGGCCTCTCACAGATCTCAAACATTAACTTCAACATTAACTTTTTTTGAAAATAAAAAAATAGAATAATTTCACTCCTTGGCCATGAAACGGAAAGTTCAAAAATACCTGCTTCTTTCTCAGAAGTAGAGAAAGACGTTTTTAATTGAATTTCAAGCTAGAAACAAGGAGAAGAATATTACAAAGAATGCCATAGTAAGATTAATTAGGACCAAAGTTTTGTAATGTTAGATTGCAAGACATGGAGCTGGCAAGGAGCCCACTTTATGGTAGAATAAGAGCATACTTGTGTGCTGAGATGCAAAGCGACTACATGGTTCAGCCTCCCTACCTTTTGAAAGGTGACTTGATACATATGATAATGACTTGATAATGGCTTCACCTTTGGAAGGAAACTTTTCTAGGCTATTGTTCCCAGTAGTACCATCATGAGGGACGGTATGGAAAAAGGGAATTGGTCCTACAGGGAATTCTGATTCCATGAGTCCACCATGACGGCATCATTCTTTCCATCTAAATTTTCTCGTGCATGTGTGTGAGTGTTTTGTTGGTTAATAAATTTTTCAAATTGAAGGAGTCTGGTCTAGTAATCTGGTAAAGACTCCTAGATTGGACCTTTTAACCGCTCTCCGATTCCTGTCCCTCCAGAGGTCAACGATCAATGTGCAGAAATGCCATCACAGTGGACTGGAAACCAAGTTACTGGTAAAGCTCACTTTTTTTTTTTCTTCTCCCTGGTCTTTGGTGTAAACTAAGGGTAGGATATCTCCATTCTGATCAACTTTAGTAATGTCTCTGAACATGTGTAAAATGTGTGCTTTAGAAACTCACATGTAAGCTAATATATCTGTATACAGAATTACTACTACTTTTTATTTCATGTCTAAACATTCTCACTGATGAAAATTTCCTAAACTGTAACTTTTACCATAGATGTCGCCCTATGAAATATTATATATACAGTATTTTTAGTATTCTGTAACATCAGTTAGCCTGCACTTGAAAGATTAGGCTTTAACATTTTAGAATGCATGCCACTTTACCAGATTAAACAATGTTCAGCTTGGCAATAGTAAACGACCTTTTCTAAAGTAGTATTCTTCTACTGTTCCTAATTATTTATATATTTTTCCCCTAGTAACGTTGCAAATGTTGTATAAACTCAAGACAGCAAAAGTATTTGAGAAGTCTCGGAATAAAGAGGATAAACCTAGCACAGACATTGTGGATGAAGATCCTTATGCCATCCAGATGATCTCCTGGTGCCCAGAGAGCAGAATACTATGTGTGGCCGGTGTCTCAGCCCACGTCATCATTTATAGATTCAGCAAACAGGAAGTGACCGCAGACATCATCCCGGTAAAGACCATGCTTAAGTTTCGCATGCCTGTTTAAGTGTGACGCCTAAAGATTTTATGCCCCCTATTAATTGATGACATCTATCATCCATAATAAATAATAATTATCTGCAATAATTATTATTATTCCAATGTCACTTTCCCTTGATTGCAAACAGAATTGGGAGCATCCATTTGCCACACAACATGGATTAATTAGAAAGAATTGTTAAAAAAAAATAAATAATTGGAACTAGACAAAATACAAGTGGCAGTAAAGCAGAAATTGACATACTTTGCCATCTAGAAACATTTACCGCTGTAATGTAATGTTTTGGAATTTCCATTTCTGAAAAACAGAATTCCCATTTTAAAAAGGCACCTCAAATGATAAAAGAAGAGCAAACCCCCCCACAGCTGTAGATATGTATAACATGTTATGGGTCTTTTCATGCCTCTGCATTTGCCAGCCAAAACTATGAATTAAGGAGCTTAGATTTGGGTATTGTATTGCCCAAAATACATATTCACTTTTAAAGGGAATCTGTCACCTAATTTTGGCCCTATAAGCTTCGGCCACCGCCATCAGGGGCTTATCTACATAATTCTGTAATGCTATAGATAAGCCCCCCATGTAATCTTAAAGATAAGAAAACTAGTTAGATTATACTCACCTGGGTGGGGGCGGTTCAGTCCGATAGGCGTCGCAGGTCCGGGTCCGGCGGCTCCCATCTTCATACGATGTCGTCCTCTTCCTTGCTGCTGTCTCATCTCCTGCGCAGGCATAATTATCTGCCCTGTTGAAGGCAGAGCTAAGTACTGCAGTGCGCATTTCCTGGGAAATGGCAGAGAGGGCCTGCGCACTGCAGTACTTTACACTGCCCTCAACAGGGCAGAGAATTACGCCTGCGCAGGAGTCGAGACAGCAGCAAGGAAGAAGACGACATTGTATGAAGATGGGAGGTGCCGGACCAAGACCTGCGACGCTCATCGGACTGGACCACTCCGGACCGCCCTCCCAGGTTAGTATAATCTAACTTGTTTTTCTTATCTTTCAGATGACATCGGGGGGCTTATCTACAGCATTACAGAATGCTGTAGATAAGCCCTTGATGCCAGTGGTCGAAGCTGATAGGGCCAAAATTAGGTGATATATTCCCTTTAATCGATTTTGGGGTACCACAGATCCGGAGTCAATATTTAATATGCAGGTCAAATAGCAGGATGAGAATTTTTACGTATTGGTTCTGTTTCTGTGTAAAGGAATAAAAACAGAAGGGAGGCTTACTCGCCAACACCAGGTCACAATATCAAAGCACTACAGGATGTGGCAGACGCCCATGATAAAGGCGGGGGCAGTGTAGGTGCACAATACTGATGAAACAACCACTCATAAGCCTACTGTTCATGGAGGTGGTGGTTGTCTAGTATCATAAATACACACAGATGAGACATGTGTAGAGCACCAGTCCTACAGATACGTGTGGATCACAGTGTCTGACTTACAACTTGTTAGTGACTCCCATACTAATAGAACAGCTGGGCTGCCCAGCATTATATATGTGCACCCCACTGGGACAGGCAACCCAGTTTACCCAGCACTAAAAGGTCTGGCTGCATCCTGCATAAAAATGGAAAAATGTCTAATAAAAATTATAAAATGCATGCGGTATTAGTTGATATTTTGGCCAGAATATGCAAACTTGCAACCCAAGTTAAAGGTCCTCATTGTTTGGTGAGTCCCTACATTAAACTTAAAACCAACTCACTGAAAGCCGTCATGGTCATTATTTTTAACCCCTTAATGACTGCCAATACGTCTTTTAACTGACCTAAGGTATAAGGGAATAACATCCCCATACAGGTGACAATCCAGCAGCTGTCGGCTGTCCACTGTAGCTGACAACTTGCTGCATCAGCCACGATCAGTCTTTGCACCGTCCATATCTGTTTAACCCCTTAGATGCTGCTGTCAATAGTGACTACATCATATAAATGGTTAATAGTGTGGGGGCTTCCTCTTTATCCCAATTGGTGCCAAGAGATCACAATTGTGTGGTCCTGATGTTTGCCATGGCAATTCATGACCAAATAGCGGCCTTAGAGTCTGATGGCTGTTGTAACCTGTTCAGAAGTTCGAGACATTTAGGTGGTAAAAATACACATTTTCATTTGTCACGCCACTTTCCATTCATTCCTGAAAATCACCTGAAGGGTTAATAAACTACCTGACTGCAGTTTTCAATATGTCAGGGGGTGCTGTTTTTAAAATGGTATCAGTTTTGGGGGTTTCTAATATATTGGTCCCGCAAAAGCACTTCAAACATGGATAGGTCCCTAAAAAAAGAAATTTTGAAAATTTCCTTGAAAAAAATGATAAATTGCTGTTACATTTTTAAACTTCCTAAAATGCTAACAAAATAAAAGAACCTTTTACAAATGGTGCTGATGTAAAGCCGACATGTGGGAAAAGTTATTTATTAATGTTTTGCTGTGGTATGGCCATCTGGATTCAAGGGATAATCATTCAAAGTTTGAAAATTGCTAATTTTTTAACATTTTTCTTAAATTTCTGATTTTTTTTTTATAAATAAACACAGTAATAATAATTTTATTTAGCGCCAACATATTCCGCAGCGCTTTACAAATTATAGATGGGATTTGTACAGACAATAGACATTACAGCATAACAATAATCACCGTTCAAAATAGATACACAAAACATTTTCAGTTAAATTTACCATTATCATAAAGTATAATGTGTCATGAAAAAAACAGTCTCAAAATGACTGGAATTTCTCAAAGCGTTCCAGAGTTATTGCCACATAAAGTGACACTGGTCAGAATTTAAAAATTTGGCTCCGTCACTAAGGGTTTAATATTTTTCTTCGCATATCTCCTACCAATGTGAAAGCATAACTGCTCTTTGTCATTTATTGGTTCTTTTTTTTATCTGTTAAAAGGGTGTAACGTTGAGCCAGAATGGAGATCTGCTCTATGCGAACAGACTAATGTCCTTGTCGCATACACATTTATGTAAAGGGCCACCATGTCAAACTATTTTATCTTTACTCCAGAGTAAACGCCTGTCAGCCTGCAGCTTCCACCTACAGAATCGCCAGAAGTGAGGCTATCGGCTAAGCTCTGGACAATACAACCCTTTTAAACCGTGGACTATGCTAGCGTCAATTACCTTTTGTTGCTGCTGATTTTTTATTTCTGTTTCGAGAAGTTATTTACTACTTGAGTGATATTTAGTGCAACACCATGAACATTGTAAAAAAAATGGTCCAATATGTTGCTAGTTATTCTGCTGATACACATTGGCTAAAAAAAAACAAAAAACTTTTGACTTGGTTCTTGAATTTCATGTGGTCTTTCTGCATTTCTTTATATTTTGTGGATGACTTTAAGATGCTGGAAGTAAGATTGCTTTATGAAATTGGTGAACTAGAGTCCCCGGACATTGAACAAGTGCCAACACCCAGTGGACCTTCTAACTCCCAACCCATAACGCTTCAGTCTCACCCATCCACAAGCAGCAGTTCATCTGATGGGATTCGTGACAATGTACCCTGTTTAAAGTAAGAATTATTTTATGATTTTTTTTCATGGCATTTCAAGTGTACTAGCTAAATGTGAACCTGAGGACTGACTTCATTATTTAGAGAATATGGATTTTTGTTAAATCGGTCTGGTTTAAAATGCTACAGGCTTTGTGATACCTTGATTATAAGGCTCGCTCGGAGATCATTGATGAGGTGAAAGATGTGAAGTGGTCAGTGTCCTTTCTTAAATCATAATCATAAATCAGTAGTACAGGGTAATATAAGATACTTTACAGTACAATTTATTAAAGAA
Organism: Ranitomeya imitator; assembly: GCF_032444005.1. Classification (NCBI taxonomy): domain Eukaryota; kingdom Metazoa; phylum Chordata; class Amphibia; order Anura; family Dendrobatidae; genus Ranitomeya; species Ranitomeya imitator. Next base: position 134,041,617 of record NC_091286.1, read on the forward strand.
ATGTACTTCTTTCTCCACTTATGAGATACTAATCTTATATTTCCTCATGAATGTTCATCGTTTTCTTTAAAAAAAAAAAAAAAAAAAAAAAACTACCAAAATTTGTCTTGGACAAGACGAACTGCAGCTACTCTATTCCGTAATGATTTATGACTGTCCTGCGTGCTGCTTTCTCTACGTGTGTGCTACAAACAGGAGAGCAGGAGTCCCTGAGGGTATGTGCACAAGTTGCGGATTTGCCTGTTGAATGTTCTGTGCAAATTCTTCCTCTTTTGGCCGAAAACGTAGTTGAAAATCCACGCGTATTTGATGTGTTTTTTATGTGAATTTTCATGCGGATTTGTATGCGTTTTTGTAAGCTAAATAAAGATCTATTATTTAGCAAAAAAAATGTTTGCACACACAGATAGATAGATAGATAATAGATAGATGGATTGATATAGATAGACTAGATGGTAGCCCGATTCTAACGCATCGGGTATTCTAGAATATGTATGTAGTTTATTTATGAAGATTTTAGAATAATACATTCAACACACAGGATTTGGCCGGCCGCGAATTGGTGCGGGAGTTGAACCACGCTTCGCTAATTGTTCGCGGCCGGCCACGTAGTATATAGCACAGCCACGTAGTATATAGCACAGCCCACGGAGTATATAGCACAGCCGACAGAGTATATAGCAGAGCCACGTAGTAGCAAAGCCATGTAGTATATAACACAGCCCCCGGAGTGTATAAAAGCCCACATAGCAAATAACACAGCTCACTTAGTATATAACATCCCACGCACGTAGTGTATAACACAGGCCATGTAGTGTATAACACAGGCCACGTAGTGTATAACACAGGCCACGTAGTGTATAACACAGGCCGCGTAGTGTATAGCACAGGCCGCGTAGTGTATAGCACAGGCCGCGTAGTGTATAGCACAGGCCACGTAGTATATTGCACAGCCCAAGTAGTACATTGCACAGCCCAAGTAGTACATTTCACAGCCCACGCAGTGTATAGCACAGCCCGCGCAGTGTATTGCACAGCCCGCGCAGTGTATTGCACAGCCCGCGCAGTGTATTGCACAGCCCGCGCAGTGTATTGCACAGCCCGCGCAGTGTATTGCACAGCCCGCGCAGTGTATTGCACAGCCCGCGCAGTGTATTGCACAGCCCGCGCAGTGTATTGCACAGCCCGCGCAGTGTATTGCACAGCCCGCGCAGTGTATTGCACAGCCCGCGCAGTGTATTGCACAGCCCGCGTAGTATATTGCCCAGCCCACGTAGTATATAGCAATGTGGGCATCATATCCCTGTTAAAAAAAAAAAAAAAAAAAAAAAAGAATTAAAATAAAAAAATAGTTATATACTCACCTTCCGTTGGCCCCCGGATCCAGGAAGCGTTTACCGACGCTCCTTGCGCGCTCCGGTCTCAAGAGTGCATTGCGGTCTCGCGAGATGACGTTGCGGTCTCGCGGGACCGATACGTCGTCATCTCACGAGATCACAATGCATGGAGTGGTCACCGGAGCGTCGCAAGGAGCGGGAAAGGCCGACGGACGGTGAGTATATAACGATTTTTTATTTTTTTTTATTATTTTTAACATTAGATCTTTTTACTATTGATGCTGCATAGGCAGCATCAATAGTAAAAAGTTGGTCACACAGGGTTAATAGCAACGTTAATGGAGTGCGTTACACCGCACCATAACGCGGTCTGTTAGCGCTGCCATTAACCCTGTGTGAGCGCTGACTGAAGGGGAGGAAGCAATGGTGGCCACGTTTTGCCACGACCAATCAGCGACTTGGATTTCCATGACAGACATAGGCCGCGACCAATGAGTATCCAAGACAGACAGACAGACGGAAGTGACCCTTAGACAATTATATAGTAGATGGATTGATATAGATAGATGGATTGATATAGATAGATGGTTTGATATAGATTGAGATATAGATAATAGATATAGATCTATAGATAGATATCTAATACCAAACCCGATGTCTAATAATGAACATAATAAAATGGTTCATAAAGAGTTAAATAAACACACACAAACACAGAATCTGCGTTAGACCGGGGTCACACTTGCGAGAAACTTGCAAGAGACTCGTACCAGAGCATTCGGCTGCATGGAAATACATGCAGCCGCACAGTCTGGTCCCGAGTGCCGGCTGCAGTGTCGGCTATTGAGGTGCGAGTTTATCACAGGTGTTATCCCGGCCTTAAATGCAATATCTGTTTTAATTTTTTTTTTTTTTTAATGGCGTGGGCTCAAGTGCAATTTTCCTAACCAGAGCGGGAAAGCCAGCGACTGGGGGCAGATGTTTATATCCTGGTGAGGGGGTAATACCCATCGAGCTTCCCAGGCTATTAATATCAGCTCACAGCTGTATACTTAACCTTTACTGGCTATTAAAATAGGGGAGCCCCCAAAAAATGACGTGGGGTCCCCCTATAATTAGCCAGAAATGGCTCTGCAGACAGATGTGGGCTGATATTCATAGCCTAGTAAGGGACCATGCATATTGCCTCCGCCCCGGCTACAAACACCAGCTCTCAGCCTCCCCAGAAATGGCGCCTCTCTAAGATGCGCCAATTCCGGCACTTAGCCTCTCTCTTCCCACTTGCATGGCAAGTGGGGTAATATTTGTGAGGTTTATGTCACCTTTGTATTGTAAAGTGACATTAAGCCCGGCTTAGTAATGGAGAGGTATCAATAAGACGCCTATCCATTACTAATCCTATATTTATTAAAGGGTTAAATAAAGACACAGCCAGAATAAAGTATTTTAATTAAGTAAGACACCACACAGTTTTACCATTTTAGTTTTACTCCTAATCCATGCGACGCCCTCGAACTCCTGTAATAAAATAACATAATAACATAATAACATAGTAACATAGTTAGTAAGGCCGAAAAAAGACATTTGTCCATCCAGTTCAGCCTATATTCCATCATAATAAATCCCCAGATCTACGTCCTTCTACAGAACCTAATAATTGTATGATACAATATTGTTCTGCTCCAGGAAGACATCCAGGCCTCTCTTGAACCCCTCGACTGAGTTCGCCATCACCACCTCCTCAGGCAAGCAATTCCATATTCTCACTGCCCTAACAGTAAAGAATCCTCTTCTATGTTGGTGGAAAAACCTTCTCTCCTCCAGACGCAAAGAATGCCCCCTTGTGCCCGTCACCTTCCTTGGTATAAACAGATCCTCAGCGAGATATTTGTATTGTCCCCTTATATACTTATACATGGTCATTAGATCGCCCCTCAGTCGTCTTTTTTCTAGACTAAATAATCCTAATTTCGCTAATCTATCTGGGTATTGTTGTTCTCCCATCCCCTTTATTAATTTTGTTGCCCTCCTTTGTACTCTCTCTAGTTCTATTATATCCTTCCTGAGCACCGGTGCCCAAAACTGGACACAGTACTCCATGTGCGGTCTAACTAGGGATTTGTACAGAGGCAGTATAATGCTCTCATCATGTGTATCCAGACCTCTTTTAATGCACCCCATGATCCTGTTTGCCTTGGCAGCTGCTGCCTGGCACTGGGTGCTCCAGGTAAGTTTATCATTAACTAGGATCCCCAAGTCCTTCTCCCTGTCAGATTTACCCAGTGGTTTCCCATTCAGTGTGTAATGGTGATATTGATTCCTTCTTCCCATGTGTATAACCTTACATTTATCATTGTTAAACCTCATCTGCCACCTTTCAGCCCAAGTTTCCAACTTATCCAGATCCATCTGTAGCAGAATACTATCTTCTCTTGTATTAACTGCTTTACATAGTTTTGTATCATCTGCAAATATCGATATTTTACTGTGTAAACCTTCTACCAGATCATTAATGAATATGTTGAAGAGAACAGGTCCCAATACCGACCCCTGCGGTACCCCACTGGTCACAGCGACCCAGTTAGAGACTATACCATTTATAACCACCCTCTGCTTTCTATCACTAAGCCAGTTACTAACCCATTTACACACATTTTCCCCCAGACCAAAATAAAATAAACCAACAGTATACTCCCTGTTCCACTGTAATCCATTTAATAACGAGTGTCCCGCCACGATCTCCCATGTAGAGCTGTCACATCGTGCCCCCGGAAGAAGGCATTAGCCGAAACGTACGTAGGGACTGAGCACCTATAGGTATGTGGAGCCTCTGTCAGTAATTTGTTTTTATTCTATTTATGCTGCTATTATAGCAGCGGACCTAGTAAGACACTATTTGCACTTTACTTTGGTAAGTTTATGGTTGCCCTATATTTTTTGCTGCACTACTTGTCCTGTGGCCCAGTGTGGTATTGGTGCAATATAGAGACTCAATACTGGTCATTAGCATTTGCACATGTGCACTTTATAGCGGTATACCTTATTTATATGCAGGGATTGCTATATTGAATACAAATTTTGTTACACCTTTTTTCCTTTGCCTTTGTTATTTATAGTTATTTATTTAGCACTTTTTAGCACTATTGTGCACATATATATATATATATATATATATATATATATATATATATATATATATATATATATTTTGTAGTTTCGGTAGTGCAATATATGAGATATATTTAGCGTTTTTTCATCCCTTCTTAGTTGTTATACACGTTTATATATTTTTGTGGTTTTACTTTTTGCATTATTTATTCTATATATTTTTCGAGTGCAATTTATTGGGTACATTTAGCGCTATTTACTTCGGTTTATTGTCACATATAAATTTTGATTATATATATATACATTGCACATTATTTGCAATTTTTACTAAAATACACTATTTTTCACTTTTTAGCGAATAGGGATTTTTCATTTTACACTTGTATAGTTTTTTCATTATTTGTATTCATCAGTCCTTTCTAGTGCAATATAATTGTATTATATGAATACAGGGTCTATATTTCATATTTGATATGTTGAGGTGCTCCATCATGCTATTGTAGTGTGTTTGATAATTATCAGCTTTATTATGTACAGTATTATTTTTTAATATTATTATTATTATTAATAAAAAATTATTTTAATACTGTGTCTGTGTATTGCACTTTTCTGTTTTGGATGATTCAACGTGTGCACATAGCCTAATGCGTCTGTGTACAGTGCATGTGAGACATCATAGCAGCTAGTGTCTGTCAGCTAGTACGTAGACAACTGAAATTTAGTGAGGGCCTGTAGTGTGAAAAATGCAGGCCAAATGCAAGATGGCATATTCTGAGCAGTCTCCTGAAGTAAAGGTATGCTTCAAGTTACATATACAGTGGCATGTAAAGTTTGGACACAATTGGTCAAAATTACTGTTCTTGTGCACATTTAAGTAAGTTGACACATTTCCTTTGTATTTTAGGCAAAAAAAGCCATTTTTTTACATTTTAAAAATTACAGAAAGGAAAATGAGCCAATACAAAAGTTTGTGCATCCTTGGAGATTTGTGTGTTCAGGTAACTTTGGCCAATGTTTCAGGCCTTAATTAGCCTGAAAGTTATGGCTTGTTAACCATCATCGTTAGGAAAGACGAGGTGATGCAAATTTCCCAGCTCTATAAAAAACCCAGACCGCTTCTAAATAAAAGGGAAAAAAGGGCACAGAATTTCAGGAAATGAAAATCTCGCCAACCATTAACCCCTTAACCCCCGGAGCTTTTTTTGGTTTTGTGCTTTTGTTTTTCTCTCTCCTCCCTCCCAGAACAATAACTTTTTTATTTTTCCGTCACTGTGGCCATGTGAGGGCTTATATTTTTTGTGGAAGAGTTGTACTTTTGAACGACACCATTGGTTTTACCATGTCGTGTACTAGAAAATGGGAAAAAAATTCCAAGCGCGGTTAAATTGCAAAAAAAGAAGTGCAATCCCACACTTGTTTTTTGTTTGACTTTTTGTTATGCTCACTAAATGCTAAAACTAATCTACCATTATGATTATCCAAGTCATTACGAGTTCATAGACACTATACATGTCTATATTCTTTTTTACCTAAGTGGTGAAAAAAAATTCCAAACTTTGATTAAAAAAAAATTGCGCAGTTTTCCGATATCCGTAGCATCTCCATTTTTCGTGCTCTCTGGTTAGGTGAGGGCTTATTTTTTGCATGCCGAGCTGACGTTTTTAATGATAACATTTAGGTGAAGATACGTTCTTTTGATATATATCTATATATACTGTATATATTTATTTAGATTTAGATTTTTGTTGCCTAAAATTCAGAGGACATGTCATCTTTAACTTTAGGCCTTTAAGAGATCATTTAATCTTCAACTTGCCTAACTGTTCACAATAATAGTAATTTTGACCAGGGGTGCCCAAACGTTTACATGCCGCTGGATGAATTGTATGAATGCTAGATGTCAAAATAATAGTTTAAAATGCGTGTGAACACAAATGTATATTAATCTACTCTAGACAAGCATGTATCGTGCATTCAGGCATTCGCTCTTCCCACAATGTGGAATGAGTTTTGTGTCTCTACTGAGGAATCCAAGCGACTATTTCTAAAAATGGTCTGAGAGGATAAAAATGTTAAAAAATAATGTGCATTTTGAGTATCCTCATCGTTCTAAAAACTATTTGATTCAGAATTGATATAAAATGTGCCTGATCATATGTTTAATCAGCTTATCAAGAAGTATAAAATACCAATATGATGTTGCTGCTCATTTTGGATTTGTCTGATGTGAAAGAAATTTCCTTTTTACAGGGTCAAAAGCACTCCATTAAAGCAATCTGCTGGCTACCAAGTAGAGCTTGTAATACAACTTGTGTGGGTTGGTGGAGAACCTCCGCAGCAAATAACCAGCCTAGCTGTCAATTCTGCTTATGGTCTGTAAGTATATTTTAATTTCTTAAAGTCCATGAGCTTTATATACATAGGAGTCTGTTTGGAAACCTTGAGCTGGGCTTAGAGATTTTTTCTTAGAACTTTTTTTCTTACTTTTTCATACTGCTGGTTTATTCTCTGGAAAATTATAATGTAAAACTGTTATCTTATCTTGTTATTTTTATTGCAGTAGATGTGGAGACTTAGGGTACCGTCACACAGTGGCATTTTGATCGCTATGACGGCACGATCCGTGACGCTCCAGCATCGTAACAATATCGCTCCAGCGTCGTAGACTGCTGTCACACTTTGCAATGTACCCAGCAGAAAGAAAAGTATCACTCCAGTTATGCACACCACGTATAAAAAATGAAAACATAATGTAGGAAAAAACACAAGATTTTATTGACACACAACATAATAAAACATACTTAAAAACAGAAAGGCAAGGCCCTGTCCATAACACTCAGTAAATACAGAGTGCAATAATATATATAACCCATAATAAGCATACTGATAACCAATGCTATAAGCCTGCCTGTACCCTAGGACTAGATGCAGACCATACGTGGCCAGCTCACAGGACAAACTAACCAACCCAGGCGGATGTATACAAAATCCTAAGTGGCCAGTAAACACCCAAATAGTGCATTTAGCCCGAACGGCTCATGGGACAAAAATATCTACCCTAAGCCAGTAAGGCAACAGGATCCCAAAATAATAGTGGGAGAAAAAAAAAAAAAAGAGCACTGGAACCGCCAGGAAAAACCTCAGAGCACTAGAAGAAGGGGTTACCCAAATGGTGACCAGAGCGGAGTCCGTGGGTAGCCAGGCAAGCAAGCAAGCAAGCAGGACAGGGACCAGAGCAGCCCCACGCGTATCGCCCTTCAAGAGAGGGCTTCGTCAGGGGAAGTACCAACATGTGTCCCAAACCCTATATAAATACCATCCCAATAAATAGAACAAACGGCCCACCTGTGACTGAGCAAAGAAGCTGCAAATGTGCAGAAAGTCCTGAAATGAAAGTGCCAGCCAAAATGCAGCCGGAGCTAGCTGAGATAAGGAGCCAGTCCCACGTCCAGCCGGGCGGGGAAGAGAAGGCGGCCGCTGTCAGAGTGAGCGATGAAAGCCACACCCACACAGCAAGCTGAAGGAGAGCCAAAAACACAGGCGCAAAAGCCCAGCTGTGAAGCAACAGCTGGAACAAAGAATCCTGGCAACAGGAAAGCCCATAGTTATAAAAATATATGTATATGCACAGACATGGGATAGAGGTATTAAGAAAATATATGTTATAATAAGGATGGTAGAGATCCTAAACAGGAACCGGGGAGCCTACAAAAGTGTGCCCAGCCAAGGGGTGATCAGTCCCAAGGCAAAATATCCATATATGCATGTATAAATATGCATACAAATGCATACACATACATATACATACAGAAGAAGGAGCTAGATGGAGGTGCAATTGTGTACCAGAGGCCCTAGTTATAGATGTAAACAGCGGAACGCTAACCTAAGAAAAAATAAATAATAATAAAAATAAATAACAAACCCAAGAGAAACTAAGAAAAAAGAAAAAATAATAATAATAAAAAGAAAATAATAATAAATAAATAAAAAATAACAAAAAAAAAAAAAAAAAAAATTTTTATTTATTTATTATTATTTTCTCTTTATTATTATTATTTTTTCTTTTTTCTTAGTTTCTCTTGGGTTTGTTATTTATTTTTATTATTATTTATTTTTTCTTAGGTTAGCGTTCCGCTGTTTACATCTATAACTAGGGCCTCTGGTACACAATTGCACCTCCATCTAGCTCCTTCTTCTGTCTGTATATGCATGTGTGTATGTGTATGCATTTGTATGCATATTTATACATGCATATATGGATATTTTGCCTTGGGACTGATCACCCCTTGGCTGGGCACACTTTTGTAGGCTCCCCGGTTCCTGTTTAGGATCTCTACCATCCTTATTATAACATATATTTTCTTAATACCTCTATCCCATGTCTGTGCATATACATATATTTTTATAACTATGGGCTTTCCTGTTGCCAGGATTCTTTGTTCCAGCTGTTGCTTCACAGCTGGGCTTTTGGTGCTTTTGCGCCTGTGTTTTTGGCTCTCCTTCAGCTTGCTGTGTGGGTGTGGCTTTCATCGCTCACTCTGACAGCGGCCGCCTTCTCTTCCCCGCCCGGCTGGACGTGGGACTGGCTCCTTATCTCAGCTAGCTCCGGCTGCATTTTGGCTGGCACTTTCATTTCAGGACTTTCTGCACATTTGCAGCTTCTTTGCTCAGTCACAGGTGGGCCGTTTGTTCTATTTATTGGGATGGTATTTATATAGGGTTTGGGACACATGTTGGTACTTCCCCTGACGAAGCCCTCTCTTGAAGGGCGATACGCGTGGGGCTGCTCTGGTCCCTGTCCTGCTTGCTTGCTTGCTTGCTTGCCTGGCTACCCACGGACTCCGCTCTGGTCACCATTTGGGTAACCCCTTCTTCTAGTGCTCTGAGGTTTTTCCTGGCGGTTCCAGTGCTCTTTTTTTTTTTTTTTTTTTTTTTTTTTCTCCCACTATTATTTTGGGATCCTGTTGCCTTACTGGCTTAGGGTAGATATTTTTGTCCCATGAGCCGTTCGGGCTAAATGCACTATTTGGGTGTTTACTGGCCACTTAGGATTTTGTATACATCCGCCTGGGTTGGTTAGTTTGTCCTGTGAGCTGGCCACGTATGGTCTGCATCTAGTCCTAGGGTACAGGCAGGCTTATAGCATTGGTTATCAGTATGCTTATTATGGGTTATATATATTATTGCACTCTGTATTTACTGAGTGTTATGGACAGGGCCTTGCCTTTCTGTTTTTAAGTATGTTTTATTATGTTGTGTGTCAATAAAATCTTGTGTTTTTTCCTACATTATGTTTTCATTTTTTATACGTGGTGTGCATAACTGGAGTGATACTTTTCTTTCTGCTGGTTATATTTGGTCGTTTTGTCACTCGCTTGCACCCCGTATTTATGGATATATTTTTTTATATTAGGTTTATATGTTGGTAGTGCGCCCTATTTCATTGCTTATTCCACTTTGCAATGTACGACACTGGAGCGATAATTTCATGACGTATGTGCGATGTAGAAGCCGTTGGTTACTATGCGCACATCGTATACAATATCGTGCACACCTTTGTTACACCATGCGATCATGCCGCCACAGCGGGACACTAGACGACGAAAGAAAGTTTCAAACGATCTGCTACGACGTACGATTCTCAGCGGGGTCCCTGATCGCAGGAGCGTGTCAGACACTGCGAGATCGTAACTATATCGCTGGAACGTCAGGAATCGTGCCGTCGTAGCGATCAAAATGCCACTGTGTGACGGTACCCTTAGCAATAGAAGATATGTGGCAGTTTACCCCTTATTTTAGAGGGCAGTTCACATGGTGTTTTCCTTTTTTAGAGCCCACTTTTGAGATTTAGAAAGTTCCATGTGTGCAAAGCAAATGTATTCATAGTTTGTCTATTTGTCAGACCATTGTATGTTAATATACAGTAGATGTATATGTGTCTGTGGGGGGTAGGTATGAGTGTGTAGGTATGTGTGTGTGTATATACAGGTGCTTGTCAGAAAATTAGAATATCATAAAAATATTTATTTATTTCAGTTCTTCAATAAAAAAAGTGTAACTTATATGTTATATAGTAATTGCAAACGGAGTGATGTATTTCTAGTGTTTATTTCTGTTACTGTAGCTGATTATGGCCTACAGCCAATGAAAACCCAAGTCATTATCTCAGTAAATTATAATAATTTAAAAAAAAACACCTGCAAAAGCTTCCTAAGCATTTAAAAAGGTCCCTTAGCCTGTTTCACTAGGCTCCACAATCATGGGGAAGACCGGTGACTTAGCAGATGTCCAGAAGGCAGTCATTGACACACTCCACAAGGAGGGTCAGCCACAAAAGGTCCTTGCTAGAGAAGCTGGCTGTTCACAGAGTGCTGTGCCCAAGCATATTAGTGAAAAATTGAGTGGAAGTAAGAAGTGTGGTAGAAAAAGGTGCACAAACACTGGAATGACCGCAGCCTTGAAAGGATTGTTAAGAAAAGGCCATTCAAAAATTTGGGGGAGATTCACAAGGAGTAGACTGCTGCCAGAGCCACCACATAGACGTATCCAGAACATGGGCTACAAGTGTCGCATTCCTTGTGTCAAGCCACTCATGGCCAGTAGACAATGCCAGAAGCGCCCTACCTGGGCCAAGTAGAAAAAGAGTTGGACAATTGCTCAGTGGTCCAAGGTGTTTTTTTCAGATGAAAGTAAATTTTGCATTTCATTTGGAAATCAGGGTCCCAGAGTCTGGAGGAAGAGTGGAGAGGCACACAATCCGAGCTGCTTGAGGTCTAGTGTGAAGTTTCCACAATCAGTGATGGTTTGGTGAGCCATGTCATCTGCTGGTGTAGGTCCACTGTGTTTTCTCAAGACCAAAGTCAGCGCAGCCATCTGCCAGGAAATTATAAAGAACTTAATGCTACCCACTGCCGACACGCTTTTTGGAGATTGATATTTCATTCTCCAGCAGGACCTGGCATCTGTCCACACTGCCAAAAGTACCAATACCTGGTTTAAAAACAAAAGTATCGCTGTGCTTGATTGGCCAGCAAGCTCGCCTGTCTTTAACCCCACAGAGAATCTATGGGGTATTGTCAAGTGGAATATGAGACAACAGACCCAATAATGAAGATCAGCAGAAGGCTGTCATCAAAGCAACCTGGGCTTCCATAACACCTCAGCAGTGCCACAAGACAGATCGCCGCCATGCCATGCCGCATTGATGCAGTAATTGATGCAAAAGGAGCCCCGGCCCGACCATGTATTAAGTGCATTTGCTGAATATACATTTCAGTAGGCCAACATTTCAGATTTTAAAATCATTTTTTCAAGCTGGTGTTATAAAATATTCTAATTTACTCAAATAATTACTTTTTTAGGTTTTCATTGACTGTAAGCAATAAACAGAAATAAACACTTGAAATACTGTATATCACTCTGTCTGTAATGACCATCATACTAATTTGGTGAAATACACCTGTATGTGTATGTATATATATATATATAATATATATATATATGTTTACATACACACACACACACACACACACACACACAGTTGTGCTCAAAAGTTTACATACCCCAGCAGAATTTTTGCTTCGTGACCTTTTTTTCAGAGAATGTGAATGATAATGCCACGTGGCTGTTTCAAGATGCACAATAAGGAGGCACGTGAAGAAAATTTGGCTGCATGGTCAAGTTGCCAGAATAAAGCCATTACTGCGCAAATGCCACAAACTATCTCGCCTACAATACGCAACACAGCAGAGAGACCAGCTTCAAAACTTTTGGAACAAGGTAATTTGGAGTGATGAGACCAAAATTGAACTTTTTGGCCACAACCATAAACGTTACATTTGGAGAGAGGTCAACGAGACCTTTTGATGAAAGGAACACTATTCCTACTGTAAAGCATGGAGGTGGGTCGCTGATGGTTTGGAGATGTGTGGGCTACAAAGGCACAGGAATCTTGGTCAAAGTTGAAGGAAAAATGAATGCAGCACGTTATCAGCATATACCGGAGGCAAATTTGCAATTATCGGCCTTGAAGCTGCACATGGGACGTACTTGGACGTTCCAACATGACAATGATCCAAAACACAAGGCCAAGTCGACTTGGCTACAGAAGAAAAAAGTGAATGTTCTGGAGTGGCCATCTCAGTCTCCTGACCTCAATATCGAGCCACACTGAGGGATCTCAAGCGCGCAGTTCATGCTAGACAGCCCAAGAATTTACAGGAACTGGAGGCTTTTTGCCAAGACTACAACTACCACAAAAGACTTCAAGCTGTCATTGATGTTAGAGAGGGCAATGTACGGCATTAAGAAATGGGGTATGTGAACTTTTGATCAGGGTCATTTGGATGTTTTGGGTTGTCATTATGATTTAAAAAGAGAAAACACAGTAGTTTGACAATAAATGGCTTCACCCAACCACTAACCATGAGTGTAGAAAATTTTTTGGTGTTATCATTCATAGACCAAGAAAGCGAAAATTCTGTCGGGTATGTAAACTTTTGAGCACAAATGTATATATACGCACACATACTATGGAACATACTGGGAAGTATGGAACCACATGGGCACAAAAAGCAAGAAAAACAGCATCCATATCCAAAATGGCAATATCTGGCTTAAGTACTTCAGACACCTCTATGAAGACATCCCAAAGGAAGAACTAAACCAAGACCAGAAAAACATAATGGGAAAACTAGGCAATGGAGGCTAAAGTCAAACATTTCCAAAACCCACTGGATACACCAATCACACTACAGGAAGTTCCAGAAAGAATCTCTTCCATAAGGTGTAGAAAAGCAAGTGGCCCAGATGGAATCCCACCAGAAATGCTGAAATACTGGAAATACAGACAGCAATGGTTTAACTGTTCAATATTATGCGGAGTGCTGGCTACTTCTCTCGAACCCGGAACCAAGGCCTCATCTCACCCATTCACAAGAGTGGGGACAGGTACGACCCTGCCAACTACACAAGCATATGTGTCAGCAGCAATCTGGGGAAACTGATCAACAGCATCCTGAACAAAAGGATCCTTAATTTCCTCACTGAGCATAACGTCCTCCGCAAAAGCCAAGCAGATATCATGCCAAACCACCGCACTACTGACCACATCTACACCCAGCACAGCCCCATTCAGAGCCTTGTCTACAACACAAAGCATGGGAAGATGTGCTTTTGTTTTTGTGAATTTTAGAAATGCTTTTGACTCAGTGTGGCACCCAGGCCTGTTAATGAAACTGGTGGAGAGCAGAATAGAAGGAAAACCCTATAATGTCATCAAAAGCTCCTACACCAATTACCGATGCAGCGTAAGTGTGAACGGTAGAAGAACGGCTGATTTCCAGCAGAGCTGTGGAGTAAGACACGGCTGCACCCCAAGTCCAACGCTCTTCAGTATTTACATCAATGAGCTGGCACTGTTCTGGAATCTTCCACGGCACCAGGTCTCACTCTCCATGATGCCCAGGTAAACTATTTGCTGTATGCAGATGACCTACTGCTGCTGTCACCAACTGAGAAAGGTCTCCAAGAAAACCTGAAAATCTTGGAGAAATTTAGCTCTACCTGGGCACTACCAATCAATGCTAAGAAAACCAACATAATGTTGTTCCAGAGGAGAAAGCCAAGATCGAACCAGCACCTTCCATTTGTGCTAAACAGCCCAACACTGTGCAGTGCGATTGAGATTTGTCAGAGAACACCATGATTGGCAGATTCGACATTGGCGCCCAGTGCGCTTCACAGATGAGAGCACGTTCACATTGAGCACATGTGACAGATGTTAGAGTCTGGAGACGCCATGGAGAATTTTCTGTTGCCTGCAACATCGTCCAACTTGACCGCTTTGGCAGTAGGTCAGCAATGGTGTGAGGAGGCATTTCTTTGAAGCGCCGCACGGCCCTCCTTGTGCTAGCCAGAGGTACCCTGACTGCCATTATGTACCATGAGATTTTTATGCCCATTGTGAGACCATATGCAGTCAATGGGCCCTGGGTTCCTTCTAATGCATGACAGTGCTAGGCCTCTTGTGGCTGAAGAGTTTCAGCAATTCCTGCATGATGAAGGCATTGATGTTATGGACTGGCCTGCTCGTACATACTGCTGAGGATAATTTCCTTGCCTTGACACATTTTCACTGAATATGGATCAGCCTGTAATTTGATTTTGTACTTTGATTTTCAGTATCATTCCAAATCCACACCTTCATGGGATATTAATTTGATTTACACTGAGCATTTTATGTTTTATTGTTCTCAACACATTCCAATATGTAAAGAATAAAGATTTGAAACAAATGTTTAATTCATTGTTATCTATAATGTAGTATTTGCTTTATTTTTTAAGCAGTGTATATAAACGGAGAACAGAGACAGGGTCTGTGGTCACCCCCTGCTGAATCACTCCTTTTATACAGGTTGTTTGCTAACTGCCTATCATTTCTACCTGTTGTCTGTTCAATTTGAACAACAGCAGGACAAATAGATTCACAATCTGTGTTGCTTTATATCTGGACAGGTTGATTTCACAGAAGTGTGATTGACTTGGAGTTGCATTGTGTTGTTTGTGTTCCCTTAATTTTTTTGAGCAGTGTATAATTTTTGTTCCCATATGGGGTATGCTATTCCATACATAGGTATACAGTAAAAACAGCCTTCTGAAAGTTCAACAGAGATTATGGCCATTGTGTCCCGTTGTACCATATGCATATTCAGTGTGCGGTATACTGTATGTATGGAGATCTTTCCAATGTGTACCTTGACATAAGTAATGTCATACGACACTTTTAGTTTGTAGCACTGTCTAAGCTGCCTTCCAATATGTGCGCATGAACTTGAGTTTATAATAGGCTGCTTGGTGTTTGAAAGGAAAGACGGCTCCATCAAGCTGACACATAAGTCCACAGTAATTATTTTGGGTTATCAGTAAGCTGGTGCTGGTCAGAGAGGAGCTTGCTTGTAATTCATCTTAATGAGTGATGTGTGGAGAGGTAGATAGTGTCAGGGAGCAGAGCAGCCTTTTTAGGCACAGATTTAAATCACTTTTCTAGCAAATGGCTTCTTTACAGCCCATCTGTCTTGTCACTTTCTAATTGACTGATTTGTTTGCTGTATTGAAAGAACTACTGAACAGAATCCAACAGAGTTGGAAAATAATCTTACAATGTTGCTTGGTAAAACTAGTGATTTTCATGTATTTTATACATGATCTTGGCAAATAACGCAGCAATACTGCTCTAATGCCCTTTTTATGTTAAGATTATTTATGAAAAGTGCAACATTACTTTGCAAAAGACAAATTAAATCCACCATTAATAAATTAGTATAGTATGAATACGAAAATGCTTTTTTTGTTTTTTTACTGGTTCTGTAGTAAGACTTTGCGGGACTTTCATCTTTTTAAAATTAAAATGTTTGCATGTAGCAAAAATGAATGAGAATATACCTGAGCTATCGTAAGGTACTCCAGAATAGCTTAATTTTCATAAATCACAATTCGCTTACATTTGTCCAACCTCATCCACATCTAGCCGTGCCGGTCTTTAAGATAGTTACACTCTTGGGCTCGTACAGTGTTTGACAGCACTTTTTTAAAAATTACGGTACAAAGCAATTATCAAATAATTTCTATTTGATATACAGATGATCTAACAAAGCCATGGCAATTGAAGTCTAAATATCATGATTTTTATTCATTCATGTAAAATCAAGATAGATAAATATATTGACATTTCTGAGGGAAAGTAATAAGTCAGTTACCAGGATATTGCATAAAATATATTTTGCATCTGTTTTTACATCGATATTGTGTCTTGATGTTTTTATCTTTAAAAATTCATTGTATCTTTACCCCTTTTTCCCTTTTCCTTTACCTACTACTTCATGTTTTTATCTTTCCTATCTATCTTTACATTGGCCTTCCCCTTTACTTTCCTACTCTTCCTTTCACCCTTTTCTTTCTTTTTCTATTCCCCTTTCATACTGTTTAATCCTTTCCCTTCCCTCTTCATTCTTTCCCTTCTGTCCATCCTTCTTCCCTTTCCCCCATTGTTTTCCTTCAGACTTTCCTTTAATTCTTCATATTTTAGGTTCTTAGTATATTGCTATATTTTTGTTTTTGTTATTCCAACTGTAACACGAAAAATGTAAAATTGTAATCCTATAAATACATATTTTACATTGTGCCCTTCTTACCTTCTCCAATTTGTTAAAAAAAAAAATCCCCCTAATACAATGAATTTTTGTTTAAATATTTTTTTTGTTTGGCTCACTTAAAAGGAAACTGTCAGCAGGATTTCACCCCCAAACAATTCATATGTGCATTTAGCTCTTAAAGACCAGTCCAGCAATACCTTTACATGGCCAGCCCGTTCTTACAGTAGTGAAAAATAGTCCCTATTCATAATCCAACGTCAATTCCTCCTGCTTGACTGTTAACTTTTTGCCTGAAGGCATACAGCATAGAGGCTGTCAGTCAAGCAGGAGGCAGTGGCACTGGGCAGGGAATAGAGCTGGGGTGACGTAGGCATCAGATCTGTAACCTCATTTTTATGTCACTGGCAAAGCAAATTTCTCTGACCGAGGAATGGATTAAATTGGCCATGTAAAGGTATAGCTGGGCTTGTCTTTAAAAGAGCCACATGCATATATCTATAGTTTGGGAGTGAAGTCCTTCTGAGAGGTTCATTTTAACATCTCAGTGTTAATATTGTAACCTGAAAGTTATTTTGTAAATAATTAGCCTTCCAAATCTTATATTATTGCTAGCATTATTTACAATGGTAACCAAGTATTCCTCTTATTTGTTCTGTCCCTGATGGTAGTCACTGGGTTTGAAAGAGACTCTATAAAATCTGCAAACAACTTCTGTAGAATGTAGCAGAAAAAAAAATCTGAAAATACAGCCGATAATATACTCTAAAATATTTTTACATTTTTTTATTTTCCCATTTTTAATCTCAACTTTCAGAGTAGTATTCGGAAACTGTAATGGTATTGCAATGGTGGACTACATTCAGAAAACAGTGTTGTTAAACCTTAGTACAATCGAATTATATGGCTCAAATGACCCATACCAGAGGCAACCACGTTCTCCACGCAAAACAAGGCAACCGTCAGGAGGTAAGGAGCCCGCACTGTTTGCACAATATGTAATCTTTGGGTTTCAGCTATTTGCTGAACTAAAGAGAAGCTGTCAGTAGGACCAACCCTCCTAAGCCATTTATATGGGCATGCAGGTCTTAGGAAGTTGAATAAAACAATACTTTATCTGTGGTCTGATGTCTTATTTCAGAGAAATCATTGTTTTTCTTAATATGTAATGAGCAGTAAAAATCTATGTGCCAGACTTAGATCTCCATGAGAACCTTATTCCAGAGCTTATCTTACTAAAAGAGGACATGTCCAGTGTGAGACATGTAATGACTGACCGTCTGATCTCCTGATCTACATATCTCACACTGGTAATTAAAAATAAGCCCTGGAGGTAGATTCTCCTGCAGATCCCTGTCCAGCCCAGAAATCTTAAAAGCTCATTTACATATTAAGAAAAACATGGGTTTCTCTGGAATAAGACATTAAATTGTAGATATTAAGGTATCATTTTATTCATCTTTCTATGACTTGCTTGCCATATAGACTGCTTTGGAAGGTTGAACCCACTGACAGATTACCTTTAAGGGTATGTTTCCACGTGCCGGATTACATCCAGATTAGCTGCGAATTGAACGCTGTGTACAGACACAGCGTTCAACCTGCAGCGTCCAGATGCTACAGCCTAGTGGAGGGGATTTTATGAAATCCCGTCTCCACTATGCGTGCAAAGACGCATCCGGCGGCCCTGCGTTTACGGACATGCGGCGCGTCTTTTTAGAACGCAGCATGTCTGTTTACCTTGTGGTGACTCTCCGTTGCCGCAAGGTAAATCACAGGGCCCTATGTATGGGGTGCGGAGATTCCGGATGTGTGCAATGAACACATCCGGAATCACCATGCATACAGAAGGCTCCGGCGCTTTGGGCGGAGTGGGTTTTTCGCTCGATCCAAAGCGCCGTCATTGTGGACCGTGTACACGCACCCTAATGCAATTTAAGATGAGATGTCACATGTAAGGTTTTCTTTGAGCATAAAATATATCATATGTACTAAAACAAGTGTAATGTATTTAATATTGATATTTTCATTTCTTGTAATATTTTTCATGTGTGCTGTTTCCATAATCGGGTTTACGGCACAGATGAAGCTATTTGCAATATCTCGGGATGAGAACAGCTGCTCTGTGTGTAATACACATATATAATGACCTGTCAATACAGACAGGAAGTGGCACTTGCCGGCCTTTTAAAAATGTGTTTAGTCAAACAGCCGTTGTCCACACGAATCCCACTAGCTTCTCTGCAGCCTGTTTTTTAATAGTGAATAAATACATTTTTAAGCGGCTGATGAGTGCCCTTTTCCTCTCTGGATTGATATACTGCAGTAATCTATGCTAAGTTGAGCACCACGAGGTTTATTTCAGCTGTATAGCGAGTCCTGTATCACCTTTGCACCTTGGGCGTTTTGATTCCACAAAGCAATCTTTTTTGCGCCATATTACACTTGAATATTATAATGACACCCTATTTATAGTTGACGTTACTCATTAAGGAATTGGTAGCCATGAGAAATTGGGTCACTTGTATGTTCCATCCATTATTTTTGCTATTTATTCTGAGAGCCGCATAATGTAGGGGCAGAGTGGGTGATTCCAAGGATGTGTCACTAATTAGGCTGTGTGCTGCTGTAGTCTTAATAAATCAGTTTTTTATAACCAGATGATTATAATTAGAGGACTAGGTCTCACGTGCTGGACAGTCAGGCTAATCTGTGTAACCACGCCGCTATCACTGATTGGCAGCTTACTGACAATTTATAGAGTACACAGGAAGCTGTCAATCAGGGGTGGGGTTATACAGAGCTCAAAATTCTGAGCACTGTTGCATCTACAACAGAGAAAGCAGGGATTCTTTCAAAACAACACCGAGCAGTCCAGTCAGTGATATATCACTGGAATCTGCCTCTCTGCCTCTTCATCATGCTGCTCTTACATTATGTTGCAAAAACTTGAAGACAGATTGCTAATTATCAATCCGTTTCTCCTAACATTTCACTTAGTGTAATTTATGGTTTAAATTACTTTCAGCACAGATTTATGCTTTAATGAGCATGAGCTGAGGCATGTGAAAAGCATTTAATTACTCTGTGTTTTGTAGTTGATGCCAGATTTGATTCCTTGTCTCTTGAAGACATATCTTGCACATATGCCTCAGTAGGTCATATGGACGTCATAGAGGCAGCTGCCATCCTAAATGGCCATCATATAATACATTTGCTAATATCTGGCTATTCATTAATTTTTTCTGGCAGAATAAACTGTTGACTGGGGAGTGGAGGGAGTATAAATATAGATATACATGAGGGGCGTTCATTAAAGATTTTCACCGACCCACTTCCTGTGGACTGAGAGCAATGAAACTTGGCACAGTTATTAGTCCTTCTCTACATAGCTGCCACACACACCTCTCCCATCTCTTTAAGCAGCTGTAAGCCCCTTGCTTGTAGAAGTCGACAGGTTACTCCAAAAGCCACATTGTGACTTCAGAAATCAGTTTCATCTTCTGCAGAATGCTTATCCTTCAAAAATAACGTAATTGTTGGAAAGAGGTGGAAATCCGATGATGCAAGGTCTGGTGAATAAGGGGGATGTGGTAGGATTTCAAAGCCATAGGAGAATGCTTCCATTAGTGCAACATGTGAGTTGTGAACTGGTGCATTGTAGTGATGAGTGAATATACTCATTGCTCGAGATTTCCCGAGCACGCTCAGGTGATCTCCGAGTATTTTTTAGTGCTCTGAGATTTTCATCGCCGCAGCTGAATGATTTACAGCTATTAGCCAGCTTGATTACATGTGGGGATTCCCTAGCAACCAGGCAACCCCCACATGTACTCACCCTGGCTAGTAACTGTAAATCATTCAGCTGCGGCGATGAAAACTAAATCTCCAAGCACTTACAAATACTCGGAGGACACCCGAGCATGCTCGGGAAATCTCGAGCAACGAGTATATTCGCTCATCACTAGTGCATTGTCTTGCAGAAGGTGGATACCTTTAGTGAGCATGCCACATCTCTTGGTTATGCGGGCTTCCTGCAATTTCCACAGCGGTGAAGCATAGTATGCCACAGTGATCACTGTACCCTTTGCTAGGAAATCCATCAATATTAGTCCATTCTGGTCCCAGAATACTGTGAGCATGACCTTGCCTGCCGAGGGTTGGGCACGTGCCTTCTTTGGAGGCGGTGAGTCATGATGCTTCCATTGCATCGACTGGACTTTAGTCTCAGGATCATAGTGATGGACCCAGCTTTCATCCTGTGTGATCAGTCTTGAAAAAAGTCCTCCTGGTTTCCATGGCACATTGTCAATAGAGCCCGAGAGCATTCGACTAGTTCCTGCTTCTGGAAAGGTGTGAGCAGCCGGGGAACCTCATGCATGTGAAGATTATCTTGGATGATTTTTTCCACAGACCCCACACTAATCTTGACATTTTGGGCTTGATGTCGAATGGTTACTCTGCGATTTAACAAAATGGCGACCTCTTTCATCTCATCGAACTTCTCCTTTGGTGTGCGGGCTTTCAAGTAAAGGAACTTGATGAGTGCTCTGCATTCCACTGGGTCCATTATCAAACCTCACACCTCTTCACCACCTGTTAAATCAAGACCGTTATCAGTTCTGAGTTGCAAATTGGCATGTAACCTCTAGAGAATTATATCATTACACAAGTGCAGTTTTCATGTCCTTTGATAAATAGAAGTGGGTCAGGGGAAATCTTAAATGAACGCCCCTCTTGTGTATGTATGTGTGTGTATATATAATATATCTATAATGCATATACACACGCACACTTTGGAATTCCCTGGTAAAAGTTACTGTAAAATGTATTAGTACCTTACTAGCCATAGTCTCAGTGTTCAGTGCTTGGGTTATGCGTAGTCATGTATGGTTCTAGAAGCAAAGATTTTAGCTGCCCTAGAATTGATTGAGACAGACTGTGTCTAGTAAGGTACTAATACATTTGACATTCCAATATCTACCTGTCTTTGTTTTCTACTACAAGATCTTCCCTTGCAAGATGTATATGGCAAAGTACTTTGACATTCAGAAGCAGAACTAATTAATCTACATCTTTCATTTCAATTATTGATGTGTGAGCAGTAGGGCAGTCTAGTTAAGAGCTCAACACCTAAAAGTGATGAGCCTAACGTATGATCACGTTGTGATCCCTTCAACCATAAACATATAACCCATAGAGAACAATGAAGGTACAGATATGTTTAAAAAGGTATAAGTTTATTAAAGTATCAAATATACCGTATATGTAATTATAGTTAAGAGCTCAGCCTGGAGTCTATGAAGAAAGCACAGCTGTCGAGCTGCTGCTTGCATGTAAGTGTAAGCTGCAAACCATGACAAGGACGTACGTACAACTATAAATAAGGGCTAAAGATGACTGCATTTTCATCTGTGTAGACATATGGAGAGAAATCTGCAAGGGTTGCTTCAGCACAATGGCTATATACACTCCTCAAAATGAAAATTGCAACACCAAGAAGGAAAAGCCGTGGAATTATGGAAATCACAGGATTGATAAACATGTTAGTATATGCAAATGAAAGATGGAAACAAGTGTTTCAGAACATCTCGATTTATTCAGTATCAAATATGAATGTCACATGGAGAAATACATACAGTGGCATGTCTTGGCATGCTATCAACTGAGGCTATTAATGGTGGTTTGAAGAATGTTCTTCTGCACAGAATGCACTTGGGCACAAAACTGTCAAGATCTGCTTCCGGCAGCGACCTTTGTAATTGCTGACAAATGACATTGCAGATGTGCTTGATGGCAGACTACACCGGTGATTCTGCAGGCCATGGTAGCATGTTTAGGCCACACAAGCTGCTCACAGTGGCTTGAGCATCATGGTGTTGGCTAGTTGAAAAACTGCTCCTGATATACTTTGAAGAAAGGGTCGCGCCACTGGTTCCACACAAAATCAATGTAACACTGAACTGTTTGTGTACTAGCAGGGTACATTAGTAGTATTGATGTGACATTCACACATAAAGTTCTCTTATGACATTGCGTATGTGGTGTCCAGATTGAGACCATGGGCTGGAATGGAGGTTTATCCTCTTCAGCGATAACTCCTTTTGTATTGTGCACAATTATAGCCAGAGATTGGTATGGAGACCACGTACTCATTGCCTTGAAAGAGGGCTTTATGAGGGAGAGCATGACGCCTATCCTAATCCTGGAATTATGGTGTGGAGTGGCATATTTTACGGATCCCTTTACCTCCCAGGCACCCTCATCCCTATCCTTATTTGCATGGCACCCTCATCCCTATCCTTGTATGCATGGCTCCCATCAAAATAACATTAAAAAAATAAACCATCCTTCTTACCTTCCTGAGCTCCCTCACAGCATCTTGTTTCGGTGCCAGCAGCTGCTTTATGCTTGTAAGCAGCACATGGCAGAGACATCATGCAATGAGCGAGTGTGCTCGTTGCTCGTGTGACCTCCGAGTATTTATGACTGCTCGGAGATTTAGTTTTCATCGCGGCAGCTGAATGATTTACAGCTAGTAGCCAGCCTAAGTACATGTGGGAGTTGCCTGGTTGCTAGGGAGTCCCCACGTGTAATCAAGCAGGCTAGTAGCTGTAAATCATTCAGCTACCAGGATGAAAACTAAATCTCTAAGAGGTCATAAATACTCGGAGATCACCCAAGCGTGCTCAGGAAAACCCGAGCAACCAGTACACTCGCTCTGCACTAATCATGCGCTGCTTACAAGTAGCTCACAGCTGCCGGAATACTCACTGCTCTACACGCCTGAACTATGTGTGTGGAGGGGAGTATCCATTGCTATTAAGTAGCGCAGTGTGAGTCGTGGCCGCCGCACGGTCACGTGTCCTTGCTACTTAAGGCAATGAATATTCACTTTTCTCCACGCCTATGGGAGTGGAGAGAGGTGAATATTAATTTATCTTAAGTGCCTGGCTGCGGCTAACACTGTGCACACTCTTAAAGAAAAATGAATGTTCACTGCCATCGCAGTGAATATTCATTTCTCTTTAGCGGGCACAGGATTTAGCCACAGCCACCGGCTCCTGCCTCTGTGACCTGCTGCTCCGCTCATGCAGCTCTCCCTCCATCTTTAGGGACCATGACTCGAGTGTTAGCCGAGGAAGGCGTTTTCAGCACACAAAAAATGTGCTGAAAATTTCGGCTTATTCTCGAGTATATACGGTACTTTATTTATACAGTTTAAAAATATAGTCCAATATATAAAAACACAAACAGAAACTGCACACAGTACATTTCTGATGTCAAACAAAGGTATTCCTTTCTCACCCTGTTGGGACACCTAATTCTCAGTCCCTAACTAAACAGCGGAAGTTTGCATCCCAATGAATTCGACAATGGAGCCCCCGCTCCTTGGAGGCTGTCCCTAGAGACCCTGTATATATGTATGCCCCAGTAGATGTCTGAAAATTCAAAATGACATACAAAATAAAGACAAATAGACTCAATAGTATATAAGGAGAATGTACCCCCCAAGCAATCACGGACTCAAAAAATGGAGGGACAAATATGCTATATGTGGTATGATTTAAACATACAGGATATTGTTGGAGAAATACTGCTTCGCCCTCACAGGTGTCTGCTAATCTGACCTCTTCCTGCCAGTGGAGATTGGCACCCTAGATATTCGGAATGGCGCCCCCGCTCCACGACCGCTATCCCTTCGTTGCCCTAGGCTAGTAGTGAAACTGGTACAAGGATTGAAAAATAAATTTATACTAGATATTTATTGATACAAAAACACTGGTGCCTAACTGTGCTCAATATATCCACCTTAAACACCCAATACTGTCATAACATATGATACCTAATGCCTTAAGTGAAGAGAAATGCAGTACTTATCTAGACGTGTGTTCAGACTGTTACCTCAATTCGTATCACCAATCGGGTGATCAGGAGGCCTGATAATATGATATTAGATCATGTCAGCATTCTTGTGTCTAAGATATATATTTAAATATCCCACTTTCTATGAGACCACTCCCAAAACACATCCATGTATTCCTGTTTTAAGAGAACAACGTACAGATCACTATGCATGGAGTCTGTCCCTTTTTAATCCACTGCGCCTGCGCCGCATTTATTGGATGCTAGAGGTCTCCACATATGCACCTGTCACTACTGCACATGTCCTTCTTGATTGTACAATGCGCTCCGCACTGTAACGCACATGTCCATTAGAACACGATTGTGCATGACAGGAAGCATGAGGATTACCTTTGTTTGATGTCAGAAATTTACAGTGGGTTGTTTGTTTTGTGTTATATACTGGAATATAGTCCATATGTTTAAACACTTAAAGTACGGTCTATTGTTTTAATAGGCGTTTACATATGGCAGCCTATATCTCTGAGACGTCTTCTTTTTTTTTTCATCAGAATATTTTGAACTGTAACCATACAGGTATATACATACAGGTCGAAATGTTGCTGTTGTTATTACTATACGGAGGAGTAAAGGACTTTTATGTGGGACTTCTTGTTGAGCGTTGTCTTCTATTTGGTTTTGTGGATTTTACATAGATTGATTTTACTCTATTATACCTGATGTGTGCTGCAGACATGCATACTGGTAATATTTCTCTGAATTGTGCCAGGACCTGGTTTTCAACATAATGTCAGACCGTATGCTGTTCATGCTGTCAGCAGCCTGTTTAGCATAAAAGTGCTGCCATGGCTTGCAGAGTCTCTCTGCAAGCACGTGGGACGTCGACGTCGGCAAATGCAAACAAAGCTGCCAGCGGCGGATCTTGATGAATTGCTTTCTCAAGTGCATTCAGAGTGGCACAACATTCCTCAGGAAACCATTAATATCCTCACTGATGGTATGCAAAGTCGTGTATGTGCATGTATTTCTGTATTTGGTTCTCAAAGGTGGTACTGAATAAATTGAGATGTGAAAGGGCGACAAATCTGTATCTAAGTGTCCTGACCATCTATATATATAATTGTCTAAGGGTTTTTCCGTCTGTCTGTCTGTCTTTCTGTCTGTCTGTCTGTCTGTCCTGGAAATCCCGCGTCTCTGATTTGTCGAAGCCGCCAGGCCTCGACCAATCAGCGACGGGCACAGTATTGACGTAGAAATCCCGCGTCTCTGGTCGAGGCCTGGCGGCCTCGACCAATCAATCAGCGACGGGCACAGCGACGCTGATGTCATAAAGGACGTAGACATCCCGCGTCTGATTGGTTGAGGCCTGGTGGCCTCGACCAATCAGCAGCGGGCACAGCGACGATGATGTCATAAAGGACGTAGAAATCCCACGTTTCTGATTCAGCGACAGGCACAGTATCAACGTAGATGTCATAATGGTTGCCATGGCGACGATGATGTCATAAAGGTTGCCTCGACCAATCAGCGACGGGCACAGTCTGCCGCGAATTCTGGAATCATCATTGTCCATATACTACGGGGACATGCATATCCTAGAATACCCGATGCAATCAGCAACGGGCACAGTGTCTGATTGGTCAAGGCCAGCTGACCTCGACCAATCAGCGATGGGCACAGTCTGCTGCAAATTCTGGAATCATCATTGTCCTCCACTTCTGTCAAGTGCCGCCAATGTGTTGTCTAAGGGTCTAATTGTCTGTCTGTCTCAGATATCAGCCAATCAGTGATATTAGTGCAGGATTTAAACACCACTGACAGCGCAACATACATACATACATACATACATATTCTAGAATACCCGATGCTTTTGAATCGGGCCAACATCTAGTTTCAACATAGTTTTGCTAAACTTGCTTAAGAAATATACGCACGTGGTCAAACTTGTTGGTAGCCCTCGTTTAATCACAGAAAAACCCACAATGCTCACAGAAATAACTTGAATCTGACAAAAGTAATAATGAATAAAAGATCTAGGAAAATGAACAAATTAGAGTCAGACATTGCTTTTCAACCATGCTTCCTCAGAATTTAAAAAAAAAATTAAACTCATGAAATAGGCCTGGACAGAAATGATGGTACCCTTAACTTAATATTTTGTTGCACAACCTTTTGAGGCAATCACTGCAATTAAACAATTCCTGTAATTGTCAATGAGACTTCCGCACCTCTCGACAGGTATTTTGGCCCACTCCTCAAGAGTAGACTTCTCCAGTTGTCTCGTGTTTGAATGTTGCCTTTTCCAGACAGCATGTTTCAGCTGTTTCCAAAGATGCTCAATAGGATTTAGGTCAGGGCTCATAGAAGGCCACTTCAGAATAGTCCAATGTTTTCCTCTTAGCCATTCTTGGGTGCTTTTAGCTGTGTGTTTTGGGTCATTAACCTGTTACAAAACCTGTGACCAAGACCAAACTTTCTGACACTGGGAAGCACATTTCTCTCTAGAATCCCTTGATAGTCTTGAGATTTCATTGTACCCTGCATAGATTCTAGACACACTGTGCCAGATGCAGCAAAGCAGCCCCAGAACATAACAGAGCCTCCTCCGTGTTTCACAGTAGGGACAGTGTTCTTTTCTTGATATGCTTCTGGAGCGCCCCCAGACACAGGGCCACGCGTTCTCGGTACCGGGCCTCTCTGGTTCGGTTCTGAGGCTGTCACGGTGGCTAGACCCGGTCCGCGACCCTGCTAAGGGGCGTCCAATAAAGGTGGTGCAGTCTGTCAGGAGTTTGTGACGCCACCTGTGGTGTTCGGTCAGAGTGACCAACGCTGCTGTGGGGTCCGCTGGGGTGATGGAATGGCAGCTGGATGGTATACCTTCCCACAGGTGAAATATGTCCCCAGGGCTTCCCAGTAAGGTGGATGGTGATGGTGTGAGGTGCAGGCAATAACGAGGACACAGGGTTGCAGTCTCTTTACCTCTTTACTGAAGACTTCAGGATCCTCAATCCAGAGCACGTTTAACAGGGCTATCAGAGACTGGCCGGTCCGATGGGCACATCCAGAGTTTCCTTCGCAGATGGAAATCGTTGCCTACCACTAGCGCCTGTGTGTTGTAGTCCTACCCTGCTGAGCATTCGGAATAGTCCTCACAACTGATGTTCTCGTTCGTTCGTTCTCTACAGCTCTCTCTCTTTAGTTCCAGATGTTACTAGTTTCTCGTCCCCCAGTATGTTTTGGCTAGGACGCACCTGTATGACGGGAAGGCTTGGAGGTCTTCCGGGACCCTAGAGACGCCCCTCTCCCAATGTTGCCCCCTATGTCTTCTTAGGAAATTTAAGGTAGACAGCCAACCTATAATTAACTGTCCGGCAGAGTTTGAAGTAAGGCCTGAAGTCAGTTACTCCTGCGGTGTTCCGGCCACCGACTACGCGCCTCAGTAAGATGTTGCCTCTCTCTCTCGACACGACTCCTACTGGCTCTCCTTTGTGCTTGATCTCGTTTCTCACTGTTCCACAATATCCTTCCCTTTGTGTCTCTCTCCTGGATACCGCCGCAGGGTGTGCAGGCGCGGTTCCGTTACGTTCTGTTCTGTCGCTAGGCACCTGCCAGGTTCCCACGCCTGACAGGGACTTCCCTGTGCCTTCTCCCTGCAACACCCCCTGCCACGGGATGTTGCCTGAATCCAACCCAGTTAGCTTCTGACTAACTTCCTCCCCAGCCCCTAGTTTTACCAGTGTGAGGAGTGGCCCAATAAATAAAGCCTTTTTCTCTCCCTAGTGGTCGGAGTGTGAAGTGTAATGTGTTCTGGTGATACCTGGTCAGGAGAACTCCTTAGTGCCATTAGACGTACCGCCACTCTCCTTAGCGGCAGAGTGCCATACTGCAACGACCAGGTCTCTGGGGCGCTGCACTTCATTTTTCTGTCTGTGAACATAAAACTGATGTGCCTTGCCAAAAATTTCTATTTTTGTCTCATCTGTCCATAGGACATTCTCGCAGAATCTTTGTGACTTGTCAACATGTAGTTTGGCAAATTCAAGTCTAACTTTTCTATAATTTTTTTTCAACAATGGTGTCCTCCTTGGTTGTCTCCCATGGAGTCCACTTTGGCTCATACGACAACGGATGGTGTGATCTGACACTGATGTTCTTTGAGCTTGAAGTTCACCTTTAATCTGTTTAGAAGTTTTTCTGGGCTCTTTTGTTACCATTCGTATTATCCATCTTTGATTTTTTTCATCAGTTTTCCTCCTGCGGCCATGGGTTGGCTACAGTCCCCATGGATCTTAAATTTCTGAATAATATGTGCAACTGTAGTCACAGGAACATCAAGCTGCTTGGAGATGGTCTTATAACTTTTACCTTTAACATGTTTGTCTATAATTTTCTTTCTAATCTCCTGAGACAACTCTTTCCTTCGCTTTCTCTGGTCCGTGTTGAGTGTGATACACACCATGTCACCAAACAGCACAGTGAGTATCTGTAGCCCTACATACAGGCCCACTCACTGATTCCAAGACTGTAGACATCTGTGATGCTAGTTAGTGGACACACTGTGATTTACCATGTCCCTTTTGTCACATAATTTTCAGGGGTACCATCATTTCTGTCCAGGCCTATTTCACGAGTTTTTTTTGTTTGTTTTTTTTAATTCTGTGGAAGCATGGTTGAAAAGCAATGTCTGACTTTCATTTGTTCATTTTCATAGATCTTTTATTTATTATTACTTTTGTCAGATTCAAGTTATTTCTGTGACCATTGTGGTTTTTTCTGTCATTAAACGAGGGGTTCCAACAATTTTGACCAGGTGTGTAGGTGGCTTTATTATGTCGCTTTAGGGTAAGTTCACACAGGGCGCTTTTGCTGCGTTTTTTTCTGCAGTAAAGCCTGATCATCTTGGCAGGAAAGAAGATGCGCCAAAAACGCAGGTTTAGGTGCAATTTTTGGTGCGTTTTTTTGTCGCGCATTTGGTGTGTTTTTTTTCATGCTTTTTTTTTTCTTTGTGCAAGCCAATAAGGTTGAATGCAAACAGATGAAAAAACAACAACTTCCTGTAGATTGATAGAATAGATAGAATAAATACTGTAGATCGATTGATAGAATAGATAATTACCTGCGGTAACCTCTTCACCGGCATTTTCCCACAGTGTAGAGGTTACCTCAGGTCAGGCTGTGAGGGAGCACAGGCTCAGTGACGTCACCGTTAGTTACTGAGCCTGTGCCCGCTGCGTCTCCTTCATTCCCCAGTAGCTTACAGCCGGGTGCGGTCGCATTAGCAGCGCTCCTGGTTATAAGCTTTTATCTCCCCCAGATACTGCATGGGACACTCGTTATATTGGACTACGGCGGATAAGGGAGAATATTGTTGGTTTAGTATTTCATTTTTATTTCAGAAGATCGATGGCTTCGCTTGGAATGACAGAGCACTAAAAAGATGGCAAAACTGTGTGGTGTTTTATTTCATTAAAAGACTTTTCTCTGCATGTGTGTTTATTTAACCTATTAATTACTATAGGATTAGTAATGAATATGGTGTCTTATTGACACCTCTCCATTACTAAGCTGGCTTAATGTCACCTTGCAATAGGAAGGTGACATTATCCCATCATTACCCCCCTTGCCACCTCTACAAGGCAAGTGGGAAGAGCCCAGCAAAGTGCCAGTATTGGCCAATCTAGTAGATGTGCCTTTTCTGGGCAGCTGCTGGCTGCTATTTTTAGGCTGGAGTGGGGCCTATATCAATTGCCCCTTACCAGCCCCAACTGTGAGCTATAGCAAGGCTGGTTGTCAAAAATGTAGGGGGAACCCCACCCCGTTTTTTTCAAATTATTTATTTAAATAATTTATAAAAAGTGAGGACTCTTCTATTCTTGATAACTAGCCTTTCATTTTTTTATTATTTATTTATAGTTCAGGAGCAGCAGATGGAAACTCCCATCCTCCGCTCCTGCTCTCACTGTAATTAGCGGTGGCAGGTGTCAGATGATGGGAGCAGTAGTCCCATCAGCTGACACCAGTGACCGACCGGAGGTGAAGTTTACACCTCCGATCACAGCTGAGCGCTCACGCTGTCTTTTGACAGTGTTGGGACCAATGTGTGTGCATGAGATTTCTGAAATCTTATAGGCTTTGCTGGTACTGTAAAAAGCAGCTGAAAATTAGCATCATAAATGCAGCTAAAACACCCTGTGTGAACTTAGCCCTAGGATGCCAAATTAATATCAAACACCTCATTTAGCGAAAGTGGAAGATCTGTTCATGATGGTTATCCTGCAAACAGCACAGATGGTATTACCGAAGACTTCATTCAGATCTGGTAACAGCAGAGCTTGGGGCTCCTCAGACTCTAAAGGTACCGTCACATTAAGCGACGCTGCAGCGATATAGACAACGATGCCGATCGCTTCAGCGTCGCTGTTTGGTCGTTGTGTGGTCGCTGGAGAGCTATTAATAATATGATAATGACACGTCACTCCACTTATCACAATGGTGCTCAAAAGAAGGGGGCAACCACTCCCCTATGTATAAACAAAAAATATGCTTTTGGCACTCATAAAGTTTATTTAGTAATTAGTTTTAATGTACAATATATTTCCATGCAGACAGTAGTAGTGTAGTAACGTTTCGGTCAAAACATTGACCTTCGTCAGACTAAAATATACAAAAAGAAAAAACAGTTACGTAATATAGATTAGATCACATCCATATTAGATACTTCAAGAATATAACAGAATAAACATAAACCACAAAAGAGAAACTCTAATTCAGCAAAAGAACTGTGTCAATTACACCTAACTCTATAGTAGAAAAATACCACAACTCGTGACTTTCTCCATAATAACACAACCTATAAATCTGTTGAGTGACACTAAGAGGTTCATATAGAAAAAAAATTGCTTTATTAACAAAGATTCCAATGCCACTGGTAAACTGAATAGAAAAACATTCTTACCCCTATGTCCGCTAGGAATGTATATATTTTTTCAAGGCAATATCTGTGAATGAAAATACCTTGTGTGAAAAACCACAACCGTGGAAAGTAAGAAATCTGAAAGACCTTTTTGTAACAGACATAATTGTGAGTCATTTAGACATTTGGAAGAAATATTCACACAGACAGCTCTCCAGCGACCAACGATGCCGAGGTCCCCGGGTAACCAGGGTAAACATCGGGTTACTAAGCGCAGGGCCGCGCTTAGTAACCCGATGTTTACCCTGGTTACCATTGTAAATGTAAAAAAAAAAAAAACACTACATACTTACATTCCGGTGTCTGTCGCGTCCCTCGCCGTCAGCTTCCCGCACTGACTGTGAGGGCCAGCCGTAAAGCAGAGCACAGCGGTGACGTCACCGCTGTGCTTTACGGCCGGCGCTCACAGTCAGTGCGGGAAGCTGACGGCGAGGGACGCGACAGACACCGGAATGTAAGTATGTAGTGCTTGTTTGTTTTTTACATTTACAATGGTAACCAGGGTAAACATCGGGTTACTAAGCGCGGCCCTGCGCTTAGTAACCCGATGTTTACCCTGGTTACCAGTGAAGACATCGCTGGATCGGCGTCACACGCGCCGATTCAGCGATGTCAGCGGGTGATCCAGCAACGAAATAAAGTTCTGGCCTTCTAGCTCCGACCAACGATGGCACAGCAGGATCCTGATCGCTGCTGCATGTCAAACACAACGATTTCGCTATCCAGGACGCTGCAACGTCACGGATCGCTATCGTTATCGTTGTTAAGTTGTTCAGTGTGAAGGTACCTTAAGGGACAATCTGTCCGGCTATATTAAGTGACTCCTCTCTACTGCAATCAAAATTGTTCATTTTTTAGACCAAGGAAGTTTTATAGACTCTTGTGACTGGGGCAGAAGAATAACTCAAGCAGTACTAAGCAAGTCTGCTTTAGTCGTGGAAATGTGTGTTCAGTAAGCAGAGTTGTATGGTCATTGGAAGCAGCATTTTATGAGTACCACAATAGTGAGGGCCAGTAGTGACCAGCTAATCAATCAGTCCATGGAAAGGCCACCTCCAGGGTATCATACAGAAGTGTCCTGAATTAGCGTACGTTACTCCTCAGTACGCTGAGACCATGTGCCCATGATGAGCTTTCAGTGCGTTTTTGACTCTGCGGATTTTTGCTGCAGCACCAGCAAAGTTGATGGAATTTATAGGAATCTCATATTCACTTTGCTTTCTTTCTTTATGCTGTGTAAACTCGCCTGCAGTGCGTATATTTCCAATCTGCTACATGTCAATTTCACCTAAGGCTACTTTCACACTTGCGTCGGTACGGGCCCGTCGCTATGCGTCGGGCCGACGTACCGACGCACGTTGTAAAATAAATGAACAACGGGGGCAGCAGATTTAGTTTTTCAATGCATCCGCTGCCCCCATTGTAATGTCCGGGGAGGAGAGGGCGGAGTTTTCGAAAATGGTGGACGCGACGCACAAAAAACGTTACATGTAACTTTTTTGTGCCGACGGTCCGCCAAAACACGACGGATGCGATGTGTGGCCATACGTCGCAATGCGTCACTAATGCAAGTCTATGGAGAAAAAACGCATCCTGCGGGCAACTTTGCAGGATGCGTTTTTTCCCCAAAACGACGCATTGCGACGTACTTCACACAACGCAAGTGTGAAAGTAGCCTTACGGGTACACTGAGTTTTCTGTGTGGAATTTCCCCGCAGACTTACATTAGATGCATGAAATTCACAGGTAAAAAACACGCATTTTTTGTGCATTTCCACTGTAGAAATATATAAAATTGCCTGTTATCAACACCTGACAATGTGAAATGTTAGAAAGATTAAAAAACAAAGATTATTTATTTAAAGCATGACACACAATGCAGAAGGCAAAAAAATGCAGTGTCAAAACACAAGAACGCTGCGTCCAAGTGCGATAACGCATGTTAAGGGCACACAAAAACGCAATGAAAAAGCGCATGTAACTTAATTTACATAAGAGATTCAGAAATTCTGCAACTTCAAAAACTTGCCATATACTCATCGTGGGAACGTAGCCTTAGGGAACTGAATTAGCAATACATGCATCCATTCACTGTCACCTGTTACATGGTGAAAAGAGCAGCTGTTCATTATTCTTCACGTTCCTCATTGTTATTTATCATTGTTTTCTTTTCTCATGTGTTCTCACATTATATTTCTATAAAGATGACATTTCTCTGTTGAAGTTTTCTTTTTTCATGTTGTGTATTGTTCTGGTGTCTGTCTCTTCCTTTTTTCCATCGCTTCACTAAGGCATGCTGACTGTGGCTTCTTGCATGTGCGGCTTTTCTAGCTTGTATTCTGAGTCTGTGAAAAAACTGCGCTCCTCTCACTTAAGTAAGTCAACTCCCGACAATAACACATGATACTTTAACCCTTGTTTATAGAGAATTTGATAGCTCTTTCTACCACCCAAACTAAATACAAATGTGTGTAGGTTATAACACTGCAATTTACTCCATAGCTTTATGTTTAAAGACCACAATTGGAACCTTTGCTAAAGGAGTTATCCGATCTAAAATGAAAAGTCTGCAGTCACAAATGTGTTGTGCGAGGCTGCGCCCACTAGGCTGGTTCTGCCTGGGAGTATGCGTTTTGCAATCCTGATCACCATTCCCCTGGCAGAGAACGGCAAATCTTCGCAGTGCACAGTGTTTGTGCTGGGAAGATTCACAAGTCTGCAGTCGCACAGAGTGACTGCAGACTCTTCATTTTAGACTCCTTTACACTTAAAAACTGCTCTGTTGCAGAGAAATCGCCTTTAGACATAGCATGCAAATGAGGCTGGTAGTGCTGTAGATGGGACGGACTTTCTATGACTCCCAGTATCATTCTTGGCTTCTGAGCTCCTTCACACGTCAGTCATTTTTTTTGTATGCAAAAAGAGTTCATCGGTGTTCTCGATCAGATCAGAGTTTCGTAAGCATTTTGGTCAGGGTGTCAGTTTTTATTACCACTTTCATCATTTTATATATATACACATATATATGTGTGTGCGTATATATATATATATATCTATATTATATATATATATATATATATATATATATATATAGATATATATATATAGATATATAGATATATATACTCAAACTTTTATAAAATAGTTCATGAAAAATGGACAGCACACCGATTGCATCCAACTGTTTTGATTGACCACTTTGTCCAAGAAAAAAAATCAAACATACCCCGTAGACTATCATAGATTCAAGTGCTATCCGTGAAAAAAAAACATGGATAGCAGTCATGCATGAAAACTGATGCCTAAACAAGGCCTAACCCCCCTGTCTTCTAGGCATTTTATATGTTGCTGCAGTGCTATATAAGGCCTCATTTGGCATACTGATGTACATCAGTGTGTCTGTTTTTACCATCAGTGCGTCATCGGTGTCTCGGTTTTTACCCTCAATGTGTCATCCGTGTGCCTTTTACCATCAGTGTGTCCGTTTTTACCACCAGTGTCTGTTTTTACCATTAGTGTGTCATCCGTGTGTCCGTGTTTACCATCAGTGTCTGTTTTTACCATCATTATCCTTTTTTACCATCAATGTGTCATCAGTGTGTCCGGTTGTACCATCTTTTTCTGTTTTACCATCCGTGTCTGTTTTTACCATCAGTGTGTCATCCGTGTGCCCGTGTTTACCATCAGTGTCTGTTTTTACCATCAGTGTGTCATCCGTGTGTCCATGTTTACCATCAGTGTCTGTTTTTACCATCAGTGTGTCATCCATGTCAGTGTTTACCATCAGTGTCTGTTTTTACCATCAGTGTGTTATCCGTGTCCGTGTTTACCATCAGTGTCTGTTTTTACCATCAGTGTGTTATCCGTGTTTACCATCAGTGTCTGTTTTTACCATCAGTGTGTTATCCGTGTCCGCTGCGGGTGTGGTTCATTTACACTCCAGTATTATCTAGACATCATCCTGAGCTGCTATTCTTATCACATGATGTGTTCCTGTGTTGCCTACTATTATCTGGGCTTCTCCTACTATATGCCACATCATCTTATTTCAATTGGACACTATGTCCCAACGTTGTGATATGATGTGTTATTGTACTTAATTGATCTCATATGGATTCTGCAGTGTATAACACATAAACTTACCCAGGTGTACCCACCTTGTTTTCTCTGCATTTGTATCCCCCTTTTCTTTGACCTTCCGTGATACTGTTCTTATATGTATATGATTTTCAATCTGTAATAAAAATGTTTTTAGCCTTTTACTAAGAAGTTCTCATATCTAAGTTTTGGCAAACTCCAGCCTGGCTTTATGTCTCGGGGTAAGAAGTGGGGTCGTCTTGGGTCTCCTACCTTACTGTCCCTTTTCATTCAGACGCCAACGGATAGTACGGGTTGACACTGTTGTACCCTCAGACTGCAGGGCAGCTTGAACTTGTTTGGATGTTAGTCGAGGTTCTTTATCCAACATCCGCACAATCTTGCGTTGAAATCTCGTCAATTTTTCTTTTCCGTCCACATCTAGGCAGGTTAGCCACAGTGCCATGGGCTTTAAACATCTTGATGACATTGCACACGGTAGACACAAGAACATTCAGGTCTTTGGAGATGGACTTGTAGCCTTGAGATTGCTCATGCTTCCTCAAGTCCTCAGACAGTTCTTTGGTCTTCTTTCTTTTCTCCATGCTCAATGTGGTACACACAAGGACACAGGACAGAGGTTGAGTCAACATTAATCCATGTCAACTGGCTGCAAGTGTGATTTAGTTATTGCCAACACCTGTTAGGTGCCACAGGTAAGTTACAGGTGATGTTAATTACACAAATTAGAGAAGCATCACATGATTTTTCGAACAGTGCCAATACTTTTGGCCACCCCCTTTTTTATGTTTGGTGTGGAATTATATCCAATTTGGCTTTAGGACAATTCTTTTTGTGTTTTTTCATTTAAGACAAATTAAATTAAGATAATAATACCAAAGAATGTGTTTGCAATCATTTTCAGGAAGAAACTGAGTATTATCTGACAGAATTGCAGGGGTGTCAATACTTTTGGCCACAACTGTAAATACTGATGTAAAATGCTGACCAAATACTGAATGTGTGAATGTGGCCTAAAGGCCCCTTCACATTTAGCGACGCTGCAGCGATACCGACAACGATCCGGATCGCTGCAGCGTCGCTGTTTGGTCGCTGGAGAGCTGTCACACAGACCGCTCTCCAGCGACCAACGATGCCGGTAACCAGGGTAAACATCGGGTAACTAAGCGCAGGGCCGCGCTTAGTAACCCGATGTTTACCCTGGTTACCATGCTAAAAGTAAAAAAAAACAAACACTACATACTTACCTACCGCTGTCTGTCCTCCAGCGCTGCGCTCTGCTTCTCTGCTCTCCTCTTGTACTGTCTGGGAGCCGGAAAGCAGAGCGGTGACGTCACCGCTCTGCTTTCCGGCTCACAGACAGTACAGGAGGAGTGCAGAGCGCAGCGCTGGAGGACAGACAGCGGTAGGTAAGTATGTAGTGTTTGTTTTTTTTTACTTTTAGCATGGTAACCAGGGTAAACATCGGGTTACTAAGCGCGGCCCTGCGCTTAGTTACCCGATGTTTACCCTGGTTACCAGTGAAGACATCGCTGGATCGGTGTCACACACGCCGATCCAGCGATGTCTCCAGGGAGTCCAGCGACGAAATAAAGTTCTGGACGTTATTCAGCGACCAACGATCTCCCAGCAGGGGCCTGATCGTTGGTCGCTGTCACACAGAACGATTTCATTAACGATATCGTTGCTACGTCACAAATAGCAACGATATCGTTAACAATATCGTTATGTGTGAAGGTACCTTAAGAGTAAAGATAATTGGATGCTTGTCTGAGTAAAATGAGATGAGCCGGTATGTGTAGGATTAGTGGTCACGTCTGTTAACACACTAGATGCATATGTTTAACCCCTTAGTGGACTGATATGGTTTAACGCAGGGGTGGGGAACCTCGGGCCCCAGGGCCATTTACGGCCCTCGATGACCTTTTATCAGGCCCCTGAGCAGATTCTCAGGGACCGCATTCTTGGGCAGGGAGCTGTATTTTGATTGCCACCAGCTCATTAATTTCTTCTTGCTCTGTTAGCACACACATGCAGTGTTCACTACTGAACACTGAAGGGCATGCAATGAAAGATTACGTCCTGAAACCAGTGCGAGAATCAGGATGTACTTTGTGGGCGGAGTTTGTACGGCCCCCGAAGGATGGTATAAATATCCAAATGGCCCTTGGCAGAAAAAAGATTCCTCAACCCTGCTTTAACGGGTCATTAACAAGCTTTATTTTGCGGTTTCTAGTGATAAGTGAGTGTACTCGTTGCTCGGGTGACCTCCGAGTATTGGTTATTGCTCAGAGATATAGTTTTCATCGCCTCAGTTGCATGATTTACAGCTTCCAGATACACTGAATACATGTGAGGAATGCCTGATTGTTAGGATGAATACATGTGGGAATTCCCTATCTGGAAGCTGTAAATCATGCAACGGAGGCGATGAAAACTATATCTCCGAGCAATAACAAATACTTGGAGGTCACCCGAGCAACGATTATACTCGCTCATCACTAGCGGTTTCACCTTTTTTACAGTAGGGCTGTAAAGTATGGTCATGCTGCAGGCATTGATAAAATCTTCATGCCACCGCTGTTAACTTGCAGTCAGTGATTTTTCCCAAGGCAGGGCGAATGTCCCAATTGCTCCAAGTATATAAGTCCAACAAAGAAAAGCGTGCTCGGAAAGTAATTTATACAAATACAAATCTTTTACTAGTAAAAATTTAGCATTCTAAAAAGGAAGTTTGAGAGGAAATAAATAAAAAATCAGGCATAGCAGCAACAGATATACAGATACTGGGTAAGCATCAAGCATGGTCAAAAAAAATATTTTATTATAGTAAATGGGTCACGTGAAGAGTACCATAATGAACACCCAGATATGAAAAATAGTAATAATAAGTATAATGAATCATGATAATGGGTATGAGAGAAGGCACTAATCAGAGGTATTTAAAAACAATAGAGATGGAAAGTAAGAAAGTGCCAACACTAACATAAGAATCATTTGAATAAATATAAGATTCAGTAATATAAAAGCTTAAGAGGACCCCTGATGAAGCATTGGTGAAACGAGCGTAGGGTTTGGTGGGGAGCGTCTTTGCACTTGGTCCACTATTTATCCTCTCAAAAGTTTGCTTTACTGCTTCTTTGTTCGTATGCTTGTTAGCATATTATAAGTGTTGGCGCTTTCTTCCTTTCCATTTCTATTTTTTTCAAATACCTCTGTTTAGTTCCTTCCCTCATAACCATTATCTTAATTATCTTAATAGGTTTCTCATAGCTGTCAGTTTTGTGCTGAAATAATCACGGTGGTCGCAGCTCCGCTAAGGCCAGGTTCACACTAATACAGTGATCTCCGCTGCTAAAAATTACGTTAGTGGTTTCTGTTGGAATCGCTGA
This sequence comes from Ranitomeya imitator, assembly GCF_032444005.1. Classification (NCBI taxonomy): domain Eukaryota; kingdom Metazoa; phylum Chordata; class Amphibia; order Anura; family Dendrobatidae; genus Ranitomeya; species Ranitomeya imitator. The sequence goes on from NC_091286.1 coordinate 134,080,540, forward strand.
AAAACAGAACGCTGTCGGGAACCCTGACCGAGCCCCAACAGAGCAATTGTGCTATGTAGTAGTGCCTATCTGAAAAATACTGCCAGGATAGCGGCCAAACAGTTACCCCATCAGTTTAATAGAAGTGAATGTCTTTCAGATTTCCCATCCGAATCCTGTTTTTCAGGGCTTCCCACAGAAATCCAGATATGGTGCTCAGTGGACATCATCGTCTAAGTGTGAACCTAGCCCAGTAGTGAAAAAACAACTGTGCACTCCTGCAACTCTCCATTTATACTCTCGATTATAATTTTTTTTTTCAAAATCCTAACAAGGGTTAAGGTCTATCAGCCATTAGGCCTACAGAAAAATTAAATAAACCTAAAAATGTATGCATCTACTATATAATTGTCTAAGGGTCACTTCCGTCTGTCCTTCTGTCTGTCATGGATATTCATTGGTCGAGGCCTCAGTCTGTCATGGAATCCAAGTCGCTGATTGGTCGTGGCAAAACGCCCACGACCATTGCCACGACCAATCAGCGACGGCCACAGTCCGGCAGCAATATTGCCGCTCTTTCCTCCCCGCAGTCAGTGCCCGCTCCATACTCCCCTCCAATCATCCAGTCAGCCCTCACACAGGGTTAATGCCAGCGTTACCGGAGCGCGGTGTAACGCACTCCGGTTACGCAGCTATTAACCCTGTGTGACCAACCCTTTACTATTGATGCTGCGTATACAGAATCAATAGTAAAAAGATCTAATGTTACAAATAATAATAATTTAAAAAAAACGTTATTCTCACCCTCCGAAGTGGCGTCCTGTCCTCGGCAGTGCAAGCGGCAGGTTCAGGTGCCAAGGATGCTATGCGAGAAGGACCTTCCATGATGTCACGGCCATGTGACCGCGACGTCATCACAGGTCCTGCGCTCATACCAACCCTGGGACCAGAAGCAGCAGTGCACCCAGTCCTCATCTCTCTCTCCAGCCTGCAGCTATGGCATTTCCAGGAGGAGGCTACTATCCGGCCCCGGGGGTGAGTGCTGCACCGCGGCCTCTGTGCGCTCACTGACTGCCTGTGGTTAGTGATGAGCAGGAGGGGGGGGCTAGGTATAATCACATGCGGTACCGCATGTAGTCTGCATGGGGAGCTCACAGGGCGCTGTGTAGGGATGCACAGGGTGTGGTCCCTCACTTGGTCCCTGGAGGAGAAGTCACTTTTAGGGCAGTTCCCACGTTTGGAAATTGGACCATAGTCCTGTATAGGAGGTAATAATGCAAAAAAGGAAGTTCTAGGAGCCACGTAATACAACGTGGCTGGGCAATATAATACGTGGCTGGGCAATATACTACGTGACTGGGCAATATACTACGTGACTGGGCAATATACTATGTGGACATGCATATTCTAGAATACCCGATGCGTTAGATTCGGTCCACCATCTAGTTATATTAAAATTCTCAGCTAGAGGCATAAAAAATAACTTTATTTTAAAATTAAGAAACGTTAAAATGTACATCAGCACTCCCCATTATAATGTTATTAAAGCTGCATATAAGCGCACTTTTTTAATGAAAAAACTCATATTCGCTCAGAATAACTGGTGCTTCTCAGAAGCCTACCTCTGCTTCTATATATCTGATGTGGCGTACTATCCTGGGTGTCACCCGAAGGTTTGGAGACATGATGATTCGGCAGTTCTGGATCCACCTAAGCTGTCCTGGATCCAGGACCGCCGAATCCTCATGTCTCCAAACCTTCAGTGTAGACAGCATGCGGCCGGTCATATCTGTTCTTATACTGGTGTGAAAAAATCTGCGGTCTTGTGCCTGTGTGACGTCACTAAAGCCGATAATTTCTCTCCCTTTGTGAAGGAGAGCCTGCGGCTTTAGTGACGTCACACAGCCACAGGACCGCAGATTTTTTCACACCAGTATAAGAACAGATATGACGGCCAACACGCTGTGCACACGGTCGTCGAGGGATCAAGCATGGATTCAGGACAGCAGACTTACAACTTTTATTTAAAATGGTTATCTAAAAATGAAAAAAAAAAAATTCCCCCCCTCCCATATTTTTGAGCTCTTTGTAACATTTGTGGAAAGAAAAAAAAAATCTGATATGTGCCACTAAAAGAGAGCCCTGTTCCTCCTCAAAAAAATCCGATTCATGGGTAAACATCTAGTTTCTACAAAGTTATAACCTGTTCTAGACTAAGTCACTGAATTAGCTTTGGTCATTAATGGCTAGAATTCATGCAGGGGAAAGGGGTTAAATGATTGTGCTCAGTGGATTATATAGGGAAGAGCAGTATACAAAGATGACTGCAGGATTCACATCACTTTTGACGCTACGTTTAGTGGTTCTGTTGGGGCTTGTGTCCAAACCTCAAAGCGGCGTTCGGGCATGTATGCTGACGAGCTATTGACTACAATGATGCAGAAGGATCACAGTGTGCTCTATCGTACATCATTTTCAGCTGTATACACCTAGTTGAGGCTGACAGCAAGACGTAATCTACAAAGTCTTACTCCCTGCCTCCTATATGTAGTGTCAAACCTTATGTGAACAGAGCCTAATAAGGCTGCAAATGCCAATCCTGCAAGTCTGGTGTTCATATAGGGCCTGGTAGAAAGGGCCTAAACCTTTTTTGTTTTTCTTCCACCTTCTCCATATCATCTAGGTCTCTTATCTGTTGAAACAAAGCCCCCCTCTCCTAAAAGGCCTCTATAATGTTTGACCATCACAATAGTGATAAGGTACTAATTCAATGAATGCAAGCATCTTCAGGAATGGGATATCTATCAACCATAATTATTGATTGTTAGAAATTACAGAACCCTGCACTAATCCTCCTGTGATGTTTTATATTTTAGCTGGTCTTTGTGACATTAATGAAACCACCACAACATCAGAAGACCGTTGCAAATCCCCCACCTCAAGTAAGCATATTTTTGTGAGGTTGTCTTAACTTGCATGTATTAATTTCTAATCCAGCAGTATTAATTATTGTGGCTGTGTGTTTTTAACTACTAAATATAAACTATCATGCTTATCTTTGTCTTGGTATTTTTTTTTTCATTTTTTTTTTATTTCCAATGGGGAAAAAGGAAAAGTACAGTTTATTAGCCTTATGTTTTGTAGAACAGGTATGTGTATTAAAACATAATTTTTGCCCTGACATGCAAAGTTACTCTGACTGCATATTCACAAATGGAAAGCTACATGTATTACTTTGCAAGATTTGTGTGGCAACCAAAATAGGTCCTTATAGTGTGTTTTCGGTCAATGGTACTTTAAAACCACTGTTTGAGTATGTTCAAGTCATGCTTCCAAATTCCTCTTTGCAATAAGAGCAAGAATTGCCCCGTTGGATAAGGGCCTTATTACAAAAAGAGATTCAACATAAGCATCAGTTAAAAAAAAAATAAAAAAATCTTTTGACTAGCTGAAGAATTAGTAACCCTTTTTTTGCCTTAATCTATGCTATAAAGAGTGACTAGGAAGCATTTAGGTGACAGGTGACGCGCAATGCTGTCATGTATTCCTGGAATGGATGGGATGTCATGGCGATGACCATTCTTTGAGAACATATATGAATTGATGCAGAATTTTGGGTAGCAGGCTGCTCTCTTAGATTTAAGAGTTCGCATAGTTTAGAAAAACTATTCTATATTATGGAGCTTAGGAAAAAGAGAAGCGAACCCCTGCTCAGAATCCGTACCATGCTTTAATCTGGACGCTATCTCTGTAGAACTAGTCCTGTCCTACACTACACACGTAGACCATTGCTTAGAACGATCACTGTGTAATACTTTTTTTGTGGCAGTGCACGGCAAAGAAATGCTTTAAAGGTCAATTTACAAATCGTTCTGGCATAAAACTGTTTGAAATTTTTTTTATTTTTGGCCAATTTTTTAATTGCTTCCAGCAAGAAAGGGGTTAATGAGGAACAAACTGGATGGGATGTCACGATACAGCTAGATTAAAGTATGTAAATGGTTAACAATCTTTCGATACACCTAGATTAAAGTATGTAAATGGTTAACAATCTTTCGAGTGTTCATAAATTTTTTTCTGTTGTACAATCTATCATTATTCAGATTTGAATGAAGTTAACATCAGCATATGGTTTTGTTAAAATGAGAATATACGTTTTTCCAAATTAATCATTATGTGTCTGACATGTAAAAAATAGTTTTGAAAATGATAGGGATGTTTTTATGTACAATAGAGACTTCTAATTCCTATGGATCCAGCGCAAACCGCTCCAGTGGTCTCGGCCATGACTGGAAGCTATGACATCAGGGTAGTCATTCTATAAATTGCATTTCTGTTTTGGTATTTTAGTTTAATACATTAATCCGAAGTTAAAAAACAAAGTTGGCTGTAGAGGTAAAAACTTAATGACATATTGTCTGTTGCAGATATATAACATAGTAGATCTAAACACTAAGTCATTGGCCCACAATTACAAAGAATTCTGCAGTTTAATAAAAGTAGGTCGATTGAGTGATTTTTGCACAACCCAGCCAGGAGTGAATACATATAGGAAGATAACTTTTATTAGAATAATAAAAAGGAACAAAGCCTACTGTAAATAATCAGTGAAACTGGTTAGGGCAATCCATGAGTGCTGTAGTAATGGACCAGTCTCATGTATGAACGAGACTAACACTCAGGATCAAATCATACAAAACCGTGAACTGTATTGTATTCACCTAATCTGTGCAATGATATTTCATCAACCAAAGAGAGCAGCAGGGACCACAGGCCAGATGCTGTGCTTGGTAATTAGCCTTTGTGCCTCCTGTAGTAACTCTCACCCTTACAAGGGCAGTTAGTTTGTCCACTTGCCACATGCTACAAAAAGACCCCCCATGCCCCATCTGATGTGTTTCATCCTTTGTCCATAGGAATCATAACAGGAGTGTTTTTGCGGGGGATTCACAGCAGAGACTTTGTGACAGGGACCCCTGATTGGGTGTGTAGAGTGCTGCACAGCCTGAATGTACTGAGGGTATGTTTAGCCCTAGATCAGTGTTCCTCATCTCCAGTCCTCAAGAGCCACCAACAGGTCATGTTTTCAAAATTTCCTTGGTATTGCACAGGTGATGGAATTATTCCCTGTGCAGGTACTCCAATTATCACCTGGGCAATACTAAGGAAATCCTGAAAACATGACCTGTTGGTGGCTCTTGAGGACCGGAGTTGGGGAACACTGCCCTAGATGGATGGTGTATGTATAAGTGAATTAGTTCAGTCCCTCCTCCCCAGCCTGGGCGACTGATGTTAGTCAGGGGGTTATGTCCATAATCCCCCTACTTAAGATGCTGACACCATCATGAGACTTGCGTGTCTTCTTGGCGATGTGCCTGTATAGCATGCCGTTCTTTGTATAGGGATCATTGGTAGGCTGGTCCAGGTCCTGTCATTTTTGAGTCGTTAATTTAAACCACCACTTCAGTGGTGTAAGATCCCTGCACCTAATATTATACTCACAACACATCACCTTCAGCTCTTCCCTTAGCCACTCCGGTCCTGCGCCGTCATCTCTCAAGATCTCAGTGTAAGTATAGGAGCCAGATTTGGGCTCTCATAGACTTGCATTGAAAAGTGATCTTTGGCTCGCCCAGCAAACACTGGGGAAATCTGGCAGGTCACAACCTGCTGGAGACTGACCAAAGTGGCGCCAATAACAGCAGAAGGTGGACGGTTATTATAAGACTTAAGTTATAAGTTATAAGTGCAGGGGCCTTATATTGGTGGCACCACTCCAGCGCTGCAATAAGAAAACCAAAAACCCTAGAATGATAACGCTTTAAGGGTAAGTTCATACAGGGCGTTTTTGCTGTGTTTTTAATGCTAATTTTCAGCTGCGTTTTACAGTACCAGCAAAGCCTATGAGGTTTCAGAAATCTCATGCACACAGTTTTTTTTGTGTGATCAGTACTTTGTGCTTTGCTGCGTTTTTTGGACATAGAGCATGCCACTTCTTTCAGCGTTTTTGCTGCGTTTTTTCACCCATTGACATGAATGGGTGTTAAAAGAAATACAGGAATCATTATTTGCTGCTTTTTTGCTGCTAAAAATCCAAGGACATTAGCAAGGACAAAGAGAAAAAAAAGCAACAAAAACACACCTAAACTTGCTTTTATGACGCACCTTCTTTCCTGCCAAAATGATCAGGTTTTGCTGCAGAAAAAAAAGCAGCAAAAACGCCCTGTGTGAACTTACCCTAAAGGTGCACTTCATAAGTTTTTGAACTGTCATGCAGTGAGGAAAAAAATAAGCATCACATCTCTCTAAAACTTGAAAATCTGCTATTATCGGGAAGATGCTTTTGACCATGTAGTATTATATGCCAGTCCTTGCAGCCTTTCATATAAAAGAAAACCGTTTTCTTTATATCCTAAACGTTAAACCATTTGTTACTTTATTTTTTATTACACAATTTAATAAGAATATAAATAAACCGGGTAAAGGACTGTCGCAACAAAAGTAGGAATATTGGCTTTGGAGTTTATTAAAAACTAGATGGTGGCCCGATTCTAACACATCGGGTATTCTAGAATATGCATGCCATGTAGTATATTGCCCAGCCACGTAGTATATTGCCCAACCACGTAGTATATTGCCCAACCATGTAGTATATTGCCTAACCACGTAGTATATTGCCCAACCACGTAGTATATTGCCCAACCACGTAGTATATTGCCCCGCCACGTAGTATATTGTCCAGCCACGTAGTATATTGTCCAGCCACGTAGTATATTGTCCAGCCACGTGGTATATTGTCCAGCCACGTAGTATATTGCCCAGCCACGTAGTATATTGCCCAGTCACGTACTATATTGCCCAGCTACGTAGTATATTGCCCAGTGACGTAGTATATTGCCCAGCCACGTAGTATATTGCCCAGTCACGTAGTATATTGCCCAGCCACGTAGTATATTGCACAGCGACGTAGTATACAGCACAGAGCCACGTAGTATGCAGCACAGACACATAGTATACTGCCCAGTGACGTAGTATATTGGCCAGTCACGCAGTATATTGCCCAGCCACGTATGTAACAGGTTAAAAAAGACTTAAAATAAAAAATAAACATATACTCACCCTCCGAAGGCCCCTTGTAGTCCTGACGCCTGTGTGCGGTGCATGCGGCAGCTTCCGGTCCCAGGGTTGGTATGAGCGCAGGACCTGTGATGACGTCACGGTCACATGACCGTGACATCATGGAAGGTCCTTCTCGCATAGCATTCTTGGCACCGGAACCTGCCGCTTGCACTGCCGAGGACAGCGCTACGTCGGAAGGTGAGAATAACGTTTTTTTTTTTTATTATTATTATTATTATTTGTAACATTAGATTTTTTTTACTATTGATGCTGCATACGCAGCATCAATAGTAAAAAGTTGGTCACACAGGGTTAATAGCTGCATTAATGGGGTGCGTTACACCGCGGCATAACGCGGTCCATTAACGCTGCCATTAACCCTGTGTGAGGGCTGACTGGAGGGGAGTATGGAGCGGGCACTGACTGCGGGGAGGAAGGAGCGGCCATACTCCGCCGGACTATGCCCGTCGCTGATTGGTCGTGGACGTTTTGCCACGACCAATCAGCGACTTGGATTTCCATGACAGAGGCCACAACCAATGAATATCCATGACAGAAAGACAGACATACAGACGGAAGTGACCCTTAGACAATTATGTAGTAGATAGTGTATTTCACAACTGAGTAATTGATTTGGAAAAACACTTGCGGTGCATATTCATTTTGTTTTCGATATTGGGCTGAAATAAAAAGGTGAGCAGTATATTCAGTGAACAAGGTTAGAGAAATGGTCACCTCCAAAAACATTTACCTGCAGATTCACTGTCACTTCCAATAGTGTTTAAATGCTATGTAGCCAGCTTTCTGGAGCAGTGGCTGAAGGGAGAACATAAAGTTTTATTTTCCCTGCATCCGCTCACTTCCAGTCATCAGGACAGTGCAGTGGCTGTAACAGTCACCAGTCACTATACAGTGAGCGCACTGTGCTCACCCACCTGCACATTGACAAGCAGACTGCATGAGTGTTTAATTTCTATTTACCTGCTTTTTTTTTTTTTTAAATAGTGTACAATTTAAATTGTTATATGTTGAGATACATTAAAATATCACTGCAAATGGCTAGAATGAAATAATGGCTTTGCAATAAAGAATTAATTTAATGTTTTTCAAACTTTTATTTACAGTATTATTTTCCTTTAAAACAAGAGGCAGAATATATGTTTTAATGTAATGAAGTCCACTTTAGCTTAGAGCATAATAGTAATTGTTTCTCTAGCACCAGCATATTCTGCAAGATATTAGAGTAACACTTTGATTTAACACTTGCCAAAGCTTACAATCTACGAGGGAATAGGGGGTACACAAAAGGTATAAAATGGTGGCTTAGTGGTTAGCACAGCAGCCTTGCAGTGCTGGAGTCCTGGGTTCGAATCCCACCAAGGACAACATCTGCAAAGAGTTTGTATGTTCTCCCCGTGTTTGCGTGGGTTTCCTCCGGGCACTCCAGTTTCCTCCCACATTCCAAAGACATACTGATAGGGAATTTAGATTGTCAGCCCCATTGAGGACAGCCATGATAATGTCTGTAAAGCGCTGCGGAATATGTTAGCGCTATATAAAAATAAAGATTATTATTATTATTATAAATCTTATCGTGTACGGTCTATCCATCAATATAATACATAGGAGTATTCATATAACACTGCAGGAACCAGCCAGTATGTGTACAAGTACAGATACAGAGTGGATAATGGGAATTAACAGGATTTTCGAAGGTAGTGCATTCCGAAAACTGGCGCAGCACAAGAGAATTGCTGGAGACAGGAGTGAGGTTCAGATTATAGAGGATGTTAGTCTTATCGCATCTATATTGTAGAAATAAAAATGATTATTATTATTATAGTGACAACATATTCCGCAGCACTTTACATTTTAGAGGTGACTTGTACAGATAATTAAATAAGGCAGCACACTGCAGCGCTGAAACATGCAAACTTGAAACACGAAATTTGAACTGCATTACTGCACTAGAAATATGAAAAATGAGAGCGTTTAGCGCATAAAAATGGCCAATTTTATGTGTACCTGGTAGCCCCTTTACGGCATCTCTCTTATACCAGGTCCTAAACTTGCCTTACCTCGCTGAGAATAAACGTCTCCATCTGAATGGGTGCATGTGAAACCTCTTCCTAGACTAAAATTCTCTCTCTCTGTGGAGGGGTATTGGACCTGCTGTAATTAAAACACCTGTGGCTAGGAGGCGGAGTGCACGATCAGAAGGCTAATTGTACAGATAATAAAGACATTACAGAATAACACATAACTCAGATACCAAAAGGAGTGAGGCCCCTGTTCGTTAGTTTACAGTCTGAGGAAATAGGGGGACACGAAAGGTAAATGGCAAGAAGTGCTTGTATTTTATGATCCAGCCATCAATATAATAGGGTACTCACATAATTCTGCATAAGCCAGTGTAGGATTCTTTAGTGCATACTCTGAATTGGAAGCCTATTTGCAATTATGTAAAAATGTAATGCCGTTTTATGTACGAGGCAAGTTTTATAAACCCGTTCCGATATCAGTCTTGCAGCAGAGCACAGAGACTGACTGAGCAAAGAGTAAGACTGAAGGAGAATTTTTTTTTTCTTTTTCTGCATCATGCTTGAATGAGCTGATCAGTAGTGTTTAATAATAATAATTTTATTTCTATAGCGCCAACATATTCCTCATCACTTTACATTTTAGAGGGGACTTGTACATACAATAGACATTACAGCATAACAATAAACACATAGATCAAAACAGATACCAAGAGGAATGAGGGCCCTGCTCGCAAGCTTACAATCTGAGGAAAAGGGGAGACAAAAGGTGGATAGTAACAATTGCTTTCGTTGTTCGGACCAGCCATAGTGTAAGAATAGTGTTCATGTAATGCTGCAAGAACCGGTTATCAGCCTAAGTATCTAACAGTACAGACAGAGAGGACTAATTAAATGCATAAAGCATGTGAGAACATGATTCGAGGAACCTGGTTATGGTAAAAGTTTTGAATGGGCAACACATGGATAGTTGGGTTAAAGCATTGAGACTGTAGGCCAGTCTGAACAAATGCGTTTTTAGGGCACGCTTAAAACTGTGTGGATTGGGGATTAATCATATTAACCTGGGTAGTGCATTCCAAAGAATTGGCGCAGCACGTGAAAAGTCTTGGAGACGGGAGTGGGAGGTTCTGATTATTAAGGATGCTAACCATGGGTCATTAGCAGAACGGAGTGCCCGGATAGGATGGTAGATTGAGATGAGGTAGGAGATGTAGGGTGGTGCTGAGCCATCGAGTGCTTTGTGGGTGAGGGTAATAAGTTTGTACGTAATAAGTTTGTACTGGATTCTGGAGTGGATGGGTAACCAGTGTAATGACTGACACAAGGTAGCGGTATCTGTGTAACGATTGGTGAGGGATATGATCCTGGCAGCAGCGTTCAGGACAGATTGGAGCAGGGAGAGTTTGGTAAGAGGGAGGCCGATTCGTAGAGAGTTACAATAGTCCAGACGAGAATAAATAAGTGAAATAATAAGAGTTTTTGCAGAGTCGAAAGTAAGAAAAGGTCGAATTCTAGAAATGTTTGAGGTGCAGATAACAAGAGCGAGCCAGTGATCGGATGTGAGGGGTGATTAACCCCTTTCTGCCAACGGAATTACTATTCAGTCCATGTGGGGTGGGCCTAAATTCCTAAGGACGGAATGGTACGTCCAGGGCGATCGGCCGCGCTCACGGGGGGAGCGCGGCCGATCGTGGCCGGGTGTCAGCTGCCTATCGCAGCTGACATCCGGCACTATGTGCCAGGAGCAGTCACGGACCGCCCCCAGAACTTTAACCCCCGGCACACCGCGATCAAACATGATCGCGGTATAGAGAAGCATCGCGCAGGGAGGGGGCTCCCTGCGGGCTTCCCTGAGACCCCGCAGCAACGTGATGTGATCACGTTGCTGCGAGGGTCTCCTTCCCTCCCTCCCTGTAGCAGGCCCGGATCCAAGCTGGCCGTGGCATCCGGGTCCTGCAGGGAGGGAGGTGGCTTACCAAGTGCCTGCTCAGAGCAGGCGCTTGGTAAGCCTGCAGTGCTCTCAGACAGATCGGTGATCTGACAGAGTGCTGTGCAAACTGTCAGATCAGCGATCTGTGATGTCCCCCCCCCCCCCCGGGACAAAGTAAAAAAATAAAATAAATAAATAAATTCCTAAATAAAGAAAAAAAATATTATTCCCATAAATACATTTCTTTATCTAAATAAAAAAAGCAAACAATAAAAGTACACATTTAGTATCGCCGCATCTGTAACAACCCGACCTATAAAACTGGCCCACTAGTTAACCCCTTCAGTAAACACCGTAAGGAAAAAAAAAGAGGCAAAAAACAACGCTTTATTATCATACCGCCGAACAAAAAGTGGAATAACACGCAATCAAAAAGACATATATAAATAACCATGGTACCGCTGAAAATGTCATCTTGTCCCACAAAAAACGAGCCCGTCATACAGCATCATCAGCAAAAAAATAAGTTATAGTCCTCAGAATAAAGCAATGCAAAAATAATTATTTTTTCTATAAAATAGTTTTTATCGTATAAAAGCGCCAAAACATAAATAAATGATATAAATGAGGTATCGCTGTAATCGTACTGACCCGAAGAATAAAACTGCTTTATCAATTTTACCAAACGTGGAACGGTATAAACGCCTCCCCCAAAAGAAATTCATGAATAGCTGTTTTTTTTGGTCATTCTGCCTCACAAAAATCGGAATAAAAAGCGATCAAAAAATGTCACGTGCCCGATAATGATACCAATAAAAACGTCAACTCGTCCCGCAAAAAACAAGACCTCACATGACTCTGTGGACTCAAATATGGAAAAATTATAGCTCTCAAAATGTGGTAACGCAAAAAATATTTTTTGCAATAAAAAGCGTCTTTCAGTGTGTGACGGCTGCCAATCATAAAAATCTGCTAAAAAACCCGCTATAAAAGTAAATCAAACACCCCTTCATCACCCCCTTAGTTAGGGAAAAATTAAAAAAATGTATTTCCATTTTCCCATTAGGGTTAGGGCTAGGGTTAGGGCTAGGGTTAAGGCTACAGTTAGGGTTGGGGCTAAAGTTAGGGTTAGGGTTTGGATTACATTTACGGTTGAGATTAGGGTTAGGGGTGTGTCTGGGTTAGAGGTGTGGTTAGGGTTCACCGTTTGGTTTAGGGTTAGGGGTGTGTTTGGATTAGGGTTTCTGTTATAATTGGGGGGTTTCCACTGTTTAGGCACATCAGGGGATCTCCAAACGCGACATGGCGTCCAATCTCAATTCCAGCCAATTCTGTGTTGAAAAAGTAAAACAGTGCTCCTTCCCTTCCGAGCTCTCTTGTGTGCCCAAACAGGAGTTTACCCCAACATATGGGGTATCGGCGTACTCAGGACAAATTGGACAACATCTTTTGGGTTCCAATTTCTCCTATTACCCTTGGGAAAATGCAAAACTGGGGGCTAAAAAATAATTTTTGTGGGAAAATTGTTTTTTTTATTTTCACGGCTCTACGTTATAAACTATAGTGAAACACTTGGGGGCTCAAAGTTCTCACAACACATCTAGATAAGTTCCTTGGGGGGTCTAGTTTCCAAAATGGGGTCACTTGTAGGGGGTTTCTACTGTTTAGGTACATTAGGGGCTCTGCAAACGCAATGTGACGCCTGCAGACCATTCCATCGAAGTCTGCATTCCAAATGGCGCTCCTTCCCTTCCGAGCCCTCCCATGCACCCAAACGGTGGTTCCCCCCCACATATGGGGTATCAGCGCACTCAGGACAAATTGGACAACAACTTTTTGGGGTCCAATTTCTCCTGTTACCCTCGGAAAAATACAAAGCTGGGGGCTAAAAAATAATTTTTGTGGGAAAAAATGTTTGTTTTATTTTTACGGCTCTGCATTATAAACTTCTGTAAAGCCCTTGGTGGGTCAAAGTGCTCACCACACATCTAAATAAGTTCCTTAGGGGGTCTACTTTCCAAAATGGTGTCACTTGTGGGGGGTTTCAATGTTTAACATGGCGTTCCATCTCAATTCCTGTCAATTTTGCATTGAAAAGTCAAACGGCGCTCCTTCCCTTCCGAGCTCTCCCATGCGCCCAAACAGTGGTTTACTCCCACATATGGGGTATCAACGTACTCAGGACAAATTGTACAACAACTTTTGTGGTCCAATTTCTTCTCTTACCATTGGTAAAATAAAAAATTGGGGGCGAAAAGATAATTTTTGTGAAAAAAAAATGATTTTTTATTTTTACGGTTCTGCATTATAAGCTTCTGTGAAGCACTTGGTGGGTCAAAGTTTGGGGTCCATTTACTCCTGTTATCCTTAGTAAAATAAAAACAAATTTGAGCTGAAGTACATTTTTTGTGAAAAAAAGTTAAATGTTAATTTTTATTTAAACATTCCAAAAATTCCTGTGAAACACCTGGAGGGTTAATAAACTTCTTGAATGTGGTTTTGAGCACCTTGAGGGGTGCAGTTTTTAGAATGATGTCACACTTGGGTATTTTCTATCATATAGACCCCTCAAAATGTCAGTTTTTTTCACAAATAAACGCAGGTAATATCAAAGAAATTTTTACCACTATCATGAAGTACAATATGTCACGAGAAAACAATGTCAGAATCAACGGGAGCCGTTGAAGCGGTCCAGAGTTATAACCTCATAAAGGGACAGTGGTCAGAATTGTAAAAATTGGCCCGGTCCATAACGTGCAAACCACCCTTGGGGGTAAAGGGGTTAAAAGCTCGGAATCAAGTATGACCCCAAGGTAGCGGGCATGTTGCTTGGGAGCAATGGTGAACCACACATGGAAATGGCAATGTCGAGGAGGGTAGGTTAGTAGAGGGAGAGAACATGAGGAGTTCAGTTTGGTCGGTTCAGTTTCAGACTGAGGACATGATGTTAGAGATAGCGGTAAGACAATCACTGGTGTTTTCTAAAAAGGCAGGCGTGATATCAGGAGAAGTGGTGTATAATTGGGTGTCATCAGCATAGAGATGGTACTGGAAACCAAATCTATTAATTGTTTGACCAAAAGGGGCAGTATACAAAGTGAAGAGGAGGGGGCCTAGAACCTATCCTTGATGAACCCCAACAGTAAGGGGAAGATGAGAGGAGAAGGAGCCAGCAAAGGATACAGTGAAGGAGCAGTCAGAGAGAGAACCAGGAGTGCTTGTTCATGATCATGCTTCTCGGCCAAGCAGTTGAGACACACATCTCACTCTGCTTCTTCAGTCTGCAAATCTGTCCTGAGGCACGTGCTTAGAATGGGTTGCAGCTTTAAATATGTGATGGAGTCCATTTTGATCACATTTTCAGAGAACCCGATTAGTCATAGCCATTTATATCAATGGTTTCTTTCCAAACTCCATTCTGATAAAGTTTTGCAACATTTTGAAAAGTTGAAAATAAATTTGGTTAAATGGCGATTACCTTCCATCCTTCCCCCTCAAAAAATGAAAACAAGTAAAGTTAGATAATAAAGCATAACCTAAGTCACTACTAAAACCATTTTAATTCTAGAAGAAAAGCGGACAGACAACAATGAACCATGGCCCTAATGTGTTATTGATTTAAGATAAGATTTCAATGTTCTGCTAAAATCAAGATGCAGATTTGTATATCTGTACTTCTCATGTACTTGGATGCAGATACAGTTTTACATTTATTGGCTCATTAGAAGAATTTTACAGGAAGGGAAAGTGCTCCTGCCCATGCGAGGAAACCAGGGGCCGGAGCTTCAGAAGAATGGGAGAATCTTAAAATAGGATCTTAAAATATAAAGTGGAATATTTAGCTCTGTTCAAAAGTTTTTTTACTTGACCAATATTTTACCCACAGGTGAAAGCGGCTAAAAGTTTATTTACACAAACAGATAATTGTTTATAAGATGAACAATGCAATCATAACTCACGACTAACTGTTAGACACGTATTTATACAGGATGAGCATCGTAAATGAAAAGTTTGAATAGCAATCGTTATATTTTACATCTTGCACTTTATTCATAGATACATATTTAGGGCGTGAATTATTTTGTCGGTAAAGTCGTGAAATGAGCAAACAATCTCCATTTACATTACAGTTTTCAAAGGCTGTTCAAAAAAATTTTTTGCTCGCCTAAACTGATACATGCCTGATAAACAAGTGTTTTTAGACGAATAATTCAGTCACTCAATGCATTTGCATTACACAATTACTGTGAACAATGGGTTGTTAGCGTTAGAATCTGACAGAAAATCGACCAGTGTAACATATTCTAATATTTGACAGCATTGTTTTGTTCCGAAAAGAATTGGTCCTAACTTCTAACTATATTTCTCGATTTAAAGGGGTATTCCAATCTCCAAGATCCTATCCCAATACTTACTAGGTGTATTAATAATATAATATTACCAAACTCGGTGCTGCAGCTGCTAACCCCATTTGTCTGGTACGCTGACACTGAATAGGGCTCCGTTCAGACTAAGAAGTTAAGCTTGAGTTCACTGCAGAAGGGTACCTACGCAGAGATTCAAATAGGGACAGTGTTCATGGTTCTGGCCACACCTGGACCAGGGGAGTTTGGGAACAAGACCTGGCCACACTGGGACCAGGGGTTCGGGACGCTGGCCACACCAGGATCAGACCAACAATTAACCTGTAGAGGAGACTTCCTACTAAAGAATGCTGTTGCATCGGCAACTCCCCAAGGGAGATTGAGTCTTTTATACAGGATGACTCTCAGATTTTGGCTCGGAGCCATCCTGCAGGTGAACTAATTATACTACATGCCTCTCAGCAACAGGCTGTGGGCATTTTACTATATGTGCGCTGCACTTTTAAGAAGGGGGAAGCGAATGCGCTGCCAGGAAGTGCAGCGTGCACAAATTGTGCCAGCAGATGAGGACCACACTGCGGGGCCTGAGCAGTGAGTATGCCAGCGTCCCTGCATGGAGGGGGAGGGAAGGCCATGCAGGGAAGCTGGCAATAGTGTTAAGATAGGCTCAACCTATAAAGCGATTGCATATTGCTGGGATATGTCATCACTTCATGAACAGTGGGGGTCTGGCTGCAGTCTTTCTGTATGCTGGTGTAGTTTTCATTGCATAGGACATTCCTTACCACCCAGCTGTGCACAGAAGTGCCTCTGATTCTATTCACCTGAAATACCCACATTGCCTTTCCCTGCACTGACCTTGGCTGTGAAGGCAAAACACAGTCAATGGTGTCAACTCCACTAACTGTGTGTCTTTCATTAGAAGATTTAAACCAGCAGTTGTGCTAAACCTGCTCTTCAGCACAAAGCTGATCAGCAGGTTTGAGACTGCTGGGGACCCTGGCAAAATTGCAATGGGAATCTGCCACAGCCTATATATTTTGTAACAGGTAAAATATTCTGTTACATGTCTGAAGCTTTTAGCAGCTGCTTTCCATTAGCAGGTTGTCTCCTATGGACAATTTGTGCCCATATTCACATAATCAAGGAAGCCGCCACTTTGGATTTCCCAAAACTTAGACTGGATAGCTGTCATATAAGAGAGTCCCTATCTCTAGAAGTTCCTACCTGCTCATGTCTTACATAGTCGGCCACCAATTTGAACGGCTGGTAAATATTGCTCCTTTCATTGCAGCTACTGCATATTTAAGCATGTATAAAACAGAGCAGTGATTTTTACAGTGTGGTGACAACAAGTTGCAGTAAAAAGCAGCCTTTCTGTAACCTTTGCAGATTTGCAAAAAAAACGCAATTTTAAAGAAACAGAAGTTATAGATGCAAACACTTCAATCTGTTATTTGTGTTCAACCTAGTCACAAAGTATCACAGAGAAAATGATGTAAGTGCCCAAAAGGAAATATATAATTCACCGACAAGCAGCACTAAATAAACAAATCCAATACACAATAAAACGTAACATTTACTATTAATAAAGATAAAAAAACGACAACATTCACGACCTAAAAAACGTCCAATGTTTAGCTGAAAAAAGATACAGGGTGCACTCAGTCCCTAATATACTGGCTATCTGTGCCCTACCTTGCTGCGGAGGTTGGCACCCTATAAATCCTGCGCAATGGTGCCTCCGCTCAATGTAGGCTCGCCCTGACTCACCCTGAACAACCCTAAAGTGTGGGAAAAATAGACAAACAGCAGACCATACAGACAGACAAACAAATAGAATTGACCAGTGTGCTATATAATAGGGGCACAGAATAACGATAAAGTGCAAGTGTGCTGTAATAAATCTTCAGTAACGCACACTCAATATATATTTGCACATATCCCCATATGGCCTATAGCCTATTGCACTGTCCCTAGATGCACACTACCTGCTTGCGGGGGTTGGCACCCTAAATATTCTGCGCAAATGGCGCCCCCGCTCCTGTCGTCTGGCCCTAGTAAGCCCTAACACTGCCAAATGGCAAAAACCGAAAAGGTACAAAAAAGCAGGCCCGAGCGTACAGTCATTTAGGAGGATACACTATAGCACCCAATCATAGACGTGTACAAGAAACACATAATATGCATAAATCCCCAGTATCTAGATAATACATAAACACAACACAATAAACATGCTTATCTCAGTATGTTCATCTTGACGCGTTTCTCCGAGGTCGGTTCATCAGGAGACATACTAGAAAAATATCACTTATCTGAATGAAGGGTAAGAAGATAAGTCACTTCAGAGGAAGTGTGCGATGCAGTAGTGGGGAACAATGTCCATCCCTGACCACAAGTTCCAATCAGCCTTGCGCACGTAGTATCCACTGCGCTTTATATATCATGCCACTAACCTCCTCATAGTGCCCATCAGCGTCCTGTGACCCACGCTAGTGCAATAACTTCCGGGTCCTTAACCTGCTGCAGGAGATTACTCACTGCGCAAGTGCCAGTCTACGGCTGTCCTAACGTCGGCGCTTCTCCTCTGGAACGCAAATGCGTATCATTCTGCGCATGCCCCGTTACTCTCACTGTCTGTGAGAGAACGGTCGCTACTCAACAACGTCATATGTCAGCGCCTCAAAAGTATGACGCTCATTGTAACGCAACAGCGTGCCATACAGCGCAGGCGCATAAGCACTCCCAATTAAGACACCCCTATGGGACTATAAAGTTAAGTCTTAGCGCTGGAGCGTTACCAATGCGCATGTGTTAGAAAAAGGCATACATTGCCCAAAGGAAACCACCGCAATGAATTTAAATACTATAGATAAGTACTTTCAAGAACTTACCCATTACAAAGGGAATATATTAAGTATATAGTTATACAGAGTATGCCAAAAAGAACACTTATATGTAAACCTCCCTACCATTTATTAGACCGTGCACTACCAGATACATAAATGGATAAAAATAAAGCTAAATGATAATGACCAACCCCACTCTTGGGACAATGGGTCATGGGTTTATATTCCATAAGATATTCTCAATAAGAGAGCGGGTTAGCAGAAACTCACACAAAACAGCCAAATTGCAATTGATCATTCAAGCCCTGTGGTTTCATACTTTTCATCCGAATTATCCATTTTGCCTCTTTTTGCAAAATTAGACGATCCTAGTCTCCACCCCTAACCGGTGGTGTGATCACTTCAATCACTGAAAAACTACAGCACTTCTAATCACCCCATGTGTCCCCCTAATATGATTGGAAATAGGGGTATCTCGTCCGTTAAGTATGTCTCCTATATGTTTGCCTACCCTCCTGCGCAGCTCCCGTTTTGTTTTACCCACGTAATCCATGGGGCAGCTGCACTGGAATAGGTAGACCACCCCTTCTGTCTTACAGTTGGCAAATTGCCTCATATCATAGATCTTACCAGTGCAAGAACTTACAAAAGTACAACTCCTAGAGACATATTTGCAAAATTTGCATTTTCCACATTTAAAGGTGCCATTATGTCTTTTTTCCAACCAAGTAGGAGACTTCTTTTGAGGGAAGAAGGCACTATGGACCAATTGGTCACGAATTGATCTCCCTCTTCTATATGTGATAGATGGTACATCAGGGACTATATCCCGTAAGGCTGGGTCCATTTTTAAAATTCCCCAATGTTTCTGGATCACATTCTTGACCTTATACGATTGGTTATCAAAAGTAACTATAATTCTAAGATCGTCACCACCTTCCTCCGTTGCTTTTTTAACAAGCAGTGGGGCTCTCTCCTTAGTACTTGAGTTCTTAAAGGCCTCATTTAGGACCCCCAACGGGTATCCCCTATCAACAAATTTATCCCTCAAGTCTCCCACCTGTCGGTAAAAGGCAGAGTCAGTGGGACAGTTTCTTCTCATACGTAGGTATTGACCCCTCGTTATACCCCTCCTCAAGGCTGCAGGATGATGGCTCTCCCAACGTAATAGATTATTAGTGGCAGTAGGTTTGTAAAATGTTTCAGTAACAATCCGGCCTGTGCTGCCCCTAGAAATTTTCAGATCCAAAAAATTAATAGTCTCGTTGGAACTCATAGGTCAACCTAAGACCAATTGCATTGTTATTGAGTTCATCTACAAATTTGGAGAATGATGACACATTACCTTACCATAATACAATTACATCATCTATGTACCTACCCCAAAATAATATTTGGGGTTTCCACCAAAATGTGTCGTCCTCACCAAAAACTGATTGGTCCTCCCACCAGCCCAGGAATAAATTAGCATACGTGGGAGCACAAGGGCTCCCCATAGCTGTACCCCTGAGCTGGTGGAAGAACCCTCCCCCAAAAGCAAAAAAATTGTGCTTGAGCACGAATTCAAGTAGTCCAACAATGCACTGATTGTGTCGGGACAACTGTGTACCCCTTGATGTCAGGAAAATACTAGCAGCCATACGGAATATTACTGTAAAGCGCCTCCACATCTATGGAGGCGAAGCACACATCATCGCTAAGGACTATGTCCTCAAGCCTGAGGAGGAGATCCGAGGAGTCCCTAACGTAGGAGGGTAATGAGACCACAAAAGGTCTTAACACTCTATCAATGTACACACTAGTGTTCTGCGTGATTGAATCAATCCCAGCGACTATTGAGCGGCCTTTTAGTGGGCTCAAGCCCTTATGCACCTTCGGCAGTGAATAAAACACAGCCAACACTGGAAATTTTGGAAGCATAAAGTCATACTTGTTCTTTGATATTAACCCAGCATTATTTGTCTCAGTCAAAAGTATTTTCAGATCCTCCATAAACTCATTGGTAGGGTCTTTTTTTAGAGGTCTATACGTGGATGTGTCTATAAGAATATTATCACACAACCTAGTCACAACCATAATTAGTAATTGTTGTCCTGTTAGCATGTCGCACTGTACACTCCCTGACAGAAGTTATGTCGCTTACCCATGTTATGTAAATAAAAGCTTATAACCTGACATTAAATTCATCCTTTTGTTGTATAAATTATCCTTTTGAAAGCTGAAAGCCTCCGAAATGTGGTTTAGGTTAAGAAAACAAATTGGCATCAATGCAGAAATATTGATCAGTTAATGGACACAGAATGGTCAGATTTTGGAAAGACAAAAGTTTTGTCGCCTGGTCATATAATGCACCCAATCCTAGTTTACATCCTCACCTGTGCTCAGTAAATGATTGGTTAATTATTGTGTGCGTAGAAAAAGAAACCCAGGACCCCAGACCTTCACTTGAACTGAAACTTGAGCTCTGACAACATGCCAAAAATCCACCAAAGCCCGGATTATCAAGTGCTTGAAGACCAGATCCACTGCAGAGGTGGCTGGCACCTTTAATGTGTCTCAGCGTCAAGTACAAACAATTAAAAAAAGATTTGAAGAGACTGGAGATGTGTTTGACATGCCCCGGTCTGGCAGACCCCGCAAGACAACTGCTCAGGAGGAACGTTTGTTGGTTAGGAAATCCAAAGCAAGCCCCTCTTCCACTGCAGCAGAGCTCCAACAGGCCTGGTCACCTCAAGTCCCTGTGTCAACTAGAACAGTTTGTAGGATTCTGTCTCGAAATGGCCTCCATGGTCGAATCAGTGCCCAGAAGCCAGCACTAAACAAAAGGCAAATAAAAAACCTGTGTGGCATTTGCAAGGTCCCACAGCCTGCTAAACAGATGGATGCTGGAAAAGTGGCAGAAGTTGGATTTCTTTGATGAATCTTCAGTAGAATTACACCACAGCTGCCGCAAATACTGCAGGAGACCTACTGGAGCCTGTATGGATCCAAAATACACCCAGAAAACAGTTAAATTTGGTGGTGGAAAGATCATGGTCTGGGGTTACTATTCAGTATAAGAGTGTGCAAAACATTTGCAAGGTGGAAGGCAATATCAATAGCCTAAAATATCAAGAAGTATTAGCTACCTCTTATATTCCAAATCATAAAAGGAGTCAAATTCTGTAGCAGGATGGTGCTCCATCTCATACATCCATCTCTACAAAGTTCCTCCAGGCAAAAAAGATCAAGGTGCTCAACGACTGGCCAGCCCAGTCACCAGACATGAACATTACTGAGCATGTTTGGGGTAGGATGAAAGAGGATGCTTGGAAGACAAAACCAAAGAATCCAGATGAACTCTGGGAGGCATGTAAGACTGCATGCTGTGCTATTCCTGATGACTTCATTAATACATTGTATGAATCATTGTTGAACCGCATGAATGCAGTCCTTCAAGCTCATGGAAGTCACACAAAATATTAAATATGACTCTAATAGCACCACAACTTCATTCACCAATGTTATGCAACATACTGTATATTTGTTTTTGTTTGAATATCACATTACTTTGTGGGCGACAAAATGTTTGCCTTTGCCAAAATCTAACCATTCTGTGTCCATTAACTGATCAATATTTCTGCACTGATGCTGATTTATTTTCTTAACCTAAACCACATTTTAGAGGGTTTCAGCTTTCAAAAGAATAATTTGTACAACCAATGGATGAATTTAACGTCCGGTAATGAGCTTTTATTTACACAACCTGGATAAAGTGACATAACTTCTGTCAGGGAGTGTACAGCAAAGCCAAGAATATTTATTTTGTTTTATCTTGGAAAAGCTGTGATGTCTGTGCTTATTAGATGACCAGGAGCTGAAATAATCTGCTGCCTTTCACAACCATATGACTCGGTGATCCAAGTATTTTATCAATACTTGCGTTTAATACTTCAGTCTTGAACCAAATTCCCGCAGGAGTAAGATAAGCCAAGTTTATTAGGAGTTACAGCCTTCTTAATAAACTTGGCACATCCTATAACAACCTGTGCTTCAGAAAAAAAGAATCTGCTCCCGCTATCATCTGACGTAGATTCCAGCTTTAATGTATAATTAGGCTTGCATTATAAACTTGTTGCTCGGTTGTTGTGCACTGTTATTTGCAATGCCTCACTCACTTTTTTCACAAAAACATCCAGCTACCAATTTAACAACTTTTTGACTCCTGGAAACTGGTGGGTGCAGAAGGAATTATTAATTCCCCCAAATGTTTGCACCCAAATGATTTATCCATGTGACATGAAATATCAATGGTTACCATTGTAACCTACTTTACGTGGCCAACATGTCTTTATGGAATGGGGAAAGGGTGTGCACAGCAGTGATGCAGATCAGTTTTTTTGGAATAGATTTCTTTGTGTGCTCAATGTACAATAACATTGCACAATTTCTTTGTACACAAGAAACTTTTGATTTTTCTTAATTCTTGAATAGAGTCCTGGAATTGCAAGGAAGACAGACACTTCTGCATAATAGTATCATAATGAAGACTTATATTCTTTCAAACTCGAGACTCTGATTTATATTCAAGAAAAGAGGAGGGGGGGAGAGGAAAAGTTAGGAGCTTGACACGCCGAGATATGCATCTGTAAGCCGTTGCAAATGAATGTAACTGGTGGGTGCAGTACCTGCTGGTGATTTCAGCTGAAGTAGAAGAAAGGAAAAGGGAATATCCAGCACGTCCATCCAGTGTAAGTAAAATATCCAAAATTTATTGAAGCATTTTAAAAAACAATATTAAAAAAGAGAGAGGGAGACTCTCTCTGCCTGACGTGTTTCTGGCGCACCACGGCGCCCTTAGTCATAGGAACTAATACCATATAGATGAACAGGTTTATATATAGCAAGGAACCAATCACAGACATAGCAATCAATTGCATTGAAAAAGGCTGCAGCTAAACACACATAACAAGACTTTTTTCTCCTATTTCAAATACACTGAAATTGCATAAATATATACTTTAAATTGCCGCAAGATCTATCTGTTAGTTCAATATATGTAAAAAAGGTAATTCCTGTAATTCATACCGTGTGGATGTTTAGTGTCTAAAGTCAGAATCCGAAAGGCTTCCCGCAGTGCTAATTGTTTCTTCCAATCTCCACCTCTAGGTGACTGACTAACCCTTTCTATGCCAAAAAATGAAAAATCTGATAGGTCTCCTTTATGTACAGAAATAAAATGTTTCGTAGCCCCAGAATAGCCTGAATTATTATTTATATTTGCTATGTGTTATGAAATTCTTTTTTTGATTTTCCTTGTGGTGTAACCTATATAGCAAATGTTGCAAGCCTTACATTTTATGCAGTATATGACGTGGTCAGAATCACAATTAATAAATGATTTTATATTATAAGTAACATTGTGATTCGAGGAAAAAGTAGTTCTTTTGTTGTCTGCAAATTGGCAGACATTACATCTGTTGCCAGAACATTTAAAAAAACCTTTTATTGATAGCCATGATGTGGGAGTTTTTTTCTGGCGCACCATACTGGGAGACAAAATATTCCCCAGTGTGCAACCTCTCCTGGCCACTACTCTGCATCCATTCTGAAGAATTGTGCATAAAGATTTGTCCTGATTGACTACAGGGAGATATTTAAGAATGATCTGTTTAATTTTATTGTACTGACTGCTATAAGCGGTAGAAAAAGTAATCTGCGTTTCAGGAGCGGCACTTGCATTTTCACTGTCAGAATACAATAAATCAGCACGTGGAATTTTGGAAACATATCTGAATGCATGTCTTATATTAGATTTTTTATATCCCCTATCAAATAATCTATCAGAACTAAGATGACTTTCCTTGTGGAAACTTTCCTCACTAGAGCAAATTCTTCTCGCTCTCGTGAGCTCACCCCTAGGAATGGCATGAATGGTATGTCGAGGGTGTGCACTTGAAGACATCAGGATTGTGTTTCCAGAATTGTCTTTTCTATAAAGAGAAGTATTAACCCTATGTGTTGTATTGCTGCCTGTAAGGAGCACATCCAAGAATGAAACCTCGTTTGATGGAATGCCGCTGGTGAAACACAGGTTACACTTGTTGTTATTCAAATAGAGCATGAAATCAGAAAACTTAGTCACACCCCCTTGCCAAATTAGCAGAATATCATCCACAAATCTCCCATACCAATTAAGGTATGGGAGAAATGGATTATCATCTGTGAATATGTAGGTTTCTTCCCACCGTGCCATAAATAAAACGGCTAAAGATGGGGAGAATTTAGACCCCATAGGAGCACCCATGGTCTGGATGAAGTACTCATTTTGAAACATAAAAAATTATGCTTTAGTAAATAATGTAGAGACGCAAGAATGAACCATTTCAATGAATCTGAATAGCTACTATACTTACTTAGATGATGTTCAATTGCTGTCATAGCCAAAGAATGGGGAATGCATGAATATAAATATCATATGAAGAAATCAAACTTCACCAACTTAAGGTGGACACTGTCTCCGCCTTCGGACAAACTGAACATGAAGAGGAAGTCCAGGATCAGCTGCAACCCTGCCTTCATCTTCATGTTCAGTTCATACGAAGGCGGAGACAGTGATGCGAGCGCTGGTTGGGGGCCAGTGTCACAACACCGCTTCACAGCCTCGAGGAGAGTGAGTTTCAACACCGCTGGAACAGTGCCGGCACAGGAGGTGAGTATAAGCTTTAACATTTAGCTTAAGAAAGGGTTGTCCTAGTGGTGAGCAGCCCCTTTAAGATAACTTCAGAGAATTTCTTCAGTTGTTGAAAGCAGGGGGTGGGATATGTGACTGGTTTGATACTGTAGCCTGTGATAACTAGGTGTTATTTTTATTTCTTTTGCAAAAGCTTGCTTATTCGCTCTGTAAAATGTGTGAATAATACAAATGGTGCGTAAATGTTTAATTTGCTTGTAATTTGTATGTAAAAATAAAATCCACGGCTGCTTATAATTGTGTGTCAGTTAAGTAATTTCCATTATGCCTTCAATGTGTAAATAACTGCAGTTACTAACCTTGCTTTTCTATAACCACCATTGCATCATTATATGTCTGGCTGGATTCTTTGCTATGTGTGTGCATTAAATTTTATTTTCACTTGTATAGGTTATGGCTCTCCCAAATATGATGAACAGGCAATGGAATTATTTATAGAAAGGGGTACAGTATTGATGTTGTTCATAATTACTCAGCCTTTTTCAGTTTCAGATGTCCTCATATTAGACACTGACAGCTTATATTGACATGTTATTTGCAGTGAAGAGCAAAAGCAGAAAGTTTTCCAGGGCGGTAGCCACTGATCTAGGTAGGACAGACACAATTCTCCTGTCATCCTGTTGTTGTGTCTTGCTCTATAAGAAACTAACCACAAGGGGAAGGGCAACAATCTCTTCTTTGATTGCACCACACTAATCACTTTGTTGCTTCTGTTTTGGGGTTTGGTGACTCAATTAACCAAAAAAAAAAAAAAAAAAAATCATGGATTGGAAAATAATTCATTTTTCCAGGGTAAATACTTTCTTGATAATTGAGTTTGTGGTTTGTCTGGGAAATAGCAAGGTTCAAATAACACAACATGCTCCGGCGAACAACACACACATAAATTTGATTTTTCCTATGAAGAATCTCAATAGTAACAAAGTTGATTACAAAATCACCAATCGTAAAATGACCAATAACACGATGCATTTGTATGTTGAACCATGCTATCTAACCAGTTATAAGGTGAGTGGCACTCAGCACTTCGTTCAGATGTTGGCTTTATTCATATGTTCTAGTAAAGGGTCTTCTTCACTTTATATTCCTGGGGACGACGAAGTGTTTAGCACAACTGTCAATTTATACAGATATATTCAATCATCTGTTATAAAAATTAAACCCTGATTAGCTGCGGTAATTATTTTTACATAAATCCTATTATTGTGCCTTCCTTTAAGTATTGTCCAGATATTCGTTATCGCGAGAGCTATGTATGCCAAGGTAAAGAAGTAATATATTATTATTATACCGCCATTTATTCCATGGTTCTTTACATGTATTCTTAACATGGTGTAACCGCGGTAAATAAGTTGATATGGCTTTATGTACAGTAATAGGTAAGTACAATCATCCTGTTAAATATTCCTGTAGCAATAGATCTCATAATTTTTTTTTATAGTAGAGATTATTCAACTAATATTGGTGCATAATGTTTTTTTTAAAAACGTTTCTTGAAGTAAGGAAAAAAGGAGTACAGGCCAGAAAATGTAGGGCATGAATGAGAGAAGTACAAATAGAGCAAGAATCACAAAAAAGAGAAACAGGGCTGTATAAGTAGTTCTGAATTTGTAATTGTAAATATTGTAGCTAAATGAGTTGTCCCTTTTCAGAAAACTTTTGCCTATCTGCACAATTCGATGTAAAAAACAAACAAACTCTGATTTATTTAATCTCCCAGTGTCCTGTGCTGTGGTTCTGGCGGCTGCCACAATGTATTATTTGCAGCAGTGCTGTCATGTTGACATCATTGTGGCCAGTCACTGAGCACCGCGAGCTATGAATATGGGGAAAAGTTGGCTGGAAACTAAAGGCTGTCCCTTTATTGGTGGATTCTTAGGCTGTGCAAGGCATGTTGAGGGCAGTATCAGGAAACCAGCGTTCCCACACCTGTGAAGATGTATTTGAAAATGAATCTAAGGGGAACATTCACTTTAACAACAATAATGCATAATGTTCATGCGTCCTGGGTGTGCGGTTATCTGAGAATCCATGGCAGAAATTTGAAGTTGACCCTTTCTATACAGAATACACAAGAGGAATCCATTGCATTGATTTATTTTTTGCCATAATACAGACAAAATTTGCTTGATTTACCGTATATACTCGAGTATAAGCCGACTCGAGTATAAGCCGACCCCCCTAATTTTGCCACAAAAAACTGGGAAAACTTAATGACTCAAGTATAAGCCTAGGGTGGAAAATGCAGCAGCTACCGGTAAATGTCAAAAGTAAAAATAGATACCAATAAAAGTAAAACTAATTGAGCCATCAGTAGGTTGTGTTTCTGAATATCCATATTGAATCAGGAGCCCCATATAATGCTCCATAAAGTTTATGATGGCCCCATAAGATTCTCCATATTAAAATATGCCCCATATAATCCTGCATAAAGGTTAATAAAGGCCCCATAAGATGCTCCATAGACACATTTGCCCAATATAATGCTGCACAAATGTTGATTATGGCCCCATAAGATGCTCCATAAAGATATTTGCGCCATATAGTGCTGCACAAATGTTGATTATGGCCCCTTAAGATGCTCCATAAAGATATTTGCCCCATATAATCCTGCACAACCGTTGATTATGGCCCCATAAGATGCGCCATACAGACACTCCCCATTTGCTGTTGCTGCGATTAAAAAAAAAATCAAATACTCACCTCTCCGTCGCTCAGGCCCCCAGCACTTTCAGTATTCACCTGACTTTGTTCCGGCTCCGCTCCATCTTCAGCGTCTCCTGCACTGACGTTCAGGCAGAGGGTGCGCACTAACACGTCATCACGCCCTCTGACCTGAGCGTCACTGCAGAAGATGCTGAAACGGAGCGGGGCCGGAACGAGGAGCAGGTGAATATTGCGCAGCACTGCGCTCCCCTCCCCGTTATACTCACCTGCTCCTGGCGTGGTGCGGTCCCTGCTTCCCCAGCGCCGCAGCTTCTTCCTGTATTGAGCGGTCACCGTTACTGCTCATTACAGTAATTAATATGCGGCTCCACCCCTATGGGAGGTGGAGCCGCATATTCATTACTGTAATGAGCGGTCACATGTGACCGCTCAGTACAGGAAGAGCTGCCGGCACCAGGGACCTGCAGGGACTGCGCCAGGAGTAGGTGAGTGTAATTAGACAGCCCCCGCTCACCCTCCCCTGCCGACCCCTGGGTATGACTCGAGTATAAGCCGAGAGGGGGACTTTCAACCCCCAAAAATGGGCTGAAAATCTCGGCTTATACTCGAGTATATACATTATTTATTTTTTTCCATTTGCATGGGAAATTTGAACAAGACTTATAGGGGTTGTCCAGAAATTGAAAAGCTTCCACAGCCCTCCCATGTTAAAGGCGGCAAAGACAAAATGCTAAGGAATCCATGCAGCTTAAACAATTAAAGGGCCACTGTCACACCCCTGCAGCCATTATAAACTAAAAGAGCCACCTTGTGCAGCAGTAATGCCGCATTCTAACAAGGTGGCTTTTAGTTTTGTGTTCAGGTATTACTAAAATAAAGCAGTTTGAAACTTTGCAAAAATACCTGTCTTTGTCCACGGAGGCGGGTCTGAAGCCTCCTCTGTGAAGCGCCCAACTGCTGTCACTCATCTCTTCTGGGGCGATGGTCGCCGCCCCCTCCGCGCTGTTTTCTTTTCAAAGCCGGCGCTGTGTAAATATTTGTGGGGCAGGCGCAGTAAGCTCTGGCGGTCTGAGGTCCCAGCCAGGCTTGCAGACTGCGCCTGTGCTGGCAGTGCGGCCACCCACCTCGGTAATCTTTGCCCCGCACTGTGTTATGCATTATGCACAGTGCGGGGCTGGGATTCCTGGGCATGCGCACTGCGTGTGTCAGCCACTCACCCAAGTCCCCCCGCTGACACACGCAGTGCGCATGCCCAGGAATCCCAGCCTTCGGAAGGTGAGTATATGTTTATTTTTTATTTTAAGTCTTTTTTTAACCACGCATATAGTGCCAACATTGCTATATACTACGTGGGCTGTCTTACATACTGCGTGGGCTGCGTTATATACTACAAGGCTGCTATATACTATGTGGGCAATGTTATATACTGCGTGGGCTGCGTTATATACTACATGGCTGCTATATACTACGTGGGCAGTGTTATATACTGTGTGTGCTGCGTTATATACTACATGGCTATACTACATGGGCAGTGTTATATACTATGTGGGCAGTGTTATATACTGCGTGGGCTGCGTTATATACTGCATGGCTGCTATATACTACGTGGCCAGTGTTATATACTATGTGGGCAATGTTATATACTGCGTGGGCTGTGTTATATACTGTTTGGCCTGTTATATACTGTGTGGCCACTGTCATATACTGCGTGGCCTGTATTAACGCATCGGGTATTCAAGAATATGTCGTGGCCTGTGCTATATACTATGTGGCTGCTATATACATACATATTCTAGAATACCCGACGCGTTAGAATCGGGCCACCATATAGTAGCTTTATTATAATGGAGATGCTATGGGTATTGGAAAATGGTGCAATTTTTTTTTTTTTTTTTTAAACAAACTTTAGAATTTTTTTCACCACTTAGATAAAAAAGAACCTAGATATATTTGGTGTCTATGAACTCATAATGACCTGGACAATCTGAATGACAGGTCAGTTTTAGCTTATAGTGAACATGGTAAAAAAAAAAAAAAAACACTGTGGGATTTCACTTTTTTTGCAATTTCACCGCACTTGGAATTTTTTTCCCATTGTCTAGTACACGATATGTTAAAAAACAATGGTGTCGTTAAAAAGTACAACTCGTCCCGCAAAAAACAAGTTTCACATGGCCATATTGACCGTTGACTGAAAAAAAAAAGTTATGGCTCTGGGAAGAAGGGGAGCAAAAAACGAAAAAGCAAAAATGAAAATACTTCCAGGGGTTAAGGGGTTACAGTTTCGACCTAATCCTATCATACTATAAGGATTTTATAGGCATCATACTATATGGGTTCTCAGACAACTAGTGATGATGACCCTTATCGGTCAGGCATATTGTAATTCATATTGTATTGCTTTTGAATTGAAAGGGTCTTATCTTGGTTATATTGGCTGAGTAACCAGCGTATATCGTCCTCTCATCACCATACAAAGAATAGAGTCATCGTCAGGTGTACTATCCAAGGCACCAATGCCACCAATAAATCAGATCCAATGTCTGATGTGCACTACTCTGCCCCCAGCATGCACACCAGCCTATCTATAAGCCACTAATTCAAAATATAACAGCAGCAGAAAGTGTAACTATTTGGAAGAGAATTCTAGTGGGCACCAAAATGATAACACTTCAGATCAAATCCATCCTAGGGTGTCAAATGTTTTACCTCACACCACATTTATTTAATGACCTCCTTCCCCTGATTGATATCAAAAGGGAGACATGGGTAATTAAATGTGCCTGCTTATTAATTTTCCCGGTAGGAAGTAACCATTTCTTGTCCATGTTATACTATTCACTACTTCAGTCATAGATAAAATTCTGTAATGCAGAAACAAAAATAGTCGACCCTACTAATCTAAGGAAATAATTGTAGCATTTGTCCACCTCTCATCCTAGGTGAGGAACATAATCAATAACCTTAAATCTCAATTGGCTAATTGTACAACACCTGGCAAAAATTATGGAATCACCGGCCTTGGAGGATGTTCATTCAGTTGTTTAATTTTGTAGAAAAAAAGCTGATCACAGACATGGCACAAAACTAAAGTCACTTCAAATGGCAACTTTCTGGCTTTAAGAAACACTAAAAGAAATCAAGAATAAAAAATGTGGTAGTCAGTAGTGATGAGCGAATATGCTCGTTACTCGAGATTTCTCGAGCATGCTCAGGGGTCCTCCAAGTATCTTTTTAGTGCTCGGAGATTTACTTTTTCTTGCCGCAGCTGAATGATTTACATCTGTTAGCCAGCATAAGTACACGTGGGGATTCCCTTTCAACCAGGCAACCCCCCACATATACTTATGCTGGCTAACAGATGTAAATCATTCAGCTGTGGCAAGAAAAACTAAATCTCCAAGCACTAAAAAATACTTGGAGGACCCCCGAGCATGCTCGAGAAATCTCAAGTTACGAGTATATTCGCTCATCACTAGTAGTCAGTAATGGTTACTTTTTTTAACCATTCATAGGGAAAAATGGAGTCACTCAATTCTGAGGAAAAAAATTATGGAATCATGAAAAATAAACAAACAAAAAAACACTCCAAAACATCACTAGTATTTTGTTGCACCACCTCTTGTTTTTAGAACAGCTTGCAGTCTCTGAGGCATGGACTTAATGAGGTTCAAACAGTACTCTTCATCAATCTGGCTCCAACTTTCTCTGATTGCTGTTGCCAGACCAGCTTTGCACGTTGGAGCCTTGTCATGGACCATTTTCTTCAACTTCCACCAAAGATTTTCAATTGGATTGAGATCCGGACTATTTGCAGGCCATGACATTGACGTTGTGTCTCTTTTCAAGGAATGTTTTCACAGTTTTTGCTCTATGGCAGGATGCATTATCATCTTGAAAAAATGATTTCATCATCCCCAAACATCCTTTCAATTGATGGGATAAGAAAAGTGTCCAAAATATCAACATAAACTTGTGCATTTATTGAAAATGTAATGACAGCCATCTCCCCAGAACCTTTACCGGACATGCAGCCCCATATCATAAATGATTGTGGAAATTTGCATGTTCTCTTCAGGCAGCCATCTTTACAAATCTCATTGGAATGGCATCAAACAAAAGTTCCAGCATAATCACCTTGCCCAATGCAGATTCGTGATTCATCACTGAATATGACTTTCATCCAGTCATCCACAGTCCATGATTGCTTTTCCTTAGCCCATTGTAACCTTGTTTTTTTCTGTTTAGGTGTTAATGATGGCTTTCATTTAGCTTTTCTGTATGTAAATCCCATTTTCTTTTGGCGGTTTCTTACAGTTCAGTCACAGATGTTGACTCCAGTTTCCACCCATTTGTTCCTCATTTGTTTTGTTGTGCATTTCCTGTTTTGGAGACATATTGCTTTAAGTTTCTGGTCTTGACGCTTTGATGTCTTCCTTGGTCTACAGGATGTTTGCCTTTAACAACCTTCCCATGTTGTTTGTATTTGATTCAGATTTTAGACAAAGCTAACTGTGAACAACCAACATCTTTTGTAACTTTGCGTGATTATTAACCCTCTTTTAAGAGTTTGATAATCCTCTCCTTTGTTTCAATTGAAATCTCTGGTGTTGGAGCCATGATTCCTGTCAATCCACTTGCTGCAACAGCTCTCCAAGTTGTGATCACTCCTTTTTAGATGCAGAGTAACGAGCAGATCTAATTTGATGCAGGTGTTAGTTTTGGTTATGAAAATTTACAGGGTGATTCCATAATTTAACAGCTACTGGCGAAGACATGGAGACCTCAAGTCAAGATGAGTATGTACCTGATTGAGCAGCCAGAACGCTTTACTCAACATGAATTAAATTATCTCATCAAAGACCTTTCATTGTCAAAAGATAAAGCTGAACTTCTTGCATCTCGGTTGAAACAGAAGCTTCATGATTGTCAAAGTGTGTTATTACCGAAACAGAATTACCTTTAACACAATTTTTCACAGTTGATGGACCAATGGTGTACTGTAACAATGTGAATGGCCTCTTTGAAGAACTGAATTAAAAGTATTTTGTTGCAGATTGGCTATTGTTTATTGACTCATTCCAGAGAGGTTTGAAAGCAGTGTTGCTCACAATGGAAATAAGAAACCATCAATCTCTATTGCTCACTTACGTCTTTTAAAGGAAAGCTATGAAAATCTGTCAGTTCTTTTGGATGCTATACAATATATGCATCATCAGTGGAATATCTGTGAAGATTTGAAAGTGATTGGTCTGCTAATGGGAAAGCAAGGAGGTTTCACAAAATATTGTTGCTTCTTGTGTTTATGGGACAATAGAAATACAGTGGAGCATTTTATGTTTGTCGTGATTGGGGACAGAGAAACATCTATGCTCCAGGTAGAGACAATGTTCAGCATAATCCTTTAGTTGCTCCAAAAAAAAATATTTCTTCCTCCACTACATATAAAGTTGGGATTGATTAAAAACTTTGTGAACGCCATGGCAAAGACAAATTCACAAGGGTTCCAGTACATTTCACAGAAATTCTCCAGAATTTCACCAGCAGAATTGAAGGAACGTGTATTTGTTGGTCCTCAGATCAGAGAGCTTATGAGAGATGGTGTGTTTGAAGGAAATCTAAATAAGGAATTGAGATCTTGGAAAAGCTTCAAGTGGATCTGTGAAAATGTCTTAGGAAAAAAAAATCTCCAGTATATGTTGAAGGTGTTGAGGAACTGCTAAATGCATCTTGGATGTCGCATGTCTCTGAAAATGCACTTTTTGCATTCACTTTTAGATTTCTTCTCTCAAAATATTGGGGATGTAAGTGATGAACAAGGCGAGCGGTTTCACCAGGACATTTAAAGTAATGAACACCACTACCAGGGTTTTTGGAATGACTCAATGATGGCAGATTACTGTTGCATGTTATATAGGGACAACACTGAAAAATCGTATCAACGACAGTCTGTCTTTTTCTTTTCAATGTTCTTTTTATTAAATTTAAACAAATAATAACAGGAAACAACAAGTGATTATGAGTAGTAACCAGTAGCTGGCGTTGACATTCAAACAGGTATAAGAGCTTAAATCAAATACAGAGGATCTTGATCATGGATATAAATTGTCATATTTGGTGCTCTGTATTTTTAGCAAATGACATTTAAATGCCAAGTATAAGAAAACAGTTATTGGTTACGCCATTAAGCAAAGAGAGAAAAGAGGGACCAGGTCCCCATTATAACTTGTCCTTAAATTACTATCAGCTAGAAAAAACAAGAAGAAAAGTAATTGTAATGAAATGAAAGGAAGAGATTAAACAGGAGATCGGGGGGGGGGGGGGGGTAAGTTAGAGGATAAAAGGGGGGTAAGCACCATACATTGACTTTAGATAGCATTAAGGTCAATCTTCGGTTTCCAGATGATGTTTAGACCTATAAAGAACCGAAGGGCACCATATCTCTCCAAATGTGGATTTCGTATGATTTACTGAGGCAATTAATTCAGCCATTCCATATCGTTGGTCTATTTTCGATAATAGAGAATGGGTGGGTAAGCTTGTTGACTTCCAATATGTCGGGATTAAAAGTTTAGCTGACGCTATAATGTTGTAGGCTAAAGTAGAGTAACGAGGATGATCTGGGCCCTATAGGGAAGTTAAGTAGTGCAATCTGGGGCGTAAGTCTCAGTTTTTTCCCCGTGATCTCATGGATGATCGACTCTACCAATGTCCAGAAAGGTTTTATAATCAGGCATGACCACCATAAATGTATGTAATCTCCAGTTCCTTTTTCACATCTCCAACACAAGATTGGAGTATTTACTTTCCAGGTCCGAATTTGTGTCGGAGATGTATACCACCTAGAGATTATTTTATAGGAGTTTTCCTGAGTTTTCACACAGCTTGTAGGACCGTGCGAGTGTTTATAAATATGTAGCACTTGTGCCTTAGAACATTGGTAGCCCAGGTCCTTCTCCCATTTGGTTATGTAAGCTCTTTTTAAGCAAAGATTCTCGGATAGAAGAGTTTGGTATATTGTGGGAAGTATTTTTAAGGGTCTTGTTATTTTAGCACATAAAGTTTCAAAAGGTGTAAGATTTCGAGTAGAATCTGTATTATAATGTAGTTGTTTCAATGACTTTTTAAGAGTTGAGTATTGTATAAAATTAAGGTTCAAAAGGCCTGTTAGTTTATTAATGTCTGATAATGGAAGAAGCATTCCATCTGCCATTATTTGGTCTACAGGCGTACCGAGCCCTTGTTGTCTGTTGCTTTCACTTTTTGCTGCTGTTTTAATTGTACGTGTTAGTATGTCCGAAAGAGTAAGTAACGGAGACGAGGGTGGAAGAAGGATATTATATGTTTTCATCCAGATCTTGATAAGTGAGCGGGTTGGGGTGTGTGGGGGGTGGTTGCTCCTTTACACAAGTCAATAAAAGCGGTCTGATAGGTAAAGGCGAAAGTTTACTCTCCACTGCCAACCACTGTTTACTCTGAGTGCCTCGGATTATGTCAACTGCTCGTGACAGTACTGCGGCATAATAGTATTTCCTTATGTCAGGAGCACCCATTCCGCCGTTTGATTTAGATAGTCTCAGTATGTGATAGCCTATTCGCGATTTAACATTTTTCCATATATATTGGAGGAATAAAGAATTTATCTTAATGAGGAAGGAGTCTGGTATATGTATGGGTAACATTTGGAACATATGGATGAATTTGGGGAGTATTAATCTTTTTATTACATTTTTCCTCCCAGTCCAAGATAAAGATTGGTCTCTCCAAGATTTTATGGTAGATTTAACTTTATCGAATAGAGATAAGTAGTTAAGTGCAAATAGCTCTTTATAGTTTCTGAATATTTTAATTCCCAGATACATAATAGAATGTTTAGGCCATGAATAAGGGTATAATTTCTTTAACTTATCGAGAGTATGTGGGGAAACGTTGAGGTCCAGTGCTTCCGATTTAGACAAATTTACTTTAACCCCTTCCCGACCCATGACGCCACGTAGGCGTCATGAAAGTCGGTGCCAATCCGACCTGTGACGCCTATGTGGCGTCATGGAGGGATTGCGTCCCTGCAGATCGGGTAAAAGGGTTAACTCCAATTTCACCCGATCTGCAGGGACAGGGGGAGTGGTAGTACAGCCCAGGGGGGGTGGAAAGTGAAACAGCCAATCAGAGCAATCTGTAATATTTCACCTATGAAAATTGGTGAAATGTTACAATCCGGCCATGGCCGATGCTGCAATAGCATCGGCCATGGCTGGAGACCCCGATCTGGCCCCCTCCCACCGACTGATGGCGGCGATCTACAGCCGTCGTCACTGTTCCCTACCCCTCCAATCTGTCCGCCGCTGCACTCCTCTCCCCTCCGACCCTCCCCCCCCCCCTCCATCCCCCCTCCCCCCCGCTGTCCGATCGCACCCCCCCATAATTACCTAGTCCCGGTGTCCCCGGTCTTCTCCCATGGGTGCCGCCATCTTGGAAAATGGCGAGCGCATGTGCAGTGCGCCCGCCGAATCGGCCGGCAGATTCGTTCCTTGTACATTATGATCGCTGTGATAGCTTCTATCACAGCGATCAAAATTTAAAAAATAGTAAATAACCCCCCCTTTATCCCCCCCATAGGTAGGGAAAATAATAAAATATAGAAAATATATTTATTTTTGTTTTTCCATTAGGGGTAGGGTTGCACTTAGGGTTAGGGTTGCACTAAGGGTTAGGGTTGCACTAAGGGTTAGGGTTGCACTTAATGTTGCACTTAAAGCTGGGGTTGCACTTAGGGCTGGGGTTGCACTTAGGGCTGGGGTTGCACTTAGGGCTGGGGTTGCACTTAGGGCTAGGGTTGCACTTAGGGCTAGGGTTGCACTTAGGGATATCGTTACACTTAGGGTTGCACTTAATGTTGCACTTAGGGTTAGTGTTGCACTTAGGGCTTGGGTTGCACTTAAGGATATCGTTGCACTTAGGTTGCACTTAGGGTTGGGGTTGCACTTAGGGCTAGGGTTGCACTTAGGGCTAGGTTTAGAATTAGGGTTAGAATTAGGGTTAGGGCTGCAGTTAGGGTTAGAATTAGGGCTAGGGTTGGAATTAGGGTTAGAATTAGGCTATGTGCACATGGTGCGGATTTGGCTGTGGATCCGCAGCGGATTGGTCGCTGCGGATTCATAGCAGTTTTCCATCACGTTTACAGTACCACGTAAAACTATGGAAAACCAAAAACGCTGCATTGTATTTTCCACAGCATCTCAATTCTTTGTGCGGATTCCGCAGCGTTTTACACCTGCTCCATAATAGGAATCCGCAGGTGAAATCCACACAAAAAGCACTGGAAATCCGCGGTAAAGCGCAGTGCGTTTTACCTGCAGATTTTTCAAAGACGGTGCGGAAAAATCCGCACACAAATGCGCAATGTGTGCACATAGCCTTAGGGTTAGGGCTGGAATTAGAGTTAGGGTTGGAATTAGGGTTAGGGGTGTGTTGGGGTTAGGGTTGGGATTAGGGTTAGGGGTGTGTTGGGGTTAGTGTTGGCGTTAGAATTGAGGAGTTTCCACTGTTTAGGCACATCAGGGGGTCTCCAAACGCGACATGGCGCCACCATTGATTCCAGCCAATCTTGCGTTGAAAAAGTCAAATGGTGCTCTCTCCCTTCCGAGCCCCGACGTGCGCCCAAACAGTGGTTTACCCCCACATATGGGGTATCAGCGTACTCAGGAGAAACTGGACAACTACTTTTGGGGTCCAATTTCTCCTGTTACCCTTGGGAAAATAAAAAATTGCAGGCTAAAAATTATTTTTGAGGAAAGAAAAATGATTTTTTATTTTCACGGCTCTACGTTATAAACTTCTGTGAAGCACTTGGGGTTTCAAAGTGCTCACCACTAGGGTTGAGCGACTTTTACTTTTTTAGGGTCAACTCGGGTTTTGCGAAACTCGACTATCTCAAAAGTCGAGTGAAATCGGCCGATTATGGCGAAAAGTCGGGATCGACCGAAACACGAAACCCAATGCAAAGTCAATGGGAATTTTTTTTTCTCTCTCTCTCTCTCTCTCTCTCTCTCCCTCTCTCTCTCTCTCTCCCCCCCGTCCCTGAACAGAAAAGCTGGTGTTACACGTTGCAAATCGCCACAGCGCACAAGCGATGGCGATAGGCGTCCACGCCCCTAAGACCTATGTCATCATTCTGCCCACGCTCCTTCATTGGCTGAAAAAATGGCGCCAAGCGCGTCATACGAAACGCGACTTTGGCGCGAAAGTCGCGTACCGCATGGCCGACCCCACACAGTGATCGGATCGGGTTTCATGAAACCCGACTTTGCCAAAAGTCGGCGACTTTTGAAAATGAACGATCTGTTTCGCTCAACCCTCCTCACCACACATCTAGATAAGTTCCTTGGGGGTCTAGTTTCCAAAATGGGGTCACTTGTGGGGGGTTTCTACTGTTTAGGCACATCAGGGGCTCTGCAAATGCAACGTGACGCCCGCAGAGCATTCCATCAAAGTCTGCATTTCAAAACGTCACTACTTCACTTCCGAGCCCCGACATGTGCCCAAACAGTGGTTTACTCTCACATATGGGGTATCAGCGTACTCAGGAGAAATTGGACAACAACTTTTGGGGTCCAATTTCTCCTGTTACCCTTGGAAAATAAAAAATTACGAGCTAAAAAATCATTTTTGAGGAAAGAAAATTATTTTTTATTTTCACGGCTCTGTGTTATAAACTTCTGTGAAGCACCTGGGGGTTTAAAGTGCTCACTATGCATCTAGATAAGTTCCTTGGGGGGTCTAGTTTCCAAAATGGGGTCACTTGTGGGGGAGCTCCAATCTTTAGGCACACAGGGGCTCTCCAAACATGACATGGTGTCCGCTAACGATGGAGATAATTTTTCATTCAAAAAGTCAAATAGCGCTCCTTCCCTTCCGAGCCCTACCGTGCGCCCAAACAGTGGTTTACCCCCACATATGAGGTATCAGCGTACTCATGACAAATTGGACAACAACTTTCTTGGTCCAGTTTCTCCTTTTACCCTTGGGAAAATAAAAAAATTGTTGCTAAAATATGATTTTTGGGACTAAAAAGTTAAATGTTCATTTTTTCCTTCCATCTTGCTTCTGCTGCTGTGAAACACATGAAGGGTTAATAAACTTCTTGAATATGGTTTTGAGCACCTTGAGGGGTGCAGTTTTTAGAATGGTGTCACTTTTGGGTATTTTCAGCCATATAGACCCCTCAAACTGACTTCAAATGTGAGGTGGTCACTAAAAAAAATGGTTTTGTAAATTTTGTTGTAAAAATGAGAAATCACTGGTCAAATTTTAACCCTTATAACTTCCTAGCAAAAAAAAATGTTTCCAAAATTGTGCTGATGTAAAGTAGACATGTGGGAAATGTTATTTATTAACTATTTTGTGTCACATAACTTTCTGGTTTAACAGAATAAAAATTAAAAATGTGAAAATTGTGAAATTTTCAAAATTTTCGCCAAATTTCCATTTTTATCACAAATAAACGCAGAAATTATCGACCTAAATTTACCACATGAAGCCCAATATGTCACGAAAAAACAATCTCAGAATCGCTAGGATCCGTTGAAGCGTTCCTGAGTTATTACCTCATAAAGGGACACTGGTCAGAATTGCAAAAAATGGCCTGGTCATTAAGGTCAAATTAGGCTGGGTCATGAAGGGGTTAAAGTTTGTAAGAATGCTCTAAAATTTTTGTCAAGGCAGGGAAGCTTCTGAGTGGCCTTGTCATCAGTACGAGAAAATCGTCGGCGAAGGCCGCTGTTTTATATTGTGTTTTACCTATTTTGATGCCTTCAATTTCTGGATTCAGCTGTATGGCCCTTAGCAAGGGTTCCATCGCCAGCACACAAAAAGTATCGGAGATGGGGCACCCCTGACGTGTGCCATTTTTAATTGTAAATGTTTCGGTCAGTGAGCCATTTATTCTGATACGAGCCATGGGGTCCCTGTACATCTTCATTATTAAGTTAATTTTTGTGGAAAGCCACATTCAACCATAGTTACCTCTAAGTAGGTCCAGTCCACCCTGTCAAAGGCTTTCTCTGCATCAGTCCCAAGTAGTACTAAGGGAAGCTTTCTTTCCTTTGCATAGTGCATAAGATGTAGTGTCTTATAAGCGTTGTCTTTTCCCTCTCTTCCCGTAACAAAGCCTGTCTGGTTCGTAGATATCAGTTTTGGCAAAAAGTCTGCTATTCTACGTGCTATCATACTAGCAAATAGTTTCAAATCAACATTTAATAGCGAGATTGGCCTATAGCTACTACATTGCTCTTGGTCCTTGCCTTCTTTATATATTAATGATATTTTAGCTTCTAGTGCTTGTGTGGGAAATTGGTTTCCATTCAGTACTGAATTGTACATGTTTGATAGGCGTGGGAGGAGCACTAAAGGAAAGGTCTTATAGTAAACTGTTGGTAACCCATCAGGGCCTGGGGCTTTACCTAATGGGCTCTTTGACAGGGTGGACCGAAGCTCATCCAACCGGAATGGTTTGGTTAATAGATGTTGTTGAGAGGCTGTTAATTGGTGCAGTTTCAAACGGGTTAAAAAGGCTTTAATAGTATGTTTTCTTTTGGATTTATCGGGGCTAGTTTCTCTTGGACGTAAATTATAAAGTTGTTTGTAATAGTTTAGGAATTCTGCTTCTATTTGTTTATAGTTTTGAGTGCTTTGGCCACTTGAGGATTTGATGGAGTGTAGATAAGTACGAGCCTGGTGTCGCCTGAGTCTAGATAGCATGAATTTTGTTGCCTTGTCACCATGTACGAACATTCTGGTTCACCACGAAGTGTACCATTTCACTGATTTTAAGTTTAAAATTTCTTTCTGACGTTGTCTTTTTGTGGTTAATTCGATTGATAATTGTTGCTCTATCTGTTTTTTATGTTGAATTTATAGATAGTGTATCTCATCATATAGAGTTCTCAGCTTCTGTTGTCTCTGCTTATTGAGATACGATGAGATCGAGATTAGTTCTCCCCTAATTACAGATTTATGAGCTTCCCATAAAATCGAAGCTGAGACCTCTCCGTTATCGTTTTGATTAAAATAATGGGTGAGTTTTTTTGTAATGCGTGCTTGGATTTCTGTAGAGTTCAAGATGGACTCATTGAGTTGCCACGATCTATTGATGGAAAAGGGTTTGATTAGCGTCATTTGAAATAATACTGTGGAATGATCTGAATGAATATTAGGGAGTATGTTAGAACTTATAGCATTGGGTAAAAGTTGCCTAAGTATGAAAATATAGTCAAGCCGATGGTATGACGTATGAGGGTGGGAGTAATAGGTGAAGTCAAGTTCGGACAGATGTAAATGTCTCCAAATGTCCAGTACTTGCATTGACCCCAGTTTTGTTTTTATAATGATTAGGTCTTTTGTGGAGATTGTACTATTTTTTTGTTGTTGTATCTATTAAGGGCTCTAATGCTATATTCAGGTCTCCTCCTATGATAAGGGTACCGTCTTTAAAGTCTTCAATTTTCCCAAACAATGATAATAGCCATTTTAGGTGTTTTTTATTAGGAGCATATAGGCTACACAGAGTGACTAAATTTCCGGCTAAAAGACCCTTAACCAATACATATCTGCCATTAGGATCTGTTAATATATTACAGGGTTGAAAAGGTATTCCCTTTGCTATCGCTATTGATGCACCCCTCAAGCCCGTTTTTGGTGTGGTGGCATAGAACCATGTATCATAGCTAGAATGTTCAAAGTTGGGGAGTTTATCAGGTTTAAAGTGTGTTTCTTGGATTAACAGGATGTCTGCTTTTTGCCTTTTAAGTAGATTCAATGTGTGCCCTCTAGTGTTTGGTGAGTTTAGGGTATTTGCATTGAAAGAAGCAAAGGTAAATACCTTATTCGGAGTTCCCATATGCGTAGTATTCGGAGCAGTGAGATATTCGTTGTGTGATCGTCTTCTGGCATTTCAAGTGCCCATAGGGTGCTAGGGTAGGAATGGGGAAGAGCAGAGGACAGAGCGAGACAAGGAGAGGAGAAGGAAGAAAAAGAAGAAAAACAAAGCCTGAAAAAAATTGTGAGCAACACATTAATTGTAAAAGTGAAAAAGAGAACCTTGGGAAACATATTCAAATAACTTGCATGACAATCTTGCAGGCTTCCTATGAGGAAGAATAATATCAAGTTTCCAAAGCCTAGTTATCAAATGCCTAATGTCAAACATTAGGATATCGTGAAAGGAGGGGGTAGGGGAGGTAGTGGAGTAGGTAGGGTGGTAGATAAGGGAGGGGTGGGGGAAATAGGTGAATTGGGTTAGGTGGAGGTTGGGGCAGGGAGAGGAATAGGGTGCAGGTGGGTGGGGGAAGAGGGGGGACAATAGTTAACTTTTTGTATGCAACGTTGGAATAAATCACAAAATTAGATCAAGTGATATATTATTACTAATCAAATCTGTATTCAACAGATTAATCTTCTTAGAGATGGTTAGTTGAAATCGGAGATCAGATTATTTCAGGGTCTCCTTTTGATGGTGGTGTCTTTGTTGATTTCCTTTTCATTCTTTGGGATTTAGGAGTCCATGTAAGGTGCCACAGGGTTGGAATTGGTTGTGGTTGATGCTGTGAAGCTGTGTGGAACGATTCCAGATCTGGATATGTGTCCAGGGTGATATTTAAAGTCTTGCATAGTTCTTTGATGTCTGCAGACGTTCTGGCTTGAAGCTTTTTATCCCCTGCAGTAATGAAGATTCCAAAGGGGAATAACCAGCGGATGCGATGCCCTTTTTGTGTCAAGGCCTCTGTGAAGGGTTTTAAGATTCTTCGCTTTTTCAGCGTTGTGGCTGACAGATCTTGGAATAGTCTTATTTGTGACAAGAAGAAGAAAAGATGGCTGACAGCACTCACAGGCAGGAGCGCCCGTCCAGGTCCGAGGAACCCACTAGGACCATCGAAGACTCAAGCAGTGAAATATACTCCAAACGAATAAATTTATTAAGCCATACAGTAGCAACGTTTCGACCCGGTGCTTGACAAAGACCCACCGGGTCGAAACATTGCTACTGTATGGCTTAATAAATTTATTCGTTTGGAGTATACACCTGGATGGAGCGCTGTCATTTCACTGCTTTAGTCTTATTTGTGAGTCTTCATACGTGACATCTTGTGTTTCTCATGCTTGGCGAATGACAAGGTCTTTCATTCGGTAGTCGAGGAAACGACATACTACATCCCGTGGGGGGTTCCCCCTGTTTGGGTTTTGGACGAAGTGATCTGTGAGCTCTGATCAGTTCGATATCTTTGGGGTCCTCAGTTGTTACGAGTTTACCAAAAATCTCTATAGCAGCTTTAGGTAAAGCGTCGAATGCTACTGATTCTGGTAGTCCCTTGATGCGAATATTATTTCTACGTTCCCGGTTTTCGTGGTCTTAAATCGTGTGGATCTGTGATTCGTGGTCTTTGAGACAGTCTAGTAAGGTATTGGTATGTTGTGACATTAGCGTTTGATTATTCTCAACTGTTTCCAGCCTATGTCCTTGTTGTGATAGGTCCTGTTTTATTTCGGCCAGTTCTTTCCCTATAGGTTCCATCACTTTAGAGAGTATTCTCTTAATAAATGAGCGAGTTACAAGGTTGTCTTTCGCATTACCTCCCAAATCAGAATTGCTCTAAAGGTCTGAATCTGAGTTCTCTTCTATTTGTGAATCTGGGGATTTAATAGAGTCAGATATGGCAGATTGCTTTTTTAGGAATTTATCGACATCAGCTTGAGTTATAGATTTAGAGGATTTTGAGGTTCCTCGCAGGGATTTAACCCCAGATTTCCCCATGGTTAATTGTGTAGGCGTCGGAATGTCTCTTATTGTTTAGCTTCAATGATTTTCCCC
Organism: Ranitomeya imitator; assembly: GCF_032444005.1. NCBI lineage: Eukaryota > Metazoa > Chordata > Amphibia > Anura > Dendrobatidae > Ranitomeya > Ranitomeya imitator. Next base: position 134,124,085 of record NC_091286.1, read on the forward strand.
AGCCAGCAAGTTAGGGAGGTTAATTTGTCATGTTAGATGGTCACACTTCTCGATATCATTAGAGGGGATGTTTATTTTGTCATATCACGAGCTGTGTAGCTCACTGTTGACTATTTCACCTACTTAGCTCAGCAGAAGGAGAGAGTGTGGTTTCCTCCAGGTAGCAGCTATTTTGGTGGGTGTCAGGCCCGCTGTTAGCGAAGATGCGGGGGGTGAGTGGGAGGAAGGGGGGGGGGACAGGTGTAAGAGGCAAGTAGATAAGTCCACTGGGCAGGCACAAGTTATTTTTGGTGGGGTAGAAGCTGTGTGTTTTTTTTCCAGGGACTTCAGGCCACAGCAGGCAGAGTCTGTTAGCTTAGAGCACCTTTAGGGACGTCCCATTAAGATCACAGTAACCTCGGGGGGGCCTATAGTGCTTAATCCCCACGTTCTGCTCACCACTCCAGCTAAATATACTCCCAGGGTGAGGTGGAGTAATCTGCCAGGTATATCCTGATTATCGCAACATAGAGCAAGTCACAGGGGACCGGGTCTGGGTAAGCAGTCTCTGCAATTGGCGCCCCCCCACCGCTCACCTCCGCCGGATGGGCTCCCTCCCCTGGGACACACCCAGCTGCCACAGCTCCAAACGATTCACCGCAGGACGCCTAGAGTTTCCCAGCGATCAGCACTGCTCCTGTCTATCCGTCGAGTCTCACTCCGCCCTCACCTTATACCGGAAGATCAGGCATCCAGCGACTCGGCGGGGGGACAAGCACCGGAGGGCTCAGCAGACAGGAGCGCACCCCCTGGTATTGAGAGCCGCTCCTGCAGCTGTCAGTCCAAGGTCTCAGGTTCGGTACAGCAACGGGGAGAGGGTGGGCGGGGGTCGCCGCCGGTCGTCCGCGCTTCACCTACCATCCTCGGGTTTCCCGCCTTCAGCAGTCGCTGGATCTCCTCCGAGATGAACCGCTGGGTCTCCATTCAGATAGGGGCGAACTTCACCGCAGCTTTGCCCGTCCTGGATGGGAGAAGTGCCGCAGGCCGTGCTCCCCTTTGTTAGGCTCTAGGTGTCTTGTAGGCCTCAGATGTCCCGTTGGGCCGGGAGCACAGATTGGTGGTCAATTTAGTTGATAAATGTCTCTTGGGGCCTAAAGCAGTTGTATGGTGCCTTCTAGTTGTAAAAATGGGCCTGCAAAACTCTCAGATTAGCTGGATTATAAAGATTAGCTGAGGAGCTTGTGGAGTGTGCGTCCTGCTTCTTCAGCTGCTAGCCACGCCCCTCAACGACAGTCTGTCAAGCACTTTTAATTTCTTCTCATATTTTGGTTTCTATTTTGCATGTGAAATTATTTTGGTTCAATAAAAACTGTTTTGTAAGGTGAAGCATTTTTTTCTGATATGTAGATTACTGTTTTCTTAACCCCTTCATGACCCAGCCTATTTTGACCTTAAAGACCTTGCCGTTTTTTGCAATTCTGACCAGTGTCCCTTTATGAGGTAATAACTCAGGAACGCTTCAACGGATCCTAGCGGTTCTGAGATTGTTTTTTCGTGACATATTGGGCTTCATGTTAGTGGTAAATTTAGGTCAATAAATTCTGCGTTTATTTGTGATAAAAACGGAAATTTGGCGAAAATTTTGAAAATTTCGCAATTTTCACATTTTGAATTTTTATTCTGTTAAACCAGAGAGATATGTGACACAAAATAGTTAATAAATAACATTTCCCACATGTTTACTTTACATCAGCACAATTTTGGAAACAAAATTTTTTTTTGTTAGGAAGTTATAAGGGTTAAAATTTGACCAGCGATTTGTCATTTTTACAACGAAATTTACAAAACCATTTTTTTTTTGGGACCACCTCACATTTGAAGTCAGTTTGAGGGGTCTATATGGCTGAAAATACCCAAAAGTGACACCATTCTAAAAACTGCACCCCTCAAGGTACTCAAAACCACATTCAAGAAGTTTATTAACCCTTCAGGTGCTTCACAGCAGCAGAAGCAACATGGAAGGAAAAAATGAACATTTAACTTTTTAGTCACAAAAATTATCTTTTAGCAACAATTTTTTTATTTTCCCAATGGTAAAAGGAGAAACTGAACCACGAAAGTTGTTGTCCAATTTGTCCTGAGTACGCTGATACCTCATATGTGGGGGTAAACCACTGTTTGGGCGCATGGCAGGGCTTGGAAGGGAAGGAGCGCCATTTGACTTTTTGTTATCAAAAATTGGCTCCACTCTTTAGCGGACACCATGTCAAGTTTGGAGAGCACCCGTGTGCCTAAAAATTGGAGCTCCCCCACAAGTGACCCCATTTTGGAAACTAGACGCCCCAAGGAACTTATCTAGATGCATAGTGAGCACTTTGAACCCCCAGGTGTTTCACAAATTGATCCGTAAAAATGAAAAAGTACTTTTTTTTCACAAAAAATTCTTTTAGCCTCAATTTTTTCATTTTCACATGGGCAACAGGATAAAATGGATCCTAAAATGTGTTGGGCAATTTCTCCTGAGTACACCAATACCTCACATGTGGGGGTAAACCACTGTTTGGGCACATGGTAAGGCTCGGAAGGGAAGGAGCGCCATTTGACTTTTTGAATGAAAAATTATTTCCATCGTTAGCGGACACCATGTCGCGTTTGGATAGCTCCTGTGTGCCTAAACATTGGCGCTCCCCCACAAGTGACACCATTTTGGAAACTAGACCCCCCAAGGAACTTATTTAGATGCCTAGTGAGCACTTTAAACCCTCAGGTGCTTCACAAATTGATCTGTAAAAATGAAAAAGTACTTTTTTTTCACAAAAAAAATATTTTCGCCTCAATTTTTTCATTTTCACATGGGCAGTAGGATAAAATGGATCATAAAATTTGTTGGGCAATTTCTCCCGAGTACGCCGATACCTCATATGTGGGGGTAAACCACTGTTTGGGCACTCGGCAGGGCTCGGAAGGGAAGGCGCGCCATTTGACTTTTTGAATGGAAAATTAGCTCCAATTGTTAGCGGACACCATGTCGCGTTTGGAGAGCCCCTGTGTGCCTAAACATTGGAGCTCCCCCACAAGTGACCCCATTTTGGAAACTAGACCCCCCAAGGAACTTATCTAGATGCATATTGAGCACTTTAAACCCCCAGGTGCTTCACAGAAGTTTATAACGCAGAGCCATGAAAATAAAAAATTTCTTTCCTCAAAAATGATTTTTTAGCCTGGAATTTCCTATTTTGCCAAGGATAATAGGAGAAATTGGACCCCAAATATTGTTGTCCAGTTTGTCCTGAGTACGCTGATACCCCATATGTGGGGGTAAACCACTGTTTGGGCGCACGGCAGGGCTCGGAAGGGATGGCACGCCATTTGGCTTTTTAAATGGAAAATTAGCTCCAATCATTAGCGGACACCATGTCACGTTTGGAGAGCCCCTGTGTGCCTAAACATTGGCGATCCCCCAGAAATGACCCCATTTTGGAAACTAGACCCCCAAAGGAACTAATCTAGATGTGTGGTGAGGACTTTGAACCCCCAAGTGCTTCACAGAAGTTTATAACGCAGAGCCATGAAAATAAAATAAAAAAAATATTTTCTCAAAAATGATCTTTTAGCCTGCAATTTTTTATTTTCCCAAGGGTAACAGGAGAAATTTGACCCCAAAAGTTGTTGTCCAGTTTCTCCTGAGTACGCTGATACCCCATGTGTGGGGGTAAATCACTGTTTGGGCACACGTCGGGGCTCAGAAGGGAAGTAGTGACTTTTGAAATGCAGACTTTGATGGAATGGTCTGCGGGCGTCACATTGCGTTTGCAGAGCCCCTGGTGTGCCTAAACAGTAGAAACCCCCCACAAGTGACCACATTTTAGAAACTAGACCCCCCAAGGAACTTATCTAGATATGTGGTGAGCACTTTGAACCCCCAAGTGCTTCACAGACGTTTACAACGCAGAGCCGTGAAAATAAAAAATCATTTTTCTTTCCTCAAAAATGATGTTTTAGCAAGCATTTTTTTAGATTCACAAGGGTAACAGGAGAAATTGGACCCCAGTAATTGTTGCGCAGTTTATCCTGAGTACACTGATACCCCATATGTGGGGGTAAACCACTGTTTGGGCACACGTCGGGGCTCGGAAGTGAGGGAGCACCATTTGACTTTTTGAATACGAGATTGGCTGGAATCAATGGTGGCGCCATGTTGCGTTTGGAGACCCCTGATGTGCCTAAACAGTGGTAACCCCTCAATTCTACCTCCAACACTAACCCCAACACACCCCTAACCCTAATCCCAACTGTAGCCATAACCCTAATCACAACCCTAACCACAACCCTAATTCCAACCCTAACCCTAAGGCTATGTGCCCACGTTGCGGATTTGTGTGAGATATTTCCGCACCATTTTTGAAAAATCCGCGGGTAAAAGGCACTGCGTTTTACCTGCGGATTTTCCGCGGATTTCCAGTGTTTTTTGTGCGGATTTCACCTGCGGATTCCTATTGAGGAACAGGTGTAAAACGCCGCGGAATCCGCACAAAGAATTGACATGCTGCGGAAAATACAACGCAGCGTTTCCGTGCGGTATTTTCTGCACCATGGGCACAGCGGATTTGGTTTTTCATATGTTTGCATGGTACTGTAAACCTGATGGAATACTGCTGCGAATCCGCAGCGGCCAATCCGCAGCCAAATCCGCACCGTGTGCACATAGCCTAATTCTAAAGGTATGTGCACACGATGCGGAAAACGCTGCAGTCCGCAGCAGTTTCCCATGAGTTTACAGTTCAATGTAGACCTATGGGAAACAAAAATCGCTGTACACATGCTGCGGAAAAACTGCACGGAAACGCAGCAGTTTACATTCCGCAGCATGTCACTTCTTTGTGCGGATTCCGTAGCGGTTTTACAACTGCTCAAATAGAAAATCGCAATTGTAAAACCGCAGTGAAATGCGCAGAAAAAAACGCGGTAAATCCGCCATAAATCCGCAGCGGTTTAGCACTGCGGATTTATCAAATCCGCAGCGGAAAAATCCGCAGAGGACCAGAATACGTGTGCACATACCGAAACCCTAGCCCTAACCCTAGCCCTACCCCTAACCCTAGCCCTAACCCTACCCCTAACCCTAACCCTATTCTAACATTAGTGGAAAAAAAAATTTATTTATTTTTTTATTGTCCCTACCTATGGGGGTGACAAAGGGGGGGGGGTCATTTATTATTTTTTTTATTTTGATCACTGAGATAGATTATATCTCCGTGATCAAAATGCACTTTGGAACGAATCTGCCGGCCGGCAGATTCGGCGGGCGCACTGCGCATGCGCCCGCCATTTTGGAAGATGGCGGCGCCCAGGGTGAAGACGGACGGGACCCCGGCAGGATCGGTAAGTATGATGGGGTGGGGTGGGTCCACGGGGGGGGATCGGAGCACGGGGGGGAATCGGAGCGCGGCAGGCGTGGAACGGAGCACGGGGGGCGTGGAACGGAGCACGGGGGGGCTGGAACGGAGCACGGGGCGGTGGAACGGAGCACGGGGGGGTGGATCGGAATGCAGGGGGGGTGATTGGAGCACGGGGGGGTGATTGGAGCACGGGGGGAGCGGACAAGAGCACGGGGGGGAGCGGAGCACTGGATGGAGGGGAGCCGGAGCAGTGTACCGGCCAGATCGGGGGGCTGGGGGGGCGATGGGTGGGGTGGGGGCACATTAGTATTTCCAGCCATGGCCGATGATATTGCAGCATCGGCCATGGCTGGATTGTAATATTTCACCCGTTATAATAGGTGAAATATTACAAATCGCTCTGATTGGCAGTTTCACTTTCAACAGCCAATCAGAGCGATCGTAGCCACGAGGGGGTGAAGCCACCCCCCCTGGGCTAAACTACCACTCCCCCTGTCCCTGCAGATCGGGTGAAATGGGAGTTAACCCTTTCACCGGATCTGCAGGGACGCGATCTTTCCATGACGCCACATAGGCGTCATGGGTCGGATTGGCACCGACTTTAATGACGCCTATGTGGCGTCAAAGGTCGGGAAGGGGTTAATGTCATCAGTATATTTCCTGTATCTTATAATAATGATGATGCTCCATGGAAACTATATGTACTACAGAAAAACTATATTCATGTTTGTACTTTTCTGAATCATCTTTTTGTACTGATTTCAAAGTCACCTGCGATGATTACAAAAAAATTTTTTGTAGACCTGTGATATAGTTCCTGTCAGAATATGTGAAGGTGGGATGTTGATTCAGATATTTTCATTTAACCAAGTGTACAGTGCCTTGAAAATAGTTTTCATATCTCATGAACTTCTCCACATTTGTTTTTCTCTTTACACCAACAAACTTAAATGTATTTTATTGGGACTTTGTGATATACCAACACAAAGTAGAAAGTATTTGTGAATTGTAAAGGAAATAATACAGGGTTTTCTAAATATTTTAAAAATATAAATCTGTAAATTGTGACTTGCATTTTTATTTAGACCCACCTGAGTCCATACTTTGACCACCTTTGAGACCACCTTTCACTGCAATTACTGCTGAATTTTTTTTATATTTCAATGCCCAGATAAAATATACTAACCAGTGCACACTTTGTGGCAATAAATGATAGGCCCAAATGCTGAGAAAAGTGTATGATGGAAAAACTGAGAACTGTTAGATTAGTGAGATGATGTGGAAGGCCTGCCTAAATTATAGGCCAGAAAGCTTAACCTCTGCTGTGGGTAAAATCCTGGAGGGCATTCTAAGGGATGCTATACTGGAGTATCTGAAGAAGAATAACCTCATGACCCAGTATCAGCATGGGTTTACTAGGGACCGTTCATGTCAGACTAATCTTATCAGCTTCTATGGAGAGGTAAGTTCCGGACTGGACCAAGGGAACCCAGTGGACGTAGTGTATATGGACTTTTCAAAAGGTTTTGATACGGTGCGACACAAAAGGTTGATACATAAAATGAGAATAATGGGGATAGGGGAAAATATATGTAAGTGGGTTAAGAGCTGACTCAGGGATAGGAAACAAAGGGTGGTTATTAATGGAGCACACTCGGACTGGGTCGCGGTTAGCAGTGGGGTGCCACAGGGGTCAGTATTGGGCCCTCTTCTTTTTAACATATTTATTAATGACCTTGTAGGGGGCATTCAGAACAGAATTTCAATATTTGCAGATGACACTAAACTCTACAGGGTAATCAATACAGAGGAGGACAATTTTATATTACAGGATGATTTATGTAAACTAGAAGCTTGGGCTGATAAATGGCAAATGAGCTTTAATGGGGATAAATGTAAGGTCATGCACTTGGGTAGAAGTAATAAGATGTATAACTATGCGCTTAATTCTAAAACTCTGGGCAAAACTGTCAATGAAAAAGATCTGGGTGGATGACAAACTCAGATTTAGTGGCCAGCGTCAGGCAGCTGCTACAAAGGCAAATAAAGTAATGGGATGCATTAAAAGAGGCATAGATGCACATGAGGAGAACATAATTTTACCTCTATACAAGTCACTAGTTCGACCACACTTAGAATACTGTGTACAGTTCTGGTCTCTGGTGTATAAGAAAGACATAGCTGAACTAGAGCGGGTGCAGAGAAGAGCCACCAAGGTTATTAGAGGACTGGGGGGTCTGCAATACCAAGATAGGTTATTACACTTGGGGCTATTTAGTTTGGAAAAACGAAGACTAAGAGGTGATCTTATTTTAATGTATAAATATATAAGGGGACAGTACAAAGACCTTTCTGATGATCTTTTTAATCATAGACCTGAGACAGGGACAAGGGGGCATCCTCTACGTCTGGAGGAAAGAAGGTTTAGGCATAATAACAGACGTGGATTCTTTACTGTAAGAGCAGTGAGACTATGGAACTCTCTGCCGTATGATGTTGTAACGAGTGATTCATTACTTAAATTTAAGAGGGGATGCGATACCTTTCTTGGAAAGTATAATGTTGCAGGGTATATATACTAGATTCCTTGATAGGGCATTGATCCAGGGAACTAGTCTGATTGCCGTATGTGGAGTCGGGAAGGAATTTTTTTCCCCAATATGGAGCTTACTCTTTGCCACATGGGTTTTTTTTGCCTTCCTCTGGATCAATATGTTAGGTTAGGCTATGGGTTGAACTAGATGGACTTAGTCTTCCTTCAACCTTAATAACTATGTAAAGAGTTTATAAGAAACACACAAAGCTGTGGTTGCTAAGAATGTGATTGTATGTGGTAGTTCATTATAGAGAAATGAGAGCATGAGAAAGGTCTTAGAGGGAAGGGGGAGGTTTGGATTATGGTTAGTGATGGGCGAATATACTCGTTACTCAAGATTTCCCAAGATTTAGTTTTTCTTGCCGCAGCTGAATGATTTACATCTGATAGCCAGCATAAGTACATGTGGGGATTCCCTAGCAACCAGGCAACCCCCACATGTACTTATGCTGGCTAACAGAGGTAAATCATTCAACTGCTGCAATAAAAACTAAATTTCCGAGCACTAAAAAATACTCGGAGGTCACCCGAATATGCTCGGGAAATCTCGAGTAACGAGTATATTCGTTCATCACTAATTATGGTGCATGTTCATCTTAGATCATCAGCAGAAAGGAGAGCTCCTTAGACAGGTGAGGAAGGAAGAGTAGGGTGGTGCAGCATAGTGGAGAGCTTTGATTGTGAGCAAGATAATTTTATATTGTATTCTGTAGCAAATGGGCAACAAGGACATTGCCTGTCACAGTTTGGAGGCAACAGTACAAGAAATAGGAGTCTGGCTACAATATTCAGGATAGAGTGGAGAGGATGGAGTTTAGTGAATGGAAGACCAATTGGTAGTGAGTCGTAGTATTCAAGATGAGAGAGCATGAGCTGAGGGTCTGATTTTCTTTCAGTGTGAAAGGTTAGAAAAGGTAAGATTGTGGAGATGTTTTTGAACTGCAGGTGACATGAAATTCATTAAATTAACCCCATATTTGCTGATTTCGGTTGTTAAATACATTGGCTTTGTCTTTTAAATGTGTTTTTAAAAGTTATCATTTCTATGTGATGTATTACTACTTTTACACTAAGATTTCAAAATCAGATGTACTGCAATCAAACCAACTAATCTTAATTTCTTGAATGATTTTTCTTTAATTCTTGTTGACTGTTCATGAACCAAAATAATTAGTGTTTGAACCCTGAAGGGATCTCTAATGCTGTCTTGATAAATTTATGGACATTAGCAACTTTTAAGTGTTTTTTTTTCTTTCAGCAAAGATGTCAAGGAAGTTGAGCCTACCTACAGAATTAAAGCCTGAACTAGGTAAGATGTGGCTACTGTGGAACTGTTGAGATCTCTTCCCGATGTAAGTCATGTGTAGGGTGTCGATTTATAAGAGCTGTTATACAGTTAACCTCAGCTGTAACCCGCGCAATCTGAGCAAGCATCTCATAGCAAGTCATTAGACATAAGAGTATTCCTGTGCTATTGTCATGCACAGTGTGGGAAAGACTAAAGGTACCTTCACATTAAGCGACGCTGCAGCGATACCGACAACGATCCGGATCGCTGCAGCGTCGCTGTTTGGTCGCTGGAGAGCTGTCACACAGACCGCTCTCCAGCGACCAACGATGTCGGTAACCAGGGTAAACATCGGGTAACTAAGCGCAGGGCCGCGCTTAGTAACCCGATGTTTACCCTGGTTACCATCCTAAAAGTAAAAAAAACAAACAGTATATACTTACCTACAGCCGTCTGTCCTCCAGCGCTGTGCTCTGCTCTCCTCCTGTACTGTCTGTGTGAGCACAGCGGCCGGAAAGCAGAGCGGTGACGTCACCACTCTGCTTTCCGGCTGACCGACGCTCACAGCCAGTACAGGAGGAGAGCAGAGCACAGCGCTGGAGGACAGACGGCTGTAGGTAAGTATGTACTGTTTGTTTTTTTTTTACTTTTAGGATGGTAACCAGGGTAAACATCGGGTTACTAAGCGCGGCCCTGCGCTTAGTTACCCGATGTTTACCCTGGTTACCAGTGAAGACATCGCTGGATCGGTGTCACACACGCCGATCCAGCGATGTCAGCAGGAGTCCAGCGACGAAATAAAGTTCTGGACTTTATTCAGCGACCAACGATCTCCCAGCAGGGGCCTGATCGTTGGTCGCTGTCACACATAACGATTTCATTAACGATATCGTTGCTACGTCACAAAAAGCAACGATATCGTTAACAATATCGTTATGTGTGAAGGTACCTTAAGTGCTACATGAAGGGATGAGGGGAAGGAAGCCCAGACACTAGGGAAAAGTTAGACAAGGAGAATGAACTTAGCTTGAGCATACTCAGAGAGGCAACACCAAAACGGCTCCAGAGAGGAAGTTAGCCGATGTCTATAGCTCCAAGCCTTCACAAGGTAAAAATGTGAATATCACCGGTGACTCTCTGCAGCAGACTGGGGATTTATTTAACACCCAGGTCCTGGTGTGTCAACTAGAACCGGAGGAGGGTTGCTGCTTGTTCCAAGTCAGAAGGATTAAGGAAGCATCTGTAAAGCCAGACACACAGATCTTCTGCAGCCAGATGCAGAGCTGCAGTCTGTTGCATCAGACACACCCGTGACATGGTATGCCATTGCAGGCTACTGATAAGTTTTTATGGCAGCTGGGGCCCTACTGATGACCACTGCATACAGACAGACTGGTAGAGCTTCATAGGAAATTGGTAAATTTATAATACACTATTTGATCTGCGAACAGTGTCCTTTAAGAGAAACTTAAGATTGCGTCATAATTTAAACAAGTCCCTCACTTACTGAAATAAAAAAAATGGAATTGCTTCATTCAATCATTTAAATATAATATCTTATTGGTGTACAAAAATAACTGGTATAATTGCCATTTTTCTGTCACCTGCTCCCCAGAGAAATAGAATTAAAGACCATTATAGTCATATGTATCTGAATATTGTGGCAGTTAAAAAACAAACTTCATCCCTCATTAAATTAAATAAACTTTCACACAGGTCCATTAACAGAAACGTTTGAAAAAATAGAAATTGACCTGTGAAATGGTTACCACACATTGAACATTATAAAAACAGAATTATGTTTGCACCCCAGAATGGTACCAATAAAAGCTAACAGCTCATCCCTCCTTTGACAGAAAATTGTGCACATATCCTGTTAGACCAGGTCATATGGTCAATATCTACTGTGCATTGAATGGTTGGCAGCAAGACATTGAGCAATGAGGCTGATTGTATTCACAACATACAACTCTGATTCAGTGTGATTCTTTCATGGGTGCCACATTACTGAGTGGAAGAAAGGCCTGGCAATCTATTAACGTTTTATGTCAAGAATACTTCATGAAGAGTACAACTAAAGCATTCCGTATAGTGCTGAAAGATGAGCCCCTAGATCTGAAGACAGTCTATAAGCTATTGGGGAGGAGCCAATGGTCAACCTAAGTGTTAACCTCATGACGTCCCAGAATCAAAGCCACAAGGATGTCTTGCTGATGAGGTTTGGTCAAAAGGGAAGATCAAAACTGCAGAGATATCGTAAAGTAAATGGACAGAACTGGAATCTACTTACTCTGAATTGGCCAAAAAAGATGCACTCAATCAGGTCTTTTCCAGTCAAATGAACATTTGGGCTACTATTCTGGCAATGATAGCCGCTTTTATTTTCAACAGAAGATTTCATTGCACTGTTTTAAAGTACAATTCAGACAGTGATGGCCATCTCAATATGGCTACCAGGAGTTGCAATCCATGTTACAAGTATACAAGTCTACACATCCAAAATGGATGCTGAGGAGGAGGATGTTGAACTATTCTACAATCAAGTTCAGGAGGAAATAGACAAGATGCCACAACAAGACTTGTTCATAATCATGGGAGATTGAAATGCCAAAGTGGGCCACAGTAGACATGGAACCGTTGTTGAAAACTTAAAACTTGAACTAGGCTGGCGAAAGATTAATTGACTTTTGCATGAAAAACCAACTGTCCTTCATGATTACTTTGTTCCAAAATCACACTGGGACTCTGCACATGGACAAAACCGAATGGGATCTTTAAGAATCTGATTGAGTAAATAAGAGGAGGTAGTTGATCATTACCATGAAAACAAGGCCAGGAACTGACTGTGGAATTGATCATGATTTTTTTTACATTAAAGATTAGTCAGGGTGCTCAAAAGGATTAGACAACAGACCGTTTACAACTTTGATTTGACAAACATACCTGAACAACTGTTTTACATCACTGGATATGGATGAAAGAAATTCTAAGGAATTATGAGGCAATTTGCATGTTAGTTTTCCCAGAGGAGCATTGCATGACAAATAAGCCTACTTACCTTGACACGCCAGAGCTGGTATGTCACTCTCCACAAGGAGAAATGTTACCCCTTAGACCCCAGTTCAGAGTCTCTCACCTAGACAAATCAGTTCTCATACTTTGCATTGGCAAGGGTCATGCTTTGTGTTCTTTAGTATTTATATATCCTAAATATGTTTTGTTTTGTTTTCATTTTTTTTCCAAATAGTGATTAATTAGGTCTTTTAATCGTAGATGTCAGAGACAACTCCTTCAGTCGTTCCCGGAGTTCCAGTGTGACCAGCATAGACAAAGAGTCACGGGAAGCAATATCTGCTCTTCATTTTTGTGAGACATTTACAAGAAAGCCTGACATATCGACATCACCTTGCTTATGGGTTGGAACTACCTTGGGGACTGTGTTAGTTATTGTACTAAACCTGCCACCAGGAAGAGACCAGAGACTTCTTCAGCCTGTTATTGTATCTCCAAGTGGTAGGTACAAAATCAAGTGAATAAATTCCTTAGGCTACGTTCACATTAGCGTTGCGCGCCGCTGCGTCGGCGACGCAATGCACGACGCACAAAAAAACGCGCGCAAACGCATGCAAAAACGCTGCGTTTTGCGACGCGTGCGTCGTTTTTTGACGAAAATCGGACGCACGAAAAATGCAACTTGTTGCATTTTCTTGCGTCCGACGCTAGCGTCGGAAACGACGCACGTGTCGGAAAACGCAACAAAAAAAACGCACGCGTCCCCCATGTTAAACATAAAGGCGCGTCGCCGCTGCGTCGCCGCTGCGTCGCCAACGCAACAGCGACGCACATTAGCGGAACGCTAATGTGAACGTAGCCTTAGGTGTTCTTAGAGGAGACTCAACAGGATTGATGCGGTATTTTTATCTTTGTGAAACTTGGCATTTTTATGTCATCACTTTTATCATTGCCTCAACTGCAGAGTAAAAAATAATGCATTATTTTCTAAAATAAAGTAAATAAAATGATTTTTCGTCTTCGTGTTTTGGGGTCTACAAGAGACTATAAGTGATTTTTTTTTTTACTTTTTTTTTTTCTTCACAGGAACAATACTAAGGCTAAAGGGTGCAATTTTAAGAATGGCATTTCTGGACTCATTAGGAGCTATAATCCCTCCGGCATATGAAGCTTGGAGGGAACCAAATGCACCTGAAGATAAGGATGACAAGGAGCGGTTGAAAAAAAGGAGGCCAGTTTCAGTGTCACCGTCTTCGTCTCAGGAAATCAGTGAAAACCAATATGCAGTAATATGTTCAGAAAAACAGGCGAAGGTGATCTCGCTGCCCTCCCAGAACTGCATTTATAAACACAATATTACAGAGACTTCTTTTGTCCTTCGTGGAGATATAGTGTCAATGAGTAATAGTACCTGCCTTGCATGTTTCTGTGCCAATGGACACATTATGACATTTAGGTAAGAAATTTTTAGCAACAAATTCTAACACATATATTCTATTTATTCTTTTATTACAATAATACATGGGAACTGGAGCGCAAGAAGAAGAAAACTGTGGGACACTTGTAGAGAGCTGGACCAGCTCTGTACATAACTTCCTCCCGCAGTGGAGCTGCATTGTGTTTGCAAAGAAGTGACTTTCAACTTTGCCCAATGTTCATGGAAAATACAGGGAAAACCAGTAATTTTTTTTCTCTTGAGTGGTAAAAGCCAGCACGTGGAGACAACGTTTGGTCTGTTCTATAGGGGGCTTTCTTTCATCTACAACACTGATGAAAGCGATTGCTCACACTTAATACATTTTTTTGTAACAATTTGTTTAGATTTAACAAGATTCCCACCATTTTATTAATGCCTTCACAACATAGCCTTCTTTGCTTTGACTTTTTAAATATAACTAGAATTTAAGGGGTCTAGATAACTATGTAAAAGAGACAATACTACTAATATTCTTGACTAGGTTGAAAACTGATATAGAAAAATAACTACAGGGAATGTACTTTTCAGAGAGATGGATACAGAAACTCAATAGAAGCTGGGTAGACCAGGTGAGAAGGACAAGAAGGTGACGTACTGAAGAAAAGGGTGATATACGATACTTAAAGTAAACATTATATTTACAGAATATGGTGAGGGAAAGAAGATCAATGAAGGTGTTACGTTTGAAAGCGAGGGGGTAATTATAAAGTGTAAGCTTTTAACAAAATTAAAGATTTTTGCTAACTGGGTCAACACTGATAAGAAACATAAGGTTATGGTTGCTGAGTTTACTAGGACAAGAGACTATTTTTTGGAAAGTTCAGCCTTCCACAGCAGTTCAAGGACAACTCCAGTAGATGGAAAAGATGTTGAGTTACTGAGCAGTTTGATGAAGTTAACCTCAGTGGCTTATATATGGAGATTATGCAACCCTGCAGAACAGTTCTGTTCTAGACCAAATTCCATTTATCTTGGAAAGGAATGATTCTCTTCTCCAAATATGATAACCCCTTAACCTCTTCCCAACCTGTGACACAGCGTATGCATCATGAAAGTCGGTGCCAATCCGACCTGTGACGCATATGCTGTGTCACAGAATGATTGCGTTCTTGCAGGCCGGGTGAAAGGGTTAACTCCAATTTCACCCGACCTACAGGAACAGGGGGAGTGGTACTTCTGCCCAGGGGCTACGATCGCTTTGATTGGCTGTTGAAAGTGAGACAGCCAATCAGAGCAATTTGTAATATTTCACCAATGAAACGTGGTGAAATATTACAATCCAGCCATGGTCGATGCTGCAGTATCATCGGCCACGGCTGGAGACCCTGATCTGACACTGCGACCGACTGACAGGGGCGATCTGCTGCCGCCGTTAGTCTTTCCTACCTCTCCGTTATGTCCTCTGCGCCATCCCTCGGCCCCCCTGTCCTGCCGGCGCCTCCCCACCCCCCGCTGTCCGATCCCACCCCCCTTACCTCCGAAGTCCCTCCCGGTATCCATCCAGCTTGTAGCATGGGCACTGCCATCTTCCAAAATGACGGGCACATGCGCAGTGTGCCTGCCCAATATGCCGGCCGGCAGATTTGTTCATTCATTTTGATCACTGGGATAGATTTTGTCACAGTGATCAGCATAAAAAAATAGTAAATAGCCCCCCCCCCCCCCCGCCCCTTTATCAACCCCATAGAGAACAGCATAAAATTAAGAAAATATATTTATTTTTATTTTTCCACTAGGGTTAGGGTTGGAATTAGGGTATGTGCACACGGTGCGGATTTGGCTGCAGATCCGCAGCGGATTGGCCGCTGCGGATTGGCAGCAGTTTTCCATGCATTGTACAGTACCATGTAAACCTATCGAAAACCAAATCTGCTGTGCCCATGGTGCGGAAAACACCATTCGGAAACGCTGAGTTGTATTTTCCGCAGCATGTCAATTCTTTTGCAGATTCCGCTGCGTTTTACACCTGCTCCTCAATAGGAATCCGCAGGTGTAAAACCACAGGAAATCCGCAGATAAAATGCAGTGTGTTTTACCTGCGGATTTTTCAAAAACGATGCAGAAAAATCTGCACACAAATCCGCAACGTGGGCACATAGCCTTAGGGTTAGAATTAGAGTTAGGGTTGGGATTAGAGTTGGGGTTGGAATTAGGGTTAAGGTTAGGGGTGTGTTGGGGTTAGGGCTAGGATTGTGGTTATGGTTAGGGTTGGGATTAGGGTTAGGGGTGTGTTGGGGTTAGGGCTAGGCTTGTGGTTAGGGTTATGGTTAGAATTGGGATTAGGGTTAGGGCTGTGTTGGGGGTAGAATTTGAGGGGTTTCCACTGTTTGGGCACATCAGGGGTCCCAAACGCGACATGGCGACACCATTGATTTCAGCCAATCTTGTGTTCAAAATGTCAAATTGTGCTCCCTCCCTTCTGAGCCCTGACGCGTGCCCAAACAGTGGTTTACCCAAACATCTGGGGC
Source organism: Ranitomeya imitator (assembly GCF_032444005.1). Taxonomy (NCBI): domain Eukaryota; kingdom Metazoa; phylum Chordata; class Amphibia; order Anura; family Dendrobatidae; genus Ranitomeya; species Ranitomeya imitator. The sequence goes on from NC_091286.1 coordinate 134,140,304, forward strand.
ATAAGCATACTCCGGAAAAATTGCAGAAGAACTTTGGGGGTCTAATTTCTCTTGTTACACTAGGGAAAATAAAAAATTGGGGGCTAAAAATGTATTTTTGTGAGGGAAAAATGATTTTTTATTTTCACTGCTCTACGTTATAAAATTCTGTGAAGCACTTGGGAGCTCAAAGTGCTCACCACACATCGAGATAAGTTCCTTGTGGGGTCTATTTTCCAAAATGGGGTCACTTGTGGGGGGGTTGCTACTGTTTAGGCACATCAGGGGCTCTCCAAATGTAAAATGACACCCGCAGACCATTCCATCAAAGTCTGCATTTCAAAACGTCACTACTTCCTTTCCGAGCCTCGACGTGTGCCCAAACAGTGGTTTACCTCCACATATGGGGTATCAGTGTACTCAGGACAAACTGGACAACAATTTTTGGTCCAATGTCTCCTGTTACCCTTGAGAAAATAAAAAAAATTGCGGACTAAAAATCATTTTTTAGGAAAAAAAAAGATTTTTTTATTTTCACGGCTCTGCGTTATAAACTTCTGTGAAGCACTTGGGGGTAAATAGTGCTCACCACACATCTAGATTAGTTCCTTGGGAGGTCTAGTTTCCAAAATGGGGTCACTTGTGGGGGAGCTCCAATGTTTAGGCACACAGGGGCTCTCCAAACGCGACATGGTGTCTGCTGACGATTGGAGCTAATTTTTCATTTAAAAAGTCAAATGGCGCTCCTTCCCTTCCGAGCCTTGCTGTGCGTCCAAACAGTGGTTTATCCCCACATATCAGGTATCGGTGTACTCAGGCAAAATTGCCCAACAAATTTTAGGATCCATTTTATTCTGTTGTCCATGTGAAAATGAAAAAATTGAGGCTAAAAGAATTTTTTTTGTGAAAAAAAGAAGTATTTTCATTTTTACGGATCAATTTGTGAAGTACCTGGGGGTTCAAAGTGCTCACTATGCATCTAGATAAGTTCCTTGGTGGGGTCTAGTTTCCAAAATGTGGTCACTTGAGGGGGAGCTCCAATCTTTAGGCACACAGCGGCTCTCCAAACGCGACATGGTGTCCGCTGAAGATTGGAGCCAATTTTTAATTAAAAAAATCAAATAACGCTCCTTCCCTTCCGAACCCTGCCGTGCGCCCAAACAGTGGTTCCCCCGCACATATGTGGTATCGGAATACTCAGGACAAATTGGATAATAACTTTCGTGGTCCATTTTCTCCTTTTACCCTTCGGAAAATAAAAAAATTGTTACTAAAAGATCATTTTTGTGACTAAAAAGTTAAATGTTTATTTTTTCCTTCCATGTTGCTTCTGCTGCTGTGAAACACCTGAAGGGTTAATAAAGTTCTTGAATGTGGTTTTGAGCACCTTGAGGGGTGCAGTTTTTAGAATGGTGTCACTTTTGGGCATTTTCAGCCATACAGACCCATCAAGCTGACTTCAAATGTGAAGTGTTCCCTAAAAAAATGGTTTTGTAAATTTTGTTGTAAAAATGAGAAATCGCTGGACAAATTTTAACCCTTAACTTCCTAGCAAAAAACTAAATTTTTTTCCAAAATTGTGCTGATGTAAAGTAGACATGTGGGAAATGTAATTTATTAACTATATTGTGTCACATAACTCTCTGGTTTAACAGAATAAAAATTCAAAATTTGCGAAATTTTCAAAATTTTCGCTAAATTTCCGATTTTCTCACAAATAAACGCAAAAATTATCTACCTAAATTTACTACTAACATGAAGCCCACTATGTCACAAAGAAATAACCTCAGAATCGCTAGGATCCGTTGAAGCGTTCCGGAGTTATTACCTCATAAAGAGACAGTGGTCAGAATTGCAAAAAATGGCCAGGTCATTAAGGTCAAAATAGGCTGGGTCATGAAGGGATTAACGTCCAATGCCAGACAGAGTCCGTCATTGGACACCTCCCCCTGTTTGGTACGGGCTCTGGCGATGAGCCCACACCTTTTCCAGCACATGACAGCTGATCTGATCAGCTGACATGTGCCCGGAACAGCCACGGGTGGAATCGTGATTAACCCACAGCTGTTAACATGTTAAATGCAGTTGTCAAACGCTGATGCATGTAACATGTACGGACAGGAAGTGCATCATTACCTCCTCCCATCGGCACCCGTGTTACATGACCATGGTCGCCGATTGGTTGGTATGACATAACGGGGTCATCAGGAGACCCCTGTGGTTGTCATTGCTGGATCGCTATAAGTGCCGCCTGGTGGTGCTCATAGCAAGTGAGCATATCTGCGATCGGACAACTGCAGCTTCTAGTCTCCCATGGAGACCATTGAAGGGATTTAAAAGTTAAAAAAAAGTTTTTCAAAATAAAAAAAATATATACATATAAAAGTTCAAATCACACCCCTTTTGCCCCATTCAAAATAAAACAATAAAAAGTCAAATATACACATGTTTGGTATCGCCGCATTGAGAATGGCCTGATCTATCAATATATAAAAAGAATTAATCCAATTGGTAAACAGCGTAGCGAGAGAAAAAAATCGAAACTCCAGAATTATGTTTTATTGTCGCTGCAACATTGCAGTAAAATGCAAGAACGGGTGAGCAAAAGATCGTATCTACATCAAAATGGTAACAATAAAAATGTCAGCTCAGCGTGCAGAAAATAAGCCCTCAGCCCCAGATCCTGAAAAATGGAGACGCTACGTGGTCTTGGAAAATGGCAACTTTTTTTTTTTTTACAAACTTTTGAATTTTTTTCACCACTTAGATAAAAAAGGACTTAGACATACTTGGTGTCTGAGTTCATAATGACCTTGAGAATCATAATGGTAGGTCAGTTTTAGCACTTAGTGAACCTAGTGAAAAAGCCAAACAAAAAACCAGTGTGGGATTTTTTTGCAATTTCACCTCACTTGGATTTTTTTTTCCCGTTTTTTTGTTACGACATGGTAAAACGAACGGTGTCGTTCAAAAGTACAACTACTCCCACCAAAAAAACAAGCACTCACATGGCCATTTTGACCAAAAAATAAAAAAGTTATCGCTCTGGGAGGAATTTCCCTGGTCGTTAAGGGGTTAATCTAGAGCTGTGTTTGCCAAAGTCCAGTCCTCACGGACCCAAACAGGTCATGTTTTCAGAATTTCCTTAGTATTGCACAGGTGATGGAAGTATCAGGAGTTTCCTCACTTGGGCAGCACTATGGAAATCCTGAATACATGACCTGTTGGGTCCGTGAGGACTGGAGTTTGGGAAATACTGATCTAGAGTAATGTAGTTAAATGGAAAACAACAAATGGGGAACAATCAATTTGAGAAAATACAAATAAATATGGAAAAATGAGTTTCATTAAGTCAATTATATAAGGAGGCCGCCTTTTAAAGGGGTGGTCCGAATTAATTTTGATGCTATCTCCCTATCTATTTAGTCCCATAATCTGTTATTTTCTTATATACTTAAAAAATTCCCTGCCATTGCCCAATTACACTTCAGGTATTGTATATTTATTTTCTTTTTCCTGTCTAATGACTATTCAGTTGAGTATCACCAGTGCATGCTGGGATACGCAAATAAAGCGTCATCATCCCTGAAACTAAAGGTACCTTCACACTAAGCGAGGTCGCTAGCGAGATCGCTGCTGAGTCACAAGTTTTGTGACGCAACAGCGACCTCAGTAGCGATCTCGCTATGTTTGACACGTAGCAGCGACCAGGCCCCTGCTGTGAGATCGCTGGTCGTGTCGGAATGGCCTGGACCTTTTTTTGATCGTTGAGGTCCCGCTGGGTAGCACACATCGCTGTGTTTGACACCTTACCAACGACCTCGTTGATGACTCAGACACCGACACACAGGCGTGCATTTGCGTTGCCTTTTCCGCACCCCTCCGCTCCGATTGGTGGTCGCTACTGCGTTCTGATTGGCGGTCATGCCTTCAATAGAAGGCGACATAGTAGCGCTTCCATCCTAGGTGTCAGAAGAACCGTTGAAGAATAGATAAATCGAAGAGGAGTCGCAGGCCGGAGAACTCTACAACGACCTGCAAACCACCACGCGGTCAGGAACAAAGGACGGAAGGGCTATTGTGTCGCCTCATAAGGCAAAGGCTGCCACCAATCAGAACGCAGTAGCGACCACCAATCGGAACTGAATGGGCGCGGAAAAGGCAACGCAAATGCACGCCTGTGTGACTACAACGTCACACAGGACGTCCCTCATCGAGGTCTGAATCGTCATAATAGCTGCCATGTGACAGGGTCACAACGACCAACGACATCGTTGTACAGGTCGCCGCATCGCTGCTGTGTCGTTGGGAAGATCTCACTGTTTGACATCTCACCAGCGACCACATAGCGACGCAGCAACGATGCCTGACAGGTCGTATCATTGTCGGGATCGCTTTAGCGTCGCTAAGTGTGACGGGGCCTTAAGAGTCAACAGTGATGGTTGTTTCAGTGGCTGCGCTGTCCCTGCGGGGTCTCCCCTTTACACAGCGCTGTCACCGCTCTGTTGTTAGCTTATGAATAGTAATAAGCCAGAAAGGGGAGTAGATCTTAAAGGGAACCTGTCACCCCGAAAATCGCGGGTGAGGTAAGCCCACCGGCATCAGGGGCTTATCTGCAGCATTCTGTAATTCTGTAGATAAGCCCCCAATGTTACCTGAAAAAGGAGAAAAAGACGTTAGATTATACTCACCCAGGGGCGGTCCCGCTGCTGGTCAGGTCGGATGGGCGTCTCTGGTCCGCTGCGGCACCTCCCATCTTCATTACAAGATGTCCTCTTCTGATCTTCAGCCACGGCTCCGGCGCAGGCGTACTTTGCTCTGCCCTCTTGAGGGCAGAGGATAGTACTGCAGTGCGCAGGCGCCGGAAAGGTCAGAGGCCCGGCGCCTGCGCACTGCAGTACTTTGTCTGCCCTCAACAGGGCAGAGCAAAGTACGCCTGCAGATAAGCCCCTGATGCCGGTGGGCTTACCTCACCCGCGATTTTCGGGGTGACAGGTTCCCTTTAATAGAATGAACACCATAGACTCCTGACATCACTCTTACCAAGAGGAGAGCTAGTTATAAAAAAAAAACAGACTCTGATGGATACGCAGCAGAGCTCTTTACACTAATGCTGCTTCAGACTGCGTAAATCCCATGTTTGTGGAATATAGATACAATTTATAGAGATAATTAAAAAAGAATGCGATGAATCCTACCTCCTAAAGGCCGGTCTATTTAAATAATTTGGACAATAAGATAATACTCAGGAATATTGGCTGATAGATTAAATTAGATTTTGTCATATACTCAGGAACACCAAAATGAGTTTATGAATGGGAACCACAAAGTGAAGCCTATATGGCCTACACTGGCTGTTCTGGATTAAGCTAGACAGCAGGTCAGCAGCTAATGTAAAATAGGTTGACCTAGACTGGCAGGGATGAATCGTCAAGTAGAAAAGACATCAGTATGTATAAGAGAGTAGTATGTATGAATAGTATGGATAAAAGGAGGTTTCAGCTATCAAAAAGTGTATCTGAATTTTTGACAGAGGCATATCTGCAGATTACAACGATTTAAAACGGGAGTAATGGGTGGACAAAAGAATGGGAATATGAAGGACTGGGAGAAAAACAGGGATTATTGGATTGACATATTAAGAAAAGCAAGATCTTTACTTAAAGGGACACTGTCACCTGAATTTGGAGGGAACAATCATCAGCCATGGAGGTGGGGTTTTGGGGTTTTTGATTCACCCTTTCTTTACCCGCTGGCTGCATGCTGGCTGCAATATTGGATTGAAGTTCATTCTCTGTCCTCCATAGTACACGCCTGCGCAAGGCAAGTTGGACTTCAATCCAATATTGCAGCCAGCGGGAAAGGAAAGGGTGAATCAAATCACAAAAACCCCGCCTCCATGGCTGAAGATGGTTCCCTCCAAATTCAGGTGACAGTGTCCCTTTAAATGAGAGATCTCTCAGATGGACATTGAAAATATTTTTAAATCTTACAGATATTGGAGAAATTAAAGGAGGAAATCTACAGTCATGGACAAAAATTTTGAGAATGAGACAAATATTAATTTTTCCAAAGTCTACTGCTTCATTTTTTCTAATGGCAATTTGCATATACTCCTGAATGTCAGAGTGATCAGCTTAACAGCAATTACTGTACTTGCAAAGTCAATATTTGCCCAGAAAATGAACTTTAACCCCCAAAACACATTTCAACATCATTGCAGTCCTGCCTTAAAAGGAGCAGCTAACATGGTTTTAGTGATTGATCCATTAACACAGGTGTGGGTGTTGATGAGGACAGGGCTGGCGATCAATCAGTCACTGGACACTTTAAAAGGAGGCTGGTGCTTGGTATCATTGTTTCTCTTCAGTTAACCATGGTTATCTCTAAAGAAACACGTGCAGCCATCATTGCACTGCACAAAAATGGCCTAACAGGGAAGAGTATCGCAGCTACAAAGATTGCACCTCAGTCAACAATCTATCGCATCATCAAGAACTTCAAGGAGAGAGCTTCCATTGTTGTCAAAAAGGCTTCAGGGCGCCCAAGAAAGACCAGCAAGCGTCGGGACCGTATCTTAAAACTGTTTCAGCTGCGGGATCGGACTACCAGCAATGCCGAGCTTGCTCAGGAATGGCAGCAGGCTGGTGTGAGTGCTTCTGCACGCACTGTGAGGCGGAGACTCTTTGAGCAAGGCCTGGTTTCAAGGAGGGCAGCAAAGAAGCCACTTCTCTCCAGAAAAAACATCAGGGACCGACTGATATTCTGCAAAAGGTACAGGGAGTGGACTGCTGAGGACTGGGGCAAAGTCATTTTCTCTGATGAATCCCTTTTTCGATTGTTTGGGACATCTGGAAAACCGCTTATTCGGAGAAGAAGAGGTGAGCACTACCACCAGTCTTGTCTCATGCCAACTGTAAAGCATCCTGAAACCATTCATGTGTGGGGTTGCTTCTCAGCCAGGGGAATCGGCTCACTCAGTCTTGCCTAAAAACACAGCCATGAATAAAGAATGGTACCAGAATGTCCTCCAAGAGCAACTTCTCCCAACCGTCCAAGAGCAGTTTGGCGCCCAACAATGCCTTTTCCAGCATGATGGAGCACCTTGCCATAAAGCAAAGGTGATAACTAAACGGCTCATGGAACAAAACATAGAGATTTTGGGTCCATGGCCTGGAAACTCCCCAGATCTTAATCCCATTGAGAACTTGTGGTCAATCATCAAGAGACGGGTGGACAAACAAAAACCAACAAATTCTGGCAAAATGCAAGCATTGATTATGCAAGAATGGACTGCTATCAGTTAGGATTTGGTCCAGAAGTTGATTGAGAGCATGCCAGGGAGAATTTCAGAGGTCTTGAAGAAGGGTCAACACTGCAAATATTGCCTTGCTGCATTAACTCATTCTAACTGTCAATATAACCTATTGGTACTCATAATATGATTGCAATTATATTTCTGTATGTGATATAAACATCAGACCAACACTAATAAAAACCAGAGGGCAGCAGATCATGTGAAAATATAATTTTGGTGTCATTCTCAAAACTTTTGGCCATGACTGTAGAAAGGGTGATGGGGTCAATTAAAACAATGTTAAGAAATAGAATGAAAAGTATGAATGAGAGTCCCTCACTATTACATATAAAAAGAGGAAAACTGCGAAAGAAGAAAATATATAACGATAAAGTAAGCAAATAGTGGCATAGAAAGTTGTGTGGCTGGATAGGGGGACAGAAGTCAACTTCTTAAGAGGCATGGAGGAAGATGTAATTTATCTTAGGATGTATTGCTTATAGAGCCCTTAATGTCACATGAAAACCTCATTCAGTTCTAAACAAGACTGTCCAAACTGTGATGAAACTAAAGCAGATGTGATACATGGACTGTAGAGGCGCCTGGTGGTTTGATGTAACCGTCCTTTTAATTTTTATTTAGTAAATCAATAGTACACATGAAATTTAAAAACATTTATATATATTATTAGAGAAATCTACTCCATTCTCCATCAGGTCACATCATTAATTTTCAAAATTCTCAATTTTGAAGATTTGCATTACTGAGATAAAAGATGACTGCTGCTACTAAGATTCTATGCAGATGGGGAATGTAGAAGGGAGGCTCTGCAGGAGGAACTTCTCCTTCCTCCTGCCCCTCCGTTTACCTAGAATCTTATCAGCAGCAACTATCATCTCCTATCTTAGGAATGTAAGAATCTGTCTTCACTGAATACAACACAATGTTGCTTATTTTCTCTTTGCCATGACAGCACTCACTGAGAGAGGGTTCCGCCCCTAAGAACCGGAAACCTACAGAGAGATAAAAGGGGCGGCCCCCTCAGTTGGTTTCCTGTTCCTAGGGAATCTGTAGAGAGAAGATCGCAAGTGGATACCTGGGCTGCGAATGCCGCCTGTGCGGTTTCTGTGGGAATGGCAGGGGCCCCAGCACCGTATGCAGTGTTGGGGGTCTCCTGGTTCAGCTTCCCCTCAGCTGAAAGGACACTGTGACGCCAGGATCCGTAGAAGGCCGTCCTGGCTCACGAGGAGAGCGCGGTGCGGCAGATGGGCTGGCACTTGTCCAGGAAGGTGAGCAGGGTGCGGGCATCAGCCGCGCTGTTATCTAGTGAGGAGGCGCTTTGCCGCTCGGATATCGGCCTTCCTGCGGTGGAGCAGAGCCAGCGCGCGCACGCGTGGTTGCCAGCGGAGCGCTCTCCCCCAGAAGTTCTTGTTCAGCTTCCAGGAGGTATCGTAGAGGCAGGAGAATCTGTGCGCCGGTACAGAGCGGGGACAAAGGACCCGGAAGTGATGGGAGTACTTCCGGGTCGGGTTCGAAAAGAAAAAAAATGGGGAAAAGCTGCATAAAAAGGCCGGCTTCATGCAGACCGGTGTGCAGCGATGTAGTCCCCAAATGACCCCGCCATGTACCCACTAGAAGAGACTGTGGTGTCTACGCACAGCAGCAAGAAAAACAACAGTGGACGCTCCAAACAGTGGTTCCACAAATAAGAGTGGAAGAGACAAGAAGCCAGGTCACTCCACATCTCAGCCTGTGCCTTCACAACCGGTACCAGATTGACAAGCTTCACTGGGTGAGTGTTATTAAGCACGCCTATTAAGCTGATAGCCCCTTCTTTCTTTATACCTTTATTATTAACCTTTCAGGCTAAAAAAAAACCAAGAAGTCTAGGCATAAGGTGTGCACCCTGTGTTCCCAGCCCCTTACGGACAGTTATCCCAAAAGGCTGAGTCAGATCTGCCCTGGGCATACCCTACAGGAAGAATCCTCAGTAAGAGCGGAGGATATTAGGCTCATGATCAGGGAGGAATTACAGGCAGATCCATAGAACGGATACCCCGGAGGGAAGATAATACTCCTAGGCCCGGATCATCTTCTGACAGTGGCGAGATTGACTCAGATTCCTACAAGGAATCTTCCCTCCTTACCTGTGGAGGACACGGGAACATTATCAGACCCCCTGGATCGTAAAGCGGATATGCTACTTAAGAGGTCCTGAGAGTCTTGCACGGGAGCCTTTAGGGCAACAATATTGGCCACATGTACCGCAAGATCTATGCTGGTTTGGTTAGAAGAATTAGAACAGAATATAAAAGGTGGCCTGTCCAGGGACAAATTAAGTTCCACTATCCTTCTAATCAGAGGCGTAGCAGCCTTCTTAGCCGACGCCTCTGCGGATTCCTTACGCTTAGCAGCAAGATTGGCAGGACTAACCAATGCAGCCCGTCAAGCCTTTTGGTTAAAAGGCTGGAAAGGTGATGCCCAGACCAAAGCAAAACTCTGCTATACCATGCCAGGGTGAGTTCCTGTTAGGTACGGTATTGGATGAAATTCTTACTAAAGCGGGTGAAAGCAAGAAGGGGTTCCCTAATATTTATATTCCATCCTATAGAAGAGCTTTCGGGAAACAATCATTCGGCAGAAAGAGAGACTTTAGGAATCAAGAACGCTAGGGCAACAAAGATACTAAACAAAAAGGTGCCATGTGCGGTAGACGTTCCTTCAGGAATGAAGATAAGTTCCGGTAGCTCCAATTGGCCAGTGGGTGGCAGATTATCATTCTTCTGCCAGCAGTGGAAGGCTCTAACAGCTAATTCCTGGGCCAGTAGCCTCATAACATCTGGCTTGAGATTAGAGTTTGCCTGGGTCCCTCCGGACGCCTTTCTATTGACTTCTCTGAGATCTCAGGCCCGGCAGGAGGCTTTGGAGTCGGAAATTAAGGCCCTGTTATTCAAACATGTTTTAGTAGAGGTTCCGGCAGATCAAAAGGGCTTTCACTGTCCCTTGTTTCTGGTCTCTAAGCCAGATGGCTCTTATAGGACTATAATTAATTTTAAGGAGACGCAATACCTATTTAAGATCTCGGACCTTCAAGATGTAGTCCATTCGTTCAGCCATAAAAAAAAATTATTTCCCAGGTGCTACATGGCAGTCCTGCATATCAAGGATGCATGTTATCATCTACCAATACACATTTTGCATCAACAATACCTCCGGGTGGTGGTCGTGTTAGGAGGTCAAGTCCAGCATCTTCAGTTCGCGGCAATGCCCTTTGGGTTGTCTATGGCTTACCAAGTTAATGCTGGAGGTGATGTCATACTTAAGATTGAAGGACACTTTAATAATTCCATACCTAGATGCTCTTTTGGTGGTAGGAAACTCCACCTCCCAGTGTCAGCAGCAACTGGTTGATATAATTTCCTCTCTGCAGGCTTTACATTGGCTCATCAACTGGAAAAAAATCCAGATTGCTTCCGGTAACCTGCCAGATATTCCTGGGCCTTCATCTGGACTCTAAGTCAGGAATGCCTCCTTCCAGATGCGAAAAAATTAATAGTTAAAAAAGTCCGTACAGCAATCGACAACCCTAGAATGTTCCTAAGGGACGGTATGTCTCTGCTTGGCTCCCTTACATCATGTATTCCCACAGTACAGCAGACCCAGTTCCATACTGGCGGGTTACAGCAGGCAATCTTGCAGGAGGAAGAAAGGCTGCAGGGTCAGTTAGAGGATCTAATCTCCCTATCAAGGGAGTTGGTTGAATCCCTGGCATGGTGGTTACATCTATATCATCTTTCTAAAGGAGTTCCATGAGTAATAAGTCCATCACATATAATTACTACAGACACTAGACCCTCTGGGTGGGGAGCGCATTTAGGGGAGGACATGGTTCAGGGACAGTGGTCCATAGCTGAAGCTGAAGACTCATCAAATCTGAGGGAGCTAAAAGCAATTTACTATGCCATACGTACATTTCTTCCACAGCTGCGAGGAACTCGTACAAGAGTTCTATGAGACAATACTACAGCGGTAGCATATCTAAATCACCAAGGAGGAACGAGATCAGGAACTCTGATGTCTACCGCAGACGAGATCCTAAAAACGGCTGAGAACCACCTCTTGTCCCTTTCATCTCTACACGTCAAGGGTGTAGACAACTCCAAAGCAGACTTCCTTAGTCGCCATACCCTGCATCAGGGGGAATGGATTCTCAGCCGGTGCATTTTCAGGAAGATAACGGACATGTGGGGTATGCCGGAAATGGACCTCTTTGCTACAAGGAGCAACAGACAGGTCGAAAGGTTTGGTTCGCTATACAGGGCGGACCACCCAGATATACTCGATTCCCTTCAAGCTCCATGGCTCTTCCATCAGGCTTATGCCTTTCCCCCGATGATTCTATTACCGCTGTTCATCAGGAAAATAAGAGAAGGTGCAAAAGTGATCCTAATATCCCCATTTTGGCCCAAGAGACCGTGGTTTTCATGGCTCAGAGCCATGTCGATCTCCGACCCGTGGATCCTCCCTTGGGATCGGGACCTTCTCTCTCAGGGGCTCGTCTATCATCTTCAGGTGAAGGGGTTGGCCTGACGGCATGGAATTTGAGAGGCAGTTACTGAAACCAAGGGGATTCTCTGAGAATTTGGTAGATACCCTCCACAGTAGGAAGGAGACCACGACCAAAACTTACACCGGATTGTGGAAAAAATGTCTTAGATTCCATTTAGCGAACCTTTCTAACGAAGCACCTATCCCTGCTCTCCTAGAGTTCCTGCAGAGAGGTCGTTAGTAGTGATGAGCGAGTGTACTCGTTGCTCGGGTTTTCCCAAGCACGCTCTGGTGTCCTCCGAGTATTTGTTAGTGTTCGGAGATTAAGTTTTCATCATGGCAGCTGAATGATTTACAGCTATTAGCCAGGCTGAGTACATATGGGGGTTGCCTGGTTGCTAGGGAATCCTCACATGTAATCAAGCTGTCTAGTAGCTGTAAATCATTCAGCTACTCGCTCATCACTAGTCGTGAGTTAGGACTTTCAGTAAACACCTTGAAGGTCCAAATATCGGCTCTAAGAGCCTTGTATAGTTATAATGTTGCGGGAGATAGGTGGGTGGCTTGATTAATTTCAGCATGTCAGCGAGCAAACCCAGTACATATCGTACAAACACCATCTTGGGATCTCAACCTAGTTTTAGATGGGTTGACGGGTGCCCTGTTTGAGCCATTACATTCTGCTTCAATTAAATATGTTTCATTAAAAACGGCCTTATTAGTAGTCTTCGTATCAGCAAGAAGAGTGAGTGATATTCAGGCCCTATCGATGGATCCCCCCCTTTCTATCAGTTTTTCACAATAGGTTAGTGTTAAAAACACCCTTCCAAAGTTATCTACAATGTTCCATAGATCTCAGGAAATGTATCTTCCCTTTTTCTATGATAATCCAACAACTCCGGAAGAGGAGAGATTTCACACGTTAGACGTGAAGAGAGCTGTCTTAGCTTATTTAGATAGAACTAGACCCTGGAGGCAGAGTAGGGCTTTTTGTGTCCTTCCAGGACCACAGGAAGGGGTCTGGTATCACGAGACGCACGCTGTCTAGATGGATCAGAGACGCAATTGGTCTGGCATACTCTGCAAAAGGGGAGAACCCGCCGCAAGGCGTGAAGGCATTTCGCATGAGCTGTAGCATCCTCCTGGGCTGAGAGAGTGTATGTTCTGATTGACCTTGTATGTAAGGCCGCAACTTGGTCTTCACCTTCTACCTTCTACAGTCAGTACAGGCTTGACTTATCTTCCTTTGCAGACTTAGCCTTTGGTAGATCAATTTTTGACACAGTGGTCCCTCCCAGGTGATTGTCTCTGGAAATCTCTCAGTGGGTGCTGTCGTGGAGAAAAAAAACAATACTTACCGGTAATACTCTTTTATAGAGTCCACGACAGCACCCACTCACTTCCCTTCCTTAGTTTATAGTTGCACATGGTTCACTCCGAAAAGTGACGGGTTAGTTGTATATAGATAAAGATATACAGATATGTATATAGCTGGAGATGTAAATATGTACATACCTGAAATGACTTGCAGAGCAATTAACTAAAGCTTGTGTGGCGGTTTCTCTCATTCTCTGTAATCCAACTAAGGGAGCGAGGGGGGCCGCCCCTTTTATCTCTGTGGGTTTCCTGTTCCTAGGGACGGATCTCCTCTCTCAGTGGGTGCTGTCGTGGACTCTATTAAAGAGTATTACCGGTAAGTAATCCATTTTTTTCATGTGTACTATTGATTTGTGCAGTAAAAATTATAACGACTGTTACGTTTTAATGGTTATGGGGTTTGCAGAGATTTATTTATAACGCGCTTTATATGGACAGTTGTTGCTGTTAGGCTTTTTTTTTTCTTTAAAAAAAAAAAACTCAGAAAACTCTTTTGTCCCCTTATGGAAATCAGTACTACATGTCTGATGGGCATGTATGAGGTGAGCACAGTAGTTGAGCTCACTCCATAGACACCAAGTATTTGCTGTGTTTACAGCTAGCACTTGCCTCCAAAAGGAGCAATTTGATTTGGCTCTGATTGCTGGTCTTTGTTCAAACACTTGAGTGCCACTGTAAATCCATGACATTCAATGAGTATCAATTCAATCTAGGGCTGCAGTTTGCTCATCACTTAAACAATATGGGATCACTGGAAGAATGCAAACAACGAGATCTCACGCTTTCTTTGTAGGAGGGGTCTAAGAGGGTTGCAAGGTCCTGCTCTGCATGCTGAGATCCCATGATTCAGATGTTTAGGAAGACCTTTTCTAAAAAGTTGTGCCCTTTCAGGAAGTGTTCTGCACACTTTTGAAAATAACTTGTGTTTAGAACAATTAGCAAGTTGCCCACACTTATTAACTAAAAAGAGGCAGCCCCAGATTTGTAATTGGAACTCTTTAGGTAGCTGAGTCATAAGGGAGGAATTACATTTACTTGCCCATCATGGACTACACTCAATTCCTATTTTTGACAAAGTGGGGCCTTGGGCAAAAGTTTCAAGTGGAGCCCCAAATGCTCACATATTGCACCATCACACAGAAAAAAAATTGACTCTATTTACATGTGCTGCTTTCAGGCAGTTAAAAGAACATGAGCCAGGCCCCTCTGAAAGTCTAGGCTTGGCTTTATGGGTTCATAGGAGATTGTTAATTTCATCATAAAGTGCAGTAAACTTCAAATCGTGTCCATTTTATCAAGCTAAAAATGAGCATATTCGGTATTGACACGTTCGTAAGTCTGATCTTTGAAAAATGTAATATTTGTTAACCCACTTGGTAAACACAATGAAATATTAAAAAAAGTGACTTTGCCCTGCAAATAAATCCCATAATACAGCTCCTTCAATGGAAAAATAAGTGTTATGAGTGTTCTAAAATGGCTGAATTACTTTACATTTTTTTCTCTCTTCTTTCACACAGCTAAGATTTTTTTTTCCCATTGTACAGGAATTCTATTGTGTAAATGATGTAATTCATAACTAAAACTTGTCTCACAAAAATTAACCCTTGAACGGTTGTTTATGGGGAAAAAAGTAAATTACAGTGTAAACTGGTGTAGTGTACATGCAAGGATTAAGAACCGTTAGGTTCTAAACGCGTCTGCCCATAGAACTCTTTCCACTTTGGGGGCTTGTGACTTCTATGCTGAATGGAATATTTTAAAGATTCTAATGTGAACATTTTTAAAAGGGCTGCCTGAGCTGGATTTACCTATTGGATCGATTTTAAACTGGTGTAGTAACCAATAGTAATGATAAGGTGTTATCCGAGTCTCTTCAGTGTGCTCGTGCTCGAAAAATGTTAGTCTCCCAACGCCATCATGTCTTGCAGCTGTTGGCTCCAACACATTTGGGGATTGCCTGTTTGTTCAACAGCCGAAATACATGCATGGATTGCCTAACAGGCACGAGACATGCAGGCGCAGGGACTCAAACATATTATTCGATCACACTGAAGTTGCTCAGGTAACGCCTTATTTGAGCATATTCGTTCATCACTAGTAACCAAATTTTATAATCACAAAGATTTATTTTCCCAGTCATAATTTTATTAAGGTATATACTGTACATGAAGCTTAATAGTCCAGAATTCATGTGTAATTTGCTCTAAAACTGTCTTTTAGGACTCGTACCTTATTTATGATGTGTTAGACAGTATTTACAACTATATTGAAAACTCTGTCTCACTGCCTGTGTGCTATAAAGTAAGCATATGATGGATAACAGACAAATGAGAGAAACATATGGTAGTATGGTGGTTTTCTACAGATTTGTGTATTTGACATGTGAAAATTGACACATCGTATGGTTTAGAGATGAAAATATTTTTCTGCTTTGTCTTCTTTCTAAGTTTGCCAAGTTTAAGGCCGCTGTTGGATGTAAATTATTTGCCGCTAACCAACATGCGGATAGCCCGAACATTCTGCTTCACGAACAATGGGCAGGCTTTGTATCTCGTCTCAGCTACAGAAATACAGAGAATTACCTACAGTCAAGAAACTTGTGAAAACCTACAGGTAACACATCTTGATATCTTTAACAATTTCAAAACTACAGCTCATACGAATGAAATCACTTTCCACTTCACTGGTGGCCAGAGATCCCAGTGGTGTAACTTAGTCGGTTTGGAAGTCTCAAAAACTTCTTAATTGGGTTTAAATCACCAGGGGTGTAACAACAACAGGTGCAGGGGTTGCAATCGCACCCGGGCCCTGGAGCCTAGGGGGCCCTAAAAGTCCCTTTGGCCTATAGAAAAAGACTATTGCTTTTAAAGATTTAAAATATTTGGGGGGCCCTGTTGGAGCTTTCGCATCGGGGCCCATGAGTTTCAAGTTATGCCACTGTAAATCACCATTCACATTAATATCTGCACACAATCTGTAATTACAGTAAATACGTTTCATTTATCATATGCTCAAAAAAGAGAAAGGACAGCACCTCCAAAAGTCATACAATGATCTAATGCCTCTCGGCAAAAATATATATAACTGAACATGAGGTTCTTAGTTTAACATTCTGATCAGATCTCATTACCACTCTACAGATCACTATCCTCTACCCTCTCAGCTGTGTAAAACAAAAATGATGTAAATATGTCTCTCCTAGCATCCCATTGAATTTTCTGCTTTACTTTGTTTCCACTCTGGATGCAGCATTAACTTAATTCTTTAACCTCCACTCTTTATATTCTGCTCTCTAGATGGCTGCACATTTCTCATTTCTGTTATATTCTCCAAATTATACAGGTATCTTTTCTACAACAGCCCAAACCAGACGTGGGGAATATTCAATTTTTACCCTCCCCAATTTGGTTTGCGACTGACACCATAGTAATAAAAGCAGCCAGTGATGGCACCAAATCAAAAAATAACTACTACTTCTTTTGAGTTCAACATTTCCCACCAAATTCTGATGCTGCAACCTCTAAACTCTACACTATCCAATTGATGTCCAAACATGTTCTTGATGTTAAATCACCACTCCAGCTGTTTGAGTTTTTTTCACCACTGGACTGGTACTACAAATCCATGTTCGCTGCCTCCTCCCCAGTAATATACCTACCACTCGCCATCTTCTGTTTTTCACGGCGCTACTCTTGCCCAGATTTGCCATTTTGTTACCACAACTTCTGACTAACCGGAAGTCAGAGCTAATTGTCACCAGCTCTGTGTAATTCTGGTAGCCTCTTTTTGGCCTCGTTCTGCCCTCATAGATTTACCTTGAGAAATTACCTCCAGCTCACCCTGCAAACACAGGCTCAGTAAAGAAGGAAAATTATAAAATCCTGCTTTCACTTCTTGGTGTACAATAATTTTTATTTTTCGTTTGGCTCTTGACTCCTTAAAGGGAACCTGTCACCCCCAAAATCGAAGGTGAGTTAAGCCCACCAGCATCAGAGGCTTATTTACAGCATTCTGTAATGCTGTAGATAAGCCCCCGATGTATCCTGAAAGATGAGAAAAAGAGGTTAGATTATACTCACCCAGGGGTGGTCCCGGTACGATGGGCGTCACGGTCCGGTCCGGAGCCTCCCATCTTCTTTTGATGACGTCCTCTTCTTGTATTCAAGACTACAAGAAGAGGACATCAAAGTAAGAAGATGGGAGGCCTCGGACCGGACCACAGCAGGACCGCCCCTGGGTGAACATAATCTAACCTCTTTTTCTCATCTTTCAGGATACATCAGAGGCTTATCTACAGCATTCCAGAATGCTGTAGAAAAGCCCCGATGCTGGTGGGCTTAGCTCATCTTCGATTTTGGGGGTGACAACTTCCCTTTAAGGCTAGGTTCACATTAGCGTTTCTGTGCGCAGCGTATCATCTGTATGTGCAAACGCATGCCAAAATGCATGCAAAAGCATGCTTACGCCTGTGTATCATCTTGCGCATGACGCAAACAAAAACGCTGTGTGTGCATGCTTTAAATGCGTTTTGGCATGTGTTTGCGTTTTTTATGCGCATGGTGGAGGCGGTGACATCATTTTCTGGACATGCGCATTCTAAAGAACACATATCGAACGCATGCGTACTCATATCCTTGCGTACCAATGTGGACGATTGCCCAATATTTGACGCCTCAAAAAATGCAACATGTTGGGTTCGTCGGACACAGCCGCACACCGCGAAAAGATGCATCCGCATGCAAAAGCATGTCCCTGCATACACCATGTTAAAGATATGTACGCATGCAGGTCATACGCTATGCACAGAAATGCTAATGTGAACCTGGCCTAAAGGAGTCATGTCAATGTATTTATCCAGATACACTACCAAGTAGAAATAAACTCAATGAGACCTATTTTTTAAGATGGGCTAATGCTTTGGAAGTGTGACCCCCAGAAAAGTGGTGTAAATGATATCAGAAATCTAATTCAGTTTATTTCTGATGTAATTTCATGTTCTTCACTAATAAATGACTGATAAATGAAAAAACGACCAATTTGTCAAACTTTTTAAGTATTTGACCTTAATTAAGATAAAACGTGTTGTCAGTTTTTAATTTTTTTTTATTGATTCCTTCTTTCATGTAGGAAATGCTAGGAGAGATGTTCACTCCAGTTGAAACACCTGAAGCCCCAAATAGAGGTTTCTTCAAAGGCTTGTTTGGAGGAGGTGCACAGTCATTGGACAGAGAAGACCTCTGTGAGTTTTTTTTGTTTGTTTTTTGTTAGCTGAGAAATAGAAAAAATAAACTTTATTTCAGTTTTCTGAAGATGACCTTACATCAGTGATTATAGAAGGTGAATGATAAACATGGGGAGGACACCCTGTGGATTTTATATCCATATTTATGGGTTACAAATCCGCAACGCATTGTATTAGCAGCAGAACAGATGACATTTTACCAAATTTCATCCACAATATAGACACAGCAGGGGCTCTCCAAACACGACATGGCATCTACTAATTAGGCCAGCAAATTTTACATTCAAAAAGTCAAATGGCACTTGTTCCCTTTTGAGCCCTGCCTTGTGTCCAAACAGTAGTTTTCCCCCGTGTATGGGGTATCGGTGGTGTGCACAGTAGAAATTGATCAACAAATTATTATGGTCCATTTACTTCTGTTACCCATGTGAAAGTGAAAAAAATTGTCTAAGGCTATGTGCACACGTTCAGGATTTCTCGTAGAAAATTCCTGAGAATTCCGGACATTTTCTGCAAGAAATCCGCAAGAAAACCGCATTCGTTTCTACCGCGATTTTGCCGCGGTTTTGACGTTTTTGCCGTGGTTTTGACGCTTTTTTGCCGCGTTTTTTTCCGGACACTTCCCAATGCATTTTGGAGTGGGAAATCCGCAAAAAAAACTGAAAATTAATGAACAGGCTGCGTTTTTTTGCCCGCGATGCGTTTTTTTCGCGGAAAAAAACGCATCATGTGCACAAAACATGCGGAATTCATTCTAAATGATGGGATGCTTATTGTATGCGTTTTTTTGCGGTTTTATAGCGTTTTTATCGGTGAAAAACCGCGAAAAAAACATGAAAAAACCGCAACGTGTGCACACAGCCTAAAGGAAAATTTTTCTGAAAAAGTGAAATGTTTATTTTTTCCTTCCACATTAGATTAATTCCTGTGAAGCACCCACAGAGTTAATAAGCTTCTTGACTGTGGTTTTGAGTACTTTGAGGGGTGCAATTTTTAGAGTTGGTGTCACTTTTGTGTATTTTCTGTCATATAGGTCCTTCAAAGTCACTTCAAATGTGATGTGATGTCCCTAAAAAAAATGGTTTTGTAAATTTTGTTGTAAAAGAGAAATCACTGGTCAACTTTAAACCCTTATAACTTCATAACAATAAAAATGTTTAAAAAATTGTGCTGATGTAAAGTAGACATGTGGGAAATGTTACATATTAATTTTGTGTGACATGGCTCTTTGATTAAAAATTAAAAGTTTGGAAACTGCTAAATTTTCAACATTTGCCACATTTCCAATTTTTTTCCCCAAATAAATGTAAGTCACATCAAATAAATGTTGCCACTGTCATGAAGTACAATATGTAACGAAAAAAGAATCGCTAAATCAATGGGAACCGTTGAAGCTTTCCAGAGTTATTACTTCATAAAGAGACAGCGGTCAGAATTGAAAAGATTGGTCTGGTCAGAAGGGTGAAAACAGGCTTTGGGGTGAAGGGGTTAATTACGGTACTTGTATTTAATCTGCTGAGAGAAAAAGACAAAATACCGAACTCTATGAAAATGTCTGACAAGTCCCAAAAGGTGAATTTTAATGAGATGACCGTCTGTCATTAGTTATGGCGGATTTTCTAAAACAACCAAGTAGTAACCAAAATATTCAACATTTTAGATAGTTTTTTGACTGTTGTATGTATTTTGGTCGGCAATAGATTGCAGGACACATAATACAGATTTCAAGTTATAAAAAGTACTGTATTGTAAAACTGGTAACCTCAAAGTAATTCTAATGTCTTTGTTTTAGTTGGAGAAACGTCTGGGAGACCACGACCAGCTGTTGTTACGCACATTCCTGGACCAGGGGGTATGGAAGGAGTGAAAGGAGCTGCAACAGGTGTTGGTGCCGAACTAGCACGAGCAAGATGGGCCCTAGACGAGAGGGGACAGAAATTAGGGGAGTTAGAAGATAGGACAGCTGCCATGCTTGCTAGTGCGGACTCTTTCTCAAAACATGCTCATGAGGTATTAAACTTGTATTTTTCCTGCCTTTAAGATATGTTAAATTTCATTCTGATGTAAAACAGAGTAGTCAAGTTAGTGTATGTTATGCATGTAAAAAGAGCCAAAAAAGTTATTAAATAAATTGCTATGTTTGTGGAATATTCTAGTCATCTTATATTGAGCATGTAGACCATTGAGCAGAATATGGTGCTCAATTATATATTTAATACCTGCTGGTAATTTACACATAAAGTTTATCTGTTTCACATAAGCTTGAAGGAAGAATGCTCTGCTTGAACCTTCAAGTACAGAACAGCTGATCTATGGACCATATTGTCCTAAAAGATGGAGATAATAATTAGAGGAATATGCAAAAAACACTATTTTCTTTCTACTTTTAAAAATAACTTGTCACGGGATTCATGCTGCGCAAATCATGGATAGCACGAATGAGAGCCTGGCTGTATGATTGCAACCTGCTTTGTTTCTCTCTAAGGCCAGCATCACACTAGAGAGTTTTACGGACGTATGAGAGGCGCTAAAACTACGCATTGCACACGGACCAATGATTCTCTATGGGGCAGCCCCAATCTGCTGTATATTTCAAAGCTGTATTTTACAGGAGTAGAGAATCGCAGCGTTTGTCAGCGTATTGCGCAAAAATTCCGCCAATGAAAGTCTAAGGGAGCGAGAAAAATACGAATTACACACGGACCATCAGTGTGACTTGCGAGAAATACGCACCGGTGTTCTATAGAAAAGCCGGTAATTCAGTGCGGTGTACAGTAAAATCGCACTGACAGGTTAGAATAGAATCTACTATATAATTGTCTAAGGGTCACTTCCTTATGTCTGTCTGTCTTTGTCTATCTGTCACGGATATTCATATTCACGGCCTCTGTCTGTCATGGAAATCCAAGTCGCTGATTGGTCGTGACAAAACGCCCACGACCAATCAGCGATGGGCACAGTCTGGCGGCAAAATGGCCGCTCCTTCCTCCCCGCAGTCAGTGCCCGCCCCATACTCCCCTCCAGTCAGCCCTCACACAGGGTTAATGGCAGCGTTAATGGACCGCGTTATGCTGCGGTGTAAAGCACTCCATTAACGCAGCTATTAACTTTGTGTGACCAACTTTTTACTATTGATGATGCGTATGCAGCATCAATTGTAAAAAGATCTAATGTTACAAATAATAATAATTTAAAAAAAAAGGTTATTCTCACCCTCCGACGTGGTGCGCTGTCCTCGGCCGGTTCCGGTACCAAGGATGCTATGCGAGAAGGACCTTCCATGACATCACAGGTCCTGTGCTCCTAGCAACCCTGGGACCGGAAGTTACCGCGTGCACCGCACACAGGTGCCAGGACTTCAAGGGGCCTTCGGAGGGTGAGTATATGTTTATTTTTTATTTTAAGTCTTTTGTAACCACGCATATAGTGCCCACATTGCTATATACTACGTGGGCTGTGTTACATACTGCGTGGGCTGCGTTATATACTACATGGCTGCTATGTACTACGTGGGCAATGTTATATACTGTGTGGGCAATGTTATATACTATGTGGGCTGCATTATACTGCGTGGCCTGTATTAACACAACCGGTATTCAAGAATATGTTGTGGCCTCTGCTATATACTGTGTGGCTGCTATATACATACATATTCTAGAATACCCGATGCGTTCGAATCGGGCCACCATCTAGTAGATAGAATAAATGTCTACTTATAGTATAGGTGTGCATGTATATGTGTGTATGTGTGTGTGTATATATATATATATATATATATTTATATATATATAATGTGTGTGTCATACACTACAGACCAAAATTTTGGACACACCTTCTCATTTAAAGATTTTTCTGTATTTTCATGACTATGAAAATTGTTTATATTCTAGGTTCTTCAAAGGAGCCACCTTTTGCTTTGATGACTGCTTTGAACACTCTTGGCATTCTCTTGATGAGCTTCAAGAGGTAGTCACCGGGAATGGTCTTCCAACAATCTTGAAGGAGGTCCCATAGATGCTTAGCACTTGTTGGCCCTTTTGCCTTCATTCTGCGCTGCGGTCCAGCTCACCCCAAACCATCTCAATTGGGTTCAGGTCTGGTGAATGTGGAGGCCAGGTCATCTGGCGTAGCACCCCATCACTCTCCTTCTTGGTCAAATAGCCCTTACACAGCCTGGAGGTGTGTTTGGGGTCATTGTCCTGTTGAAAAATAAATGATGGTCCAACTAAACGCAAACCGGATGGAATAGCATGCTGCTGCAAGATGCTGTGGTAGCCATGCTGGTTCAGTATGCCTTCAATTTTGAATAAATCCCCAACAGTGTCACCAGCAAAGCACCCCCACACCATCACACCTCTTCCTCCATGCTTCACGGTTGGAACCATGCATGTAGAGTTCACCTTTTCTGCGTCGCACAAAGACACGGCGGTTGGAACCAAAGATCTCAAATTTGGACTCATCAGACCAAAGCACAGATTTCCACTGGTCTAATGTCCATTCCTTGTGTTCTTTAGCCCAAACAAGTCTCTTCTGCTTGTAGCCTGTCCTTAGCAGTGGTTTCCTAGCTGCTATTTTGCCATGAAGGCCTGCTGCACAAAGTCTCCTCTTAACCGTTGTTGTAGAGATGTGTCTGCTGCTAGAACTCTGTGTGGCATTGACCTGGTCTCTAATCTGAGCTGCTGTTAACCTGCGATTTCTGAGGCCGGTGACTCTGATAAACTTATCCTCAGAAGCAGAGGTGACTCTTGGTCTTCCTTTCCTGGGGCGGTCCTCATGTGAGCCAGTTTCTTTGTAGCACTTGATGGTTTTTGCCACTGCACTTGGGGACACTTTCAAAGTTTGCCCAATTTTTCGGACTGACTGACCTTCATTTCTTAAAGTAATGATGGCCATTCGTTTTTCTTTACTTAGCTGCTTTTTTCTTGCCATAATACAAATTCTAACAGTCTATTCAGTAGGACTATCAGCTGTGTATCCACCAGACTTCTGCACAACACAACTGATGGTCCCAACCCCGTTTATAAGGCAAGAAATCCCACTTATTAAACCTGACAGGGCACACCTGTGAAGTGAAAACCATTCCCGGTGACTACCTCTTGAAGATCATCAAGAGAATGCCAAGAGTGTGCAAAGCAGTCATCAAAGCAAATGGTGGCTACTTTGAAGAACCTAGAATATAAAACATAATTTCAGTTGTTTCACACTTTTTTATGTATATAATTCCACATGTGTTAATTCATAGTTTTGATGCCTTCAGTGTGAATGTACAATTTTCATAGTCATGAAAATACAGAAAAATCTTTCAATGAGAAGGTGTCCAAACTGTACTGTGTATGTATAATATATATATATATATATATATATATATATATATATATATATATATATATATATATTCCTAATAAAATAATGCACCTAAGTGCAAGAAGGTATGCGCTTGATAATAGCCAATAAAAACTGTGTGCAGTAGAGACTAAAATAACCCCTATGGGTAATAAACTAAGGCACAATCAAGTGTGCGCTTGTTAATAACCATTAAAATCTATGTGCAATATAGAATAAAGATAACCCCTATGGGTAATAAACTCAGGTGCAGTTTCTCAATATGTCCACCAGAGATTTGTCCTTATTTGAACCGGTGATCAATAGTCAAAGTGCTAGGCATGGATGTTCCTACCTCCGGTGACAAGTCTGTGATGGATATTGAAACTGGCGTGCTGCCGCTGTATTTCCAGGAGCTTCAGGCACAACGAACTGATGCAGAGTCCAGACTGGTGGCTGCCCCGGCCGGTAGCAGCCACCTGAAACCAACCTCCGGGTTGGAACGGGGTCCTGAAGTGTCGGACGCCGCGTGGTGTGAGCGTGGTAAGTCCGAGTGAGGCGCAGGACCTGCGTGACGTGTCTAGTCACGTGACCGTTACCGAGACAGTAGTCTCAGAAACGCGTCGGTTGTTTGACCCGCACTACGTTCCGTATTCACTCTCGGGCTTCGGTAACGGTCACGTGACTAGACACGTCACGCAGGTCCTGCGCCTCACTCGGACTTACCACGCTCACACCACACGGCGTCCGACACTTCAGGACCCCGTTCCAACCCGGAGGTTGGTTTCAGGTGGCTGCTACCGGCCAGGGCAGCCACCAGTCTGGACTCTGCATCAGTTCGTTGTGCCTGAAGCTCCTGGAAATACAGCGGCAGCACGGCAGTTTCAATATCCATCACAGACTTGTCACCGGAGGTAGGAACATCCATGCCTAGCACTTTGACTATTGATCACCGGTTCAAATAAGGACAAATCTCTGGTGGACATATTGAGAAACTGCACCTGAGTTTATTACCCATAGGGGTTATCTTATTCTATATTGCACATAGATTTTAATGGTTATTATCAAGCGCACACTTGATTGTGCCTTAGTTTATTACCCATAGGGGTTATTTTAGTCTCTACTGCACACAGTTTTTATTGGCTATTATCAAGCGCATACCTTCTTGCACTTAGGTGCATTATTTTATTAGGATTATTCATTCATTCACCAATCAAGTGTGGAGGTTGGTTTGGTACTGCAGCAAGGATTGATAGCCCTTTTCTTTACATTTTGCGCCACCATTTGTATATATTTATTTATATATATATATATATATATATATATATATATATATATATATATATTTATTTAATACAGTGCTAGGCATCATAAAAGCTGGTAATTCAATTGCCGCCTTTTGCTATCTCCTTATAAAACCCGACAGGATATGATACATGGTTTACATACAGTAAACCATTTTATATCCCTTATTTTTTACATATTCCTCACTAATAATGTTAGTGTGTGTGCAAAATTTGGGGGCTCTAGCTGTTAAAGGGTTCATTCCCCAGTTCATTCCCCAGTTTTTACAAGCAGGAGCAACAGCTGCATTAGTAGGCTCCTGTTTGTAAAATTATTAAACCCCTTCAGATAGATTTACAGCATGGGACATGACTGAGTGCCAGAGAGGTATGGGATATTGTTGCTGTTTTTTTTTTTTTTTCACATAGCGAGGATCTTCAAGTGGATTTAAGCGTACAATAAAGATTTTACAACCCCATGTGTGTATTTCAATAAAATACTTTATTCTTAATGTGTGTGTGTGTATTATTAACCCTTTACTACTATTGGATTAATAATAGATAGGTGTCGTATTGACATCTCTCCATTATTAACCAGGCTTAATGTCACCTTACATTAGCAAGGTGAGATTAACCCTTTATTACCCCATATCCCACCATTACAGGGGAGTGGGAAGAGAGAGGCTAAGCACCAGAATAGGCGCATCTTACAGATGTGCCTTTTCTGGGGTGGCTGGGGCAGATGTTTTTAGCCGGGGGGGGGCGGCGGCAATCACCATGGTCCCTCTCTAGGCTATTAATATCTGCCCTCAGTCACTGGTTTTCCCACTCTGACGGAGAAAATTGCATGGGAGCCCACGCCGTTTTTTTCCGTGATTTAACCCTTTATTTTAACAGCTAGAGACCCCAAATTTTGCACACACACTCTACTAACATCATTAGTGGGGAATATGTAAAGAATAAGGGATATGAAATGGCTTACTGTATATAAACCATGTTTCATATCCTGTCGGGTTTGATAAGGAGATGGCAAAAGCTGGCAATTGAATTACCAGCTTTTCAGCTATCCAGCGCTGTATGAAATATATATATATATCGACTATATAATTGTCTAAGGGTCACTTCCGTCTTTCTGTCTGTCTGTCCTTCTGTCACGGATATTCATTGGTCGCGGCCTCTGTCATGGAATCCAAGTCGCTGATTGGTCTCACCAGCTGCCTGTCATGGCTGCCGTGACCAATCAGCGATGGCCACAGTCCGATTAGTCCCTCCCTACTACCCTGCAGTCAGTGCCCGGCGCCCGCTCCATACTCCCCGCAGTCACCGCTCACACAGGGTTAATGCCAGTGGTAACGGACCGCGTTATGCCACGGGTAACTCACTCCGTTACCGCCGCTATTAACCCTGTGTGACCAAGTTTTTACTATTGATGCTGCCTATGCATGCTGTCATGACCTGCCATGACGTCACGATCATGTGACTGCGACGTCATCACTGGTCCTGCCCTACCAACCCTGGGACCGGAAGCTGCCGAGTGCACCGCACACAGGCGACATGACTACAAGGGCTCCCTCGGAAGGGGAGTATATGTTTATTTTTTAACCTGTGACATACGTGGCTGGGCAATATACTACGCAGCTCGGCAATATACTACGTAGCTGGCCAATATACTACGTGGCTGGGCAATATACTACGTGGCTCTGTGCTGTATACTACGTCGCTGTGCAATATACTACGTCATTGGGCAATATACTACATGGATGGGCAATATACTACGTGGCTGGGCAATATACTACGTGAGTGGGCAATATACTACGTCGCTGGGCAATATACTACGTGGCTGGGCAATATACTACGTGGCTGGGCAATATACTACGTGGCTGGGCAATGTACTACGTGGCTGGGCAATGTACTACGTGGCTGGGCAATGTACTACGTGGCTGGGCAATGTACTACGTGGCTGGGCAATGTACTACGTGGCTGGGCAATGTACTACGTGGCTGGGCAATGTACTACGTGGCTGGGCAATGTACTACGTGGCTGGGCAATGTACTACGTGGCTGGGCAATGTACTACGTGGCTGGGCAATGTACTACGTGGCTGGGCAATGTACTACGTGGCTGGGCAATGTACTACGTGGCTGGGCAATGTACTACGTGGCTGGGCAATGTACTACGTGGCTGGGCAATGTACTACGTGGCTGGGCAATGTACTACGTGGCTGGGCAATGTACTACGTGGCTGGGCAATGTACTACGTGGCTGGGCAATGTACTACGTGGCTGGGCAATGTACTACGTGGCTGGGCAATGTACTACGTGGCTGGGCAATGTACTACGTGGCTGGGCAATGTACTACGTGGCTGGGCAATGTACTACGTGGCTGGGCAATGTACTACGTGGCTGGGCAATGTACTACGTGGCTGGGCAATGTACTATGTGGCTGGGCAATGTACTACGTGGACATGCATATTCTAGAATACCCGATGCGTTAGAATCGGGCCACCATCTAGTATATATATATATATAATGTGTGTATATATGTATGTATATATATATATATATATATATAATATGTATGTATGTTTTCAAGAATATTTGAGCCCATGGATCCGTTCTATGTCCATTTTGCAAGCCTGTGAGAAAATCTCGCTGTACGGATACCTTACAGATTACATACGGAGGTTTACATGCGCAAAATACGCAGCCACACCTTGCCTACGGATGACATACGGATCACTGTTTTGGGATCATTTCTGCATATTACTCCTGTAAAAAACGGACCGTATTTCCCTACGCTGAGTGTGACCCCGGCCTAAAATGCTCCAGTTTTTGAGAAAGAAACAAGGTTAAAGATTTGTCTAGGGACTGTAGGCAGAGACTAGACTAGTCCAGCGCCACCTCAAGACAGCTTCTTCCTGCACCTCTCCAGGTGATTCACAGGTCACTCTAATGTCTCAGGAGAGGGGAGAAGCCAGGAGGGGCCAGCACCAGACTAATCTGTCCCTGCCTGTGGTCCCCGAGCAGATCTATAACTGTCTTCATGCTACCCTTTATTTGAGCAGCATGAATCGACTGACAGAGCTTTGATAATACATTGAGGAAAATAACTGTTTGATACACTGCCGATTTTGCAAGTTTTCCCACCTACAAAGAATGGAGAGGTCTGTAAATTTTATCGTAGGTACACTTCAACTGTGAGAGACAGAATCTAAAAGAAAAATCCAGAAAATCACATTGTATGTTTGGTTAATATTATTTTAAGTACTCCTTTAATGTTGGTTGCTCATTTTGTTTTTACTTGCCTATTATCAGTTCTTTATTAGACTCTAGTCAAGAGATGAGAAAACCGAAATATATCATGTTGATTTAACAAAAACCAGGATACAGATTTTTACACTAAAATATACCGGTATATATAAAATGAGTGTGACAGTGCTATTCTGCCCTTACTTTAGTTTAACATGGACATTCCTGCAGACTGGTTCTTTTTAAAGTTTTTTTTTTTCTTAATGCAAATGTTGTAATTATTTTTCTTTTGCAGATGATGTTAAAATACAAAGAAAAGAAGTGGTATCAGTTCTGATGAGCCAGACCCAAATACATCTCTTTTAACTTCACTGGGAAGGAAAATTTTAACCACAACCTGCATCCATTTCCTCTCCATTTCTTTCTGCTGGACAGTTGGGAACAAGGGTTGAACATTCATCTTTGGTTACTGTTTCCTAGCACAAATCGTATACTGTCTTACCTCGGTGTCTTGGTTTGAACTGAGGAGCATTACATCCAAGAATATAGAAACAAACTCAGTATTTGTCTCTAAGATGTGGTTAGATGACGAGATGCAAGATAAGAGGAAGCGGTGGTAAGACGGCACAAGAATGAGCAGTGGAAATAATTTTTCGGGTTTTTATTTGTTTTTTCTGTGTTTTGTTTTTTTGCCTTTGGTGGAGGTTTTGCTTCTCTGAGAAGAGAAGTTATATCTGGACAATTAGCTTACGGCCTCTGTTGCTTGACCACAAATATGGCTCTTACATGGGATGGGACGTAAAACCGTTCTAAGACTTGGCTAACTGCACAAGTGAGGTAGTCACAAATCATTCATCTCTAGACTGCAAAGATTTCCATGGAGAAGACTCATCGTTCATCCATTACGTATACTCCATTCATCTCAAGCTCGACATCGGATTGGTAAACTGTCCATGCAAATCTTTTTGGCTGAGTTTTTTTTTTTGTGTATTACAATTTGTTTACTTAAGATAAATGTCCCACTGCCTCAGTCACCCGATTCATTACCCACCAAAGAATTTTTTTGGTTCTTACATCAAATAATTCTGCTGTTTCTCTGTTCAATGGGGGCAGGCGTGCTGCAGCGAAGACTAGATTGCGGAGGTATCTCCAGCCATTCTGTGTTTACTGTTTGTTAACTAACTTATGTTTGAAAGAAACTGCTAAATTACAAGTTGAATTTCTGGACCAGTTTTGTACACATTTAGCATCCTTGTTTTAGTAGATTTTAGGAATATAGCAAATTGAGCTGAAGCCTTAATTGGACTTGATGTCAAACATGACTAGCAAACGTTATTCACCATGTTAAAAAAGGGAAAACAGACTGATAGTTAAAGTACACGGCACATATTATTCTATCTGGATAATCCCAAATTCGTTATATTTACCAAAGGGTGTCTTGAAAAAGACAGAGTAGATTGCTGACTTTATGAAGGCAAATACACTGTAACCCATATCAAGCTATTGCTTTACTGTTCAAACTTTAAAAAAAAAAAAAGTATTGTACGGGTTACATTATATTTGGATATTTAACCCTGTGTGTTTTGCAAGAGATTGAGACTCCCTTACCGAAGGCTTAGCCGATACGGTGACATTCCCTGTGACCCATGTCAAACCACCAAATCACTGTCAACCCGAAAAATACGAAAAAAAAATCTACGTTGTGGGTTACATTAAATTTGGACCTGTTCTATATAGAGGTAAGATGTACACTTACACCTTAATAAAATGTCACCTCTTGCCTAGAACTAAAATACTTGTAGGATTCAGTGTTAAGCACTGAAATGTATATTAGAAGCTGAAATGTCTACTTGAAAACAAAGTGCATCTGCTCGGGCGAGCGTGGAGGGTTTATACCATGGAAGGAGCCACATACCAAATGATTGGCGAGATGTCTTATTTGTGTTCCTTCCCCAACTACCCACTGACTCATCGGCCGATGACCACCATCCATTTATTAATAGTTCATTTCTTTTAAGTGCCTATAGTAACTAGGAAATGAGGAGACATTTCTGTTACAGCAGCGTTGTACATTTGTAGGTGCATGTTCAATTCCAGTATTATCACGTTTTGGCGCATGCAGTTCTAAAGATATATTTTTCTATTTATTTTAACCTTTCAAATGGTTGTTGACCACAAACGTCTCTCTGGCATGACGCAGTCATGTGCGGACTTGTGTCTCACGATTGTGATGTCATTCCTGTACATTCAGTATAATAAGCAGACACTCCAATTTCAGCGACGAGGGCAGCACTGCAAATAGGCACTGAGTTAATTTTATAAGAAAATCAAACCATTTGTGTATGGTCACAAGCAGTGCAATATATAATGTAGAAAACTAGAGGAAAAGTGATGAATTTAGTATTATTTATCAGATGTGTGTTAATATAAATTTAAGCTGTTTTTCTTGTAATTATAAAGAATTTAAGCATCTGTGTATATTTTTTTTTTCCTTTGAGACTTGAGATAAATATTTTGCTACCACCAAGCACATTTCCGAAATCCCTAAAGTTATCAAACTTGAATATAGTATTTATTTGTCAAAATATGTACAGAAATGTCCACCGATTGGGCTCATGGATATATTATTTTCACTCTACCATAATTTAAGGCATAGCTTCCTAGACTTGTGATCATGGTAATTTCATTGTCACACTTGTGAATAAAAGGTGACACGTGGCAGTTGAGTTCTGAAAAGATCATGTGTACTGGTAGCCTTAGAAAAAATAAATTCTAAATGTGATGGATACGTACCATTCATTTTCTCCACTCCAATTCACTGCTCCCTGCCAGTATACCAAAGTCAAATACTGGGCCATTATAGCTATTGTTCTGCTCATCTTTATCCCTTTCTTGTTGTCTGCACATACAATTATAAATAAATCTATTGAGGTTTGAAAAAAAAAACAAAAAACATAAAATGACCATACGGTTACTCAGTTTATAGATCATAATGCAATATATTTTTGATTAATTAAATGCCTAGTTGCAGCGGGAGGAAATGATTATTTTAATAATAAACATTAAGTTTTGCCATTCTTTCTCCAGATCATGTAAAACTGTTCAATGTTTCAATGTGTTGCTTTTACGTCCATCATAAACAAGTCTTTATATGACTCGAATTTTCACCTCGTACATGATATACATTAGCAGAAGAATATATTTATTTTTAGCCAATAGTTATGAGGATGTGGCCTCCTTAATTTACAAGAAGCTGGTAAATTTGCAAAATTTACTGACTACCTGCTTGTGAATTTACAAAGTGCCTCAACTATATCATTTCTCCAAGTATTATTAGATGAATCCCTAGAGTCATTGATGCTTTTTTTCATTTTTTTTGTTTTAAGGCCTCCACCTTCAGTTTTGTCGTTATGTATACAGAGATTTAATGTCTGTCATCTGGAAAAGGGAATTCAGTGTTGAGTAAATGTAGTCTATCATATTTTCATATAATAAGCCTTTTGTTTTGTTAGAAAAGGTGGGGTGTTTCATTGTGCAGCTCTTCTGAGCGGCATTACTTCATTGTTATACTCCAGTTACAACACCATTGTACAGCTTTGCGGTAGCCAATTCCATGATTCACATTGATTTCTTATTTCCAATAGTATCAGAATTCTCAGAGGCTGGTTTTCGCTGCGATTTCCTGGTTTCCAAGCAATCATTACAATAATTGGCCAGTGAGATGAAGAAGGAAATCCTGGCTCGAAAAGCAAATATGTTTGTTAATTTATGGTAGTACATGGCTTCCTGGGCAACGTTGATGAAAATGCCTAACAGATAATCATAGCTCAAGTTTACAAGTGATCAAGCTTTTGGTATGAAAAGTAATTTACAGGATATATGGACACTTTTGTGGAATTTATTTTATTCTCTGCATATTGGTAGCTATGATGCTAACAAATATGTCCACAAACACAGCACACCTATATGTTTGCAGTATAACCCGTAATGTGCCAGGCTAAGTTTTCTGTATGGTCAAAATAACGGGTTCAGTACATGCGAAAACATATATCCTATAAAAAAAATTGTACTCAAGAACAACGTATCAAGCAGTATTACATTTTATTAATCATAACAATAGAAAAGACCATGTTAATTAAAAAGTGGGAGACCACAAGGTGGCCCCTAAGTCCCACAAATATTAAGTACAGGCAGAGAAATGTATAAAGTCGGCTGCAATAACTAACACAACCCATAAGTACGGTATATAGGCAGATCAAGGGAGAGGAAGTCCTGCAAAAGAAACATATAAAAAACATCCAGCAGTTGTTCATGAACGAAAGAACACACTAAAGGGCATGCTGTTACCTGTAGTGAGACATGGAGCCGACGTACGTCTTGGCACATAGCCTTCTAAAGGCAATATGCCGAAATGTATGTTACGTTCTAGGCTGGCGCCACATCTCACTACAGGTAACAGCATGCCCTTTAGTGTGTTCTTTTGTTCATCACTATGTATGAACAACTGCTGGATGATTTTTATATGATGCATGTTGCATAAAATGTCAGCAGACTGTAGAGGACTTCCATTCCCTATGTCTGCCTATATACTTGTGGACTGTAAGTTATTGTAGCTGACTTTAAACATTTCTCTGCCTGTACTTAATGTTTGTGGGACTGTGGCGCCACCCTGTGGTCTCCCAATTTTTATATGTGTATATGTTTTAATTATTATCATTGTTTTTTGTATTGTTATGATAAAATTTATTACTTCTTGATACTTTGTTTTTTGTGTACACTTTTTTTTATAAGATTTATATTGGTAGCTATGGGTTGACTGAATCTGTCAGGGAGTTTGTTTTGATCTTTTTCTGAGCATTTCTCTGGTGATTAGAGACCATTTTGAAGTTCAGCTCAACTTTAATGTGGTGTTAAATCTTATAGTACTAAATTAATGCACTGGAGGTCTGAAAAAGAGCGTTATTAACTCCCGCTCAGATCAAGCTTGATGGTCAGTGAACTAATTCTGGAGCCAGCAATATGCAGGAAACCAAAGAGCAAAAAGTAAAAGCCAAACAGTGCAACATTTGCATTTTTAGCCTAAAATACATACAGTAAAGTGAAAAATGAAGACACTATGCTGCCAGCTTGACTCGCACTATGCCATCACTCTGAAGAAGAGTTTTGTAATACAGTACTAAAGGGCTAGGTTAGTAGAAGCTTTGTTGAGAAGGCGAATATTCTTGGTCCGCCCTTTGACTTAATTTATTCAAGGGCAACTATCTTATGGAAGTATTGTTAAATATATTGTCCATTTGTGTTCTGGACTACTATATAATTCATGTTACAAAAACTTCCCAAAGTATAACAAATTTTTTTACAGATACCTGTTATTTTAAAAGGATTTTCTGTGATCAAATGTAATGTTTTGGTCTTGGGGAGATTAAAAATGGCATTTTGGTATAATCGCCCCTCACTGCTCCTGGGATGACTTTTTGCTGCTGCCGCCGTTCCTTGTTGACTTTGACAAGTTGCAGTGGTGATGTCACATCTACTCCGTCCATGATCTCTAAACTCAGCTGCTTTGGTCTTGTGACATATAAGTGACATGACCGTTACAGCCTGTCAACACTGATCGATGGCAGTGGCTGAGAGGTAGCGATAGGTCGGTATAGCAAATCATTGGTAGGTACTAGTTGGAGTTCCTTGATTCTAATAATTGTCAGATCAGAGAATGAGTGTAGAGAGTCTTTTGCTGTTCGTTCACATCGGCAGCCCATTGATTTTAGCTCTAGCGCTATGGGTAACTATATCATGGCCCTCTATTGTTAGCATCAGGGGACTTTCTTAACTAAAATGTATAGAGGTGGCTAAGGAAGCTTGCTTTTACACTATTTACTTGTCTTATCTTAGTGAATGGAATAAATGTGCATAATCTGCATTCATATTGACCTATGTGCTTGATTTGTCCATGCAGTAAGCTGTGTAGACATAAGTGAGAAATATGTCTCAACAAGTTGCCGATGATTTAGTGTTTAAGTAAAAATGCACTGAATGTTTTGGACTTTAACAATCCACTTTGTGCAACCCAAACAATGAGATCCTAGATAATTTTAATAATTCACCTGTTCAGTAGTGTTGAGCGATACCGTCCGATACTTGAAAGTATCGGTATCGGATAGTATCGGCCGATACCCGAAAAATATCGGATATCGCCGATACCGATATCCGATACCAATACAAGTCAATGGGACATCAAGTATCGGAAGGTATTCTCATGGTTCCCAGGGTCTGAAGGAGAGGAAACTCTCCTTCAGGCCCTGGGATCCATAGGGATGTGTAAAATAAAGAATTAAAATAAAAAATATTGATATGCTCACCTCTCCGGTGGCCCCTGGACATCATGCTGCTAACCGGGAGGCTTCTTTGTTTAAAATGCGCGCCTTTAGGACCTGGGAATGACGTCCCGGGTTCTGATTGGTCGCGTGCCGCCCATGTGACCGGCACGCGACCAATCAGAAGCCGTGACGTCATTCGCAGGTCCTCAATTCCTAGAATTAGGAGTTTTTGTGAATGAGAATGACGTCGCGGCTTCTGATTGGTCGCGTGCCGGTCACATGGGCGGCACGCGACCAATCAGAACCCGGGACGTCATTCCCAGGTCCTAAAGGCGCGCATTTTAAACAAAGAAGCCTCCCGGTTAGCAGCGTGATGTCCAGGGGCCGCCGGAGAGGTGAGCATATCAATATTTTTTATTTTAATTCTTTATTTTACACATCTCTATTGATCCGATACCCGATATCACAAGTATCGGATCTCGGTATCGGAATTCCGATACCGCAAGTATCGGCCGATACCCGATACTTGCGGTATCGGAATGCTCAACACTACTGTTCAGCTAAATGACAAGGAATAAAACGAATTTACAGACATTTATGTAAAAGGTGATTAAGCTTTCCACTACAAATTCGGATTTGGATTCACTTTTATAAATCCTCATTTCAACATTAGTACCACTGAGCAAGTAGAGTTTCTAATGCGTGGGAAAGACTTGAAACTTGGCAAGCCTTTAAAAAATAACGTTGAGAGGTACAGACATGAATATCCAATCCAGGCTATAAAATGTTAAAGACATTCATTGTAAAAATGTTCTTGTATAGAATATATGCACTCCATCTGATTTACTTTGCTGGAGTCAAGTACTTGTAGACACTCAGGAGAGGAGTGAAGCTGGCCATCCCTAAAGCCTGCCTAATCTGCTAATTTTAGGAACTAGAGGGCGGAGGCAGCATTCAAGCTGGTTGTGTAGAGTTTGGGCATGGCTAGCTAGTCTCTTCTCCTTAAGGTACCTTCACACTAAACGACGCTGCAGCGATCCAGACAACGATCCGGATCGCTGCAGCATCGCTGTTTGGTCGCTGGAGAGCTGTCACACAGACCGCTCTCCAGCGACCAACGATGTCGGTAACCAGGGTAAACATCGGGTTACTATGCGCCGGGGACAGACAGCGGAAGGTAAGTATGAAGCGTTGGTTTTTTTTTTTACTTTTAGGATGGTAACTAGGGTAAACATCGGGTTACTAAGCGCGGCCCTGCGCTTAGTAACCCGATGTTTACCCTGGTTACCAGCGAAGACATCGCTGAATCGGCGTCACACACGCCGATTCAGCGATGTCAGCGGGAGAGCCAGCGACCAAATAAAGTTCTGGCCTTCTAGCCCCGACCAACGACATCACAGCAGGATTCTGATCGCTGCTGCGTGTCAAACTGAACGATATCGCTATCCAGCAACGTCACGGATCGCTAGCGATATCGCTTAGTGTGAAGGTACCTTAAGAGTCTCCAGCTCCTTGACTCCTGCTGGGTAATTAACATATGGGGATTGAGAGGAATATTTTTTTTTATTTTATTTTTTTTACAAATGATGCTTATGTTAACGTATACAAAAACACCTTGAGGGTGTGTGCCCATGGTCTGGATTGTCGGCGCTTTGGACGGAGCAGAAAACTCGCTCTGCCCAAAGCACCGGCCCCTTCTGTACGCACGGTGATTCCAGATGTGTTCATTGCACACATCCGGAATTGCCGCACCCTATACATAGGACTGTGTTTACTTTGCGGCGACGGAGCGTAAACAGACATGCTGCGTTCTAAAAAGATGTGCCGCATGTCTGTAAACGCAAGGCCACCAGATGCGTGATCGCACGCATAGTGGAGATGGGATTTCATAAAATCCCCTCCACTAGGCTGTAACATCTGGACGCTGCGGTTAGACGCAGCACTCAATCTACAGCTAATCCGGATGTAATCGGGCCCATTGACACATACCCTTAGAAAGCACACAAGTTAACCCTAATTGGTGGTGGTTTAAAGAAGAAAACCTTCTGATAGGTTCCTTATAAAACAAAACAGTATTTTCCATGATAATATTCAAATGATACTTGTATTTCCAGCTGTGTATGCAACATTTGATTCAGTAACTGTTCAGCTATTCTGGCCCATTAGAATGAACTGAATTTTGAGGTCCTAGCCAACCTTATGTGGGAACCCATGGTTAGTTTCATTGGCAAAATGCTTTCCTTTTAAATATTGTTTTAATGTCTGTCAAACATTTATCATATAACTTTCTACTGTTTATAGTCCGATGTAATTCTAATACCACGCTAAAGTAAATATCCATAGATGTATAAATATAAATACACACGTTTGAGTATATTTTTATGTGGTTGAAATTGGCTCTAGCTTATGTTTCACAGAGTAAGCATTTCTAATAAGGACACGAGACCAGTGATGTATGTAAAGGTGGCTGGCTTAACTTAATAGCCAAGCCTGCCTCCTTCTCTGTGCTTCAGCTGTAACAGAGAAGTGGGCTGATTTAGTAAGCAATCGTACATTGTACGTATTTATATTTCAAATACATTTAATGTAGCTAATTTTAGCTAACTTTGAAATGGACAACCCCTTTAATGTTAATCACAGCTGGTTGTAATGATCTGAATGGGACCTACACTTGAATGTCTTCATACTAAATCAACTTTTGGATATTTTGAAGGAACGAATAACATTTCCCCTGTCTACACCCATCCCATGCTGTGGTTGCCATTAGAAACAATCACAAATAGGCGTTCGGTTTTGCATATTACGGCACAGCTGCGAAAAATCTGATCCAACATCCTTCCCTCATCAATAAATGTAACACATGGTTTGCACAGTCTGTTCACATTTAGAAATGACTAAAATGGGGACATATTGGATTTTAGTTTTGCAACAAAGTTTAGAACTTTTTCAAATGATCTTTAGGGACATATGTATATGGGCATCATACCACATTATGATCAACACATGAAATTTCAGGCATTTAAAAAATCTCCAATTTTGGATCTCCAGGATTCATCATACATGGATCAGTGGATGATTTTGATGACCTTTTACATGATCCCTGCGTGCATTTAATTTTTTTTTATTGTTATGGACATGAAAATAGACCACTAGTGTTATCCATAGTTTTCAAAACGAAATGAGCATATTGGTGATATGTCCTGAAGGAAACATGATGAATACTACCTCAGCTGACTCTCACATGACCTCTTCATCCGTACATTGGCTAGAAATATACGTGGCATTTCAGCATCGACAACAATTTACATCCTGTTTCAAGTTAGTTTAAAACATATTTTTCTAAGTTGAAATTACCACCAGATGCCTTATGTTATATTTTCAAAGTAAGATTTAAAATAGATTTATATTTTCTTTGTTTAATAAGGTAGAGTTTGTTTAAATGTATCGTATTTATGTGTTAATGATATGTACATTCGGAATTTGTGCCAAAACATTCAATTTACTTTGTCACTATGACCACTGAGTTGTAAAGCTAGCCATACACATTTAGAGAATGATTTACCCTGACCCCTCCATGTACCTGCAGGCTCAATCAAGCATGTGAGTGATCTCAGAAGGAAGAGGGAAGGCTGCTATCACACAAGAAAAAGAATTTGGCAGTTGACGTTAAAATCTTGATCTCCGCCGACATCTTCTATCACAGGAGAGTCTAGAGTCTCCCATATGCATTAGAAAATAAGCCAGTCTTCCCAAAATTGCCAGTTTGAGTGATATTCTTCTAATAAGTATTGTCAGCTCAAGTTTGGAGGAGCTTAATGAAAGGAGAAAATTACTCTTTAAAGGCTATTGGAAGCATTGAATATTACACACAAAGAAAAGGATGGTGTTAACTGCGGACAAATTACTAAGAGCATCGGCAGGGAAATGATCACTTAGTGCCAATTATATACTTACCCCTTTATGGTCACCCTAAAGTATGTAATATTTGTAGTGGAGAATTCCAAAATCCGAATCTCCGATTGTGGTTTATTAGATAACCTTAGTATGTTTTTCTGTGGAGTCTGTAAAAAGGTGATAACCAGATTTGTATAGTACGAAACGGCTTTGGTTTTCTGACCAACCTGCTAATATAGTTCAAATTCTAGTTCTGTTGTGTGTGGGATAAAACGTAATATTTTTGCAGATAACGCTTCCTACTTAAAAAAAACGGCATAAGTGAGGGGAATTGTTGTGTATAAAAGGTATATGAGCAAGCTTGAGATTGCTAAGAGAATGAGGAGTTGGATCTAGACCTTATTAAAAGTTCAGTGCTGATGGAGATTTCTTTAAACAAGCCACCTTATTCTGTGGGATATCTAAAGTAAGCAACATGACTACAAGGAGATGCACATTTGACCTTATAAGTAAAAAAAAAATAAATCTTATTTTGCCTTTAACTGCCGTTTTTTGTTTGTGAGGACTAGAAATGGAATAAAATACAAAAAGATAGTTTTAAAGTTTTATGTGAGTATATAGATAAAAAGCCATTGTGTACCACAAAACTGTGCATGGATATTGAGATAAATTTCTAATCAGATCAGCTGGAATGTGGTTGAAGAATAATCTGAAAAATTCTCCTTCATGAACCCCTTAGTGACCGCCAATACGTCTTTTTACTGACTCTGAGATGTAAGAGAATCCAGCAGCTGTCGGCTGTACACTATGTCTGAAAACTTGCTGCATCAGCCACGATCAGTGTTGGCACCGTCCATAATATCCGTTTAACCTCTTAGATGCTGCTGTCAATTGTGACTACATCATATAAATGGTTAACAGAGTATGGGGGCTTCCTCTTTATCCCCATCAGCACCCTGAGATCATGATTATGTCGTCCTGATGTTTGCCATGGCAATTCAAGACCAAATAGCCGAATTAGTCTGCCACTTTTTCACTCCTTTCATGTCACTTTTCATTAATTCCTGAAAATCACCTGAAGTGTTAATAAACTACCTGACAACAGTTTCCAATATGTCGAGGAATGCTGGTTTTAAAATGGTATCACTTTTGGAGGGTTTCCAATATATAGGACCCCCCCTCAAATCACTTCAAACCTGGATAGGCCCCTCAAAAGATAATTTTGTAAATTTCCTTGGAAAAAGGAAAAATTACTTCTACATTTCTAAACATCCTAAAATGCAAACAAAATAAAATAGCATTTTACAAATGGTGCTGATGTAGAGCCAACATGATGGAAATGTTATTTATTAATGTTTTCCTATGGCATTAAAAGGAGAATCATTCAAAGTTTGAAAATTGCTATTCTTTCACATTTTTGACAAATTTTGGATATTTTTATAAATACAAAATATATCGACCTAAATTTACTATTTATCATAAAGTATAATGTGTCACAAACAAACAATCTCCAAATCAATGGGAATTTTTTGAAGCGTTAAGAGTTATCAAGTAAAAAGTGACACTGGTCTGATTTAAAAAGTTTGGCCCGGTCACTAAGGGGTTAAAGTGGAAAGGTTATGTAAAGTAAATAAGAGAATGCAGACTTGACTCTACAAAGTAGGCTGTAACTTGCCACGGTCCACTTATAAAGGCCTTTTTCTCAGTTTGCTAGAACATCGCTTAAAACTAGGTATTTAGATTAATCCTAGAAATTGGACTAATTATAGTCACCACGTAGCCAACTTCGACAATCAAGTCTAATTACATAGTGCAATATATGAACCAGAACGTTCGTATCCGTAATGTCATGAAGTTAGCCATGTAGAATGTTTGGTCGATAATGCAAGTCTTTAAAAAAAAAAAAAAAAGTGTAATGTGAAGAAAATTATTTTTTTGCAAGCTTAAATAACAGAAATTTAATTTTGGAGACTGCCAAATCTAGTAAGAAAATGAATATTGCTAAAAATGTTGCGAACGGGGGACCCTAGATTTAGTCCTTTAATAAATGGCTATTAGATCCAATTATTTTATAGATTTTGACTAAATTTCAATGTTCTATAATATTGGAAAATATTTGTTCAAAGATTGGCTAAAAAATGAGAGAATTACACTTTTTTGTACTGATCAGAATTGGATGTGGTGTGTGTTTTTTTTTTTTTTTTTTTCTTATATATGTTTTATTTTCAATAAACTTCTGTTACTTTTTTGTAAAATCTTTTCTTTGATCATCCATTATCTTTTATCTTTTAACTTATTTTTGTTTTATTTTCTACCATTATGCGTTCTTTTTTTTCCCTCTCCAATCCAATGGGGTATGAATTCAGTAGGGCGAAAATAGGTAACCAGCATTATTATAGTTTCTAAATGCTATTTTAGTATTGAATTATTTAAAATGGTATAAAAACATCAATTTATGGTTTTTGTTTTGTTTGTTTTTTTTAAATCTAAGTTATTCTGTTTGCTTGGTGGTTTTCCGGTTTAATATTGAGATGTGGTCACTGTGCGTTTTATTTGCCAAGATTACAGTAAAACCTGCAACTTTTTTGTCCTGATTTTTCAAACATTGCAGCAAATTAACATAATGTATTAATTAAACCTTAATATATTAATTTTCTCTTATATAACTCGATTTAATTTGTTCAAACATCCTTTATTTAAGAGGGTTTCAGTTACTTCCAGGATTTTAAATATTGCATTTTATTTATGCAGAGTTAGATTCTTTCATTAGACATAGATTCCTATTTTGTTACAACATAAGTGTAGTTCCTATTTCCATCAGTGTCCTAAATTACAGAAAGGGGTTGTCACTGTGAAATTATTCACTTGAAAGTTACATTAATAAAGGTTGTATTTCACTTTATTACTGCAACCATGCTGCCTGCTAGTTGCTTGGGTCATGACTTGATGTGGCTGATTGGTCTCCATTGGGCAGTATTGTTATACAGTACTGTTATTGCCCCCAAAATGTCACAAAAGCTAAAGCAAGAGGTGTTAGTGCATTTTATTTAGCAAAAACATTGTGACAATATGACATTGACTATTGTATGTGTAATACTTGGAGATCACATTCATCTTTCATCCTTCATGGACACTAGTAAATGTTTTATTATACTACACTTGACCATTTAAATTAAAAGTTGTTGACTTTTTTACATTTCTTTGGAGGGGACATTCTTACCAATTGGAATAGTTGTAGTGCTAATATCAAGTGTTTGTGCTTAACTGTGACTTATTAACTAAGATTTTTTTCTTTAATCTGATAATTGTACACATTTGGCAAATAAACCTAATAATATGTATATACCATTGTGGCTAATTGAAAACCGTAATAAAATCCATAAAAAGTAGAATACAATGTGCTCAATGGTAGTAGAGAACCGTGTAATTTTAGCTTTGTTACATAATTGTCAATGGAGTTTGACTATTTTGACTCAAATTGTTATTCAAGGAACTATTTATAATAAAAATAAGATTTTTATTCTGCATAACATCCTAAATATTATTGCCATATCAGAACCCTCTGCTTATGAGCCTGTCAACCCACAGGGTCATGTAGCAAGTATCTTCCACCTTCAAATGTCTCCCTGTATTCTGCTGATTTAATTTTTAGCCAAAAGGTCCTCAGTGTAAGTCATCTTGAATACTCATATTGTCCCCACACACACTTTTTATGGAGTGGGTAAATGTTTTCAAAATTTGCCAACTGTTATTTAGAAAATTATTTGTGGGCCTTAATGAGATAAGAAAAAAAGGATCAGCATGAAATGGAACCACTCATGTCCTTTGCTTCTGTCTACTGAACAACTCAATTTAATGGAATGGGACTGAGTTACAATACCAAGCACATAAAGGTGACCTCTTTATGAATATTATAATTTACGTGCTAGAAAATTAAACATTTTATTGCCAGGATTTATTTCTGTACTTTAGTACCTAATTCAGTGTGCACTGAAAGACAAACTTGGGTACACTTTATATACATCTTCGTTTCATATTTAGATGCTTCTGCACATTACAGAATTTTCATTCTCACACTTTTCTAATATCTAAGCAAATGACAGCATATTTGCCAAATACTACCACGCAAGCATTAACCACTTTCTGCCATTGGACAGAGTAGTACGTCCGATGGCAGAACCCCTGCTTTGATGCGGGCTCCGGCATTAAAGCTGGGACATGTCAGCTGTTTTGAACAGCTGACATGTGCCCGCAATAGGCACGGGTGGAATCGCGATCAGCCACGCCTATTAATTAGTTAAATGCCACTGTCAAACTATGACAGCGGCATTTAACTAGCGCTTCCGGCCATTGGGACGGAAATGCGCGCATCGCTGACCCCCGTCACATGATCGGGGGTCAGCGATGAGTCAGCATGACAACCAGAGGTCTCCTGCAGACCTCTATGGTTGTTGATGCCAGATTGCTGTGAGTGCCATCCTGTGGTTGGCGCTGCTGTAATTCAGCTACGTAGGAGCGATCTGAGCATTGCTCCTATGTAGCAGAGCCGATCAGGCTATGCCAGCTTCTAGCCTCCCATGGAGGCTATTGAAGCATGTCAAAAGTAAAAAAAAAAAAAAAAAAGTTAAAAAATTATAAAAAAAATATAAAAGTTCAAATCATCCCCCTTTCGCCCCAAAATAAAACAATAAAAAATCAAACATACACATATTTAGTATCTCGATGTTCAGAATCGCCCGATCAATAAAAAAAAGGGTTAACCTGATCTCTAAACAAAAAAAGCGGAAAAAAAATTCAAAACTCCAGAATTACATTTTTTTGGTCGCTGTGACATTGTGTTAAACGGGCGATCAAAAGAATATAAGAATATATCTGCACCAAAATGGTATCATTAAAAATGTCAGCTCGGCACACAAAAAATAAGCTGTCTTCGAACCCGAGATCACGAAAAATGGAGACGCTACGGGTCTCGGAAAATTGCAGAATTATTTTTTTTTTTAGCAAAGTTTGGAATTTTTTTTACCACTTAGATAAAAAATAACCTAGACATGTTTGGTGTCTATGTACTTGTAATGACCTGGAGAATCACAATGGCAGGTCAGTTTTAGCATTTAGTGAAGCTAGCAAAAAAAGCCAAACAAAGAAACAAGTGTGCGAATGCACTTTTTTGCAATTTCACCACACTTGGAATTTTTTTCCCATTTTCTAGTACACAACAGGGTAAAACCAATGGTGTCATTCAAAAGTACAACTCGTCCCGGAAAAAATAAGCCCTGACATGGCCATATTAATGGAACAAGTTATGGCTCTGGGAAGGAGGGGAGCGAAAAACAAAAACGCAAACTGAACAAAATCTCCAGGGGTTAATGAAGCAAACGATTCTTGAATGTATAGCATTTTCAACCTATTTTGCGGAGTTAGGGAAATAATTAACAATATAGTGACAATAACAAAATTAAATTTAAAAAAAAAAAGCTGGAATTGAGAATCCATTCAACCCAATCCACTATGCGTGGATTTTTTGGGGGCACAAATTTAATTGAGCATTCTGGGGGACTTTAGCATGGTTAACCTCTTTCTATTCTCCAGATTTCTTACTACTTTCCCATGACATCTTACTCAACTGATTTGAATTATGATCCACTAAACTTTGTTGTTTTAGGAACACCCTTATAAGTAAATGAATAGAGCCGCCCAAGTACTGTCACCCCTACATGCTTAACTCTCACTTCAACAGAAGGAATGGAGATTGGAAACCCTGTTCTATAGATATGTGGGGTTCCCAAAAGTGGGGTCTGCATCTGGCAAACCTTTATGCCATATGGTTTTAACATTATCTGACGATCAATTTTAATTGGTCTATGGTAATTATCCTTATTCACCAGCTCCCTGCAGTCTCTGAAGATAAAATTTGCCATCAAGACAAATTACAGCAGAATTACCCTAATATTTTCTTTGCAAGACAACCTATTAAGCTTTAATATAAGACCTTTAAATGAGGTGGGTTTTTTTGGTGTGAATTTGTTGGAAACCAACTCATAAGGAGAACTACTCGTGAGAATAAGATCCGGAGATGCAGTTATTCGATATTTT
The DNA here is from genome assembly GCF_032444005.1 of Ranitomeya imitator. NCBI lineage: Eukaryota > Metazoa > Chordata > Amphibia > Anura > Dendrobatidae > Ranitomeya > Ranitomeya imitator. The sequence goes on from NC_091286.1 coordinate 134,184,905, forward strand.
GTAACACTGAATCTTTGACAACCTGAATGATGCATTCATGCTGGCCATAAGGCAAATTGCACACAGGTCTGATCTCTCAATTATTTATCATTTACTTTCTAAAAGTAATTTGCTTAGAAAATATTGTCTTCTACGCAATGTATTAATACTGTGAGTTTATTTTATATTTGGGTATTTTTCTAAATATGCATAAGATAGAATGAAATGAAAATATATGAAGAGTAAATGGGCGGCACATTTATCTTATGGTATACCATAAGAAACTTTATGGAGGCTCATAATTTTTAGACAGTTAGAACTGTCCTGTTTTAGTTCCTCACCCCCATTAAAATGGCTACATATGTTTAGCAAAATAGCATAATCTGATGAAGTTTTAGTTATAACATGACAAACTCATACGTTTGCACTTCTGGACAGGCATCATCACTTCTAGAAAATAAAGTGTAGATGAAGATGCAGAAACCAAGTTAGACAATTCATTGGTAATATCAAATACAAATTTGTATGTTTCCAGGCATTTTAAGGAAATGTACTTTACCGTCAGCTAATTGGACTTCCCAATATTTTAGATAATGGCATACCGTTAGTCTAATGGGGACAGTAACACAACTAACAATTGCTATTTTTTGCGCCACCTCAATGTGGTGGCATCCCCGTGGTTTCAATCAGGTATTCAATCTCATAACTTATATTGGTGTTACACCCCTTTAAGATTTTTAAAATTGTGTAAATTGTAGGTTATCACCTATTTGTGGAAAAAGCGACTATTGGTTGTTAATGAAAATACAGTTTTGTGAAGTACAATATCTTCCTCCACCACAATCGTACACCATTCTTAGAATTATAAAAGTTTTGTATCTTATATGTGTATACCATGGTGGTCTTTACAAAGTGAGTTTATTATGTTTGACTATTGTATTCAGTTATTTTTTTATTTTATTTTTTTTAAAGGGAAATGCAATTCTGATAGTTTTTCGTGGTTATAACAACCAAAAAATACCTATTTTCTAGTTGTTGTGTTTTAATTTGATCACCCTAATTCATAAGATACCTAAAACCATCAAACATCCTACTAGCTCATCATTGCCTTCATTACACTAAACCCACATTGTCTCTTTAGTTAAGTCCTTAGGCTTCTAAGTATACTGTTTAATGAGTCCCTGACTGTCGTCGTGTAGGACTGTTTTCCAGACGAACTCTTCATGAATCACAGCCATAATATTAGTGATTTAAAATTGCTGCTGAATTTTTATTAAAGCTTTATTTTCCTGTGTCATAAACTGATCTCTTGAAGAAATGCATATTACGTGCTTCTTTGTTTTCTTATGTGTATGTCCCTCGAGGGTTGGGCATTAAGTGTATAAGCTTGTAAATACTCAAGTATGTCATTAGAAAGAACTGAATTAAAAGCGCACACATTTCTCAAGAAACAATTTAATAATTTTTAATGCTGAAACTGTGATCATCATTTGTGTGAGCAAAGATGCTGTGATGCTTTCAAAATGGCTGCCTATTTTTGGTTTCCGACCGGCTACAGGAAAAAATAGACTTGAAATGGAGGTCATTTTATATCAGGATCACGTTGTTGTTTTTTTTAACTGAAAACTATATTTGATCCTTGACATGTCATTTATTTTTGGTTTTCGTAACCATCAAAGACCCTGCTGCCACTTACCAGTCTTGGATCGGAGTTACTTATCCATCTTATATCTATAACCAAAGATCCACTGACACTGCAAGATTATTCTGAAATGAATGCTTATTTCATGATAATCTTGCAGTCTAAAAAGACTAAAAAAAATCATCACCTTGCAATTGAGCAAGATGCATGTTTGTTGGGTAAAATGATTTTTTTGTGCTGCACAAAAGATCACTCTCAGCAGTATTTGTCATGTTAACACAGACTGATGTGCTGCCGAGAAGCCAAGTCGACATGTGTAAACAAGCAACTAAACACCTTCTAATAAGCAAACATGTAACTGATGAGCGGTCGTTTAGTGCTCCAACTCGGCCCATGTAAACAGACTTTAATGCCGCCTGACAATGTCCTTGGTCAGAACTAGTTATTCGAGACATGGAGCCACTGTTTCAATGTCTTAGGAAATCTGTTTCAGTAAAATGTAATGGCATCTAATATGGTTTGCTTGTGCTGGACTAAATTGCACATTAATAGCAATCATCCTTTTCCTCTGTTCTATTGGATCTTTTTTTATTTTCCAAATCTAGTGTCTTTATCTGATGCAAAATAATGTAGATAACTAGTCATTTATCACTAGCCAAACAGTTTGAAGACAGTGTGCAATTTTCAATTTCTGTGGGTGTGTTACTATCTGCTGCCTCAAATCTAAACAATCAAAGAACTTGTAAATAGATATTAACTGTGAAATGGATCAAAAGTGTAATAAAATGTGGAAAAAAATGTGTATTTTGATCAGCAAATGGAGATTATATTTTTAACTTATAACGTGATTGCCATGTTTCATAGGTTGCAGGACACAAATTACCGTCTGTTTCCAACAAATTGAAATTTGCAATATCTAGTAAAATATGCTAAATGGTAATGATCACATGCCAACAATATACCTTCATATAAAATATTTACAACTACAGATTCTAAAATCAAAATGCAGTGCTATAATTACTATGGAAATGTGTGTTAAGCCCGACATGAGTGACTTGAAGAAAAACAGTTTGCGAAGTGTTGGAAGTAGTGAAAAATATGAATGAAGTTGTACACATAAGGGCCTCATTCAGACTTCCATGCTTGAACTGACCACGGCTCCCCTGACCAGGCATTGACCACCTCATAGAATGTTCTGGTCAGGAGGCACACAGCCATCCGTATATCACAGTCCATACACAGACTATGTTTCGCCAACATCTGTATTTGGTCTCAGTTGGTTACTGGGCACTAGAAATACTTTTAAAGGTTATCCCTTTTTTTCACACTTTACCCTTAAACGTTCGGGGCTCTTCAATCAAAACTAAAGAAAATTTGGGTTAATTGTAGTTAATTTTTTTAGGACAATTTAGAACATTTTAACCCCAATAGACTTAGGATGTCAAGTCTATTCTTTCTGTTTACTGACAGATTTTCAAGAGATCAATTCTGTGCACTCTTATATCGAAAGGAAGATTGTGAAAGAAAGAGAAGAAACTTGTGCTAACGTTGCTGTGATCTGATCTACCTTTTATACGAGTCATTTTAGAAGGATCCTCCATGATATACCAGGGGTCTTAAATGTTTTCATAAATATGCCCACTGTTTGAGTTAGCGAGCATTTCTTGTTCTGAGAATGTGCAGTAGAATATAATTCAAACCCTACTGTGAAATATACCCTTTTATTTTTGCAGAAATCAGAGTGTAAGAAAAAGAAGGGAGCAATTTGTAAATTGCAGTCTAAGTCTGTATAGGCACTAACTGGCGCAGCGTAAAATAAACTGAACTTTGTTTTGAAATGGTGAAGATGTTCGTCATGCAAATAGCTTTTTGAGTAGGAATAATTCCAGACCGTTAATATTGATAACTGTAATGGCACCTTGTAGATTGGATTAAAGGGTTTCTCTCACCTTTTTGCTTCCTCATCAGCAGATTCGAGACACTGAAGAAATTACATCAATAGGTGCCTGCAAGTTGTGCATAGCTGATTATTGTGCACACATTCTATTTTAATAGGAATAACTCTTTTCAGATTAGTCATTACACGGGGTATATATGTGGGGAAGCCTTTTTGCTTATTCAAGGTCTCTTAAACAAGTACATTTGATTTCTTTTTACCATTACGTGATGCACTACACTGTTATTAACAATAGGGGTAACTATTTACAGATTTAAAAAATGCCTAAAAATTGCCTTTCATGATGATATATTTCATATTTTATTTTTAGACACTGGGTAGCACATTCCGTTGTGCTTACTGTGTACTCCAACTGGGTATTAAAAGGGGAATTGTGTTTGAAGAATATTTGGGGCTCATAAATTATTTTTCAAAACTTTAAGTCAGTAATAATGCAAATTTATAGATATGGACATAAATTGATATGAAAACTTTTGTGATTGAAGTTTTGTTATTCCTAGTTGGTCTATATTTTAGAGGAAAAGTAATGGAATGTGAAGGTGATTGAGATCATGAATATTCACATATAAAAGAAATTAAAAACAGGTGAAAGTGTTTGTTTTGCATTTTGATTCAACTGAAGATTTAGCTTAGAAAAACTACCCTAAAAATGTTATTTGATTTGTTAAATAAAAATTTGTAATAAATAATTCACCAGTTCTTGCGCTACATTATCTCTGCACAGATCTGTTCTTGACATAAGTAGACTACATATTGTTTCCATGATTTTAATACTAGTTAGGTGAATGGTAAAAAGCCGTTGTTGCATTCATTTTTGAAAATGTAAAATGCTTGAAAGGCATCATGGCAGATCTCCCGGGTCATGTAGAAAACACTACATTTACACCGGAGAGCTTTGTTGTCTGAGTCCCCCAACATTTATTCTAGGAAGTGAATACAGGGACATTAATTTAAATTAACCTAATTCCATTTCACTTGGCATAATTCAATGCCAATCTGATCTCAATTGAAACCGCTATTAAAAACACTTGTATGTATTAGACAATGTAGAATTACTTCACATTTATGTAATTGAACTAATTATCTCTGGGTATAACAAAAGAATATACATAGGTCATTGCTTATTTTTGTAAATAAATGACGACTTTGAAAAACCTGTTGGACAACGTTTTAATTACATTGCTGCCACAGTGTCCTGGTAAAAATATTTGCAAAGCAACAATGTGCTGATTGTGGAGGCAGCACAAAAATGTATTATAAATTAATGTTTCAAGGAGAAATGTTCATATGTATGTGTATAAGAATGTGTGATTATGCTGAAGGGCTCTTTATTGGGCAAATAAACTATTCAAATAAGTCCTGATGGCATTTCATGTATTTATTAAGTCATACATTTTCTGCTAAAGGAAAAAAACTGTATTCAAGTGCTTCATGTAGTTTGTACACAGGTAAAGGCTACCACTAAGAACTTATTGAACTGGTCCATGAGTAATGTCAAAGACCTTGTTTTCAAACAAATTCAGATTTTATTTGGAAAAAAGTTATGGCAAATGGGTGTAAGACCAGAATAGATCATTTGATATTCAGAGCACAGATTTACCCCTTTCCTACATGTGACATACATCTAAAGTACATGCTGGTTACGGGAAGATGAGCCAGAATTGAACGGAGGTTGCATGATACCTGGCAGATGATGTCTTTGTTACACAGCTGTCATCTACCTGTAATATCGATTACAGCAAAGGTCCGATCAATGCTGTTAACCCTTAAAAGAAAATGACCTATTGTTTAACCCCTTTGCAACCTGCACTGTACTAGTACTGCTCTGCGGGAGGTGTATTCGTGCCCAGAGCAGTACTAGTATGGCACTGCGATTCCGCTATCGCGTGCGGGTGTCAGCTGTATGTGACAGCTGACACTCCGCAGCAACGCCCACGATTGGTGCTAGCACCGATCGTTGGCATTTAACCCCTCTGATGCCGTTGTCACTACTTAGAGAAGCATCGCGCAGGGAGGGGGCTACCTGTGCACTTCCATCAGAACAACGCGATGTCATTGCAAAGTTCTTATGGTCTCCATGGAGACCCCTGGTACCAAGTTAGCCGTGGGGTCCTGCAGGGAGGTGGCTTGTGAGCGCCTGCTGAGAGCAGGCGCTGGCATGCCTCCTTCCCTGCCTGTCAGATCCTGATCTGATGCTCTGCAGTGCAGTGTCAGATCAGCGATCTGATATTATATAGTAATGTCACATACTGGGACAATGTAATACAGTTAATATATATATATATTATAAAGTGTACAAATATTTTTTTTAAATCTCTAAATAAAGAAAAAAAACATATCTTTCCAATAAATACCTTTTATGTAAATTGAAAAAAACAATAATAGTACACATTTGCTATCGCCTCTTCCATAATGACCCGCTCTATAAAACTGTCCCACTAGTTAACCCCTTTAGTGAACAAAAAGAAATAATAAAAATCAAGGCAAAAAATGCTTTAACATCATACCGCCCAACAAAAAGTGCAATAAAATGCGATCAAAAAGACGGATGTAAACAAAAATGGTACCGCTGAAAACGTCATCTTGTCCTGCAAAAAACAAGCTGTCATACAGCTCCATCAGCAAAAAAAAAAAGTTATAGCTCTCAGAATAAAGTGATGCAAAAATAATTTTTCTGTAAGTTTGTGTAAAAGCGCCAAAACAAAAAAATATAAATCAGGGGTCGCTGTAATCATACGGACCTGAAGAATAAAGCTGTCTTACCAATTTTACCACACAGGGAGCAGTATAGAAAAAAACAATTCCTGAATTGCTGGCTTTTGTTCATTCTGTCTCCCAAAAATCAGAATAGAAAGCGATCAAAAAAAGTCATGTGCCTGAATTTGGTACCAATAGAAACGTCGGCTCATTCCGCATAAAACAAACTCTCACATGACTCTCTCGCCTGAAATATGAAAAAATTATTGCTCTCAAAATATGGTGACGCAAAAACTAGTTTTCGCAATAAAAAGCGTCTTTTAGTGTATGACAGCAGCCAAACATAAAACTCAATATAAATCTGGTATCGCTGTAATTGCACCGACCTGAAGAATAAAGTTGCCTAATCACTTATACCACACGAGGAACGGCATAAAAAATAAAACCAATTCTTCACATGCTGTTGATTTTTTTTCATTCTGCCTGCCAAAGATAGCAGTAAGGCTCGGCACACATTTATCCTGTGCTCTGCACTGAACCCTTACATTGGGGTTTCTGTGTGAAATATGTGATTCAGACAGAACCCCCAGAGGAAGATTCCCTATAGCAGTGTTCCCCAACTCCGGTCCTCAAGAGCCACCAACAGGTCATGTTTTCAGGATTTCCTTAGTATTGTCCAGGTGATAATTGCATTACCTAGAAAGGCAAGAATTCCGTCACCTGTACAATACTAAAGGTACCGTCACACTGAGCAACTTTTGAACGATAGCGATCCGTGACGTAGCGTCCTGGATAGCGATCTCGTTGTGTTTGACACGCAGCAGCGATCAGGATCCTGCTGTGACATCGCTGGTCGGAGCTAGAAGGCCAGAACTTTATTTTGTCGTCAGGTCACCCGCTGTCATCTCTGGATCGGAGTGTGTGATGCCGATCCAGCGATGAGTCCCCGGGTAACCAGGGTAAACATCGGGTTACTAAGCGCAGGGCCGCGCTTAGTAACCCGATGTTTACCCTGGTTACCATTGTAAAAGTAAAAAAAAAAAAAAAAAACACTACATACTCATTCCGATGTCTGTCACCTCCCTCGCCGTCAGCTTCCCGCATTGACTGTGAGCGCCGGCCGTAAAGCACGGTGGTGACGTTACCGCTGTGCTCTGCTTTACGGCCGGCGCTCACACAGTCAGTGCGGGAAGCTGAGGGCGAGGGATGTGACAGACATCGGAATGTAAGTATGTAGTGTTTTTTTTTTTACTTTTACAATGGTAACCAGGGTAAACATCGGGTTACTAAGCGTGGCCCTGCGCTTAGTAACCCGATGTTTACCCTGGTTACCCGGGGACTTCAGCATCGTTGTTCGCTGGAGAGCTGTCTGTGTGACAGCTCCCCAGCGACCACAGAAGGACTTTCCAACGATCACGGCCAGGTCGTATGGCTGGTCGTGATCGTTGGAAAGTTGATCAGTGTGAAGGTACCTTTAGGAAATCCTGAAAACATGACCTGTTGGTGGCTCTTGAGGACCGAAGTTGGGGAGCACTGCCCTATAGTGAGGCACTGTGGATGCACACTGACCTTAAATCGATGGTGTCCATCGTTTTAGGATTGCATAAAAGTGCCGTCGGCCACAGTTTTATGCATTTCTGAAAAGGATAACACGGAACAGAGGCCAGATGGATTCCAGCAAAACTCTGCTGCCTTACTATAGTGAATGAATCCATTGAGGTTTTCATCTGAATCACGTCACTCAGAGATTAAGATGGAAACCACAAACTAAGTGGTCAGTGTAGAGCGCCTGACAAATATGATTCCAAATGTTATGTAAAATGTTCCCAATAAAAGACTCCACTCAATCCACAAAAAAAGCAAGTCCCCACTCAGATCCATCATCTGTTTACGGAAATATAGGGGACTTCCACGTTACTGGTAGTACAAAGGCTCTGGAAAAGTTAAATGGCTCCTCGCCCGCCCAAAGTAATTCAGCGAATTCTCTGCTCCCAAATCCAAATGCCCCCCTCCCTTCTATGCCCCAGTGTGTCTAAACCACATTTAGAGCTCACATATATGGTATTTCTGTAGGGATGAGAGCCCACCTAATTTTCAGGTGCGTGTCTCCAGAAGCATGAGTTGGGCATAATGTACTGTGACTGCAACAGCAGTTTGCAATTTTCTCTCGGCAGCATCCACTGCTGCCTGCTTCTGGAAAACACCCATGGAGTCAAAATCTCACTACATCTATAGATAAATTCCCAATGTGTTATAATTTCCAAAATGTGGTCACTTGAGGGGGGATTCTCCTAGCACTTAGGGGCTCTTTTGTGGAATCCTCAAACTAGTGTAGGAAAAATCTGCGCTCCAGGAGGCATATAGTGCTCTGTCCCTCCCGAGTCACTCCGCATGGCAATGTAGCCATATATTTGGCAGCCATATATTTCTACATTCAGCAGAAATTGTGGGACAAATTTTGGTGCCATTTCCCAGTGTGAAAATGTAACACTTGAGGCTAAAATACAATCTTGGTGGTAAAAATGAAAATTATTTTTTTTTTCTTCACTGCCCAATGGTATAAGAGTTTGACACTCCTGCGGTGTAAATATAATCACTGCACCAGTAGATAAATTGAGAGGCTAAGGCTACTTTCACACTTGCGTCGGTACGGGGCCGTCACAATGCGTTGGCCCGACGTACCGATGCACGTTGTGAAAATTGTGCACAACGTAGTCAGCGGATGCAGTTTTTCAACGCATCTGCTGCCCAGTCTATGTCCCGGGGAGGAGGGGGCGGAGTTCCAGCCACGCATGCTTGGTCGGAAATGGCAGACGCGACGTGCAAAAAAAAATTACATTTAACTTTTTTTGTGACGACGGTCCGCCAAAACACGACGGATCCAGTGCACGATGGCGCGACGTGTGGCCATCCGTCGCAATCTGTAGGCAATTCAAGTCTATGGGCAAAAACGCATCCTGCAGGCACATTTGCAGGATCCGTTTTTTTTGCCCAAAACGACGGATTGCGACGTATGGAAAAAAACGCAAGTGTGAAAGTAGCCTTAATTGGTAAAATTGGGTCACTTATAGGGGGAACTTTCCAAAATATCAGCTATGGACTGTCTCAGACCCTATCTTTTGTATTGAAGCATTAAGTGTAAAGGTAAAAGTAATTAGGGAGGGAGAGCAGAAGGGAGCTTATGCACTCACCAAATGTAAATAGTGGATCTTATCTGCTGTGTATAGAGGTCTTTCTTGGCATAATGGTCTCTGTTTTCATGAATTAGTGTTGTCTTCCGAAAAAAAAAAAAAAACCAGGACATTTGAGAATTATACTACATTTTTAAAAAATACAGATTAGAATATAAAAAAATTCCCCCCAAAATTAAAAAATATATATTTAACACAAAAACCTGATTTCAACAATAGGTCTACTTCTGTTTTATACATTTCTTTTAATGCCTGTGTGATGCCAGGTATGTTCTTTTCGGTTTACCAGGTTCACTATATGGTAAAAATAACTTGCAAATAGGATTTTCCAGGTCATTGTGATTACTGAAATACCAAACGTGCATATTTTAAGTGGCAAAAAATAGTAAGTGTTTTTGAGACCTGTAGCATTTTAAATTTTTGTGCAGTGAGGTTGGATTTTTATAAAGCTGGGAAATTTGTATCACCTAGCCTTTCCTAACAATGACGGTGAAAAAGCCATAACCTTAACAGGCTAAGGTCTGTAACATTGGACAACGTTATCTGAGCACGCAAACTTTTACATGCCAGTGTATGTGCTAGACTTCCAGGAACAATGGAGGTCAAAATCAGGTCTGGAAGACCACAATTTCAGTGAGCTGCTCATAGAATTGCTTGAGAGGCAAATCAGAACCCTCGCTCGATTGCAAAAGACCTTTAGAAAGATTTAGCAGACTTTGGAGTTGGGTTGCATTGTTCTACTATTCAGAGATATCTGCACCAATATGTCCTTCCTGGAAGAGTCATCAGAATAAAATTTCTCAAAATTCAAGGTCAGAAGTATGCAAAAGAATTTCTAAACAAGAATGATGCATTTTGGAAACAAGTCCTGTGGATGACTTGAATGAGGTTAAAATACAGTAGAACTCTTTGGCCACACTGATCAAAGGTATGTGTGGAGAAAAAAAAGGCACAGATTTTCAGGAAAAGAATATCTCGCCAACCATTAAGCATGGGAGTAGATCAATCATGCTTTGGGGTTGTGTTGCAGCCAATGGAAAATTTCATGGGTAGAGGGAAGAATGGATTCAATGAAATTTCAACAAATTCTTGATGGAAACATAACACCATCTAATATATAAAGCTGAATGTGTGTGTGTGTGTGTGTGTCCGGGATTGGCATCTGCACCGTCGCAGCTACAGCCACAAAATTTCGCACGGTCACACGTCTGGACCCCGAGAGCGTCATAGGCTATGTTGTGAGGCGAAATTTTAACCCCGCAAGTTCCAATTCACCAAACAAATTTGCCCCTATCTACATAATGGGGAAAAAGTGAAAGGAAAAGTGTTGGAGGCGTCGCAGCTACAGCCACAAAATTTTGCACAGTCACACGTCTGGACCCCGATAGCGTCATAGCCTATGTTGTGAGGTGAAATTTTAACCCCGCGCTTACCAATTCACCAAACAATTTTGGCCCTATCTACATAATGGGGAAAAGTGTTGGAGGCAAATTGACAGCTGCCAGATGTGAACAAGGGGGACTTAAAGAATGAGAGCGATGGCGCCAAAGAGTATATACCGTACAGTTGATAAGGTGGGGCCCCGACATGGGATACTCACCACACACGGGGATATGAACACACACAAAATGCGCCACACACTACCACGTGCATGAACACATATTACCCTCAGCACACATTTCACCACACATACACCAACCTCGCCACATAAAAGTCGAAACACAAAAGTTGGCGCTCAAAACTCGCCACGCGCAAAACTCGCCACATGCAAAAACTAGGCTCACGCAAAACTCGCCACAAGTGCAAAACTCACCTCATGGAAAACTCGCCACACGCAAAACTTGCACACGCGGAAAAATTGCCACATGCACAAAAGTTGCAACACATGCAAAAGTTGCCTCACACAAAACTTGCACATACTCAAAAGGCACCACACATAAAACTCGCCACGTGCAAAACTCACCATGCGCAAAACTTGCTGCACACAACTTGCTACACTAACCTGTCACATGCAATTTGACACAAAAAGTTGCTACACGCATGTTGCCACATGCAACTCAACACACACAACTTGACAAACGAAACTCACCCTAAAACACACACAAGTCTGGTATCCTTCAAAAATAAAAATCTGATTAATAAGCAGACAAACTATAAGAACAACAAATGTACCATATAGGAAATTCGGCAGCTGTCAGTCATATGACCTGTCTATTATGTGTATGTGTGAGCTAATATATACTGCCAGGGGGAGGGCTTCCTGTTGGCTGGGGATTCATCGGGCTGCCAATTTAGCTTACAAATACTGAGGTAAAAATACTGAGCAAATAACGTGTGAACGAGGTCTAATACAGGAGGAGATGACACACAGGTATATACTATATACAGGGGAGATGACACACAGATATATACTATATACAGGAGAGATGACACACAGGTATATACTATATAGAGGAGGAGATGACATACAGGTACATATATATACAGGAGGAGATGACATACAGGTATATACTATATACAAGAGGAGATGACACACAGGTATATACTATATACAGGAGCAGATGACCTACAGGTATATACTATATACAGGAGGAGATGACATACAGGTATATACTATATACAGGAGGAGATGACACACAGATATATACTATATACAGGGGAGATGACACAGGTATATACTATATACAGGAGGAGATGACATACAGGTATATACTATATATAAGAGGAGATGACATACAGGTATATACTATATACAGGGGAGATGACACACAGCAGGTATATACTATATACAGGGGAGATGACATACAGGTATATACTATATACAGGAGATGACATACAGGTGTATAATATATATAAGGGAGATGACAAACATGTATATACTGAGGTGAAAATGAGAGGTGTGAGTACAAAATGAGAGGAGTGAGGGAAAATAGTGGAGTGATCAGAAAATGACAGATGTGAGGTCGAAATGACAAGTGTTAGGGGGGAATGAGAGGAGTGAGGGAGAAAATGAGGTGTGAGGGAGAAAATGAAAGATGTGAGGGGGAAAATGAAAGATGCGATTGGGAAAATGAGAGGCGTGATGGGAAAATAAGAGAAGTGAGGTGCTATAACTAACCACAGATATTTACTATGCCCAGGCAACGCCGGGCTCTTCAGCTAGTCAGTACATAAAGCTGAATCTGAAAAGAGGGCGATGTCTACAAATGGATGATTCTAAACACCTGTCAAAATCCACAATAGACTACCCCAAAAGGCGCAAGCTGAATGTTTTACAATGGCCCTCACTGTCTCCTGATCTGCATATTGTTGAAAATCTGTGGCTAGACCTCAAAATAGCAGTAAGATGACCCAGGAATGTCACAGAACTGGAAGAATTTTTCAAGGAAGAATGGATAAAAAGCCATCGAACAAGAATTGAAAGACTCTTGGCTGGCTACAAAAAGTGTTTACAAGCTGTGATATTTGCAAAAGGGGGTGCTACTTAGGTACTAACCATGCAGGGTGCCCAAACATTTCCATCAGCTCATTTTCATTTTTGTAATTTTAAAAATGGAAGAAATTACTTTTTTTTGCCTAAAATACAAAGGAAATGTGTCATCTTTAACTTTAGGCCTTTTAGAGATAATTTCATCTTCAACTTGCTTAACTTTTTATAATAAAAGTAATTTTGACCAAGGGTGCCCAAACCTTTACATGCTACTGTAAATGTAGGTGTTTTTTACATAGCAGAATTCTTAGTTGTCCCGTAAGTAAATGATGGACATTGTGTACCCAGCTTATCACACCATTCAATAGCTCCTTGTTTCAGTGTGTTCTTGTGTGAGCTCTCACACAATAACAAGGATAACAGGTAGACACCTGCCTAGGGTTCTAGGTGCTACTTCTCGCCTCCTTTAAGGGGAAGCAGCTTCCAGGAAAAAACATTAAAGGGACTTTATCAGCACAGAATGACTTCTCAAACTAAGCCCTGCCAAGTGGTGCTTAACAACAGGGTCAATCATTTAAATACACCTTCTGATTTTCTTGGTTTCTCTCCATCTCCACCCACCCCTCTTTTTTATTCTGACAGCTTTGGCTTCACAGAGCCAGAGAAGAGTGAACATAGATAGAAACCAAGCAGGTGGTAAGTTGTATTTAAATGATTGGCCCCGGCATGGAGCACTGAGAACCTGTTGGTTTGAACAGTCATTCTGTAGTGACTGAGTCACTTTAAGGCCATGTGCACACGTCCAGGTTTTTTTGCATTTTTTTCGCGCTAAAAAGCTATAAAAACTCATTAAAAACACATACATTATGCATTCTATCATTTAGAATGCATTCTGCATGTTTTGTGCACATGGATGCGTTTTTTTCCGTGAAAAGAACGCATCGCGGTAAAAAATGAGCATGTTCATTTTTTTTGCGGATTTTCTGCGTTTTTCCCGCAATTCTATGCATTTGGGAAAAAACGCACAAAAAACGCATCAAAAACGCGTCAAAATCGCGGTAAAAACGCATGCGGATTTCTGGCAGAAATGTCCGGTTTTTGTCAGGAAAATTTCTGCAAGAAATCCTGACGTGTGCACATACCCTAAGGCTATGTGCACACGTTCAGGATTTCTCGCAGAAAATTCCTGAGAATTCCGGACATTTTCTGCAAGAAATCCGCAAGAAAACCGCATGCGTTTTTGCCGCGGTTTTGCCGCGTTTTTGCTGCAGTTTTGCCGCGGTTTTTTCCGGACACTTCCCAATGCATTTTGGAGTGGGAAATACGCAAAAAAAAACAGAAAATTAATGAACATGCTGTGTTTTTTGCCGCAATGCGTTTTTTTCGCGGAAAAAAACGCATCATGTGCACAAAACATGCGGAATTCATTCTAAATGATGGGATGCTTATTGTATGCGTTTTTTTTGCGGTTTTATAGCGTTTTTATCGGGAAAAACCGCGAAAAAAACGCAACGTGTGCACACAGCCTAAAGGGTATATCTGGGACTTTCTGAAAACAAAAACATTTCCTAAGCACTAACCTGCAGGTAATTGCTACCTGCCAGTTATGAATGGTGCCGTTCTTCCTCAACACAGCAGAAAATTAACTGCCTTGGGCATCGTGGAGGACATTCTGAGGCCATTTTGTGAGGAATAGGCACAGTATGCATATGGAAATGGAGCAGTGTTAAATGGCACAATATGGAGGTGTTTGCATAGCAGAAGTTAAAGTCTGGAAATATAGAGAGGGTAAGAGAAATTTGGTGGAGAGGGAACAGGCCATGGGTCATAAGGGCATGTGGTTTGGTTTGGTGGTTTTCACTTATCAGTGTATTCATTGTAGTAGTTGTATCTCATAAGGGCAGACATATATAGTAGTGTTCAACATAATGGCAGTTCAATAAGACTAACCAGAGTACCTAATCACTGTTTTTGGTATACCTGTAAATTATATTACCATATGTCAGACAATTTACCAGCTGGTGCAGTAGATTCTGAGAAAACCAACAGACTCCACATTCGTGATCTGCATGTTTTTGAATTTGTGTTATAATTATTTGAAAGGATGTGTGTTCAAAATAATAGCAGTGTGGAGGTCAATTTGTGAGGTCAATCATTCTGTGAAGAAACAAGTGTGAATCAGGTGGCCCTTATTGAAGGGTGAAGCCTGGACATGTTGTACATACATTTCTCCTTGAAAGCCTTAGAAATATGGGTCGTTCGAGACATTATTCAGAAAAGCAGCGCGCTTTGATTAAAAAGTTGATTGGAGATGCCCCGATTTTCCTAGAAATGAACATCTCATCCCTGCCTCTACCTTCACATATTTGAACAATGAATGAAACGCTATTAAGGCCCCTTCACATTAAGCCACGCTGCAGCGATACCGACAACAATCCGGATCGCTGCAGCGTCGCTGTTTGGTCGCTGGAGAGCTGTCACACAGACCGCTCTCCAGCGACCAACGATGCCGGTAACCAGGGTAAACATCGGGTAACTAAGCGCAGGGCCGCGCTTAGTAACCCGATGTTTACCCTGGTTACCATCCTAAAAGTAAAAAAACAAACAGTACATACTTACCTACCGCTGTCTGTCCCCGGCGCTCTGCTTCTCTGCACTCCTCTTGTACTGGCTGTGAGCACAGCGGCCGGAAAGCAGAGCGGTGACGTCACCGCTCTGCTTTCCGGCTGACCGACGCTCACAGCCAGTACAGGAGGAGTGCAGAGCACAGCGCCGGGGGACAGACAGCGTTAGGTAAGTATGTACTGTTTGTTTTTTTACTTTTAGGATGGTAACCAGGGTAAACATCGGGTTACTAAGCGCGGCCCTGCGCTTAGTTACCCGATGTTTACCCTGGTTACCAGTGAAGACATCGCTGGATCGGTGTCACACACGCCGATCCAGCGATGTCCACGGGAGATCCAGCGACGAAATAAAGTTCTGGACTTTCTTCAGCGACCAACGATGGCACAGCAGGGGCCTGATCGTTGGTCGCTGTCACACATAACGATTTAATTAACGATATCGTTGCTACGTCACAAAATGCAACGATATCGTTAACAATATCGTTATGTGTGAAGGTACCTTTAGACTCCAGTTCACGCTTGTCTAAATTTTCAGATTCTCTTGATCTTATTTTCAAAAAAAAATTCTCTCTCAGGCCCGTCTACACCCATGGTTTGGGAGACACACAAAGCTGTTGTGAGAGGCGAATTCATGGCTCTAGGTTCATATTAAAGAAGGAAAGATCAAGAGAGACAATTTCCATTCTACATCAGATTAACTCTTTTGAAAAACTACATAAAAGATCCCAAGCAGATAAAATTCAGAAAGAACTGATAGCACTTAGACAAGCTCTGAGGGACCTCCTGAATGTCCAATCAGCCAAGATCTATATGAGAAGTCGGCAGAAGTTTTATCTACACGGCAATAGAGGTAGTAAACTCATGACTTCTCTTCTGAAGAAATGCAGTGGGCAAACTTTTATTACAAAAAAAGAAAGGAATGTCCAGCTTCACCGAGTCCGTAAAAAAGAGTTTTCTTTATTCATAAACTTTAAACACGGAGGATACAGACTTCAGCACAACCATATGGGTAAGAATCTCAACGTGTTTCTGGAGACTAGGCTCCCTTAATCATGACAATGAATGACAAGTCATGATTAAGGGAGCCTAGTCTCCAGAAACGCGTTGAGATTCTTACCCATATGGTTGTGCTGAAGTCTGTATCCTC
Source organism: Ranitomeya imitator (assembly GCF_032444005.1). Lineage (NCBI taxonomy): Eukaryota > Metazoa > Chordata > Amphibia > Anura > Dendrobatidae > Ranitomeya > Ranitomeya imitator. The sequence continues at coordinate 134,201,572 of NC_091286.1, forward strand.
CGTGTTTAAAGTTTGTGAATAAAGAAAACTCTTTTTTACGGACTCTGTGAAGCTGGACATTCTTTTTTTGGACCTTGTACGCCTGGACACAGCGGGTCCTGTTGTGAATTCTGCTTTTGGGCTCCCTCCGGTGGTTGTAGGTGGTAATGCAGTTGTCCCTGGGCTGCAGTCTTGGACAGGTGCATCTACTGATTGAAATTCTGACTGGGGTATTTAGGTTTGCAGGACTCATTGGTCCTTTCCAGTTGTCAATGTTTCTTGGGAAGTGTTGGATCTTTGGCTTCTCCTGCTTAGCTGCCAATTCAGCAAAGATAAGTGTCTGTTTCTTTTTCTGTGGCACACAAGCTGTGTGCTTATATTCTGTGCTATTCATTTGTTTTCTCTTGTCCAGCTTAGACTGTATCAGTGTTTTCTCAGTCTTGTAGGATTCTCTGGAGTTGCAGATATACGCTCCACATCTTTAGTTAGATGGTGGAGTTTTTGTATTTTCTGCTGTGGATATTTTTGGAAGGATTTTAATACTGACGACTTAGTATCCTGTCCTATCCTTTCCTATTTTAGCTAGAGTGGCCTCTTTTGCTAAATCCTGTTTCCTGCCTGCGTGTGTCTTTTCCTCTACTACTCACAGTCAATATTTGTGGGGGGCTGCCTATCCTTTGGGGTTCTGCTCTGAGGCAAGGTAGAATTCCTATTTCCATCTATAGGGGTATTTAGTCCTCCGGCTGTGTCGAGGTGTCTAGGATTTGTTAGGCACACCCCACGGCTACTTCTAGTTGCAATGTTAAGATCAGGATTTGCGGTCAGTATAGTTACCACCTACTCCAGTGAAAGTTTTCATGCTGCTCCAAGGTCACCTGATCATAACAGTACAACTGGCCCATAATGAGTTAAATGCATCTCAGAACAAGGGAAGAAAGGTCTTGAGCCATTTATTTTCTTCAGTCTGCTTTGTCTTCTCCTCCCTCTTAATCTCTGGGTGGCTGAGGAGCCTTGTGCTAGCATGAATGTTCAGGAATTAGCTTCTCGTGTAGACCAGCTTGCTGCTCAGGTACAGGGTATTTCTGATTATATTGTTCAGACTCCTGTTTTAAACCGAAGAACCTACTCCTGATTTGTTTTTTGGTGACAGGTCCAAATTTTTGAGTTTTAAAAACAACTGTAAACTGTTTTTTTCTCTGAGACCTCGATCCTCTGGTGATTCCATTCAGCAGGTTAAAATCATCATCTCTCTGCTGCGTGGCGATCCACAGGATTGGGCATTTTCCCTGGAATCTGGGAATCCGGCTTTGCTTAATGTAGACTCCTTTTTTCAGGCTTTAGAATTATTATATGATGAACCTAATTCTGTGGATCAAGCTGAGAAGACCTTGTTGGCCCTGTCTCAGGGTCAAGAGGCGGCAGAATTGTATTGTCAGAAATTCAGAAAATGGTCTGTGTCGACTAAATGGAATAATGATGCTTTGGCGGCAATTTTCAGAAAGGGTCTTTCTGAATCCGTTAAAGATGTTATGGTGGGGTTTCCCACGCCTTCCGGTCTGAGTAATTTTATGTCTCTGGCCATTCAGATTGACCGGCGCTTGCGGGAGCGCAGAACTGTGCGTGCTGTGGCGTTATCCTCAGAGCAAATTCCTGAGCCAATGCAGTGTGATAGGATTCTGTCTAGAATGGAACGACAAGGTTTCAGACGTCAGAATAGGTTGGGTTATTGTGGCGACGCTTCCCATGTCATTTCTGTCTGCCCTAAGCGGACAAAGAGGATCGCCAGTTCATTTACCGTCAGTACTGTACAACATAAATTTCTGTTATCTGTGTCCTTGATCTGCTCATTGTCATCATTTTCTGTCATGGCGTTTGTGGATTCAGGCACCGCCTTGAACTTAATGGACTTTGAGTTTGCCAGGCGTTGTGATTTTCCCTTGCAGCCTTTGCAGAACCCTATTCCTTTAAGGGGCATTGATGCTACACCCTTGGCTAAAAATAAGCCCCAGTTTTGGACACAGGTGACCATGCGCATGGCGCCAGCCTATCAGGAAGATTGTCGATTTCTGGTGTTGCATAATTTGCATGATGCTATCGTGCTGGGTTTTCTGTGGTTGCAGGTACATAATCCTGTGTTGGATTGGAAGTCCATGTCTGTGACTAGTTGGGGTTGTCAGAGGGTTCATAATGATGTTCCTTTGATGTCAATCTCCTCTTCTTCCTCTTCTGAAATTCCAAAGTTTTTGTCTGATTTTCTGGATGTATTCGATGAGCCCAAGTCCAGTTTTCTTCCACCGCACAGGGACTGCGATTTTGCTATTGACTTGATTCCAGGCTGTAAGTTTCCTAAGGGTCGACTTTTCAACCTGTCTGTGCCTGAGAAAGGGCATATTCGACCATCTTCTTCACCGTTGGGAGCGGGGTTCTTTTTTGTTGCTAAAAAAGATGGTTCCTTGAGACCCTGTATTGATTATCGCCTCTTGAATAAAATCACGGTCAAGTTTCAATACCCTTTACCTTTGCTTACCGATTTGTTTGCTAGGATTAAGGGTGCTAGTTGGTTTACGAAGATTGACCTTCGGGGGGCATATAATCTTGTTCGTATTAAGCAGGGTGATGAATGGAAAACTGCGTTTAACATGCCCGAAGGCCATTTTGAATACCTTGTGATGCCATTCGTGCTCTCTAATGCTCCATCTGTTTTTCAGTCCTTCATGCATGATATCTTCCGGACTTATCTTGATAAATTCTTGATTGTATATTTGGACGATATTTTGATTTTTTCTGATGATTGGGAGTCTCATGTGCAACAGGTCAGGATGGTATTTCAAATCCTTCGTGACAATGCTTTGTTTGTGAAAGGGTCTAAGTGTCTCTTTGGGGTGCAGAAGGTTTCTTTTTTGGGCTTTATTTTTTCTCCCTCGTCTATTGAGATGATCCGGTTAAGGTTCAGGCCATTCATGATTGGATTCAGCCCACATCCGTGAAGAGCTTTCAGAAATTTTTGGGTTTTGCAAATTTTTATCGCCGTTTCATTGCTAATTTTTCCAGCGTGGTTAAACCCTTGACCGATTTGACGAAGAAAGGCGCTAATGTGGCGAATTGGTCCTCTGCCGCTGTCTCTGCCTTTCAGGAGCTTAAACGTCGATTTACTTCTGCTCCGGTGTTGCGCCAACCGGATGTTTCTCTTCCGTTTCAGGTTGAGATTGACGCTTCTGAGATTGGGGCAGGGGCCGTTTTGTCTCAGAGGGATCCTGTTGGTTCCTTAATGAAACCGTGTGCCTTCTTTTCCCGTAAGTTTTCGCCTGCTGAACGCAATTATGATGTCAGCAATCGGGAGTTGTTGGCTATGAGGTGGGCGTTTGAGGAGTGGCGACACTGGCTTGAGGGAGCTAAGCACCATATTGTGGTCTTGACTGATCATAAGAATTTGATTTACCTCGAGTCTGCCAAATGGCTGAATCCTAGACAGGCTCGATGGTCCTTGTTTTTTTTCCCATTTTGATTTCGCGGTCTCGTACCTTCCGGGTTCTAAGAATATTAAGGCTGATGCCCTCTCTAGGAGTTTTTTGCCTGATTCTCCTGAGGTCTTAGAACCGGTCGGTATTCTGAAAGAAGGGGTGGTCCTTTCCGCCATTTCCCCTGATTTACGACGGGTTCTTCAGGAATTTCAGGCTGACAAACCTGACCGCTGTCCTGTGGGGAAACTGTTTGTTCCTGACAAATGGACTAGTAGAGTGATTTCTGAGGTTCACTGTTCCGTGTTGGCTGGTCATCCTGGAATTTTTGGTACCAGAGACTTGGTTGGTAGGTCCTTTTGGTGGCCTTCTTTGTTGTGTGATGTGCGTTCTTTTGTGCAGTCCTGTGGGACTTGTGCGCGGGCCAAGCCCTGTTGCTCCCGTGCTAGTGGGTTGCTTTTGCCATTGCCGGTCCCTGAGAGGCCCTGGACGCATATTTCTATGGATTTTATTTCCGATCTTCTGTTTCCCAGAAGATGTCTATTATCTGGGTTGTTTGTGACCGATTCTCTAAGATGGTTCATTTGGTGCCTTTGCCTAAATTGCCCTCCTCTTCGGATTTGGTTCCGTTGTTTTTTCAGCATGTGGTCCGTTTGCATGGTATTCCGGAGAATATTGTGTCCGACAGAGGTTCCTAGTTTGTTTCTAGGTTTTGGCGGTCCTTTTGTGCTAGGCTGGGCATTGATTTGTCTTTTTCTTCTGCATTTCATCCTCAGACAAATGGCCTGACCGAGCGAACTAATCAGACTTTGGAGACTTATTTGAGATGCTTTGTGTCTGCTGATCAGGATGATTGGGTGGCTTTCTTGCCAACAATCGGGCTAGTTTGGCTACTTTGGTTTCGCCTTTCTTTTGTAATTTTGGTTTTCATCCTCGTTTTTCTTCTGGGCAGGTTGAGCCTTCTGACTGTCCTGGTGTGGATTCTGTGGTTGACAGGTTGCAGCAGATTTGGGCTCATGTGGTGGATAATTTGGTGTTGTCTCAGGAGGAGGCTCAACGTTTTGCTAACCGTCGTCGGTGTGTTGGTTCCCGGCTTCGGGTTGGAAATCTGGTCTGGTTGTCTTCCCGTCATGTTCCTATGAAGGTTTCTTCTCCTAAGTTTAAGCCTCGGTTTATTGGTCCTTATAGGATTTCTGAGATTATTAATCTGGTGTCTTTTCGACTGGCGCTTCCGGCCTCTTTTGCTATCCATAATGTCTTCCATAGATCTTTTTTGCGGAAATATGTGGAGCCCGTTGTTCCCTCTGTTGATCCTCCGGCCCCTGTGTTGGTTGATGGGGAGTTGGAATATGTTGTTGAGAAGATTTTGGATTCCCGTTTTTTGAGGCGGAAGCTTCAGTACCTTGTCAAATGGAAGGGGTATGGCCAGGAGGATAATTCTTGGGTTTTTGCCTCCGATGTCCATGCCGCTGATTTGGTTCGTACCTTTCTTCTGGCTCATCCTGATTGGCCTGGGGGCTCTGGTGAGGGTTCGGTTACCCCTCCTCAAGGGGGGGGTACTGTTGTGAATTCTGCTTTTGGGCTCCCTCCGGTGGTTGTAGGTGGTAATGCAGTTGTCCCTGGGCTGCAGTCTTGGACAGGTGTATCTACTGATTGCAATTCTGACTGGGGTATTTAGGTTTGCAGGACTCATTGGTCCTTGTCAGTTGTCAATGTTTCTTGGGAAGTGTTGCATCTTTGTCTGGCTTCTCCTGCTTAGCTGCCAATTCAGCAAAGATAAGTGTCTGTTTCTTTTTCTGTGGCATACAAGCTGTGTGCTTATATTCTGTGCTATTCATTTGTTTTCTCTTGTCCAGCTTAGACTGTGTCAGTGTTTTCTCAGTCTTGTTGGATTCTCTGGAGTTGAAGATATACGCTCCACATCTTTAGTTAGATGGTGGAGTTTTTGTATTTTCTGCTGTGGATATTTTTGGAAGGATTTTAATACTGACCGCTTAGTATCCTGTCCTATCCTTTCCTATTTTAGCTAGAGTGGCCTCTTTTGCTAAATCCTGTTTCCTGCCTGCGTGTGTCTTTTCCTCTACTACTCACAGTCAATATTTGTGGGGGGCTGCCTATCTTTTGGGGTTCTGCTCTGAGGCAAAGTAGAATTCCTATTTCCATCTATAGGGGTATTTAGTCCTCCGGCTGTGTCGAGGTGTCTAGGATTTGTTAGGCACACCCCACGGCTACTTCTAGTTGTGGTGTTACGATCAGGATTTGCGGTCAGTATAGTTACCACCTACTCCAGTGAAAGTTTTCATGCTGCTCCAAGGTCACCTGATCATAACAGGGTCCGTGCTCCTGAGGTTTGGTTCTTGCATCACGGGTGAGCTGGTTTATGTTCCTTCTTACAAACTTTTTTTACGCAATTAAAAGCTTCAAAGGTTGTCTAAGACTACTGATATTGCCAGGGAGTTTAAGAATTTCTACGAATGCCTTTATAACCTAGAAACTCCTGAAGACATACGGGATCCTGCAGTGGCAGCAGTTACAATTGATCATTTCATTTCTCCCTTAAAGCTCCCTACACTACCCACAGAAGATTATGCGTCTTTGATGCTCCCTGTTACTCCTGAAGAAGTATTAGACGTTCTATCGACTATCCTCAATGGGAAAGCCCCAGGCCCTGACGGTCTCCCAATCATCTATTATAAAAAAAAACTAATTAAATCGCTGTTACCTCACCTGGTGGCTTTATTTACCTTATATTTTGCAGGCCAATCCTTGCCGAAACAAGCCCTAGAAGCCTTTATTACAATTTTGCCAAAGGAAGGGAAGGATCCCAATTTTTGCGCAAGCTACAGGCCGATATCCTTGCTCAACTCTGATACGAAATTATGGGCAAAAATTTTAGCGATCAGATTGGTTACCATTCTTCCTAAAATTATTCATACAGACCAGGCACGATTTGTGCAAGGAAGAGACGGTAAGGACAACTCGGCAAAAATTATCCAATCCATAGTGTACGCTAAGAACCGGGGTATCCCTCTTACTCTCCTATCCACAGATGCTGAGAAAGCTTTCGATAGCGTGATTGGAGATATATGGAGAAAGTATTTCCTTACCCTCTGGCTGCATGCTGGCTGCAATATTGGGTTGAAGTTCATGCTGTGTCCTCCGAAGTACACACCTGCGCAAGGCAATCTTGCGCCTTGCGCAGGTGTGTACTTCGGAGGACACAGCATGAACTATAACCCAATATTGCGGCCAGCATGCAGCCAGCGGGTAAAGAAAGGGTGAATCAAACACCCGAAAACCCCACCCATATGACCGCAAACCTGTCCCGCCAAATTCAGGTGACAGGTTCCCTTTAAATTCGGTTTCCCTCCACAGTTTATCTCAGCGATTTTTTCTCTTTACTCTTTCCCTACAGCTAGGGTCAGGGTTAATGGAACTACTAGGTAGGGGTGCCCTTTGTCCCCTGTATCTATTTATATTAGTAATTGAGACTCTGATTCAAAGAGTTAGACAAGATGAATCTATTGAGGGGTTAAAAATAGGAAATCTCGCATTTAAAACGTTGGCTTTTGAGGATGATTTACTTTTCGCTATTACCCTTTTAAAGCATTCCCTATTATTCTCAATATACTTAACCAATTCAGCTTGCTATCCAAGTTTAAAATTAATAATACAAAATCAGAGGCTCTCAACATAACCTTATCAAAAACTCAACCAACCAAACTCCGTAAACTGACCCCTTTCTTTTGGTCCACGACCTCTATAAAGTACTTGGGAATCTGGATTACCAGAGACCCTGCCAATTTATTTCGATCCAATTATCCTTCTTTATTAAAGAAACTAGAAATGTTGATGAAGTCTTATGACTTACCCACTTTATCTTGGGTGGGACGTATTAATGTATTCAAAGCATATTTGATACCAAAACTTTTGTATTGTATGAATATGATCCCTATTCATCTTCCCCTTACCTTTTTCAAGAACCTAAAACCTCTGATATCTAGATTCATATGGAGACACAAAACAGCCAGGTTGCCCTACAAACTACTCTTGTACCCCAATTCTTCAGGAGGTTTAGGAATGCCCGACCCACACATTTATTATAAAGAAATTCACTTAAGTAGATGGTTAAAAATTGTGTTTGGCTATGAAAAGGGCATACAGGGTAATATAGATCTAGCTTTATTTTGGGTACTAAGGGAGTTTCATTCTTGTGGTCACAATCGAAACCGACCGATTCACTTAGATTGAATGAAATCACTCTGACTACCTTACGAGTTAGAGTTCTTTCACACTTCAGTTGTGTGGCGTCAGTTAGGTCCAACATCGTGGCGGATTGATGGATCCGTCAAATTTGTTGTGAAAACGGATCCGTTTTTTTTGACGGATCAGCTGCCCTGATCCGTTAAAAAAACGGACCTGTTAGAACCGTTGCAACCTTTTTCACATCCGTTGTAACCGTTTTTTGACGGATCCGTTTTTTAAAAGGGGAGGATTTCAATGTGATTGGCTACTGGAAACTACTGGAAAACTATATATAGTGTGTATTTACACCACATCTTTGAAAGGTTGTAGAGAAAGTGGCAGAAATGGAAGGAGTACTGGCGAACATTGCAAAGATCTATGCGGATTTTACTTTTGAGTCAAATCAGTTGGCAGTCAGCGTTCGAGAGAGGGAGGAAGAAAGACTGCGCATCCTGCGGCAGCGGCGGAAGAGAAGGCTGTGGATCCATCCCATCACAGCACAACGCATGACCCGTGGTGTTTATTCCACACTTTACATCGAACTAAGGGAAAACCCTCAGAAGTTCTTCAATTATGAGGATGAGAGCTGAAAATTTCGAAATTTTATTGGGCCATGTGGAAGACTGTATACGGAGACGAGACACCCAGATGCGCTTCTCCATATCACCAGCGGAGCGTCTCATGGTGACTATTCTGTAAGTAATTTTTTTTTAAATGATTCTCATTCATCAGACTTATAACTGTAATGTTGTTTTTTGAATTTTTTTATTAATTATTGTCTTTTTGTTTCGTTAACAGATTCCTTGCAACTGGAGAGTCGTTCTCATCCCTCCATTTTCAGTTTAGGCTCGGGATATCCACCATCTCAGGGATCATCAGAGATACCTGCCGGGCATTGTGGGAGTGCCTACAAGTGGAATACATTCCAGAGCCATCACAGGAGAGGTGGCTGGAGATTGCCCAAAATTTTCATCAAATTTGCCAGTTCCCAAATTGTGTTGGAGCAGTTGATGGAAAGCACATAAGGATCGTCAAACCTTCAGGCTCTGGATCACAGTTTTATAACTATAAGAAGAAGTACTTCTCAATTGTGTTGATGGCCATAGCCGACGCACAATGCAAGTTCATCGCTGTGGATATCGGTGCGTATGGACGCGCAAATGACTCACAAATCTTTAAAAATTCACTAATGGGGCGTCGTTTGTATGGAGAGACATTTGACTTTCCGCCCCCTAGACCTCTCCCTGGAACCACCGGTCCACCATTACCATTTGTTTGTGTTGGAGATGATGCCTTCCAGCTTTCCCCACATTTGCTGAAACCCTTTGGAAGTAGTGGACTGACCCAGAGGAAGAAAATTTACAATTACCGCTTAACCAGAGCACGAAGAGTAGTGGAATGCGCTTTTGGCATCTTAACTGCCAAATGGAGAGTCCTGCTAACTGCAATTAAACTGCAGACTGAAACTGTCGATGATGTGGTGAAAGCGTGCGTGGTCCTGCACAATTTTGTTTTATCAAAAGAACAAGTTTCCCTGGAGGATAATGTTTCAGAAAGCACCTTGCAGGATTACCACAACCCCACTTTTCGCAGTCCAGTAGCAGTCTCCAGAATGCGGGACAGTTTTGCAGACTACTTCATGTCTCCTGCAGGATCAGTTGACTGGCAGTATGCAATGGTGTTAATTTTTTTTGCTTTTTACACTTGTAAAAACACCATTTTTTGTTTGCTTACAACATCTTTGTACTTTAATGCAGCATTGTATGTTTTGCAACGGTACCCTTTAAACACTGTTCATTGTTATTATTACCATAACCTTGGTGGCTTTAAACCTTTTTTTTTTTTAAAGAGAAAGACAATAAAATTGTTTTTAAACCAAAAAAAGTTTATTACTTTACAGATTCTCATAACTTTGGGTGGAGATAGTAGCGGAGGGGCTGACAGGTTGGACCACGTCGAGAGTGGGAGACAGGACATCACGGACATCACGGGGAGGAACAGAAGTAGAATGGGTGGTGAAAACATGAGTTTGGGCAGAGAGTTGAGGTGCAGATGTGGTGTGTGTGAGGTAGGAAGGTGTTGGTGGGATCGGGAACGGAGAAGTTAAAGGGGAAGAATGGAAAGGGGACGGTAAAAACTTGGAAAGACTAAAGGGGGAAGGAACGAATGACGAAGGAGCAGAATGAACGGGAGGAGGACGGACGGGAGGATAGACGGTGGCTTGAGAGGGGAAAGGTGTTGAAACATGAAGGGTAGGTGGAGGGGCTTGGGACATCGCTTGCGCTAGAGCAGTGTGGCAGTCTTGCATCACATGCATCTGCAGGTCAGGAGTTAGATTTTCCATGTGCCTGAGGACCGACTGAAAAAAACAGTGTCTTGGTGACTGGTTTGCATCTGATTGCATCCTATCCAGACGACTGCTGAGTTCAAGTATGCTTTTGTTAAGCATATTGTACCCAGCAGACGTTTGCTCACTCAAAAGCTTGATGGCACTGTGGAAGGATGCATTCAGCTGCAAAAGTCAGGCACATAGCTCCTTTCCTGACCTCTCTGGCGCTGCCGTCCTGACCACAAAGGTGGTCTAGATGTTGCGGCAGTGGCAGAGGGGTGGGGTAAAGGGAACTCTAACTCATCACCTGCAGCTTCAAGTGACGAAGTCCGCCCTGCTGCTCCAGCGCTGGTGAATGAGGCTGAGGGATCAAACGAAAGGGAAGGTGCAGAAACAGAGGGGTCGACGTGGTCCCCGGTGGCGGACTCTTGAGGGATCGCTCCAGAGGGGTGCAACTCTGATGCAGGCTCCCGAATGCTGCAGAAAGTGCTGTTAAAGAAGAAGAAAAAAAAATTAGTATCTTGATATTACAATTGCCCTTGCTGCAAAAAAAATTGAAGGTTACACATTTTTACAGTTTGACTGAAAATATGTGGTGTTGAATATATACCTTCTGCTCAGCAGCGTCGACCGGAGGAACGACAGGGCTCTGGCATGTTTGTATCTGCTCCTGCGTCCTCTAGATCCACTCGGGGCCTGCATCTCCTTATTAAACTCCCTCTTGAAGCGATCCCTGAGTGACCGCCACCGCACAATAATCCTGTTACCTGGAAAGGGAAAGCAAAAATTGGTTACTATACACCACATTAAATCATGCTAACATAAGGTTATGAAGTGTGAATACTTACGCGCTAGATCCTGGGCCCCAGCATCGAGTTCCTCCCAGTTATCCAGAACAGCACTGCACACCTCCTCCCATAGCCGTCGGGTGATTAACTGGTCAGCATGGCGGCGGTCCGACATGTTCCACAGCGGCTCCCGAATTTGTACCGCTTGGATGAGGGTGTCCACATCGATGCCCTCCTCTTCGTCATATTGTTCGGGAGCACGCTGTGAAGCCTAACAAAAAGATAATAAAAAGGGAAAGATTACACCACATGAATTTTACAGTTTACTAAAAACCAAAACAAAAAGGAACTTACTCTTCGGCGACCACCGCGATTATCATTCCAACGACTATGGGAGGTGCTTTGAGGAACTCTACGTCGAGCCCCGGATTGTGAAGACTAATAAAAATAAATAAATTAATTAATTAATATTGTTCTTGGATAGAGGCACATGTATTGTGTGTGCTGTGCTGAATGTTTGTTTTGGGTGTAGTGTGTTGTATGTGAGGATCGATCTGTGCAAAACTTACACTATGCGCTCCCGCTCCTTGTATTTCTCCACCCTGTCCGTCTCCTTCTGTAAGCCCCTCTGCTTCATATTCCTGTGAATACAGAATAAACACATAAAGGGTTAAAATACAATTACCATAGTTGTACCCCCCAAAAAAAATTATTAAGAAAAAAAAAATAGACACCCCAGTTTGCTGATGATGTGCTGGGGGGCTCTCAGAAGAAGACATGGTCTTTCAATAATCTTGGGTTGGTCGGTCCCTTGCGTCCCTCTTGGTCCCTAGGATCTGTAAGTATAAAGAGAGTTCTAAGCTACTATACAAAAGGATAGATGCAGCTTTAGCGACTTTACACTTACATCTTTTTAAAAAACTTGGGGGATTGCTTCTATGGTTGGTAGTCGGTCCCTTGCGTCCCTCTTGGTCCCTAGGATCTGTAAGTATAAAGAGAGTTCTAAGCTACTATACAAAAGGATAGATGCAGCTTTAGGGAAGGATAGATTGATAGATGCAGCTGGGACTTTACATCTTTTTCCAAAACTTGGGGAGCCTGCCTGTGTACGTCTTGGTCAGTACCTACTACAGTACCTACAGTGCCAACTTACTTTTAGATTTCCCCCACCACAAAAGAAAAAAAATTTCTTAACCGTCAAACTTGATATGCTAGATATGCTTGATGCACAAGCTGCCAAACCCTCTACCTCCTGTTTCCCCACAAAAAAAAACCCCAAAAAAACCCTTTAATGCAACACCAAAACTACTTAACTTGATATGCGCAATGCGCATGTTGGTAAAACCCACCTAAACAAAGTTTAACCCTATAAAAAATGTTCCTCATTCAAAATTAAAATACCAATTCCAAAAATTGTTATTTATGATTAACCTACAGTTTGTATTTTCTAAAACCAGATAACATTTTCTATAGCAAAGATTTGCATTACGCATTTGTATATATAACCTTTACTGCATGTATACCCAATATTACATTTATCTTGAAATGAGACTACTGACAGTTTTGTGAAATTTTTATTACTATATTTTTTAAAATTTACTTTTTTTAGGGTACAGTAGGAGCTACACTGCTCTTTATTTGAAATACAAGTACATTATGGAAAACAACAAAAATGCAGAACACATCACACAACATTTATACACACACAAAACACATGTTACAGCACAGCTATTCAAAATACCAGCATAGTATGAAAAAAATATAAACAGGGCAGGCAGGCGCACGCACACACACGCACGCCCGCACGCACACACGCACGCTGGATGGCAGTACTCACATGGCTGTCTCAGGCAGGGTCTGGCTGGCAGGGCCTCTCTGGCTAGCTGGCAGGGCCTCTCTGGCTGGCTGGCAGGGCCTGGCTGGCAAGGTCTTGCTGGCAGGGTCTCTCTGGCTGGCTGGCAGGGCCTCTCTGGCTGGCTGGCAGGGCCTGGCTGTAAAGGTCTTGCTGGCAGGGTCTGGCTGGCAGGGTCTCTCTGGCTGGCTGGCAGGGCTTCTCTGGCTGGCTGGCAGGGCCTGGCTGGCAAGGTCTTGCTGGCAGGGTCTCGCTGGCTGGCAGGGCCTCTCTGGCTGGCTGGCAGGGCCTGGCTGTAAAGGTCTTGCTGGCAGGGTCTGGCTGGGTCTCTCTTGCAGGCAGGGTCTCTCTTGCTGGCTGGTACATTTGGGAATGACCTGTCCTCTTTATATAGTTTTGGGGTTGTCTGGGCAAAGTATCCACTTTTTGGAGCATGCTCAATTAAAAAAGCGGATTGGGGCGACGGATCCGCCAAAAAGCGGATCGCGACGGATCCGTCGCCCATAGGCGCCCATTCTAAAATGTGGCGGACGCGACGGATCCGCCGCGGTCTGCCTTTTCGGCGGCGACAAAAAATGTTACAAAGTCCGTCAATGTCTAGACAACGTCCACCAAATATCGACGGATCCGTCGCATGGCGGATGGAACGGACGACCATCCGCCACAATCCGTCGCTAATGCAAGTCAATGGGAAAATAACGGATCCGCCCAAAAAAATTGGCGGATCCGCTATTTGACGAAAATGGCGGTTTGTAACTGACAACAAAAGACTGAAGTGTGAAAGAGGCCTTAGACGCTTGTTACTCAATGGCCTTCCACCAGAGTCATTTCCGTCTACATTTACTCCTATTGCAGCCATACCACACCTGGTTGACACTAATTTTACTGACCCATATAACCTGTGGTCTATGCTACCTAAAGAAACCTTGAACAATTTTTATGATAATAAAATCTTCAAAGATGTTTGGCCTGGAAATGCTTTGGCCCACTCAAAACATTTTCTTCAAGAGCAACATATTAAGCAAACCCTTTCAAAATTCAGACAATATCCATTTAAATCTAACTGGTCTTGGTTAGACCTTATGTTTAAAACAACAACTCCAAAAATAAAAACCATATCACGCGTATACTCTCAACTCATTACTCCTCAAAATTTTAAACCTTCTTTTATCTACTCTTGGGAATCCGAATTAAATGTTGAATTTTCAGAAGATCAGATTGCTAAAATATTGCTCTATGCGCGTGGTTTCTCACGCTGTATCTTACTTCAAGAAAATTCATATAAAATTCTAACTAGATGGCATATGACCCCGGTCAAACGCCACCATTTAGGTTTATCAGATTCTGATTTATGTTGGAGGTGTCATAATCAACAGGGTAACCATGCACATATATTCTGGGAGTGCTCATTAATTAGAGATTTTTGGGATAATGTCAATCTCACTCTTAATAGACTAAAATTAATTCATACAAACTTGTTGGCCTCTGAAGCTATACTTTCATGCCCGATAAAAAATTTTAAACCAATAAAGCATGGACTTCTTCCTTTATTACTAGGTGCTGAAAAGCACTTAATAACTATACATTGGAGAAGTGAGACTCCTCCCACTTTACGCGAGTGGGTCGCCAAAATAGAGCAAATCTCTAGATTAGAGGATCTCTCAAGCTGGGAAGTCCACAATCATGACTTTTATTTGAAAACTTGGTTGCCCTGGAAAAACCTACAAGTAGATAAGGTTTGATAATGATCTTTGTTTGCAACTTCCTATATATATATCTATAATATAACGCTGGGAGCGTCACTCTGTCCGAAGCCTTAATAGACTTCGCAGGCGCGACGCTCCTAGCGTTACATTATAGAAAAAATGCCGCCGAGAGCAGGGGTCGGGAGCACGGGGACGCCGTCTACATATTTGCGCCCTGATTATGCAAATAATCCGCCACCATAGTAAGTTTTTACTTACGCTATTCCTTTCCGGTGCCATTGTCTTGCTCCTCCTGGTGCCGGAATCAGAATCGGCGCCTGCGCAGTCCGCGCTTTCCGGCGCCATTTTCTTGAAGACACACTGCTGTGTGTCTTCAAGAAAATGGCGCCGGAAAGCGCGGACTGCGCAGGCGCCGATTCCGGCACCAGGAGGAGCAAGACAATGGCGCCCGAAAGGAATAGCGTAAGTAAAAACTTGCTGTGCCATGAGGCTGTGGCACTTCATGCCACAGCAATTTGTTACTTACGCCAGCAGTATGTCTTCAAGAAAATGGCGCCGGAAAGCGCGGACTGCGCAGGTGCCGATTCCGGCACCAGGAGGAGCAAGACAATGGCGCCGTAAAAGAATCAGGTAGCGTAAGTAACAAATTGCTGTGCCATGAGGCTGTGGCACTTCATGCCACAGCTATTTGTTACTTACGCCACCTGATGGGGGCCATAAACCTTTATGGAGCAGCGTATGGGGCATATGGATGGGAGCAGCACATGACAGAACGGGGGCGCAGGATGGGAGCAGCACATGACAGAATAGGGCAGCACATGACAGAACGGGGGTGCAGGATGGCAGCAGCACATGACAGAAAGGGGGCGCAGGATGGGAGCAGCACATGACAGAATAGGGCAGCACATGACAGAACGGGGGTGCAGGATGGAAGCAGCATATGACAGAACGGGAGCGCAGGATGGGAGCAGCACATGACAGAACGGGGGCGCAGGATGGGAGCAGCACATGACAGAACGGGGGCACAGAATGGCAGTAGCACATGACAGAACGGGGGTGCAGGATGGAAGCAGCACATGACAGAATGGGGGCGCAGGATGGCAGCAGCACATGACAGAACGGGGGTGCAGGATGGAAGCAGCACATGATAGAACAGGGGTGCAGGATGGAAGCAGCACATGACAGAACGGGGGCGCAGGATGGGAACAGCACATGACAGAACGGGGGCGCAGAATGGCAGTAGCACATGACAGAACGGGGGTGCAGGATGGAAGCAGCACATGACAACGGAGGCGCAGGATGGGAGTAGCACATGACAGAACGGGGGTGCAGGATGGGTGCAGCACATGTCAGAATGGGGGCGCAGGATGGGTGCAGCACATGACAGGATGGGAGCAGCACATGTCAGGATGGGGGCACAGGATGGGAGCAGCACATGTCAGGATGAGGGTGCAGGATGGAGCAGCACATGACAGAATGGGGACGCAGGATGGAGCAGCACATACCAGGATGGAGACCATATACCAATATAAATGCTCACCACCCGGGCGTAGAACGGGTTCAATAGCTAGTATATATATATATATATATATATATCCTATATGTTTGAATCTTAGCAGTGCTCACGTGTGTACCTGAGTTGTTTTTTTGATATTCTGGTTGATACCCTCTCCCTCATACCTAGTTTCCTCCTATCTTCCCAGACTCACCCATCCCTTTTTCTTCCTTTTCCTCCCCCCCTCCCTATTCCCTTCCTCTTTTTCTTCAATCATTATTACACTGCAACTGTCATCGTTCATTATTGCAACTTTGAAATGGCTGTAATGTTTTCAGTGGTTTACTGCAAATAAAGAATTTACAAAAAAGTTGATTGGAGAGGGTAAAATGTATTAAAAAAATGCAGACAATGAAAGGCTGTTCAGCTAAAATTATCTCCAATGCTTTAAAATGAGTGAATGAGGTCCTGAGAAATAAAGTATGAGGTGCTATCTAAGCGTAGTCAGTGAGTAAATCTTGCTTTGTGAGAAAAGTACCACTTGAATCTTGTTCACCTGGTATGGTTGTGCAAGGAGGCACAACACAAGGAAAAGTTTGCAGACAAGGGTGATCCTTCCACTGGTATGCTGCCCGTCTGTGGTAACATGTAGGTGATTTTCCTCTCCCAGAAAATAATTCCTCCATGTGGATAAATGTGAATAAAGATGTTTCAGGGTATTGCCTTCAGTGGATCCTTAACCCAAATTGGAATAAGAGTGTTATATATCCAAAGGTCCAAGTATCACTGATGTTGAATCAGTTGTTATTTTATTGGTTATGTGCAGCAAATGAAAAACTTTAATAAAAGACTAATGGACAATAAAATCTGATCACGAAGGCCTTCACCAGGTGTCAGGTGTTTAGAATTTTTTTTTTCAAAAGTGAAAAAAATATAACGATATGACAGCTAGTGTTCAGTGCAAGTGCTCGCTACTCGAGTTTGCATCGGATACTCGGGTATGCAAAAGAGTATCATGGATCTTCGCATGGTTTTTTTTGTGTGTCTAACAGCTGCAAAACAGGGGCAGGGACTTGAACATGACACTCAAGCTCCCGAGATATTCGGTGCATACCCGAGCACCCAATGTAAACAGGAGGAGCGAGCACTTATGCTCAACTCTAAGGCCGGCGTCACACTTGCGAGTTTTACGGACGTAAGAGCGCAGAAACTACGTCCGTAAAACTCGCAAAAAATACGGCACAATTATTCTCTATGCCCCTGCTCCTATCTGCCGTATTAAACTGATCCGTATTATACGGCTTTCTATGGCCGTAGAAAATCGCAGCATGCTGCGTTTTTCACCGTATTGCGCAAATAAAACGTCAATGAAAGTCTATAGAAGCCCCAAAAATACGGATTACACACGGACCAGCAGTGTGACTTGCGAGGAATACGCAGCGCTGTTAGAGAGAAAAGCCGGTAATTCAATTACCGGCTTTTGCTTTCTCCTTCCTAAACCCAACATGATATGAGACCTGGTTTACATACAGTAAACCATCTCATATCACCATTTTTTTTGCATATTCCATACTACTAATGTTAGTAGTGTGTATATGCAAAATTTGGCTGTTCTAGCTAGTAAAATAAGGGGTTAAATGGCGGAAAAAATTGGCGTGGGCTCCCGCACAATTTTCTCCGCCAGAGTGGTAAAGCCAGTGACTGAGGGCAGATATTAATAGCCTGGAGAGGGTCCATGGTTATTGCCCCCCCCCCTGGCTAAAAACACCTGCCCCCAGCCACCCCAGAAAAGGCACATCTGGACGATGCGCCTATTCTGGCACTTGGCCACTCTCTTCCCATTCCCGTGTAGCGGTGGGATATGGGGTAATGAAGGGTTAATGCCACCTTGCTATTGTAAGGTGACATTAAGCCTAATTAATAATGGAGAGGCGTCAATTATGACACCTATCCATTATTAATCCAATACTAGTAAAGGGTTAAAAAAAACACACACACATTATTTAAAATTAATTTATTGAAAAAATCACAAAGGTTGTTGTATTAATTTATTCTACTCTCAATCCACTCACTGAAGACCCTCTTGCTCGAGATCATAAGAGGGCGCCCTCTGCTGGTTGTCCTCATATGAACTCGAGCAAGGGAGCTTTCTAGGAAAGTTCCCACGATCTAGTAACAGCCAGCAGAGGGCGCCTCACCGCAAATGAAGCTAAATATAGGTCATTGACCTATATTTAGCTTCATTCGCCGGGGTTTTGCAGAAATGAGCAGCCTGCATTAGCGGAGCTCGTGTCTGCAAAATATTTTAACCCCTTCAGATGGATCTACATCGTTGGACCTTACAGATCCTCGGAAGGTATGTATATTGTTGGTTTATTATTTTTTTTTAATTTACAGATCGAGGGTCTTCAGTGAGTGGATTGAGAGTAGAATAAATTAATACAACAACCTTTGTGATTTTTTCAATACTCTACTACTCTGGCGGATAAAATTGTGCGGGAGCCCACGCCAATTTTTTCCGCCATTTAACCCCTTAATTTACTAGCTAGAACGGCCAAATTTTGCATAGACACACTACTAACATTAGTAGTGTGGAATATGCAAAAAAATGGTGATATGAGATGGTTTACTGTATGTAAACCAGGTCTCATATCATGTCGGGTTTAGGAAGGAGAAAGCAAAAGCCGGTAATTGAATTACCGGCTTTCTGCTATCTAGCGCTGTATGAAGTAATAATATATATACATTTATGTGTCTCCCTGACATATATATATATATAGAGACAGTATATATGTTTTTTTTTTTTAACACATGGATCCCTTGTATAGCCGTATGTCGGTTTTGCAAGCCTGCGATAAAAACATGCATTACGGATGACATACGGATTACATACGGAGGATGCCACGCGCAAAAACCGGTGACACACCCTGCCTACGGAGGAGCTACGGACCACTATTTTCGGGACTTTTCAGCGTATTACGGCCGTAATATACGGACCGTATTTTCATACGCTGTGTGTGACGCCGGCCTAATGACGACATATTTAATGATGACCTAATGTTATCAAATTCTATGTTGTACTTGTGGGTTCATAATGCTCACTACACCTCTGGATAAAAATCATTTTGTGGTTTCCAAAATGGGGTCGTTTGTGCGGCGTTTTCACTGTTTATGCATATCAGGGGCTCTCCGAACGCATCATAGCATCCGCTAATTATTCCAGCAATTTAGAATTGTTTCAACAGAGAAATTAGAGTGAAAACAGGCAGGAGCTTTATTTAAATATTTGGCCCCACTGTGAAGCACTAAGCAGCAGAACTTAGTTTGAACAGTCGTTCTGTGCTGACAGAGTCCCTTTAAGGTCTATGGTACTGTAGCCAACCTCCTTGGATGTGGAAAATAAAAAAAAAATTGGAGTCCTGCTCAACAGGACTGGATTTTCCTTTTCTTTATCAAAAGAAACTATAGTGCATACAAAAGAAAAATGTACATGGTCGACATGACCCAGTCAAGTTTCTCCTTGGATGTGGCTGCAAATGGAATATTGATGACAAATCCAAGGGATTGATATTATGAATGTTAACCAAATAGCCCAGAACAACTTTTAAAGAGATTTGAGCTGAACTTCAAGGCTATGCTGCAACCAGTTACAACCAGTTACATTACAAATTAGCTAATTTAAATGAATTTAAATCTCCTGGTCCAGATGAATTTCATCCTAGGGTACTCACAGTTAGCAGAGGAAATTGTAGAACCACTAGCCAGAATCTTTGAAAAATCCTGGAGAACAGGAGGAGTCCAAGAAGATTGGAGAAGAGCAAATGTTGTCACAATCTTCAAAAAAGGAAAGACGATGGAGCCAGGAACTTACAGGCCGGTGTGAGCCTTACTTCTATATCAGGAAAGATCTTTGAGCAAATTATTAAACCACATGCATGTAAGTACTTGCCAGACTAATCTAACGTCCCTTCTATGATGGAATCACTTACATAGTAGATATAGTATATTGTGACTTCAACAAAGCATTTTATAAAGTAATTCTATCCTTACTGAACATTGCAAAAATGACCAAGTATGTGATTGATAAGGCTATGGTTAGGTGGATTTTTAACTGGCACAGTGATCGTACTCAAAGAGTGGTAATAAATGGTTGCACATCTAATTGATAGAGTGTTTCAAGTGGAGTATCACAAGACTCTGTCCTGGCCCTGGAATTGTTCAACATTTTTCTAAATTATCTACATAAGGGAACTGAAGGTAAACTAATCAAATTTGCAGAAGACAAGGTATTCTGAACAATTTAGATAAGCTTAAACAATGAGCAGTGACTAATAGAATGATATTTAACGGAGAAATGCAAGATTTTACTTCTGGGCTACAAAACGAACATTACATCTATAGAATGAGAGTATAGAGAAAAGAGTAACTGCACGTGTGAAAAAGACTTGGGTGTACTAATGGCTCACAGACTGCACTTGATTCAGCAGTGTGATGCAGCAGCAAAAAAGGCAAACACAGTTCTGGGATGTACAGTTATATGAAAAAGTTTGGGCATTCCTATTAATCTTTAGCTTAATGTTTTATAAAAATTGTTTTTTTGCAACAGCTATTTCAGTTTCATATATCTAATAACTGTTGGACACTGTAATGTTTCTGTCATGAAATGAGGTTTATTGTACTAACAGAAAATGTGCAATCTGCATTCAAACAAAATTTTACAGGTGCATAAGTATGGGCACCCTTATCATTTTCTTGTTTTAAATACTCCTACCTACTTTTTGCTGACTTACTAAAGCACTTTTTTTGGTTTTCTAATCTCATTGAGCTTTGAACTTCATAGCCAGGTGTATGCAATCATGAGAAAAGCTACTTAAAGTGGCCACTTGCAAGTTGTTCTCCTGTTTGAATCTCCTCTGAAGAGTGGCATCATGGGCTCCTCAAAACAACTGTCTAATGATCTGAAAACAAAGATTATTCAACATAGTTGTTCAGGGGAAGGATACAAAAAGCTGTCTCAGAGATTTAACCTGTCAAAAGAAGAATGGTGAGATCAGTCAAGGACAATCCTCAGACCACCTACAGAGAGCTGCAGCAACAACTTGCTGCAGATGGTATCACTGTGCATCGGTCAACTATACAACGCACTTTGCACAAGGAGAAGCTGTATGGGAGAGTGATGTGAAAGAAGCCGTTTCTGCAAGCACGCCACAAACAGAGTCGGCTGAGGTATGCAAAAGCACATTTGGAGAAGCCAATTTCTTTTTGGAAGGAGGTCCTGTGAACTGATGAAACCAAGATTGAGTTGTTTGGTCATACAAAAAGGCATTATGCATGGCGGCCAAAATACACAGCATTCCAAGAAAAACACTTGCTACCCACTGGAAAATTTGGTGGAGGTTCCATCATGCTTTGGGGCTGTGTGGCCAATGCCAGCACCGGGAATCTTGTTAAAGTTGAGGGACGCATGGATTCCTCTCAGTATCAGCAGATTCTTAACAATAATGTTCATGAATCAGTGACAAAGTTGAAGTTACGCAGGGGATGGATCTTTCAGCAAGACAATGATCCAAAACACCGCTCCAAATCTACTCAGGCATTCATACAGAGGAATAATTACACTGTTCTGGAATGGCCATCCCAGTCCCCAGACCTGAATATCATTGAATATCTGTGGGATCATTTGAAGAGGGCTGTCCATGCTCGCGACCATCAAACTTAACTGAACTGGAATTGTTTTGTAAAGAGGAATGGTCAAAAATACCTTCATCCAGGATCCAAGAACTCATTAAAAGCTACAGGAAGCGACTAGAGGCTGTTATTTTTGCAAAAGGAGGATCTACTAAATATTAATGTCACTTTTCTGGTGGGGTGCCCATACTTATGCACCTGTCAAATTTTGTTTGAATGCAGATTGCATTACTGCAGAATGCAGAAACATTACTGTGTCCAACAGTTATTAGATATATGAAACTGAAATAGCTGTTGCAAAAAAAAACAATTTTTATAAAACATTAAGCTTAAGATTAATAGGGGTGCCCAAACTGTATTAAGAGAAGCTTAGAGTCTAGATCACGTGAAGTAATTATCCCCCTCTATTCCTCCTTGGTGAGGCCTCATCTGGAATAATGTGTTCAGTTCTGGGCACCACATTTCACAAAATACATTGAAAAACTGGAGCAAGTTCAGAGAAGAGCTACCAGGATGGTCAGCAGACTGCAAAGCATGTAATATGAGGAACGGTTGAAGGATCTGGTAATGTTTAGCTTGCAAAAAAGAAATTTTGTAGACCAACAAGCACAGCCATATTGAGTGAGGATGTTATGGTCATCTTGCACAATATAATATCATATAGCGGTGGCACACTAACTTCGTTTGTACATTGACAAGAAAGTAAAGTAAATGGAGAAGAGGAAAGGAACAGCAAATGAGAGGGAAAAAATAGGTAATAGGAAAAATTGTCAGTGAATGGTAAAGTAACAGAAATAAAAAGGAAATAAAGGGAGGGGAATATGTGACAAAAGAAAGGAAAATATAAAGTGACTGACAAACATTAAATAAGATGCATGATCACCAATAAAGATGGGCATCATTAATGTATCCATATTCCATACTAGTGGGGAGAGGGAAGTAAAGAGGTAAAAAACAACTGTTGATCATGTTGCTTGCTGGATTCCAATAAAAACCCAAGTCCGGTAAGAAGCAGGTTGAGATATTAATCTTCCAGAGTACACAATAACTGAAAACAAACCAGACAAAGCTAAAATATTAAAAACTGAGTACAGAAACGTGGAATAGACCTACTTACTGAAAAGGAGGAGTGGAGAGGAGGAAGGTGACTCTCAGGGTGAGGAGTGGGAAACAGGGAGAATGACAATGAGGTTGTAGATCCCACTTGTTGTGAACCAAGAGGCACACAGCTGAGTAGCTCAGCAGAGGAAGATGAGGTAACGTTGCGGCTTGCTGCACAGACACAGTGATGCAACCATGACATTGCATTCTCATCTACAACTTTGGCTGTGGCCAGCAGCGGTCACGGGTCAGCAGTTTGCATGGTCGGCAAGGGGTGCCTAGCCTGTGCCTTTTTTAAGACTGAAAAGGATGACCCAACTCACGCTATCTGACAACTTAGCAAAAAACGATGTGTGATCAACATGCATTAGTCTGGGATTCATTCTCACTGCGCTAAAATGGAACCTAGCAGGCCTCACCAACCACCCCATCAACAGCATCTGCTGCTTCTTCCTCCATCACAATGGCAAGTATTCTCACAAAGGTCTCTGGCCAGAAAACCTCCCTGCTACAGTCGGAGTGAGTGAGAGCCTGTCAGTTTTTACAGAAGTGGATATGCCTGCTGTTTTTGACAGACCTCAGACACCGAGCACATGACATCTTTCTCAATCCGCCATAACATGTCTGCCTGCACCTCATTCACAGTCCAGCAGTTTGTCGTGCTCACCCGACTCCACCCTCTCTCAGCACAGTAGCGAGCACTTGGTTCCGCAGTTGTGGGCACAATAAAAGATTGTTTCCTCCTACACATGGTAAAGCTAAGAGCTTGAACTTCACCATCTCCAATCTGTTGGCCATGCAAATGCTGCTTTTTTGCCTGGTGTATACAGATGCTTTCCGAAACCTGATGCCCGATGCAGCCCCCAGTACCAGTTGCCATTACTTATCTAAGAAAGCTGTGCCTGCACTATACCAGCATGTTGCAGACAACATCACCCATTCATTGAAAAAAATCTATGTCTGCCAGGGTGCATTTCACCACTGACACCTGGACCAGCAAACATGGCCAGAGGTGTTGCATCTCACTGACTGGGCACTGGGTGACTCTGATGGCTGTGGGGACAGGCGGGCAAGGGTCTGCTCTTCAAGTGTTGGAATCCCCAAGGTTTGCAGGACTTTTGGGGATGGATAACTAAACTGCTACACAGCAAATGATGGAGAACTAAAATACTAGGCAACAAGGGTTGGAGAACTAAACTACTATACACCTAGGGTTGGATAACTAGAGCACTACACACCAGAAGATGGAGAACTAAACTGCTATACAACAGAGTTGGAGAAGTAAACTACTAAACACCTAGGCTTGGATAATTAAACCACTACCCACCAGGCGATGGAGAACTAAAGCACTACACAACAAGGGATGATGAACTAAACCACTAGACACCAAGACGTCAATAGATACTAAGTCTTGGAATCCCCATGGCTTGTGGGCCAAACCTGTAACTAAGGCCTCTTTCACACTTCCTTCAGAATGTGAGCGTCGCAATGCGTCTTTCTGTGAAAAAAATGCATCCTGCAAAGTTGCCCGCAGGATGCGTTTTTTTCACATAAACTTGTATTACCGACACATCACAATGTATGGACACACGTTCCATACGTCATGCACTGGATGCGTCGGTATTTGGTGGCCCGTCGTTACAAAAAATGTTCAATGTAACGTTTTTTCGTCTGTCGAAATCGCCATTTCCGACCGCGCATGTGCAGCCGGAACTCCGCCCCCTCCTCCTCGGAACTCACAATGGGCAGCGGATGCGTCTGAAAACAGCATCCGCTGCCCACGTTGTGCACAATTGTGCACAACTTCCGTAAGTACGTGGGGCCGACAGTTTGCGACGGCCCCGTACCGACGGAAATGTGAAAGAGGCCTTACACTTCCTCCACTTCATCTGCCTCCTCCACCTCCTCTAGGGCCTCCTCCTGCACCCTAAACTTCTCCCTTAATAAGACATGCGCTCCAACAGTGCAGAGAGAATTCCCCCCACCTATGTTCTGCGCAGCCAGTGCTCACCGCAATCAGGCAGTGTTTAAATTGATATGCCTTGGAAATTGCAGTCACACAGCTCAAGAGTTGTGGACAGCTATCATGTCTGAGTTTGAGCAATGCTGTGTCAACAAGGCCTGGAAGCAGGGAAGGGTGTGTGCGATAATGGTGCAAACCTGTTGGCGCTCCAACGCTGGGGCAACCTCACGCATGTGCTTTGCATGGCTCACGTCCTCAACCTGGTGGTGCATCAATTTCTCCACCACTATCCTGGGCTGGATGTGCTGCTGCAGAAAACACGGTTGCTGTGCACTCACTTCCATCAATTGCACCAAAAGTCATTGAGTTGCATTGCTACAGAAGTCTTTCGGGCTATGCAAAGTGCCGACGCGTTGGAAATTCACTCTGCACATGTTGCAGTGACTGTGGCAGCAACGACGATCCCTGGCGCAGTATGTGGAAATATGGACTCCTGCACAACACTATTAGCACAAACTAGTTAGATACCGGAAGGTCAATTTCACACAGGATAGGATCCCATCTAACCATATGACAACTGGCAGCAGCAGGAGTGGGCTCTCTGCGCTGTTACACTGAGAAAATGGTGCCAGCAAAACAATACAGCTCTGGCAAAAATGAAGAGACCACCACATCAAAACCATGTCATGAGCAGCTCAATCTCCAGACCTTAATCCCATTAAAAACCTCTGGAATGTAATCAAGAGGATGATGGATAGTCACAAGCCATCAAACAAAGAACTGCTTAAATATTTGTACCAGGAGTGGCATAAGGTCACCCAAAAGCAGTGTGAAAGAGTGGTGGAAAGCATGCCAAGACGCATGAAAGCTGTGATTAAAAATCATAGTTATTCCACAAAAAACTGAACTCTTCCTGAGTTAAAACATTAGTATTGTTGTTTCTAAATGATTATGAACTTGTTTTCTTTGCATTATTTGAGGTCTGAAAGCACTGTTTTTTTTAATTTTGAACATTTTTCTTTTAGTTTATAGAATAAAAGAACAATTTATTTTACTAAAAAATATATGGAGCGCCCGCAAGGGTCGTGGGGTACTCCGTACCGGGCCAGTTCTTAAAGAGGATGTGTCATGGCAGCAGTGACCTGGTCCATGGCCCTGGGTGTCAAATAAAAGAGTCAATGTAATAAAAAGGGGAATTGTAAATGTTCATGACGCCACCTGTGGTATTCGGCTATTGATGGCCGACGCTGTTTAAAGGGACCACTGCAGCCGATGGTGATGCAGCTAGGCTGGTCCTGCTCCCCAGAGGTGGAGCGGAGTCCCAGGGCTACCAGAACAGTCTATCAGGGGTTGTGGAAGTTATGGTGCAAGAATGATTGGAGGACACAGGGACTGTAGTTTCTTTACCTTTAATTGTAGATGCAGTCTGGAGCACAGGTACAGGTGGTATTGGAAATCTAGGCAGCCTGGAAGCAGTTCAGAATCCCCCTAGCCAGGTGGGGTTGGAAGCCTCCCTACTGTGCTGTTCTTTAGGTTCTTGATGCCTTAAGCTCTCTTCAAGTCCCTCTCTCAGTCTGTCCTTTAAGTGGAACACTACCCGCGTGGCAGACAGTTCAAGCCTTTTCCTGATGTCACTCCCTCATGGTGGCTCCAGGCTCTCTAGTGTGCTGCTGTGCCTTCGGGCGTCAGATGTGGCAAGGAGACCTGCAATCTCCTGTTCTCTGGATTCAGTTGCGGGGCATACAGTTCCCACACAACCACTGGCTCCGGTGGCCGGTCTGCTGCGCTCCGTCCTGGGGTGATCTCAATCATAGCTCCTATCCCCAGCTTCTCTTCACTTTCTTCCTCTTCCTTCAGTGTCTCTGACTAACTGACTAACCCCGTCTCCAGACCAGAACTTATCAGGGAAGTGCCCTTGAAATTAGGTTTAGAGCTCCCCCTTCTGATCTGAAGTCAGGAAAGGTGTTGTATGCCAGGGTTACCTGTTAAGGGAATCCCTTCTTGCTTCCAGGCATGGCATTACCCCCTGTAAGGGAGGCATTGCTACTATGGCATCCGGACTCCTGGGGTGCCACATATACCTATAAAGAGAAAAATCAGACAAGCTGAACATTTTGCAGTGGTCTCTTAATTTTTGCCAGAGCTGTATGTCTTCTTTTTATATGGCGAGAGACATGTGACTTCAGCAGCCAATGATAGACGCTCTTGTGTCTGGACATTGTGGATGGTTTCTGCACCCTGATTGGCTGCTGGAATGTAAACACGTTATGTTATTAAAAAAAAAAAAGAATACACTCTGCCGCACCTCTGACCTATAAACACCCCTTCTCCTCATAAAACACGCCCCCCCCCCCCACTCATCATACAGCACCACTATTCTAGCCGAAGTACTAACAAAAGCATTAGTGGAAGCAAAATGATTTACTGAACTGTGACCGAATTTTGCCGACTTTGAGAGAAAATGCTCTGGAATCCAAACACAAATCCGAATGAGCTACGTTCGTGCTGAATTTGAGATTCACGAATGTTTTCCGAACAAGTTTGCTCATCTCTAGTCATAACGTATCTAGTGTTTGGATTCCTATCATGGCAGTACCTGGAGACATTTACAAAAAGCACAAAATCTGAATTAGAAATTGGAGTTTCAACAACATTCTCAAGTTTCTGTAACTCAATTTTCATTAGTTTTAAACATTCATGATGGTCATAAGATTCAAGATCAGAAAAAGGAAATTTTGTTTATGGTATTAAATTGACCTATCCTCAACTGAAATAATTTTTTTTCCTATCCTCCACTGAAATAATTTTTTTTAAGTAAATGATCTTCTGTACTAATATGTCTATTGTGTAGCTGGGTTTAATGTCATTTACCGTTTGATAATCAGAGTTTTGTTAATAGAGCTAAATCATATTTTGTATAAATGTTGAACAGCAGCAGTCACTGTTCAGACACAAGAGGGCGCGCTTCTTCAATTGGAAATGTTAGTATGAATCTAACCTGTGAGGTAGGATTGAAAACAAAACCTAATCACCTTCATGTTACTTAATAGGAATTTTCTTTCTTCTTCTCTTGATTAGGATAACTTGTGGTTCTGTGTAAGAGGGGGGTGCATATTATACACAAACAATTTAGCTATGTGTTACTTTCTTATACATCAGATCAGCAATGTCATTTTTTGTGATAAAAAGCATTTAGCCCTTTTTTAAATGTTGTAACTGCCAGCACTACCTTAGTCTGATTGTTCCAACTACAAAGAACCCTGGAATTGCTTCTCCACATGTAATGAATGTCCCCTGGTCCTTTCTAAGAATAAATTATCTGCCAGTCCTTTGTATTGAGCACACGCGTATTTATTTATGTCGCTTGCTTGTATAGTGTCACCATATTATGTAGTGCTTTCCAGACATTATCATCATTTTGATTGTAATTTACAATCTAAATTCCTTATCAGCATGGCTTTGGAGCAGGGGATGAAATCCTATTACCTAGAAGAAACTCATGCCAACACAGGTAGAATGTATAAACCATTTGCTAGGGCATGATTCTGGTCTTCAAGACTTTTTCCCTTAATCGAGTGAGTTTAGATTTTCTAAAGTTCCAGTTTTTGTATTTACTCTTTGTAATATTTTGTTGAATATTACTTTGAAACTCACCATATTTTGGTTACTGCTGCCCAAGTGCTTACCGAACTGTAGATCTAATATTATAGATCCCTGATGAAGGAAGCCATAGTAACATAGTTAGTAAGGCCGAAAAAATACATTTGTCCATCCAGTTCAGCCTATATTCCATCATAATAAATCCCCAGATCTATGTCCTTCTACAGAACCTAATAATTGTATGATACAATATTGTTCTGCTCCAGCCATAAGCTCCCAAAACGCGTAGGGTTAGAACTCGATCTCTACTCACCCACACTTGACGCATGTGCAGCACCCCAGAGTCCTGGTCGTTGCAGTAATGTTATTCTTCCACCAGGGGGAGTGATGTTATGTCTGAAGGCAATGAAGGAGATCTTCTGTCCAAGTATCACAACAACTATACACACTTCACACTCCAGTCCGCCAGGGGGGAGCCATGCTTCTATCTACTAGGGCACTACTCACAATTAGGTAAAACTGGTGGGTTGGTTAGGAAGTGAGACAGAAGCTGACTGAATGGAGTAGGAGATAGTCAGTGAGTTCCGACTGAGTTTGGCAGAGGGTGGTTGGAGTGGATTCCAGCCAGCTCCAGACTGCGGTCTGCGGAAGACGAGGGTACACGGAGCTGCGCCTGCATCCCATGCGGCAGCATCCCAAGAAGGAGACATTGAAAGGAATTGTGTTGCAGTGAGTGAGCAACGAAGTCATAGCAACAGGAGAGGAACATCAGTGGTAGACCAGCTGGAAGCAGGCTCCTTCTGAAGCGCAGTACCGGTAGCCAGAACACCAAGGGAGTAAGGATCTCTATGCCGTTACTTCAGAGACTGGCAGGACAGTTGATTCTACGTTGACTGCCCGACCATATAACCAGGAGGCAGGATGGCAACTTGTGGGGGCCAGGGCATCTCTAGGATCCCTATAAAAAGTCTCAGGCCACCAGTCATACGGGTTTGTCCTATCCATCAGGGGGACAGAGAGAAGAGACTCAACATCTACAATAGTTGTGAGGACCTTACCGAGTTGCTCAGCAGGGAGGGACTACAACGCCCAGGCGCTAGAGGAAGGCTATTGAATTCCACCTGGATAAGGGGACTCTGGATTTGCCTTCAGACCGGCGGACTCTGCCTACCCTGTGGTCCCTACCCTGGACTGTGGATGCTGAAGCCTTCAGTAAAGGTAAAGAGACTGCAACCTTGTGTCCTTGTTATTCACTGCACCTTACATCATCCACCATGCACTATCTACACTCTGGGAAGCCCTGGGGATACACTTCACCTGTGGGAAGGTATACCATCTAGCTGCCATAACATCACCCCAGCGGACCCCTAAGCAGTGTCGGTCACCCTGACCGAATACCACAGGTGGCATCACAAACATTTCCCTTTAAAGACCTTTCCCCCATATTTATCAACGGACGTTCGCCTAGGGCCACGGACCGGGTCAGCCACCGTGACATCCCCACTGAGTACAGAAGAAGGGCCCGGATCCGAGTACCCCACAGCCCTTGGGGGCGCCGCACATAGGTGGGTGGTGTGACGTCACCAACCCTAACCAGAAGCTGTCAGACCTCTTCGATCCATCGGCATTGATTTTTCCAACACCTGCCACCGGCCGGGTCAGCGTTTGTTTTACCGAATCATTGCCTTGAGTAAGGTCCTCATAGTTTGTTGAAATTTAAGCCACGGCATCTGCCACCACAGACCGACACACTTAGGTCAGTGGAATATACTGCATATTATTTGAGAACACTGAATCGACATCCATTGTTACCCAGTGCCTGGTGGATCGTTCCTGCGTGCCGGCACGCTAGACCCTTTCAAACCAATGTCGCTTGTGCTCTTACCCCGGACACGGGCGGGCTTTCCCTCATCAACCTCAGACAGGCAGCAGTATCTCTTCATGCAAGTGGGCTGGAATCAGCATGCTCAGCATATCCAGATTACCTATTGAGATCAATGTACCCAGCTTTCCCATCAATCAGCCTCTCCAAGTCACAACCAATTGCATTTTCAGTAACATACTGCATTTTCAGCAACAAACTGTATTTAGCATATTGTATTTGATCTCTGTATCCCTTACAGGATCAATGTACCCAGCTTTCCCCTCTCTAAGCTAAAGGTAACCAATTGCACTTTCAGTGACATATTGTATTTAGCACATAATTTCAGCTATTTACAGGTGCATCTAACAAAATTAGAATATCATCAAAAAGTTAATTTATTTCAGTTCTTCAACTCAAAAATTTAAACTCCTATATTATATAGTCATTACAAACAGAGTGATCAATTTCAAGTGTTTATTTCTGTTAATGTATTGATGATTATGGATTGCAGCCAATGAAAACCCAAAAGTCATTATCTCAGTAAATTAGAATACTTTACAAACCAGCTTGAAAAAATGATTTTAACATCCGAAATGTTCGCCTACTGAAATGTTTGTTCAGTAAATGCACTCAATACTTGGTCGGGGCTCCTTTTGCATCAATTACTGCATCAATGCGGCGTGGCATGGAGGTGGAACACCTGCCAGGGCCGTGGGGTACTCGGTAGCGGGTCCGGTACTTAAAGGGATGAGTCACAGCGGGAATGACCCTTTCCGTGGCCCTGGGCGCCCATGTTAAAGGGACGGTCTTTAAAGGGGTTTGTTAAACAATAAAAGTTTGTGACGCCACCTGTGGTACTCGGTCAGGGGTGACCGATGCTGCTTAAAGCGGTCCTCTGGGGTGATATTATGGCAGCAGGGATGGTATGGCTTCCCACAGGTGAAGCTGGGTCCCCAGGGCTCCCGGTATGTTTGGCAAGGATGATGCAGTGCCGGAAAATAAACGGAGGACACAGGGTTGCAGTCACTTTACCTGGTTTACTGATGGTAGACAGCCACAGTCCAGGGTACCGGATCACAGGTACTATATGGTCCGGCCAGCTTGGAAGAGAGTCTGGAATCCCCCTAACCAGGTGAGGTTGGAAGCCTTCCTTCTAGCGTGGTGTTGTAGTCCCTTGCTGCCTTAGGCCTCACACAAGGTCCTCACGTTTTCTCTCTGCCCCCCTTTAGGTAGGACACTAACCCACATGACAGGTAACTCGAGTCTTTTTACAGGATCTCTATCACGACCCGGGCTCTATCTGCTACTGTGTCTTCTGGTGTTAATGGTGGACAGGTGACTTGCAATCTGCTGTCCGCCGTTTTCTGCCGTGGGGCATGAAGTTATCCTCACAACCTCGGTCTTCTGGCTACCTGTTTCATGCGCTTCAGCGTGGATGAAGCTCAGTCGCAGCTTTTCTCTCCAGCTCTTCACTCTCCTTTGCTCCTTCATACTTCACGCTCTCTACAAACTGTTCTGTCCTTTTTTTCTCTTCCAGGAACTGCAGCACCTCATGTGGCTGCATGGCTCCTCAATCTTCCTGACTCTCTGTCTCTTCCTCTCTCCTCACTCTTCTGTGACAGACTGACCTAACTTCCCCTCCAGCCAGAATATATATATATATATATAGGGGAGCCACCCACAAACTGGATCAGAGCTCCCCCTTCTGGCCTGGAGTAAGAACATGTTGCATGTTAGTGAATACCTGATAAAAGGAATCCTTCCTCGCTTCCAAGCATGACATCACTCACCCCATGAGGAAAGCAATGCCACTGTAACAGCCGGTTACCTGGGGTGTTACAGAGGCAATCACTGCTGAGGTGTTATGGAAGCCCAGGTTGCTTTGCTAGCAGCCTTCAGCTCGTCTGCATTGTTGGGTCTGATGTCTCATCTTCCTCTTGACAATACCCCATAGATTCTCTATGGGGTTAAGGTCAAGTGAGTTTGTTGGCCAATCAAGTACAGTGATAGCGCAGCCATCTACCAAGAAATTTTAGAGCACTTCATGATTCCCTCTGCCGACAAGCTTTTTGGAGATAGAAATTTAATTCTCCAGCAGGATTTGACACCTATTCACACTGCCAAAAGTACCAATACCTGGTTTAAAAACAACAGTATCACTGTGCTTGATTGGCCAGCAAACTCGCCTGACCGTAACCCCATAGAGAATCTATGTGGTATTGTCAAGTGGAAGATGAAAGATACCAGACTCAACAATGCAGACGAGCTAAAGATTACTTTCAAATCAACCTGGGCTTCCATAACACCACAGGCTGATCGCCTACCTGCCACACCTCATTGATGCAGTAATTGATGCAAAAGGAGCCCCGACCAAGTATTGAATACATGTATTTAACATACATTTCAGTAGCCCAACATTTCGGATGTTAAAATCATTTTATCAAGCTGGTGTTATTAAGTATTCTAATTCACTGAGATAATGACTTTGGGGTTTTCATTGGCTGTAAGCCATAATCATCAACATTATCAGAAATAAACACTTGAAATAAATCACTCTGTTTGCAATGTCTCTATATAATATAGGAGTTTAACTTTTTGTATTGAAGAACTGAAATAAATTAACTTTTTGATATTTTAATTTTGTGAGATGCACCTGTATTTATTTATTTGTTTTAGTGGCACAATTTCTCATCAGCTAAACTAGTGACACCAGCGATCTGGTGAAACTAATAACATCCTCGTACAGTGTGACCCTATGGTAGCGGCAACATTGGCGTATTCTAATTGCCAAGTCCTGCATGAGGATAACCCCCTTTTTTATTTTTATCTCTTCCTCTTATCTCCCATCATATTAGTTTGGAGCGCTGTTTGGATTTTATAGATCTAATATTATATCTAGTCTCTTTGACAGGACCCGACCCAACAAATGATCTCTTCTGGTTGGTTCATCAACCCACTGGAGGTTTATAGAAAACTACACAACATGAAGAGCAAACTCACCAAAACTTGTTAAATGACAAATGCACTCGCAGGGTGCAGCAGGCCCCTGATAATAAATGCTAAAGCAGCACAGGTGCAAGCTACTGATGAGAGCAACCACCCACTCGTCCAAACATTGGAGGGGTTGGCTGCCTAGTGGAAAAAATGCACACAGGTAAGGCTTGCATAAGGTACTATTCACACAGATAAATGTGATGCACAGTGTCTGGACAACCTATTGATCACGCCCATAGTATTAGCAGGCGGGCCGTCCAGCACTATATATATATATATATATATATATATATATATATATATATATATATATATATATACACATGCAACACACAAGGAACAACATAGAGGGGCCCTTGTTCCTTGTGTGTTGCATGTATATATATACATATATATATAGGGTTAGGGGTGTGTCAGGGTTAGAGGTGTGGTTAGGGTTACTGTTGGGATTAGGGTTAGGGGTGTGTTTGGATTAGGGTTTCAGTTATAATTGGGGGGTTTCCACTGTTTAGGCACATCAGGGGCTCTCCAAACGCAACATGGCGATCTCAATTCCAGCCAATTCTGCGTTGAAAAAGTAAAACAGTGCTTCTTCCCTTCCGAGCTCTCCCGTGTGCCCAAACAGGGGTTTACCCCAACATATGGGGTATCAGCATACTCAGGACAAATTGGGCAACACATTTTGGGGTCCAATTTCTCCTGTTACCCTCGGGAAAATACAAAACTGGGGGCTAAAAAAATAATTTTTGTGGGAAAAAAATTGTTTTATTTTTACGGCTCTGCATTATAAACTTCTGTGAAGCACTTGGTGGGTCAAAGTGCTCACCACACCTCTAGATAAGTTCCTTAGGGGGTCTACTTTCTAAAATGGTGTCACTTGTGGGGGGTTTCAATGTTTAGGCACATCAGTGGCTCTCCAAACGCAGCATGGCGTCCCATCTCAATTCCTGTCAATTTTGCATTGAAAAGTCAAACGGCGCTCCTTCCTTTCCGAGCTCTCCCATCCGCCCAAACAGTGGTTTACTCCCACATATCGGGTATCAGCGTACTCAGGATAAATTGTACAACAACTTTTGGGGTCTAATTTCTTCTCTTACCCTTGGGAAAATAAAAAATTGGGGGCGAAAAGATAATTTTTGTGAAATAATATGATTTTTTATTTTTACGGTTCTGCATTATAAACTTCTGTGAAGCACTTGGTGGGTCAAAGTGCTCACCACACCTCTAGATAAGTTCCTTAGGGGGTCTACTTTCACAAAAAATTTACTTCAGCTCCAATTTGTTTTATTTTACCAAGGGTAACAGGAGAAAATGGACCCCAAACATTGTTGTACAATTTGTCCTGAGTGCGCTGATACCCCACATGTGGGGGTAAACCACTGTTTGGGCACATGGCAGAGCTCGGAAGGGAAGGAGTGCCATTTGACTTTTCAATGCAAAATTGACTGGAATTGAGATCGGATGGCATGTCCCGTTTGGAGAGCCCCTGATGTGCATAAACAATGCAATCCCCCACAAATGACACCATTTTGGAAAGTAGACCCCCTAAGGAACTTATGTAGATGTGTAGTGAGCACTTTGACCCACCAAGTGTTTCACAGAAGTTTATAATGTAGAGCCGTAAAAATAAAAAATCATATTTCTTCACAAAAATGAACCCCCAATTTTTTATTTTCCCATGGGTACCAGAAGAAATTGTACACCAAAAGTTGTTGTGCAATTTGTCCTGAGTACACCGATACCCCATATGTGGGGGTAAACCATTGTTTGGGCACATGGCAAGGCTCGGAATGGAAGGAGCGCCATTTGACTTTTCAATGCAAAATTGACTAGAATTGAGATGGGATGCCATGTCGCGTTTGGAGAGCCCCTGATGTGCCTAAACATTTAAACCCCCCACAAGTGACACCATTTTGAAAAGTAGACCCCCTAAGGAACTTATCTAGACGTGTTGTGAGAATTGTGAACCCCCAAGTGTTTCACTAAAGTTTATAACGCAGAGCCGTGAAAATAAAAAATCTTTTTTTTCCACAAAAATTATTTTTTAGCCCCCAGTTTTGTATTTTCCCAAGGGTAACAGGAGAAATGGGACCCCAAAAGTTGTTGTCCAATTTGTCCTGAGTACGCTGATACCCCATATGTTGGGGTAAACCTTTGTTTGGGCGCATGGGAGAGCTTGGAAGGGAAGGAGCACTGTTTTACTTTTTCATCGCAGAATTGACTAGAATTGAGATCGGATGCCATGTTGTGTTTGGAAAGCCCATGATCTGCCTAAACAGTGGAAACCCCCGAATTCTGACTGAAACCCTAACCCAAACACACCCCTAATCCCAACCCTAACCATAACCCTAAACACACCCCTAACCCGAACATGCCCCTAGCCCTTATCCCAACCACACCCCTAACCCCAACACACCCCTAACCCTAATCCCAACCCTAACCACACCCCTAACTCCAACACACCCCTAACCCTGATCCCAACCATAACCCTAACCACACCCCTAACCATAATCCCAACCCTAATTCCAACTGTAAATGTAATCCAAACCCTAACTTTAGCCCTAACCCTAACTTTAGCCCCAACCCTAACCCTAACTTTAGCCACAACCCTAACCCTAACTTTAGCCCCAACCCTAACCCTAACTTTAGCCCAACCTTAACTTTAGCCCCAATCCTAACCCTAAATTTAGCCCCAACCCCAACCCTAACTGTAACCCCAACCCTAACTTTAGCCCTAACCTTAACTTAAGCCCCAACCCTAACCCTAACTTTAGCCCCAACCCTAACCCTAACTTTAGCCCCAACCCTAACCCTAACTTTAGCCCCAACCCTAACCCTAACTGTAGCCCCAACCCTAACTTTAGCCACAACCCTAACTTTAGCCCCAACCTAACCCTAACTTTAGCCCCAACCCTAATCCTAATAGGAAAATGGAAATAAGTGCATTTTTTAAAATTTTATTTTTCCCTAAGGGGGTGATGAAGGGGGGTTTGATTTACTTTTAAAGCGGGTTTTTTAGCGGATTTGTATGATTGGCAGCCGTCACACACTAAAAGACGCTTTTTATTGCAAAAAATAGTTTTTGCATCTCCACATTTTGAGAGCTATAATTTTTCCATATTTTGGTACACAGATTCATGTGAGGTCTTGTTTTTTTGCGGGACGAGTTGACATTTTTATTGGTACCATTTTCAGGCACGTGACATTTTTTTATTGCTTTTTATACCGATTTTTGTGAGGCAGAATGACCAAAAACCAGCTATTCATGAAGTTCTTTTGGGGGGGGGGGGGTGTTATGAATAGGTAACTCAGAACCACAATGGACCTTGAAGTTCAGAGCACACAAGTGACCTGACAAAAACCACAAAACATAGGACGAGCTCTGAGACGTGGAAACTCTGCTGACCGCAATCCCTAAACCTATCAAACCACACTAGAGGTAGCCGTGGTGCGCCTAACGCTCCCTATGCAACAGCCTGAGAAACTAGCTAGTCCTGAAGATAGAAAAATAAGCCTACCTTGCCTCAGAGAAATTCCCCAAAGGAAAAGGCAGCCCCCCACATATAATGACTGTGAGTAAAGATGAAAATACAAACACAGAGATGAAATAGATTTAGCAAAGTGAGGCCCGACTTACTGAATAGACCGAGGATAGGAAAGATAGCTTTGCGGTCAACACAAAAACCTACAAACAACCACGCAGAGGGGCAAAAAGACCCTCCGCACCGACTAACGGTACGGAGGTGCTCCCTTTGCGTCTCAGAGCTTCCAGCAAGCAAGCAAAACCAAAAAAGCAAGCTGGACAGAAAATATAGCAACAAAGTAACACAAGCAGAACTTAGCTTATGCTGAGCAGACTGGCCACAGGAACGATCCAGGAGGAAGCAAGACCAATACTAGAACATTGACTGGAGGCCAGGATCAAAGCACTAGGTGGAGTTAAATAGAGCAGCACCTAACGACTTAACCTCATCACCTGAGGAAGGAAACTCAGAAGCCGCAGTACCACTCGTGACCACAGGAGGGAGCTTAATCACAGAATTCACAACAGTACCCCCCCTTGAGGAGGGGTCACCGAACCCTCACCAGAGCCCCCAGGCCGACCAGGATGAGCCATATGAAAGGCACGAACAAGATCGGCAGCATGGACATCAGAGGCAAAGACTCAGGAATTATCTTCCTGACCATAACCCTTCCACTTAACCAGATACTGGAGTCTCCGTCTCGAAACACGAGAATCCAAAATCTTCTCCACTATATACTCCAACTCCCCCTCCACCAAAACCGGGGCAGGGGGATCAACAGATGGAACCACAGGCGCCACGTATCTCCGCAACAATGACCTATGGAATACGTTATGGATGGAAAAAGAATCTGGAAGGGTCAAACGAAAAGACACAGGATTAAGAAACTCAGAAATCCTATACGGACCAATGAAACGAGGCTTAAACTTAGGAGAGGAAACCTTCATATGAATATAACGAGATGACAACCAAACCAAATCCCCAACACGAAGTCGGGGACCCACACAGCGTCTGCGATTAGCGAAATGTTGAGCCTTCTCCTGGGACAAGGTCAAATTGTCCACTACATGAGTCCAAATCCGCTGCAACCTGTCCACCACAGTATCCATACCAGGACAGTCCGAAGACTCAACCTGCCCTGAAGAGAAACGAGGATGGAAACCAGAATTGCAGAAAAACGGGGAAACCAAGGTAGCCGAGCTGGCCCGATTATTAAGAGCGAACTCAGCCAACGGCAAAAAGGACACCCAATCATCCTGATCAGCAGAAACAAAACATCTCAGATATGTTTCCAAGGTCTGATTGGTTCGTTTAGTCTGGCCATTTGTCTGAGGATGGAAAGCCGAGGAAAAAGACAAATCAATGCCCATCCTAGCACAAAAGGCTTGCCAAAACCTCGAAACAAACTGGGAACCTCTGTCAGAAACGATGTTCTCTGGAATGCCATGTAAACGAACCACATGCTGGAAGAACAATGGCACCAAATCAGAGGAGGAAGGTAATTTAGACAAGGGTACCAAATGGATCATCTTAGAGAAGCGATCACAAACTACCCAAATGACCGACATCTTTTGAGAGACGGGGAGATCCGAAATAAAATCCATAGAGATATGTGTCCAAGGCCTCTTCGGGATCGGCAAGGGCAAAAGCAACCCACTGGCACGAGAACAGCAGGGCTTAGCCCGAGCACAACTCCCACAGGACTGCACAAAAGAACGCACATCCCGCGACAGAGACGGCCACCAAAAGGATCTAGCCACCAAATGTCTGGTACCAAAGATTCCAGGATGACCAGCCAACACCGAACAATGAACCTCAGAGATAACTTTATTCGTCCACCTATCAGGGACAAACAGTCTCTCTGCTGGGCAACGATCAGGTTTATTAGCCTGAAATTTTTGCAGCACCCGCCGCAAATCAGGGGAGATGGCAGACACAATTACTCCCTCTTTGAGAATACCCGCCGGCTCAGGCAAACCCAGAGAGTCGGGAACAAAACTCCTAGACAGGGCATCCGCCTTCACATTTTTAGAGCCCGGAAGGTATGAAACCACAAAGTCAAAACGGGAGAAAAACAGCGACCAACGAGCCTGTCTAGGATTCAACCGTTTGGCAGACTCGAGATAAGTCAAGTTCTTGTGATCAGTCAAGACCACCACGCGATGCTTAGCTCCTTCAAGCCAATGATGCCACTCCTCGAATGCCCACTTCATGGCCAGCAACTCTCGATTGCCAACATCATAATTTCGCTCAGCAGGCGAAAACTTCCTGGAAAAGAAGGCGCCTGGCTTCATCACCGAGCAATCAGCACCTCTTTGCGACAAAACAGCCCCCGCTCCAATTTCAGAAGCATCAACCTCAACCTGGAACGGAAGCGAAACATCTGGTTGACACAACACAGGGGCAGAAGAAAAACGACGCTTTAACTCTTGAAAAGCTTCCACAGCAGCAGAAGACCAATTGACCACATCAGCACCCTTCTTGGTCAAATCGGTCAATGGTTTAGCAATACTAGAAAAATTACAGATGAAGCGACGATAAAAATTAGCAAAGCCAAAGAACTTTTGCAGACTCTTCAGAGATGTCGGCTGAGTCCAATCATAAATGGCCTGGACCTTAACAGGGTCCATCTCGATGGTAGAAGGGGAAAAAATGAACCCCAAAAATGAAACCTTCTGAACACCAAAGAGACACTTTGATCCCTTCACAAACAAAGAATTAGCACGCAGGACCTGGAACACCATTCTGACCAGCTTCACATGAGACTCCCAATCATCCGAGAAGACCAAAATATCATCCAAGTATACAATCAGGAATTTATCCAGGTACTCTCGGAAGATGTCATGCATAAAGGACTGAAATACGGATGGAGCATTGGCAAGTCCGAATGGCATAACTAGGTACTCAAAATGGCCCTCGGGCGTATTAAATGCAGTTTTCCATTCATCGCCCCGTTTAATACGCACAAGATTATATGCACCACGAAGATCTATCTTGGTGAACCAACTAGCCCCCTTAATCCGAGCAAACAAATCAGATAGCAGCGGCAAGGGGTACTGAAATTTGACCGTGATTTTATTTAGAAGGCGGTAATCAATACAAGGTCTCAGCGAACCATCCTTCTTGGCCACAAAAAAGAACCCTGCTCCCAATGGCGATGACGACGGCCGAATATGACCCTTCTCCAAGGATTCTTTTACGTAACTCCGCATAGCGGCGTGCTCAGGTACAGATAAATTAAACAGTCGACCCTTAGGAAACTTACTACCAGGAATCAACTCGATAGCACAATCACAATCCCTATGCGGAGGTAGGGCATTGGACTTGGGCTCATCGAATATCTCCCGGTAATCAGACAAGAACTCTGGGACCTCAGAAGGGGTGGATGATGAGATAGACAGAAATGGAACATCACCATGTACCCCCTGACAACCCCAGCTGGACACAGACATTGATTTCCAATCTAATACTGGGTTATGGACTTGTAGCCATGGCAACCCCAACACGACCACATCATGCAGATTTTGCAACACCAGAAAGCGAATATCCTCCTGGTGCGCAGGAGCCATGCACATGGTCAGCTGGGTCCAATACTGAGGCTTATTCTTGGCCAAAGGCGTAGCATCAATTCCTCTCAATGGAATAAGACACTGCAAGGGCTCCAAGACAAACCCACAGCGCCTAGCAAACTCCAAGTCCATCAAATTCAGGGCAGCGCCTGAATCCACAAATGCCATGACAGAATAGGAAGACAAAGAGCAGATCAAAGTAACGGACAAAAGAAATTTTGACTGTACCGTACCAATGGTGGCAGACTTAGCGAACCGCTTAGTGCGCTTAGGACAATCAGAGATAGCATGAGTGGAATCACCACAGTAGAAACACAGCCTATTCTGATGTCTGTGTTCTTGCCTTTCAGCTCTGGTCAAAGTCCTATCGCACTGCATAGGCTCAGGTTTATGCTCAGATAATACCGCCAAATGGTGCACAGATTTACGCTCACGCAAGCGTCGACCGATCTGAATGGCCAAAGACATAGACTCATTCAGACCAGCAGGCATAGGAAATCCCACCATGACATCCTTAAGGGCTTCAGAGAGACCCTTTCTGAAGATTGCTGCCAAAGCACATTCATTCCATTGAGTGAGCACAGACCACTTTCTAAACTTCTGACAATATACCTCTATCTCATCCTGACCCTGACACAGAGCCAGCAAATTTTTCTCTGCCTGATGCACTGAATTAGGTTCATCGTACAGTAATCCGAGCGCCAGAAAAAACGCATCAATATTACATAATGCAGGATCTCCTGGCGCAAGGGAAAATGCCCAGTCTTGAGGGTCGCCATGTAAAAGAAATAATGATCTTAACTTGTTGAACTGGGTCACCAGAGGAGCGAGGTTTTAACGCCAGAAACAGTTTGCAATTATTTTTGAAACTCAGAAATTTAGCTCTATCTCCAGAAAACAAATCAGGAATAGGAATTCTTGGTTCTAACATAGAATTCTGAGCCACAAAGTCTTGAATATTTTGTACTCTTGCAGTGAGAAGATCCACACATGAAGACAGACCTTTAATGTCCATCACCACACCTGTGTCCTGAACCACCCAAATGTCTATGGGAAAAAAAAGGCAAAACACAGTGCAAAGAAAAAAAAATGGTCTCAGAACTTCTTTTTTCACTCTATTGAGAAGCATAGTACTTGTGGCCTCCAGTACTGTTATGAATAGGTAATTCAGAACCACAATGGACCTTGAAGTTCAGAGCACACAAGTGACCTGACAAAAACCACAAAACATAGGACGAGCTCTGAGACGTGGAAACTCTGCTGACCGCAATCCCTAAACCTATCAAACCACACTAGAGGTAGCCGTGGATTGCGCCTAGCGCTCCCTATGCAACTCGGCACAGCCTGAGAAACTAGCTAGTCCTGAAGATAGAAAAATAAGCCTACCTTGCCTCAGAGAAATTCCCCAAAGGAAAAGGCAGCCCCCCCACATATAATGACTGTGAGTAAAGATGAAAATACAAACACAGAGATGAAATAGATTTAGCAAAGTGAGGCCCGACTTACTGAATAGACCGAGGATAGGAAAGATAGCTTTGCGGTCAACACAAAAACCTACAAACAACCACGCAGAGGGGCAAAAAGACCCTCCGCACCGACTAACGGTACGGAGGTGCTCCCTTTGCGTCTCAGAGCTTCCAGCAAGCAAGCAAAACCAAAAAAGCAAGCTGGACAGAAAATATAGCAACAAAGTAACACAAGCAGAACTTAGCTTATGCTGAGCAGACTGGCCACAGGAACGATCCAGGAGGAAGCAAGACCAATACTAGAACATTGACTGGAGGCCAGGATCAAAGCACTAGGTGGAGTTAAATAGAGCAGCACCTAACGACTTAACCTCATCACCTGAGGAAGGAAACTCAGAAGCCGCAGTACCACTCGTGACCACAGGAGGGAGCTTGATCACAGAATTCACAACAGGGGGGCGTTTATACTGTTCCACGTTTGGTAAAATTGATAAAGCTGTTTTATTCTTCATATCAGTACGATTACAGCGATACCTCATTTATATCATTTTTTTATGTTTTGGCGCATTTATATGATAAAAACAATTTTATATAAAAAATAATTATTTTTGCTTTATTCTGAGGACTATAACTTTTTTATTTTTTCACTGATAATGCTGTTTGGTGGCTCATTTTTTCTGGGACAAGATTATGTTTTCAGCGGTACCATGGTTATTTATATCTGTCTTTTTGATCGCGTGTTATTCCACTTTTTGTTCGATGGTATTATAATAAACCGTTGTTTTTTGCCTCTTTTTTGTTTTTTTTTACGGTGTTCACTGAAGAGGTTAACTACTGGGACAGTTTTATAGGTTAGGTCGTTACGGACGCGGCGATACTAAATATGTGTACTTTTATTGTTTTTTTGATTTAGATAAAGAAATGCATTTATTGGAACAATATTTTTTTTCTTTATTTAGGAATTTTTTATTTTTTTTATATTGCCCCAGCGGGGGACATCACTGTATAGTGCAAATCGCTGATCTGACCCTTTGCAGTGCACTGTGTCAGATCAGCGATCTGACAGGCACTGCAGGGAGGCTTCCTTGCGCCTGCTCTGAGCAGGCACTTGAAAGCCAGGAGGAGGAGGTAGGAGACCCTGGGAGCAACGCGATCACATTGCGTTGCTCCGATGGTCTCAGGGAAGCCCCCTCCCTGCGCGATGCTTCACTGTGCCGCCAGAATGCTGCAATCATCTTTGATCGCAGTATGCCGGGGGTTAATGTGCCGTGACTGCTCCTGGCACATAGTGCCGACTGTCAGCTGTAATAATAAGCTGAAACCGCCCATGAGCGTGGCCGATCGACTATGACGTACGATCCTGTCACAGGGAATTAAGTCCCAGGTAGCCTCGACGGGATAGTACGTCATATGGTATTAAGGGGTTAAAATAGTTTATAGCATCTAGTGTGTTATAGAGGTCTGATCCAGAGGCACCAAAAAATGTTTCTGTTCCTAGTGTCGTACAGCAGAGAACCTGACTTTAAAAGTTTGTAGCATCTAGTGTGTTATAGAGGCCTGATCCAGAGGCCACCCAAAAATTCTTCAGTTCCTAACATCATACAGTAGGGGACCTGACTTTAAAATAGTTTGTAGCATCTAGTGTGCTATAGAGGCCTTATCCAGAGGCCACCAATGTCAACGTTCCTAACGTCATACAGTAGGGGACATTGACTTTCAAATTATTTGTAGCATATCTTCTTTGTCATACAGGCCTCATCCACACTCAAACAATTCTTTCTTCTGTGACTAACGAGATCCAGCGTTCCATATTTGACCTTGGAATTTACTGTAGCTGAAATTCCGAAGTTTGCAGAGGTGGTGCAGAGTTTAAAATCTAATTTTTTGTTGTAAATATTGTGCTCCTACCATAGTATCTGAGCAACATAATTGGGAAAAAGCGAGGCCGTTGTGGAAGGGGAATTAGGCTTGGTGTTCAAGGCGTATGTGGGGTAAGTGGTAAGTGGTAAGTAGGGTTGAGCGACTTTTACTTTTTTGGGGTCGAGTCGGGTTTCGCGAAATCCGACTATCTCAAAAGTCGAGTCGAGTGAAATCGGCCGATTATCGCGAAAAGTCGGGGATTGACCAAAACACGAAACCCAATGCAAGTCAATGGGGAGTGGGGGCCGGGAAAACACCTACAGTGCCCATTTTAATGGCAAAAACATCCATTCTTGTTACTGAAGCTTGTCAATCTTAATTTAACTTCTAATAATAGTTAGGCATTGGAAATTGGGGGTCATTTGGCTAAAGTTGTGGGGGGTAGGGCTGGTTCAAGTATTTAGTGGGCCCAGGAAATGTGGACCACGTCACAGCAGTGGAGCAGGGAGAGGTAAGTATTTCAACTTTGCAAGTGCTGTGATCCTGAGCAAGCAGGGGGCAGCCCACTCGTTGGCATTGGCACTGGCACAGGGCCCCTCAAAGTACGGCGGTGTGTTTGCACGGCGGGGGCGCATCCCACTGGCAGCGACACTCTTGCGTACTATGAGGGGCCCTGTGCCAGTGATGTCGCCAACGAGTATTCCCCCCCCACCTGATGAAGGAACCTGCACTTTAATCTGCACCTTCCTCTTTGTCCCCGTGTAAGGTGGTATGGTATGCGGGAAGGAGAACCTGACTTTCAGCAGGGTCACATTCTGGCTGTGTAGCGTGCACGGGGAATGTAGCGTTCTGGGTCAATGTACCAGCAGAC
Source organism: Ranitomeya imitator (assembly GCF_032444005.1). Lineage (NCBI taxonomy): Eukaryota > Metazoa > Chordata > Amphibia > Anura > Dendrobatidae > Ranitomeya > Ranitomeya imitator. The sequence goes on from NC_091286.1 coordinate 134,245,924, forward strand.
TCATCTATCACTGGCTGGGCAATGGGCAGGATGAGGAGGAAACACAGATATAGGCCCAAATAATAAAGTGGCCTAAATGCAGTTCAAAATTGGTAACAGGACTAACCAGGCGGCATTGTTCAGTGGAGGACAACTGTAATGAGAGGCTGACACAGTGAGTAGACCCAAATCAGTAAGTAGGCTAAATGCAGTTCAAAATTGGTAACAGAAGTAAACAGGCGGCACTGGTTTGTTCAGTGGAGGAGAACAGCAAGGAGCGGCAGACACCGTTAGTAGGGTCAACAAAACAAGTAGGCCAAATGCAGTGTTATATTGAAATCAATTTAACGAGAGCCTGAAGATTGAAGCTCAGGAAATGCAACCAGGAGAACACCTTGGAGCAGCAGACACCGTTTCTAGAACCCAACCAAACTTGTAGGCCTAATGCAGTGTTATATTAACAACTACTTAACGAGAGCCTGAAGATTGAAGCTAAGGAAAGGCAACCTGGAGAACACCTTGGAGCAGCAGACACCATTTTTAGAACCCAACCAAACTAGTAGCCCCACTGCAGTTGGTCAATTAACAAACTCTAACAAGAGCCTCAAGATAGAAGCTCAAGAAATGCAACCAGGAGAACACCTTGGAGCGGCAGAAACCGTTTCTAGAACCCAACCCAACTTGTAGGCCTAATGCAGTGTTATATTAACAACTACTTAACGAGAGCCTGAAGATTGAAGCTAAGGAAAGGCAACCTGGAGAACACCTTGGAGCGGCAGACACCATTTTTAGAACCCAACCAAACTAGTAGCCCCACTGCAGTTGGTCAATTAACAAACTCTTTAACAAGAGCCTCAAGATAGAAGCTCAGGAAATGCAAACAGGAGAACACCTTGGAGCGGCAGACACCATTTCTAGAACCCAACCAAAATAGTAGCCCCACTGCAGTTGGTCAATTAAAAAACTCTTTAACAAGAGCCTCAAGATAGAAGCTCAGAAAATGCAACCAGGAGAACACCTTGGAGCGGCAGACACCGTTTCTAGAACCCAACCCAACTTGTAGGCCTAATGCAGTGTTATATTAACAACTACTTAACGAGAGCCTGAAGATTTAAGCTAAGGAAAGGCAACCTTGAGAACACCTTGGAGCGGCAGACACTGTTTCTAGAACCCAACCCAACTTGTAGGCCTAATGCAGTTTTAAAATTCCGACAGGCTGAAAACCTGACAATTGCAGCCCAGTTTTTTTAAGAGGACAGCTGTATTGAGTGGCGCAGACAGACACTGCTAGTAGGCCTTACACCACAAAGTTGGCTCGCTGCAGGTTTAAAAAAGGTTACATGGGTACACAGGCAGCATTGGTGTGGTCAGCGGAGGACAATAGGTAGGAGGGACCGCAGACAGACTTAGTAGGCCTAAAATAACAAAATAGGCTCAATGCAGCTTCGATTATGTTGCAGGGGTACACAGGCAGCATTGGTGTGGTCAGCGGAGGACAATTGGTAGGAGGGACCGCAGACAGACTTAGTAGGCCTAAAATAGCAAAATAGGCTTAATGCAGGTTTGATTATGTTGCAGGGGTACACAGGCAGCATTGGTGTGGTCAGCGGAGGACAATTGGAAGGTGGGACCGCAGACAGACTTAGTAGGCCTAAAATAACAAAATAGGCTCAATGCAGCTTCGATTATGTTGCAGGGGTACACAGGCAGCATTGGTATGGTCAGCGGAGGACAATTGGTAGGAGGGACCGCAGACAGACTTAGTAGGCCTAAAATAACAAAATAGGCTCAATGCAGGTTCGATTATGTTGCAGGGGTACACAGGCAGCATTGGTGTGGTCAGCAGAGAACAATTGGTAGGAGGGACCGCAGACAAACTTAGTAGGCCTAAAATATCAAAATAGGCTCAATGCAGGTTCAATTATGTTGCAGGGGTACACAGGCAGCATTGGTGTGGTCAGCGGAGGACAATTGGAAGGAGTGTCTGACACAGTTAGTACTCCAAAATAATAGATGTTAATGTCTTGCAAAAAAACAAAACAAAAAAAAAAGGGTGGCATACTTAGGTAAAGGGGTGGGCTCCTCTGCTGACTTTCAGACATTGTTATTTGGCACAAAGTATTTACTGGTGTAAATGTAAAACAGGGCCCCTGAATATTTTAACTAGCATCATACATGTCAACAAATTGGTATTGTCAGTGCCAGGCATTGAAGGATTTCACCGCATAGACTAAACAGTGGTGGAGCAGTGAGAGATAATTTTGCAAGTGGTAGAGCACTGTTTGAGCAGGGGGGACACTCTCTCGTGGCCGGCGGCACAGGCTCAGGGCCCCTCATGTTACATGGTGTGTCTGACGTTGGGTGCGCACCACCACCACCAGAGACACTTCATTGTACTATGAGGGACCCAGTGGCAGTGCTGTCGACCTAAAGTGGGCACACACACCTCTTCAGACAAACGGCACTCTCACGGGTGCTTGCGCCAAGTGGCGAGACCACGGCCCCGTGGGGGGGAGTTAGCCCATTTAGGTAGGTGTAAACATGTCGTATGCTGGACAAACAGCAGCTGCAAATTAAGAGATTGGAACAGTCAGTAAGACCAGTCCAAAAGCAAGACCTTTTTACAGGAAAGCTAGGTGTCAGCCAGGAAAGGTGGGGCAAAATAATTAGAAATCCATGAGTGGTTCATTTTAATGAAGGTTAGATCATCAACATTTTGGGTAGCCAGATGAGTCCTTTTTTCGGTCAGTATTGAACGAGCAGCACTGAATAATCTTTCTGATAGCACACTAGCTGCTGGGCAAGCAAGCTCCTGCAATGCATATTCGGCCAATTCAGGCCAGGTGTCTATTTTGGATGCCCAGTAATCAAATGGGAATGACAGTTGAGGGAGAACATTGATAATGGAGGAAAAATAGTTAGTAACCATACTGGACAAATGTTGTCTCCTGTCACTTTGAATTGATGCTGCAGTACCTGTCCTGTCTGCGGTCATTGCGAAATCACTCCACAACCTGGTCAGAAAACCCCTCTGTCCAACGCCACTTCTGATTTGTGAACCTCTAACACCTCTGCCCCGTTGCCCCCTGCAGCTCGTGTGAGAACCATCACCGGCGCTGTGTGCTGGGAATGCCTGAATCAAACGGTCTACAAGAGTTGCTTGTTTGGTTGCCAATATTTGTTCGAGGTTCTCATGTGGCATGATATTTTGCAATTTCCCTTTATAGCGTGGATCCAGGAGGCAGGCCAACCAGTAATCGTCATCATTCATCATTTTCATAATGCGTGGGTCCCTTTTGAGCAGGGGTGGGCAATTCATTTTGCCATGGGGCCGCATGAGAAAGTGGGATGGTTTTAGAGGGCCGAACTAATATAATTACCGTATTTTTCGGACTATAAGACGCACCGGACCATAAGGCACAGCCCAAATTTGGGGTGAAAATTGCAGAAAAAAAAGATTTTTTATAAGATGGGGGTCCATCTTATTGTCCGAATTTACAGTATCTTATGGTAAGATTCTTACCTGAGGGATGGTGGTGGCAGAGTAGGGTCACAGGAGGCATGGTGTCAGCAGAGGTGGGGTGATGCGGTGTGGCGTGCACCTGAGCAGGGTCCCTTCCTGCGTAGGCGGGCGTCGCCACGGCCTGGTGTCCATGGGGGGGTTGCAGCTGTGGTGGTGCAGCGGCAGAGGTGCGGTATGGCGTTCGCAGGGTCCCTTCCACCGGTGAGGTGACGCAGTGGCCCGGAATGCAATGTGAGCAGCAGAGCCGGGTTGAATATCGGTGGTGGTGGTGGCCATCTTCCCGAGGCCGCGCGTGCGCAGATGGAGATCGCGGCGGCCATTTTCCTGAAGCCGAGATCTAAATCTGCAAACACGGCTTCAGGAAAATGGCCGCCGCGATCTCCATCTGCGCACGTGCGGCCTCCCACGGCCATTTTCCTGAAGCCCCGTGAAGCAGAGCACTCCATCTGCGCACGCGTGGCCTCGGGAAGATGGCCGCCGCCACCGATAAACAGGTAATCAACCTGGCCTTCACTCCAGCCGCCAGCGGTCCTCAGAAGCGGCTGGCGGCTGGCTGAGCGGTGCCGGGGGCAGCTGTCAGAAGTGACAGCTAGCTGGCGGTCCGCTTAAAATCATCAGGCGGGCCAGATGCGGGCCGTGGGCCGCATCTTGCCCAGGTCTGCTTTTGAGGATACGCAAGGTATAATCCGCCATGTGGGCCAATGTTCCAGTTGTCAAATCACTGCTTGTGCTTGGTTGAGGAGCACTTTCGGGCAAATCAACGTCACTTGTCTCCCTCAAAAACCCTGAACCTGACCTTGCAACGCCAGCAGTTTCTATTGCCCCCTGAGAAGCTTCCTCATCCAAAAAATACTCATCCCCATCATCCTCCTAGTCCTCCTCTTCGCCCGCCACCTCGTCCTGTAGACTTCCCTGACCAGACAATGGCTGACTGTCATCAAGGCTTCCCTCGTCCTCGGCTGCAGACGTCTGCTCCTTTATGTGCGTCAAACTTTGTATCAGCAGACGCAATAGGGGGATGCTCATGATTATTATGGCGTTGTCTGCACTAACCAGCCGTGTGCATTCCTCAAAACACTGAAGTACCTTCGACCACTGCACACCTGACAACTCCATGTCTGACATCCAACTGCCTGCCCGTGTATGTGTATCCTCCCACAAATACATAACAGCACGCCTCTGTTCGCACAGTCTCTGAAGCATGTGCAGTGTGGAGTTCCACCTTGTTGCAACGTCGATGATTAGGCGATGCTGGGGAAGGTTCAAAGACCCCTGATGGTTCTGCATACGGCTGGAGTGTACGGGCGAATGGCGGATGTGCGAGCAAAGTCTGCGCACCTTGAGGAGCAGATCGGGTAACCCCGGATAACTTTTCAGGAAGCACTGCACCACCAGGTTTAAGGTGTGAGCCAGGCAAGGAATGTGTTTCAGTTGTGAAAGGGCTATGGCAGCCATAAAATTCCTTCCGTTATCACTCACTACCTTGCCTGCCTCAAGATGTACAGTGCCCAGCCATCACTGAGTTTCTTGCTGCAAGAACTCGGACAGAACTTCCGTGGTGTGTCTGTTGTCACCCAAACACTTCATTGCCAATACAGCCTGCTAACGCTTGCCACTAGCTGTTCCATAATGGGACACCTCGTGTGCAACAGTGGCAGCTGCGGATGGAGTGGTCATGCGACTGCGGTCTGTGGACGAGCTCTTGCTTCTGCTGGAGGACGAGGAGGAGGGGGGGGCAAATGCCTACAGCCAACTGTTTCCCAGACCGTGGGCTAGGCAGAACTGTCCCAATATTCCTGTCCCCTGTGGACCCTGCATCCACCACATTAACCCTAACCCAGTGTGCCGTGATGGAGACGTAATGCCCCTGGCCATGCCTACTGGTCCATGTATCTGTTGTCAAGTGCACCTTTCTACTCACAGATTGCCTGAGTGCATGGACAATGCGGTCTTTTACATGCTGGTGGAGGGCTGGGATGGCTTTTCTCGAAAAGAAGTGTCGACTGGGTAGCTCGTAGCATGGTACAGCGTAGTCCATCAGGGCTTTGAAAGCTTCGCTTTCAACTAACCGGTAGGGCATCATCTCTAACGAGATTAATCTAGCAATGTGGGCTTTCAAACCCTGTGTACGCGGATGCGAGGATGAGTACTTCCTTTTCCTAACAAGAGTCTCTTGTAGGGTGAGCTGGACTGGAGCGCTGCATACGGTGGAACTAGCGGGGGTGCCGGTGGACATGGCAGACAGAGAGGGTTGGTGATGGTATTCTTGCTGTTGCCCTACATACAGTGTTTCCTATGACGAACCTGGTGATTCCCTGACTGCTTTGGCCTTGCGACGAAACCTCCACATTTACTGCAGGTGGTGTGGTAAATGGTGGGCTTACAGTAAGGGAAGGAATGTAGCGTTGCTGACTAGCTTCATTGTGAGAGGGTGCTACAACGTTAAGGGACGTTTGGTAGTTAGTCCAGGCTTGCAAATGCATGGTGGTTAAATGTCTACGCATGCAACTTGTATTTAGATCTTTAACATTCTGACCTCTGCTGAAGGTCCTTGAGCATTTTTTACAGATGACTTTGCACTGATCATTTGGATCTTGGTTAAAAAATGCCAGACTGCACTCTTCCTGCTATCGGATACCTTTTCAGGCATTGCACACTGAGCTACTTTAACCGGATAACCACGCTGTCCTACAACTCTTTTTGGTTTTGCCACACGTTTTTGGCCAGATACGGGCATGCCAGATGGAGCCTGTTGCGATGTTGATGCCTGCTGTGGCTCCTCCTCCTCTGCTTGCACCGCCTGCACCCTGTTCCCCCAATGGCTGCCAATCGGGGTCAACAACTGGGTCATCTATGACCTACTCTTCTATGTCCTGTGCACTTTCCTCTGTGTCACCATGTAAGCTGGTGCTATAGCGTTCGTGACGGGGCTCCATAGTCTCATCAGGGTCAGATTTTGGATCAGTACACTATGAGGGCAATGTTGTGATCTGAGTCAAAGGAACAGCATAATAATCTGGCTGTGGCTGTGCACTCCATGTCCGATTCATCTTGTAATGGGCATGGCCTGTTAACAATTTCCCTTTCTAACCCAGGAACGGTATGTGTAAAGAGCTCCATGGAGTAACCAGTTGTGTCGCCTGACGCATCCTTCTCTGTTGTTCTTGGTGAAGAACACAAGGAAGCAACTTGTCCCTGACCGGGAACATCCACTGACGACGCGCTGCTTTTACATTTTGCACTTTCCGAAGAGGAGGCGAAAGAGCTAGAGGCAGAGTCAGCAAGGAAAGCCAAAACTTGTTCCTGCTGCTCTGGCTTTAAAAGCGGTTTTCCTACTCCCAGAAAAGGGAGCGTTCGAGGCCTTGTGTAGCCAGACGATGACGCTGGCTCAACAACTTGAGACTTAGGTGCTATATTGCTTTTCCCACGACCACCTGATGCTCCACCACCACTACCATCATTACCAGCTGGCAATGACCACCCACGGCCACGACCTCTTCCACCAGACTTCCTCATTCTTTGAAAAATGTAACCAAACAAACGGTATTTGGTACTGTAAAACCAGTTAGAAGGTGTACACAAACTTGTGGTGAATTTAAATCTCCCTTTATAGGTGGGTGAGACTGCAGGGAAAATCAGGCCCACTGTATAACAGTACACAGCTTCAGTGGCAGACAGTGGCTGACAGATATGCCACTAACAGGACTGACGCAGATGCACACATTGGAAATAAAAATCTCCCTTTTTTATATGGGAGACTAGTGAATAAATCAGGCCCACTGTATTACAGTATATTTTCTGTGGCAGAAAATGAGTGACATACCACAGACAGGAATGGCACAGATGCAGATTTGCCAATATTAATCTCCCCCTCTTTTTTTATATGGGAGACCAGTCAATACATCAGGCCCACTGTATGACAGTATAGTTTCTGGGGCAGAAAACGAGTGACAGATACCACAGACAGGACTGGCACAGATGCAGATTTGGCAATATTAATCTCCCCCTTATTTATTTTTTCTGGGAGACAAGTGTTATGAACAGGTAATTCAGAACCACAATGGACCTTGAAGTTCAGAGCACACAAAGTGACCTGACAATTGCCAAAAACATAGGACAAGCTCTGAGACGTGGAAACTCTGCTGACCGCAATCCCTAATCCTATCACACACACTAGAGGTAGCCGTGGATTGCGCCTAACGCTCCCTATGCAACTCGGCACAGCCTGAGAAACTAACTAGCCCTGAAGATAGAAAAATATGCCTGTTATGAAAGGCAATTCAGAATCACAATGGACATGGAGGTCAGAGCACATACAGTGAACTGACAATAACCCAAAATAATAGAACGAGCTCTGAGACGTGGGAACTCTGCAGACCGCAATCCCTAAGCCTATCAAACCACACTAAAGGTAGCCGTGGAGCGCTCCTGACCAGAACCTAGGCGCCTCGTCACAGCCTGAGAAACTAGCTAATCCTGAAGATAGAAAAATAAGCCTACCTTGCCTCAGAGAAATTCCCCAAAGGAAAAGGCAGCCCCCCACATATAATGACTGTGAGTAAGATGAAAACACAAACAGAGATGAAACAGATTTAGCAAAGTGAGGCCCGACTAGCTGAACAGAACGAGGATAGGGAAGATAACTTTGCGGTCAGCACAAAAACCTATAAAAAACCACGCAGAGGGGACAAAAAGACCCTCCGCACCGACTAACGGTACGGAGGTGGTCCCTCTGCGTCTCAGAGCTTCCAGCAGGCGAGAAAAACCAATAAAGCAAGCTGGACAGAAAAATAGCAACAAAATAACATAAGCAAAACTTAGCTTTGCAGAGCAGCAGGCCACAGGAATGATCCAGGGAAAAAACAAGTCCCACACTGAAACATTGACAGGAAGCATAGATCAAAGCATCAGGTGGAGTTAAGTAGAGAAGAAGCTAACGAGCTCACCAGATCACCTGAGGGAGGAAACTCAGAAGCTGCAGTACCACTTTCCTCCACAAACGGAAGATCCCAGAGAGAATCAGCCGAAGTACCACTTGTGACCACAGGAGTGAACTCTGCCACAGAATTCACAACAGTACCCCCCCCTTGAGGAGGGGTCACCGAACCCTCACCAGAGCCCCCAGGCCGACCAGGATGAGCCACATGAAAGGCACGAACAAGATCGGGAGCATGGACATCAGAGGCAAAAACCCAGGAATTATCCTCCTGAGCATAACCCTTCCATTTAACCAGATACTGGAGTTTCCGTCTTGAAACACGAGAATCCAAAATCTTCTCCACAATATACTCCAATTCCCCCTCCACCAAAACCGGGGCAGGAGGCTCAACAGATGGAACCATAGGTGCCACGTATCTCCGCAACAATGACCTATGGAATACGTTATGTATGGAAAAAGAATCTGGAAGGGTCAGACGAAAAGACACAGGATTAAGAACCTCAGAAATCCTATACGGACCAATAAAACGAGGTTTAAACTTAGGAGAGGAAACCTTCATAGGAATATGACGAGAAGATAACCAAACCAGATCCCCAACACGAAGTCGGGGCCCCACACGGCGTCTGCGATTAGCGAAAAGTTGAGCCTTCTCCTGGGACAAGGTCAAATTGTCCACTACCTGAGTCCAAATCTGCTGCAACCTGTCCACCACAGTATCCACACCAGGACAGTCCGAAGACTCAACCTGTCCAGAAGAGAAACAAGGATGGAACCCAGAATTGCAGAAAAACGGTGAAACCAAGGTAGCCGAGCTGGCCCGATTATTAAGGGCGAACTCAGCCAAAGGCAAAAAGGACACCCAGTCATCCTGATCAGCAGAAACAAAGCACCTCAGATATGTTTCCAAGGTCTGATTGGTTCGCTCGGTCTGGCCATTAGTCTGAGGATGGAAAGCCGAGGAAAAAGACAAGTCAATGCCCATCCTACCACAAAAGGCTCGCCAAAACCTCGAAACAAACTGGGAACCTCTGTCAGAAACAATATTCTCTGGAATGCCATGCAAACGAACCACATGCTGGAAGAACAAAGGCACCAAATCAGAGGAGGAAGGCAATTTAGACAAGGGTACCAGATGGACCATCTTAGAAAAGCGATCACAGACCACCCAAATGACTGACATCTTTTGAGAAACGGGAAGGTCAGAAATAAAATCCATAGAGATATGTGTCCAAGGCCTCTTCGGGACCGGCAAGGGCAAAAGCAACCCACTGGCACGAGAACAGCAGGGCTTAGCCAGAGCACAAATCCCACAGGACTGCACAAAAGCACGCACATCCCGCGACAGAGAGGGCCACCAAAAGGATCTAGCCACTAACTCTCTGGTACCAAAGATTCCAGGATGACCAGCCAACACCGAACAATGAAGTTCAGAGATAACTCTATTCGTCCACCTATCAGGGACAAACAGTTTCTCCGCTGGGCAACGATCAGGTTTATTAGCCTGAAATTTTTGCAGCACCCGCCGCAAATCAGGGGAGATGGCAGACACAATTACTCCTTCCTTGAGGATACCCGCCGGCTCAGATAAACCCGGAGAGTCGGGTACAAAACTCCTAGACAGAGCATCCGCCTTCACATTTTCAGAGCCCGGAAGGTACGAAATCACAAAGTCAAAACGGGCAAAAAACAACGACCAACGAGCTTGTCTAGGATTCAAGCGCTTGGCAGACTCAAGATAAGTCAAGTTCTTATGATCAGTCAATACCACCACGCGATGCTTAGCTCCTTCAAGCCAATGATGCCACTCCTCGAATGCCCACTTCATGGCCAGCAACTCTCGGTTGCCCACATCATAATTACGCTCAGCAGGCGAAAACTTCCTGGAAAAGAAAGCGCATGGTTTCATCACTGAGCAACCAGAACCTCTCTGCGACAAAACAGCCCCTGCTTCAATCTCAGAAGCATCAACCTTGACCTGGAACGGAAGAGAAACATCTGGTTGACACAACACAGGGGCAGAAGAAAAACGACGCTTCAACTCTTGAAAAGCTTCCACAGCAGCAGAAGACCAATTGACCACATCAGCACCCTTCTTGGTCAAATCGGTCAATGGTTTAGCAATACTAGAAAAATTGCAGATGAAGCGACGATAAAAATTAGCAAAGCCCAGGAACTTCTGCAGACTTTTCAGAGATGTCGGCTGAGTCCAATCATGGATGGCTTGGACCTTAACAGGGTCCATCTCGATAGTAGAAGGGGAAAAGATGAACCCCAAAAATGAAACCTTCTGAACACCAAAGAGACACTTTGATCCCTTCACAAACAAAGAATTAGCACGCAGGACCTGAAAAACCGTCCTGACCTGCTTCACATGAGACTCCCAATCATCCGAGAAGATCAAAATGTCATCCAAGTACACAATCAGGAATTTATCCAGGTACTCTCGGAAGTTGTCATGCATAAAGGACTGAAACACTGATGGAGCATTGGCAAGTCCGAACGGCATCACGAGATACTCAAAATGACCCTCGGGCGTATTAAATGCAGTTTTCCATTCATCACCTTGCTTAATTCGCACCTGATTATACGCACCACGAAGATCTATCTTTGTGAACCAACTAGCCCCCTTAATCCGAGCAAACAGATCAGATAACAATGGCAAGGGGTACTGAAATTTAACCGTGATCTTATTAAGAAGGCGGTAATCTATACAAGGTCTCAGCGAACCATCCTTCTTGGCTACAAAAAAGAACCCTGCTCCTAATGGCGACGATGACGGGCGAATATGCCCCTTCTCCAGGGATTCCTTCACATAACTGCGCATAGCGGTGTGCTCAGGCACGGACAAATTAAACAATCGACCTTTTGGGAATTTACTACCAGGAATCAAATTGGTAGCACAATCACAATCCCTATGCGGAGGTAGGGTATTGGACTTGGGCTCATCAAATACATCCCGGTAATCAGACAAGAACTCTGGGACCTCAGAAGGAGTGGATGACGAAATTGACAGAAATGGAACATCACCATGTACCCCCTGACAACCCCAGCTGGACACCGACATGGATTTCCAATCTAATACTGGATTATGGGCTTGTAGCCATGGCAACCCCAACACGACCACATCATGCAGATTATGCAACACCAGAAAGCGAATAACCTCCTGATGTGCAGGAGCCATGCACATGGTCAGCTGGGTCCAGTATTGAGGCTTATTCTTGGCCAAAGGCATAGCATCAATTCCTCTCAATGGAATAGGACACTGCAAGGGCTCCAAGAAAAACCCACAACGCTTAGCATATTCCAAGTCCATCAAATTCAGGGCAGCGCCTGAATCCACAAATGCCATGACAGAATATGATGACAAAGAGCAGATCAAGGTAACGAACAGAAGAAATTTTGACTGTACAGTACCAATGGTGGCAGACCTAGCGAACCGCTTAGTGCGCTTAGGACAATCAGAGATAGCATGAGTGGAATCACCACAGTAGAAACACAGACCATTCAGACGTCTATGTTCTTGCCGTTCAACTCTGGTCAAGGTCCTATCACACTGCATAGGCTCAGGTTTAAGCTCAGGTAATACCGCCAAATGGTGCACAGGTTTACGCTCACGCAAGCGTCGACCGATCTGAATGGCCAAAGACATAGACTCATTCAAACCAGCAGGCATAGGAAATCCCACCATGACATCCTTAAGGGCTTCAGAGAGACCCTTTCTGAATATTGCTGCCAGCGCAGATTCATTCCATTGAGTGAGCACTGACCACTTTCTAAATTTCTGACAATATACCTCTATCTCATCCTGAGCCTGACAAAGAGCCAGCAAATTTTTTTCTGCCTGATCCACTGAATTAGGCTCATCGTACAGCAACCCAAGCGCCAGGAAAAACGCATCGATATTACTCAATGCAGGATCTCCTGACGCAAGAGAAAACGCCCAGTCCTGAGGGTCGCCGCGCAAAAAAGAAATGACGATCCTAACCTGTTGAATTGGGTCACCAGAAGAGCGAGGTTTCAAAGCCAGAAATAGTTTACAATTATTTTTGAAACTCAGAAATTTAGTTCTATCTCCAAAAAACAAATCTGGAATAGGAATTCTCGGTTCAAGCAAAGAATTCTGGACCACAAAATCTTGAATATTTTGAACTCTTGCCGTGAGTTAATCCACACATGAAGACATACCTTTAATGTCCATTGCTACACCTGTGTCCTGAACCATCCAAATGTCTAGGGGGAAAAAAAGACAAAACACAGTGCAAAGAAAAAAAAATGGTCTCAGAACTTCTTTTTTCCCTCTATTGAGAATCATTAGCACTTTTGGCTTCCTGTACTGTTATGAAAGGCAATTCAGAATCACAATGGACATGGAGGTCAGAGCACATACAGTGAACTGACAATAACCCAAAATAATAGAACGAGCTCTGAGACGTGGGAACTCTGCAGACCGCAATCCCTAAGCCTATCAAACCACACTAAAGGTAGCCGTGGAGCGCTCCTGACCAGAACCTAGGCGCCTCGTCACAGCCTGAGAAACTAGCTAATCCTGAAGATAGAAAAATAAGCCTACCTTGCCTCAGAGAAATTCCCCAAAGGAAACGGCAGCCCCCCACATATAATGACTGAGTAAGATGAAAACACAAACAGAGATGAAACAGATTTAGCAAAGTGAGGCCCGACTAGCTGAACAGAACGAGGATAGGGAAGATAACTTTGCGGTCAGCACAAAAACCTATAAAAAACCACGCAGAGGGGACAAAAAGACCCTCCGCACCGACTAACTGTACGGAGGTGGTCCATCTGCGTCTTAGAGCTTCCAGCAGGCGAGAAAAACCAATAAAGCAAGCTGGACAGAAAAATAGCAACAAAATAACATAAGCAAAACTTAGCTTTGCAGAGCAGCAGGCCACAGGAATGATCCAGGGAAAAAACAAGTCCCACACTGAAACATTGACAGGAAGCATAGATCAAAGCATCAGGTGGAGTTAAGTAGAGAAGAAGCTAACGAGCTCACCAGATCACCTGAGGGAGGAAACTCAGAAGCTGCAGTACCACTTTCCTCCACAAACGGAAGATCCCAGAGAGAATCAGCCGAAGTACCACTTGTGACCACAGGAGTGAACTCTGCCACAGAATTCACAACATAAGCCTACCTTGCCTCAGAGAAATTGCCCAAAGGAAAAGGCAGCCCCCCACATATAATGACTGTGAGTAAAGATGAAAATACAAACACAGAGATGAAATAGATTTAGCAAAGTGAGGCCCGACTAACTGAATAGACCGAGGATAGGAAAGATAGCTTTGCGGTCAACACAAAAACTTACAAACAACCACGCAGAGGGGCAAAAAGACCCTCCGTACCGACTAACAGTACGGAGGTGCTCCCTCTGCGTCTCAGAGCTTCCAGCAAGCAAGAAAAACCAATAAAGCAAGCTGGACAGAAAAATATAGCAAACAAAAGTAACACAAGCAGAACTTAGCTTATGCAGGATAGACAGGCCACAGGAACGATCCAGGAGGAAGCAAGACCAATGCTAGAACATTGACTGGAGGCCAGGATCAAAGCACCAGGTGGAGTTAAATAGAGCAGCACCTAACGACTTAACCTCATCACCTGAGGAAGGAAACTCAGAAGCCGCAGTACCACTCTCATCCACCAAAGGAAGCTCATAGACAGAACCAGCCGAAGTACCACTCACGACCACAGGAGGGAGCTTGGCCACAGAATTCACAACAGTACCCCTACCTTGAGGAGGGGTCACCGAACCCTCACCAGAGCCCCCAGGCTGACCAGGATGAGCGACATGAAAGGCATGAACCAGATCGGCAGCATGGACATCAGAGGCAAAGACCCAGGAATTATCCTCCTGACCATAACCTTTCCACTTAACCAGATACTGGAGTTTCCGTCTCGAAACACGAGAATCCAAAATCTTCTCCACTATATACTCCAATTCCCCTTCAACCAAAACCGGAGCAGGAGGATCAATAGATGGAACCACAGGTGCCACGTATCTCCGCAACAATGACCTATGAAACACATTATGGATGGAAAAAGAAGCTGGAAGAGTCAAACGAAAAGACACAGGATTAAGAACCTCAGAAATCCTATATGGACCAATGAAACGAGGCTTAAATTTAGGAGAGGAAACCTTCATAGGAATATAACGAGATGACAACCAAACCAAATCCCCAACACGAAGTCGGGGACCCACACAGCGCCTGCGGTTAGCGAAACGTTGAGCCTTCTCCTGGGACAAAGTCAAATTGTCCACTACATGAGTCCAAATCTGCTGCAACCTATCCACAACAGTATCCACACCAGGACAGTCCGAAGACTCAACCTGCCCTGAAGAGAAACGAGGGTGGAACCCAGAATTGCAGAAAAACGGCAAAACCAAAGTAGCCGAGCTGGCCCGATTATTAAGGGCGAACTCAGCCAAGGGCAAAAAGGACACCCAATCATCCTGATCAGCAGAAACAAAACATCTCAGATATGTTTCCAAGGTCTGATTGGTTCATTCAGTCTGGCCATTTGTCTGAGGATGGAAAGCCGAGGAAAAAGACAAGTCAATGCCCATCCTAGCACAAAAGGCTCGCCAAAACCTCGAAACAAACTGGGAACCTCTGTCAGAAACGATGTTCTCTAGAATGCCATGCAAACGAAACACATGCTGGAAAAACAATGGCACCAAATCAGAGGAGGAAGGCAATTTAGACAAGGGCACCAAATGGACCATCTTAGAGAAGCGATCACAAACCACCCAAATGACCGACATTCTTTGAGAGACGGGAGATCCGAAATAAAATCCATAGAGATATGTGTCCAAGGCCTCTTCGGGACCGGCAAGGGCAAAAGCAACTCACTGGCACGAGAACAGCAGGGCTTAGCCCGAGCACAAATCCCACAGGACTGCACAAAAGAACGCACATCCCACGACAGAGACGGCCACCAAAAGGATCTAGCCACCAAATGTCTGGTACCAAAGATTCCAGGATGACCAGCCAACACCGAACAATGAACCTCAGAGATAACTTTATTCGTCCACCTATCAGGGACAAACAGTTTCTCCGCTGGGCAACGGTCAGATTTATCAGCCTGAAATTTTTGCAGCACCCGCCGCAAATCAGGGGAGATGGCAGACAAAATTACCCCCTCTTTGAGAATACCCGCCGGCTCAGGCAAACCCGGAGAATCGGGCACAAAACTCCTAGATAGGGCATCTGCCTTCACATTTTTAGAGCCCGGAAGGTACGAAACCACAAAGTCAAAATGGGAGAAAAACAGCGACCAACGAGCCTGTCTAGGATTCAACCGTTTGGCAGACTCGAGATAAGTCAAGTTCTTGTGATCAGTCAAGACCACCACACGATGCTTAGCTCCTTCAAGCCAATGACGCCACTCCTCGAATGCCCACTTCATGGCTAGCAACTCTCGATTGCCAACATCATAATTTCGCTCAGCAGGCGAAAATTTCCTGGAAAAGAAGGCGCATGGTTTCATCACCGAGCAATCAGAACTTCTCTGCGACAAAACAGCCCCTGCTCCAATTTCGGAAGCATCAACCTCGACCTGGAATGGAAGCGAAACATCTGGTTGGCACAACACAGGGGCAGAAGAAAAACGACGCTTCAACTCCTGAAAAGCTTCCACCGCAGCAGAAGACCAATTGACCACATCAGCACCCTTCTTGGTTAAATCAGTCAACGGTTTAGCAATACTAGAAAAATTATTGATGAAGCGACGATAAAAATTAGCAAAGCCCAGGAACTTCTGCAGACTCTTCAGAGATGTAGGCTGAGTCCAATCATAAATGGCCTGAACTTTAACAGGGTCCATCTCGATAGTAGAAGGAGAAAAAATGAACCCCAAAAATGAAACCTTCTGAACACCAAAGAGACACTTTGACCCCTTCACAAACAAAAAATTAGCACGCAGAACCTGGAACACCGTTCTGACCTGCTTCACATGAGACTCCCAATCATCCGAGAAGACCAAAATATCATCCAAGTATACAATCAGGAATTTATCCAGGTACTCTCGGAAGATGTCATGCATAAAGGACTGAAACACTGATGGAGCATTAGAAAGCCCGAATGGCATAACCAGGTACTCAAAATGGCCTTCGGGCTTATTAAATGCTGTTTTCCATTCATCGCCCCGTTTAATACGCACAAGATTATACGCACCACGAAGATCTATCTTGGTGAACCAACTAGCCCCCTTAATCCGAGCAAACAAATCAGACAGCAGCGGCAAGGGGTTCTGAAATTTGACCGTAATTTTATTTAGAAGGCGGTAATCAATACAAGGTCTCAGCGAACCATCCTTCTTGGCCACAAAAAAGAACCCCGCTCCCAATGGCGACGATGACGGGCGAATATGACCCTTCTCCAAAGACTCCTTCACGTAACTCCGCATAGCGGCGTGCTCAGGTACAGATAAATTAAACAGTTGACCTTTAGGAAACTTACTACCAGGAATCAAATCGATAGCACAATCACAATCCCTATGCGGAGGTAGGGCATTGGACTTGGGCTCATCGAATACATCCCGGTAATCAGACAAGAACTCTGGGACCTCAGAAGGGGTGGATGACGAGATAGACAGAAATGGAACATCACCATGTACCCCCTGACAACCCCAGCTGGACACAGACATTGATTTCCAATCTAATACTGGGTTATGGACTTGTAGCCATGGCA
Source organism: Ranitomeya imitator (assembly GCF_032444005.1). Classification (NCBI taxonomy): domain Eukaryota; kingdom Metazoa; phylum Chordata; class Amphibia; order Anura; family Dendrobatidae; genus Ranitomeya; species Ranitomeya imitator. Next base: position 134,263,071 of record NC_091286.1, read on the forward strand.
ACCCCAACACGACCACATCATGCAGATTATGCAACACCAGAAAGCGAATATCCTCCTGGTGTGCAGGAGCCATGCACATGGTCAGCTGGGTCCAATACTAAGGCTTATTCTTGGCCAAAGGCGTAGCATCAATTCCTCTCAATGGAATAGGACACTGCAAGGGCTCCAAGACAAACCCACAGCGCCTGGCAAACTCCAAGTCCATCAAATTCAGGGCAGCGCCTGAATCCACAAATGCCATGACAGAATAGGAAGACAAAGAGCAGATCAACGTAACGGACAAAAGAAATTTCGACTGTACCGTACCAATGGTGGCAGACCTAGCGAACCGCTTAGTGCGCTTAGGACAATCGGAGATAGCATGAGTGGAATCACCACAGTAGAAACACAGCCCATTCTGACGTCTGTGTTCCTGCCTTTCAGCTCTGGTCAAAGTCCTATCGCACTGCATAGGCTCAGGTTTATGCTCAGATAATACCGCCAAATGGTGCACAGATTTACGCTCACGCAAGCGTCGACCGATCTGAATGGCCAAAGACATAGACTCATTCAGACCAGCAGGCATAGGAAATCCCACCATGACATCCTTAAGGGCTTCAGAGAGACCCTTTCTGAAAATAGCTGCCAGCGCACATTCATTCCATTGAGTGAGCACGGACCACTTTCTAAACTTCTGACAATAAATCTCTATCTCATCCTGACCCTGACACAGGGCCAGCAAATTTTTCTGTGCCTGATCCACTGAATTAGGTTAATCGTACAGCAATCCGAGCGCCAGGAAAAACGCATCAATATTACATAATGCAGGATCTCCTGGCGCAAGGGAAAATGCCCAGTCTTGAGGGTCGCCACATAATAAAGAAATAATGATTTTAACTTGTTGAACTGGGTCACCAGAGGAGCGGGGTTTCAAAGCCAGAAATAGTTTACAATTATTTTTAAAATTCAAAAACTTAGTTCTATCTCCAGAAAATAACTCAGGAATAGGAATTTTAGGTTCTAACATAGGATTCTGAACCACTAAATCTTGAATATTCTGTACATTTATAGCGAGATTATCCATCAAAGAGAACAGACCCTGAATGTCCATGTCCACACCTGTGTTCTGAACCACCCTGATGTAAAGGGGAAAAGAAAGACAGAACACAGTGCAAAGAAAAAAAAATGGTCTCAGAACTTCTCTTTTCCCTCTATTGAGAAGCATTAGTACTTTGGGCCTCCAGTACTGTTATGAACAGGTAATTCAGAACCACAATGGACCTTGAAGTTCAGAGCACACAAAGTGACCTGACAATTGCCAAAAACATAGGACAAGCTCTGAGACGTGGAAACTCTGCTGACCGCAATCCCTAATCCTATCACACACACTAGAGGTAGCCGTGGATTGCGCCTAACGCTCCCTATGCAACTCGGCACAGCCTGAGAAACTAACTAGCCCTGAAGATAGAAAAATAAGCCTACCTTGCCTCAGAGAAATTGCCCAAAGGAAAAGGCACCCCCCACATATAATGACTGTGAGTAAAGATGAAAATACAAACACAGAGATTAAATAGATTTAGCAAAGTGAGGCCCGACTTACTGAATAGACCGAGGATAGGAAAGATAGCTTTGCGGTCAACACAAAAACCTACAAACAACCACGCAGAGGGGCAAAAAGACCCTCCGTACCGACTAACGGTACGGAGGTGCTCCCTCTGCGTCTCAGAGCTTCCAGCAAGCAAGAAAAACCAATAAAGCAAGCTGGACAGAAAAATATAGCAAACAAAAGTAACACAAGCAGAACTTAGCTTATGCAGGATAGACAGGCCACAGGAACGATCCAGGAGGAAGCAAGACCAATACTAGAACATTGACTGGAGGCCAGGATCAAAGCACCAGGTGGAGTTAAATAGAGCAGCACCTAACGACTTAACCTCATCACCTGAGGAAGGAAACTCAGAAGCCGCAGTACCACTCTCATCCACCAAAGGAAGCTCATAGACAGAACCAGCCGAAGTACCACTCACGACCACAGGAGGGAGCTTGGCCACAGAATTCACAACAGACTAGTGAATAAATCTGGGCCACTGTATTACAGTAGATTTTCTGTGGCAGAAAATGAGGGACAGATACCACAGACAGGACTGGCACAGATGCAGATTTGCCAATATTAATCTCCCCCTTTTTTATTTTTTCTGGGAGACTAGTGAATAAATCTGGCCCACTGTATTACAGTATATTTTTCTGTGGCAGAAGGGACTGTACTACAATTACTATCTCCCTACAGTAATCTCAGAAAAGTATGGCAGGCAGCAATAAAAAGGACTGCTGCACACAAAAGTGTGGGCAATCAAACAAGATAGCTGTGCAGAAAGGAAGGAGCAACAGGATTTGTGCTTTGAAAAAAGCTGTTGGTTTGCACAGCGGCGTACAAACAGCAATGCAGCTATCAGGGAGCCTTCTAGGGCAGCCCAATAAGCTACAGAGCTGATGAAGAAAAATCTAGCCTCCACTGTCCCTTCAAAGAAAAGGTGGTGTTGGACAGTGTAAATCGCTACAGCACAAGCGGTTTGGGGGTTAATGTACCATGCCTAACGCTATCCCTGCTTCTGACGAAGCGGCAGCAACCTCTCCCTATACTCAGATCGGCAGCAGTAAGATGGCGGTCGGCGTGCACGCCGCTTTATAGCCCCTGTGATGCCGCAGAAAGCAAGCCAATCACTGCCATGCCCTTCTTTAAGATGGTGGGGACCAGGACCTATGTCATCACGCTGCCCACACTCTGCGTCCACCTTCATTGGCTGAGATATGGCGCTGAATGCGTCATAGGAAACGTGACATTGGCGCGAAGGTTGCCGACCGCGTGGCCGACCCCACACAGGGATCGGGTCAGGTTTCATGAAACCCGACTTTGCCAAAAGTCAGCGACTTATGAAAATGACCGATCCGTTTTGCTCAACCCTAGTGGTAAGGTTTGTGAAAGCACTAGTGAACCAACAATGTCAAGTCCTCTGCAAAGACAACTGACAGCTTCTGTTACTGGATGAGATACGCCAAAACCTTTCTCTGGCAGACGCACAGTGGTACACCTTGTTGATGAAGCCTAGAAAGAGCATGTGCTCGAGTGGATAGCACACGTTTCTTCAGTTGGTTTTTCCTCTTCCTCCACCTCAATATCACACCTAGTACGGTCCACAGAGGTGGCAACCAAATTCCCCTTGCTTCCCCCCTGCATCCCAACTCTCCAACCATACAACTGACTGCACAAAACCACACATGGGTGAGTCTGAAGAGCTGTTCACACATTTTATGCCATTATCAGAAGTGTACTCAAAAGCTTCACAGACTCAAGAGGAGGAAATCTGCACTGATGCCCAACTTTTTTTTTTAGCATGGATCCGGGGCAGGACGAAGTAGGGTATTAACAGCATCCTGACCCTTGTAATCAGACATTAACCCCTGGGGGGAGGCGATCCTGTTGAGACTCAGATATCTGAAGCTCACGCAGACTGTACTGTGCTGTCAGGGCAGGAAGAGGGAGAGGGAGAAAGAGGGTGACTCCTAGGGCAAGGAAAGTGATAACACAGAGGATGATGATGATGAGGTGTTAGATCCCAGTTGACGTGAACATAGAGGCACACAGCTGAGTACATCATCTGAGGAGGAAGACAAGGAGGTTACATTGCACCGTATGTCGAAACCATGACGCGCAATGCATCCTCATCCACTGTAGCTGTGACCAGCAGAGTCCATGGGTCTGCAGCTCTCAGGTTGCCTAGTCTGGGCCTTTTTTGACATTGCAATGGATGAGCCAACTCACGTAGTCTGCCAACTTTGCAAAAAAACGAGTCAAGGTAAAAAGTGCAATAATTTGACTACTATATGTATGAATCTTCACATGCACAATCAACATGCATTACTGTGGGAATCCCACAGAGCAACCAGTGGACCTCAACAACCTTCAGCTGCCCCATCAATCACATCTGCTGCTTCTTCCTCCTCTGTTACCGTGCCAACTATTGAGACGCAGGTCTTTCACCGCAGAACCTGATTCTTTACCCGCTCCAGTCACGCTGAGAGCTCACTGTCAGCTGTAAAAGAAGCAGACGTGCCTGCTGTTTTTGACCGATCTCAGAAAAAGAGCACACCACAAGTTTCTCAATCCACAGTAACATCTCCACCTGCTCCTCTCCCACAGTCTAGCCGTTTGTCCAGTTCACCATTCACCACCCTCTCTCAGCACTGCAGCCAGCCCACGGTTCTGCAGTTGTAGTCACTCGTGATTGGCGAGCACTAAAATGCTCGGGTGATCTTTACTTGGGTTTAGCATATTGAAATGCTCGGGTGCTCGACTGTTATGATAAGGTAATTCAGTACCACACTGGACATAGAGGTCAGAGCACATACAGTGACCCGACAATAACCCAAAAACATAGAACGAGCTCTGAGACGTGGGAACTCTGCTGACCGCAATCCCTAATCCTCTCCAACCACACTAGAGGCAGCCGTGGATTGCGCCTAACGCTCCCTATGCAACTCGGCACAGCCTGAGAAACTAGCTAGCCTGAAGATAGAAAATAAGCCTACCTTGCCTCAGAGAAAAACCCCAAAGAAAAAGGCAGCCCCCACATATAATGACTGTGAGTTAAGATGGAAAGACAAACGTAGAGATGAAATAGATTTAGCAAAGTGAGGCCCGACTTTCTGAACAGAGCGAGGATAGGAAAGGTAACTTTGCGGTCAACACAAAACCCTACAAAAACCACGCAAGGGGGGCAAAAAGACCCTCCGTACCGAACTAACGGCACGGAGGTACACTCTCTGCGTCCCAGAGCTTCCAGCAAACAGGAAAAAACAAATAGACAAGCTGGACAGAAAAAACAGCAAACAAAATAGCAAAGCAAAACTTAGCTATGCAGAGCAGCAGGCCACAGGAACGATCCAGGAGGAAACAGGTCCAATACTAGAACATTGACTGGAGGCCAGGATCAAAGCACTAGGTGGAGTTAAATAGAGCAGCGCCTAACGACTTCACCACATCACCTGAGGAAGGAAACTCAGAAGCCGCAGTACCACTTTCCTCCACCAACGGAAGCTCACAGAGAGAATCAGCCGAAGTACCACTTGTGACCACAGGAGGGAGCTCTGCCACAGAATTCACAACAGTACCCCCCCTTGAGGAGGGGTCACCGAACCCTCACCAGAACCCCCAGGACGACCAGGATGAGCCATATGAAAGGCACGAACAAGATCGGGAGCATGGACATCAGAGGCAAAGACCCAGGAATTATCTTCCTGAGCATAACCCTTCCACTTAACCAGATACTGGAGTTTCCGTCTTGAAACATGAGAATCCAAAATCTTCTCCACAATATACTCCAACTCCCTCTCCACCAAAACCGGGGCAGGAGGATCAACAGATGGAACTTAGGTGCCACGTATCTCCGCAACAATGACCTATGGAATACGTTATGTATGGAAAAAGAATCTGTAAGGGTCAGACGAAAAGACACAGGATTAAGAACCTCAGAAATCCTATACGGACCAATGAAACGAGGTTTAAACTTAGGAGAGGAAACCTTCATAGGAACAGGACGAGAAGACAACCAAACCAAATCCCCAACATGAAGTCGGGGACCCACACAGCGTCTGCGATTAGCGAAACGTTGAGCCTTCTCCTGGGACAAGGTCAAATTGTCCACTACATGAGTCCAAATCTGCTGCAACCTGTCCACCACAGTATCCACACCAGGACAGTCCGAAGACTCAACCTGCCCTGAAGAGAAACGAGGATGGAACCCAGAGTTGCAGAAAAACGGCGAAACCAAGGTAGCCGAGCTGGCCCGATTATTAAGGGCGAACTCAGCCAAAGGCAAAAAGGACACCCAGTCATCCTGATCAGCAGAAACAAAGCATCTCAGATATGTTTCCAAGGTCTGATTGGTTCGTTCGGTCTGGCCATTAGTCTGAGGATGGAAAGCCGAGGAAAAAGACAAGTCAATGCCCATCCTACCACAAAAGGCTCGCCAAAACCTCGAAACAAACTGGGAACCTCTGTCAGAAACGATATTCTCTGGAATGCCATGTAAACGAACCACATGCTGGAAGAACAATGGCACCAAATCAGAGGAGGAAGGTAATTTAGACAAGGGTACCAAATGGACCATCTTAGAGAAGCGATCACAGACCACCGAAATGACTGACATCTTTTGAGAGACGGGGAGATCCAAAATAAAATCCATAGAGATATGTGTCCAAGGCCTCTTCGGGACCGGCAAGGGCAAAAGCAACCCACTGGCACGAGAACAGCAGGGCTTAGCCCGAGCACAAATCCCACAGGACTGCACAAAAGAACGCACATCCCGCGACAGAGATGGCCACCAAAAGGATCTAGCCACTAACTCTCTGGTACCAAAGATTCCAGGATGACCAGCCAACACCAAACAATGAACCTCAGAGATAACTTTATTCGTCCACCTATCAGGGACAAACAGTTTCTCCGCTGGGCAACGATCAGGTTTATTAGCCTGAAATTTTTGCAGCACCCGCCGCAAATCAGGGGAGATGGCAGACACAATTACTCACTATTTGAGGATACCCGCCGGCTCAGATAAACCCGGAGAGTCGGGCACAAAACTCCTAGACAGAGCATCCGCCTTCACATTTTTAGAACCCGGAAGGTACGAAATCACAAAGTCAAAACGGGCAAAAAACAGCGACCAACGAGCCTGTCTAGGATTTAACCGCTTGGCAGACTCGAGATAAGTCAAGTTCCTATGATCAGTCAAGACCACCACGCGATGCTTAGCTCCTTCAAGCCAATGACGCCACTCCTCGAATGCCCACTTCATGGCCAGCAACTCTCGATTGCCCACATCATAATTTCGCTCAGCAGGCGAAAACTTCCTGGAAAAGAAGGCGCATGGTTTCATCACCGAGCAATCAGAACTTCTCTGCGACAAAACAGCCCCTGCTCCAATCTCAGAAGCATCAACCTCGACCTGGAATGGAAGCGAAACATCTGGTTGACAACACAGGGGCAGAAGAAAAACGACGCTTCAACTCTTGAAAAGCTTCCACAGCAGCAGAAGACCAATTGACCACATCAGCACCCTTCTTGGTCAAATCGGTCAATGGTTTAGCAATGCTAGAAAAATTGCAGATGAAGCGACGATAAAAATTAGCAAAGCCCAGGAACTTTTGCAGACTTTTCAGAGATGTCGGCTGAGTCCAATCATGGATGGCTCGGACCTTAACAGGGTCCATCTCGATAGTAGAAGGGGAAAAGATGAACCCCAAAAATGAAACCTTCTGAACACCAAAGAGACACTTTGATCCCTTCACAAACAAAGAATTAGCACGCAGGACCTAAAACACCGTTCTGACCTGCTTCACATGAGACTCCCAATCATCCGAGAAGATCAAAATGTCATCCAAGTACACAATCAGGAATTTATCCAGGTACTCTCGGAAGTTGTCATGCATAAAGGACTGAAACACTGATGGAGCATTGGCAAGTCCGAATGGCATTACCAGATACTCAAAATGGCCCTCGGGCGTATTAAATGCAGTTTTCCATTCATCGCCTCGCTTAATACGCACAAGATTATACGCACCACGAAGGTCTATCTTGGTGAACCAACTAGCCCCCTTAATCCGAGCAAACAAATCAGATAACAACGGCAAGGGGTACTGAAATTTAACCGTGATCTTATTAAGAAGGCGGTAATCTATACAAGGTCTCAGCGAACCATCCTTCTTGGCTACAAAAAAAGAACCCCGCTCCTAATGGCGACGATGACGGGCGAATATGCCCCTTCTCCAATGACTCCTTCACATAACTCCGCATAGCGGCGTGCTCAGGCACAGATAAATTAAACAGTCGACCTTTTGGGAATTTACTACCAGGAATCAAATCGATAGCACAATCACAATCCCTATGCGGAGGTAGGGTATCGGACTTGGGCTCATCAAATACATCCCGGTAATCAGACAAGAACTCTGGAACCTCAGAAGGGGTGGATGACGAAATAGTCAGAAATGGGACATCACCATGTACCCCCTGACAACCCCAGCTGGACACAGACATGGATTTCCAATCTAATACTGGATTATTGACTTGTAGCCATGGCAACCCCAACACAACCACATCATGCAGATTATGCAACACCAGAAAGCGAATAACCTCCTGATGTGCAGGAGCCATGCACAGGGTCAGCTGGGTCCAGTACTGAGGCTTATTCTTGGCCAAAGGCGTAGCATCAATTCCTCTCAATGGAATAGGACACTTCAAGGGCTCCAAGAAAAACCCACAACGCCTAGCATACTCCAAGTCCATCAAATTCAGGGCACCGCCTGAATCCACAAATGCCATGACAGAATACGATGACAAAGAGCAGATCAAGGTAACGGACAGAAGAAATTTTGACTGTACCGTACCAATGGTGGCAGACCTAGCGAACCGCTTAGTGCGCTTAGGACAATCAGAGATAGCATGAGTGGAATCACCACAGTAGAAATACAGCCCATTCAGACGTCCGTGTTCTTGCCGTTCAACTCTGGTCAAAGTCCTATCGCACTGCATAGGTTCAGGTTTAAGCTCAGGTAATACCGCCAAATGGTGCACAGATTTACGCTCACGCAAGCGTCGACCAATCTGAATAGCCAAAGACATAGACTCATTCAGACCAGCAGGCATAGGAAATCCCACCATGACATCCTTAAGGGCTTCAGAGAGACCCTTTCTGAAAATAGCTGCGAGCGCACCTTCATTCCATTGAGTGAGTACGGACCACTTTCTAAATTTCTGACAATATACCTCTATCTCATCCTGACCCTGACACAGAGCCAGCAAATTTTTCTCTGCCTGATCCACTGAATTAGGCTCATCGTACAGCAATCCGAGCGCCAGGAAAAACGCATCAATATTACTTAATGCAGGATCTCCTGGCGCAAGGGAAAATGCCCAGTCTTGAGGGTCGCCACGCAAACAAGAAATAATAATTCTCACTTGTTGAACTGGGTCACCAGAGGAGCGAGGTTTCAAGGCCAGAAACCGTTTGCAATTATTTTTGAAATTCACAAACTTGGCTCTATCACCATAAAACAAATCAGGAATAGGAATTCTTGGTACTAACATAGGCTTCTGAACCACCAAATCTTTAATCTTTTGTACATTTATAACGAGATTATCCATTGAAGAGCACAGACCCTGAATGTCCATGTCCACACCTGTGTCCTGAAGCACCCAAATGTCTAGGGGAAAAAAAAGGCAAAACACAGTGCAAAGAAAAAAAAAAAGGTCTCAGAACTTCTTTTTTCCCTCTATTGGGAATCATTAGTACTTTGGGCCTCCAGTACTGTTATGATAAGGTAATTCAGTACCACACTGGACATAGAGGTCAGAGCACATACAGTGACCCGACAATAACCCAAAAACATAGAACGAGCTCTGAGACGTGGGAACTCTGCTGACCGCAATCCCTAATCCTCTCCAACCACACTAGAGGCAGCCGTGGATTGCGCCTAACGCTCCCTATGCAACTCGGCACAGCCTGAGAAACTAGCCTGCCTGAAGATAGAAAATAAGCCTACCTTGCCTCAGAGAAATACCCCAAAGAAAAAGGCAGCCCCCACATATAATGACTGTGAGTTAAGATGGAAAGACAAACGTAGAGATGAAATAGATTTAGCAAAGTGAGGCCCGACTTTCTGAACAGAGCGAGGATAGGAAAGGTAACTTTGCGGTCAACACAAAACCCTACAAAAACCACGCAAAGGGGGCAAAAAGACCCTCCGTACCGAACTAACGGCACGGAGGTACACCCTCTGCGTCCCAGAGCTTCCAGCAAACAGGAAAAAACAAATAGACAAGATGGACAGAAAAAAACAGCAAACAAAATAGCAAAGCAAAACTTAGCTATGCAGAGCAGCAGGCCACAGGAACGATCCAGGAGGAAACAGGTCCAATACTAGAACATTGACTGGAGGCCAGGATCAAAGCACTAGGTGGAGTTAAATAGAGCAGCACCTAACGACTTCACCACATCACCTGAGGAAGGAAACTCAGAAGCCGCAGTACCACTTTTCTCCACCAACGGAAGCTCACAGAGAGAATCAGCCGAAGTACCACTTGTGACCACAGGAGGGAGCTCTGCCACAGAATTCACAACACTCGACCTGAGCAACGAACCCAATGTAAGTCAAGGGGAAACTCGAGCATTTTTACCGCGTTCCCCCCCCCCCCCCCCCGAGGACTATAGAGTGATTATAAAATGCGGAAATCGATGGTAACTGTACTCAACTGACATGGGAACATCATGGGGAAGACTCCTGGAAACATTTCTGACTCCCAGATCACTGATGTGAATAATGTTGTCAGAGTCTTACACCACTTTTACAGACTCACAATAAAACATACAAAAACAAAAAAAATGGATTTTCATGGGAAATATGTTAAGGAACATCCTTTCCAGGGTAATGACTTGTATATAAGGCAAAATAAATAAACAAAAATGCTCCTCCACACCTTGGGCTATGTTCACACAGCGTTTTTGATACATTTCTCAATTTTAGCATTTCTTTTAACAAAGACAAATGCATTCACTGGGAAATGCCATTTTAATATTTTACAACCTTATCTGGCCATGTGGTGTGAGACACATCATCAGTCACATCCTGTTTCAATTATGAAGGAGGGAATATGAAAGTCACAAAGCCTATTTTTATAGGGCCATCAAGCGGCCTTTACTATTCTTAAAGTGAGAGCAGTCAGCCCTCACTATTCTTAGAGAGCCATCAGCCGGCTATGCTTTGTTGTCCCCATTATTAAACAGTGGGTCTCCTATACTTTTATTGCATATACAGTGAGTGGCAGGGCTGCCCATAATTTGGACGCACCCCAATACATCTTTGAAGAAACGAACAGGAGGGCCTCCTGAAAGTAATGTTCCCTTTATTAGGAAGTTGATACTCCCATACTGTTTTCCTATGCAGTGAACGCAACACCTGCCCCAAATGTGGACGCACCCTAATAACCCTTTGAACAGACGTACAGGATGGCCACCAGAAAGCAATGTTCCCATTATTAGGAAGTTGGTACTCCCATACTGTTTGCCCATGAAGTGAATGCAAGGCCTGCCCTGCCCCAAATTTAGACGCACCCCAATAACCCTTTGAACAGATGTACAGGATGGCCAACTGAAAGCAATTTTCCCATTATTAGGAAGTTGGTACTCCCATACTCTTTGCCTATGCAGTGAATGCAACACCTGCCCCAAATTTGGACGCACCCCAATAACCCTTTGAACAGACGTACAGGATGGCCACCTGAAAGCAATGTTCCCATTATTAGGAATTTGCTACTCCCATATGGTTTTCTCATGAAGTGCAAGCAAGACCTGCCCTGCCCCAAATTTGGACGCACCCCAATAACCCTTTGAACAGACGTACAGGATGGCCACCTGAAAGCAATGTTCCCATTATTAGGAATTTGCTACTCCCATATGGTTTTCTCATGAAGTGCAAGCAAGACCTGCCCTGCCCCAAATTTGGACGCACCACAATAACACTTTGAACAGACGTACAGGATGGCCACCTGAAAGCAATGTTCCCATTATTAGGCATTTCGCACTCTCATACTGTTTGCCCATGAAGTGAATGCAAGGCCTGCCCTGCCCCAAATTTAGATGCACCCCAATAAACCTTTGAATAGACGTATAGGATGGCCAACTGAAAGCATTGTTCCCATTGTTAGGTATTTGGTACTCCCATTCTGTTTGCACATGAAGTGAATGCAAAGCCTGCCCTGCCCCAAATTTAGGCACACGCCAATAACCCTTTGAACAGATGTGCAGGATGGCTACCTGAAAGCAATGTTCCCATTATTAGGAAGTTGGTACTCTCATACTGTTTGCCCATGAAGTGAATGCAAGGCCTGCTCTGGCCCAAATTTGGACGCACCCCAACAACCCTTTGAACAGACATACAGGATGGCCACCTGAAAGCAATGTTCCCATTATTAGGAAGTTGATACAACCATACTGTTTGCCCATGAAGTGAATGCAAGGCCTGCCCTGCCTCAAATTTAGACGCACCCCAATAACCCTTTGAACAGATGTACAGGTTAGCCACCTGAAAGCAATGTTACCATTATTGCAGTGTTGAAGCTGAAAACCCGGCAGTGGTGAATTGCAGGGTTGAGGCTGAAGACCCGGCAGTGGTGAATTCCAGTTTTGAGGCTGAAAACCCTGCAGTAGCGAATTGCAGTGTTGAAGCTGAAGACGCTGCAGTGGCGAATTGTACTGTTGAGGCTGAAGACCCAGCAGTGGCGAATTGCAGTGTTAAGGCTGAAAGACCCGGCATTGGCGAATTGCAGCTTTGAGGCTGAAGACCCAGCATTGGCAAGTTGCAGTGTTGAGGCTGAAGACCAGGCATTGGGAAATTGCAGTTTTGAAGCTGAAGACTCGGCATTGGCGAATTGCAGTTTTGAGGCTGAAGACCCGGCATTGGCGAATTGCAGTGTTGAGGCTGAAGACCCGGCATTGGTAAATTGCAGTTTTGAGGCTGGAGACCTGGCATTGGTGAATTACAGTGTTCAGGCTGAAGACCCAGCAGTGGTGAATTGCAGTTTTGAGGCTGAAGACCCGGCATTGGAAAATTGCAGTGTTGAGGCTGAAGAGCCAACAGTGGCGAATTGCAATTTTGAGGCTGAAGACCCGGCATTGGTGAATTGCAGTTTTGAGGATGAAGACCCGGCATTGGCAAATTGCAGTGTTGAGGCTGAAGACCTGGCATTGGCAAATTGCAGTGTTGAGGCTGAAGACCTGGCAGTGGCAAATTGCTGGTTTGAGGCTGAAGACCCCGCATTGGCAAATTGCAGTTTTGAAGCTGAAGACCCGGCATTGGTGAACTGCAGTGTTGAAGCTGAAGAACCTTCATTTGAGAATTGCAGTGTTGAGCCTGAATAACCTGCAGTGGAGAATTGCAGTGTTGAGGCTGAAGAATCTATAAAGGAGAATTGCAATGTTGAGGCTTTCCTGACAGTGTTTGAAAGGATCGCTGACACAGAGAAACTCCTGCCAGAGCAGTGGGCAGAGGTACTGGCGCCATACTTGATGAGGGATCCCTGAAAGCATACTATGATTTAGGTTTGCAGAACACTAAAGAGTATGGCAAGCTAAAAATGCAAATTCTTGCATGCTTGGGCATAACAATGACTCTCAGGGCACAGCGGGTTCACCGTTGGGCGTATCACTGGGACAAACCACCGCACTCCTAAATGTTTGCCATGTTGCACCTGGTTCCCAAGTGGCTGCAGCCAGAGTCCTGTACATCTGAGCAAATGGTTGAACGGGTGGTGATGGACTGGTTTGCGCACTCCCTGCCGAGACCCGTACAGATTTGGGTTGCCCAGGGTGATAACCGTAATGCCGATGAACTGGTTGAGAGATACCAGGGGATGGAAGGCTCCGTGGGAAAGCAGCTCACTGCATACTGGTGATCCCAACAGGGGGCAGAGGCCCAAAAGGGGGTACCCATACTGTTTGCCTATGCAGTGAATTCCAGACCTGCCACAAATTTTGGTGCACCCCAATACCCCGTCGAAGAGATGTGGAGGGCCTCATAATACAATTTCCCCATTATTAGGAAGTGGGTCTCCCATACTGTTTGCCTATGCAGTGAATGCAATGGCTGTAAAAAATTTGGAACCAGCCCAACACCCCTTTGATGAGACGTGGAGGAAAGCCTCATAAAAAATGTACCCATTGTAAATGAGCAGGTCTCCTATACTTGTAATGCCCATACACTAAATGTATGGGATGACAATCATTTACTCCTATGGGGTGTACATGAACTTACTGTATAAATTTTTTTGTTACGGGCATCATAAACACCCTTTTAAAAATTTATGTGGGTGTTGCATCACAGACCACAGACTCCCTGGTGATATAGTGGTGGTGGATGATGAGAAAGAGGAGAAGGAGGAGGATAACATCAAATAGCCAAGACCTCCTCCTCTCCTCCACGCTTATTCGCTCCTCACTCAATCACCTCCAAGACTTCTCCCGAATATCACCCATCCTCTGGAATTCAGTGCCCCAACGCATCCGGTTATCCACTACTTTTGGATCCTTCAAAAGAAACCTGAAAACCCACCTCTTCAAGGAAGCTTACAGCCTGTAAAGACCACACGGCCAGCTCAACACCATTGGAGCTACTGCAACCATCGACCTACTGTCTCCTTCCCCATAATCCTGTAGAATGTAAGCCCGCAAGGGCAGGGTCCTCTTCCCTCTGTACCAGTCTCTCATTGTTAGTTTTGTTTACTGTAAGTGATATTTGTATTTTGATGTATCCCCTTCTCATGTACAGCACCATGGAATTAACGGTGCTATACTGTATGTATAAATAAATAATAATAATAATAGTAATAATAAAAATAGCCAAAATCAGGAAGCATACACCCATGTGTGGGTGTGAAGAGGTGCATGGGAATAGACCTTCCAAAAAAAGACACTGGATTTGAGTTTATGCTACACTGCTATCATTCGGTGTTGTTGAGAAGTCTGGCCCAATCCAGCCATTGTTCATTTTTATAAGAGTCAGCCTGTCAGCATTTTCAGTTGACAGGCGGATGTGCTTATCAGTTGTAATTCCTCCAGCGGCACTGAAACCCGCTCTGACAAAATGCTAGTGGCAGTGCAGGCCAGGACCTTCAAGGCATAGAGAGCCAGTTCATGCCACGTGTCCAGCTTGGATACCCAATAATTATAAGGTACAGAGGAATCACAGAAAACATTGGTACGGTCAGCAACGTACTCCCTCAGCATCTTCCAAAACTTGCACTCCTTGTGAGAGTACCCCGTGCCTCAGGGTCAGTGCAATGGGAGGGTCTGAGAAAACTCTCCCAGAACTTTGCCAGTGTTCCCCTGCTTCTGCTCGATTGGGGTTGTCTCTCTCGCCTATACTTCTTGGTTGTCCGACGAACTGTGACTTTTGCTGCCAGCGTTTTCAAATGGGAATTTTTTTAATAATTCAGCAACAAGGGCCCTCTGGTACTGTCCCATTTTAGTAGACCTGTCTGTCTCTGTAAAAAGAGATAGATAGTTCTCCTTGTAGCGTGGGTCTAGAAGTGTCACCAACCAGTAATGACTGTCACCCTAAATTTTGAGAACGCGAGGATCACTGGAAAGGAAGCATAACATAAACTCAGCCATGCATGCCAGACTGCTAACAGGCAAGACTTCTGTGTCGACTGACCATGCTCTCCTCCTCCTCCCTGCCTTAGGCCATCCACGCTGAACAGACGGTATGACAGTTGTGCAGGTAGTACCATCTATAGCGCATGAAACTAGCTCCTGTTCTTCCTCCTCCTCATCATCAGCCAATCCAGGTTGGGATGAGATGAGGCTGGGCTGTGTGTAATCACCCTGTATGGTTCCTTGTTCCACCATCGTGCTCCGCCTGCAATGCATCCTCTTTGATTGTGAGCAGAGAGCATTTCAGAACACAGAGAGGTGGGATGGTGATGCGAATTATGGCGTCATTGCCCCTCACCATCTTGTAGGATGGTACATATGTCTGACATCCATGTCCACTCCTGAGGTCTTATGTGTGGAGTCTGAACTGAATACTGACGGCCTTGTTGATGCTGGTAGTCAACAACTGCCCTCTCTGCTTACTAATCCTTTCCAACATCTGCAGTGTAGAGTTCCAACGCATGGGGACATCAAACAGTAGTCGGTGAGCTGGAAGCTGCAAACACTGCAGATATACAGCAAGGGCGGCGGAAGCTGTAGCTGATTTTCTAAAATGGTCACACAGGCGGCGTACTTTGACAAGCAGATCCGGCAGCTCTGAGTATTTTTCGAGAAACCGTTGTACAATGAGGTTAAGCACATGGGCCATGCATGGTACGTGTCTGAGCGCACCTCAGAGCCGCCACCAGGTTCCGTCCATTGTCACATACAACCATGCCTGGCTGTAGGTTCAGCGATGTCAGCCACACATGTGCCTGCTCTTTCAGAGCTGTCCGCAACTCTTCAGCATTGTGCGGTTTGTCACCTAAGCATATTAGATTCAGCACAGCCTGTTGTCGCTTGGCTGAAGCAGTGCTGCAGTGCTTCCAGCTTGTGACTGATGTGATCATTTCAGAGATGGAGTTTGAAGAGGAGGAGGAAGAGGTGCAGGAGCTGTAGCCTGTGGAAGCAACCCTGATTGACTTAGGGCCTGCAATCCTTTGTGTCGGGAGGATGTGTTTCATCCCAAGGTCCGACTGTTTCCCGCCTTCCACTATGTTAACCTAGTGTGCCATTAGCGAGATGTACCATCCCTGCCCACAAGCACTTGTCCACGTGTCCGTGGTTAGGTGGACTTTCCCAGTAACTACACTGTTGAGGACAAAACTAATGTTGTGGGACATGTGATTGTGTAATGCGGGGATGGCACACTGGGAGAAATAGTGGTGGCTGGGGACCGAGTACCGAGGGACGGTCACTGCCATCAGGTTGCTGAAAGTTTCCGTCTCTACAAGCCTAGAAGGCAACATTTCAAGCGCAAGCAGTCGTGAAATGTGGGAAATTAGTAGTGTGGCCTGTGGGGTGTTGGCTGCGTATTTGCGCTTGCATTCCAAGGACTGGGGTATGGACAACTGAATGCTGCGCTGGGACAAGGACATGGACGTGCTTGATGATGTGCTAGTTGAGTGTTTGCAATAACAGGTGCAGGGCAGGAGGCATCTTCACATGCACCATGGACAGGGGATTGGTTTGCATACACTACAGAGGTGTCACCCGCAGACACTGTTCATGGACCCTGGGGTTCGACCCACAAAGTCGGTTGCTTTGCTGCCATGTGCGTGATCATGCTAGTGGTAGTGAGGCTGGTAGTTTTACTACCCCTGCTGATGCTGGCATTGCAGGTGGTTCAGATGGCCTTTTTGGGGTTATCAGCAGAGTCTAACAAAAACAGTCTCGGGAAGACCTAACAGTTGGTCTGGCAACTTCCAACGTGTTGGTGTTAAGGGAAACTGTTGCCCGCCTTCTGTCTGCGACCACTACACTGCTTCTTCCTGCCTGTTGGGGTGCTATGCCTCCCTCCCCCTGTATGCTTCTGTCCTCACTCTGCATGTTCTCCTGCCTGCTTGGGTCAGTTAATATATCATCCATCACCTCGTCCTCCACTTCTGCACCCTGGTCCTCCTCCTGACTTTCTGGCATTTGTGTCTCATCATCGTCCACCTCTTGTTACACTTTCCCACCGTCGCCTTCGTGTGACCGTGGCTGCTCAAATATTTGGGCATCGCTAAATGATGTGACCTCCTCTTGCCCCGCATCAAGTGGACTGGGCAAAAGGGCGAATCTATAAATGGAAAAGTGAACAGCTTTTTGGAGTGTCCAAGTGTGGGATCAGTTGTCTCCAGGCACAATATCTGGCCTGTAGGTAACAATTTTTTTTAGCAAACTGGTGTCAATAAATAAGCTAACACACAGCTAAAAAAATTTAATGGAGGCCTAAAATGGCACAATTTTGAGGGCACTGAAATGTAATCTGTGTGACAGAGAAACCCCAGTTTAAAATATCTGGCCTGTCCTTTTTTTTTTGCAGCAAACTGGTGTCAATAAATAGGCTAAGACACAGCAAAAAATATACAATGGAGGCCTGAAATGCCACAGTTTTGAGCACACTGATATGTGATGCATGCGACGGAGATATCCTATTTTGAAACACCTGGCTTGTCCTTTTTTTGCAGGAGCAGCAAACTGGTGTCAATAACTAGGCTAAGACACAGCAAAAAAAATTCAATGGAGGCATGAAATGGCACAATATTGAGCACACTGATATGTGATGCGTGTGACGGAGATACCCCCACTTTAACCCCTTTCTGACCTCGGATGGGATAGTGCATCCGAGGTTAGAACCTCCGCTTTGATGCGGGCTCCAGCAGTAAGCCCGCATCAAGGCAGGGACATATCAGCTGTTTTGTACAGCTGAGAAGTGGCCGCAATAGCGGCGGGTGGAATCGCAATCCACCTGCTGCTATTAACTAGTTGAATGCCGCTGTCAACACTGACAGCAGCATTTAAGTAGAGCTTCCGGCGATGTGTCGGCATGACAACCAGAGTTCTATTGAAGACCTCTATGGTTGTTGATGCCGGATTGCTGTGAGTGCCACCCTGTGGTCAGCGCTCATAGCAATGCAGTAATTCAGCTACATAGGAGCGATCGGAGCATCACTCCGATGTAGCAGAGCCGATTGAGTAGTGCCAGCTTCTAGCCTCCCATGGGGGGCGATTGAAGCATGGCAAAAGTTAAAAAAAATGTTTTAAAAAATCTGAAAAAAATAAAATTTAAAAGAGTTTAATTCACCCCCCTTTCGCCCCATTCAAAATAAAACAATAAAAAATCAAATTACACATATTTGGTATTGCCATGTTCATAATCGCCTGATATATCACTAAAAAAAGGATTAACCTGATGGCTGAGGGCTAGCGGAAGGCACCGAATAAAAATAGATGCTTATTATAAATGGTGCGTTCGCAGCCCGGGGTCCACCGTGCAGGAGGAACCTGCTGCTAGTGAATGGTGGCACTGTTTGGCGGTATAGACTAGCTCTTTTACCTCACGGAGCAGCCGCGAGAGGAAAGCACTGCATCCTGTTAGCCTCATAGGAGCACAAGCTTACTGCCGAACTGATAGCAGCCAGTGGTTATGCACACACGCAATCTCCTCACCGGAGGTGCCGGTATTCTAGGGGCTTATTTCAGCCGGGTCCCTGAATCACGTTCACACAATATCCTCGCCGGAGGTGCCAGCATTCTAGGGGCTTATTTCAGCCGGTTCCCTGAACACATACATGCATAACCACACTGGCGCAAAGCACATATTAGAATTGATACTAGCGCATGGCCGTGCGGCCATGCGAGCTTTAAATAGTTGCCGCACGTTTAGGACCTTTCAAAGAAGGACCAATGGAGTTGCTGCAGTACCTGAGCATGTGACCCTCGATCTCCACTGAGAGATCTTACTCTGGGCATGCTCAGAACGTGAAAAGCAGGACTTAGTCCCAGAAGCATCTGCTCGCCGCTGCCCAGCACTGACTTCAATGGCGGAAGCAGGAAATGCAGCAGTAATTCTTAGCACAGAGTCAGATTAAGCGAGACGCTGGGATCGACGTCTCCGCTGAGCAGGCTCCACTGCGGCAGGAGAAGAATGGGAGATTCCCCCTGTGCAGAGGCAGGAACTTAACACCTGATCGCTAAATGGCGCAGAAAGAAAAAAATTTGAAACACCAGAATTACGCTTTTATAGTCGCCGCGACATTGCATTAAAATGCAATAACAAGCGATCAAAAGAACGTATCTGCACCAAAATGGTATCATTAAAAATGTCAGTTCGGCACACAAAAAATAAGCCCTCACCCAACCCCAGATCACGAAAAATGGAGACGCTATGGATATCGGAAAATTGCACATTTTTTTTTTTTTTTAGCAAAGTTTGTAATTTTTTTTACCACTTAGATAAAATATAACCTAGACATGTTTGGTGTCTATGAACTCGTAATGACTTGGAGAATCATAATCGCTGGTCAGTTTTAGCATTTAGTGAACCTAGCAAAAAAACTAACAAAAAACAAGTGTGGGATTGTTCTTTTTTTTGCAATTTCTCCGCACTTGGAATTTTTTTCTCATTTTCTAGTAGATGACATGCAAAAAACCAATAATGTCGCTCAAAAGTACAAATTGTCCATCCAAAAATAAGCCCTCACATGGGCATATTGACGGAAAAATAAAAAAGTTATGGCTCTAGGAAGAAGGGGAGCGAAAAACTTCAATGCAAAACCGAAAAAAACTGGTGTCAATAACTAGGCTAACACACAACCAACAAAATTCAACGGAGACCTGAAATGGCAAAATTTTGAGCGCACTGATATGTGATCCGTGTGGCAAAGATACCCCACTTTGAAATATCTGTCCTGTCTTTTTTTTTTGCAGCAAACTAGTGTCAATAACTAGGCTAATGCATGTAGAAAAGTCGCGGAGACACCATCACGTGTTTCTCAACGCAAGCAATAAATAGCCAGGTCTTTCACCAGGAAGGAACAACCACAGGAAGGGCAGCATCCAAAAGGAAAACCACCTATGCCAAAACATGGTATCCATCCACAGACAGCTGTTTTTTTTTTTTCCCTCAGATGGGAAAATCCACGGTCCAGAAATCCAAGACCAAAGAAAAATCACAAAGAGCTGCGTCAAATCCAAAACACAAAAGCTGTTCCCATCATCATCGGAAAATTTCAGTTTAATACAACCTCAGAAAAAACAAATCAAGATGTATTTACAAGGTATCTCCACTTCTTCACCTTCCAAATCCCTTCAGCATCCACCTCCCCCCTTCTCCTTTTATCCCACGGGAAGGGCAGCATCCAAAAGGAAAACCACCTATGCCAAAATATGGTATCCATCCACAGACAGCTGTTTCGGGGTATTTGCCCCTCTTCAGCGTGGATTAGAAAACTGGCTATTAGGAGCAGTGCCTAGTAAAAGGACTATAAACATAAGGATGAATGACCTCGGGGAGATCAAAACATCCAACACCGCGGAGACACCATCACGTGTTTCTCAACGCAGTGATCCAGAACACTGCCCCCATCCCTTATGGGAAATATGGAAATGCATGTAGAAAAGCCACGGAGACACCATCACGTGTTTCTCAACGCAAGCAATAAATAGCCAGGTCTTTCACTGGGAAGGAACAACCACGGGAAGGGCAGCATCGAAAAGGAAAAAAACCTATGCCAAAACATGGTATCCATCCACAGACAGCTGTTTCGGGGTATTTGCCCCTCATCAGTGTGGAGTAGGAAACTGGCTATTAGGAGCAGTGCCTAGTAAAAGGACTATAAACATAAGGATGAATGACCTCGGGGAGATCAAAACATCCAACACCGCGCAGACACCATCACGTGTTTCTCAATGCAGTGATCCAGAACACTGCCCCCATCCCTTATGGGAAATATGCAGATGCATGTAGAAAAGCCGCGGAGACACCATCACGTGTTTCTCAACGCAAGCAATAAATAGCCAGATCTTTCACTGGGAAGGAACAACCACGGGAAGGGCAGCATCCAAAAGGAAAACCACCTAAGCCAAAACATGGTATCCATCCACAGACAGCTGTTTTTTTTTTTTTCTCTCAGATGGGAAAATCCACGGTCCAGAAATCCAAGACCAAAGAAAAATCCCAAAGAGCTGCGTCAAATCCAAAACACAAAAGCTGTTCCCATCATCATCGGAAAATTTCAGTTTAACCCCTTTACCCCCAAGGGTGGTTTGCACGTTAATGACCAGGCCAATTTTTACAATTCTGACCACTGTCCCTTTATGAGGTTATAACTCCGAAACGCTTCAACGGATCCTGGTGATTCTGACATTGTTTTCTCGTGACATATTGTACTTCATGATAGTGGTAAAATTTCTTTGATAGTACCTGCGTTTATTTGTGAAAAAAACGGAAATTTGGCGAAAATTTTGAAAATTTCGCAATTTTCAAACTTTGAATTTTTATGCAATTAAATCACAGAGATATGTCACACAAAATACTTAATAAGTAACATTTCCCACATGTCTCCTTTACATCAGCATAATTTTGGAACCAATTTTTTTTTTGTTAGGGAGTTATAAGGGTTAAAAGTTGACCAGCAATTTCTCATTTTTACAACACCATTTTTTTTTAGGGACCACGTCTCATTTGAAGTCATTTTGAGGGGTCTATATGATAGAAAATGCCCAAGTGTGACACCATTCTAAAAACTGCACCCCTCAAGGTGCTCAAAACCACATTCAAGAAGTTTATTAACCCTTCAGGTGTTTAATAGGAATTTTTGGAATGTTTAAATAAAAATGAACATTTAACTTTTTTACACAAAAAATTTACTTCAGCTCCAATTTGTTTTATTTTACCAAGGGTAACAGGAGAAATTGGACCCAAAAAGTTGTTGTCCAATTTGTCCTGAGTACGCTGATACCCCATATGTGGCAGTAAACCACTGTTTGGGCGCATGGGAGAGCTCGGAAGGGAAGGAGCGCTATTTGACTTTTCAATGCAAACTTGACAGGAATTGAGATGGGACGCCATGTTGCGTTTGGAGAGCCACTGATGTGCCTAAACATTGAAACCCCCCACAAGTGACACCATTTTGGAAAGTAGACCCCCTAAGGAACTTATCTGGATGTGTGGTGAGCACTTTGACCCACCAAGTGCTTCACAGAAGTTTATAATGCAGAACCGTAAAAATAAAAAATCATATTTTTTCACAAAAATTATATTTTTGCCCCCAATTTTTTATTTTTCCAAGGGTAAGAGAAGAAATTGGACCTCAAAAGTTGTTGTCCAATTTGTCCTGAGTACGCTGATACCCCATATGTGGCAGTAAACCACTGTTTGGGCGCATGGGAGAGCTCGGAAGGGAAGGAGCGCAGTTTGACTTTTCAATGCAAAATTGACAGAAATTGAGATGGGACGCCATGTTGCGTTTGGAGAGCCACTGATGTGCCTAAACATTGAAACCCCCCACAAGTGACACCATTTTGGAAAGTAGACCCCCTAAGGAACTTATCTAGAGGTGTGGTGAGCACTTTGACCCACCAAGTGCTTCACAGAAGTTTATAATGCAGAACCGTAAAAATAAAAAATCATATTTTTTCACAAAAATTATATTTTTGCCCCCAATTTTTTATTTTTCCAAGGGTAAGAGAAGAAATTGGACCTCAAAAGTTGTTGTCCAATTTGTCCCGAGTACGCTGATACCCCATATGTGGCAGTAAACCACTGTTTGGGCGCATGGGAGAGCTCGGAAGGGAAGGAGCGCCGTTTGACTTTTCAATGCAAAATTGACAGGAATTGAGATGGGACGCCATGTTGCGTTTGGAGAGCCACTGATGTGCCTAAACATTGAAACCCCCCACAAGTGACACCATTTTGGAAAGTAGACCCCCTAAGGAACTTATCTGGATGTGTGGTGAGCACTTTGACCCACCAAGGGCTTCACAGAAGTTTATAATGCAGAGCCATAAAAATAAAACAAAATTTTTTTCCCACAAAAATTATTTTTTAGCCCCCAGTTTTGTATTTTCCCTAGGGTAAGAGGAGAAATTGGACCACAAAAGTTGTTGTCCAATTTGTCCTGAGTACGCTGATACCCCATATGTGGGGAGGAACCACCGTTTGGGCGCATGGGAGGGTTCGGAAGGGAAGGAGCGCCATTTGGAATGCAGACTTAGATGGAATGGTCTGCAGGCGTCACATTGCGTTTGCAGAGCCCCTAATGTACCTAAACAGTAGAAACCCCCCACAAGTGACACCATTTTGGAAAGTAGTCCCCCTAAGGAACTCATCTTGATGTGTTGTGAGAGCTTTGAACCCCCAAGTATTTCACTACAGTTTATAACGCAGAGCCATGCAAATAAAAAATATTTTTTTTTCCACAAAAATTATATTTTAGCCCCCAGTTTTGTATTTTTCCAAGGTTAGCAGGAGAAATTGGACCCTAAATGTTGTTGTCCAATTTGTCCTGAGTACGCTGATACCCGATATGTGGGGGGGAACCACCGTTTGGGCGCATGGGAGGGCTCGGAAGGGAAGGAGCATCATTTGGAATGCAGACTTAGATGGATTGGTCTGCAGGCGTCACATTGCGTTTGCAGAGCCCCTAATGTACCTAAACAGTAGAAACCCCCCACAAGTGACCCCATATTGGAAACTAGACCCCTCAATGAACTTATCTAGATGTGTTGTGAGAACTTTGAACCCCCAAGTGTTTCACTACAGTTTATAACGCAGAGCCGTGAAAATAAAAAATCTTTTTGTTTTCCCACAAAAATTATTTTTTAGCCCCCAGTTTTGTATTTTCCCAAGGGTAACAGGAGAAATTGGTCCACAAAAGTTGTTGTCCAATTTGTCCTGAGTACGCTGATACCCCATATGTTGGGGTAAACCCCTGTTTGGGCACACAGGAGAGCTCGGAAGGGAAGGAGCACTGTTTTACTTTTTCAACGCAGAATTGGCTGGAATTGAGATCGGACGCCATGTCGTGTTTGGAGAGCCCCTGATGTGCCGAAACAGTGGAAACCCCCCAATTATAACTGAAACCCTAATCTAAACACACCCCTAACCCTAATTCCAACGGTAACCCTAACCACACCTCTAACCCTGACACACCCCTAACCCTAATCCCAACCCTATTCCCAACTGTAAATGTAATCTAAACCCTAACCCTAACTTTAGCCCCAACCCTAACTGTAGCCCCAACCCTAACCCTAACCCTAATCCTAGCCCTAACCCTAACCCTAGCCCTAGCCCTAACCCTAGCCCTAACCCTAGCCCTAACCCTAGCCCTAACCCTAGCCCTAGCCCTAACCCTAGCCCTAACCCTAGCCCTAACCCTAGCCCTAACCCTAGCCCTAACCCTAGCCCTAGCCCTAACCCTAGCCCTAATGGGAAAATGGAAATAAATACATTTTTTTTTATTTTTCCCTAACTAAGGGGGTGATGAAGGGGGGTTTGATTTACTTTTATAGCGAGTTTTTTAGCGGATTTTTATGATTGGCAGCCGTCACACACTGAAAGACCCTTTTTATTGCAAAAAATATTTTTTGCAATACCACATTTTGAGAGCTATAATTTTTCCATATTTTGGTCCACAGAGTCATGTGAGGTCTAGTTTTTTGCGGGACGAGTTGACGTTTTTATTGAAAACATTTTTGGGCACGTGACATTTTTTTATCGCTTTTTATTCCGATTTTTGTGAGGAAGAATGACCAAAAGCCAGCTATTCATGAATTTCTATTGGGGGAGGCGTTTATACCGTTCCGCGTTTGGTAAAATTGATAAATCAGTTTTATTCTTCGGGTCAGTACGATTACAGCGATACCTCATTTATATCATTTTTTTATGGTTTGGTGCTTTTATACGATAAAAACTATTTTACAGAAAAAATAATTATTTTTGCATCGCTTTATTCTCAGGACTATAACTTTTTTATTTTTTTGCTGATGATGCTGTATGGCGGCTCTTTTTTTGCGGGACAATATGACGCTTTCAGCGGTACCATGGTTATTTATATCTGTCCTTTTGATCGCGTGTTATTCCACTTTTTGTTCGGCGGTATGATAATAAAGCGTTGTTTTTTGCCTCGTTTTTTTTTTTTTTTTCTTACGGTGTTTACTGAAGGGGTTAACTAGTGGGCCAGTTTTATAGGTCGGGCCGTTACGGACGCGGCGATACTAAATATGTGTACTTTTATTGGTTTTTTTTTTTATTTAGATGAAGAAATGTATTTATGGGAATAATATTTTTTTTTTTTTTCATTATTTTGGAATATTTTTTTTAATTTTTTTTACACATTTGGAAATTTTTTTTTTTACTTTGTCCCAGGGGGGGACATCACAGATCAGTGATCTGACAGTTTGCACAGCACTCTGTCAGATCACTGATCTGATAGGAGTGCAGGCTGCTTCACAGTGCCTGCTCTGAGCAGGCTCTGTGAAGCCACCTCCCTCCCTGCAGGACCCGGATCCGCGGCCATCTTGGATCCGGGGCTCGAGCAGGGAGGGAGGTGAGGAGACCCTCGCAGCAACGCGATCACATCGCGTTGCTGCGGGGGGCTCAGGGAAGCCCGCAGGGAGCCCCCTCCCTGCGCGGTGCTTCCCTGTACCGCCGGCACATCGCGATCATCTTTGATCGCGGTGTGCCAGGGGTTAATGTGCCGGGGGCGGTCCGTGACCGCTCCTGGCACATAGTGCCGGATGTCAGCTGCGATAAGCAGCTGACACCCGGCCGCGATCGGCCGCGCTCCCCCCGTGAGCGCGGCCGATCGGCTATGACGTACTATCCCGTCCAGGGTCAGATAAGCCCAGGGCACCTCGACGGGATAGTACGTCTAAGGTCACAGAGGGGTTAATACAACCTCAGAAAAAACAAATCAAGATGTATTTACAAGGTATCTCCACTTCTTCACCTTCCAAATCCCTTCAGCATCCACCTCCCCCCTTCTCCTTTTATCCCATAGAAAACACACATACATCTTCCCCAAAATCACTTTTAGACTATTCTTTACTACAATTTCCTTTCTCTTAAAAACACACACATTCCTTACATCCCATAATATTTCCTTTATACATGCAACTATTAACCACAACACTCTCTCCTTCACTCCATCACACATTCCCAAGCCAAACATGAACAACTCGAATGATAACAAGCTCACACCACACAATTCTTTACACAACGGTCCCATTCTTCCAATCACCTCCCTAGCATAATGACAATTCCAAAACACATGTATTACACTTTCCCTTCCACCACACCCACCTCTCGGACACATATCACTTCTCCCCAACCCACGATTCCTCTGAAATTCTCTAACTGGTAACACTCCATGCAAAGACTGCCACACAATCTCACTCTGCCTATTCGTCATACCGTCCAACCGCACTTTCTTCCATACGTTTTCTATATCATTCCCTCTAACCATGTTTATTCCACACTCTGTCTCTCTACATTCAATCATCCTATACACAGCCTTCTTATTACTCAACAACCTAACATCCACATCACACAACTCATACTTCACCAAAAATTTATAAACCCACACATACCATCTAGGCACGTCAAAAGCAACCGGATACCTCAGATCCCTCTCTCGCCACCTCAAACGAAATAAATACGCCCCAAACAAAAACCTACACAGACAAAAAAACTTCCCATCCATCCTAATCACCCTCAACACAAAAATCACAATATTTACACCAAAAAACACCTCAAGGTTTGGAAAACCCAACCCACCTTTTTCTAAACGTTTCACCAAAACCTCCTTCCTAGCCCTCTCCATTCTAGAATTCCACAAAAACACAAACAGAATCCTATTTAACCCTCTCATACACATATACCCCGGCGGAAAGACCACTGCAATATATAAGAAAATAGGCAAAATCACACTTTTAATAATTAAGCTTTTTCCAAAAAACGAAAGACTTCTCATCTTCCAAAAACATAACTTCCGCTCAACCTTTCCTTTCGCATCATGCCAACTTTCTTTCCCATCCAAACTCTCTGAAAATTTCACACCCAAAACCTCAATAGACCCAGTCACCTCATTCACTCCTACATCCTTGCTTAAAACCCCTCCCCCAAAAACCTTACACTCACTCTTCTCCCAATTCACCTTAAATGCTGACGCACCACAAAAAATAGACGCTAATAGCTTCACCCGCCTCACAGAAAACTCTGAATCACACAACACACACACACGTCATCCATATAAGCACTAACCTTCCATTCCCTCCCTCCACCTCCTGGCACTTGTACACCTCTAATCACTTTATCTTTCCTCAACATACAAAGCAACGGTTCAATCGCACAAATAAAAACCACAGGAGACAAAGGACAACCTTGTCGCACACCTGAAAAAAACATTCACTCTTCTACCCACAGAACCATTCATCAAAACACAACTATAAATGTCTTTATATAAGCTCCTGACCCTCCGAACAAAATCAGGCGGAAACCCCATTCTCAATAATACCCGGAACAAAAAACTATGTGCTAACCGATCATACGCCTTTTCAAAGTCCAAACTCAAAACAAATACACTCTTCTTCCGACTCATACAGTCCCACAAACAATCTCTCAACATACACACACACTCATGTATACGTCTCCCAGGCACCGCACAACACTGTTCATCACCAATCACACTCTCTATCACATCACGCATCCTATTCGCCATTACTTTCGCATAGATCTTATAATCGCAATTCAACATCGTTATCGGCCTCCAATTTTTTAAACTCTTCAAATCTCCTTTTTTAGGTATTAACACAACCATCCCTGTACGCATACTCTCAGCCACCTCCATACTAGACCACATATACTTACACACATCCACAAAATCCTTAAAAATCACATGCCACATCACCCTATAAAACTCTATAGGAAGACCATCCTCTCCTGGAGTCTTATTTAACGCCATGCTATTCATTACCTTCCATACCTCATCACCTGTCACCTCACCCATCACTCTCTCTCTCTATCTCACTCAATTTGTTTTCTAATACACTTAGTACATCCTCCTCCAAAGCCTCATCCCTCCACTTCACTGCATACAGCTCCTCATAAAACTTAGCCACATGTTCACACATATCCTCCCCACTTACCTCTCTTCCATCCACTGCATTCAAAACACCTATACTCTGCTTTTTCCCAAAAACCTTTTTAAAGAAAAACCTCGAACACCTTTCATCTTGCTCCATTCTATCAATTTTTGCCCTAAAAATAATACTCTTCACTTTCTCTTCCAAAAACTCTTTAATTTCTTTTTTAACCTTTTTTATCCCCTCCTCTACCTCCATTCCTCCTTCCCTCAATTTATACAATAAACATAAACGGGCATTCAACTTAACAAACTTTTCCCTCTTAATTGCCGCAAATTCATACCCCACACTTTTAAAAAACTTTTTTGTCTGCCTCTTAACCCAATCCCACCACTCACAAACATTCCCAAAACTTTTCTTACTTTTACACCACTGTTCATACTTTCTCACATACTCCTTCCTCACAGCTTTATTTTCCAACAATTTCACATTTAATTTCCACAAACCCTTTCCAAAAACACCACTAACATTAATATCTAACTCGCACAACACACAAACATGGTCCGAAAAAACGACCCTATCCTGCTTATATCCAACAGGAATAATATTTTTAGAAATAAAACAATAATCCAACCTGGACTGTGCTCTTCCACTATCAGAAAAAAAGGTATCTAACAAAGGGTTAACCTTACACACACGCTGCATATCATTCAAATCAAAGTCAGTAACTAACTCCTGCAAAACTTTTCCAGACACATCCACATTCACTCCCCCCACATCACAATTCATATCACCCACAATCACCACAGGCACTCTTCCTGGAACAAAAAGCTTCACTTTTTCAAATAATAACTTACGCTCATTTTTTTCTACTGGCGCATAAATATTGATAACACAAAACTTAGCATTTTTATATTCAAAATTTGCTAAGATACACCTCCCCACCTCCACCACCAAATAATTATTCAAAACAACCTCCTGCCCCTTAACTAAAATACCCACACCATCATTTCTATTATTTGCACTACCAGACCACACAGACGCACCATAAGACCACTCATCCCCTTTCACACCATCCACAATCCCACATTCTTGCAAACAAAAAATAGATGCACTCTGCATAGCTAAAAAATCCAAAATTGCTGCTCTCCTCCTCGCTTTCTTAAAAACGCTCACATTTTGAGAAACTATAGACAAACCCATACTGCAAAAACAAAAAACACAATGCAAAAATTACCACAAAATTACACACATTACACAAAAAGCCCTTGACAAAGGTCAAGACTCACAGAAAGGAGAGAAAAAAAAAACAACAGATCCACTGAGCTTTCATTTTACCCAGTATCACCATTGTCCTCCTCTGCCATTCGGTCTGAACAGCAAGTCTCTGAACCACTAGCCCCTTCGTGCTCACTCCATTTTTTTATAGCCGGCCCAATTTTTCTCTTAGGCATACTACTGCATGCCTCATCACTTTCCCCATCCTCCTCCCTCTGACACTTATTCCCACCTCTGTCCTCATCTGAAGAAAGCCCTCCAATATTCTGAGGATCTGAGGGGTGCACAGGGCTCTCAGCTTCAGAAATGCGCACGTCTTCCTCCATTGCATCCATTGCTTCCTCAAGAGAAAACATTTCAGGCACAGTAGAGTCATCATTTTCTTCCTCATCTTCTTCCTGATCTTCTTCCTTCTTCTTAAACCCCTTCTCTACTTTTTTTGCCGTCATCCGAAACTCCTTATCTTCCTTCTGTGCATCACTCATAGCACCATGGGGTGCTAGCACAATGTCATCTGGAGTCACAGAGCGTCTTTCCCTCTCCCTCCTTTCCTCTCTCTCCATTCTTTCAGTTTCCTTCCTGATAGTCATAGTAACATAGTTAGTAAGGCCGAAAAAAGACATTTGTCCATCCAGTTCAGCCTATATTCCATCATAATAAATCCCCAGATCTACGTCCTTCTACAGAACCTGATTGTATGATACAATATTGTTCTGCTCCAGGAAGACATCCAGGCCTCTCTTGAACCCCTCGACTGAGTTCGCCATCACCACCTCCTCAGGCAAGCAATTCCAGATTCTCACTGCCCTAACAGTAAAGAATCCTCTTCTATGTTGGTGGAAAAACCTTCTCTCCTCCAGACGCAAAGAATGCCCCCTTGTGCCCGTCACCTTCCTTGGTATAAACAGATCCTCAGCGAGATATTTGTATTGTCCCCTTATATACTTATACATGGTTATTAGATCGCCCCTCAGTCGTCTTTTTTCTAGACTAAATAATCCTAATTTCGCTAATCTATCTGGGTATTGTAGTTCTCCCATCCCCTTTATTAATTTTGTTGCCCTCCTTTGTACTCTCTCTAGTTCCATTATATCCTTCCTGAGCACCGGTGCCCAAAACTGGACACAGTACTCCATGTGCGGTCTAACTAGGGATTTGTACAGAGGCAGTATAATGCTCTCATCATGTGTATCCAGACCTCTTTTAATGCACCCCATGCACAGGGCTCTCAGCTTCAGAAATGCGCACGTCTTCCTCCGTTGCATCCATTGCTTCCTCAAGAGAAAACATTTCAGGCACAGTAGAGTCATCATTTTCTTCCTCATCTTCTTCCTGATCTTCTTCCTTCTTCTTAAACCCCTTCTCTACTTTTTTTGCCGCCAACCAAAACTCCTTATCTTCCTTCTGTGCATCACTCATAGCACCATGGGGTGCTAGCACAATGTCATCTGGAGTCACAGAGCGTCTTTCCCTCTCCCTCTCCCTCCTTTCCTCTCTCTCCATTCTTTCAGTTTCCTTCCTGATAGTCGCCAACCTCCTCCTTCTCTCCTCCTCCTCTCTCCATTCACTCTCTGAGCGTCTAGGCGCCCTCCGCGGACAATCCTTATACATGTGGTCACTACTACCACACACGTCACAGGTCTTAGTGATCGGGCAATCACCAGCCATATGCCGCTCCTTCTTGCAGTTTCGGCAACACTGCCCCTTTTGACAGTCTGCCTGGACATGTCCAAAAGAGAAACATCTCCTACAAAACAGAGGCTGCCCAGGGTACGTCAGGAAACCCCTATGCCCTGCCACAGAGAAGTTCACCGGAGGGTGTCTGAACCCACCCACACTGCCAGGATCTCTTCTGAACCTTACACGATACTTGTATCGACAATTAAAGATTCCTAAGCAGTTCACTTGCTTCTCTCCCTTTGAAACAAAGTCACAATACTGTGAGAGGAAGCTCTCCAACAATGCAGGTTCAGTAAAGGGGTTATAGACAGTGATAGTCACCTGCCTTTCCTGAAGACCAAACAGTGGTTCACATTTGACTCCCTTCAAACAGGGATCTCTGGCATGATTCCGGAACCACTCATAGATGTTCAGGCAATAATGCTCTGACATAAAAGTAATGTCGTAGTTACCTTGATTAGGGAACTCATTGATACTAAAGATGTTTTCTCGCTTTCCTCCAGCCTTTTCCTCAATAAGGTCACGAACAATAAAGACCACGCTGTTCCTTGCCCGGATAGATGGCTCCAACGTCACTCGGATGGTGTTCTTCACGTAACTCATTTTCAAAGCTGTCGGTACAAAATACCACAGAAAAAAAACAGAATTCTCTGCAAAAAGGTCTGGATTCCTCCAGAAAACCTCACTCCTGACAGCTGTTTTTTTTTGGTTTTTTATTCTTCCCTCAGATGGGAAAATCCACGGTCCAGAAATCCAAGACCAAAGAAAAATCCCAAACAGCTGCGTCAAATCCAAAACACAAAAGCTGTTCCCATCATCATCGGAAAATTTCAGTTTACTACAACATCAGAAAAAACAAGTCAAGACATATTTACAAGGTATCTCCACTTCTTCACCTTCCAAATCCCTTCGGCATCCACCTCCCCCCTTCTTCTTTTATCCCATAGAAAACACACATACATCTTCCCCAAAATCACTTTTAGACTATTCTTTACTAAAATTTCCTTTCTCTTAAAAACATACACATTCCTCACATCCCATAATACTTCCTTTATACATGCAACTATTAACCACAACACTCTCTCCTTCACTCCATCACACATTCCCAAGCCAAACATGAACAACTCGAATGATAACAAGCTCACACCACACAATTCTTTACACAACGGTCCCATTCTTCCAATCACCTCCCTAGCATAATGACAATTCCAAAACACATGTATTACACTTTCCCTTCCACCACACCCACCTCTCGGACACATATCATTTCTCCCCAACCCACGATTCTTCTGAAATTCTCTAACTGGTAACACTCCATGCAAAGACTGCCACACAATCTCACTCTGCCTATTCGTCATACCGTCTAGCCGCACTTTCTTCCATACTTTTTCTATATCATTCCCTCTAACCATGTTTATTCCACACTCTGTCTCTCTACATTCAATCATCCTATACACAGCCTTCTTATTACTCAACAACCTAACATCCACATCACACAACTCATACTTCACCAAAAATTTATAAACCCACACATACCATCTAGGCACGTCAAAAGCAACTGGATACCTCAGATCCCTCTCTCGCCACCTCAAACGAAATAAATACGCCCCAAACAAAAACCTACACAGACAAGAAAACTTGCCATCCATCCTAATCACCCTCAACACAAAAACCACAATATTTACACCAAAAAACACCTCAAGGTTTGGAAAACCCAACCCACCTTTTTCTAAACGTTTCACCAAAACCTCCCGCCTAGCCCTCTCCATTCTAGAATTCCACAAAAACACAAACAGAATCCTATTTAACCCTCTCATACACATATACCCCGGCGGAAAAACCACTGCAATATATAAGAAAATAGGCAAAATCACACTTTTAATAACTAAGATTTTTCCAAAAAACGAAAGACTTCTCATCTTCCAAAAACATAACTTCCGCTCAACCTTTCCTTTCGCATCATCCCAACTTTCTTTCCCATCCAAACTCTCTGAAAATTTCACCCCCAAAACCTTAATAGACCCAGTCACCTCATTCACTCCTACATCCTTACTTAAAACCCCTCCCCCAAAAACCTTACACTCACTCTTCTCCCAATTCACCTTAAATGCTGACGCACCACAAAAAATAGACGCTAATAACTTCACCCGCCTCACAGAATACTCTGAATCACACAACACACACACGTCATCCATATAAGCACTAACCTTCCATTCCCTCCCTCCACCTCCTGGCACTTGTACACCTCTAATCACTTTATCTTTCCTCAACATACAAAGCAAGGGTTCAATCGCACAAATAAAAACCACAGGAGACAAAGGACAACCTTGTCGCACACCTGAAAAAACATTCACTCTTCTACCCACAGAACCATTCATCAAAACACAACTATAAATGTCTTTATATAAGCTCCTCACCCTCCAAACAAAATCAGGCGGAAACCCCATTCTCAATAATACCCGGAACAAAAAACTATGTGATAACCGATCAAACGCCTTTTCAAAGTCCAAACTCAAAACAAATACACTCTTCTTCCGACTCATACAGTCCCACAAACAATCTCTCAACATACACACACACTCATGTATACGTCTCCCTGGCACTGCACAACACTGTTCATCCCCAATCACACTCTCTATCACATCACACATCCTATTCACCATTACTTTCGCATAGATCTTATAATCGCAATTCAACAACGTTATCCGTCTCCAATTTTTTAAACTCTTCAAATCTCCTTTTTTAGGTATTAACACAACCATCCCTGCACGCATACTCTCAGCCACCTCCATACTAGACCACATATACTTACACACATCCACAAAATCCTTACCAATCACATGCCACATCACCCTATAAAACTCTATAGGAAGACCATCCTCTCCTGGAGTCTTATTTAACGCCATGCTATTCATTACCTTCCATACCTCATCACCTATATACAAAAAAACCCTGTTTAGGAGAGAAGAACAGACAAATCGCGGCGCCCTAAGTGCGTAAACACAATATTATAGTCTTTAAAGGGTGCACAATTTTATGCACTCACCTGATAAAAGACTAAAATGGCTTTAGATCGTGTATCCTCCAAATTCCCTCTGAGATACTTTTCAATATACAGGGCTTGCAGCTTGCCTCGGGTGGATCCAAGTGAGAGAGCCAGAGTAAGGCTCACACAGGATGAGTAGTTCAAGAAAAGCACATCCAGCCCATGAATGGCAGCGCTTCCCAGGACTCACATTCAAAGATGATATTTCATATTTTTTTATTTCATAACTTAAAATAGAAGAGATACAACGCGTTTCGGATACAGTATATATCCTTCTTCAGGTATCATAAAAACACAGTACAAATCCTACTAGTATAAAATTCAATTACACTTATATATAGTATCACACCTTTTATCCCAGTCTCAGAAACTTGATTTGGGGTGTGGACCAAGTTCAGGAAAACACCCACTGATTGATACAGCCTTGTTAACATTGATGCAAGGAAGAGAGAAAAAAAAATTAAAAAAATAAAAATAAATAAATAAAAAACTTTCTAAGCCTGTTTTCTATGACAAAATAAGGCTTTATAAGCGCTTCATAGATGATCTGATTATCATATGGAAGGGGACAGAGGAGGAAGCGGCACAATTCATAAAGGAGCTCAATAATAACACCTGGGGGATTACCTTTACATCACAAATTAATAAAGAAAAAATGGTATTTCTTGATTTAGAGATCAGCCATAGTGGTAAAAAAATCATCACGAAATCCCACTTCAAAAAAGTGGATTCAAATGGCTTTTTAGATTTCAATAGTGCACATTACAAGAAGTGGAAGGTTAATATACCCCACAGCCAATTTTATCGCATCAGAAAGAATTGTACGAGAGAATCTGATTATGTAGCTCAGTCTAAAATTCTAAAAAGAAAATTTAAAGAAAAAAGATACCCGAAAAATTTGATAAATGGTGCATATAGGGACAACAAAATAAAAACACAGGAAGAATGTTTAAAAGGAAAAACCAGGAAGGGGGACACTTTGACTACTGGTAAGGAAAAAAGTGATGATCGCTGGAAATTGAATTTTGTGACAACATTCAATAGGGGCAATAAAATCATAAGAACTGTGCTTTCTAAATATTGGTACATCTTGAAGCGTGACCCTGTCTTGGGAAAACATCTCCCTGATAAACCAGGGATTACATATAGAAGGGGGAAAACTTTGAAAAATTTGGTGGCCCCCAGTAAATTAAAAAAACAGTTGGATCCAAAAAGAAAAAACATTTATAAAAATAAGGATCAAACTTTATGTGGAGTTCTTCAAGGCACCGGAGTTTTTAAATGTAACTCCAAAAAATGTTGCACCTGTGGGATCCTAGATCATGGGGCTAAAACTATTAAATGCAATAATACTGGTGATGTCTTTGAAATCTCACAAAGACTCACCTGTAGTAGTGATCATGTTGTATATGTCATCACATGCAGTTGTGGTTTGCAGTATGTGGGACACACTGTACAGACACTGCGGTCCCGCATTAATGGCCACAGAAATAGAGCAAAAAATGGCTTTTTAAAACATAGTCTCTCAAGGCATCTACTACTTAAACATAATAAAATTTTTAACATAAAAGTAACTCCAGTGGAGCAGATACCCTCTGGAGTTGCAAACAGGAATGCTTTTTTAAACAGGAAAGAAACGTTTTGGATATATCGTTTGGGAACATTATTTCCAAATGGATTGAATGATATCATAGAGAGAGTTTAAAGGATTTTTTTTTTTTAAGTTTTTTTTTTTTTATTTATTTTTTTTCTTGTGATTTTTTTTCCTTCTTCTTGTGTTTTTTTTTTTTTTTTTTTTATTTACTTTTTTTCTTGTGATTTTTTTTTCCTTCTTCTTGTGTTTTTTTTTTTTTCCCTTTGATATATATTTTTTTATTTATTTATTTTTATTTTTTTAATTTTTTTTTCTCTCTTCCTTGCATCAATGTTAACAAGGCTGTATCAATCAGTGTGTGTTTTCCTGAACTTGGTCCACACCCCAAATCAAGTTTCTGAGACTGGGATAAAAGGTGTGATACTATATATAAGTGTAATTGAATTTTATACTAGTAGGATTTGTACTGTGTTTTTATGATACCTGAAGAAGGATATATACTGTATCCGAAACGCGTTGTATCTCTTCTATTTTAAGTTATGAAATAAAAAAATATGAAATATCATCTTTGAATGTGAGTCCTGGGAAGCGCTGCCATTCATGGGCTGGATGTGCTTTTCTTGAAATACCTCATCACCTGTCACCTCACCCATCACTCTCTCTCTCTCCATCTCACTCAATTTATTTTCTAATACACTTAGTACATCCTCCTCCAAAGCCTCATCCCTCCACTTCACTGCATACAGCTCCTCATAAAACTTAGCCACATGTTCACACATATCCTCCCCACTTACCTCTCTTCCATCCTCTGCATTCAAAACACTCATACTCTGCTTTTTCCCAAAAACCTTTTTGAAGAAAAACCTTGAACACCTTTCATCTTGCTCCATTCTATCAATTTTTGCCCTAAAAATAATACTCTTCCCTTTCTCCTCCAAAAACTCATTAATTTCTTTTTTAACCTTTTTTATCCCCTCCTCCACCTCCATTCCTCCTTCCCTCAATTTATACAATAAACATAAACGGACATTCAACTTAACAAACTTTTCCCTCTTAATTGCCGCAAATTCATACCCCACACTTTTAAAAAACTTTTTTGTCTGCCTCTTAACCCAATCCCACCACTCACAAACATTCCCAAAACTTTCCTTACTCTTACACCACTGTTCATACTTTCTCACATACTCCTTCCTCACAGCTTCATTTTCCAACAATTTCACATTTAATTTCCACAAACCCTTTCCAAACACACCACTAACATTAATATCTAACTCGCACAAAACACAAATATGGTCCGAAAAAACGACCCTATCCTGCTTATATCCAACAGGAATAATATTTTTAGAAATAAAACAATAATCCAACCTGGACTGTGCTCTTCCACTATCAGAAAAAAAGGTATCTAACAAAGGGTTAACCTTACACACACGCTGCATATCACTCAAATCAAAGTCAGTAACTAACTCCAGCAAAACTTTTCCAGACACATCCACATTCACTCCCCCCACATCACAATTCATATCACCCACAATCACCACAGGCACTCTTCCTGGAACAAAAAGCTTCACTTTTTCAAATAATAACTTACGCTCATTTTTTTCTACTGGCGCATAAATATTGATAACACAAAACTTAGCATTTTTATATTCAAAATTTGCTAAGA
This sequence comes from Ranitomeya imitator, assembly GCF_032444005.1. Classification (NCBI taxonomy): domain Eukaryota; kingdom Metazoa; phylum Chordata; class Amphibia; order Anura; family Dendrobatidae; genus Ranitomeya; species Ranitomeya imitator. The sequence goes on from NC_091286.1 coordinate 134,300,462, forward strand.
TACACCTCCCCACCTCCACCACCAAATAATTATTCAAAACCACCTCCTGCCCCTTAACTAAAATACCCACACCATCATTTCTATTATTTGCACTACAAGACCATACAGACGCACCATAAGACCACTCATCCCCTTTCACACCATCCACAATCCCACATTCTTGCAAACAAAAAATAGATGCACTCTGCATAGCTAAAAAATCCAAAATTGCTGCTCTCCTCCTCGCTTTCTTAAAAACTCTCACATTTTGAGAAACTATAGACAAACCCATACTGCAAAAACAAAAAACACAATGCAAAAATTACCACAAAATTACACACATTACACAAAAAGCCCTTGACAAAGGTCAAGACTCACAGAAAGGAGAAAAAAAAACAAAAAAACAACAGATCCACTGAGCTTTCATTTTACCCAGTATCACCATTGTCCTCCTCTGCCATTCGGTCTGAACAGCAAGTCTCTGAACCACTAGCCCCTTCGTGCTCACTCCATTTTTTTATAGCCGGCTCAATTTTTCTCTTAGGCATACTACTGCATGCCTCATCACTTTCCCCATCCTCCTCCCTCTGACACTTATTCCCACCTCTGTCCTCATCTGAAGAAAGCCCTCCAATATTCTGAGGATCTGAGGGGTGCACAGGGCTCTCAGCTTCAGAAATGCGCACGTCTTCCTCCGTTGCATCCATTGCTTCCTCAAGAGAAAACATTTCAGGCACAGTAGAGTCATCATTTTCTTCCTCATCTTCTTCCTGATCTTCTTCCTTCTTCTTAAACCCCTTCTCTACTTTTTTTGCCGCCAACCAAAACTCCTTATCTTCCTTCTGTGCATCACTCATAGCACCATGGGGTGCTAGCACAATGTCATCTGGAGTCACAGAGCGTCTTTCCCTCTCCCTCTCTCTCCTTTCCTCTCTCTCCATTCTTTCAGTTTCCTTCCTGATAGTCATAGTAACATAGTAACATAGTTAGTAAGGCCGAAAAAAGACATTTGTCCATCCAGTTCAGCCTATATTCCATCATAATAAATCCCCAGATCTACGTCCTTCTACAGAACCTGATTGTATGATACAATATTGTTCTGCTCCAGGAAGACATCCAGGCCTCTCTTGAACCCCTCGACTGAGTTCGCTATCACCACCTCCTCAGGCAAGCAATTCCAGATTCTCACTGCCCTAACAGTAAAGAATCCTCTTCTATGTTGGTGGAAAAACCTTCTCTCCTTCAGACGCAAAGAATGCCCCCTTGTGCCCGTCACCTTCCTTGGTATAAACAGATCCTCAGCGAGATATTTGTATTGTCCCCTTATATACTTATACATGGTTATTAGATCGCCCCTCAGTCGTCTTTTTTCTAGACTAAATAATCCTAATTTCGCTAATCTATCTGGGTATTGTAGTTCTCCCATCCCCTTTATTAATTTTGTTGCCCTCCTTTGTACTCTCTCTAGTTCCATTATATCCTTCCTGAGCACCGGTGCCCAAAACTGGACACAGTACTCCATGTGCGGTCTAACTAGGGATTTGTACAGAGGCAGTATAATGCTCTCATCATGTGTATCCAGACCTCTTTTAATGCACCCCATGCACAGGGCTCTCAGCTTCAGAAATGCGCACGTCTTCCTCCGTTGCATCCATTGCTTCCTCAAGAGAAAACATTTCAGGCACAGTAGAGTCATCATTTTCTTCCTCATCTTCTTCCTGATCTTCTTCCTTCTTCTTAAACCCCTTCTCTACTTTTTTTGCCGCCAACCAAAACTCCTTATCTTCCTTCTGTGCATCACTCATAGCACCATGGGGTGCTAGCACAATGTCATCTGGAGTCACAGAGCGTCTTTCCCTCTCCCTCTCTCTCCTTTCCTCTCTCTCCATTCTTTCAGTTTCCTTCCTGATAGTTGCCAACCTCCTCCTTCTCTCCTCCTCCTCTCTCCATTCACTCTCTGAGCGTCTAAGCGCCCTCCGCGGACAATCCTTATACATGTGGTCACTACTACCACACACGTCACAGGTCTTAGCGATCGGGCAATCACCAGCCATATGCCGCTCCTTCTTGCAGTTTCGGCAACACTGCCCCTTTTGACAGTCTGCCTGGACATGTCCAAAAGAGAAACATCTCCTACAAAACAGAGGCTGCCCAGGGTACGTCAGGAAACCCCTATGCCCTGCCACAGAGAAGTTCGCCGGAGGGTGTCTGAACCCACCCACACTGCCAGGATCTCTTCTGAACCTTACACGATACTTGTATCGACAATTAAAGATTCCTAAGCAGTTCACTTGCTTCTCTCCCTTTGAAACAAAGTCACAATACTGTGAGAGGAAGCTCTCCAACAATGCAGGTTCAGTAAAGGGGTTATAGACAGTGATAGTCACCTGCCTTTCCTGAAGACCAAACAGTGGTTCACATTTCACTCCCTTCAAACAGGGATCTCTGGCATGATTCCGGAACCACTCATAGATGTTCAGGCAATAATGCTCTGACATAAAAGTAATGTCGTAGTTACCTTGATTAGGGAACTCATTGATACTAAAGATGTTTTCTCGCTTTCCTCCAGCCTTTTCCTCAATAAGGTCACGAACAATAAAGACCACGCTGTTCCTTGCCCGGATAGATGGCTCCAACGTCACTCGGATGGTGTTCTTCACGTAACTCATTTTCAAAGCTGTCGGTACAAAATACCACAGAAAAAAAACAGAATTCTCTGCAAAAAGGTCTGGATTCCTCCAGAAAACCTCACTCCTGACAGCTGTTTTGGGGTATTTGCCCCTCATCAATGTGGAGTAGGAAACTGGCTATTAGGAGCAGTGCCTAGTAAAAGGACCATAAACACAAGGATGAATGACCTCGGGGAGGTCAAAACATCCAACACCGCGGAGACATGTTTTGGCATAGGTGGTTTTCCTTTTGGATGCTGCCCTTCCCGTGGTTGTTCCTTCCCGGTGAAAGACCTGGCTATTTATTGCTTGCGTTGAGAAACACGTGATGGTGTCTCCGCGGCTTTTCTACATGCATTTGCATATTTCCCATAAGGGATGGGGGCAGTGTTCTGGATCACTGCGTTGAGAAACACGTGATGGTGTCTCCGCGGTGTTGGATGTTTTGATCTCCCCGAGGTCATTCATCCTTATGTTTATAGTCTTTTTACTAGGCACTGCTCCTAATAGCCAGTTTCCTACTCCACACTGATGAGGGGCAAATACCCCGAAACAGCTGTCTGTGGATGGATACCATGTTTTGGCATAGGTGGTTTTCCTTTTGGATGCTGCCCTTCCTGTGGTTGTTCCTTCCCGGTGAAAGACCTGGCTATTTATTGCTTGCATTGAGAAACACGTGATGGTGTCTCCGTGGCTTTTTGTACATGTATTTGCATATTTCCCATAAGGGAATAAGGGCAGTGTTCTGGATCACTGCGTTGAGAAACACGTGATGGTGTCTCCGCGGTGTTGGATGTTTTGATCTCTCCGAGGTCATTCATCCTTATGTTTATAATAACTAGGCTAAGACACAGCAAAAAAAAATGCAATGGAGGCCTGAAATAGCACAATTTTGAGTCCCCTGATATGTGATGCGGGTGACGGAGATACCTCCCTTTAAAATATCTGGCCTGTCCTGTTTTACTGCAGCAAACTGGTGTCAATAACTAGGCTAACACACAGCCCAAAAAATTCAATGGAGGCCTGAAATGGCACAATTTTGAGCGTACTGATATGTGATTCGTGTGACGGAGATACCCCACTTTAATATATCTGGCTTTTCCTTTTTTTGGCAGCAAACTTGTGTCAATAGCTAAGCTAAGACACAGCAAGAAAAATTCAGTGGAGGCCTGAAATGGCACAATTTTGAGCACACTGATATGTGATGCGTGTGACGGAGATACCTGTAGCGTTTCACCCACTACGTGTCTTTGGGGACACTCGCTTGGCAGCAGAATAATCATAGACAGGCACGTTTTTTTCAGATAAACAGTCCATGTGGTTTATCATACTCTCAGCATAAACCACTGTAGTCCATGTTACGTATCACAGACCTCACATAGTCGTTTACTTCATCATATATGGCTTTACAAATCATTCATTATTCAAGCCTGTATCTCTCCAGTCACCGGGTGACTGCACAGTTCAGCAACTGTCCTATGTTAGCGCACACAGTTCTTTTCCCCATACCAGGGGTTACCTCTTAGGAGCTTCGGCTCCACACACTGACTCCTGCCAGTGCTGGTTCACAGGGAAACTGCCTCACTGGGATCACTGTCCTTGTGACCAGGGCACCTTGGATAGTCCAGACCCACAGTAGGAACTGTAGCTTTCCCAACACAGAAACCGTCTCAGGCTCTGTAGATGAAGCCTTTCCATGCGCTACCAGGAAGTCCAATCACAGGCCCTTCCAACACACAGGCCATCAGTCCATGATCTTACCAAGTGCTTACAGGATTCCAGTCCATCCCAGGACAATCCAACACTCTGACCATTCCAGGACTCACACTCTTACCAGGTGCTTGCAGGACTCCAGCCCATACCAGGACAATCCAACACCCTCGAGCATTCAGTCCATAGCCTCAGCAGTGCTTCCAGGACTCCAGCCCACTTCAGGACAATCCAACAAACAGGCTATTACAGGACTCACTCTTCAATGCTTCCAGGACTTCTCCAATGCCAGGAGACTCCAACACCGACCGTCCACTAGGTCCACGGTCTCAGGTGCTTCCAGGAGGACTCTACTCACAGGAGCTTCCAACACCGACCGTTCAGGACCTTGCACATAAACCACATAGATCCATACACAGGAACCATGTGACCCACACCCTGGTCATATTACATACCCGTAACGAATCCCTTGGGTGGAAGTGTGGGTGTGTGTGGCTAGTTTGACCCGCCCATCTCTCATAACTAGCCCTGCCAGTCTCCCATTAGAACTAAACATTTACATGTGGGACTACAGGTCCCAGACCGCAACACAACTTTAGACTGACAGTGCAGAGTGTCCTCCTCTGCGACACACGTACCGGCCATCTACAATTCTGCTGGACTTTGTCTCATCCAAATGATGCCTCCAAGTGCATCTTGAAGTGCACACACAGCGCCCCCTGGCTGTAACATTGGTCACTGCATTACATACCTCCCCCTTTGCTCAACCCTATTGGGGTGGACACATGACATAAACCCGGGGTTCCGATACCGGGAACCCAGGTCACCTTTGATAGACCTCCCCCGCCCCCAGCGGTCAGTTTGCTGGCCTTGGGTTTCAACCCTTGAGTCTCCGTCTGTGTAACCAGACCCTTTTTTGTCAACTCACTGTCCACATGTACCCCTTCACGTGACCTTTCTTTCCATAGTCGGCTTCCCCGATTGACACAAAGTCCCACTTACAGTTGAGCCGACTGTCTGGTCTGAGTCTGACCCTTCGCTACTACGTCTGCTACCGGGACTCCCACCTCGGTCACTCAGCCCTGAGCTAACAGAGGAGTCACCTCTTTGGAATCTTGTATTCTTTAGGGTATCTTTTCGTATCTCCATACCCTGGGTTGGAAGAGGTCGCCATTTTATATTCTGCAGCTGTTTATTAATTTTCAGACGATCTAGTCTTAGCTGCTCTATCTCCTTCAGATATGTCACCTGGTATTCAAGAAGCATTCGAATGTTCCTGAGGCTATTTACTGAGCTAATTAAAACAAATTAAAGCATTCCATCTTCACCAGCTACCCGGACTTCGCCAACATCTGGAATCCTCACTCTTGCCACTTCGGATCTATTCACCAGGTCCTGCATCACTTTTCCAAATCTACCAATGACTTTCCCCACCAGATTTCTGGGTACTCGAACGACGTCTTCAACAAAGCCCAGCCGACTTTGCGCTTTCCTGGCATGCTCCAAACGTCGAGCTGCTTCCTTGTTCCTCAAAAGGATCATCTGTTTCGTGCGAAGACATTGTAGGTGCATATCCTTCAGGATAGCCACCTGCTTTACTGTGACTTCCTTAGTGGACAGTATCACCAACTGTTTCGTCTCTGGTGCCCAGTTCACATTATGCGCTTCGACCCCCTTCTTAAAGGCCTCATGCACACCTTCACCGGTACAAGCTTCTTACACATCTTCGGGTACATCTATCACACACTTGAAGAGCGAGGTCTCACTCTCTTCATGGACCGGTGGCTCCCGTTTTACCTCGGACCTTTCCATCAAGACATCTGCCACGACCGGACGACTGTCTTGTTCTGCTTTCAGCGCCAATTCTTCCTCCACTTTACACTGTTCCAGATCCCTAGCCAGGCTAGGCATTGGCAGCTTCACCTCATTACTACTTTGGCACCGGCACGGTAAGTCTACAACCACCAACTCTTTCTCTTGTAGAGGGCCTCTTAGTGCTTGTCTGAGCACTTCCATATCTTTCTTTAGGGCCTTAGTCACATTTTGCCACGTTAACAGGTGACATTTGAGCTCAGACACCTCTTTCTCCAAGGTACCCACTCGGCACTCAGCAGCCTGTCTCAGAAGCTCCTCTTGCTTCAACTGGGTTTCTACTGCCTCTTGGACTTTCCTTAACTCACTTCTTCCAACCCTTGGATTGGTTGAGCTTCCATCACTCAAGGAGGTATCTGCTTCAGGCCCCACTCCTTTGATGGCTTCCTCCACCTCTGCACCCTTGGACTCAGCACAGTCATCTTCAGCCTTCTATGTGTCTCAGAAGTGACAACCTTAGCCTCGTCCTGATTCTCAGGGACTTCAGAGTACTTCACACACTCCAGGTCCTCAGCATCTTCCGTCACCTCTTCTTTATTTAAATCTTTATTTAAATCTTCAAAAGTAGCAACTGGTTACCTCTTTTACGCCTCCGGCGACGAGTGGAAGACATGCCTTTGTTCCCGAGTCAGCCTCAATGCCCTCTTTTCCGCTGGCATTATCATCTGAATGGGAGTCACCACCACCTGGTTGGGTATCCTGGAGCCATCGCCCAAGAGTGGGCGCACCCACCTGTCCAGGCAAACGGCACTCGCACGGGTGCTTGCGCCAGGTGGTGACCACGGCCCTGTGGGGGAGTCAGCCCATTTAGGGAGGTATAAAAATGGCCTATGGTGGACATTCAGCAGCTGCAAATGGAGGAATTGGAGAAGTCAGTAAGAGGAGTGTTATGATAAGGTAATTCAGTACCACAATGGACATAGAGATCAGAGCACATACAGTGACCTGACAATAACCCAAAAACATAGAACGAGCTCTGAGACGTGGGAACTCTGCTGACCGCAATCCCTAATCCTCTCCAACCACACTAGAGGCAGCCGTGCATTACGCCTAACGCTCCCTATGCAACTCGGCACAGCCTGAGAAACTAGCTAGCCTGAAGATAGAAAATAAGCCTACCTTGCCTCAGAGAAATACCCCAAAGGAAAAGGCAGCCCCCACAAGTAATGACTGTGAGTTAAGATGAAAAGACAAACGTAGAGATGAAATAGATTTAGCAAAGTGAGGCCCGACTTTCTGAACAGAGCGAGGATAGGAAAGGTAACTTTGCGGTCAACACAAAACCCTACAAAAACCACGCAAAGGGGGCAAAAAGACCCTCCGTACCGAACTAACGGCACGGAGGTACACCCTTTGCGTCCCAGAGCTTCCAGCAAGCAGAAAAAAACAAATAGACAAGCTGGACAGAAAAAAACAGCAAACAAAATAGCAAAGCGGAACTTAGCTATGCAGAGCAGCAGGCCACAGGAACGATCCAGGAGGAAACAGCTCCAATACTAGAACATTGACTGGAGGCCAGGATCAAGGCACTAGGTGGAGTTAAATAGAGCAGCACCTAACGACTTCACCACATCACCTGAGGAAGGAAACTCAGAAGCCGCAGTACCACTTTCCTCCACCAACGGAAGCTCACAGAGAGAATCAGCCGAAGTACCACTTATGACCACAGGAGGGAGCTCTGCCACAGAATTCACAACAGTACCCCCCCTTGAGGAGGGGTCACCGAACCCTCACCAGAGCCCCCAGGACGACCAGGATGAGCCACATGAAAGGCACGAACAAGATCAGGGGCATGGACATCAGAGGCAAAGACCCAGGAATTATCTTCCTGAGCATAACCCTTCCACTTAACCAGATACTGGAGTTTCCGTCTTGAAACACGAGAATCCAAAATCTTCTCCACAATATACTCCAACTCCCCCTCCACCAAAACCGGGGCAGGAGGATCAACAGATGGAACCATAGGTGCCACGTATCTCCGCAACAATGACCTATGGAATACGTTATGTATGGAAAAAGAATCTGGAAGGGTCAGACGAAAAGACACAGGATTAAGAACCTTAGAAATCCTATACGGACCAATGAAACGAGGTTTAAACTTAGGAGAGGAAACCTTCATAGCAATATGACGAGAAGATAACCAAACCAAATCCCCAACACGAAGTCGGGGACCCACACAGCGTCTGCGATTAGCGAAACGTTGAGCCTTCTCCTGGGACAAGGTCAAATTGTCCACTACATGAGTCCAAATCTGCTGCAACCTGTCCACCACAGTATCCACACCAGGACAGTCCGAAGACTCAACCTGCCCTGAAGAGAAACGAGGATGGAACCCAGAGTTGCAGAAAAACGGCGAAACCAAGGTAGCCGAGCTGGCCCGATTATTAAGGGCGAACTTAGCCAAAGGCAAAAAGGACACCCAGTCATCCTGATCAGCAGAAACAAAGCATCTCAGATATGTTTCCAAGGTCTGATTGGTTCGTTCGGTCTGGCCATTAGTCTGAGGATGGAAAGCCGAGGAAAAAGACAAGTCAATGCCCATCCTACCACAAAAGGCTAGCCAAAACCTCGAAACAAACTGGGAACCTCTGTCAGAAACGATATTCTCTGGAATGCCATGTAAACGAACCACATGCTGGAAGAACAATGGCACCAAATCAGAGGAGGAAGGTAATTTAGACAAGGGTACCAAATGGACCATCTTAGAGAAGCGATCACAGACCACCCAAATGACTGACATCTTTTGAGAGACGGGAAGATCTGAAATAAAATCCATAGAGATATGTGTCCAAGGCCTCTTCGGGACCGGCAAGGGCAAAAGCAACCCACTGGCACGAGAACAGCAGGGCTTAGCCCGAGCACAAATCCCACAGGACTGCACAAAAGAACGCACATCCCACGACAGAGATGGCCACCAAAAGGATCTAGCCACTTACTCTCTGGTACCAAAGATTCCAGGATGACCAGCCAACACCGAACAATGAACCTCAGAGATAACTTTATTCGTCCACCTATCAGGGACAAACAGCTTCTCCGCTGGGCAACGATCAGGTTTATTAGCCTGAAATTTTTGCAGCACCCGCCGCAAATCAGGGGAGATGGCAGACACAATTACTCCCTCTTTGAGGATAACCGCCGGCTCAGATAAACCCGGAGAGTCGGGCACAAAACTCCTAGACAGAGCATCCGCCATCACATTTTTAGAGCCCGGAAGGTACGAAATCACAAAGTCAAAACGGGCAAAAAACAGCGACCAACGAGCCTGTCTAGGATTTAACCGCTTGGCAGACTCGAGATAAGTCAAGTTCTTATGATCAGTCAAGACCACCACGCGATGCTTAGCTCCTTCAAGCCAATGACGCCACTCCTCGAATGCCCACTTCATGGCCAGCAATTCTCGATTGCCCACATCATAATTTCGCTCAGCAGGCGAAAACTTCCTGGAAAAGAAGGCGCATGGTTTCATCACCGAGCAATCAGAACTTCTCTGCGACAAAACAGCCCCTGCTCCAATCTCAGAAGCATCAACCTCGACCTGGAATGGAAGCGAAACATCTGGTTGACACAACACAGGGGCAGAAGAAAAACGACGCTTCAACTCTTGAAAAGCTTCCACAGCAGCAGAAGACCAATTGACCACATCAGCACCCTTCTTGGTCAAATCGGTCAATGGTTTAGCAATGCTAGAAAAATTGCAGATGAAGCGACGATAAAAATTAGCATGCAGGACCTGAAACACCGTTCTGACCTGCTTCACATGAGACTCCCAATCATCCGAGAAGATCAAAATGTCATCCAAGTACACAATCAGGAATTTATCCAGGTACTCTCGGAAGATGTCATGCATAAAGGACTGAAACACTGATGGAGCATTGGCAAGTCCGAATGGCATTATTAGATACTCAAAATGGCCCTCGGGCGTATTAAATGCAGTTTTCCATTCATCGCCTCGCTTAATACGCACAAGATTATACGCACCACGAAGATCTATCTTGGTGAACCAACTAGCCCCCTTAATCCGAGCAAACAAATCAGATAACAACGGCAAGGGGTACTGAAATTTAACCGTGATCTTATTTAGAAGGCGGTAATCTATACAAGGTCTCAGCGAACCATCCTTCTTGGCTACAAAAAAGAACCCTGCTCCCAATGGCGACGATGAAGGGCGAATATGCCCCTTCTCCAAGGACTCCTTCACATAACTCTGCATAGCGGCGTGCTCAGGCACAGACAAATTAAACAGTCGACCTTTTGGGAACTTACTACCAGGAATCAAATCGATAGCACAATCACAATCCCTATGCGGAGGTAGGGTATCGGACTTGGGCTCATCAAATACATCCCGGTAATCAGACAAGAACTCTGGAACCTCAGAAGGAGTGGATGATGAAATAGTCAGAAATGGGACATCACCATGTACCCCCTGACAACCCCAGCTGGACACAGACATGGATTTCCAATCTAATACTGGATTATGGACTTGTAGCCATGGCAACCCCAACACGACCACATCATGCAGATTATGCAACACCAGAAAGCGAATGCACATGGTCAGCTGGGTCCAGTACGGAGGCTTATTCTTGGCCAAAGGCGTAGCATCAATTCCTCTCAATGGAATAGGACACTGCAAGGGCTCCAAGAAAAAACCACAACGCCTAGCATACTCCAAGTCCATCAAATTCAGGGCAGCGCCTGAATCCACAAATGCCATGACAGAATACGATGACAAAGAGCAGATCAGGGTAACGGACAGAAGAAATTTTGACTGTACCGTACCAATGGTGGCAGACCTAGCGAACCGCTTAGTGCGCTTAGGACAATCAGAGATAGCATGAGTGGAATCACCACAGTAGAAACACAGCCCATTCAGACGTCTGTGTTCTTGCCGTTCAACTCTGGTCAAAGTCCTATTGCACTGCATAGGCTCAGGTTTAAGCTCAGGTAATACCGCCAAATGGTGCACAGATTTACGCTTACGCAAGCGTCGACCGATCTGAATGGCCAAAGACATAGACTCATTCAGACCAGCAGGCATAGGAAATCCCACCATTACATCCTTAAGGGCTTCAGAGAGACCCTTTCTGAAAATAGCTGCGAGCGCACCTTCATTCCATTGAGTGAGTACGGACCATTTTCTAAATTTCTGACAATATACCTCTATCTCATCCTGACCCTGACACAGAGCCAGCAAATTTTTCTCTGCCTGATCCACTGAATTAGGTTCATCGTACAGCAATCCGAGAGCCAGGAAAAACGCATCGATATTACTTAATGCAGGATCTCCTGACGCAAGAGAAAATGCCCAGTCCTGAGGGTCGCCACGTAAAAAAGAAATAATGATCCTAACTTGTTGAACTGGGTCACCAGAGGAGCGAGGTTTCAAAGCTAGAAATAGTTTACAATTATTTTTGAAACTCAGAAATTTAATTCTATCTCCAAAAAACAAATCAGGAATAGGAATTCTTGGTTCTAACATAGAATTCTGAACCACAAAGTCTTGAATATTTTGTACTCTTGCCGTGAGCTGATCCACACATGAAGACAGACTTTTAATGTCCATCGCTACACCTGTGTCCTGAACCACCCAAATGTCTAGGGGAAAAAAAAAGGCAAAACACAGTGCAGAGAAAAAAAAATGGTCTCAGAACATCTTTTTTCCCTCTATTGAGAATCATTAGTACTTTAGGCCTCCAGTACTGTTATGATAAGGTAATTCAGTACCACAATGGACATAGAGATCAGAGCACATACAGTGACCTGACAATAACCCAAAAACATAGAACGAGCTCTGAGACGTGGGAACTCTGCTGACCGCAATCCCTAATCCTCTCCAACCACACTAGAGGCAGCCGTGGATTGCGCCTAACGCTCCCTATGCAACTCGGCACAGCCTGAGAAACTAGCTAGCCTGAAGATAGAAAATAAGCCTACCTTGCCTCAGAGAAATACCCCAAAGGAAAAGGCAGCCCCCACAAGTAATGACTGTGAGTTAAGATGAAAAGACAAACGTAGAGATGAAATAGATTTAGCAAAGTGAGGCCCGACTTTCTGAACAGAGCGAGGATAGGAAAGGTAACTTTGCGGTCAACACAAAACCCTACAAAAACCACGCAAAGGGGGCAAAAAGACCCTCCGTACCGAACTAACGGCACGGAGGTACACCCTCTGCGTCCCAGAGCTTCAAGCAAGCAGAAAAAAACAAATAGACAAGCTGGACAGAAAAAAACAGCAAACAAAATAGCAAAGCGGAACTTAGCTATGCAGAGCAGCAGGCCACAGGAACGATCCAGGAGGAAACAGGTCCAATACTAGAACATTGACTGGAGGCCAGGATCAAGGCACTAGGTGGAGTTAAATAGAGCAGCACCTAACGACTTCACCACATCACCTGAGGAAGGAAACTCAGAAGCCGCAGCACCACTTTCCTCCACCAACGGAAGCTCACAGAGAGAATCAGCCGAAGTACCACTTGTGACCACAGGAGGGAGCTCTGCCACAGAATTCACAACAGAGGAGGCCAAAAGCAAGATATTTTTCAGGCAAGCTACGTGTCAGCAGGAGAAGGTGGGGCAAAATAGTTTGAAATCCATGATTGGTTCCTTTTAATGAAGGTTAGATCATCAACATTCTGGGGAGCCAGACGTGTCCTTTTTTCGGTCAGTATTGAACCAGCAGCACTGAAGACTCTTTCTGATAGCACACTAGCAGCAGGGCAAGCGAGCTCCTGTAATACATATTCTGCCAATTCAGGCCAGGTGTCTATTTTAGATGCCCAGTAATCAAAGCGGTCATTACGAAATCACTCCACAACCTGGTCATAAAACTCCTCTGTCCAACGCCACTTTGGATTTGTGCCACTCTAACACCTCTGCCATGTTGCCCCCTATGGCTCGTGTGAGAACCTTCACCGCCGCTGTTTGCTGGGAATGCCTGAACCAAACGGTCTACAAGAGTTGCTTGTTTGGTAGCCAATATTTGCTCAAGGTTCTCATGTGGCATGATATTTTGTAATTTTCCTTTATATCGTGGATCCAGGAGGCAGGCCAACCAGTAATCATCATCGGTCATCATTTTGATAATGCGGGGGTCCATTTTTTAGGATACGCAAGGCATACTCAGCCATGTGGGCCAATGTTCCAGGTGTCAATTCACTGCTTGTGCTGGGTTGAGGAGCACTTTCTTGCAAATCAACATCACTTGAGTCCCGCAAAAACCCTGTACCTGATCTTGCAACGCCACCAGTTTCTATTGCCCCCTGTGAAGCATCCTCCTCCCATAAATATTCATCCCCATTCATCCCCATCATCCTCCTCCTTCTCCTCTTCGTCCGCCACCTCGTCCAGGAGAGTTCCCTGAGCAGACAATGGCTGACTGTCATCGAGGCTTCCCTCCTCCTCGGCTGCAGACGCGAACTCCTTAATGTGCGTCAAACTTTGCATCAACAGACGCATTAGTGGGATGCTCATGCTTATGATGGCGTCGTCTGCACTTACCAGCCATGTGCATTCCTCAAAACACTGAAGGACTTGACAGAGGTCTTGGAGCTTCGACCACTGCACATCAGACAACTCCATGTCTGCCATCCAACTGCCTGCCATTTATGTGTATCCTCCCACAAATTAATTACAGCACGCCTCTGTTCGCACAGCCTCTGAACCATGTGCAGTGTGGAGCTCCACCTTGTTGCAACGTCGATTATAAAGCGGTGCTGGGGAAGATTCAGCGATCGCTGATGGTTCAGCATATGGCTGGAGTGTACGGGCGACCGGTGGATGTGCGAGCAAAGTTTTCGCACCTTCAGGAGCAGGGCTGGTAACTCCGGATAATTTTTGAGGAAGCACTGCACCACCAGGTTCAAGGTGTGAGCCAGGCAAGGTATGTGTTTAAGTTCTGAAAGGGCTATGGCAGCCATAAAATTCCTTCCATTATCACTGACTGCCTTGCCTGCCTCAAGATGTACACTGCCCAGCCATGACTGAGTTTGTTGCTGCAAGTACTTGGCCAGTACTTCCGCGGTGTGTCTGTTGTCGCTTAAACACTTCATTTGTAACACAGCCTGCTGATGCTTACCACTAGCTGTTTGATAATGGGACACCTCGTGTGCAACACTGGCAGCTGCGGATGGAGTGGTCGTGTGACTGCGCTCTGTGGACGAGCTTTCGCTTCTGGAGGAGGAGGGGTGGCGAATGCCTACAGCCAACTGTTTCCTAGACTGTGGGCTAGGCAGAACTGTCCCACTATGGCTGTCCCCTGTGGACTCTGCATCCACCACATTAACCCAGTGTGCCGTGATGGACACGTAACGTCCCTGGCCATGCCTACTGGTCCATGCATCTGTTGTGAGGGGCACCTTTCTACTGACTGATTGCCTAAGTGCATGGACAATGTGGTCTTTGACATGCTGGTGGAGGGCTGGGATGGCTTTTCTCGCAAAGAAGTGCCGACTGGGTAGGTCATAGCGTGGTACTGCATAGGCCATCAGGTCTTTGAAAGCTTTGCTTTCAACCAACCGGGAGAGCATCATCTCTAACGACATTAGTCTAGCAATGTGGGCATTCAAACCCTGTGTACGTGGATGAGAGGATGAGTACTTTCTTTTCCTAATGAGAGTCTCTTGTAGGGTGAGCTGGACTGGAGAGGTGCATATGGTGGAACTAGTGGTGCTGGTGGACATGGCGTATTGAGAGAGGGTTGGTGATGGTATTCTTGATGTTGGCCTACATACAGTGTTTCCTACCAATAACCTTGTGATTCCCTGTCTGCTTTGGCCTTGCGACGAAACCTCCACATTTACTGCAGGTGGTGTGGTAAACGGTGGGCTTACAGTGAGGGAAGGAATGTAGCGTTGCTGACTAGCTTCATTGTGAGAGGGTGCTACAACGTTAAGGGACGTTTGGTAGTTAGTCCGGGCTTGCAAGTGCATGGTGGTTAAATGTCTACCTCCACATTTGCTGCTGGTGGTGTCCTAACCGGTGAGCTTACAGTGAGGGAAGCAATTTAGCATTGCTGACTACATTCATTCTGAGCAGGTGCACCAACGGTACGGGACGTTTGGTAGTTAGTCCAGGCTTGCAAGTGCACGCTAGTTAAATGACTAAGCATGCACGTTGTATTTAAATTTTGAAGATTCTTCCCTCTGATAAAGGTCTTTGAGCATTTCTTACAGATAACTTTTCACTGATCATTTGGATCTTGGTTAAAAAACTGCCACACTACACTCTTCCTACTATGGAATACCTTTTCAGGCATTGCACGCTGTGCTACTTTCACCGGATGGCCACGCTGTCCTACAACTGTTTTTGTTTTTGTCAAACGTTTTTGGCCTGATACGGGCCTGCCAGATAACAGCTTTTGCGATGTAGATGGCAGCTGCGGATCATCCTCCTCCACTTCTGAGCTACTGGCAGCGGCACCCTCTTCCCCCAGTGGCTGCCTATCTGGGTCAACTACTGGGTCATCTATCACCTCCTCTTCAATGTCATGTGCACCTTCCTCTGTGTCACCGTGTAAGGTGCTATAGCGTTCGGGATGGGGCACTATAGTCTCATCAGGGTCAGCTTCTGGCTCAGTACACTGCGAGGGCAATGTAGTGATCTGAGTCAATGGAACAGCAATACAATAACCTAGCTGTGGCTGTGCATCAGTGCACTCCATGTCCGATTCATCTTGTAATGGGCAGTTAACAATTTCCCTTTCTAACCCAGGCACGGTATGTGTAAAGAGCTCCATGGAGTAACCTGTAGTGTCGCCTGAGGCATCCTTCACTTTTGGTTTGGGTGAAGGACACAAGGAAACGTCTTGTTCCTGACCGGGAGCATCCACTGACGACTCGCTGCTTTTACAGGTCCTTCTCAAAAAATTAGCATATAGTGTTAAATTTCATTATTTACCATAATGTAATGATTACAATTAAACTTTCATATATTATAGATTCATTATCCACCAACTGAAATTTGTCAGGTCTTTTATTGTTTTAATACTGATGATTTTGGCATACAACTCCTGATAACCCAAAAAACCTGTCTCAATAAATTAGCATATCAAGAAAAGGTTCTCTAAATGACCTATTACCCTAATCTTCTGAATCAACTAATTAACTCTAAACACATGCAAAAGATACCTGAGGCTTTTATAAACTCCCTGCCTGGTTCATTACTCAAAACCCCCATCATGGGTAAAGGCCCCTTCACACTGAGCGACGCTGCAGCGATACCGACAACGATCCGTATCGCTGCAGCGTCGCTGTTTGGTCGCTGGAGAGCTGTCACACAGACCGCTTTCCAGCGACCAACGATGCCGGTAACCAGGGTAAACATCGGGTAACTAAGCGCAGGGCCGCGCTTAGTAACCCGATGTTTACCCTGGTTACCATGCTAAAAGTAAAAAAAAACAAACACTAGATACTTACCTACAGCCGTCTGTCCTCCAGCGCTGCGCTCTGCTTCTCTGCTCTCCTCCTGTACTGTCTGTGAGCCGGAAAGCAGAGCGGTGACGTCACCGCTCTGCTTTCCGGCTCACAGACAGTACAGGAGGAGTGCAGAGCGCAGCGCTGGAGGACAGACAGCGGTAGGTAAGTATCTAGTGTTTGTTTTTTTTTACTTTTAGGATGGTAACCAGGGTAAACATCGGGTTACTAAGCGCGGCCCTGCGCTTAGTTACCCGATGTTTACCCTGGTTACCAGTGAAGACATCGCTGGATCGGTGTCACACACGCCGATCCAGCGATGTCTCCAGGGAGTCCAGCGACGAAATAAAGTTCTGGACTTTATTCAGTGACCAACGATCTCCCAGCAGGGGCCTGATCGTTGGTCGCTGTCACACATAACGATTTCATTAACGATATCGTTGCTACGTCACAAATAGCAACGATATCGTTAACAATATCGTTATGTGTGAAGGTACCTTAAGACTAGCGACCTGACAGATGTCAAGAAGGCCATCATTGACACCCTCAAGCAAGAGGGTAAGACCCAGAAAGAAATTTCTCAACAAATAGGCTGTTCCCAGAGTGCTGTATCAAGGCACCTCAATGGTAAGTCTGTTGGAAGGAAACAATGTGGCAGAAAACGCTGTACAACGAGAAGAGGAGACCGGACCCTGAGGAAGATTGTGGAGAAGGACCGATTCCAGACCTTGGGGAACCTGAGGAAGCAGTGGACTGAGTCTGGTGTGGAAACATCCAGAGCCACCGTGCACAGGCGTGTGCAGGAAATGGGCTACAGGTGCCGCATTCCCCAGGTAAAGCCACTTTTGAGCTACAGAGAAGCAGCACTGGACTGTTGCTAAGTGGTCCCAAGTACTTTTTTCTGATGAAAGCAAATTTTGCATGTCAATCGGAAATCAAGGTGCCAGAGTCTGGAGGAAGACTGGGGAGAAGGAAATGCCAAAATGCCTGAAGTCCAGTGTCAAGTACCCACAGTCAGTGATGGTGTGGGGTGCCATGTCAGCTGCTGGTGTTGGTCCACTGTGTTTCATCAAGGGCAGGGTCAATGCAGCTAGCTATCAGGAGATTTTGGAGCACTTCATGCTTCCATCGGCTGAAATGCTTTATGGAGATGAAGATTTCATTTTTCAGCACGACCTGGCACCTGCTCACAGTGCCAAAACCACTGGTAAATGGTTTACTGACCATGGTATTACTGTGCTCAATTGGCCTGCCAACTCTCCTGACCTGAACCCCATAGAGAATCTGTGGGATATTGTGAAGAGAAAGTTGAGAGACGCAAGACCCAACACTCTGGATGAGCTTAAGGCCGCTATTGAAGCATCCTGGGCCTCCATAACATCTCAGCAGTGTCACAGGCTGATTGCCTCCATGCCACGCCGCATTGAAGCAGTCATTTCTGCCAAAGGATTCCCGACCAAGTATTGAGTGCATAACTGAACATTATTATTTGATGTTTTTTTTGTTTGTTATTAAAAAACACTTTTATTTGATTGGATGGGTGAAATATGCTAATTTATTGAGACAGGTTTTTTGGGTTATCAGGAGTTGTATGCCAAAATCATCAGTATTAAAACAATAAAAGACCTGACAAATTTCAGTTGGTGGATAATGAATCTATAATATATGAAAGTTTAATTGTAATCATTACATTATGGTAAATAATGAAATTTAACACTATATGCTAATTTTTTGAGAAGGACCTGTATATTTGGAACTTTTTGAAGAGGAGGCGAAATAGCTAGAGGCTGAATCAGCAAGGAAAGCCAAAACTACGTGGTATGTACCGCCAGTATGGGCTCAGAGCCTGCACTTGCGGTGGACACCGCGTGCTTCCTGTTGCTGATGAGGCGGATAGTGCGCACTATTCTTGCAGCCCAGACTGGCGGTGTATACCGTGTGGCCCCTGCTTCATTCAGCAGTTTGTGCCTACCCCTTGAGCACTATTTTGCAGCCCATACTGGCGGTACATACCACGTGCCTCCTGCTTCATTCCGCAGATAGTGTCAGTCCGTGACACACTACCCTATCTCAGTAGCTTGTTTCTACCTCATGCGCACTATTTTGCAGCCCATACTGGCAGTACATTCCGCGTGGCTCCTGCTCCATCCAGCAGTTAGTGTCACTTGTGACACACCATTGTATATCTGCGGCTTGTGCCTACCCCCGCGACCTATATGTCTTCAGGCTTCTTATTGATGTAATCTAACTTTGCTACTCGGGGCTTCTCTAAGCATACTAGTATATTAGCACACTGATGAAGGTCCAGTAACGACCAAAACGTTTGTGAATACTGCATGTAAATAAAACCCCCACTTTGCATCACAACACTTTTGGAGTGTGCTAGTCACTTGCATTTTACATAAAGGCTTGGGAACCTATGACCGTGCACCTCCTCCTTTTGGCTGTGCTGAACATTTTCTATATAACTACTGAACCAAAACTCAGGCCCAGTGTATAAAACAACACAATGAAAGTGGCAGAAAGTGGCTGGAAGATATATGAAAAAATACCAGGACTGTAGTACAATTTCAATCTCCCTACAATGATCTCAGGAAAAATATGGCAGCAATAAAAAGGACTGCTGCACACAAAAGTGTGGACAAATAAACAAGATAACTGTGCAGAAAGGAGCAACAGGATTTTTGCTTTTAAAAAAGCAGTTGGTTTGCACAGCAGCGTGCAAACAGCAATGCAGCTATCAGAGAGCCTTATAAGACAGCCTAATAAGCTACAGAGCTGATGCACAAAAATATAGCCTTCACTGTCCCTGCAAACAAATGGTTGTGTTGGACAGTGGAAATCGCTACAGCACAAGCAGTTTCGGGGATAATCTTCCCTCCCTAACTATATCCCTTCTACTGATGAAGCTGCGGCAACCTCTCCCTATGCTACGATCGGCAGATGGCGGTCGGCGTGCACGCCCCTCTATAGCACCTGTGACACCGCAGAAAGCAAGCCAATCACTGTCATGCCCTTCTCTAAGATGGTGGGGACCGAGACCTATGTCATCACGCTGCCCACACTCTGCGTCCTCCTTCATTGGCTGAAAAATGGAGCTGAAAGCGTCATGCGAAATGCGACTTTGGCGCGAAGATCGCCAACCTCATGGCCGATCCCACACTAGGATCGGGTCGGGTTTCACGAAACCCGACTTTGTCGAAAGTCGTCGATTTTTGAATTTGTCCGTTCCGTTTCACACAACCCTAGTGGGGATTAATAATGAATAAAAAGGTTTGCGACGCCAGTTGGGATGTTCGGCCTGGTATGGCCGGCCACTGATGAGGGCCCCTGGGAGTTAGGTGGTGATGGACAGTGCCAGATGATTAACCCCTTCCCAATTGGTGCTGGCTCCAAGGGGAATGGTGCAGCAGAGAATAATCAACCTTATACAGGGAAATGAGCAGTTGGTACCCTTTACTGAAGTTCTGTAAACAGTTCCAGAAGTTTCCATACAATTCACACACAGGGTTTTGGTCAGGCCTGAATGGTGAGGGTCCAGTTTCTCTGCTGTGACGTAATATAGCCTTCCTGCTGCTAATTATACCTATGTAAACGATTCCTTGGATCCCTAGGGGTCCAAGGTAAAGATACTGGATTCGTGATCCCTTCCAGCAAGCAGGCATCTCGAATCCTGTGGAAAGCACTGTCTCTTGCATCAGTGTCCCTGGTTCTACGCGCTGCTGATCTCCTGGGTAATAACACACACTCCTGCTCCTTACATGGAAATAGAGCAGTCTTTCAGTTTAGCATGGACCCTGAAAGTCTCTGTGCACTAGGGACTGATACCCTGCCTCTGGCAGCTTGTCCTGGCAGAGTGGGTATCCTCCATTGCCTGTGGACCTCCATCTTTCTACATCTTCACTGCTAGGCACATTGCAGCATCCCAGAAGCACCTCCTTCCCTCTGAGAGATCCTGCACACTTCCTGGTTCAAGTAAAAGTGCTCAATCTCGCAGTAAGGCTACGTTCACACTAGCGTTCGGCTAGTGTGTGTCGCGCTAGCGTCGGGCGACGCAGCGGCGACGCACGCGTCATGCGCCCCTATGTTTAACATGGGGGACGCATGCGTTTTTGCTTGTTGCGTTTTCCGACACGTGTGTCTTTTTTGACACTAGCGTCGGACTAAGAAAACGCAACAAGTTGCATTTTTCTTGCGTCCGATTTTCGTCAAAAAACGACGCACGCGTCGAAAAACGCAGAGTTTTTGCGTGCGTTTGCACGCGTTTTTCGGTGCGTTGTGCGTCGCGTCGCCGACGCAGCGGTGCACAACGCTAGTGTGAACGTAGCCTAAGGGATCGGGTAAAATGTGTGGATGCAGTTATAACAGTAGAGAACTTAGCCCTCACAATAGCTGGCAATACAGATAAATTATATTACACAAGCAGGCATGTTGTAGCGCTACAGGCTAGGGTACCACATTAGCAGCTCCAATTCTCCCTGTTTGTTTCCCATGCTCTGTGCATTTGTGTAGACACATTTTTGTATCCTCTATTTTAATTCAAAGTTTGTTGTTTTTGTTCTTCCTTTCCACTTCTAACAGTAGGGTTCTCAAAAGAATTAATTAGCTGCATATTTCTTCCTGGCCGCACATTTCCTATCTCATATTGCTCTAGTTTAAAGCTGTCCTGTGAAACCTCAGTGCCTGCCATCACCACATCTTGCTGCAGGTTTCTTTTAATTCACTCAAGGGTTTTTGACCACTGCCTTCTCAGGAATCGGATGGCAACTTCCTCTTTCTGCCATATCCAGAAAGTGTAGCCAATGTTCTGTTACAATTCAACTTGTGAACTGTGCTTCCAACTGTATTTCTAGGAATATTCAATGCATTTGCTATCATTTTTGGATTGTATAAGGCAACAATCTCTTCTGCATCAAAATTAGGCTGCCATCACACTAGCAGTATTTGGTCAGTATTTTACATCAGTATTTGTAGCCAAAACCAGGAGTGGAACAATTAGAGGAAAAGTATAACAGAAACATATGCTCCACTTCTGTATTTATCACCTACTCCTGGTTTTGGCTTACAAATACTGATGTAAAATACTGACCAAATACTGCTAGTGTGACGGCAGCCTTAAAGGGGCTGTCCGGTCCCAACTGATAAGTCTGCAGTCACTCTGTGTGACTGCAGACTTATGAACCTCCCCGCACTGTGAGTCGCCAATGTTCTCAGACCCATGAAGAGAGTATGTATGAATTATACATACCCCTGGCAAGTGGGCGTGACCTAGCTCTCCATACACGATTATGGAGCGAGGCCAAGTCCTCTAGTCGGCAATGTCCACTGGCCAGCCGTGGCTCAATAAAAGTGTATTGAGCTAAGCCACGCCCACTGGCCCGGGGGGTATGTGTAACTCATACATACCCTCCGTTCCCTGGCCTGAAGTTGTTGAAAGTGCACAGTGCATGCTTTGGAGGGGAAGGGGGATTCATAAATCTGCAGTCACACAGAGTGACTGCAGACTTATCGGTTTGGACCAGACAACCCTTTTAAGTGGTGTCAATGACATTACAACCCACACACCTGCAGAGACTCATCCATGTGGCCTGTACATTATGACAAGTGCACCTTACCTGACGATCATGCATGGAACTCAGGAGTCGATGAGAAAGAGCTGCTCTGTAGTTTCTCAGCTAATCCCTTTAACTTTTTGAACCACTCTCTTAATAACCAAAGAATATTAGTGTACTGGAGGCTAGAGGAATGAGTTAATATTCCTCAGAAATGAAGCCGGAAGCTACACATTTGCACCAGCCAACTGATGCTCTACTAGGTACTAAGGACACATATTGGAAACTTGGATAAGGTTGCAAACTGCCTTTCAATGAAGATTGCAGATTTGAACTTCAAACTTGCACTAACACGAAAAATATTTCCCCCATGTCAAAAGGACTCCATAGCTTACAAAATTATCCTGCAAAGTACCTAAAAGAGGACTTTCAGCTAAAAGGCTCACGTTACACAGAGGGCAAAGTCAAATTCCAGAAGTCTACATGTAATGATGACACAAAGTATTTTATTCTCAAGGCTGGGCAAGTTTTTTTTTTTTAACTCAACATAGCCACTTTAGGGCTTGATTTTTTTTTGCAGGACAAACTGTACTTTTAAATTACATCAGTCATGATGAAAAAAAAACCCAAAACATGTTATTTATTTTACCGTTTGAGGTACAGACAGTGTCGGACTTGGATGTCTGGGGCCCACAGGACAAGTGACTCTAGGGTCCACACTACAGGTATATGCAAATACCTGTTTAGCCATTAACCCATTATCGCAGAGGGTCGAGTGCAAAATACAGGTAGGGTTCCTGCACATCTACTATGCACATACTATAACTGGGATGTAAAATTACAATAGTTTGCATTAAATAGGTTTTTTTGGTGACATGTTTTCATCGATCCACAGGATCGGTGGAATCTGACCATTGTAAATCTGACAGACAGGAAGAATGGGGAACTTTTATGCCTGACAGGGCACTTTTATTTCTATTTTGAAGTGCAGTGGCAGGTCGGATGTCTGACGGCAGCTCCATTTATCCTCTTTGGGTCTGCCAGAAAAAGCCACGTGCAGTGCTCACCGCGATTTAAAGAATGTATGGAACAGTGGTCGAGTCGAACATGACGCTCAATTCTAAAAGTTAAAAGTTCCCCATTCCGCCCATCGGTGCAGGTCCCAGTAGTCAGACTCCTACCAATCAATAAGTTATCACTTATCCTATGAAGAGGTGGTTACTTGTTTTCACCGCAGAACCCCTGTAAGTGTATATTTGCTACTGTGTAGCAGCATGTCAAAAGGACAGAGAGGGGTTAAACTTCCAAGTATTTAATCTGTAATGGAAATAAATATTCATCTCCTAAATAGCATCAGAGAACAAAGGACCGCCATACCCAACACAATCCACTCTACTAAGACAAATACCATATAGTAACATAGTAACATAGTTAGTAAGGCCGAAAAAAGACATTTGTCCATCCAGTTCAGCCTATATTCCATCATAATAAATCCCCAGATCTACGTCCTTCTACAGAACCTAATTGTATGATACAATATTGTTCTGCTCCAGGAAGACATCCAGGCCTCTCTTGAACCCCTCGACTGAGTTCGCCATCACCACCTCCTCAGGCAAGCAATTCCAGATTCTCACTGCCCTAACAGTAAAGAATCCTCTTCTATGTTGGTGGAAAAACCTTCTCTCCTCCAGACGCAAAGAATGCCCCCTTGTGCCCGTCACCTTCCTTGGTATAAACAGATCCTCAGCGAGATATTTGTATTGTCCCCTTATATACTTATACATGGTTATTAGATCGCCCCTCAGTCGTCTTTTTTCTAGACTAAATAATCCTAATTTCGCTAATCTATCTGGGTATTGTAGTTCTCCCATCCCCTTTATTAATTTTGTTGCCCTCCTTTGTACTCTCTCTAGTTCCATTATATCCTTCCTGAGCACCGGTGCCCAAAACTGGACACAGTACTCCATGTGCGGTCTAACTAGGGATTTGTACAGAGGCAGTATAAGGCAGAGGCAGTATAGAAAAGACAAATGCGCCACACCACAACCAGATCATATATTACCACTATGTAGTGACTGAAAAATACAAGAATACTGATCATGAATAAGAATAAAAATACTAATAACACTAAGATTACAAGTGGTGGCATTATACACAAGAGAGCTCTGTATATAGTGTACAGGTAATATAGTGATTACCGATGATATTCTACACAGGATCCCTGTATACGGTATATACACCATGTTCAAAATTATTATGCAAATTGGATTTAAGTGTCATAAAAATGTAATTGTTTTGTTTTTCAAATAAACTCAGGGATGGTATTGTCTCTCGGGGCTCAATGGATCACTGAAATCAATCTTAGGGTATGTTCACACGTTCCTGATATCCATCCTTTTTTTTCAGGACTGTTTTTTAAAAAACTGCAGCTCTTGGCAGAAAACGCAGGTCTTTTTTTGGTCCTTTTTTTGATCCTTTTTTTTTATGCAGTTTTCTATGCAGAGTCTGTGTGTTTTCTAGGAAGTTTTTTAGGGTTAAAATGGCTGAAAAGACCCTAACCCTACCCCTAACCCTAACCCTACCCCTACCCCTATTCTAACCTTAGTGGAAAAAAAAAAAAAATTCTTAATTTTTTTATTGTCCCTACCTATGGGGGTGACAAAGGGGGGGGTGTCATTTACTATTTTTTTATTTTGATCACTGAGATAGGTTATATCTCAGTGATCAAAATGCACTTTGGAACGAATCTGCCGGCCGGCAGATTCGGCGGGCGCACTGCGCATGCGCCCGCCATTTTGCAAGATGGCGGCGCCCAGGGAGAAGACGGCCGGACGGACACCGCGACGCCGGGTAAGTATAAGGGGGGAAGATTAGGGCACGGGGGGGCATCGGAGCACTGGGGGGGGGCATCGGAGCACGGGGCGGCGGGATTGGAGCACGGGGGGGCGGGATCGGAGCACAGGGGGCAGCCACACTCCGCCCACGCACTTCCGCCCGCTTCCCCGCACTTCCTGCTGCAGCGGTTCTGCACCACAAACCGCAGTAAAACCCGCAGATATTTTTTTCATCTGCGGGTTTTACTGCGGGTTTGACCTCACAATGGAGGTCAATGGGTGCAGAACCGCTGCGGCTCCGAAAAAAGAAGTGACATGGTACTTATTTTTTCCCGCAGCTATTCAGCGCGGCTTTTTTTTTAATTTTCCGCATTGTGGGCACAGCAGTTCCTGTTTTCCATAGGGTACAATGTAATGGACCCTGCATGGAAAACAGCTGCGGACCCGCAGCGGGAAAATCGCGGCAATTCCGCATGAAAAAAAGGATCGTGTGAACATGGCCTTAAACATATGTGATAATTAGTTTTCCTGTTGATTCTAATTAAAAGGAAAACTACTTAAAAATGATGTTCCACATTATTAAGCAGGCCGGCCACAGTTTTCAAGTAACATGGGAAAGAAAAAGGATCTCTCTGCTGCCGAAAAGCATCAAATAGTGCAATGCCTTGGACAAGGGATGAAAACATTAGATATTTCCTGAAAACTTAAGCGTGATCATCGTACTGTTAAGAGATTTGTGGCTGAATCTGAGCACAGACGTGTTCGTGATGATAAAGGCATAATGAGGAAGGTTTCTGCCAGGCAAGTTCATCGGATTAAGAGAGCAGCTGCTAAAAAGCCATTACAAACCAGCAAACAGATATCTGAAGCTGCCGCTGCCTCTGGAGTCCCTGAAACCTCAAAGTGTAGGATCCTTCAAAGGCTTGCTTTGGTTAATAAACCTACTGTTCGGCCACCCCTAAACAGTGTTCACAGGCAGAAATGGTTGCAGTGGGCCCAGACATACATGAATACTAATTTTCAAACAGTCTTGCTTACTGATGAGTGTCGAGCAACCCTGGATGGTCCAGGTGGATGGAGTAGTGGATTGCCACCATGTCCCAACAAGGCTGCGATGTTAGCAAGGAGGTTGAAAGGGAAGAAAGTAAAGGAACTGGATGCACAGATAGTTTTTTCTTCTATCCTTCCAGTAGACGGGCATGGCACCAGGAGATGGAACAGGATCCTTGATGCAAACAACTGGCTAAGACGATGGTGCAGACAACAAGGATTTGGATTCCTGGACCACGGTGTGAATTACTGGTATGATGGACTCCTCGCCAGAGACGGACTACACCTCAACAAACCTGGGAAACACACATTCGCCAGAAGACTCGCTACACTCATCAGGAGGGCGTTAAACTAGAAGAAGAGGGGACGGGAAGAAAAACATTAGACTCGAACAAAGACGACCCAGGAAAACATACTCAGAAGGGAGGTAAGAACATTTCTAAAACAATCCACAGTGAGGAGATTGGAACAAAACAAAATCCTCTAAACTGCATGCTCGCAAACGCCAGAAGCCTGACAAACAAGATGGAAGAACTAGAAGCAGAAATATCTACAGGTAACTTTGACATAGTGGGAATAACCGAGACATGGTTAGATGAAAGCTATGACTGGGCAGTTAACTTACAGGGTTACAGTCTGTTTAGAAAGGATCGTAAAAATCGGAGAGGAGGAGGGGTTTGTCTCTATGTAAAGTCTTGTCTAAAGTCCACTTTAAGGGAGGATATTAGCGAAGGGAATGAGGATGTCGAGTCCATATGGGTTGAAATTCATGGAGGGAAAAATGGTAACAAAATTCTCATTGGGGTCTGTTACAAACCCCCAAATATAACAGAAAGCATGGAAAGTCTACTTCTAAAGCAGATAGATGAAGCTGCAACCCATAATGAGGTCCTGGTTATGGGGGACTTTAACTACCCGGATATTAACTGGGAAACAGAAACCTGTGAAACGCATAAAGGCAACAGGTTTCTGCTAATAACCAAGAAAAATTATCTTTCACAATTGGTGCAGAATCCAACCAGAGGAGCAGCACTTTTAGACCTAATACTATCTAATAGACCTGACAGAATAACAAATCTGCAGGTGGTTGGGCATTTAGGAAATAGCGACCACAATATTGTGCAGTTTCACCTGTCTTTCACTAGGGGGACTTGTCAGGGAGTCACAAAAACATTGAACTTTAGGAAGGCAAAGTTTGAACAGCTTAGAGATGCCCTTAATCTGGTAGACTGGGACAATATCCTCAGAAATGAGAATACAGATAATAAATGGGAAATGTTTAAGAACATCCTAAATAGGCAGTGTAAGCGGTTTATACCTTGTGGGAATAAAAGGACTAGAAATAGGAAAAACCCAATGTGGCTAAACAAAGAAGTAAGACAGGCAATTAACAGTAAAAAGAAAGCATTTGCACTACTAAAGCAGGATGGCACCATTGAAGCTCTAAAAAACTATAGGGAGAAAAATACTTTATCTAAAAAACTAATTAAAGCTGCCAAAAAGGAAACAGAGAAGCACATTGCTAAGGAGAGTAAAACTAATCCCAAACTGTTCTTCAACTATATCAATAGTAAAAGAATAAAAACTGAAAATATAGGCCCCTTAAAAAATAGTGAGGAAAGAATGGTTGTAGATGACGAGGAAAAAGCTAACATATTAAACACCTTCTTCTCCACGGTATTCACGGTGGAAAATGAAATGCTAGGTGAAATCCCAAGAAACAATGAAAACCCTATATTAAGGGTCACCAATCTAACCCAAGAAGAGGTGCGAAACCGGCTAAATAAGATTAAAATAGATAAATCTCCGGGTCCGGATGGCATACACCCACGAGTACTAAGAGAACTAAGTAATGTAATAGATAAACCATTATTTCTTATTTTTAGTGACTCTATAGCGACAGGGTCTGTTCCGCAGGACTGGCGCATAGCAAATGTGGTGCCAATATTCAAAAAGGGCTCTAAAAGTGAACCTGGAAATTATAGGCCAGTAAGTCTAACCTCTATTGTTGGTAAAATATTTGAAGGGTTTCTGAGGGATGTTATTCTGGATTATCTCAATGAGAATAACTGTTTAACTCCATATCAGCATGGGTTTATGAGAAATCGCTCCTGTCAAACCAATCTAATCAGTTTTTATGAAGAGGTAAGCTATAGGCTGGACCACGGTGAGTCATTGGACGTGGTATATCTCGATTTTTCCAAAGCGTTTGATACCGTGCCGCACAAGAGGTTGGTACACAAAATGAGAATGCTTGGTCTGGGGGAAAATGTGTGTAAATGGGTTAGTAACTGGCTTAGTGATAGAAAGCAGAGGGTGGTTATAAATGGTATAGTCTCTAACTGGGTCGCTGTGACCAGTGGGGTACCGCAGGGGTCAGTATTGGGACCTGTTCTCTTCAACATATTCATTAATGATCTGGTAGAAGGTTTACACAGTAAAATATCGATATTTGCAGATGATACAAAACTATGTAAAGCAGTTAATACAAGAGAAGATAGTATTCTGCTACAGATGGATCTGGATAAGTTGGAAACTTGGGCTGAAAGGTGGCAGATGAGGTTTAACAATGATAAATGTAAGGTTATACACATGGGAAGAGGGAATCAATATCACCATTACACACTGAACGGGAAACCACTGGGTAAATCTGACAGGGAGAAGGACTTGGGGATCCTAGTTAATGATAAACTTACCTGGAGCAGCCAGTGCCAGGCAGCAGCTGCCAAGGCAAACAGGATCATGGGGTGCATTAAAAGAGGTCTGGATACACATGATGAGAGCATTATACTGCCTCTGTACAAATCCCTAGTTAGACCGCACATGGAGTACTGTGTCCAGTTTTGGGCACCGGTGCTCAGGAAGGATATAATGGAACTAGAGAGAGTACAAAGGAGGGCAACAAAATTAATAAAGGGGATGGGAGAACTACAATACCCAGATAGATTAGCGAAATTAGGATTATTTAGTCTAGAAAAAAGACGACTGAGGGGCGATCTAATAACCATGTATAAGTATATAAGGGGACAATACAAATATCTCGCTGAGGATCTGTTTATACCAAGGAAGGTGACGGGCACAAGGGGGCATTCTTTGCGTCTGGAGGAGAGAAGGTTTTTCCACCAACATAGAAGAGGATTCTTTACTGTTAGGGCAGTGAGAATCTGGA
Source organism: Ranitomeya imitator (assembly GCF_032444005.1). Taxonomy (NCBI): domain Eukaryota; kingdom Metazoa; phylum Chordata; class Amphibia; order Anura; family Dendrobatidae; genus Ranitomeya; species Ranitomeya imitator. Next base: position 134,329,702 of record NC_091286.1, read on the forward strand.
ATTGCTTGCCTGAGGAGGTGGTGATGGCGAACTCAGTCGAGGGGTTCAAGAGAGGCCTGAATGTCTTCCTGGAGCAGAACAATATTGTATCATACAATTATTAGGTTCTGTAGAAGGACGTAGATCTGGGTATTTATTATGATGGAATATAGGCTGAACTGGATGGACAAATGTCTTTTTTCGGCCTTACTAACTATGTTACTATGTTACTATGTATGTTTTGGGCAGGAATCATGGGGAAACAGCTGGTAGAGCCCTGTAAGATTCCTGAAGGTGTGAAAATGACCTCTGCAAAGTATATAGAGTTTCTGACTGACAACTTTCTTCCATGGTATAAAAAGCAGAAACGTGCCTTCAGGAGCAAAATCATCTTCATGCATGACAATGCACCATCTGATGCTGCAAAGAATACCTCTGAGTCATTGGCTGCTATGGGCATAAAAGGAGATGGTGTGGCCACCATCTTCCCCTGACCTCAACCCTATAGAGAACCTTTGGAGTATCATCAAGCAAAAGATCTATGAGGGTGGGAGGCAGCTCACATCAAAACAGCAGCTCTGGGAGGCTATTCTGACTTCATGCAAAGTAATACAAGCAGAAACTCTCCAAAAACTCAAGTTCAATGGATGCAAGAATTGTGAAGGTGATATCAAAGAAGGGTTTCTATGTTAACATGTAACTTGGCCTGTAAAGATGTTTTGGAGTTAAATAGCTTTTTTGTTCAGTGAATGTGACCTCCTAATGCTGCAAATTCAACAAATGAGCATTTTCAGTTCTTTAAAAAAAAACATATCAAATGTTTAGAAATTCTACTGTGCCTAATAATTTGGAACAGTGCATTTTGAGTTTTTATTCATTTTGGAGATACTATCATCATTGGGAGATTTCTTCAATAAAATTCGATGTATACTCTAACGGGTGAGGACTTTTATTAGATTGACTGTCATTTGCACCGACCATTTAGGAAAATCCGAGAAAAATGTAATTTGCATAATAATTTGGAACATTGTGTATAATGTATAGTATACAGGTGAGGCCGGGATCACACATGCGAGAAACACGTCCGTGTCTCACATGTGAAATCCAAGCTCTGGCGCTGGCACTCCAGAGCGGAGCATGCGTCCGCATAGCAACACATGGAGCCGCACGCTCCGCTCTGGAATGCCGGCGCCAGAGCTTGGATTTCACATGCGATACACGGACGTGTTTCTCGCATGTGTGATCCCGGCCTAAGGCTGGTTTCCGACTTGCTACGGGAGTGCTGCAGATGGCAGCGTACTTCCTCCCTGAAACCACGCCTACGCTCCACCTACATCTCCTTGCATCCTGCGGTGCCTGCGTACCGATCTTTAACATTGGGTTCGCTGGGATGCAGACGTCGGGCCTCTGACCTTTCCTGGCGCCTGCGCACTGCAGTACTTTGCTCCACCCTCAACAGGACAAAGTACGCTTGCGCCGAAGCCGCGGCGAGAAGAGGACATCGTATGAAGATAGGAGGCGCAAGACCTGGACCGCGACACCCATCAGACCCGAAACTAACCGGGACCGCCCCTGGGTGAGTATAATATAACCTTTATTTCTCATCTTTCAGGTTACATCGGGGGTTTATCTACAGCATTACAGAATGCTGTAGATAAGCCCCTGATGCCAGTGGCCGTAGTTCATATACGATTTTGGGGGGTGACAGACTCCCTTTAAGATTTTATAATTCAACTAAAATTGTGTGATTAAATGTTTGTAATGAAATAAAGTATACAGATTTTTGATATTTAGCACAGACTCAGTTTTCTCTTAGTTTTTTTAAATGGCATTGAGTCGCTATTCACAATATACAAATAGCATATAGATGCAACCAAGTGCATCCTTATATATTGTATAGAATGACTTGGAGAATATTTATATTATTCATGTTTTTCTAATTAGTACTCTCCTTGCTTGGGATGTCAGGTTAGGTGGACGGCCATTTCTTGGTAATGGATGATGGTTTGAAAAGTGCTATGTAGTGATGAGCGAATATACTTGTTACTCGACATTTCCAGAGCACGCTCGGATGTCCTCTGAGCATTTTTTTAGCGCTTGGAGATTTAGTTTTCATCGCCTCAGCTGAATGATTTACATCTGTTAGCCTGCATAAGTACATGTGGGGGTTGCCTGGTTGCTAGGGAATCCCCACATGTAATCAAGCTGGCTAAGAGATGTAAATCATTCAGCTGCGGTGATGAAAACAATCTCCGAGCACTAAAAAATGCTCAGAGGACACCCGAGCGCGCTCGGGAAATCTCGAGTAACGAGTATATTCACTCGTGCTATGCGAGACGTTCATATTGTTTTTTTTTTTCCTAATACCATAAACATGCTTTACTCTTCTCCACTTTATTCCTGACCTGTCTGATATGTTCTGTCATGAAAGTGTTCACACACTCACACGGGGTAAGGGTAGAAAGGACTTACAAAGACGCAGTACACCTGCACCCAACCGGTCCCTATACAGACTAGGAAAGTCTCTAACCACACAACTTAAAACCCCACCTCTGTCCCGGATCCCTAAAAGGCCATAAAGGGATTTATCGCATACCTCTAAGGAACAAGAGGGGAGAACGCAACACAAATCCTACAAAAGAGAAAGGGAGAGAGTGCAGGGAGACATGAAACCAGGGTAAAAAACTAAAAACACGCTCACACAAAATAGGGAAAAATAGAGAACTAAAAAATAAACAAACTAAATGAAAAAACTCTCAGACTCACACACGTAACAGAAAGGGAAGGGTGCTGGGGAGGACTCAGACAGCAGAGGAAAAGCAACTGGTGTTAATCAAGCATGATAATACCTATTTGAGGAAATGCAACTCCTAACACATCTACATAAAAGTACAGGTCCTTCTCAAAAAATTAGCATATAGTGTTAAATTTCATTATTTACCATAATGTAATGATTACAATTAAACTTTCATATATTATAGATTCATTATCCACCAACTGAAATTTGTCAGGTCTTTTATTGTTTTAATACTGATGATTTTGGCATACAACTCCTGATAACCCAAAAAACCTGTCTCAATAAATTAGCATATTTCACCCATCCAATCAAATAAAAGTGTTTTTTAATAACAAACAAAAAAAACATCAAATAATAATGTTCAGTTATGCACTCAATACTTGGTCGGGAATCCTTTGGCAGAAATGACTGCTTCAATGCGGCGTGGCATGGAGGCAATCAGCCTGTGACACTGCTGAGATGTTATGGAGGCCCAGGATGCTTCAATAGCGGCCTTAAGCTCATCCAGAGTGTTGGGTCTTGCGTCTCTCAACTTTCTCTTCACAATATCCCACAGATTCTCTATGGGGTTCAGGTCAGGAGAGTTGGCAGGCCAATTGAGCACAGTAATACCATGGTCAGTAAACCATTTACCAGTGGTTTTGGCACTGTGAGCAGGTGCCAGGTCGTGCTGAAAAATGAAATCTTCATCTCCATAAAGCATTTCAGCCGATGGAAGCATGAAGTGCTCCAAAATCTCCTGATAGCTAGCTGCATTGACCCTGCCCTTGATGAAACACAGTGGACCAACACCAGCAGCTGACATGGCACCCCACACCATCACTGACTGTGGGTACTTGACACTGGACTTCAGGCATTTTGGCATTTCCTTCTCCCCAGTCTTCCTCCAGACTCTGGCACCTTGATTTCCGATTGACATGCAAAATTTGCTTTCATCAGAAAAAAGTACTTGGGACCACTTAGCAACAGTCCAGTGCTGCTTCTCTGTAGCTCAAAAGTGGCTTTACCTGGGGAATGCGGCACCTGTAGCCCATTTCCTGCACACGCCTGTGCACGGTGGCTCTGGATGTTTCCACACCAGACTCAGTCCACTGCTTCCTCAGGTTCCCCAAGGTCTGGAATCGGTCCTTCTCCACAATCTTCCTCAGGGTCCGGTCTCCTCTTCTCGTTGTACAGCGTTTTCTGCCACATTGTTTCCTTCCAACAGACTTACCATTGAGGTGCCTTGATACAGCACTCTGGGAACAGCCTATTTGTTGAGAAATTTCTTTCTGGGTCTTAAGGTACTGTCACACTAGACGATATCGCTAGCGATCCGTGACGTTGCAGCGTCCTCGCTAGCGATATCGTCTAGTGTGACAGGCAGCAGCGATCAGGCCCCTGCTGGGAGATCGCTGGTCGGGGAATAAAGTCCAGAACTTTATTTCGTCGCTGGACTCCCCGTAGACATCGCTGAATCGGCGTGTGTGACACCGATTCAGCGATGTCTTTGCTGGTAACCAGGGTAAACATCGGGTAACTAAGCGCAGGGCCGCGCTTAGTAACCCGATGTTTACCCTGGTTACCATCCTAAAAGTAAAAAAACAAACACTACATACTTACCTACCGCTGTCTGTCCTCGGCGCTCTGCTCTCCTCCTGCTCTGGCTGTGAGCGTCGGTCAGCCGGAAAGCAGAGCGGTGACGTCACCGCTCTGCTTTCTGGCTGCCCGGCGCTCACAGCCAGACCAGAGAAGCAGAGCGCCGAGGACAGACAGCGGAAGGTAAGTATGTAGCGTTTGTTTTTTTACTTTTTAGGATGGTAACCAGGGTAAACATCGGGTTACTAAGCGCGGCCCTGCGCTTAGTTACCCGATGTTTACCCTGGTTACCGGGGACCTCGGGATCGTTGGTCGCTGGAGAGCTGTCTGTGTGACAGCTCTCCAGCGACCAAACAGCGACGCTGCAGCGATCCGGATCGTTGTCGGTATCGCTGCAGCGTCGCTATGTGCGACGGTACCTTTACCCTCTTGCTTGAGGGTGTCAATGATGGCCTTCTTGACATCTGTCAGGTCGCTAGTCTTACCCATGATGGGGGTTTTGAGTAATGAACCAGGCAGGGAGTTTATAAAAGCCTCAGGTATCTTTTGCATGTGTTTAGAGTTAATTAGTTGATTCAGAAGATTAGGGTAATAGGTCGTTTAGAGAACCTTTTCTTGATATGCTAATTTATTGAGACAGGTTTTTTGGGTTATCAGGAGTTGTATGCCAAAATCATCAGTATTAAAACAATAAAAGACCTGACAAATTTCAGTTGGTGGATAATGAATCTATAATATATGAAAGTTTAATTGTAATCATTACATTATGGTAAATAATGAAATTTAACACTATATGCTAATTTTTTGAGAAGGACCTGTATAGCCAGCAAAGAAAGTCAGTGAAAGGTGATTATATAAAGCCCATCCTAAAATGTGATAATACAGAACCAACAGAGAAAATGGAAAACAGCTGGAGAGCAAAACCAAGAAAAGGAAAGCAAGTACAAATGAACCATCAGAATTTGGACAGGACACGAATCAGAGGGGTAACAAACCACACAGCAAAAGGTCATCGATCGTATTGAGTTCTGAAACCGAGCCAAGACAGTTCCATGGTTCTCATGATGCCATTTTACCCCCAAAATTTTCAAACAAACCTCTTAGGCTTTCACAGAATTGTTGTAGTTATATCAAGAATAAGTTACTCACAGATTAACTCAATTTACTAATTACGTGACTTTTGGAAGCAATTGGTCACAGGATTTTATTTACGGATATCAGAATAAAGGGGTCTAAAATAATTAAAAAAACCATGTAATACTTCCTTTACACTTCAGAACTTGTAACTTTGTGTTGGTAATATCACATAAAGCCCAAATAAAAGATATTTAAGTTTGTGGGTATAAAATTAATAAATGTGAAAAAGGCCATGGGATATGAATACTTTTTTAAGGTATGGTATAGTTAATTGAAATTACCCTCCTTTCATAAGGAGGAACATTGTGTAAGCCTTGAGCAGCCTCCCTCCCGCCTTTGCTCTCATGGGGGAAGGCAAGCAATGAGCGTTGGTGGACATTTAAATGGTTAAACAGCAGTGATGAGCACTTGCTCCGGTCACTGCTGTTACAGACAGATCCTGGCTGTATAACAGATGGCATCTGCTGCGTATAGTGTGGGTTCAGTTCTTGAGCTTACTCTATAAACTCATTGTGTCCATTTGACATACATTTACATTATACGAGTCGTAAAGTGGATATTGGGAAAAAATTCTATAATAACCTTCTTTTAAATAGGAATACTTGTACTTATTTGGGTCTTAAATTTAAATACGGAGAATTCTTGAATTCCACACCAAAACAAAAAGCACCTTCTAATGCTCTGTTCAATCCTGGTCAAACTGGGAAAAAAAAGAAATTTAGCCATGGGGTGCTCCATTTATTGGCATATTTGTCTCAGATGCATTGCTTCACACGTCTGCCCATCGGAGCATCATACAGCAGCGCAGTTTTAGCTAGGCACTTATTGTAATAAAGACTGTCAGCTACCACATTTCTCTTTAAGGGAAAAGAGTATGAATCAGTCAAAACAACAAGACAAGCTACTTTTTTTTTTTTTTTGAAAAAAATTGATTTATTTTGAAGAAAATAAAGTTTGTATGTGACAACGGATATCAACTAACAGGTTAATTGAATCGACTTCTAAAACATTGCTACTTGAAATACTTTAAGAATGAAAACAAATGAGAAATTGAAAGATTTTAAAGAAAAAATTATGCTGGGCTTAGAATGATAATCTGTTTTTCTGGCAATTAAAAAAATAGCCAGATAGAAGATTAACTATGGAAAAAAAAACAAACAAAAAAAACAAACATTCTTTTTACGGTTTCATGTAGTATCCAGGAAAGCAGCATTTGCTTGAACCCATGAACATAACAATGACTTTCTATATTTGTAAAGAGGTGAATCACTTAAGGATCAAAAAAAATAAGTTCTGCTAATCGGCTAAGAGATTGGCCACCACTACCTTGATGCGGTAAGATGTTGCACTGGAAGTAGGTCCTCAGGATTATCACCTTTGTAAGCAGTAAGGCACAGCAGGTTGTAATGTGAAGTTTGCGGTTTATCAAAATAATTAGAAATAGTCAGTGAATTACAGAGAAAATTAAAAGTTATAGCCATTGTTTTTTTTGCTTATGTAAATCCGCTAATAAAATTGAAAAAAAAAAATTGCTACACAAGCAAGTAATCATTGGCAAATGAGAATCTACTTGTAAGGGGCGTTTTTGGTGACCCATTCTGTTAACTATATGCTAAAATATATTTTCTGACAAACCAACCTTATGCTTTGACTACATCAAATACTAATTTTACACTTTGATCTGAAGACAGCTGGAAAACATATCAGAGCCATTGTCTACATAGTCCTAGTTAACAGCGACTTCTAAAACAGGTTAGTTTTGTTAAGAAAAAAAAAGAAACATTAGAAAATAAATTTATTAAAATTGTAAATGGGCTGAACAACAGTATATAATAACCTAAAAAAGGAATTGAAAAACAAAAAAATAGCATTAAAACTCCCTACATAATTACCAATCGATCCTCCATTTATATATAATGTATCAGACACTGCTCGCCCAGCATTATGTTGTCAAGGTCATGCATTGCGGAAATCAACGATCATATATTAAATGTGAATGCATTTAGATTTATTTTAATTTCTCCGAGCCAAAAATACTTGCGTCCCCAATATGCACAAATACATTTCAAACGTGTTTCATCTACAAACATTTCTTCTAAACTTCAGTAGTTCTACTGATATTAGGGAGGCTGTTACAATGTTCCAGTTCCATAAAGAAGAAAGAAAAAAAGTCCTCAAAGTTTGAATTATAACTCGCTGCCGCACTTCAGAAGGGTAAAAGGGACGGAAGAAATAGAAATGAAAGATGCGCTAGGTAAAAAAAAAAAATATATATATATATTTATAAAATGTAGGAAATCAAGAATATACACAGCCATCAAAACTAATCCAATACAGTTTCTTGCTCCTTTTTAATGCTCGTCAGCATAGAGTGCTCGCTTTCTGCAGCTTCTGAGTCCCCACTACTTAACAGGATGGACTTTCCTTCATCCTCAAGAGCAAAGACGTCTGAATTTTGGCCTTGGCACGTGTGTTTGACCACCTCATTGGGCGTAGAAAATGTTTTGTCACATAAATTACACTTATACCGTTTATTTGTTTGAACTAACATGTTGTCCATTTGGCTACTCTCATCAAAGGAGCATAACTCTAGAGTCTGCTTATCCACCACTGTGTAGGTGTCAGAGCTCTTTAGACACACGTGCCTCGCAGCTTGATTTGCCCTACAAAAGCTCTTGTCGCAGGTGCTGCATTTGAATGGCTTGCCAGTGTGGATGTACATATGCTCCCGCCAATGACTTTTCTGGATAAACTTGCGACCACAAATGGTGCACTCATACTTTCTACGTTTGACTTCTCTTTCCTGGTCAGCTTGTTCCAAATTATCTATATCTGCTATATCTGAAGGAGGCGGTGTCTCTGCCTGCTGTTGCCCATCAATGATCGGGGAGTCTGAGATCTGTGGCATATCACTGTCACTGATGATGCCGGCCTCAGCAGCTTCCATTGATTCTTTTTCAATTTCCGATCCATTGTTACAGAAAGAAGGGGAAATGCTGGCTTCTGTCTGCCCAGCGGAGGAGATAAATGGAATTCCTGTATGAATCTGAAGGTGTTCACGTAGGCTGCTTCTTAAATTGAAGCGCCTGCCACACAAATGACAAGCATAATACTTGGGGAAGCTTCCATTCCTCTTCATGATACTTGGCTTCACATGAGCAATAGTTAGCGATGAGTTTTGTTCTTCACTTGGCGAATCTTCCATGCTGTTTTCCTCCAGAGTAGAAGCTGTAGGAAGAACAGAAGATGTTGGCTCTGGAGACATAGGTGCTTGTGCAGTCTCAGAAAATGTTAAATTTGTCCGATTTGCTGCAGGCAGCGATGATGGGAGCTGCACATTGTCCGACAACGTATCCTGGTTAATTCTGGTGGTCTGTGGTCGAGTCTCACGGTTATTTTTCTCAGATGCAGTAGTAACTTTTGCCGGAGGTCTTATCTGATGATCTGCTATCTGAATTCCATAAAGAGAGGATGCAAGAGGGAAAACTTGATCTGCGTGTGAAAACCCACCATGGCTTGCCAGGCTGGCCTCTTGAATTAATGGAAAGGCATGTAAAAATTTTATGCCTTGCTCAAGGCGCACAGGATCAATGAGTTGAGGTGCCATTTTTCCAGTATACATCAGGTGTAGGAGATAACTAAATATATCCGGCTGGATGTCTGTTGATTTCAGGCGAACACATTCACTGTAGTGAAAAAAGAAAAAAAAAAATACATAAGGAAGTAGAAAAATAGCATGAAAGGAAAATAAACAAATTCTAAGTGTTTAATCTGTAACATTACATCAGTGATTTATATTAGGAGCAGCACTTTGTTATTACATTTTTGGATGCTGGAAAACATGTCAATCAGCCAAATGTTTGGACTGTCTTGCAGATCATACTATGGGTACTGCACTGGGGTAGTATTACTTCAAGGGATAGTCAGCGCAGAATGACTATGCAAACCAAGTACAGGCGCTCTGTACATCATGGCGGGGACAATCATTCTTACGGCCTGCTCGTTTCCCTTATATCTCTCTGAAGCCAGAGAGGACAATCAAAGTTGAGGGAGGAGATTGAGGGAAAACTAGCAGGTATGAAGGTGTAGTTAATTGATTGGCCGTGAGAGCGGCAGGGCTTCGTTTGTCAGCCGAGAATGACTGATCGGAGTCCCTTTAACAGCCACAACAATGCTAAGGCTACGTTCACATTAGCGTTCCGCTAATGTGCGTCGCTGTTGCGTCGGCGACGCAGTGGCGACGCGCCCCTATGTTTAACATAGGGGACGCGTGCGTTTTTTTGGTTGCGTTTTTCGACACGTGCGTCGTTTCCGACGCTAGCATCGGACGCAAGAAAATGCAACAAGTTGCATTTTTCGTGTGTCCGATTTTCGTCAAAAAACGACGCACGCGTCGCAAAACGCAGCGTTTTTGCGCGCATTTTGCGCACGTTTTTTGTGCGTCGTGCGTTGCGTCGCCGACGCACCGGCGCGCAACGCTAATGTGAACGTAGCGTTTGACTGTGCTTACACGCAATGTTACGTTTGGGCTATTACCACAGCAAATTTGTACTGCTGCAGTCTTGTTACAGTTTTCTTGCACATTCACTAAATCTTAAGAGGGAAACAACCGCTCCTCTTGCAAAATCGCGAGGCAGTTGAAATGGCCTCACAGCTTTTCAGATGACATAGCCGTTTCCCTGCAATATTAATGATCAATGATTCATGATCACTGACAAACATACATGTAAGTTATCGGTCATGTCCCTGCCTTTGATGCACGCTCACATAGTGAGTCCACATCTTTTCCCGCACTTGATGGCTGATTTAACCAGTTAAATGCCACTGTCAATCACCGACAGCAGCATTTAAATCGCACAGATAGGAAACACTTTATTGATCCCAGATTATCAGAGCGCCTGTCACATGATTGCAGAGCTCTGATGGGTTGTCATGACAGCTGGGGGTCTGCTCAAGACCCCTGTGGCGGTCATTACAATCCTTCTGTGAATGTTTTTTTGGTCGTCGAAGCACTGCAATAAAATACAATAAGAGGCCATCAAAACATTGTATCTACTCCAAAATGGCATCTGTAAAAATGTCAAGTCAGGGCACAAATAATAAGCTTTCACACAACTCCAGATGCCGACAAATTAGATTGTTAAGGTGCTCAGAAAATGGCGACAAAAGTGAATTTATTTTTTCACCACTTAAAAAAAAAAAACACAACATACGTTTGGTATCTGCGTGCTCGTACTGACCTGGGGAATCTTACTGCCAGGTCACTTTTACTATAGATGGTGAATAAAAACACAAAAAACATTGTGGAGTTTCACCGCACTTGGACTTTTTCTCCATGTTTTCTAGTACACTATGTGGCAGAATGAGGTCATTCAAAAGTACAAGATGTCTCACAAAAAACAAGCTCTCATATGGCTAGAAAAATAAAAGCGTTATGGCTCTTGGAAGACGGGAAGGAAAAAACTAAAATTAAATACTGAAAATCGTCCGGGGTGAAGGTGTTAAGTGACCCTGCTTGGAAACATTACAAAGACCGCAGCCGTACAGGGCCACTTAGGCTTCAAGTCGCAGCAAGTGAACACAGCCTTACAGTGAGGGCCAATACAATAAGGATGTGAAACAATATTGTCTCTTGATACCTGGTACATGTTCCTTCAGGTTTTACAAATGTCAGCAATGCTTTGGCAGACAGCCATCTCAGCCGACTTTCCCATTCACGATACGGCAGCTCTTGGCTGTACGATGCTCTTGTACGAAAAAGCTGCTGACTGACACATTGGCTGGCAGCTTATCTCCAGAAGAACAATGCGACTTGCAATCCAAAAGTGGACATGTTCTACTAAAATCTGTCTCGACAATCAGTCGGCTGACTCCGCTTTAGGGTATGTGTCCACGTTCAGGATTGCATAGGATTTGGTCAGGATTTTATGCAGGTAAAATCCTGACCAAATCTGCACCAGAGGTCACTGGCAGGTCACCTGCATTGTCCTTGCGTTGTTTCTGCAATGTAAGGACATGCTGCGTTCTTAAAAGACGCGCCGCATGTGCGTTTTTGCGGGTATGCCGCATGCGTGTTTTAATGCATAGTGGAGACATACCCTAAGACATTGGGCTGAACATGGTGATATTGCTGGGCTCAGCTGACAGTCTAATCTGTACGGGGGCATTACGGTCTCAGAAGTCAGTTTTTCGTTGATATAATACACATTTTAAACTATGGAGCTGCTCAAAGGTTCCTTTTTTATTTGCAGATGTGGAGAGATACAGGTAATTTTGGTCAGTGACTCAGATCAAAAATGTAGAGATAAAGTTAGAGTGCACTCGGTCAGGATTGCGAGGTGCTGGTGTAATGGATCAGATGATCCCAAATACTAGTAAATATAATTTCACCGCACACTAATGAAATCGTGTTAATTGCTTATAAATATTTATTTTAAATCAAGAATATATTGGGGAGCAAAACAGAAATATAAAGTAGGAAGCGATATATACACATGTATAAAATCAAAAGAGCTCTATTTTTCATTTAGCTGTTTTTGTGTATTTAGCGCAAAAAAAGTCACAATGCTTTAACCCCTTAGTGAACAGAGGTATTTTTGGTTTTGCATTTTCATTTTTTGCTCCCCTTCTTCCCAGAGCCATAACTTTCTTATTTTTTGGTCAAAATGGGTCATGTGAGGGCTTGTTTTTTGCAGGCCGAGTTGTACTTTTGAACGACACCATTGCATTTAACATATCATGTACTGGAAAACAGGAAAAAAGCTACAACTGACCTGCCATTATGATTCCCCAAGTCATTACGAGTTCATAGACACCAAACATGTCTAGGTTTTTTTTATCCATGTGGTGAAAAAAAATTCCAAACTTTGTTATTAAAAAAAAAAAAATAAATTGCACCATTTTCCGATACCCGTAGCGTGACCTCGGGTTGGTTGAGGGCTTATCTTTTGAGCGCCGGACTGATGTTTTAAGGATACTATTTTGGTGCAAATACGATCTTTTGATCGCCCGTAATGTCATGGCAAGCAAACAAAAAAAAAAAAAAAAAAAAAAAAAACGTAATTTGGGCTTTTTTCCCCCTTTTTTGTCGCTATGCCGTTTAGTGATCAGGTTAATCCTTTTTTTTAATTTTTTTATTGATAGTTCAGGAGATTCTGAACCCGGCAATAGCAAATATGTGTATGTTTGATTTTTTTTATTGTTTTATTTTGAATGGGGTGAAAAGGGGGCGATTTGAACTTTTATATTTTCTTGTTTTTTTTATATTTTTAAATTTTTTTTTTTACTTTTTGCATGCTTTAATGGTTTCCATGGGAGACTAGAAGCGGTCATAACCCGATCGGCTCTGCTACATACAGGCGATGGTCAGATCGTCTGTATGTAGCAGAATTAATCACTTGCTAAGAGCGCTGACCACCGGGGCGGCGCTCATAGCAATCCGGCAGTGACAACCATAGAGGACTGCAGGAGACCTCTGGTTGTTATGGCAACCCATCAGTGACCTGCGATAACGTGACGGGGGTCACCGATGGGACGATTTCCGGCGCGCTTGCCGGAAACGCATGTTAAATGCTGCTGTCATGTGAAAAAGGTACGTATCATAAATGTGCCTAAAACATCAGGATAACCTAAAGTTGTCAAGAACAAAAAAAAAAAAAAAAGACCGACAACTTTAAAAATTCCAAACAACTTAGGTAGAGAAACAGATAAGGTGCAAATACTAAAGCCACTAATAAAAGCACAAAATACTCCAGAAAACTGGAGAAAGAACGATGAATCCGGGCCTAAGGGTATGTTCACATTAGGCGTCTTTGCTGCATTTCTTAATGCCAATTTTCAGCTGCTTTTTACAGTACCAGCAAAGCCTGCGAGATTTCAGAAATCTCATGCACACACTTTTTTTTGTCAACATGATTTTGTGATTTGTAGCGTTTGTTTGACACAGCATGTCACTTCTCTCAGCGTTTTTCACCTATTGACTTGAATGGATGGTAAAAAAAAAAAAAAAAAAAAAAAAAAAAAACGCTGCAAAGGGAAGGGAAGGAGTGATGTTTTGGAATGCAGACTTTGATGGGCGTCATGTCGCATTTGGAGAGCTCCTGATGCTGATGTGCCTAAACAGTGGAAACCCCTCACAAGTGACCCCATTTTGGAAACTATACCCCCTCTAGGAAATTATCTACAGGCATAGCTTTATAATAATGACTATAATGTTTTTGGCTTTACTGGTGTATGAGCTTGTAATGTTGTGATATGTGTAAGTTGTGCAGAGTACTTCAGATTATAAAAGTGCGTTGGTTTGATAGGGTAAAAACGAACTGTATTAATTTAAGGACATGTGGTACACATTGCAGCAATCCCGAATGCAAAGGCCGGGTTTCACAATGATAAGTTATGCCATTTTCGGATTCCCCTCTTGGAGCATACTCTGTACCTTTTTTGTGATCATCTTTGCTGTTTGAGTATCGTCTCCTGGAAAATGTTGACCAGGTACGACACGGGCACTATCAGATTTAGAAGTACTGGGGCCCTCACCTTCCTGAGTGCCAAACATTAGGGCCTTGATGACTACCTCCTGAAACTGAAGGAAGGTCCCTTATTGCCTGCAGATCGAAACGGCTCAGAAGCATTGTACAGTGCCATCTGTACGATGTGCATGGTCAGCTTTTTTGTACCATACTTTGGCTTTTCGCATGGCACTGTATAGTTTGAAGACCAGATGTGGGAGATCTACAACCCCTATGTACTTATATAATCCAAGATACAATCTGGCTTGGGGACTTGTGTTGTGGTACCTCGGACAGTGACAAGGGAGTGTCATGGTGTATTGTGGTCAGGACAAGGACATCCCTCTGTCCTTATACTTGACCACCTACATGTTGTCACTCCATTGGGCTCTACTGTCGTCCTTTCTCAGCAGTTGCCCAATCAGCGGCTTAAGGGCAGTCCCACACGTCCAGATAATTCCGGTACCGGAAAAATCGGTACCGGAATTATCCGTGACCGTGTGCCCGTGCGTTTCTGTGGCACATCAGTGTGGCACACGTGTGCCGACTGGGTACCACACGCACCGTGCAGGAGACAATGCTAGAGATAAGCGCTGTCCCCCCCACATGGTGCTGAAGCCGCGATTCATATCTTCTCTGCAGCAGCGTTTGCTGTAGAGAAGATATAAATAATCCTTTTTTTTTTTTTTTTCGTGTTTATAATAAAGATCCATGTCCCCACCCCCCTCCCACCCCCTGTGCGCCCGCCCACTGTTATTAAAATACTCACCCGGCTCCCTAGCTGGCGCTGCTTCCTGTCCTGGCCGCACCTTCTACTGTATGAGCGGTCACGTGGGGCCGCCCATTACAGAAATGACTGCGGGCGGGCGCACAGGGGGTGGGAGGGGGGTGGGGACATGGATCTTTATTATAAACACAACAACCACAAAAAAAAAAAAGGATTGACTTTAATGAGTCCGTGTAATCCGTGCGCTCCCACGAACACTGACATGTCTCCGTGTTTTCCAAACGGACACACGGTCCGTGAAAACACGCTGACATGTGCAGAGACACATTGATTTCAATGTGTCTTTCACCGGCCTCAGGAGGTAAAAGTTATCAATGTAGATATAATAACTCTTATCCAACAGTGGGTGCAGCAATTTCTACACAATATTCCAACTCACCCCCAGAACAGGGTGGCAATCAGGGGGTTAATCTAGGTGTCCTTACCTTTGTAGATCCTAGATCTGTGGGTGTACTCAGGTTCTCTTGCACATCTTTTACAGTTTAATTCTGTACCTGGCCCTCTTACTAGCCAGGTATAGTTGGAATTTAAGCCACCCTTTGAAATGAACCAGCGATTTATCTATACAGATGTCTCTTTGTGGGCTGTACGCCTCAGCAAATATTTTGCTGAAGTGTTCAACCACTGGCCAAATTTTCTATAGACAATAAAAGTTTGGATCGTCTTGGAAAGGACACTGCACATTATCACTATAATGCAAAAATGTTTGGATCGCTTCAAATCGTGTCCTTGTCATGGCCATATGGAATATTGTAGAGTTTATCAGTACTCCAGTACCAATGCTCTGGTTTTCTGATTATGCCGCAGAATGCCCCAAAATGTGGTTTGTTTGTTTTTTAACCCCTTCATGACCTTGGGATTTTTCGTTTTTCCGTGTTCGTGTTTCACTCCCCTCCTTCCCAGAGCCATAACTTTTTTATTTTTCTGTCAATTTGGCCATGTGAGGGCTTATTTTTTGCGGGACGAGTTGTACTTTTGAACGACATCATTGGTTTTAGCATGTCGTGTACTAGAAAACGGGAAAAAAAATTCCAAGTGCGGTGAAATTGCAAAAAAAGTGCAATCCCACACTTGTTTTTTTGTTTGGCTTTTTTGCTAGGTTCACTAAATGCTAAAACTGACCTGACATTATGATTCACCAGGTCATTATGAGTTCATAGACACCTAACATGACTAGGTTATTTTTTATCTAAGTGGTGAAAAAAAATTCCAAACTTTGCTAAAAAAAAAAAAAAAAAAAAAAAAAAATTTGTGCCATTTTCCGATACTCGTAGCGTCTCCATTTTTCGTGATCTGGGGTCGGTTGAGGGCTTATTTTTTGCGTGCCGAGATGACGTTTTTAATTATAGCATTTTGGTGCTGATACGTTCTTTTGATCGCCCGTTATTGCATTTTAATGCAATGTCGCGGAGACCTAAAAAACGTAATTCTGGCGTTTCGAATTTTTTTCTCACTACGCCGTTTAGCGATCAGGTTAATGCTTTTTTTTGATAGATCGGGCGATTCTGAGCGCGGCGATACCAAATATGTGTAGATTTGATTTTTTTTTTTATTGATTTATTTTGATTGGGGCGAAAGGGGGGTGATTTAAACTTTTATATTTTTTTTATTTTTTTCACATTTTTTTTTACTTTTTTTTTTTTTTTTTTACTTTTGCCATGCTTCAATAGCCTCCATGGGAAGCTAGAAGCAGGCACAACTCGATCGCCTCTGCTACATAGCAGCGATCTGCTGTTCGCTGCTTTGTAGCAGAAATGGAGGTGTGCTGTGAGCGCCGACCACAGGGTGGCGCTCAAAGCCACCGGTGATCAGTAACCATAGAGGTCTCAAGGACCTCTATGGTTACCATCCTGACGCATCGCCGACCCCCGATCATGTGACGGGGGTCGGTGATGACGTCATTTCCGGCCGCCCGGAAGCGGTAGTTAAATGCCGCGGTCTGCGTTTGACAGCGGCATTTAACTAGTTAATAGGTGCGGGCAGATCGCGATTCTGCCCGCGCCTATTACGGGCACATGTCAGCTGTTCAAAACAGCTGACATGTCCCGGCTTTGATGCGGGCTCACCGCGGAGCCCTGCATCAAAGCAGGGGAGCCCGCATCGGACGGTATAGTACGTCCGATGCCGGTAAGGGGTTAATCTCGGCTGCATTTACAGGGGTCCATCAAGCATGTGATGACATGAGATTTTGGGTGAAAAATTAATGGACATACAAGTTTGTTTGGCCCACCGTAAGAATTTGAAGAAGTCCATTTCAGTGAGGCCTGTAGTGCGAAATTGGATTCCTGAGTAGCCAATGAAATCCAGAATAACAGGCTGATAAATTTCAGGTTGGGGTAAGGGGGTGGTGGACTCCACCGATTGCTGGAGGGGTTGCCTGGGTCCTGGCGCGCCTTAGTGGGGGTCCTTCACTTGATGAGGAGGAGGAATAAAGGAATGTGAGATCTTCCTCACTGGCTAAATTCGTGTTGGAGGCAAGGAAAGCGTATGCCGCCTCTGGTGAATAGAGTCTTGACAAATGGGCCATTTTTTTTTTCTCTCAAAACACTGGGGATGTGTGCTAAAGTGGTGATTTTACATGTGGATTGTGTGGGGCTTGTGTAAAGGGTACTATCAATTATAAAAAAAATAAAAAATAAAAAAAATGAAATGTAAAATAAAAACACTACACTAAAGCCCTACCTATAAATTTACCAGGAGGTAACTTTTTTTTTTTTTTGCAAAACAAAAACAGACATCACTTACAATGCAATGTCGGCTCCCCTAACGCACTACCTAAAAATGTACTCGATGCAAACAATTACTTTTTTTGCCAAAGAAAAAGGAACATCAGTAACAATGAGACTTGCGCTCCCCTAATGCACTGGAAATTACCTGGTGAAAAAAATTTTTTTGCAAAAAAAAAGATGCTACCTCCCTACCTATACAGCTGCTCTGTTCTAACTTTTTTTTCTTTAACAAAATTGGACGTCAAACACTGCTGTCCGCTATTCTGATACACTACCTATAAAACTACTCTGTACAATTTTTTTCTCTAAAACAAAAATCGGACATCAGTCCTGCTACTCTGATACGCTACCTCCCTACCTACATTTTTTTTTTTTTTTTTAAAACAAGAAAATAATATCAGACTTCACTTACACTGACGTCTGCTACACTTGGCGCAGTCTTTGATAAGCAGCACAAATGCTAAGCGCAGAACAACGCGCGCACAAAAAGTGCACCGAAAATTCAATTTTCAGTGGGGGAAGGGAGGTAACTGGGACAGGGTTTGGAGAACTGCCGATGGAGTGATCACAGATCAGTCACAGCAGCCAGCACAGGATCTCTGCACACAACACAGCAGATTGCAGGGGTGGTGGAGGAAGAAAAAAAATAAATAAAAATCGCACTTCCCACCAATGAATCTATCTCATGTACACAGGGGGGGTCTCAAAACTGCTCTGCATGCTGAAAGGATGGCGTGCAGAAAGAGGAGCGCTGTTTTGGACTATCCCCTTTGGAGTTGATTGGTCAGAAATCTATGATTGACATAGAAAAAGCAGTTTCTTAGCTTTTAAAATATACTAGAAAAAAAGTTGGAAAACGTACTAGTGAAGATAATAGTGATGAGTGAGCGTGCTTGGATAAGGCGTTACCCGAGCACGCTCATGTCCTAATTGAGTATTTTCAGGGTGCTCAAAAAATATGCTCGAGTCCCCGTGGCTGCATATTTCGCGGCCATGCAGGGATTAACTAAAACTGACAATCCCTGCATGTGATGCGGATGTTGAACAGCCACGAGACATGCAGAAACGGTGAATTGAGCATTTTTTTGGAGTACGCCAAAATACTTGATTAGGACATGAACATGATCAGTTAACACCTTATCCGCTCACGCTCGCTCATCACTAGAAGACAATCTAGATGGTAAAAGTCTAGGTTGAAAAATGCAAGAAGATTTAAAGAAACCCCCCCTCAAAAAAAAAAAAAAAAACCTTTATTAAACTGCAGATATGGGGTTAATCTGCAAGATACTAGCGTTCCAAAGCTGTGCGTCCTCTGCCCAGCTACTGAGAGGAAATTAACGTTTTTCGTTCTGGCAGCTTTCAGTCAGAGCGCAGCTTAGGACACTGAGCAGTAGCTGTAAAAGCATCTCAGCACTGATTACACTCATAGCTCACTATGTACTGATACATGGTTGTGATAGATTTTCAGCCTTTTTTTTTTGGGGGGGGGGGGGGGCTGAAAGTCCCTCTCTTGGCTTATACTCGAGTCATACCCAGGGGTCGGTCGGCAGGGGAGGGGGAGTGGGGGCTGTCTAATAATACTCACCTGCTCCTGGCGTGGTCCCTGGTTCCCCCGGCACCTCAGCTTCTTCCTGTAATGAGCGGTCACATAGTACTGCTCATTACAGTAATGAAAATGCGTCTCCACCTCCCATAGGGGTGGAGCCACATATTCATTACTGTAATGAGCGGTACCATGTGACCGCTCAATACAGGAAGAAGCTGCGGCGCCAGGGAACTAGGGACTGCACCACGCCAGGAGCAGGTGAGTGAGTATAATGGGGAGGGGGAGCGCTGAACAATATTCAACTCTCCTCGTTCCAGCCGCCGCTCTGTCTTCAGCGTCTTCTGCAGTGACGCTCAGGTCAGAGGGCACAATGACGTGGTTAGTGCGCGCCCTCTGCCTGAACATCAGTGCAGAAGACGCTGAAGACGGAGTGGTGGCCACAAAGACGAAAGGTGAATATTTAAAGTTCCGGGGGACTGAGCGATGAGAAGCAAGTATGTGATTTTTTTTTTTTTTATTGCAGCAACAGCAAATGGGGCAAGTGTCTGTATGGAGCATCTTATGGGGCCATAATCAACGTTTGTGCAGGATTATATGGGGTAAATATCTCTATGGAGCATCTTATGGGGACATTATTAACCTTTATGCAGGATTATATGGGGCATATTTTGTATGGAGCATCTTATAGGGCCCATCATGAACTGTATGGAGCATTATATGGGGCTCCTGATTCAATATGGATATTCAAAAACACTTAACCTACTGATGTCTCAATTAATTTTACTTTTATTGGTATCTATTTTTACTTTTGAAATTTTACCAGTAGCTGCTGCATTTCCAACCCTTTTTTTTTTTTTTTTTTTTTTATTTACAACCTGTGAAAAAAAATGTTCACCACTTAAATAAAGAGCCTGGACATGTTTGGTGTCTGAATTAGTAATGACCTGGAGAATCATAATGGCAGGTCAGTTTTAGCATTTAGTGAACTTGGTAAAAAAAAAAAAAATTGCGGAATTTAACTTTTTTTCTGCAATTTCACAGCATTTGGAATTTTTTACCCGTTTTCCAGTACATGATATGGTAAAATCAATGGTGCCATTCAAAAGTAAAATCTTGACCCGCAAAACAGCAAGCCCTCACTTGGCCATATTGATGGAAAAATGAAAACATTTATGGCCGTGGGAAGAAGGGGAGCAAAAAATTGAAACGCAAAAATGGGAATAGCCCTGGTCCTTAAGGGGTTAAACCTGGAGGTGGAAGCAGTGGGGCAGAACACCTTTCCTCATAGGGTGATGGATAACAGACCTGCAGACAGGACACTTACCTTGTCTGGTGTACAAAGAGCATCTTGAAATAGTTGGAAAAAGACGCCAGCACTGATTTGTGAGCCTTAAAGTAGACATCACCAATGGCAACAGTGCAGTCACACAAGAACCCAAATTCCCTCTGGGCATTTAACTGCTGCAGAAGTATAAGTCCGTGGTTGGCCAAATCCATCTTCTCAACGGAGTCTGCAGAAAAGCAAACAAACATTCAAGGTCACTTTGTAGAAAAGCAAAAGAGAAAAAAAAAAAAAAAGGATCATTTTATTTGGGATACTCTGGTTTATTAGAGACTTATCAGTTCCCCCGACACGTCTGTTGTAGTCAATGCCATTCCTTTATTTCCCTATGTATTACCATACCCGTACACTGTGCAATCAATGCTAGCAGATTGCCTACGGTCCTGTTCACACTGTTCTTGGAGTGTCTTGCCCCTGCACCAGCCTCCTGCCACTCGGCAGAAACCATACACACAAACGGATTCAGTTTTTGCTTTTTTCTCCTGTGTCCATCTTTTCGTACAGGCACAAGAACATAGTCTACCACATGTTAGTGCATATCGGAAAAGACAGACATCGTAGGAAAAAAAACAAAACACCGAGTTCATTTGAAAAATATCCCCGGATGCACTGCATAAGCAGTGTGTACAGGGACCAAGGGCACACTCCTTCTGACCGCAAGGTGGGACCATTCTCCTTAGCACCATTCTTCCAGAATATTTAGGAATAAGTTAGAGTAAGATCAGCCCATGTTCACAAACACTGAATTTTTGGCCCACTGCATTTCAAAGGGGGTGTGCACTAGTCTTAAAATCCTTCTCCAATCCCTATGTTACTCCCTTATAAAATAATAACTATAACTCTGTTGTGGCCGATGTTCCAGTGGGGTGGCGCTGGCTCCCCAGTGACATTGTTATGTCATGTCAGCCCTGCAGCCAATCAGCTTTCTCTGGATGTCTGGTTTGTCAAAAGGAGGGGAGAGTAAAGCAGCCGCTGATTGGGTGCAGGGATCACGTGGCATAATGTCATGCCAGCCCCAGGAGAGCGAGTGCCAACACTGTTGGAACGGCGCCCACAGCAGCTAATTTATAAGGGAGAATACAGTGATTGAGAAGGGATTGTCAGTTCAAGCAAAGTGGATGTGAACTGCTGCGGAGCGGTTTTTTTATGCAATTTTTTTTTGCAATAGCCTGAATAAACTCATGTTAAACGCAGTTTTGTTTTTTAGTGTAGAATTGTAGCGTTTCTATAAAAAGAAACCTGGTGCAAATCTGCACCATAAATGAATAAACAAAGAGGGAACATGCAGAAAAAAATTGAAGCAAACGTGATAATCAGAGCAGATTACCATTTATTATATCCTGGTGCAGAAAGAAAACGAGCTTAGTAGGTGAAGCAGCGGTTTTGCACATGGGAACATGGCCTCACACATCCATCCATGCTCTAAGGGCGTAAAACAGAACATCCTTTTCTTAAGAGTCCGGCCATTTGTCAGCGGTTATTTCTCATCCATTTACATCTGAAGCAGGAAGACTGTAGGACCAGATTCATCTTCACAAAGGATCAGGTGATCATGGATGAAATCTGGATAGAACTCGGAAATAGAAAGCATGCCTTCTTAATACCTTCCGGATGCTCGGAGTTTATGGATCGGACAGAGCCGTTGTAAAACTGATGTGTGTGTGGATCAATGTAACGACGGGATGTGTGACCGCAGCTGAAGGCGCTGCTCATATCTACATAATCCAGCCAGAAAATACTGAACAAATCAGAGCAGCGTGCTGCGCTACTTTATGTTAAAATGGCGCAGGCCATGACAGAAACCAGACAGACCCCCTATATAGTGAATGGGGTCTGTGTGGTGCTGGCAATGTTCTGTTCCAATAATGGAAATAACATTTTTAATGGGTTTTCCATTTTCAACATTGAATGCTAGGTTATTGGTGTCTAATCCCTCCGCAGTGGAGCCCCCGACCGCGCACTGTACAGGAAACTCCTACATAGCTCCATCCATCAGCCTCAGAACCCATTGTAGCCTCACTAGTCAGAAGGCGATGGACGTCAGTGTAACATTGCAATGCTGGGGTCCTGGGTCCAAACCACAAGTACAGATTAGGCATGCGAGTGAAATCCTAGGTACAATTTATAGGTTTATACAAAAGAGGTTTGGATTTTGTTACTCACCCTAGGGGAAATTTTAGGAAAAAAAAAATTATTTTTTAAAGCAAAAGTAAGAGGAATGTGATTTTTTTTTTTAACAGAGATGTAGTCACAGTTAGGTTTGGTTAGACTATAGAAATGTGCAGCGTTGAGAATATGCCCATTAATATTGGTCAATTTAGTAAAGGGGTTGTCTACTACTGAAGACTACTCCATAGGATGTAAAAACAGTATACTCCCCTTCTGCAGCCCTGTTCCAGCGATGTCAGCGCAGTCATTCTTAGAGAGTGGCATTACAATGTGGTGTCACGTGCCAATAAGTAGCCGCTCATCAATATTCAACCATAGCAGACGCCCATTCTAATGAAATCGGGAAGTCTGCAGCTGACGAGCAGCTTATTGGATGTGGCCTGCACATGACAACAAGGTCAGGTCACTCTGGGAACAGAGGTGGCGCTCCAGAGTAGGCTAGGCTTTTATTTTAATTGGCTCTTTAAAAAATTAAGCTGGGAATGTCCAGTAGACATGGCGGGAATGAGGTCCAGAAATTATGAGGCAAGGGTGGTCTAGTAGTTCACATACCTAAAAGGTCAGGGAAATTTAGAAACATCTAGAAATTTAAAATTATGGTATATAAATATATCATTAATTCAATTTATTAAAAAAAAATACAGTGATGTTACCACTTACTAGACTACATATTTTCATATGGGTAATATAATGTACCGAGAAGCCTTGTTCTGACCAGGAACTGACCATTGCAGCTCCCACACTTCAGCGCGATCTTATTTCAAAATTCTCCTTCCCGAATCGATCGCTCCTGTGTGGAGAAGGCTGGTGCATGACAGTAATACGCATTATTTTAGTCACTTACAGCACCATTAATGCTGCAGCACTTTATAGATATTATCACCACTGTCAAAATTGGGGCTCACAATGTCTAATTTCCCTATCAGGAGGTCTTTGGATTGTGGGAAGAAACCAGAGTATCACGAGGAAACCCACGCAAACATGAGAACATAGACTCCTTGCAGATGTTGTCCTTGGTGGAATTTGAACCCAGGACCCCAGCGCTGCAAAGCAACAGCGCTAACCACTGAGCCACCGTGCAGCCAATGAGACTAAGTAGGAAAGGGTCACGTGACACGGGCCTGAAGTTGCAGGACATGTTTGTCACTAGTATAATGTTGCCATTTTTTGGATGATCGAGAAGGATTCAACCCACCTCCTCCAGTGACTGCAACCACAGTGACCAAAGCATTTTTAGTATTAGCAGACTTATAAAGCTAAAAGGGCATTACAAAAACTTTAATAACATTATTTTACTGACTATACTGAAGTCTACAGATCTATCATGTATAATTATGGGCGATAAGACATTCTTAGAATTCTTTACAGGATTCTGTCCTCCAGCAACATTTCACTAAAGCAATTATCCCCAAAATTCTGACCAAGGGAAAATGACACCACAGAATCTAACTCCAGGGCTTTTCAGGCTGACTGCTACTGCTCAGGTGCAGGAACCTCAGAGCTTTACTTCATGTAGGTCCACAAATACTGTAAAAATCACTAACTGAAAAATGGCTAAGAAATACTAAGATTAATGCATTAACGCCCCGATTCATCATCGCTTTTGTACCTGTTTTTTGTCTAGTTTTTTATGACTTGCGCCTTTTTTTGTTTGCACCCAATTCATTATTGATTTGCGCCTTTTTTTGAAGATTGTGTTATTTTTTATTTATTTTTACCTTTTGTGGGCAGATTTAGCATTTCAGATGTTTAAGGGTATGTGCACACGTACAATGGTCCACTGCAGATTTTTTTGCAGCGGATTTGATAAATCCGCAGGGCAAAAACGCTGCGCTTTTCCTGCGGATTTACCGTGGTTTTTGTGAGGATTCCACTGCGGTTTTACACCTGCTGTTTTCTATTATGGAGCAGGTGTAAAACCGCTGTGGATTCTGCACAAAGAATTGACATGCTGCGGAATGTAAACAGCTGCGTTTCCGCACGTTTTTTTCCGCAGCATGGGCACAGCGTTTTCAGTTTCCCAAAGGTTTACATTGTACTGTAAACTCATGGGAAACTGCTGTGGATCTGCAGCAAAATCCGCATCGTGTGCACAGAGCCTTAGCCTGATCAATTTGCGACTTTAACGGTATGTGCACACAATGCGGAAAACGCTGCGGATCCGCAGCAGTTTCCCATGAGTTTACATTACAATGTAAACCTATGGGAAACAAAAAATGCTGTGCACACGCTGCGGAAAAAAACGCGCGGAAATGCAGCGGTTTACATTCCGCAGCATGTCACTTCTTTCTGCGGATTCCGCAGCAGTTTTACAGCTGCTCCAATAGAAAACTGCAGTTGTAAAACCACAGTGAAATCCACAGAAAAAACGCCGTAAATCTGCAGCAAAAAAGCAGCGTTTTTGCCCTGCAGATTTATCAAACCCGCTGCGGAAAAATCCAGTGGACCATTATACGTGTGCACAGCCTAAAAAGTTGCAAAATTTGGGACAACTTCATTCCAATACCTAGTGTATTTTTGAGTATGCAAAAATTTTAGTACAACACCAAAAAAAAAAATAGTTCACCATGGTTGCAAAAAAATAAAAAATAAATCAACACGGAAAAAGAGCCTATTTTATTTTACTTGGGGCCAAATTTATGAATTTGGACAAAAAAAAAACAAAACAAAAAAACAACGCAACTAATACCTCAAAACGAAGAAAAAAGGGATGCGACTTAATCTACAAATAATAAATCAGGGCCCAAGTGTTTTGTCACATTGTGCCCGATTCATCAAAGCTTTCATGCCAAAATTGTGGAGTAAAAGTTTTGAGACGTAGCTAAATTTAGGTGCAACTCTTGAGTTTTGTGTAAATTTTTGGATTGTTGGCATCTTCATGCGTGCGCCTCTTCGTGAATCAGGAGCATCTGACTTCAGCATAGTGCTTCAATTGAGACTGGCAATGAATCTGGTCCATTGTCTTTAATAATCAAGTTTGCAAAATTGGGCAAGCACCTTAAAACTATCAACTGGATGAGGAGCAGATTAGAGCCAGGTTCAGAGAGGAATGTGAAAACATAGGGGGTGATTGATTAAGACTGGCGTACCACACACCCGTCATAATGAAGCGCTTGCTGGAGTACACCGTGACTGACCCGATATATAATGTGGTGTTTAATGAATCAGGCACGTCTGATACCCAGCATGTGCCACTGGTGTACATTTCTGGAGTACCTTTAATGGCGTCATTTATAAACTGAATGTGTGTGACCATGCCCTGTTCATGCTACGCCCATATTGCTGTAGTTGGTGGGGACTGCGGTGTAAATGCTAAAGGCTGCAATATTTTTGCGCAACTGAAACTGCGATTTATTAAAGGCGTTTCCAGATTTCTGGCATGAACAACTAATCAACCGACCCCATAGGTTTTCAACCAGGAAAATATTTTTTTTTTTCTCGCCACTCTATGGTGTTTGGAGTGTCAGTTTGTATGGCATCCAATTATTTACATCTACGTTTACAGAAAAACGGTAAGAAACCTATGTAATCTATACAATGGATCCGTTAAAACTATTGCCATGTGGATGGTGTCAGTATAGCACTGGGGGTTTTTAAAGCACTTAATTGAGTTTTATTTTTGAGTGGGTGAGCCTGATTTGAAAAATTTTAAAAACTAGTATATTCTATGTTTTTTCAATTTGATTTTTTTTTTTTTTTTTTTTAAAGTTACATACTGTATGTACAAAAGCAAACAAAAAAAACAGACACGCTTATCTGAATTATTCTGGACATTCAATTAAGGGGCAATTACACTACAAGGTAATCCTTAATGAGCAGTGTTAACCACTGGTTTCACAATTATCTTGCCATGTAAACAGGCTGCCGATCACTCAGTGAAGGAACAAAATGCTGGTTCATCGGGTGAAGCATAAAAGATCATCCATGGTTCTAGATGGTGCACAGTGTTGTGTAAACAGGAAATATGCCAGTGTCTGTGCTCTGATCTACAGTGTGCATCGTTTTCTTTGGTCTGCCTGTATAAACGTTTACCAATCGTATCGTGCCACTGGTCGGTGTGTGTGCTATTGGTTTTGCACGTGGGACAGCATTAGATAGAACATACTCCCATCTGAACAGGGCCCAACACTTTACACAAGGACTCTGCAGTGAATGTCATGTTTCGCATTACTAGGAATAAAATGTACTGAGAATCTGCAGCACAGAAGGTGGTAAATTGGTTCAGAAATCTGCAGTATGCCCTCAATCTGCAACGTGTGTGTGAATAGGATTTCCCGATCCCAGTCACATGTACTAGGCCGGGTTCAGATGGCCATAATTCATGAACCTTATACGGACCACAACGCCTGGAGTGACCATGGGTCTTATGACGCTCTTAGTTTGCTTCAGGAAACCGCGGTTATTCCAGGCATTGTGGCCCATAATATACAGCAGTCTGAACCTGGTCTTACACTTTGCCAAGGACTGGCTGTGTATAACCAGCACCAAAAATTCACAGCAACCAAATATGGCCAATTTTTATCATTCTGAAAATTTGTATGACATCTATAACAAAAAATACTATTCCATAACAAAATATCAAGATGATGGTTAAAACTGACATCCCAAGGCTATGTTCCCATGATGAGCTTTTGGTGCGGTTTTGACACTGCGGGTTTTTGCGGTGTTGAGAATGCAGCGCCCTACTGTTACAGCAAAGTGAATGAGATTTTGTAGAAGTCTCCTGCCCACTGTGCTTCCTTTTAACACTGCATAAGCTCACCCGTGGTGCGTTTTTCTAATTAACAGCATGTCAATTTTCCCCATATACTTACATTACGTGCGTATATCCGCAGCAAAAAAAGCTCATGCGTTTTTAGTGCATTTCCGAGGCAGAAGCGCATCAAAGATGCATGTAATCTGCTAAGTATATCAATGTTGTCAAAGAAAAAAACAGGAAGTATCAAACACAAAGCAACTTTATTTAAGGCATGACAACAGATAAATACAGCGTCAGAAACACAAGTAACTAAATTGTCCTTCAAACCACACATCCAAGCTCTTTCCACCTCCTGTCGCCTCCAGCTCAAAAATATCTCCAGGATCCGTCCTTTCCTCAACCCCCATCTACTAAAATGCTTGTGCACGCCCTCATCATCTCCCGCCTTGACTACTGCAACATCCTTTTCTGTGGCCTCCCTGCTAGCACCCTTGCACCTCTCCAGTCCATCCTTAAAGGTACACTGTCACCTGAGTTTGGAGGGAACAATCTTCAGCCATGGAGGCGGGGTTTTTGATTCACCCTTTCCGACAGAGAATGAACTTCAATCCAATATTGCAGCCAGCATGCAGCCAGCGGGTAAGGAAAGGGTGAATCAAAAACCCCAAAACCCCGCCTCCATGGCTGAAGATTGTTCCCTCCAAATTCAGGTGACAGTGTCCCTTTAACTCTGCTGCCCGACTAATCCATCTCTCTCCTCGCTACTCCTCCGCTTCCTCCCTCTGCAAATCTCTTCACTGGCTCCCATTCCCTCAGCGTATCCAGTTCAAATTACTAACACTGACCTACAAAGCCATCCACAACCTGTCTCCTCCATATATCTCTGAACTAATCTCCCGATATCTTCCCTCACGTAATCTCCGGTCCTCCCAAGACCTCCTTCTCTCCTCCACATTTATTCGCTCCTCATCCAATCGCCTCCAAGACTTCTCCCGAATATCCCCCATCCTCTGGAACTCTCTGCCCCAACACGTCCGACTATCAACCACAGTCAGATCCTTCAGACGGAACCTGAAAACTCATCTCTTCATGAAAGCCTACAGCCTGCACTGACACCGCTTCATCACTATCGAAGCTACCGCCTCACCAACACCGGAGCTCCTGCAACCCTCAACCTACTGTCTCCTCCCCCATAATCCTGTAGAATGTAAGCCCGCAAGGGCAGGGTCCTCGCCCCTCTGTATCAGTTCGTCATTGTTAGTTTGTTTACTGTATGTGATATCTGTAACTTGTATGTAACCCCTTCTCATGTACAGCACCATGGAATCAATGGTGCTATATAAATAAATAATAATAATAAAATAAAAAGGTGTGGAAATGGTGCAGAAAATCTGCATCAAAAACACACCAAAAGCTCATCATGGGAACTTGAATGGTCAAATACCGTATATACTCGAGTATAAGCCGAGATTTTCAGCCCAAATTTTTGGGCTGAAAGTGCCCCCCTCGGCTTATACTCGAGTCACGGTAGCGGTGGGGTCGGCAGGTGAGGGGGTGAGGGCGCTGAGGTATACTTACCTAGTCCCAGCGATCCTCGCGCTGTCCCTGCCGTCCCACGGGCTTCGGCGCTGCAGTTTCTTCCTCTCTTCAGCGGTCACGTGGGACCGCTCATTACAGAAATGAATAAGCGGCTCCACCTCCCATAGGGGCGGAGCCGCTTATTCATTTCTCTAATCAGCGGTGCCGGTGACCGCTGATAGAGAAAGAAGCTGCGGCACCGAAGACAGGAGGGGACAGCGCGAGGATCGCCAGGACTAGGTAAGTATAGCATATTCACCTGTCCTCGTTCCAGCCGCCGGGCGCCGATCCATCTTCCCGGCCGGCGCCTCCATCTTCCCGGCGTCTCTGCTCTCTGACTGTTCAGGCAGAGGGCGCGATGACGCATACAGTGTGCGCGGCGCCCTCTGCCTGATCAGTCAGAGCAGAGACGCCGGGAAGATGGAGGCGCCGGAACGAGACGCCGGGAGCTGCAATCAAGGGAGGTGAGTATGTGTTTTTTTTTCTTTATTGCGGCAGCGGCGGCACAAATTTATGTGGAACATCTATGGGGCACAGTGAACGGTGCAGAGCACCGTATATGGCACAGCACAGCTATGGGGCACAGTGAACGGTGCAGAGCACCGTATATGGCACAGCACAGCTATGGGGCACAGTGAACGGTGCAGAGCACCGTATATGGCACAGCACAGCTATGGGGCACAGTGAACGGTGCAGAGCACCGTATATGGCACAGCACAGCTATGGGGCACAGTGAACGGTGCAGAGCACCGTATATGGCACAGCACAGCTATGGGGCACAGTGAACGGTGCAGAGCACCGTATATGGCACAGCACAGCTATGGGGCACAGTGAACGGTGCAGAGCACCGTATATGGCACAGCACAGCTATGTATGGGGCACAGTGAACGGTGCAGAGCACCGTATATGGCACAGCACAGCTATGTATGGGGCACAGTGAACGGTGCAGAGCACCGTATATGGCACAGCACAGCTATGGGGCACAGTGAACGGTGCAGAGCACCGTATATGGCACAGCTATGGGGCACAGTGAACGGTGCAGAGCACCGTATATGGCACATCTATGGGGCACAATGAACGGTGCAGAGCACTATATGGTTCACACCTATGGGGAAATATGAACGGTGCAGAGCACTATATGGCACAGCTATGGGGAAATAATGATCTATTTTTATTTTTGAAATTCACCGGTAAATGCTGCATTTCCACCCTAGGCTTATACTCGAGTCAATAAGTTTTCCCAGTTTTTTGTGGCAAAATTAGGGGGGTCGGCTTATACTCGGGTCGGCTTATACTCGAGTATATACGGTAGGTAACCCATTATTTACTCCAAGTACAAACTTCTCTAGACAACTTTTATCAGTTGAAAAATGGAGATGCACTGAATATCTGGTTATTAGGAGTTGTCCATGGGATTGTATAAGACATAAGTGTGACTTTCATAGGAACCTCACAAACATAAGAGGTTAAGACCTGCTATGAAACGCTTGTGACTGTGGGAGATCACTTCCTGCACACAGCAGACGTCCTGTCACCCACACCCAGATATAAGTAGCTGAAGAAAATCAAGTGTCTAATGACCCATTTATACCGGCCGACGTCGGGTCAGTGCGAGTGTCGCACTATATTCGGAGCCGATTTACTGGCACATTTGCACAGACGACGAACAATGATGAGGACAGAATGATCATTACAGGGCTATTTTCATCATTTTTTAATAAAGTGTGCCAGTATAGATATTTGATGAATCCTCACAGTTTAGCAGCGATTACCCTCTAGTAATGAAGAACCCCCTCAGCCATATTCACCCTCTATTGTCATTGTAACCTTCCTACTGTAAGGGTACCGTCACACAGTGGCATTTTGATCGCTACGACGGCACGATTTGTGACGTTCCAGCGATATATCCGTGACGTTCCAGCGATCTCGCTGTGTCTGACATGCTCCTGCGATCAGGGACCCCGCTGAGAATCGTACGTCGTAGCAGATCATTTGAAACTTTCTTTCGTCGTCTAATGTCCCGCTGTGGCGGCATGATCGAATGGTGTAACAAAGGTGTGCATGATATTGTATACGATGTGCGCATAGTAACCAAAGGCTTCTACATCGCACATACGTCATGAAATTATCGCTCTAGCGTCGTACATTGCAAAGTGTGACAGCAGTCTACGACGCTGGAGCGATATGGTTACGATGCTGGAGCGTCACGGATCGTGCCGTCGTAGCGATCAAAATGCCACTGTGTGACGGTACCCTAACTCTAATGGCCTAGGTCAATCATGCCCAGTGTACGCATCCTAATCTATTGCTGCACGGTCCCTCAGAACAGAGCGCTCTTCCAGTGATTCCTGGAGCCACGCATGGGTGATTAGAGCCAGCAGCGCTACACAGAGGAACTCTCACCGACTGCTGGTGCAACCATGTTGTGTATGGTACCAGCAACAACTCTGCTGCAATAACACTCAGCTCAAAGCACAGCAAAACCTATGGGGGAGATTAAGGTTATGAAAAACTAAAATATACGGCTGTTTGTGATATATATATATATATATACACACACACACACACACACGAGAGCAGAGGGAGGGGTACTGCAGCGAAATGTAGTTTTAGCAAAGAATAAGGGTGTTTTCATGTTTAGTGAACCCCTGCCCTTCCAGCTCGCAGGACGACCCCCCCTGCCCTTCCAGCTCACAGGACGACCCCCCTGCCCTTCCAGCTCGCAGGACGACCCCCCCTGCCCTTCCAGCGCACAGGACGACCCCCCCTTGCCCTTCCAGCTCGCAGGATGACACCCCCCCTGCCCTTCCAGCTCGCAGGACGACCCCCCCCCCCCCCCCGTCCTCCCAGCTCGCAGGACTACCCAGGGCTGTGGAGTCGGAGTCGTGGAGTTGGAGTTAGTTTTGGTCGGAGTCGGTAGAAATGTACCGACTCGAGCTTTCAAAAAAATGTATTAATATTTCATAATTGAACTTTCATATGAATTTTATAAATGTTACTCAAATATATATGTACTATCAAACTATGAACAACAGTGATAAGCAGTTCTGCTGGAGATTTCTTAAGGTACCGTCACACATAACGATATCGTTGCTTTTTGTGACGTAGCAACGATATAGTTAACGAAATCGTTATGTGTGACAGCGACCAACGATCAGGCCCCTGCTGGGAGATCGTTGGTCGCTGGGGAAAGTCCAGCACTTTATTTTGTCGCTGGATCTCCCGCTGACATCGCTGAATCGGCGTGTGTGACGCCGATTCAGCGATGTCTTCACTGGTAACCAGGGTAAATATCGGGTTACTAAGTGCAGGGCCGCGCTTAGTAACCTGATGTTTACCCTGGTTACCGTTGTAAATGTAAAAAAACAAACACTACATACTTACATTTCGGTGTCTGGTCCCCCGCCGTCAGCTTCCCGCACTGACTGGTGAGCGCCGTCCAGCCGTAAAGCACAGCGGTGACGTCGCCGCTGTACTTTACGGCCGGCGCTCAGTCAGTGCGGGAAGCTGAAGGCGAGGGACATGACCAGACACCGGGAATATAAGTATGTAGTGTTTGTTTTTTTACATTTACAACGGTAACCAGGGTAAACATCGGGTTACTAAGCGCAGCCCTGCGCTTAGTAACCCGATGTTTACCCGGGGACTTCGGGATCGTTGGTCGCTGGAGAGCTGTCTGACAGCTCTCCAGCGACCAAACAGCGACGCTGCAGCGATCGACATCGGTACCTTTACTTCTTGTGTGTCACTGTTCTCCACTGCCCTTATCTAATCTTATACTTGGTTAACCTCATGCTGCCCCAACCCCCCTACTTACAATGTATGAAACTGAAAGTGAAAATGTGTTGCAAATTCTTAGTAGTAAAGCTCCTCCTCTAGACTAGATGTTTGGTGTGCGTCTTCCAAGCATCCAACAGCGGCTACTCAGAAGAGGAAGACTGTAAGAAGTATTATCCTTTCAACAAACTTTGCATCAGTTAACTGTGAGTACATGAGGAATAACCGTATTACTGACCACTATATCAGTTGTACGACCTGGCAATAATTTTGTACAATTGTTTTTAGGAAAAACAATTGTCATTTGGATTGTGAATGCAGAATTAAAAACCTGAGAATGTCAAAGAAGCGTCACATTAAATCAGCTGTATTTGAACATTTCACCATCACTCAAGATAGAAAACATTATGTCTGTCAGTGTATGACAAATGATCCAGACGAAAACAAATGCTGTGAAGCCAAGATCAGTGCATATTCAGGCAAAGATAAAAATGCTCCTACCAGAGCTTCTAATCTAAAGAGACATTTTCAGCGCTTTCATCCAGAAGTACTGAAAGCAGTGGATGAGAAAGACTGCATCCAAACCAATGAACCAGTGCCCAGCTTTTCCAGCCAAACAGAGGAGCAGAGAACTTTGCAGCCATCAGTTGCAAGATATTTTGTCAGTGACAAAGTTACTGTGACAATGACAGTAGATACATTTAAAAAACAGATCATAGAGCTTGTTGTAAAGGATAGTGTGCCTATTTCATTATTTTCACGACCAGCTTTTATGTGTCTGAATGGGGAAATGGCCCGCAAGCTTGGTGTTTCTCTGGAGAGAGAGAGTATTAGAAAGTTAGTAATCGAAGAAGCTTTTAAACAAAAGGAAGAACTTAAAAAAAACTCTCAAGGGACGCTTTCTGTTTCTTAAAATGGATGCCTGCACACATCACAGCGTGAACTATTTTGCCATCAAAGTCCGATTTGTTTGTGACAAAAATGAAATAGTTACCAAGACACTGGCAGTAAAAGACACCAAAGCTCATCACACCATGAGTGTCTCCAGGTCTTGGTGGAAAAGGTTCTGCAAGAAAATGAACTTAAAAAAGAGCAAGTTCTTTCAGTCGTAACTGACAATGCTTTAAATATAAGTACTATTAAGCTAATGAATGAGTGTAATGATGGTGACCAGCAGCTAGAAGAACATTCTGGGTCCACAGACACCGAAATGTTTGAAATGGAGGAACACAGTATTGTAACGGAGGAGAAAACGGAAGTTGCTTCAGATGAACAGCAACATGACAGTTTAGATGATCTTGTTGAAACTGTGTCAAAACGTTCTTTCACGCATCACATGCGCTATGTTGTGCATATGCTACAGCGGCTATAAGAGACAGTCTGCAAGAAGGACATGCTGCTGCACTGATGGGCAAGGTGAGAAAATTGGCTACTGTTGCCAGAACCCCTAAAGTTGACTCAATTTTGAAGAGACGTGCTGGAAAAGGGGCAATTATTGATCAAGCCACACGATGGGGCAGTACTTACCGGTACTTAATGATTCAGCGCTTGGTTGAACTGAAAACCTTTCTTGTAGACATGGCTAACCCTCAACTGACGCTAAATGAAAGTCAGTGGAATCAGGTGACTGAGCTGGAAAAATCGCTAGAGCACCCATTTACAGTGACTAAAAAATTACAAGCAGGGGACTTAACTCCAGGTGTTTTCTTAAAGGAGTGGAAGAACCTGATGTTTCGCCTGTCCCAAAGAGGAGGGTTAATTGCAAGTGGCATTGCTACATCAATGAAACGGAGAGAGGAGCTACTATTACAAAATAACATTCTTTTGGCAGCTGTTTATGTAGACCCAATGCATCGGATTCTTCTAGATGATCAACAGCTAACTAAAGGAAAAGAAGCTCTGTTTGAAATAGCAGTAAGGTTGAAAGGGTTGGAGAACAGTCAGGAGGAACAAGAAGAATTTGGTCATCCTGCCACATCTTCACCCTCATCAACTGATGAAGAATTTAATTTTGAAAAATATTTGGATCACAAGGACCGTGCAAAGCGTTCCCGCATAGAAGAGTCATCCCCATCAAAGAACACAGCCAGAACATTACAGCAGAATTTTCATGTGCACTAAAAGAAATTGAGAAATTTGACCGTTCATCAAAAATAACAAACAAGCGATTCCTCTGTGTCCTGACATTGTCAGAGATGTTGCCCGAGTGGTTACTGCTTTGCCACCAACCCAAGATAGTGTAGAGAGGTTGTTCTCTGCTCTCAAAATAATTAGATCAGATTTGAGGGCATCCATGAAGGAGGATCTGATGCAATACTTTTTCTGAGGACAAATTTATAGATTTCTTCTTATTAACTGCACAACAGTGTTTATTGCATATTTACTTACAAAAGTTTAGAAAAGTTTATAAAAGTTATTTGCTATATTCTAATTGTATTCTAATAAATATAGTTTTTGCTCTAAGTGATCTGATTACTTATATGATGGTGAGAAACTGAATAAGCAAGATGTTAGTATCTGACAACAGTAAATTTATTGTTACGAATTGGCCATTTATGAAGGAGTCGGAACCTGATAAAATCCAGGAGTCGCAACTGTGGCTTACCGACTCCACAGCCCTGGGACTACCCCTGCCCTTCTAGCTCGCAGGACGACCCCCCCCCTGCCCTTCTTCTAGCTCGCAGGACGACCCCCCCTGCCCTTCTTCTAGCTCGCAGGACGACCCCCCCTGCCCTTCTTCTAGCTCGCAGGACGACCCCCCCTGCCCTTCTTCTAGCTCGCAGGACGACCCCCCCTGCCCTTCTTCTAGCTCGCAGGACGACCCCCCCTGCCCTTCTTCTAGCTCGCAGGACGACCCCCCCTGCCCTTCTTCTAGCTCGCAGGACGACCCCCCCTGCCCTTCTTCTAGCTCGCAGAGCGACCCCCCTGCCCTTCTTCTAGCTCGCAGGACGACCCCCCTGCCCTGCCAGCTCGCAGGACGACCCCCCTGCCCTTCTTCTAGCTCGCAGGACGACCCCCCTGCCCTGCCAGCTCGCAGGACGACCCCCCTGCCCTTCTTCTAGCTCGCAGGACGACCCCCCTGCCCTTCTTCTAGCTCGCAGGACGACCCCCCTGCCCTTCTTCTAGCTCGCAGGACGACCCCCCTGCCCTTCTTCTAGCTCGCAGGACGACCCCCCTGCCCTTCTTCTAGCTCGCAGGATGACCCCCCTGCCCTTCTTCTAGCTCGCAGGACGACCCCCCTGCCCTTCTTCTAGCTCGCAGGACGACCCCCCTGCCCTTCTTCTAGCTCGCAGGACGACCCCCCTGCCCTTCTTCTAGCTCGCAGGACGACCCCCCTGCCCTTCTTCTAGCTCGCAGGACGACCCCCCTGCCCTTCTTCTAGCTAGCAGGACGACCCCCCTGCCCTTCTTCTAGCTCGCAGGACGACCCCCCTGCCCTTCTTCTAGCTCGCAGGACGACCCCCCTGCCCTGCCAGCTCGCAGGACGACCCCCCTGCCCTTCTTCCAGCTCGCAGGACGACCCCCCTGCCCTTCTTCTAGCTCGCAGGACGACCCCCCTGCCCTGCCAGCTCGCAGGACGACCCCCCTGCCCTTCTTCTAGCTCGCAGGACGACCCCCCTGCCCTGCCAGCTCGCAGGACGACCCCCCTGCCCTTCTTCTAGCTCGCAGGACGACCCCCCTGCCCTTCTTCTAGCTCGCAGGACGACCCCCCTGCCCTTCTTCTAGCTCGCAGGACGACCCCCCTGCCCTTCTTCTAGCTCGCAGGACGACCCCCCCTGCCCTGCCAGCTCGCAGGACGACCCCCCTGCCCTGCCAGCTCGCAGGACGACCCCCCTGCCCTTCTTCTAGCTCGCAGGACGACCCCCCTGCCCTTCTTCTAGCTCGCAGGACGACCCCCCTGCCCTGCCAGCTCGCAGGACGACCCCCCTGCCCTGCCAGCTCGCAGGACGACCCCCCTGCCCTTCTTCTAGCTCGCAGGACGACCCCCCTGCCCTTCTTCTAGCTCGCAGGACGACCCCCCTGCCCTGCCAGCTCGCAGGACGACCCCCCTGCCCTTCTTCTAGCTCGCAGGACGACCCCCCTGCCCTTCTTCTAGCTCGCAGGACGACCCCCCTGCCCTTCTTCTAGCTCGCAGGACGACCCCCCTGCCCTTCTTCTAGCTCGCAGGACGACCCCCCTGCCCTTCTTCTAGCTCGCAGGACGACCCCCCTGCCCTTCTTCTAGCTCGCAGGACGACCCCCCCTGCCCTTCTAGCTCGCAGGACGACCCCCCTGCCCTGCCAGCTCGCAGGACGACCCCCCTGCCCTTCTTCTAGCTCGCAGGACGACCCCCCTGCCCTTCTTCTAGCTCGCAGGACGACCCCCCTGCCCTTCTTCTAGCTCGCAGGACGACCCCCCTGCCCTTCTTCTAGCTCGCAGGACGACCCCCCTGCCCTTCTTCTAGCTCGCAGGACGACCCCCCTGCCCTTCTTCTAGCTCGCAGGCTGACGCACGCCGATTCCTTTTCACTGAAGAGATTGGAACGCACAACTCTGGCGCGGAGGACGAAACCACTGCCGCCTTGAGGGGGGTGTTAGGTCAGAAGGTGTATATTTATGGGTGATGCTGCTGTTTTGCCTCCTGCTCCTCGGCACTTCCTGGCAGTGTGCACGTTGTATGAGCGTGTGCACTGCAGCGGCCACCAGAGAACACGCTGCCCTACCCGACCGGATACGCCGAGTGGTGAGGCCAGAGGCCGGGGGCGGAGCCAAGAGGCGCAGTAACTTCCGCGCAGCTGGAGAAGCCTCTGAGGGGGAAGGGGAGACTACCATAACGAACAAAGATGGCTCCGGCTGGGGCTGTCGCCTGAGCGGTGGGAGAGGAGGCGGGGTGTGGAGGAGGACGCGCTGCTCACATACATGGCGGCGGCAGCACTGCGGAGGGGGATGGGAGGCTGCGGCCGCCGCTGGCTCTTTGTCCGGCCGCCACCTCACGGCTCTCGGCCCACAGCCGTCGGTTCACGTTGTAGCCCGGTGCCGCGGACATACGTGCGGCTGTACCCGCGGCACCGACCACCGAGTGCGCGCAGCCGAGGCCCTGCCAGGCCCGTCCTACCCCGTGCATGGCACAGCGGCGGCCGCGTTGGCCATCACCGGCCCCGAGCCGCTCGTCACACGTGGTGCCCGCCGCCCGCGATGCGCTCACCTCTGCCGTGCGTGTGCTGCGGATCCCAGAGCCCGTGCTCGGTGCCTGCTGCCTCCTCCTGCGGCGTCTTCTCTTCCTCTACGAGAGGCGGGCGGTAATAGAGGGAAAAAAAACTGTCGGTGCTTTCCTGTCCGGTTACGTTAAGGTCACATGACCGGCAGCGGGGGGCAGTCGTGCAGAGAGGCTTGTACAGCTCTCCCGCCGGGAGTGTGAGGCGAGGCCCCCTCCCCCTCTCTGTGTGTAATGTCTCGTTTCCTCTGGCGAGGGAGGCAGCCCACAGCACGGCCCCGCCACCGCCGCCATGTCGGTCTCCTCCCGCCGAGCCTCATGGTTCAGGCCTCTGCAGAGGAGAGTGCAGCACACGCGGCTGCCGCCTTCTGTATTGGCCTGTGACAGAGTTTCATGGCTGAACGTGGCCAACCACAACCAGGGTCACGTCAAAAAAATAATTGTGGAATAATAAAGACAACCAATACGATAATGGCAGAAGAGCCGGAGTGTACAGCCCCCAGCTGTGCCGCACATCAGCCCGCACGTGTGCTGCGTACACCGGGGAGCTGCGGCTGGTTATACGGAGGAATAAACACAGTGATGTGTGGGGTGGAATAAACACCAGTGATGTGTATGGTGGAATAAACACCAGTGATGTGTGTGTGGTGGAATAAACAGTGATGTGTGTGTGGTGGAATAAACACCAGTGATGTGTGTGTGTGGTGGAATAAACAGTGATGTGTGTATGGTGGAATAAACACCAGTGATGTGTGTGTGTGGTGGAATAAACAGTAATGTGTGTATGGTGGAATAAACACCAGTGATGTGTGTGTGGTGGAATAAACACCAGTGATGTGTGTGTGGTGGAATAAACAGTGATGTGTGTGTGGTGGAATAAACACCAGTGATGTGTGTGTGGTGGAATAAACAGTAATGTGTGTGTGGTGGAATAAACACCAGTGATGTGTGTGTGGTGGAATAAACAGTAATGTGTGTGTGGTGGAATAAACACCAGTGATGTGTGTGTGGTGGAATAAACAGTGATGTGTGTGTGGTGGAATAAACACCAGTGATGTGTGTGTGGTGGAATAAACAGTGATGTGTGTGTGGTGGAATAAACACCAGTGATGTGTGTGTGGTGGAATAAACAGTAATGTGTGTGTGGTGGAATAAACACCAGTGATGTGTGTGTGGTGGAATAAACAGTGATGTGTGTGTGGTGGAATAAACACCAGTGATGTGTGTGTGTGGTGGAATAAACAGTGATGTGTGTGTGGTGGAATAAACACCAGTGATGTGTGTGTGGTGGAATAAACACCAGTGATGTGTGTATGGTGGAATAAACACCAGTGATGTGTGTGTGTGGTGGAATAAACAGTGATGTATGTGTGGTGGAATAGACACCAGTGATGTGTGTATGGTGGAATAAACACCAGTGATGTGTGTGCGTGGTGGAATAAACAGTGATGTGTGTGTGGTGGAATAAACACCAGTGATGTGTGTGGTGGAATAAACACCAGTGATGTGTGTATGGTGGAATAAACACCAGTGACGTGTGTGTGTGGTGGAATAAACACCAGTGACGTGTGTGTGTGGTGGAATAAACACTAGTGATGTGTGTGTGTGGTGGAATAAACACTAGTGATGTGTGGTGGCATAAACACTAGTGATGTGTGTGTGGTGGAATAAACACCAGTGATGTGTGTGGTGCAATAAACAGTGATGTGTGTGTGGTGGAATAAACACCAGTGATGTGTGTGTTGGTAGAATAAACACAGTGATGTGTGTGGTGGAATAAACACCAGTGATGTGTGTGTGGTGGTAATAAACACAGTGATGTGTGTGTGGTGGAATAAACACCAGTGATGTGTGTGTGGTGGTAATAAACAGTGATGTGTGTGGTGGAATAAACACAGTGATGTGTGTGTGGTGGAATAAACACCAGTGATGTGTGTGGTGGAATAAACACCAGTGATGTGTGTGGTGGAATAAACAGTGATGTGTGTGGTGGAATAAACACCAGTGATGTGTGCATGGTGGAATAAACAGTGATGTGTGTGTGGTGGAATAAACAGTGATGTGTGTGTGGTGGAATAAACACCAGTGATGTGTGTATGGTGGAATAAACACCAGTGATGTGTGTGTGGTGGTATAAACAGTGATGTGTGTGTGGTGGAATAAACACCAGTGATGTGTGTATGGTGGAATAAACACCAGTGATGTGTGTGTGGTGGAATAAACAGTGATGTATGTGTGGTGGAATAAACACCAGTGATGTGTGTATGGTGGAATAAACACCAGTGATGTGTGTGCGTGGTGGAATAAACAGTGATGTGTGTGTGGTGGAATAAACACCAGTGATGTGTGTGTGGTGGAATAAACACCAGTGATGTGTGTATGGTGGAATAAACACCAGTGATGTGTGTGTGTGGTGGAATAAACACCAGTGACGTGTGTGTGTGGTGGAATAAACACTAGTGATGTGTGTGTGTGGTGGAATAAACACTAGTGATGTGTGTGTGTGGTGGAATAAACACTAGTGATGTGTGTGTGGTGGAATAAACACCAGTGATGTGTGTGTGGTGCAATAAACAGTGATGTGTGTGTGGTGGAATAAACACCAGTGATGTGTGTGTGGTGGAATAAACACAGTGATGTGTGTGGTGGAATAAACTGGTGTGGCGACACGCGTAGGGTCTCTGCTCCTCCTGTTGATACCCCCCTTGGCTATGTACAGAGCTTGAACAGCTCCTGGGTTTGCATACTGGTTTCTTGTTATTGGTGATCTGAATCCTCACTCCTCAGCAGATCTTTTTATTTCCCTTACTATGGGAGCTTTTGCAACTTAATGGCACAGGTTATATACCACGTTAGACTAGACCAGTGGAAGCGCTACACAACTAACGTTGCATTATATACAACTCTATACCTTAATGGAGTAGACCTACATGCTATATGTGTGGTTTGGGATCAATCTGATTCACTGTGTATGCTTTATTAAGCTTTTGTCTATGTCTTATGTTATTGCAAAAAGGTTATTTTTTTTTTTTTTTTTTTTTTGGATATCTGCTTATTTGTGTTACATAGGTAATCCTGCTGGTGTGAGGTATTCAGACTGGTGCATTATATATCATGGTCACAACTATACTTCTTAGGTTGTGTTGCTTTACCCTATATTCCAATAGTGCTGTTCATGCAGACATCTTACACTGTACTATATATTATTATTAGCCATTACAGTGTGTTTGGGGAGGGATCGCATCTAGGAGGAGGGTTCTATTATGGGCCATTTGTTCATGTTTCTAGGTCCTATGTGTGACCAATTTTAAATGCTTTAAAATTGTGTGCTCCATGTGGTTGTTTCCTATGTCCATGAGTGTTATTCTAATAAAATTTGTAATTTTCATATTTAATCCATTGCCTTGGGTGATCCCCTTTTATGGTCTATTTCTTGTGTTGTTTTTTCATGGCTTAGTATAGCATAGACCAGGTTGGATCCCCGTTTCCTTTGTGGTGCCCCCGCTCTAGTTATTAGGAATAAACACTAGTGATGTGTGTGTGTGGTGGAATAAACACTAGTGATGTGTGTGTGGTGGAATAAACACCAGTGATGTGTGTGTGGTGGAATAAACACAGTGATGTGTGTGGTGGAATAAACACCAGTGATGTGTGTGTGGTGGAATCGACCAGTGATGTGTGTGTGGTGGAATAAACACTAGTGATGTGTGTGGTGGAATAAACTCCAGTGATGTGTGTGTGGTGGAATAAACTTCAATGATAATATGTGTGGTGGAATAAACACTAGTGGTGTGTGTGCTGGAATAAACTCCAATGACGGGTGGTGGAAAAACACCAGTGATATGTGTGTGGTGGAATGATCTCCAGTGATGTGTGTGGTGGAATAATTATTAGTGATACGTCTGGGGTGGAATAAACTCCTGCGATTGTGTGTGGAGGAATAAGCTCCAGAAATTGTATGAGGTGAAATAAACACTTGTGATACGTGTGCGCTGGAATGAAATCCAGAGATTGTGCGGTGGAGTAAATACGTGATATGTGTCGATTGAAGAAACACCGGTGATGTGTGTGGTGGAATAAGCATTAATTATATTTTTTGTTACATAGTTATTAAGGTTGAAGGAAGACTATATGTCCATCTAGTTCAACCCATAGCCTAACCTAACATGCCCTAACATGTTGATCCAGAGGAAGGCAAAAAAACCCCATGTGCAAAGAGTAAGCTCCACATTGGGGAAAAAAATTCCTTCCCGACTCCACATACGGCAATCAGACTAGTTCCCTGGATCAACGCCCTATCAAGGAATCTAGTGTATATACCCTGTAACATTATACTTTTCCAGAAAGGTATCCAGTCCCCTCTTAAATTTAAGTAATGAATCACTCATTACAACATCATACGGCAGAGAGTTCCATAGTCTCACTGCTCTTACAGTAAAGAATCCGTGTCTGTTATTATGCTTAAACCTTTTTTCCTCCAACCGCAGAGGATGCCCCCTTGTCCCTGTTTCAGGTCTATGATTAAAAAGATCATCAGAAAGGTCTTTGTACTGTCCCCTCATATATTTATACATTAAAATGAGATCACCCCTTAGTCTTCGTTTTTCCAAACTAAATAGCCCCAAGTGTAATAACCTATCTTGGTATTGCAGACCCCCCAGTCCTCTAATAACCTTGGTCGCTCTTCTCTGCACCCGCTCCAGTTCAGCTATGTCTTTCTTATACACCGGAGACCAGAACTGTGCACAGTATTCTAAGTGTGGTCGAACTAGTGACTTGTATAGAGGTAAAATTATATTCTCCTCATGAGCATCTATGCCTCTTTTAATGCATCCCATTATTTTATTTGCCTTTGTAGCAGCTGCCTGACACTGGCCACTGAATTTAAGTTTGTCATCCACCCATACACCCAGGTCTTTTTCATTGACGGTTTTGCCCAGAGTTTTAGAATTAAGCACATAAGTATACATCTTATTACTTCTACCCAAGTGCATGACCTTACATTTATCCCCATTAAAGCTCATTTGCCATTTATCAGCCCAAGCTTCTAGTTTACATAAATCATCCTGTAATATAAAATTGTCCTCCTCTGTATTGATTACCCTGCAGAGTTTAGTGTCATCTGCAAATATTGAAATTCTACTCTGAAGGCCCCCTACAAGGTCATTAATAAATATGTTAAAAAGAAGAGGGCCCAATACTGACCCCTGTGGTACCCCACTGCTAACCGCTACCCTGTCTGAGTGTGCTCCATTAATAACCACCCTTTGTTTCCTATCCCTGAGCCAGCTCTCAACCCACTTGCACATATTTTCCCCTATCCCCATTATTCTCATTTTATGTATCAACCTTTTGTGTGGCACCGTATCAAAAGCTTTTGAAAAGTCCATATACACTACATCCACTGGGTTCCCTTGGTCCAATCCGGAACTTACCTCTTCATAGAAACTGATCAAATTAGTCTGACATGAACGGTCCCTAGTAAACCCGTGCTGATACTGGGTCATGAGGTTATTCCTCTTCAGATACTCCAGTATAGCGTCCCTTAGAATGCCCTCCAGGATTTTACCCACAGTAGAGGTTAAGCTTACTGGCCTATAGTTTCCGAGTTCAGTTTTTGTTCCCTTTTTGAATATTGGCACCACATTTGCTATACGCCAGTCCTGTGGCACAGACCCTGTTATTATGGAGTCTTTAAATATTAAAAATAATGGTCTATCAATGACTGTACTTAATTCC
This sequence comes from Ranitomeya imitator, assembly GCF_032444005.1. NCBI lineage: Eukaryota > Metazoa > Chordata > Amphibia > Anura > Dendrobatidae > Ranitomeya > Ranitomeya imitator. The sequence goes on from NC_091286.1 coordinate 134,373,257, forward strand.
TGCAGTACTCGAGGGTGTATCCCATCCGGGCCCGGAGATTTGTCAATTTTAGTGATTTGTAGACGCCGCCGCACTTCCTGCTGGGTTAAGCAGGTGACATTTAATTGGGAATTTTTATCACTAGACATTTTGTCTGCCATGGGATTTTCTTGTGTAAATACTGATGAAAAAAAGTCATTTAGCATATTGGCTTTTTCCTCATCCTCATCCACCATCTCACCCAGACTATTTTTAAGGGGGCCAACACTATCATTTTTTAGTTTCTTACTATTTATGTAGTTAAAGAATATTTTAGGATTATTTTTACTCTCTCTGGCAATGAGTCTCTCTGTCTCAATCTTTGCTGCCTTGATTTGCTTTTTACAGAATTTATTTAATTTTCTGTATTTATTTAATGCCTCCTCACTACCTACTTCCTTTAATTCTCTAAATGCTTTCTTTTTGTCCCTTATTGCGCCCCTTACAGCTCTATTTAGCCATATTGGTTTCCTCCTATTTCTAGTATGTTTATTCCCATACGGTATATACTGTGCACAGGTCCTATCCAGGATGCTAATAAACGTCTCCCATTTTCTCTGTGTATTTTTGTGTCTCAGGATATCGTCCCAGTTAATTGCACCAAGATCCTCTCTCATCCTTTGGAAATTTGCCCTCCTGAAGTTTAGTGTCCTTGTAACCCCTCTACTACACATCTTTTTAAAGGATACATGAAAACTTATTATTTTGTGATCGCTATTTCCCAAGTAACCCCCAACCCTTATATTTGATATGCGGTCTGGCCTGTTGGTTAATATTAGGTCTAGCAGTGCCCCCCTTCTTGTTGGGTCCTGAACCAGTTGTGAAAGGTAATTGTCTCTCATAATTGTCAAAAACCGATTACCTTTGCTGGAACTGCAGGTTTCTGTTCCCCAATCTATTTCAGGGTAGTTGAAGTCCCCCATAATAATGACTTCTCCTTGAGTCGCAGCTTCATCTATTTGCTTTACGAGGATATTCTCCATTGCTTCCATTATTTTTGGAGATTTATAACAAACCCCTATCAGTAATTTATTATTTTTTCCCCCTCCCCTTATCTCCACCCACAGGGATTCTACATTTTCATTAAATTCACCTATATTATCGCGCAGGATGGGTTTTAAGGATGATTTTACATACAGACACACCCCTCCCCCTCGCTTATCTGTACGGTCATTTCTGAACAGGCTATAGCCCTGCAAGTTAACAGCCCAGTCATGGCTCTCATCCAGCCACGTTTCTGATATCCCCACCATGTCATAATTATGCTCCAACAACATTAGTTCTAATTCGTCCATTTTGTTGGCGAGGCTTCTGGCATTAGTATACATGCACTTTATGTTCCTCTCTGTACTTCTATTTCTTAAATTATTAACTGTTCTGACCCCACCCCCCATGCCACCGCCACCCCCAACTTCCTTATTTGTGCCCAGGACTCTGTCTGCACTATCTTCCCCTCCTATAAAATGAATACCCTCCCCCCCAATTCCTAGTTTAAACACTCCTCCAACCTTCTAGCCATTCTCTCCCCCAGCACAGCTGCACCCTCCCCATTGAGGTGCAGCCCGTCCCTAGCGTAGAGCCTGTAGCCAACTGAGAAGTCGGCCCAGTTCTGCAGGAACCCAAACCCCTCTTTCCTACACCAATTCTTGAGCCACTTATTAACCTCCCTAATCTCCCGTTGCCTCTCTGGCGTGGCACGTGGTACCGGCAGTATTTCGGAAAATACCACGTTGGAGGTCCTTGCTTTCAGCTTGCAGCCTAATTCCCTGAAATCATCTTTAAGGACCTTCCACCTACCTCTAACTTTGTCATTAGTGCCAATGTGCACCATGACCGCTGGGTCCTCACCAGCCCCTCCCAATAATCTGTCCACCCGATCAGCGATGTGTCGGACTCGAGCGCCAGGTAGGCAGCACACCGTTCGACGATCCCTGTCTTTGTGACAGATTGCCCTATCTGTTCCCCTAATAATTGAGTCGCCCACTACCAGCACCTGTCTGGCCTGCCCTGCTCTCCTATTTCCCTCCTTACTGGAGCAGTCACTCCTCCGGCTTTCAGAGGACATGCCTGGCTGCAGCAGTGCTACCCCTGTACTGGCACCCCCCTCATCTGCCAACTTAGCAAACTTATTGGGGTGTTCCAGATCAGGACTAGCCTCCCTGGCACTCTTCCCTCTACCCCGCTTCCTAACTGTCACCCAGCTTGCTACTTCATTGTCCTGCAGCTCCATCCCACCATCCCCCCCCTCATCTGTCCCATTGAGCGTCTGCTCCGTGAGCAGAAGACTCCTCTCCATGTTGTCTATGGATCTCAGTGTTGCCAGCTGCACATTTAGAGTCAGAATCTGGGTTTCCAAATGCACAACGTGCTCACATCTCGCACAGCAGTATGCACCCTCGATCGGCTGCTCAAGGACTGCATACATGTGGCAAGATGTGCACTGGATGGCATTAACAATCGTGGAGCACATTTCCTAATGGGGATTGCACCAGACAGAACAGTTCAATAAAAAAATAAATAAATACAAAGTATTAATAAAAATCAGACAGCAATTCAGTAAATCCTCCCCTGAAAACTCCCTGACTCCAAAGTCACTGAATCACAAGTCACACTTACCGCCGTCCACACTTACACTCAGGCCACACTCAGCTCGCTCACACTCGCTCTGCTGAAGATATATAGAGATTTTTTTTTTATTTTTTTTTTCCTAGTTCCCCTCAACAGCAATCAACCTTGCTGTTCAAATGCACTTCCAAAAAGGACTTGAGCCCCAAACAGCTGCCCCTTATAAACCCTTAACTATGAGCCCCCACCCTAAGTTAACCCTTATGAATATAGCTACCCCCAATTCAGCAACTCACACCAATTCACACAGGTATTTGTTAAAGGCTTTCCAAATACCTCTTCACTGAATCACAAGTCACACTTACCGCCGTCCACACTTACGCTCAGCTCACACTCAGCTCGCTCACACTCGCTCTGCTGAAGATATATAGAGATTTTTTTTTTTTTTTTTTTCCTAGTTCCCCTCAACAGCAATCAACCTTGCTGTTCAAATGCACTTCCAAAAAGGTAGAATAATCCTGAGTTATATGTGTGTTTTGGAATAGATACTAGTGATATGTGTGATATGTGTGGGGTGGAATAAACACCAGTGATGTGTGTGTTGGTAGAATAAACACAGTGATGTGTGTGGTGGATTAAACACCAGTCATGTGTGTGTGGTGGTAATAAACACAGTGATGTGTGTGTGGTGGAATAAACACCAGTGATGTGTGTGTGGTGGTAATAAACAGTGATGTGTGTGGTGGAATAAACACAGTGATGTGTGTGTGGTGGAATAAACACCAGTGATGTGTGTGTTGGAATAAACACCAGTGATGTGTGTGGTGGAATAAACAGTGATGTGTGTGGTGGAATAAACACCAGTGATGTGTGCATGGTGGAATAAACAGTGATGTGTGTGTGGTGGAATAAACAGTGATGTGTGTGTGGTGGAATAAACACCAGTGATGTGTGTATGGTGGAATAAACACCAGTGATGTGTGTGTGGTGGTATAAACAGTGATGTGTGTGTGGTGGAATAAACACCAGTGATGTGTGTATGGTGGAATAAACACCAGTGATGTGTGTGTGGTGGAATAAACAGTGATGTATGTGTGGTGGAATAAACACCAGTGATGTGTGTATGGTGGAATAAACACCAGTGATGTGTGTGCGTGGTGGAATAAACAGTGATGTGTGTGTGGTGGAATAAACACCAGTGATGTGTGTGTGGTGGAATAAACACCAGTGATGTGTGTATGGTGGAATAAACACCAGTGATGTGTGTGTGTGGTGGAATAAACACCAGTGACGTGTGTGTGTGTGGTGGAATAAACACTAGTGATGTGTGTGTGTGGTGGAATAAACACTAGTGATGTGTGTGTGTGGTGGAATAAACACTAGTGATGTGTGTGTGTGGTGGAATAAACACTAGTGATGTGTGTGTGGTGGAATAAACACCAGTGATGTGTGTGTGGTGCAATAAACAGTGATGTGTGTGTGGTGGAATAAACACCAGTGATGTGTGTGTGGTGGAATAAACACAGTGATGTGTGTGGTGGAATAAACACCAGTGATGTGTGTGTGGTGGAATCGACCAGTGATGTGTGTGTGGTGGAATAAACACTAGTGATGTGTGTGGTGGAATAAACTCCAGTGATGTGTGTGTGGTGGAATAAACTTCAATGATAATATGTGTGGTGGAATAAACACTAGTGGTGTGTGTGCTGGAATAAACTCCAATGACGGGTGGTGGAAAAACACCAGTGATATGTGTGTGGTGGAATGATCTCCAGTGATGTGTGTGGTGGAATAATTATTAGTGATACGTCTGGGGTGGAATAAACTCCTGCGATTGTGTGTGGAGGAATAAGCTCCAGAAATTGTATGAGGTGAAATAAACACTTGTGATACGTGTGCGCTGGAATGAAATCCAGAGATTGTGCGGTGGAGTAAATACGTGATATGTGTCGATTGAAGAAACACCGGTGATGTGTGTGGTGGAATAAGCACTAATTATATTTTTTGTGGTAGAATAATCCTGAGTTATATGTGTGTTTTGGAATAGATACTAGTGATATGTGTGATATGTGTGGGGTGGAATAGACGACAGTGATATGTGTGTTGTGGAATAAACACCAGTGATATCTGTGGAGTGGAATAATCTCCAGTGTGATGGAATAAATGTGATAATCTGTGGGGAGCAGTCTGAGCTAATAGTGTGTCAACGTGGGGGTGTAGGAGGGATTTGACCGTCTGCAGTTTTTGCCTTTTAACCAGATACATTTGTAGCAATGTGACAGTCATGACCGTTCTTGGGTGTCCCGGGAACAGAGTCTCTGTCGCTAACGCTAAGGGTGCCCTAGCTCACCCTGTTCCCCATATTACTTCTGATGGTGAAGATGCCAGGGTCATGTACCTTGCCTTAGCTCCTGAATTCGCCCTCACTCTGTACCCTTCCCCCACACAGGGAAGAGGGGAGTAGTAGTGTACCGTAATACACCAAGCAGACTAACAAGGTAATATGAACAGAGATAACGAAAAATCCCAAGCATACAAATATATTCACACATACAACAGAGGAATGCATTGGGGAGTGGAGGTTGGGTTTAAACCAAAGTAGGAAAAGAAATGGAATTATCACACACTCAAAACCTAGCAACAGTCACAGATAAACGCACCAACCGCCTTCTCCAATAACCACCAACAACCACCTCCAGCCATGCAGCAAAAAGCTATCTCTGAAAATGAGTGCTAGCCAGGGCCCTGATTATATAGGAGATGGGAGTGGCTAACAGTGCATGGCTGAGAGCCTTAATGCTCCAGGAGCTCTAAACACAGCAAATTAACCTCTGCACTGCCAAAATAAATTTTCACCATTTAATATGAAGATGAAGTGCTTCTAATCAGTGCAGGAGTAGGAGAAATCAGACGCTGCCGTCTTCTGGCTCCTCTCTGTCGCAGTAAACCTGTGACACTGACTTCTGCATTATCGTGCAGAATTAGTTCTATTTTTGAAAAGTTTAGATAAGACAACACTTATTAGCAACAAATAGATAAATGGCAAAAGTGAGAATAAATTAAAACATAACTTTTAATCGATTAGTTAATATGAGTGCCACCATTACAGTTGTGCTCAAAAGTTTACATACCCCAGCAGAATTTTTGCTTTCTTGGCCTTGACAGCTCTTTGGTCTTCCCCATAGTGGAGTTTGGAGTCAGACTGTTTGAGGGTGTGCACAGGTGTCGTTTTATACTGATAACAAGTTTAAACAGGTGCCATTACTACAGGTAATGAGTGGAGGAAAGAGGAGACTCTTAAAGAAGAAGTTACAGGTCTGTGAGAGCCAGAAATCTTGATTGTTTGTTTCTGACCAAATACTTATTTTCCACCATAATATGCAAATAAAATGTTAAAAAAACAGACAATGTGATTTTCTGGATTTTTTTTTCTCAGTTTGTCTCCCATAGTTGAGGTCTACCTATGATGTAAATTACAGACGCCTCTCATCTTTTTAAGTGGTGGAACTTGCACTATTGCTGACTGACTAAATACTTTTTTGCCCCACTGTATCTATCTGATCTAATACTGGAGATACCAGGGGAGCTGAGATACGAGGCTGCTTGCACTGCTGTCCACCATATATCTATCTGATCTAATACTGGAGATACCAGGGGAGCTGAGATAAGACACTGCTCACACTTCTGTGCACCATATACCTATCTGATCTAATACTGGAGATATCAGGGGAGCTGAGGTAAGAAGAGGCTGCTCATACTGCTGTTTACCATATATTTATCTGATCTAATACTGGAGATACCAGGGGAGCTGAGGTAAGAAGAGGCTGCTCACACTGCTGTCCACCCTGAATACTGAGTAGTAGAGTTGAGCGACCTTGACCTTTTTAGAGTCGAGCCGGGTTTCGCGAAACCCGACTATCTCAAAAGTCGGGTCGAGTGAAATCGGCCGATTATGACGTAAAGTCGGGATCGACCGAAACACGAAACCCAATGCAAGTCAATGGGGCAGCATAGTCGGCAGTGAGTGGGGGCCAGGAAAACACCTAGAGTGCCCATTTTAATGTCAAAACCATCCATTCTTCTTAATGAAGCTTGTCAAGCGTAATTTACCTTATAATAATTGGAAGGCATTTGAAATTGGGGTTCATTTGGCTAAAGTTGTGGTGGGTAGGGCTGGTTCAAGTAATTAGTGGGCCCAGGAAATCTGGACCACGTCACGGCAGTGGAGCAGGGAGAGGTAAGTATTTCAACTTTGCAAGTGCTGTGAACCTGAGCAAGCAGGGGGGGCCCACTCGTTGGCATTGGCACTGGCACAGGGCCCCTCAAAGTACAGCGGTGTGTTTGCACGGCGGGGGCGCCTCCCACCGGCAGCAACACTTTTGCGTACCATGAGAGGCCCTGTGCCAGTGACGTCGCCAACCAGTATTCCTCCCCCCACCTGATGAAGGAACCTGCACTTTCATCTGCACCTTCCTGTTTGTCCCCGTGTAAGGTGGTATGGTATGCGGGAAGGGGGACCTGACTTTCAGCAGGGTCACAATCTTGCAGTGTAGCGTGCACGGGAAATGTTGCGTTATGGGTCAATGTACCAGCAGACTCATCTATCACTGGCTGGGCAATGGGCAGGATGAGGAGGAAACACAGATATAGGCCCAAAGAATAAAGTGGGCTAAATGCAGTTCAAAATTGGTAACACAGGACTAATCAGGGGGCATTGCAGTGGAGGACAACTGGAATGAGAGGCTGACACAGAGAGTAGGCCCAAATCAGTAAGTAGTCGAAATGCAGTTCAAAATTGGCAACAGTAGTAAACAGGCGGCACAGCTTTGTTCAGTGGAGGAGAACAGCAAGGAGTGGCAGACACCGATAGTAGGCCCCAACCCAACTAGTAGGCCAAATGCAGTCTAACATTAACAACTACTTAACGAGCGCCTGAAAACGGAATTTCAGGACAGGAAACCAGGAGAACAGCAAGGAGCGGCAGACACCGATAGTAGGCCCCAAACCAACTAGTACGCCAAATGCAGTTGTTCCGTTTAACCACAATTTAATGAGAGCCTGAAGATAGAAGTTCAGGAAAGGCAACCTGGAGAACACCTTGGAGTGGAACACACCATCTCTCTACACCCCATACCCAATTTGTAGGTCTAATGCAGCGTAGTTTCCAACAACTACTAAACGAGAGCATGATGATCGAAGCATTGGCGAGGAAACCTGGGGAACACCTTGGAGTGGAACACACCATCTCTCTACACCCCATACCCAATTTGTAGGCCTAATGCAGCGTAGTTTCCAACAACTACTAAACGAGAGCATGATGATCGAAGCATTGGCGAGGAAACCTGGGGAACACCTTGGAGTGGAACACACCATCTCTCTACAGTGGAACACACCATCTCTCTACACCCCATACCCAATTTGTAGGCCTAATGCAGCGTAGTTTCCAACAACTACTAAACGAGAGCCGGAAGATCGAAGCTCAGGAAAGGCAACCTGGAGAACACCTTGGAGTGGAACACACCATCTCTCTACACCCCATACCCAATTTGTAGGCCCAATGCAGCGTAGTTTCCAACAACTACTAAACGAGAGCCGGAAGATCGAAGCAATGGAGAGGAAACCTGGGGAACACCTTGGAGTGTAACACACCATCTCTCTACACCCCATACCCAATTTGTAGGCCTAATGCAGCGTAGTTTCCAACAACTACTAAACGAGAGCATGAAGATCGAAGCAATGGAGAGGAAACCTAGGGAACACCTTGGAGTGGAACACACCATCTCTCTACACCCCATACCCAATTTGTAGGCCTAATGCAGCGTAGTTTCCAACAACTACTAAACGAGAGCATGAAGATCGAAGCAATGGAGAGGAAACCTGGGGAACACCTTGGAGTGGAACACACCATCTCTCTACACCCCATACCCAATTTGTAGGCCTAATGCAGCGTAGTTTCCAACAACTACTAAACGAGAGCATGATGATCGAAGCATTGGCGAGGAAACCTGGGGAACACCTTGGAGTGGAACACACCATCTCTCTACAGTGGAACACACCATCTCTCTACACCCCATACCCAATTTGTAGGCCTAATGCAGCGTAGTTTCCAACAACTACTAAACGAGAGCCGGAAGATCGAAGCTCAGGAAAGGCAACCTGGGGAACACCTTGGAGTGGAACACACCATCTCTCTACACCCCATACCCAATTTGTAGGCCCAATGCAGCGTAGTTTCCAACAACTACTAAACGAGAGCCGGAAGATCGAAGCTCAGGAAAGGCAACCTGGGGAACACCTTGGAGTGTAACAAACCCTCTCTCTACACCACGGAAGGGCTGATTCTTAGGAAGGAAGGCTGTCGGAAAGAAGCAGGGCGCGTCCGAGGGTGATTATATTCTTATTAGGTATATACTCACCCTCGGACGCGCCCTGCTTCTTTATTTGTAATGAATGTTTATTTGCAATGTGGTTTTGACTTACTCTATTTTTTTGGTAAATAATGATTTTATTATTTTCATTGTTTTGCATCTTCTTGGCAATAATATAAAGAAGACGCGACAGGACAACACTCGGTGGATGCCATATCTGTGTTTAAAATTGAAAAAACCTTTCAGTTAACTACTTGCAGGAGAAAGTTATTGTAGCTGGTGGCCATTTTTAGTACTGTACCAGATTTTTGTTGTATGTGTTTGTTTTTAATGTTAAAATGTCTGCATTTGATATCTCTCCAGTATTTTCTTTTTTATAAGCAAAATACTTATTTTTATATTTTCTGATGTTGGTTCCAGGGGTACACGGGCAGCAGTGGTGTGGTCAGTGGAGGCCTAGTGGAAGGAGTGACCGCAGACAGGCATCGAAGGCCTAAAATAATAACACATGGCTGTAGGCAATTTTAAATTGGTTCCAGGGGTACACGGGCAGCAGTGGTGTGGTCAGTGGAGGCCTAGTGGAAGGAGTGACCGCAGACAGGCATCGAAGGCCTAAAATAATAACACATGGCTGTAGGCAATTTTAAATTGGTTCCAGGGGTACACGGGCAGCAGTGGTGTGGTCAGTGGAGGCCTAGTGGAAGGAGTGACCGCAGACAGGCATCGAAGGCCTAAAATAATAACACATGGCTGTAGGCAATTTTAAATTGGTTCCAGGGGTACACGGGCAGCAGTGGTGTGGTCAGTGGAGGCCTAGTGGAAGGAGTGACCGCAGACAGGCATCGAAGGCCTAAAATAATAACACATGGCTGTAGGCAATTTTAAATTGGTTCCAGGGGTACACGGGCAGCAGTGGTGTGGTCAGTGGAGGCCTAGTGGAAGGAGTGACCGCAGACAGGCATCGAAGGCCTAAAATAATAACACATGGCTGTAGGCAATTTTAAATTGGTTCCAGGGGTACACGGGCAGCAGTGGTGTGGTCAGTGGAGGCCTAGTGGAAGGAGTGACCGCAGACAGGCATCGAAGGCCTAAAATAATAACACATGGCTGTAGGCAATTTTAAATTGGTTCCAGGGGTACACGGGCAGCAGTGGTGTGGTCAGTGGAGGCCTAGTGGAAGGAGTGACCGCAGACAGGCATCGAAGGCCTAAAATAATAACACATGGCTGTAGGCAATTTTAAATTGGTTCCAGGGGTACACGGGCAGCAGTGGTGTGGTCAGTGGAGGCCTAGTGGAAGGAGTGACCGCAGACAGGCATCGAAGGCCTAAAATAATAACACATGGCTGTAGGCAATTTTAAATTGGTTCCAGGGGTACACGGGCAGCAGTGGTGTGGTCAGTGGAGGCCTAGTGGAAGGAGTGACCGCAGACAGGCATCGAAGGCCTAAAATAATAACACATGGCTGTAGGCAATTTTAAATTGGTTCCAGGGGTACACGGGCAGCAGTGGTGTGGTCAGTGGAGGCCTAGTGGAAGGAGTGACCGCAGACAGGCATCGAAGGCCTAAAATAATAACACATGGCTGTAGGCAATTTTAAATTGGTTCCAGGGGTACACGGGCAGCAGTGGTGTGGTCAGTGGAGGCCTAGTGGAAGGAGTGACCGCAGACAGGCATCGAAGGCCTAAAATAATAACACATGGCTGTAGGCAATTTTAAATTGGTTCCAGGGGTACACGGGCAGCAGTGGTGTGGTCAGTGGAGGCCTAGTGGAAGGAGTGACCGCAGACAGGCATCGAAGGCCTAAAATAATAACACATGGCTGTAGGCAATTTTAAATTGGTTCCAGGGGTACACGGGCAGCAGTGGTGTGGTCAGTGGAGGCCTAGTGGAAGGAGTGACCGCAGACAGGCATCGAAGGCCTAAAATAATAACACATGGCTGTAGGCAATTTTAAATTGGTTCCAGGGGTACACGGGCAGCAGTGGTGTGGTCAGTGGAGGCCTAGTGGAAGGAGTGACCGCAGACAGGCATCGAAGGCCTAAAATAATAACACATGGCTGTAGGCAATTTTAAATTGGTTCCAGGGGTACACGGGCAGCAGTGGTGTGGTCAGTGGAGGCCTAGTGGAAGGAGTGACCGCAGACAGGCATCGAAGGCCTAAAATAATAACACATGGCTGTAGGCAATTTTAAATTGGTTCCAGGGGTACACGGGCAGCAGTGGTGTGGTCAGTGGAGGCCTAGTGGAAGGAGTGACCGCAGACAGGCATCGAAGGCCTAAAATAATAACACATGGCTGTAGGCAATTTTAAATTGGTTCCAGGGGTACACGGGCAGCAGTGGTGTGGTCAGTGGAGGCCTAGTGGAAGGAGTGACCGCAGACAGGCATCGAAGGCCTAAAATAATAACACATGGCTGTAGGCAATTTTAAATTGGTTCCAGGGGTACACGGGCAGCAGTGGTGTGGTCAGTGGAGGCCTAGTGGAAGGAGTGACCGCAGACAGGCATCGAAGGCCTAAAATAATAACACATGGCTGTAGGCAATTTTAAATTGGTTCCAGGGGTACACGGGCAGCAGTGGTGTGGTCAGTGGAGGCCTAGTGGAAGGAGGGACCACAGACAGGCATCGAAGGCGTAACATAACAAAAATGTCAATACAATGGTATTGTCAGTGGCAGGCATTGAAGGATGTCAGCGCATAGACTAAACATTGGTGGAGCTGTGAGATAATTTTGCAAGTGGTAGAGCACTGTTTGAGCTGGGGGGGGAACTGTCTTGTGGCCGGCGGTACAGGCCCAGGGCCCCTCATATTATAACGGTGTGTCTGACGTTGGGTGCGCACCACCACCGCCAGAGACACTTTATTGTACTAGGAGGGACCGAGTGGCAGTGCCGTCGACCAAAAGCGGGCTCACCCACCTCTTCAGACAAACTGCACTCTCACGGGTGCTGTCGCCAAGTGTCGATACCACGACCCCGTGTGGGGAGTTTGGCCATTTAGTGAGGTGTAAACATGTCGTATGCTGGACAATCAGGTGCAGAAAATTACGAGATTGGAAAAGGCATTCAGAATAGTCCACAGGCAAGACCTTTTCATAGGAAAGCTAGGTGTCAGCCGGGCAAGGTGGGGCAAAAGATTTCGAAATCCAGTTGTGGTTCATTTTAATGAAGGTTAGATCATCTACATTTTGGGTAGCCAGACGAGTCCTTTTTTCTGTTAGTATTGAACCTGCAGCACTGAATACTCTTTCTGATAGGACACTAGCTGCCGGGCAAGCAAGCTCCTGCAATGCATATTCTGCCAATTCTGGCCAGGTGTCTAATTTTGATGCCCAGTAATCAAATGGGAATGACGGTTGAGGGAGAACATCGATAAGGGATGAAAAATAGTTTGTAACCATACTGGACAAATGTTGTCTCCTGTCACTTTGAATTGATGCTGCAGTACCTGTCCTGTCTGCGGTCATAGCAAAATCACTCCACAACCTGGTCAGAAAACCCCTCTGGCCAACGCCACTTCTGATTTCTGCCCCTCTAACTCCTCTGGTCTGCTGGCCCCTGCAGCTCGTGTGAGAACGATCACGGGCGCTGTGTGCAGGGAATGCCAGAAGCAAACGGTCAACAAGAGTTGATTGTTTGGTTGCTAATATTAGTTCCAAGTTCTCATGTGGCATTATATTTTGCAATTTGCCTTTATAGCGAGGATCAAGGAGGCAGGCCAACCAGTAATCGTCATCATTCATCATTTTAGTTATGCGTGTGTCCCTTTTGAGGATACGCAAGGCATAATCCGCCATGTGGGCCAAAGTTCCAGTTCTCAAATCTGCGGTTGTGCTTGGTTGAGGGGCAGTTTCAGGCAAATCCACGTCACTTGTGTCCCTCAAAAAACCAGAACCCGGCCTTGCCGCGCCACCAATTTCCAGTGGCCCCGGAAAAGCTTCCTCATTAAAAATATAATCATCCCCATCATCCTCCTCGTCCTCCTCCTCTTCGCCCGCTACCTCGTCCTGTACACTGCCCTGGCCAGACAATGGCTGACTGTCATCAAGGCTTTCCTCTTCCTCTGGTGCAGACGCCTGATCCTTTATGTGCGTCAAACTTTGCATCAGCAGACGCATTAGGGGGATGCTCATGCTCATTATGGCGTTGTCTGCACTAACCAGCCGTGTGCATTCCTCAAAACACTGAAGGACTTGACACATGTCTTGAATCTTCGACCACTGCACACCTGACAACTCCATGTCTGCCATCCTACTGCCTGCCCGTGTATGTGTATCCTCCCACAAAAACATAACAGCCCGCCTCTGTTCACACAGTCTCTGAAGCATGTGCAGTGTTGAGTTCCACCTTGTTGCAACGTCTATGATTAGGCGATGCTGGGGAAGGTTCAAAGAACGCTGATAGGTCTGCATACGGCTGGAGTGTACGGGCGAACGGCGGATATGTGAGCAAAGTCCACGCACTTTGAGGAGCAGGTCGGATAACCCCGGATAACTTTTCAGGAAGCACTGCACCACCAGGTTTAAGGTGTGAGCCAGGCAAGGAATGTGTTTCAGTTGGGAAAGGGAGATGGCAGCCATGAAATTCCTTCCGTTATCACTCACTACCTTGCCTGCCTCAAGATCTACAGTGCCCAGCCACGACTGCGTTTCTTTCTGCAAGAACTCGGACAGAACTTCCGCGGTGTGTCTGTTGTCGCCCAAACACTTCATAGCCAATACAGCCTGCTGACGTTTGCCAGTAGCTGCCCCATAATGGGAGACCTGGTGTGCAACAGTGGCAGCTGCGGATGGAGTGGTTGTGCGACTGCGGTCTGTGGACGAGCTCTCGCTTCTGCAGGAGGACGAAGAGGAGGAGGAGGGGGTGCGAACGGCTACAGCCAATTGTTTCCTAGACCGTGGGCTAGGCAGAACTGTCCCAAACTTGCTGTCCCCTGTGGACCCTGCATCCACCACATTTACCCAGTGTGCCGTGATGGACACGTAACGTCCCTGGCCATGCCTACTGGTCCATGCATCTGTTGTCAGGTGCACCTTTGTGCTCACAGATTGCCTGAGTGCATGGACGATGCGCTCTTTAACATGCTGGTGGAGGGCTGGGATGGCTTTTCTGGAAAAAAAGTGTCGACTGGGTAGCTCGTAGCGTGGTACAGCGTAGTTCATCAGGGCTTTGAAAGCTTCGCTTTCAACTAACCGGTAGGGCATCATCTCTAACGAGATTAATCTAGCTATGTGTGCATTCAAACCCTGTGTACGCGGATGCGAGGCTAAGTACTTCCTTTTTCTAACCATAGTCTCATGTAGGGTGAGCTGGACTGGAGAGCTGGAGATCGTGGAACTAGCGGGGGTGCCGGTGGACATGGCAGACTGAGAGACGGTGGGAGATGGTATTGTTGCCGCCGGTGCCCTAGATGCAGTGTTTCCTACTACGAAACTGGTGATTCCCTGACCCTGACTGCTTTGGCCTGGCAAAGAAACCTGCACAGATACTGCAGGTGGTGCGGAAAATGGTGGCCCTACACTGCCGGAAGGGATGTTGCGTTGCTGACTAGCTTCATTGGCCGAGGGTGCTACAACCTTAAGGGACGTTTGGTAGTTAGTCCAGGCTTGCAAATGCATGGTGGTTAAATGTCTATGCATGCAACTTGTATTGAGACTTTTCAGATTCTGTCCTCTGCTTAAGGTAGTTGAACATTTTTGACAGATGACTTTGCGCTGATCAATTGGATGTTGTTTAAAAAAATGCCAGACTGCACTCTTTCTAGCATCGGATACCTTTTCAGGCATTGCAGACTGAGCTTTAACCGGATGGCCACGCTGTCCTCCAACAGGTTTTGGCTTTGCCACGCGTTTTGGGCAAGATACGGGCCCGGCAGATGGAACCTGTTGCGATGTTGATGCCTGCTGCGGCCCCTCCTCCTCCGCTTCAGAACTGCTGCCGCCTGCACCCTGTTCCCCCAATGGCTGCCAATCGGGGTCAAGAACTGGGTCATCTATTGCCTCTTCTTGTAGCTCGTGTGCAACTTCGTCTGTGTCACCGTGTCGGTCGGTGGTATAGCGTTCGTGATGGGGCAACATAGTCTCATCAGGGTCTGATTCTTGATCAGCACCCTGCGAGGGCAATGTTGTGGTCTGAGTCAAAGGACCAGCATAGTAGTCTGGCTGTGGCTGTGCATCAGTGCACTCCATGTCAGATTCAACTTGTAATGGGCATGGACTGTTAGCTGCTTCACTTTCTAAGCCAGGGACGGTATGTGTAAAGAGCTCCATGGAGTAACCCGTTGTGTCGCCTGCTGCATTCTTCTCTGTTGTTGTTTTTGCTGAAGAGGACAAGGAAGCGACTTGTCCCTGACCGTGAACATCCACTAACGACGCGCTGCTTTGACATTTACCAGTTTCACGAGAGGAGGCAAAAGAGCTAGAGGCTGAGTCAGCAAGATAAGCCAAAACTTGCTCTTGCTGCTCCGGCTTTAAAAGCGGTTTTCCTACTCCCAGAAAAGGGAGCGTTCGAGGCCTTGTGTAGCCTGACGACGAACCTGGCTCCACAGCTCCAGACTTAGGTGCAATATTTTTTTTCCCACGACCAGCTGATGCTCCACCACTACCACTACCCTCATTACCAGCTGACAATGAACGCCCCCGGCCACGACCTCTTCCACCATACTTCCTCATTGTTTTAAAAACGTAAACAAACTAACGGTATTTGTTGCTGTCACACAAATTACACGGTGAGCTATAACTTCAGTATGATTTAGCTACCCCTTTACAGGTGAGTGAGACCACAACGAAAATCAGGCACAATGTTACACACTCTGTTGTTGGTGGCAACAAATGAGAGAGATGCCACACACGCAGGACTGTCACTGAAGCACAAATGTAAATATTAATCTCCCACTGATTTGATTTTTTTTTTTTTTTAAGGGAGACTTTAGGAAAAAAAAATAATAGAATAAAATGATTTTTTCAGGAAGAATTTAGAAACCAAATAAAATAAAATGATTTTTTCAGGGAGAATTTAGAAAACAAATAAAACAAAAAAAGCCTTTCTATGGCCCACTGAGTGAGAGATGACGCACACAGGAGTCAGGAGTGGCACACAAGCCCAGAGGCCAATATTTATCTCCCACTGATTGATGTAGTGATTTTTTCAGGTAGATTTTGGAACCCAAATCAAGCTAAAAAAAATAATAGGCTTTCTATGGCCCACAATTGGAGAGAGAGAGAGAGATGGCACACCCAGGAGTCAAGACTGGCACACAAGCAGAAAGGGCAATATTAATCTCCCACTGATTTGTTTTTTTTTTTTTTTTTTTCAGGGAGACTTTAGGAAAAAAAAATAGAATAAAATGATTTTTTCAGGAAGAATTTAGAAACCAAATAAAATAAAATGATTTTTTCAGGGAGAATTTAGAAAACAAATAAAACAAAAAAAGCCTTTCTATGGCCCACTGAGTGAGAGATGACGCACACAGGAGTCAGGAGTGGCACACAAGCCCAGAGGCCAATATTTATCTCCCACTGATTGATGTAGTGATTTTTTCAGGTAGATTTTGGAACCCAAATCAAGCTAAAAAAAAATAATAGGCTTTCTATGGCCCACAATTGGAGAGAGAGAGAGAGATGGCACACCCAGGAGTCAAGACTGGCACACAAGCAGAAAGGGCAATATTAATCTCCCACTGATTTGTTTTTTTTTTTTTTTTTTTCAGGGAGACTTTAGGAAAAAAAATAGAATAAAATGATTTTTTCAGGAAGAATTTAGAAACCAAATAAAATAAAATGATTTTTTCAGGGAGAATTTAGAAAACAAATAAAACAAAAAAAGGCTTTCTATGGCCCACTGAGTGAGAGATGACGCACACAGGAGTCAGGAGTAACACACAAGCCCAGAGGCCAATATTTAGCTCCCACTGATTGATGTAGTGATTTTTTCAGGTAGATTTTGGAACCCAAATCAAGCTAAAAAAATAATAGGCTTTCTATGGCCCACAATTGGAGAGAGAGAGAGAGATGGCACACCCAGGAGTCAAGACTGGCACACAAGCAGAAAGGGCAATATTAATCTCCCACTGATTTGTTTTTTTTTTTTTTTTTTTTTCAGGGAGACTTTAGGAAAAAAAAATAATAGAATAAAATGATTTTTTCAGGAAGAATTTAGAAACCAAATAAAATAAAATGATTTTTTCAGGGAGAATTTAGAAAACAAATAAAACAAAAAAAGGCTTTCTATGGCCCACTGAGTGAGAGATGACGCACACAGGAGTCAGGAGTGGCACACAAGCCCAGAGGCCAATATTTATCTCCCACTTTTTTTTTTTTGTTCCAGGGAAAATTTATAAACCCAATAAAAAAAATAATAAATAGGCTTTCTATGGCCCACTATCTGAGAGACAGAGAGAGATGGCACGCTTAGGACTGGCACACAAGCCCAAAGGCCAATATTAATCTCCCTTTTTTTTTTAAGGGAGAATTTATAAAACCAAAAAAAAATAAATAAATAGGCTTTCTATGGCCCACTATTTGTGAGAGAGATGGCACGCTCAGGACTGGCACACAAGCCCAGAGGCCAATATTAATCTCCCACTTTTTTTTTTTTTTCCAGGGAAAATTTATAAACCCAATAAAAAAAAAAATAAATAAATAGGCTTTCTATGGCCCACTATCTGAGAGAGAGAGATGGCACGCTTAGGACTGGCACACAAGCCCAAAGGCCAATATTAATCTCCCACTGATTGATTTATTGATTTTTTCAGGTAGAATTTAGAACCCAAATAAAGCAAAAAAAAAAAAAAATGGGCTTTCTATGGCCCACTGAGTGAGTGATGATGCACACAGGAGTCAGGAGTGGCACACAAGCCCTGAGGCCAATATTTTTCTCCCACTGATTGATGTAGTGATTTTTTCAGGTACATTTTAGAACCCAAATCAAGCAAAAAAATAAATAGGCTTTCTATGGCCCACTGAGTGAGTGATGATGCACACAGGAGTCAAGAGTGGCACACAAGCCCTGAGGCCAATATTTTTCTCCCACTGATTGATGTAGTGATTTTTTCAGGTAGATTTTATAACCCAAATCAAGCAAAAAAATAAATAGGCTTTCTATGGCCCACTGAGTGAGAGATGACACAGACAGGGATGGCACTCTAGCAGAAATGTCAATCTTAATCTCCCACAAAAAAAAAAAAAAAAAACAGGGACTGTCCTTCAATTACTATCTCCCTGCAGTAATCTCAGCCAGGTATGGCAGGCAGCAATAAGGAGTGGACTGATGCACAAATTAAATAAAAAGTGTGTACAAACAAAAAAGATAGCTGTGCAGAAAGGAAGGAACAAGAGGATTTGTGCTTTGAAAAAAGGAGTTGGTTTGCACAGCGGCATACACATAGCAATGCAGCTATCAGGGAGCCTTCTAGGGCAGCCCAATGAGCTACAGCGCTGAGGGGGAAAAAAAAATGTAGCTTCCACTGTCCCTGCACACCGAAGGTGGTGTTGGGCAGTGGAAATCGCTACAGCACAAGCGGTTTGGTGGTTAATGGACCCTGCCTAACGCTATCCCTGCTTCTGACGAAGCGGCAGCAACCTCTCCCTAAGCTCAGATCAGCAGCAGTAACATGGCGGTCGGCGGGAACTCCCCTTTATAGCCCCTGTGACGCCGCAGACAGCAAGCCAATCACTGCAATGCCCTTCTCTAAGATGGTGGGGACCAGGACCTATGTCATCACGCTGCCCACACTCTGCGTTTACCTTCATTGGCTGAGAAATGGTGCTTTTCGCGTCATTGAAACGCGACTTTGGCGCGAAAGTCGCGTACCGCATGGCCGACCCCGCACAGGGGTCGGATCGGGTTTCATGAAACCCGACTTTGCCAAAAGTTGGCGACTTTTGAAAATGAACGACCCGTTTCGCTCAACCCTACTGAGTAGATGTTGTGACCTGGAGATAATCTATACCACATACAGTCAATCTCCTGGTCACAGCAGTGGAGCTCCTACTGCACATGCTCACTGGCACTTGTCCTAATAGTATTCTAGGACAGGTTTCTGTCAGCATGACAAATCAGCGATGTTAGTATATTATAGTGATTAGCTTCCTGGACAAAGTAAAAAACTTTCCCCTCTCCGATGCATATTTTGCATCTTTTATGCCCAATTTCACATTGGCAATGTAAAATGCAGTGGATTTTTGGTATAAAGTGGTTCTATCCCTCAAGAACCACTTTAAAGGGGTTGTCCAAAACCAAAAGTAATTATAAAACTAAATGTCTATCTATTTAATGTAAGAATCTAATCCCTTTTTCAATATACTTCAATTGAAATGTCCCTACCACTTGCTCTTTACCTCTAACTTCCTGTATGTTTTTTTATGTTTCATTAGAGAATTTTCAGTGCATGCTGGGATACTCAAATGGGACATCCACTGCTCTAAATTCCTTTGAATGTGCAGTGACATTAACGTCCCTCTCCAGATTATTAAATTAAATACACTGTTTTCCAAATTATTATGCAAATTAGATTTAAATGTCATAAAGATATAATTCTTTGTTTTTCAAATAAACTCATGGATGATATTGTGTCTCAATGATCTTTGGATCACTAAAATAAATCTCAGACACTTGTGGTAATTACTGTGCTGGATGTGCCCAATTAAAGGAAAAAGGAAGGTAGTCAGCTCACCAGAGTATGGGCTATTCCTCATCTGTTCCTGCACGGAAAAAGGTTGAGCAGCCAGTCCATGAGAAAAGGGTAAGATAAATCCAGCAGGAATGTAGATTAAAATTCAGTATTTTATTTATCCATTTTAAAATTGCTTGTCATTCTTATGGTAAACCACATAAAAATTATTGATGTTTTACTGCATTGCACACATGTAGCAGCATTTATCCAACGCGTTTCGACTATTGTCTTAATTGTGGCATCATGCCATGATTAAGACGATAGTCGAAACCCGTTGGATAAATACTGCTATATGTGCGTTATGCAGTAAAACGTCAATAATTTTTATGTGGTTTACCATAAGAATGACAAGCAATTTTAAAATGGATAAACAAAAAACTGAATTTTTATGTACATTCCTGCTGGATTCATATTATCCTTTTCTCGTGGACCAGTTAAAGGAAAACAATTGAAGAATAACATTCCACATTATTAAACAAGCCACAGATTTTAAGCAATGTGGGAAAGGAAAAGGATCTGTCTGCTGCCGAAAAGCAATAAGTAATGCAATGCCTTTGACAAGATATGAAAGCATTAGATAATTCATGAAAAACGTACAAGCGATCGTCATACTGTGAAGAGATTTGTGGCTGATGCAGAGCACAAATGGGTTCGTGCAGATAAAGGCATAATGAGGAAGGTTTCTGCCAGACAAATTACCGTATATACTCGAGTATAAGCCGACCCGAGTATAAGCCGACCCCCCTAATTTTGCCACAAAAAACTGGGAAAACTTATTGACTCGAGTATAAGCCTAGGGTGGAAATGCAGCATTTACCGGTGAATTTCAAAAATAAAAATAGATCATTATTTCCCCATAGCTGTGCCATATAGTGCTCTGCACCGTTCATATTTCCCCATAGGTGTGAACCATATAGTGCTCTGCACCGTTCATTGTGCCCCATAGATGTGCCATATACGGTGCTCTGCACCGTTCACTGTGCCCCATAGCTGTGCCATATACGGTGCTCTGCACCGTTCACTGTGCCCCATAGCTGTGCTGTGCCATATACGGTGCTCTGCACCGTTCACTGTGCCCCATACATAGCTGTGCTGTGCCATATACGGTGCTCTGCACCGTTCACTGTGCCCCATACATAGCTGTGCTGTGCCATATACGGTGCTCTGCACCGTTCACTGTGCCCCATAGCTGTGCTGTGCCATATACGGTGCTCTGCACCGTTCACTGTGCCCCATAGCTGTGCTGTGCCATATACGGTGCTCTGCACCGTTCACTGTGCCCCATAGCTGTGCTGTGCCATATACGGTGCTCTGCACCGTTCACTGTGCCCCATAGCTGTGCTGTGCCATATACGGTGCTCTGCACCGTTCACTGTGCCCCATAGCTGTGCTGTGCCATATACGGTGCTCTGCACCGTTCACTGTGCCCCATAGCTGTGCTGTGCCATATACGGTGCTCTGCACCGTTCACTGTGCCCCATAGATGTTCCACATAAATTTGTGCCGCCGCTGCCGCAATAAAGAAAAAAAAACACATACTCACCTCCCTTGATTGCAGCTCCCGGCGTCTCGTTCCGGCGCCTCCATCTTCCCGGCGTCTCTGCTCTGACTGATCAGGCAGAGGGCGCCGCGCACACTGTATGCGTCATCGCGCCCTCTGCCTGAACAGTCAGAGAGCAGAGACGCCGGGAAGATGGAGGCGCCGGCCGGGAAGATGGATCGGCGCCCGGCGGCTGGAACGAGGACAGGTGAATATGCTATACTTACCTAGTCCTGGCGATCCTCGCGCTGTCCCCTCCTGTCTTCGGTGCCGCAGCTTCTTTCTCTATCAGCGGTCACCGGCACCGCTGATTAGAGAAATGAATAAGCGGCTCCGCCCCTATGGGAGGTGGAGCCGCTTATTCATTTCTGTAATGAGCGGTCCCACGTGACCGCTGAAGAGAGGAAGAAACTGCAGCGCCGAAGCCCGTGGGACGGCAGGGACAGCGCGAGGATCGCTGGGACTAGGTAAGTATACCTCAGCGCCCTCACCCCCTCACCTGCCGACCCCACCGCTACCGTGACTCGAGTATAAGCCGAGGGGGGCACTTTCAGCCCAAAAATTTGGGCTGAAAATCTCGGCTTATACTCGAGTATATACGGTAATCGAATTTCTATAGCAGCTGCTAAAATACCACTATAAAGCAGCAAACCGCTATTTGAAGCTGCTGGTGCCTTTGAAGTCCAGCGAACCTCGAGGTGTAGGATACTACAGAGGCTCACATTTGTGCATAAGCCTACTATTTTGTCCACTCATAAACAGTGCTCACAAACAGAAATGGCTGCAGTAGGCCCAGACATAAATGAAGACTAGTCTTATTTACTGATGAGTGCCATGCAACCCTGAATGGTCCACATGGTATGCTGCGATGTCAGCAAGGAGGGAGTCATATTATGGGCTAGAATCATGGAGAGAGAGCTGGTAGAGTCTGTGAAGGTGTGAAAATGATCTTGGCAAAGTATATAGTGTTGCTGACTGACGTCTTTCTCTTATGGTACAAAAAGATGAACCGTACCATCCGTGGGTAAATCATCTTCATGCTGACAATGCCCCATCTCATACTGCAATGAATACCTCTGAGTCATTGGCTGCTATGGGCATAAAAGGAGAGAAACTCTTGATGTTGTCTACGACCCTCCCCTGGCCTCAACCCAATTGAGAGCCTTCTCAAGCAAAAGAGTTATGTGGTTGGGAGACAGCTCACATCAAAACAACAGCTTTGGGAGGCTATTCTAACATCCTAATCCGATTCTAACATCCTGTAAAAAAAATTCAAGCCAAAACTATCTAAAAACTCACAAGTTCAATGAGTGCAAGAATTGTGAAGGTGATATAAAAGAAGCCTTCCAATGTGAACATGTCACTTGGCCTATTAAGATGTTTTTAATTGCAAAAGCTTTTGATTTCAGTAAATGTCACTACTGATTGCTGCAATTTCAATAAATTACCATTTTCACTTCTTTACAACCTATAAAATGCTTTGAAATTCTTTTTTTGCATGATAATTTGGAACAGTGCAATTTGAGGTTTTTTTTTTTGTTTTGAAAGAAATACTGCTGTAACATAGTAACATAGTTAGTAAGGCCGAAAAAAGACATTTGTCCATCCAGTTCAGCCTATATTCCATTATAATAATGGATTGGGATTGGGAGGTTTGAACAGTACAATTTGATTCATACTCTAATGGCTGATGATTTGAGCATTATATGGACTCCAAAAAAAACCAATAGTTTTTCAATATATTATATTTACCCCAAAATCATTCCATTAATAAATACAACTTGTGACACACAAAATAAAGCCTCATAAGTTACATCAAGGGAAAAGTAAAAAAGTTATGTTTTTCAAAAGACAGCGATTAATAAAAGCACCGCATAACAAGACCATAGGGCAAGAAGTGATTATATTATGGAACAGTAGGAAAACAAAAACTATTGATAATATTTGGTAAAGCTGTAATGTATTAACTTTCAGAATAAAGATAATGTTAAGTATATCACGCTGTGAATGTTTTTTGTTTTTTTAAATGATTATTGTTTTTTGTTTAACATGCCTTCTAAAATATGAAAAAAGTGATCAAAAAGTCACATGTTCCTCAGAATGATACCAATGGAGTATACAGGGTTTTTTTTTTACACACAAATAACAAGGCTTCACACAGCTCTATCTACAAAAAGATGTCATGGCCTTTAGAATATGGCAAACAAAAACAATTAAGCATAGAAGAAGGATTTCCTGAGCAGATTATATTCTTAACTCCAAATAAATGGCTCCTGCATGAAACAGAAAACTCACTAACATTTTCTTTATACTGGGGTTATAGGATTATGTAAAGATATACCGTAACAGTGTTGTGTTTTCCACATGTACAGTCATTTCCTTCTGCTGTGTAAACTGTGCTGCTGAGTTCCCAGAGATCAATGAATGTCGCCATATGTATTGTGAAACATACTTTTAATTCATACATACATTATGCTGTACATAGCCTTAACCAGTATGGCCACTGGCAGACACAGACCAAAATGGCCCCTGTGCAAGAAAAGTTTATAAGTCCTTTTCAGTCCAATAGCTCCTCAGAATGCAACATTTCACCTGCTTTGGAGGTAGACGTGGACTCCTTATCTCTTAGGCCTGCTGATGTTATGTCCATCCCTGGCCTGCACTGTAACACTGGGAAGAAAACAATAAGTCCAAATAAGTGACATAAAGGAAAAGAGGCTGCAATCAAATATATATTCATTGTTTGTTAATGTTTGCTTGACATTAGCCTAATTTAAAGGGGTTATCTGGGTCTTTGATTATTTTTTCTTGCAGGGCTAAGAACTTACAGGCAAGTAGTTGCGAATTGCCTTTTCTACTCGGCAACAATCATTGCTGGCCCAGAGGGCTCATGGAGTGCTCCTATCAGCGATACTCATACTGCTGGTGACATCACATCAACTGAGCAGCTTTTTCTCTTCCGCTCTACACCATCGACGGGGCATCACCGGCAACGTCATGCTGTTTGGGGACGCCACATTGGTAGAGCATACCAAAAGAGAAGGTGTTGTTCTCTTGAGGTTGGATGAAATGAAGGAGAGTCACTGATTGAGACGGCAGATATCATAGCCAAAAAGCTACCTACCTATAAGTTCTTAGGGTACCGTCACACACTGGCATTTTGATCGCTACGACAGCACGATCCGTGACGCTCCAGCATCGTAACAATATCGCTCCAGCGTCGTAGACTGCTGTCACACTTTGCAATGTACGACGCTGGAGCGATAATTTCATGACGTATGTGCGATGTAGAAGCCGTTGGTTACTATGCGCACATCGTATACAATATCGTGCACACCTTTGTTACACCATGCGATCATGCCGCCACAGCGGCACATTAGACGACGAAAGAAAGTTTCAAATGATCTGCTACGACGTACGATTCTCAGCGGGGTCCCTGATCGCAGGAGCGTGTCAGACACAGCGAGATCGTAAGTATATCGCTGGAACGTCACGAATCGTGCCGTCGTAGCGATCAAAATGCCACTGTGTGACGGTACCTTTAGTCTCATAGGAAGAAATAAGCAAAGTGCTGGATAACCATTTACACTCTGGCGCATATTGAGTTGCTCAGCAGTGTGAAACATTAGGATAATACAATAATGGCCAGTACCAGGAGTAAATAGATTTACTTTGTTATTACAGTTAAGAAAAGGTCAGTGAAAAGTTTAGGGGCCCAATATTGTGATTATCTTTTAGGCCACTGGGGATATTCTGAAGAATGCCGGATAAATAGTTTTGGATAATAATAAGTCATGTGGGATTGTCATGGGGGATGGTTTGCTTTTGTTCAGTAGATATGATGTTGCTGGAGTGAAAGGAAGAGTTGTTAATGAGTAAGTGAAGAAATGGTAGGAGGAAATTAAAGCAGCTCTGAGGAAGGTCAGAGGGGAGGAAGCTGCTCCCACCATTTCCTGTTTTTCTGACCCACAGTATAGGTACATTTTATATTTGTGCTTTAAGCTATTACAACTATTGTAATAGTAATATTTTCTTTTCCTTTTTTCCCTACTGATACTGAAAACACATTTTAATAGAAAACTTGAATATTTTCTTTGCAAAAACTATTATAAAGTGTGGAAGGCCGGCTCACTCAGCTGCTTCCCAAGGTAGACAGAGGAACACTTTGTATTCAAGCCTCTGTGTCAAATGGTTACCGCGACAGTGTGGAGCCAGAAGACCGCATCGTCTCATTGCTTCTACTCCGGCGCTGAGAAGAAGTACTTCATTTTTTTAATGTGTTTATTTCTTCTGGCATAACAGAGGTTTATTGGCCATGTTGGAGATCCCTGTGCTCACAGCTGAGCTCGGTTAGCCACTCCTTTCCCCTTTATAATCTGGGTTCTGTTACAAATCATTGTCAGAGCTAGCTTTATTACTGCATGGCTAACGGAGGGAAAGGATTTGGCATGAGGAGAGTTGGAGGAATTATCAATGACTGTTGTTTGGGTTGTATGTGTGGTAATTCCCAATCCTTCTCTATTTTGGTTTATTCCCCTATCTCCATGCTCCTATGCATTCCTCTGTTATATGTGAGTGAATATTTTGTATGCTTGGAGTTTTCTGTTAACCCTTGTTTGTGTTGCCTTGTTTGTCGGATTGGTGTACTACGGTGCACAGTAGAACCCCTCTTCCCTGGGTGGGGGAAGAGAGCAAATGGAGGGCTAACTCAGGAGATAAAGCATGGATGGAAGCCCCGACATCTTCACCTTCAGAAGTATCCCAGGGAGTAGCGCGAGCTAGGCTGCCCCCTAGTGTTAGGGACAGGGAAGGAGCCCCTGGTCCTGGGTCACCCAACAGCTGTGTTGTGACCCGATGGGTGGATTATTGCTTCATAAACCATAAAGCGAAAATATTAACACAAAAACAGTCTTTTGGTCACAAATGAAAATAGAAACTCCATACAAAAGTCCTCCCCAGTATGGCTCCAGCCTTCTGGGACAAACACACATGGCAGCTCTCCGTGGAGCTTCAGCCTGAAGACTTTCTTCCACCAAACAGATCAGACAGAAAAAAAACAGTGGCTGGATATTTAACTTCCTCCAACCACAACCGTGAGGTGGAAATATGGTGAGTAGGCGTCCTGCTCATCTCTTACACCTCACAACAAAACTCAGACCCTGGTAACCACTGGTTTATTCTCAGCACATATCATGGTGGAATACAACTTATCACATTATGCAGTTCAGTGACTTCACTGCAGATCACAGTGAGAAATTCTCACTGTGATCTACTGTGAATTCACTGAGCTGAACTGCGGTGACCTCATCACTGACTTTTTCCTACTGTGCTGAGGTCACCGCAGTTCAGCCTGGCTGGGAATGCAGCCTCACTGACTAGTGGTAACCACGATGATGTCACCGCTGGTCATTGATGCTGCACTTGCAGCAGCTCATTCACAAGTTGTTCTCAAACTGGACGGTCGCATCTTGGCACCGTTCAGGTTGAAAACTATTTATTCCCCAGATATGAATTACGAGGTGGGACAGAACGACAGACAGATTAGGGATATTGTTGTTTTTTTATTTTTGTTTTATTACAGGAGACAAGAGATTCAGTGGCCTTAGGCATTAGGTGAGTATAGCTGTGTTTATTTTTAAATAAAAGTGGAAAAGTGTTTTGTTTTATAATAAAGCACTTTATATTTGCTGTGTCTTTATTTACCATTATAGACACCTCTCCATTACTAAGCCGTGTCACCAGACAATACAAAGGTGACATCAACCCCAAGAATATGAACCCGACTTGCCACCACTACAGGGCAAGGGGGAAGAGCCGGGCAAAGTGCCTGAATTGGTGTATCTAATACTGTAGCTGTGCCTTTTCTGGGTGGCTGCTATTTTTATGCTGGGGGCCTATATCAATGGCCCCTTACCAGCCTGAGAATACCAGCTGTCTGCTTTAGCAAGGCTGGTTGTAAAAAAAACAGCATGGGGAGCCCTCTGATCCCCTGATAACCAGCCTTGCTGAAGCTGACAGCTGTCAGCTTGGCTGGTTATAAAAAATTCAGGGGAACCCACGTGGGACTTTTATTTATAGCGCTGGTGGCAGGTGATGAATACTCTCATCAGCCACTCCTGCTTTCACTGGTTTTAGCAGCAGCAAGTGTAGGCTGATGGGAGTAATAGTCCCATTAGCCGCCACCTGCTCTCATTGTTATCACTTGAATATAACTCTCATCATTCTCCCCTACTCATGCTGATCGCTGGCAGAGCAAGGGAGAATGATGAAAGCCGTGTTCAGCACCCGGCACCAGGAAATAGGGCTTACTGTACTGCTGCTTCTCAGGCGCTGGGACATGTCACACAGATGACATCCCAGTGGGTCATCCATGTGTAGGATCTTTTGCGTCCTGTGCTGCCAGTAAAAAATGGACATGTCTATGTGTGAATCACAGGGACACACAGTGCCTGGAAACACATTGACGAGCACAGACCCATTCACTTGAATGGGTCTACTTGTGTAAAGGTACCGTTACACTAAGCGACGCTGCAGCAATATAGACAACGAGCCGATCGCTGCAGCGTCGCTGTTTAGGTCGCTAGGAGACGTCAAACACGGCAACACCAGAACGATGCAGGAGCGATCCAGTGACGTACTTATCGTTCTCGCCGGTTGTTAGCTCCATGTTAAAACATTGCTGGCATCGTTGCTTTTGCTGTCAAACATGACGAATCACGCCGACCTGACGACCAAATAAAGTTCCGGACTTCTAGCTACGACCAGCGATGTCACAACGGGATCCTGATCGTTGCTGCGTGTCAAACACAACGAGATCGCTATCCAGGACGCTGCAACGTCATGGATCGTTGTCGTTCTCGTTGTAAAGTTGCTCAGTGTGAAGGTACCTTAACCCCTTCCCGACCTGTGACACAGCGTATGCGTCATGAAAGTCGGTGCCAATCCGACCTGTGACGCATATGTTGTGTCACAGAATGATCGCGTCCCTGCAGATCGGGTGAAAGGGTTAACTCCAATTTCACCCGATCTGCAGGGACAGGGGGAGTGGTAGTACAGCCCAGGGGGCTTCACCCTCCCCCCCCCCCGTGGCTGCGATCGCTCTGATTGGCTGTTGAAAGTGAAACTGCTAATCAGAGCGATTTGTAATATTTGACCTATTAAAAATGGTGAAATATTACAATCCAGCCATGGCCGATGCTGCAATATCATCAGCCATGGCTGGAAACACTGGTCTGCCCCCCCACCGCCACCGATCCCCCCAGTCCTCCGATCAGTCCTGTACACTGCTCCGCTCCCCTCTGTCCTCCTGTCCGCTCCCCCGTGCTCTTGTCCACTCCCCCCGTGCTCCAATCCCACCCCCCGTGCTCCAATCCAACCCCCCTGCACTCCGATTTACCCCCCATGCTCTAATCCACCCAACCGTGCTCCAATCCACCCAACCGTGCTCCAATCCACCCCCCCATGCTCCGATCCACCCCCCCCCCCCGTGCTCCAATCCACCCCCCGCACTCCGATCCACCCCCCCCATGCTCCGATCCACCATCATACTTACCGAGCCTCCCGGGGTCCATCTGTCTTCTCCATGGGCGCCGCCATCTTCCAAAATGGCGGGCGCATTCGCAGTGCGCCCGCCGAATCTGCCGGCCGGCAGATTCGTTCCAATGTGCATTTTTTTCTCCACTAAGGTTGGGGTTAGAACTAGGGCTAGGGTTAGGGTTAGGGTTTCGGTATGTGCACACGTATTCTGGTCCTCTTCGGATTTTTCCGCAGCGGATTTGAAAAATCTGCAGTGCCAAACCACTGCGGATTTATCGCGGATTTACCGCGGTTTTTCTGCGCATTTCACTGCGGTTTTACAACTGCGATTTTCTATTGGAGCAGTTGTAAAACCGCTGCGGAATCCGCAGAAAGAAGTGACATGCTGCGGAATGTAAACTGCTGCGTTTCCGTGCAGTTTTTCTGCAGCATGTGTACAGCGATTTTTGTTTCCCATAGGTTTACATTGAACTGTAAACTCATGGGAAACTGCTGCGGATCCGCAGCGTTTTCCGCAGCGTGTGCACATACCTTTAGAATTAGGCTATGTGCACACGGTGCGGATTTAGCTGTGGATCCGCAGCGGATTGGCTGCTGCGGATTTGCAGCAGTGTTCTATCAGGTTTACAGTGCCATGTAAACCTATCGAAAACCAAATCCGCTGTGCCCATGATTTTTTATTTTCACGGCTCTGCGTTGTAAACGGCTGTGACGCACTTGGGGGTTCAAAGTGCTCACCACATATCTAGATAAGTTCCTTTCGGGGTCTAGTTTCCAAAATGGGGTCACTTTTGGGGGGTTTCTACTGTTTAGGCACATCAGGGTCTCTGCAAACGCAACGTGACGCCCGCAGAGCATTCCATCAAAGTCTGCATTTCAAAACGTCACTACTTCACTTCCGAGCCCTGACGTGCGCCCAAACAGTGGTTTACCCCCACATACGGGGTATCAGTGTACTCAGGAGAAACTGGACAACAAATATTGGGGTCAAATTTCTCCTGTTACCCTAGGGAAAATTAAAAAATTGTGGGCTAAATAATTATTTTTGAGGAAAAAAAACGTATTTATTATTTTCACGGCTCTGCATTATAAACATCTGTGAAGCACTTGGGGGTTCAAAGTGCTCACCACACATCTAGATAAGTTCCTTTCTGGGTCTAGTTTCCAAAATGGGGTCACTTGTGGGGGGTTTCTACTGTTTAGCCACATCAGGGGCTCTACAAACGCAACGTGACGCCCGCAGAGCATTCCATCAAAGTCTGCATTTCAAAACATCACTACTTCACTTCCGAGCCCCGGCATGTGCCCAAACAGTGGTTTACCCCCACATATGGGGTATCAGCGTACTCAGGAGAAACTGGACAACAACATTTGGGGTCAAATTTCTCCTGTTACCCTTGGGAAATAAAAAAAAATTGCGGGCTAAAAAATCATTTTTGAGAAAATAATTTTTTTTTTATATTTTCATGGCTCTGCGTTATAAACTTCTGTGAAGCACTTGGGGGGTTCAAAGTGCTCACCACACATCTACATTAGTTCCTTTGGGGGTCTAGTTTACAAAATGGGGTCATTTGTGGGGGATCTCCAATGTTTAGGCACACAGGGGATCTCCAAACGTGACATGGTGTCCGCTAATGATTGGAGCTAATTTTCCATTTAAAAAGACAAATGGCGTGCCTTCCCTTCTGAGCCCTGCCGTGCGCCCAAACAGTGGTTTACCCCCACATATGGGGTATCAGCGTACTCAGGACAAACTGGACAACAATATTTGGGGTCCAATTTCTCCTATTACCCTTGGCAAAATAGGAAATTCCAGGCTAAAAAATAATTTTTGAGGAAAGAAAAATTATTTTTTATTTTCATGGCTCTGCGTTATAAACTTCTGTGAAGCACCTGGGGGTTTAAAGTGCTCAATATGCATCTAGATAAGTTCCTTGGGGGGTCTAATTTCCAAAATGGGGTCACTTGTGGGGGAGCTCCAATGTTTAGGCACACAGGGGCTCTCCAAACGCGACATGGTGTCCGCTAACAATTGGAGCTAATTTTCCATTCAAAAAGTCAAATGGCGCGCCTTCCCTTCCGAGCCCTGCCATTTGCCCAAACAGTGGTTTACCCCCACATATGAGGTATCGGCGTACTCGGAAGAAATTGCCCAACAAATTTTAGGATCCATTTTATCCTATTGCTCATGTGAAAATGAAAAAATTGAGGCGAAAAGAAATTTTTTGTGAAAAAAAAAGTACTTTTTCATTTTTACGGATCAATTTGTGAAGCACCTGAGGGTTTAAAGTGCTCACTAGGCATCTAGATAAGTTCCTTGGGGGGTCCAGTTTCCAAAATGGGGTCACTTGTGGGGAAGCTCCAATGTTTAGGCACACAGGGGCTCTCCAAATGCAACATGGTGTCCGCTAACGATGGAGATAATTTTTCATTCAAAAAGTCAAAAGGCGCTCCTTCCCTTCCGAGCCTTACCATGTGCCCAAACAGTGGTTTACCCCCATATGTGAGGTATCGGTGTACTCAGGAGAAATTGCCCAACAAATTTTAGGATCCATTTTATCCTGTTGCCCATGTGAAATTGAAAAAATTGAGGCTAAAAGAATTTTTTTGTGAAAAAAAGTACTTTTTCATTTTTTCGGATCAATTTGTGAAGCAACTGGGGGTTTAAAGTGCTCACTATGCATCTAGATAAGTTCCTTGGGGCGTCTAGTTTCCAAAATGGGGTCACTTGTGGGGGAGCTCCAATTTTTAGGCACACGGGGGCTCTCCAAACGCGACATGGTGTCCGCTAAAAAGTGGAGCCAATTTTTCATTCAAAAAGTCAAATGGCGCTCCATCCCTTCCAAGCCCTGCCGTGCGCCCAAACGGTGGTTTACCCCCACATATGAGGTATCAGCGTACTCAGGACAAATTGGACAACAACTTTCGTGGTTCAGTTTCTCCTTTTACCATTGGGAAAATAAAAAAATTGTTGCTAAAAGATCATTTTTGTGACTAAAAAGTTAAATGTTCATTTTTTCCTTCCATGTTGCTTCTACTGCTGTGAAGAACCTGAAGGGTTAATAAACTTCTTGAATGTGGTTTTGTGCACCTTGAGGGGTGCAGTTTTTAGAATGGTGTCAATTGTGGGTATTTTCAGCCATATAGACCCCTCAAACTGACTTCAAATGTGAGGTGGTCCCTAAAAAATGGTTTTGTAAATTTCGTTGTAAAAATGAGAAATCGCTGGTCAAATTTTAACCCTTATAACTTCCTAGCAAAAAAAAAATAATTTTGTTTCCAAAATTGTGCTGATGTAAAGTAGACATGTGGGAAATGTTATTTTTTAACAGAATAAAAATTAAAAATGTGAAAATTGCGAAATTTTCAAAATTTTCGCCAAATTTCTGTTTTTATCACAAATAAACGCAGAATTTATTGACCTAAATCTACCACTAACATGAAGCCCAATATGTCACGAAAAAACATTCTCAGAACCGCTAGGATCCGTTGAAGCGTTCCTGAGTTATTACCTCATAAATGGACACTGGTCAGAATTGCAAAAAACGGCCAGGTCATTAAGGTCAAAATAGGCTGGGTCATGAAGGGGTTAAGTGTCTTCGGTACGTGTGAAAACTGTCACCACATGTACTGGACACACTGATGTGTGAAACCGGCCTTAAAACCCTTTTAGGGTATG
This sequence comes from Ranitomeya imitator, assembly GCF_032444005.1. NCBI lineage: Eukaryota > Metazoa > Chordata > Amphibia > Anura > Dendrobatidae > Ranitomeya > Ranitomeya imitator. The sequence goes on from NC_091286.1 coordinate 134,405,636, forward strand.
TGAACACAAGTCTTTTTCAGATGGATTCCTTGCTGAAAACAGCTTGAAGGAGCACTACCTAAACACTGTAAAGATTCAATACATGGATTTCTAGGTAAAAACAACTGAAAATCTGTGCACATTTTGCCTTTTTGCTGGCTTTTTTTCTGCACAGTTTTTTACGATTCCTGAAGTCTCATGCACACGTTGATTTTGTTTTACACGGAAACATGTTGAGGCACCAATTATGAAGCTTTTCCCCATTGTGTAATGACCATTATTCCGGTAACACAACCTCTTTATCAGATTTCTTCAAGGTGGTGCATGATCAAAAAACACATTGTAATCTTTCAAAAGAGTATAGGAAAATCAGCACCCACCCCATCTGAAGGTACATCAGTCCTTTTTTATTTTTATTTAATTTAGGACAGCGGCATAAAGTGCGATAGTGCTGGCAGCATGAATGCAGGTGCAGGGATTTCAAAAGAGAGACAAGACGAACAACAAAATTTCGCGCTTGGCTTGCGCTTCTATTAGTCCATGTAACAAGGCTGAGTGCATCGACATAGGTTAGCAGTGTCAGCTGGAGTACAAGGGCCCACCAGTAACCAACTCTAGGGCCCCACTTCTCAACTACATGAAAATATGACTTTATCCTTAATCACAAATTTATATAACAATGATTTGAGTGGATTGGTAAATTAATAAGATGCTGCCTTTGTCTGTAGATAGTGATTCAAGTACAGTGGGAAAAAATATTTAGTCAGCCACCAACTGTGCAAGTTCTCCCACTTTAAAAGATGAGAGAGGCCTGTAATTGACATTATAGATAGACCACAACTACGAGAGTAAAAATTGAGAAAACAAATCCAGAAAATCGCCTTGTCTGATTTGGCAAGATTTTTTCTTGCAAATTGTGGAAAATAAGTATTTGATCATTAACAAAAGTTCATCTCAATATTTTGTTATATATCCTTTGTTGGCAATGACAGAGGTCAAACGTTTTCTGTAACTCTTCACAAGGTTGGCACACACTGTTGGTGGTATGTTGGCCCATTCCTCCATTCAGATCTCCTCTAGAGCAGTGATGTTTTGGGCCTGTCATTGGGCAACACGGACTTTCAACTCCCTCCAAAGGTTTTCTATGGGGTTGAGATCTGGAGACTGGCTAGGCCACTCCAGGACCTTCACATGCTTCTTACGAAGCCAGTCCTATGTTGTTCTGGTGGTGTGCTTGGGATCATTATCATGATGAAAGACCTATCCAGGTTTCATCTTCAATGCCCTTGCTGATGGAAGGAGATTTGTACTCAAAATCTCACAATACATGGAGCCATTCATTATTTCATGTACCCGGATCAGTCATCCTGGTCCCTTTGCAGAGAAACAGCCCCAAAGCGTGATGTTGCCAACCCCCATGCTTCACAGTAGGTATGGTGTTTCTTTGAATGCAATTCAGCATTCTGTCTCCTCCAAACACCACGAGTTTTGTTTCTACCAAACAGTTCTACTTTGGTTTCATCAGACCATATGACATTCTCCCAATACGCTTCTGGATAATCCAAATGCTCTCTAGCAAACTTCAGACGTTCCGGACATATACTGGCTTAAGCGGTGGGACACATTGGGCACTGCAGGATTTAAGTCCCTTGCGGCGTAGTGTGTTACTGATAGTAGCCTTTGTTACGATGGTCCCAGCTCTATGCAGGTCATTCACTAGTTCCCCCAGTGTGGTTCTGGGATTTTTGCTCACCATTCTTGTGATCATTTTGACCCCACGGGGTAAGATCTTGTGTGGAGCCCCAGATCGAGGGAGATTATCAGTGGCCTTGTATGTCTTCCATTTTCTTATTATTGCTCCCACAGTTAATTTTATCACACCTGCCTATTGCAGATTCATTCTTCCCAAACTGGTGCAGGGCTCCAATTTTGTTTCCGGTGTCCTTTGATAGCCCATTGGTCTTCACCATAGTGGATTTTGGAGTGTGACTGAGGTTGTGGACAGGTGTCTTTTATACTGATAACAACTTGAAACAGGAGCCATTACTATAGGTAATGAGTGGAGGACAGAGGAGCCTCTTAAAGAAGAAGTTACAGGTCTGTGAGAGCCAGAAATCTTGCATGTTTGTAGGTGACCAAATACCGTTCTTATTTTCCACCATGATATGCAAAATAAATGTTGCCAAATCAGAGAAGGTGATTTTCTGGATTTGTTTTCTCAATTGTGACTCTCATAGTTGTGGTCTACCTATGATGTCAATTACAGGCCTCTCTCATCTTTTTAAGTGGGAGAACTTGCACAATTGGTGGCTGACTAAATCCTTTTTTACCCCCACTGCATATAGTGCCAAGTACTATAAGAGGGTGGTGGCCCACTCTTGCACAGGGGCCCACCAGAAGATTATCTTGTTCTCCTGTGGGTCAGTCCAAGCCTGTAGTTAGGATTGGAAAAGTATAGCTTTCAGAGTAGATATTTACAATATATAATGGAAGTCAGTGTACACAGTGCCTATAAAACTTATTCATATTTATCATGCAAATGCACATCACAATTTTCAGCTTTATATTTTTCAAGCATATTTAGAAAGCCATGTACCATTTTGTATTTTGTGTTGGTATATCACATAAATACTCAAATACATTTACGTTTGTGGGTGTAACATGAAAAAATATGGAAACGTTTACGGGATATGAATACTTTTTCAAAGCACTGTACAATGTACATCTTATCTACAACAGTGTACATTAGTTTCTGTCCGGAATAAAAAAAAGTAAAAAAGCATATCTCTCTTTCTCTCTTTGACTGAATGTAATCACATAAATTATTTAGATATATGGTACAATCTGCCGATTTGCATTAAAGGTGTAGATTTTTCTGCCTTCTTTTTCTCCCATGTTCTATGATGGTCTGGGCTTCATTGTGCACTCATGTCCTCACCCCCGCCAGCACAGCCCTGCCCTGTGTGTACACAGGTTGCTATGCAGCCTTGTCTCCTGGTAACATTTGTACGCAATGGTGTGGCTGGCAGCAGAGTTTTGCTTTTTAGCTGCCGGCAGAGACATCCAGGGCATATTCTTTCCCTCTCTCCCTGAAACTTATATTGCAGTCCTTTGAGGATGAGTAACAGCAGCCTGAGCAATACCAGCGATCGCGCTTCTCCATCCAGCGTCCCTAGAGCTGAAGGATCATTCGGAAGCAGACGTATTGATGTGAATAGCAATGAAGCCTTCCGAGCGCTGTCTCCAAGTCTGTCTCGAGGTGATATCGAGGTACTCCTATGTTTTATACTTATGTGATTCATTTTATCGTGTCTCTAAGATGTATTTACTGTAGCAATGTTTCTAACATCTGCTCCATGGATGCAGTTTCTCCTGAGCCACGCCACGCCACATCATGTTACTATGTTATACTTTCTCAGTGGGTCTTTGACTTTTACCAGTGGTGTAACGAGAGACCTACGGGCCCAAATGCAAAATTAGGACCTGGGCCTCCACCAGCATGTTGGTCAGATGTTGGTCTAGATCCCATAACGACATACAGTATGTGTTCACTCCCGCCATTAAAAAAGTAGTAATAGTAGTCATAAAGTGAATGAATAATATCACCATATTGTTACTGAATAACCATACCAAAACTAATATACCAACAATCAACCACATAAAAGGGATAAATACCGCCACACAATGACCATATATTATTACCACATAGTGTCTGAGTATGAACACATCATGTTACTGAACAAAATTCACTATATCAAGACCAATATAGCAACACCACCACACCATGACCAGACCAGTACCTGAATGATACCACCATACTCATTATCCAAAGCGACAGTACTAGCACTAGTATTACCATCAATGATAGTTATACACAGGAGCGCCGTAGAGTGTGTAATGTATATGATAAATCCAGTGACTTACTGGTAACGTATCCAATCAAAGTCATTCCTTTTAGTTATTCATCATGACCCAGCGCAGAGCGCTATTACTTCTTCCAGCTAGGACACGTCAATGCGGAAAGTGACACACAGTCATCTATGAGTGATCACTTCTACATTAACCTCCACACTTTTTCCCTCCATGTCTGCACTGTACCAGATGAAGAAGAAAAGGTGTAACAGAACCGCCATGGTACACTTTACAGTAATGGCCTTGCTTTTGTTCCCCCCCATAGTAACAGTATCTGCAAAAATAAAATATATTACACTATTGATATCTCACTTTGTTACCCCCTCATACTAGAAATGCCCCTCTATGAGGCCACCATAAAGTATTAATGCTACATATGTCCCATTTTGTGGCCCCTGTGTAATACTAAAATTTGTATTTGTACTAACAGTAATGTACATCTTTGTGCTCAAGTACAACAGTAACGCCATTGGCAACAATACAGTCATAAGGTACACCATTTCTGTCCCCACACAGTAATAGCTTCTACCTTTACTGTTTACATTCACTTAGAATGTCCCACATTGTGGCTCCATAAATTAATAATTAAAGTATGGGCCAAAATGAGGAATATTACTAATGTCTTTCATTCTGCCCGCCATTCAATAATATTGTTAGCCAACTGGCACAATTCCATGTTTATGTCCTCCACCTGCTACCAAAGGCTAATAATGCAGGTTCCTAATTCTGGCCCCCATACAGTACTTACAGTATGTCACCCATCTTGTAACAATGGCCCCCATTCTGTAATAATATCTCCCAACCTGATACTTAACTTGTAATAATGTCCTTGATCCTGACTCCCATCCTGTAATATCCACGTCATGAGATAATGTCCTCCACCATAGCCTCTTTCCTGTAATTATGTCTGATATCATGTCATTATGTTCTCTATCATGGCCCTTTCTTTAAAAAATATTTCCCATTTTAGCCCCCATTCTGTAATAATGTGTCGCATCCTGTAATAATTTCCCCCATTGTAGCTCCATTCTTTTATAAGGTCCCCATCCTGGCCCTTTCCTTCATAATTTCCCCATCCTGGACCCTCGTTTATTTTTGGCCTATTTTTTTTTACAGATTCTTGGTCCACAGCTGGTGTGGGACAGCATATAGCAGTGGCGTCATGTGCCGCTTGCAACGGGCACAATGACATCAGCTGCCATCCTAGGTGTGCCTGATGCCCGTGGCTCTCTACTAGGAAACATGTCAACTGACGCTCATTCAGCTGAAAACGGTGCAGGTGTTGGCAGGCTACCTTCTTGAACATTTGAAGTTACATAGATACATAGGTTGAAAAAGACCTAGGTCCATCAAGTTGCGCCATCTGCGACCTCGATAGTTACACCCCTGAAAAATCCTTTCCTATAAAGTGTTATTTTTATGGTTTGCTTGTTTAGCCAAATATCATAATTTTTACTATAATTATTTCTCTCTACTTGGACTCAAACACTTGCAAATGCATTTAAAGAATAGTGCAATATTTAATTGTATTACATGTGTTTAATTGCATGAATATTTAAACCTTTTAGGCTTTATTCATATCACTGTAAATACTGTATGTTTGGCAGATTTGCTAGGAAAACTGTGCTTTTACTGTGTGGTTCTTTGCATGATGGCAATTACTATACTAGGGCTTGGCAGGATGGTGTACGGATGCCCTGACAGTGAATAAACTGTGTTACTGCATACATCCGACACATTCAGCAGTTGGTATCAGATAATGAAGTTGTCACATTAGAACACATAATTTAGTGGGTAGATAGAGAAGCCACTACAGCTGTTTTGGCCAAGAGGCCTACATGTACCTAGAGTTGACCCCATTGTTACCCAACATTTACATTTACGGTCAGTTTTTGTTCATGTGTACACTTAAAAGGAACCTGTCACAACCAGATAAACTATTTACCTGCCGTAGTAGGGTAAATCTGCAGTTAAGCAGCGTTTATGTAATGCTCAGTCACTTCTCATGGCCAGTCAACAAAAGATCTACAAACAGAATGCAAGGCACAGAGAGAGAAACCACACAGTAGCTAAACGTACATCTGGCATGGGTCTGGGAGTTACAGCCCAGTTAAGTAGCTTGGCAATCACCCTGGATAATGACCACCTGAAAACAGCCAGTGCCTCCCAGTCTCAGATTGGATGGTTGAACTATCAATCAACACACTGATAGCTCAGAACGCCCCTGCATTAAACTGGATGACTGAGCTGTCAATCAAAGTACTGACAACTCCAGCACGTCCCTGTACCAGACTGGATGACTGAGCTGTAATAACTGCATCTCAGACACACTGAGGGGTGAACAGTTTATATCGTGTGGAGCCGGCTTACTGGAGCAGTGGCTACAGGAGGAAAATGCACTGCCCCTGCAGCCGCTCGCTTAAAGCTATTGGGGCGGTACATTGAGTGGCTACAGCCACCACACAGTACACAGTGAGAGCGGTGTTATTATTTCTCTGCACTTTGACAACTTTCTTTGCACACTTACACTGCACACAATGGCTGCAGATCTTGCTACCAATCAGTGAGAAGGGGAGTTATCACAGTTATTCTCATTGTACAGTCCAAAGATGTCACAGGTTCTTTTGTACTAAGGACCTGGATACATTCTGGAGCACAAAATACAATTTTAACATTTCTAAAACAATATTTAAACATATTAAATGTGTACTGCTTCTCTTTTAGGGACTAGATGACTATAGCACTTCTAGAAGACATGTTGATTTTATGGATGAGCCAATAGGAGCCCGGAAAGCTAAGAGGTAATAATAATGTTGTAAATCAATAAAAAAATACCAAAAGTATTAAAAAACTACTCGGACCATTGTAGGCAAATGTGAAAATCATTATGTGCTCATATAATGATTTAGTGATTAAATGCCCTTACTTTCAATAGAAAAAAAACTCTATGGCCACGATTCATCATTTGCAGCTTTTTTAAAGAAGCACTCCCATCAAAGTTTTTATCCTCCCAATATATTGCAATTGTCATATTATATAGCACAGTGCACTTACAATTTCTCATTTCCTCTTTCTACATAGTTAATTCTTCTCTTTTCCATCAGGTCTGTGACATAGTATGATTAAAAACTGACTAGCTAAATGTTTTTAAGCTCTATGTAGAAATAGGTCTATTTTCCTTGTATGACTCATAAATCATTGCAAAACTCAATGGCGGGGGGGAGGAGCAGGGCAGCTGGGTCAGGAAGTGAAGAGGGGAACAATAAATAGAGGGACAAGAGACTTCATGTTTCTACATAAAGCAGAGAAAAGAGAAGAACTAACTGGGTAGAAAGGCAAAATTAGCAATTGTAAGTGCACAGTGCTATACAATATGATGACTGCAATAAATTAAGAGGATAAAAACTTTGGTGAGAGTGCTTCTTTAAGTTACTTTTCTTTTTTGTCTTGTGGTATTTGTTACCAGTTTTTTTTAGCTAAATTATTCAAAATGCCTATCTATTTAGTGCCTTAATCTAAACTATTTTCCAATATACTTGACTTCAAAATTCTGTATCCCTCCCTCACTGCACTATCTAATTGCTTTTCTTCCTTTTTTGATGATGCTTTGTTTGGGAATCCCAGTGCATGCTGGGATACTCAATCAAAGGATCAGAGGACAGATGCTGCAGTCACTGCTGCAGCCTCTGCCCTCTCCCTGAAGCAAAGCGTTATCAGTGATGCCTGTTTTAGGGACTGGGCTAGTCCCTGCGTGATATGCAGTGTGCACAAAGACAGTGCACTCTCTGTTGTCGGCTCAGATTAGCAGTAAGAAGCCGTCAACAGAGCATGTTGTCATAATACCCAGTGTGCAGAGACCAGTGCCACCCCCTCAAGTGACGTCATTGGTTTCTGTATTCTGACAATGCGCTCTTTTGCCAACTCGTTACTCCTGGTACTTCAGATGAGATTCTTCTATTCACGGTTATCATTCAGTACGCAATAAAGCAAACAAAAATAATCGGCAGCACATGTTGCATACATACCCTGCAGAGGACACTGGCTTCCTGCACCGCCCCTATGAGTGAAAGAGATCAACTACAGAGAGAATATAAGTTAATTTTCTCCCTTTAGCCGCTGGTCCAGTAAGGCAGGTAGGATTTTAATGTTTTTTTAACTGCAGACTAACCCTACATCTACATGTACAGAGTGCTTCTGGACATGACAATGTTGTTTTTAACCCTTTCACGACAAGCGCCGTACTAGTACGGCGCATGTCGTGTCTCCCCTTTTGATGTGGGCTCTGGCACTGAGCCCACATCAAAGTTGCGACATGTCAGCTGTTTTGTGCAGCTGACATGTGCGCCAATAGCGGCAGGTGGAATCGCGATCCACCTGCCGCTCTTAACTAGTTAAATGCCGCTGTCAAACGCTGATAGCTGCATTTAACTACAGCTTCTGGCCATCGGGCCGGAAATGCGTGCATCGCCGAACCCCGTCATGTGATCGGGGGTCAGCGATGCGTCGGCATAACAACCAGAGGTCTCTTTGAGACCTCTATGGTTGTTGATGCCGGATTGCTGTGAGCGCCACCCTGTGGTCGGCGTCCATAGCAATGCAGGGATTCAGCTTCATATGAGCTATCTGAACTTCTATGTAGCTGTGCCGATCCAGTTGTGCCAGCTACCCATGGAGGCTATTGAAGCATGGCAAAAGTAAAAAAAAAGTTTAAAAAAAAATGGAAAAAATAAAAAAATATAAAAGTTTAAATCACCCCCCTTTTGTCCCATTCAAAATAAAACAATAAAAAAAAAATCAAACATACACATATTTGGTATCGCCTCGTTCAGAATCGCCCAGTCTATCAATAAAAAAAAGAATTAACCTGATCGCTAAACAGAGTAGCGAGAAAAAAATTCAAAACTTTAGAATTACGTTTTTTGGTCGCTGCGACATTGCATTAAAATGCAATAACGGGCGATCAAAAGAACGTATCTGCACAAAAATGGTATCAATAAAAATGTCAGCTTGGCACGCAAACAATAATCCCTCACCCGACCTAAGATCACGAAAAATGAAGACGCTACGGGTAACAGAAAATTGCGCAATTTTTTTTTTTTTTTTTTTTAGCAAAGTTTGGAATTTTTGTTCACCACTTAGATAAAAAATAACCTAGACATGTTTGGTGTCTATGAACTTGTAATGACGTGGAGAATCAAAATGGCAGGTCAGTTTTAGCATTTAGTGAACCTAGAAAAAAATCCAAACAAAAATCAGGAGGGTGTGTCTTTAATGGGCATGTCTTAATCAGTTCCTGGACATGCGCAGTCGGAAGTACGCAAGCGCATCAAACACATGCGTACGCAAAGACATGTGTACGCATGCATTCCCATAGACAGTGATGCGGTTTTTTGCCGCATTCCTTGCGCTAACAACCGCATACGTTTCTAGGCGGCAAATTAACGCCTCTAAAATTACTACATGCTGCGTTTACCGCGCCAAACCGCAGACGACGAAACGACGCATGCGTCGTCAAATGCAGCAAAACGCAACCGATCGCAGACACATGCGTCCCTAATTTTAAATATAGGAAAGCCCAAAGCATGAGGATAATTGCGGAAGAAACGCTACGGACACAACCGCAAATGTGAAACCGGCCTTAGACAATTATATAGTAGATGATTCAATTATTCACTGTGCAAAATCACATAGAACACTGACTGCAGCATTAGCTAGTAGCACCACTGGCAAGATTTAATTGAGGTCAGGAGGTCTTTATTATATTTGATTAGAAAAAATAAATTAGCAAAATTACAGTTTTTTAATTAAGGAATTGTCATTGAATAATTAATAATACTCTCATTCAAAAATTTGTTTGCAAATATCTTGCTCATAGAGAAAGAGGACTAGAATACTTGTGCCACCTGTTGGGGTAGCAATCCTATATGTCAATATCGAACCTTTTAAAAGCCTAGCATATTAACTTTTAGCATTGCTACCCCTATATGTGCTACTAGAGTTCCTGTTTTCTTCCTCTCTGAAGAGGATATTTGCATATTTAATTTCCCAGAGGAGCATTGCCTGGCTTACAAGAAGGGCCATCTCCAGGTTTTGCGGGCCCTGGGCAAAAAAAGTCTCAGAGGGTCCTTTTAACCCTTTTACCCTCGAGGGTGGTTTGCATGTTAATGACCAAGCCACTTTTTACAATTCTGACCACTGTCCCTTTATGAGGTAATAACTCTGGAATTCTCCAACTGATCTTGGCGATTCTGTGATTTTTTTTGTGACATATTGTACTTCACATTAGTGGTAAAATTTCTTCAATATAATTTGCGTTTATTTGTGTAAAAAGTGAAAATTTGGAAAATTTTGCAATTTTCAAACTTTGAATTTTTATGCCCTTACAACAGAGAAATTTGTCACACAAGACAGTTAATAAATAACATTTCTCACATGTCTACTTTACATCAGCACAATTTTGGAACCAAAATTTTTTTTTCTTTGGAAACTAGACCCCCTAAAGAACATATCTAGATGTGTGGTGAGTACTTTGAACCCTCAAGTGCTTCACAGAAGCTTATAAAGTAGAGCCGTAAAAATGAAAAATCATATTTTTTTCACAAAAATGATCTTTTCGCCACTTTGTCCTGAGTACGCTGATACCCCATATGTGGGAATAAACCACTGTTTAGGCGCATGGCAGAGCTCAGAAGGGAAGGAGCGTGAATTTTACTGTTATGGTTTGCAGGTGCCATGGTCCACTGGGAGAGCCAATGAGGTGCCAAACATCAGAACCCCCCATAAGTAACCCCATTTTATGAACTACACCTCTCAATGAATTCATCTAGGGGTGCAGTGATCATATTGACATCGTAGGTATATCACAGAATTTTATACCATTGGGCAGTGAGGACAAAATAACTACATTTTTACCACTAAAGTTTTGCTTTAGCCAAAGATTTGACATTTTCTCACAAGAAGTGGGTAAAAATGGCAGCAAAATGTATCAAACAATTACTACTGAATACCCCATATGTGGCTGTACAGTGCTACTGAGCCATGCATAGAGACTTGGGAGGAATAGAGCGATATTTTGCCTATTCAAGTGAATGGGTCTGTGCACATGTCAGTGTGTTTCCACGGACCTTGTGTCCATGGGCAAAACACACTGACATGTCCATTTTTTTATGTCAGCACAGGCACAGTGTTGGACTGGGATGCCTTGGGCCCACCAGTAACATTGATTTTTAGGGGGCCCACTTTTCACCTTAATACAAATATTACACTGCCATCATTTACAAATTTGGCTATCTACTATATAAAGCTGAATGTGTGTATGTGTGTGTGTGTGTGTGTGTGTATGTGTGTGTGTATGTCTGGGATTGGCATCTGCACCGTCGCAGCTACAGCCACAAAATTTTGCACAGTCACACGTCTGGACCCCGAGAGCGTCATAGGCTATGTTGTGAGGCGAAATTTTAACCCCGCGCGTTCCAATTCAAACAATTTTGCCCCTATCTACATAATGGGGAAAAAAGTGAAAGGAAAAGTGTTGGAAGCGTCGCAGCTACAGCAACAAAATTTTGCACAGTCACACGTCTGGACCCTGAGAGCGTCATAGGCTACGTTGTGAGGTGAAATTTTAACCCCGCGCTTTCCAATTCACCAAACAATTTTGCCCCTATCTACATAATGGGAAAAAAAGTGAAAGGAAAAGTGTTGGAGGCGTCGCAGCTACAGAAACAAAATTTTGCACAGTCACACGTCTGGACCCTGAGAGCGTCATAGGCTACGTTGTGAGGTGAAATTTTAACCCCGCGCTTTCCAATTCACCAAACAATTTTGCCCCTATCTACATAATGGGGAAAAAAGTGAAAGGAAAAGTGTTGGAGGCGTCGCAGCTACAGAAACAAAATTTTGCACAGTCACACGTCTGGACCCTGAGAGCGTCATAGGCTATGTTGTGAGGTGAAATTTTAACTCCGCGCTTTCCAATTCACCAAACTATTTTTCCCCTATCTACATAATGGGGAAAAGTGAAAGGAAAAGTGTTGGAGGCAAATTGACAGCTGCCAGATGTGAACAAGGGGGACTTAAAGAATGAGAGCGATGGCGCAAAAGAGTATATACCGATCAGTTGCTAAGGTGGGGCCCCGACATGAGATACTCACCACACATGGGGATATGAACACACACACAAATGCGCCACACACTACCACGTGCTTGAACACATATACCACCCTCAGCACACATTTCACCACACATACACCAACCTCGCCACATAAAAGTCGAAACACAAAAGTCGCCGCTCAAAACTCGCCACGCGCAAAACTCGCCACATGCAAAAACTAGGCTCACGTAAAACTCGCCACAAGTGCAAAACTCACCTCATGGAAAACTCGCCACACGCAAAACTTGCACACGCGGAAAAATTGCCACATGCACAAAATTTGCAACACATGCAAAAGTTGCCTCACACAAAACTTGCACATACTCAAAAGGCACCAGACATAAAATTCACCACGCGCAAAACTCGCCATGCGCAAAACTTGCTGCACACAACTTGCTACACTAACCTGTTACATGCAACTCGACACACAAAAAGTTGCTACACGCATGTTGCCACACAAAACTCATCTCACAAAAGTCGCTACATGCATGTCGCCACACACAACTCAACACACACAACTTGACAAACGAAACTCGCCCTAAAACACACACGAGTCTGGTATTAGCCTTCAAAAATAAAAATCTGATTAATAAGCAGACAAACTACAATAGCAACAAATGTACCATATAGGAAATACAGCAGCTGTCAGTCACATGACCTGTCTATTATGTGTATGTGTGAGCTAATATATACTGCCAGGGGGAGGGCTTCCTGTTGGCTGGGGATTTATCAGGCTGCCAATTTATCTTACAAATACTGAGGTAAAAATACTGAGCAAATAACGTGTTAACGAGGTCTAATACAGGAGATCACACAGGTATATACTATATACAGGGGAGATGACACACAGATATATACTATATACAGGAGAGATGACATACAGGTACATACTATATACAGGAGGAGATGTGTTGTGAATTCTGTGGCTGAATTCACTCCTGTGGTCACAAGTGGTACTGCAGCCTCTGAGCTTCCTCCCTCAGGTATTCTGGTGAGCTCGTTAACTGCTTCATTACTTAACTCCGCCTGATGCTGCTATCCTTGCTCCTTGTCAATGTTTCAGTGTTGGATCTGAGCTTCTCCTGATTGTTCCTGTGACCTGCTGCTCTGTATTAGCTAAGTGCTTTTTGCTTTTTTGTTGCTTTTTTTCTGTCCAGCTTGTCTTTTGTTTTGCTGGAAGCTCTGAGACGCAAAGGGTGTACCGCCGTGCCGTTAGTTCGGCACGGTGGGTTTTTTTTTGCCCCCTTTGCGTGGTTTTGCTTTAGGGTTTTTTGTAGACTGCAAAGTTCGCTTTACTGTCCTCGCTCTGTCCTAGAATATCGGGCCCCACTTTGCTGAATCTATTTCATCCCTACGTTTTGTGTTTTCATCTTACTCACAGTCATTATATGTGGGGGGCTGCCTTTTCCTTTGGGGAATTTCTCTGGGGCAAGTCAGGCCTATTTTTCTATCTTCAGGCTAGCTAGTTTCTTAGGCTGTGCCGAGTTGCCTAGGTAGTTGTTAGGCGCAATCCACAGCCGCTTTTAGTTGTGTTTAGGATAGGATCAGGTGTGCAGTCTACAGAGTTTCCACGTCTCAGAGCTCGTTCTTGTATTTTTGGGTATTTGTCAGATCACTGTGTGCGCTCTGATCGCTAAGCACACTGTGTTTCTGGATTGCCTTCATAACACCTGTCATTAGCAAACATAACAGTACAAGGAGCCCAACTAATGATTCTCAATAGAGGGAAAGAAAAAGTTCTGACATCATTTTTTTTTCTCTGCTCTGTGTTCACTTTTTTTTTTCCCCTAGACATTTGGGTGATTCTGGACACAGGTGTGGACATTGATATTCAGGGTCTGTGCTCTTCAATGGATAATCTCGTTATAAATGTACAAAAAATTCAAGATACTATTGATCAGAAATCTATGTTAGAACCAAGAATTCCTATTCCTGATTTGTTTTTTGGAGATAGAACTAAGTTTCTAAGTTTCAAAAATAATTGTAAGCTATTTCTGGCCTTGAAACCTCATTCTTCTGGTAATCCTATTCAACAGGTTTTGATTATTATTTCTTTTTTGCGCGGCGACCCTCAAGACTGGGCATTTTCTCTTGCGCCAGGAGACCCTGCATTGAGTAGTGTCGATGCGTTTTTCCTGGCGCTCGGATTGCTGTACGATGAGCCTAATTCAGTGGATCAGGCTGAGAAAAATTTGCTGGCTTTGTGCCAGGGTCAGGATGATATAGAAGTATATTGTCAGAAATTTAGGAAATGGTCAGTACTCACTCAGTGGAATGAATCTGCGCTGGCAGCTTTGTTCAGAAAGGGTCTCTCTGAGGCTCTTAAGGATGTCATGGTGGGATTTCCTATGCCTGCTGGTTTGAATGAGTCTTTGTCTTTGGCCATTCAGATCGGTTGACGCTTGCGCGAGCGTAAATCTGTGCACCATTTGGCGGTACTGCCTGAGGTTAAACCTGAGCCTATGCAGTGCGATAGGACTATGACTAGAGTTGAACGGCAGGAATACAGACGTCTGAATGGTCTGTGTTTCTACTGTGGTGATTCCACTCATGCTATTTCTGATTGTCCTAAGCGCACTAAGCGGTCCGCTAGGTCTGCCGTCATTGGTACTGTACAGTCCAAATTCCTTCTGTCCATTACCTTGATATGCTCTTTGTCGTCGTTTTCTGTCATGGCGTTTGTGGATTCGGGCGCTGCCCTGAATCTGATGGTTTGGATTATGCTAAACGTTGTGGGTTTTTCTTGGAGCCTTTGCGGTGTCCTATTCCATTGAGAGGAATTGATGCTACACCTTTGGCCAAGAATAAACCTCAATACTGGGCCCAGCTGACCATGTGCATGGCTCCTGCACATCAGGAAGTTATTCGCTTTCTGGTGTTGCATAATCTGCATGATGTGGTCGTGTTGGGGTTGCCATGGCTACAAACCCATAATCCAGTATTGGATTGGAATTCCATGTCGGTATCCAGCTGGGGTTGTCAGGGGGTACATGGTGATGTTCCATTTTTGTCGATTTCGTCATCCACCCCTTCTGAGGTCCCAGAGTTCTTGTCTGATTATCAGGATGTATTTGAAGAGCCCAAGTCCGATGCTCTACCTCCGCATAGGGATTGTGATTGTGCTATCAATTTGATTCCTGGTAGTAAATTCCCTAAAGGTCGATTATTTAATTTATCCGTGCCCGAACACGCCGCTATGCGCAGTTATGTGAAGGAATCCCTGGAGAAGGGACATATTCGCCCATCGTCATCACCACTGGGAGCAGGGTTCTTCTTTGTAGCCAAGAAGGATGGTTCGCTGAGACCGTGTATTGATTACCGCCTTCTTAATAAGATCACTGTTAAATTTCAGTATCCCTTGCCATTGTTATCTGACTTGTTTGCTCGGATTAAGGGGGCTAGTTGGTTCACTAAGATAGATCTTCGTGGTGCGTATAATCTGGTGAGAATCAGGCAAGGAGATGAATGGAAAACTGCATTCAATACGCCCGAGGGTCATTTTGAGTATCTAGTGATGCCGTTCGGACTTGCCAATGCTCCATCTGTGTTTCAGTCTTTTATGCATGACATCTTCCGTGAGTATCTGGATAAATTCCTGATTGTTTACTTGGATGACATTTTGATCTTCTCAGATGATTGGGAGTCTCATGTGAAGCAGGTCAGAATGGTTTTTCAGGTCCTGCGTGCTAACTCTTTGTTTGTGAAGGGATCAAAGTGTCTCTTCGGTGTGCAGAAAGTTTCATTTTTGGGGTTCATCGTTACCCCTTCTACTATCGAGATGGATCCAGTTAAGGTCCAAGCCATCCAGGATTGGATTCAGCCGACATCTCTGAAAAGTCTGCAAAAGTTCCTGGGCTTTGCTAATTTTTATCGTTGCTTCATCTGTAATTTTTCTAGCATTGCCAAACCATTGACCGATTTGACCAAGAAGGGTGCTAATTTGGTTAATTGGTCTTCTGCTGCTGTGGAAGCTTTTCAGGAGTTGAAGCGTCGTTTTTGTTCTGCTCCTGTGTTGTGTCAGCCAGATGTTTCTCTTCCGTTCCAGGTCGAGGTTGATGCTTCTGAGATTGGAGCAGGGGCGGTTTTGTCACAGAGAGGTTCTGATTGCTCAGTGATGAAACCATGTGCTTTCTTTTCCAGGAAGTTTTCGCCCGCTGAGCGTAATTATGATGTGGGCAATCGAGAGTTGCTGGCCATGAAGTGGGCATTCGAGGAGTGGCGTCATTGGCTTGAAGGAGCTAAGCATCGCGTGGTGGTATTGACTGATCATAAGAACTTGACTTATCTCGAGTCTGCCAAGCGCTTGAATCCTAGACAGGCCCGTTGGTCGTTATTTTTTGCCCGCTTCGACTTTGTGATTTCGTACCTTCCGGGCTCTAAAAATGTGAAGGCGGATGCTCTGTCTAGGAGTTTTGTGCCCGACTCTCCGGGTTTATCTGAGCCAGCGGGTATCCTCAAGGAAGGAGTCATTGTGTCTGCCATCTCCCCTGATTTGCGGCGGGTGCTGCAAAAATTTCAGGCGAATAAACCTGATCGTTGTCCAGCAGAGAAACTGTTCGTCCCTGATAGGTGGACTAATAAACTTATCTCTGAACTTCATTGTTCGGTGTTGGCTGGTCATCCTGGAATCTTTGGTACCAGAGAGTTAGTGGCTAGATCCTTCTGGTGGCCATCTCTGTCACGGGATGTACGTACTTTTGTGCAGTCCTGTGGGATTTGTGCTCGGGCTAAGCCCTGCTGTTCTCGTGCCAGTGGGTTGCTTTTGCCCTTGCCGGTCCCAAAGAGGCCTTGGACACATATTTCGATGGATTTCATTTCTGACCTTCCCGTTTCTCAAAAGATGTCAGTCATTTGGGTGGTCTGTGATCGCTTTTCTAAAATGGTCCATCTGGTGCCCTTGGCTAAATTGCCTTCCTCCTCTGATTTGGTACCTTTGTTCTTTCAGCATGTGGTTCGGTTGCATGGCATTCCTGAGAATATTGTTTCTGACAGAGGTTCCCAGTTTGTTTCAAGGTTTTGGCGAGCCTTTTGTGGTAGGATGGGCATTGACCTATCCTTTTCCTCGGCTTTCCATCCTCAGACTAATGGCCAGACCGAACGAACCAATCAGACCTTGGAAACATATCTGAGATGTTTTGTTTCTGCAGACCAGGATGATTGGGTGTCCTTTTTGCCGTTGGCTGAGTTCGCCCTTAATAATCGGGCCAGCTCGGCTACCTTGGTTTCTCCATTTTTTTGCAATTCTGGGTTCCATCCTCGTTTCTCTTCAGGACAGGTTGAGTCTTCGGACTGTCCTGGTGTGGATTCTGTGGTGGATAGGTTGCAGCAGATCTGGACTCAGGTAGTGGACAATTTGATCTTGGCACAGGAGAAAGCTCAACTTTTCGCTAATCGCAGACGCCGTGTGGGTCCCCGACTTCGTGTTGGGGATCTGGTTTGGTTATCTTCTCGTCATATTCCTATGAAGGTTTCCTCTCCTAAATTTAAACCTCGTTTTATTGGTCCGTATAGGATTTCTGAGGTTCTCAATCCTGTGTCTTTTCGTTTGACCCTCCCAGACTCCTTTTCCATACATAATGTATTCCATAGGTCGTTGTTGCGGAGATACGTGGCACCTATGGTTCCTTCTGTTGAGCCTCCTGCCCGGTTTTGGTGGAGGGGGAATTGGAGTATATTGTGGAGAAGATTTTGGATTCTCGTGTTTCTAGACGGAAACTCCAGTATCTGGTTAAATGGAAGGGTTATGCTCAGGAAGATAATTCCTGGGTTTTTGCCTCTGATGTTCATGCTTCCGATCTTGTTCGTGCCTTTCATGCGGCTCATCCTGGTCGGCCTGGGGGCTCTGGTGAGGGTTCGGTGACCCCTCCTCAAGGGGGGGGTACTGTTGTGAATTCTGTGGCTGAATTCACTCCTGTGGTCACAAGTGGTACTGCAGCCTCTGAGCTTCCTCCCTCAGGTGTTCTGGTGAGCTCGTTAACTGCTTCATTACTTAACTCCGCCTGATGCTGCTATCCTTGCTCCTTGTCAATGTTTCAGTGTTGGATCTGAGCTTCTCCTGATTGTTCCTGTGACCTGCTGCTCTGTATTAGCTAAGTGCTTTTTGCTTTTTTGTTGCTTTTTTTCTGTCCAGCTTGTCTTTTGTTTTGCTGGAAGCTCTGAGACGCAAAGGGTGTACCGCCGTGCCGTTAGTTCGGCACGGTGGGTTTTTTTTTGCCCCCTTTGCGTGGTTTTGCTTTAGGGTTTTTTGTAGACTGCAAAGTTCGCTTTACTGTCCTCGCTCTGTCCTAGAATATCGGGCCCCACTTTGCTGAATCTATTTCATCCCTACGTTTTGTCTTTCCATCTTACTCACAGTCATTATATGTGGGGGGCTGCCTTTTCCTTTGGGGAATTTCTCTGGGGCAAGTCAGGCCTATTTTTCTATCTTCAGGCTAGCTAGTTTCTTAGGCTGTGCCGAGTTGCCTAGGTAGTTGTTAGGCGCAATCCACAGCCGCTTTTAGTTGTGTTTAGGATAGGATCAGGTGTGCAGTCTACAGAGTTTCCACGTCTCAGAGCTCGTTCTTGTATTTTTGGGTATTTGTCAGATCACTGTGTGCGCTCTGATCGCTAAGCACACTGTGTTTCTGGATTGCCTTCATAACACCTGTCATTAGCAAACATAACAGAGATGACATACAGGTACATACTATATACAGGAGGAGATGACATACAGGTATATACTAAATACAGGAGGAGATGACACACAGGTATATACTATATACAGGAGCAGATTACCTACAGGTATATACTATATACAGCAGGAGATGACATACAGGTATATGCTATATATAGAAGATGACATACAGGTATATACTATATACAGGAGGAGATGACACACAGATATATACTATATACAGGGGAGATGACACACAGGTATATACTATATACAGGAGGAGATTACATACAGGTATATACTATATATAGAAGGAGATGACATACAGGTATATACTATATATAGGAGGAGATGACATACAGGTATATACTATATATAGGAGGAGATGACATACAGGTATATACTATATATAGGAGGAGATGACATACAGCTATATACTATATACAGGGGACATGACACACAGCAGGTATATACTATATACAGGGGAGATGACATACAGGTATATACTATATACAGGAGATGACATACAGGTGTATACTATATATAAGGGAGATGACAAACATGTATATACTGAGGTGAAAATGAGAGGTGTGAGGTGAAAATGAAAAGGTGTGAGTGCAAAATGAGAGGAGTGAGGGAAAATAGTGTAGTGATCGGAAAATGACAGATGTGAGGTCGAAATGACAAGTGTTAGGGGGGAATGAGAGGAGTGAGGGAGAAAATGAGAGGTGTGAGGGAGAAAATGAGAGATGTGAGGGGGAAAATGAGAGGCGTGATGGGAAAATAAGAGAAAAAAATACAAATAGAAAAGAAGAGCAGCATCCATACCAGGTGATAGAGATCCAAAAAACGATTTATTCTGCCATCAAAGGTTACAACGTTTCGGCCAAGGTGGCCTTTGTCAAGTACCTTGGCCGAAACGTTGTAACCTTTGATGGCAGAATAAATCGTTTTTAGGATCTCTATCACCTGGTATGGATGCTGCTCTTCTTTTCTATTTGTGACTTTTGGTCCGATTGGATCCTTGGACTTTGGAGCGTGCATCCCCTAAGCTGAGTGCTGATGGTTGATTTTCTTGTATTTGGGAAAATAAGAGAAGTGAGGTGCTATAACTAACCACAGATATTTACTATGCCCAGGCAACGCCGGGCTCTTCAGCTAGTCTAATATATAAAGCTGAATGTGTGTGTGTATGTGTGTGTGTATGTCCGGTATTGGCATCTGCACCGTCGCAGCTACAGCCACAAAATTTTGCACAGTCACACGTCTGGACCCCGAGAACATCATAGGCTAGGTTGTGAGGCAAAATTTTAACCCCGCACGTTCCAATTCACCAAACAATTTTGCCCTCTCTACATAGTGGGGAAAAAGTGAAAGGAAAAGTGTTGGAGGCAAATTGACAGGCAGGAGGAGATGGCATTCAGGTATATACTATATACAGGGGAGATGATATACAGTTATATATTATATACAGGAGGAGATGACATACACGTATATACTATATACAGGAGATGACATACAGGTGTATACTATATATTAGGCCGGGGTCACACTAGACCGTAATACGGACGAGTGCAATGCGATAAAAAATCGCATAGCACTCGCACCAATGTTAATCTATGGGGAAGCTCCCATCATCCGATATTTTCTCGGCCGTATTCAGGATCCGAGTGAAATCGCAGCATGCTGCGATTGTCAGCGTATCTCGGCCGAGAATCGCCAATGAAAGTCTATGGGTGCGAGAAAACATCGGATTACATACGGACCATGCGTGTGCATTGCGAGAAATACGGAAGACTTCTCCAGGTGACAGGAAATTGAATCATCCATTATCAGGAAGCTTTGGCATGCTAATTTCTGGCCCACGCTGGATTGCAAACCAGGAAGCACGCCTCCACGGAGTGTTCTGTTGTAGCAGCATGGCCAGGCATATTAATGTGGAGATGCTGATTGCTCTGGTCCATGATAGACCCGAATTATGGGACCAACGCGACGCACATTATGCGGACCGTGCACGTAAAGACGCAGCATGGAGGTCAATATGTCGCCACATGTTCCCCGATTTTGATGAGCGACCTCAAGAGGTTCAGCAAGAAATATGTAAGTACCATTCTTCATCAAAAAATGTGGTTTAATAATAGTGGTTTCAGGATAAAAATAAGCCTGAACCCATCATATGTGTTTTGTTTATGATGGGAGTAAATCATCCATGCTCTTGGTTGAAGATGCAAAAACATTACCAAGAGACACAAATATGGATGAAATGTATTTTAGCTATAGTCCGTTAATATAGGGCCAAAGGAATTTTATGTCCCCCTAGCCTCCTGGGCCCATGTGTTCTTGCACACCCTGTAACGGTTTGAGTTATGTGTGTGATATTTATATCGAATATTTTGTATATTTGCAGTCAATGATGTCAATAGACTCTGGCGGAGTTGCCGGGACCAATACCGGCGTGAGCGTCAAGTTCATGGGTGGAGTGGTGATGCAGCCCCCAAAAAAAGGAAATACCTTTATTATGATCGTCTAAATTTTCTGGCACCGGTGATGGAGCTACGACCGTAAGTGCATGCATGTCTCCAAATATTATAGACATCTTATTACGTGAATATGTATGTATTTTTTAATATAACTAATATTTTGTGAAATACAGAACAGAGTCAAATCTGACAGAAAGAGAGACTGGATCTGACTCAGAGTTGTTGATTGACCCTGTTGGTGAAGATGCAGAAATGGCTGGACCATCTGGGCAAGCAACAGGCAGCAACCACCCACCACCACCACCACAACCATCAGCAGCAGCGTCTTCTGCTACACAGGAGGCAAATCCTGAGGTTGATGAAGGAGCCCAGAGCAGCAGTCCAACATTGGCTCTGGATACATCACCACAGCCTACTACAAGACCAAACCGTTGTCGTCGCAGAAGGGTGGCTTTGAACATTGGCACCAGGAGGCAAGTTGATACCGGGGTGTTGGAATATTTGTCACGAGCTGCCCATGACGATGGGGAGGAAGCGTACTTCCACAGTCTTGCCCGCTATTTACGGCTCATTCCACGCTCGCTCAGGCTGCGGACCAGAGGTTGCATACAAATTTTGCTAGATGCGGCCACACCCCCAAACAACCCCACTAATATTTTTAATTATCTTGAACGGTGGCAAATGTCAGCTACCAACCTTCTGGCGGTGCAAAACCTTCCACAGGACCAATCACAAACTGTGTCAGCACCACCCCCGCAACCTATAGCTCCCCAACAACAGCCTGCACAAAGCACACAACAAGCCCAAAACAGGATTATTTATGATTTAGCAGCAAATCCCCAATATGACCACTTGAACAGACACATGTTTGGAGGCTGGTCCCAACATGTGTCTGCTCGACATGGCCATATTGGGGGGTCTGACCAAATGGGTCAATCCAGTACCCAGGACTTGATGCCCTTCTACCCTCCGCATCAAGTGTTATCTCATACACATGATCGCAACTTGCCACAACACCCTCAATTTAGATCTGCACTAACACAGGTAGACAATGTGGTTGGTCAACCACCCAGGCCAAGTTGTTCCGCACATGCTGGACACCCGCCATCACCATCACCACCCCCAACCTACCATAACCTGTAATGTTTTTTATTTTATTTTTGGCCTGTCATTTGGGCTTTTTGGTGGCCTAAGTTTTTTGTTACCTTGGCATGTAAAGCTGTGTTGTTTATTTTGCTCAAATTACATATGAGAATGTAAATATGTTTTTTGAATACATATATATATGCGCTGAGCAGTAAAAATTTGTTCTGAAATCAGAGTGTTATGTATTGGTCCAGCTACATACATGATTTGTCAACTTTACACACTTACATAATTTCCACATCAGATACATAATACACAAATTTATGAAGCAAATTATGTGATTTATTAACTTAGAATCTAAATAAAAATTAAGGCAAAACAGCATTGTCTTGCCAAACCGTAGATCCCTCTGGTGACACAAAAAAATTGGTTAAAACATCACGAACGTTTAGGCCAGAGGGCTGACGACGTGAAGGACGAACACGTGTAGTTGTCAAGACAGTATTTGCATAATCAATGTCATCTGCAGCAGATGATGGGCAATCATGGTCTCTTGTAAAGTTGTGAAGAACAACACATGCTTTAATCACGCCATTTACATTGCCTTCACTCAGTTGGATTGCAGACTGAAGTACCCGCCATTTTGCACTGAGAATGCCGAATGAACACTCGACCAGACGGCGGGCACGGGAAAGACGCAAATTAAAGATTCTGCGCCGGTAGTCCAGGCCTCTCCGTGGATAGGGCCTCATGACGTTCCTTGATAATTGAATGGCCTCATCTGCTACCATCATGTAAGGCACCGCATCCAAATTAGCCCCTGGTATGTGACTTGGGGGTGGGAGATCCAATTAATTGTTGCGCAGCCGCCGACCCATAATGGAAGAACTGAAGACTCTAGAGTCTCCAGTTCTCCCATAGGCCCCAATATCTACAATTATAAACCTGTAGTTGCTGTCGACTAGGGCCAACAGCACTACAGAGAAAAACTGTTTATAATTATAGAATTGGGTCCCTGAACCTGGCGGCTTACGCACACGGATGTGCTTTCCGTCAAGAGCCCCAATACAGCGCGGAAACTGGCATGTGTCCTGAAATCCTTGAGCAATACGTAACCAGTCTGCAATTTTGGGTTCAGGCATCACCTCTTGATGGGGTCTTCCCCAGATTTCCTTGCATGTATCCCGCACAATCCCAGAAATTGTAGATTTGCCCAATAAAAACTCTAAATGCAGGGCCGCATATGATAGGCCAGTGGCAAGGAAGCTAAAAGACAAAAGAATATTGTTTGAAAATATAAAATGAACACAATACAGGGCTATATGGGGCAAAAACAAAATAAAAAAAAAAAAAGATTATTAAAACATTAAGGACATGCAATGGCTTTGATCTTTGCCAAAATTAAATGTTAGAAAAGAAGGCCAAATGATGTTGAAGTTACTTAACCATTTAAGTATCTAATTTGAATAAGGGGGCTCGACCACAAAATGATTACAAAATTGGGTCAATTATTATTAAGGCATACCGCAAGGTAAGGATAAGGCGCTCCTCAGCTGAAATAGATTTGCGCATCCTGGTGTCCTTCTTCGTGATCCCTGGATGCAAAATCTCCAACAAAATGTCAAAGGTTTGAATCCTCATCCGACAATAGTTGAAGAACTTGTCCGGATTAGTCCTCAGAGCAGCATACAGACGGCTAAAATGGCATTTATTGATCCGTTGCTTTAGAAGTGGATATACCCACATACGTCTCCGCCTCCTCGGATCTACAATAACTGGGTATGGCTGGCCAAAACGTTGGGAAAGTACCCAGTTGTAAAGCACACGCTCTGTGGTGGTAAAAGTGAGTAGATCAGACATGTTGCTCATAAATCCGAAGTGCACCAACACAAGCAGGGACTCTACTGCATAGATTGGTGGGTGGAACCTGTTTTAGGGCCTTTAAATAATGTCCTTGGTGATGATTTAAATGTTTTCTGGTGTAAAATCCGTTATCTGTCCATTTTGCAAGCCTGCGAGAAAATCTCGTCATACGGATGTCACACGGATGTCACACGGATCATTTTATGCGAGAAAATCGCATCCTCGCACTGCGCACGGATCACTGTTTTGGTAACATTGGTGCGATTCACGTCCGTCAAAAACTGAACTTTTTTTATACGTTGTGTGTGTCCCCGGCCTAAGGGAGATGACAAACATGTATATACTGAGGAGAAAATGAGAGGTGTGAGGTGAAAATGAGGGGTGTGAGGTGAAAATGAAAAGGTGTGAGTGAAAAATGAGAGGCGTGAGGGAAAATAGTGGAGTGATCGGAAAATGACAGATGTGAGGTCGAAATGACAAGTGTTAGGGGGAAATGAGAGGAGTGAGGGGGAAAATGAGAGGTGTGAGGGGGAAAATGAGAGGTGTGAGGGGGAAAATGAGAGGTGTGAGGGGTAAAATGAGAGGTGTAAAGGAGAAAATGAGAGATGTGAGGGGGAAAATGAGAGGCGTGATGGGAAAATAAGAGAAGTGAGGTGCTATAACTAACCACAGATATTTACTATGCCCAGGCAACGCCGGGCTCTTCAGCTAGTATCTCTATATAACAATAAACTGGGTCATTTAGTTAATGAATGATGAGATGCTGTTTTTTCTGTACTGAGTGAATAAAGTAAATTATGCCAAGTACTGCCCATACAGTGGGGTTGCAGGCCCAGATCGGCACAGGGACCCATCGGGGGATTCCCCTGTTACCCTATGGGCCAGTCCAAGACTGCATACACATAACACACATGGATGTCATCCATGTGACATGCATCGGGGCCGGGAAGAAGCGTTACCGTAAGCTCTGTTCTCCGGCGCCGAGTGCTGAGCACGGCTCTCCTCATTCTTCCCTGCTCTGCCAGCGATCGGCGAGAGCAGGGTAGAATAATGAGAGTTACATTTAAGTAATAAAAGAGACAACAGTCAGCCACTGAAGGGACTATTACTCGCATCAGCCTGCTGCTGCTAATAACAATGACAGCAGGAGTGGCGGATGGAAGTATTCATCTGTCACTCCTGCGCTGTAAATAAATCAGGTAATTTAACAAAAAACGGCGTAGGTCCCCCCCCCCTATTTTTGATAACCAGCCAGGCAAAACTCACAGCTGGGGGCTGTAACCCTCAGCTGTCAGCTTCAGAAAGGTTGGATATCAAGAATAGAGGGGTCCCCACGCCATATTTTTTTAATTACCGTATTTATTTTCAGAGCAGGAGCCGCAGATGAATACTCCCATCCGCAGCTCCTTGTGTCACTGTTATAAGCAGCAGCAGGGTTAGGCTGATGGGAGTAATAGTCCCGTCAGCCACCGCCTTCTGTCTCTTTTATTACTTAAATGTAACTCTCATCATTCTACCCTGCTCGCGCCGATCACCGGCAGAGCAGGGTAGAATGATGAGAGTCGTGTTCAGCACCCGGCGCTGGGGAACAGCACCTACTGTAACTCTTCTTACCCGGCATCCGTCCTTGTGGTACTGATACGGAACACGCAAGCCGCACGTGTGCCGCAAGTATTACACACATGGACACTGACATCTTCGGTACCGGAAATATCAAGACGTGTGAAAGAGACCTTATAGCGAGTGTTTATGTTTGGCTGCTGTCAAACACTAAAAGACGGTTTTCATTGCAAAAAATAGTTCTTACATCACCATTTTTTGAAAGCTATAATTTTTTCAAATTTTGTCCGACAGAGTCATGTGAGGTCTTGTTTTTTGCGGGACGATTTGACGTTTTCATTGATACCATTTTTGAGCACATGACTTTTTTTATCACTTTCTATTCCTATTTTTGGGAGGAAGAATTAACAAAAACCAGCAATTCATGAATTTCTTTTTTTTTTTTTTTGGGGGGGGGGGGGGGGGTGTTTATACCGTTCCATTTGTGGTAAAATTGATGAGGCAGTTTTATTCTTCGTGTTAGTATGATTATAGCAATACCTGATTTATATTTTATGTTTTGGTGCTATTATACAATAAAAATAATTTTTTATAAAAAATAATTATTTTTGCATCCCTTTATTCTAAGAGCTATAACTTTTTTATTTTTCAGCTGATGAAGCTGTATGGGGACTTGTTTTTTTGTGGGACAAGAAGACATTTTCAGCGGTACCATGTTTATTTATATCCGTCTTTTTGATCGCGTGTTATTTCACTTTTTGCATGTAATGGAAAAGGGGGCACCACGGATCATGGGATACCACCAGGACCTAAGATATATGAGCAATGCATACACAAAAAAAGAGAAACAGACAAGGTCCTAAGAAATGGGATCACCACAACAAAGATATGGCAAAAAATATACACAGCTTTATTGAAATATATATACAAACAAGGGTAACAAACACATAGACATATAAAAACACTTAAAAAGCATACAAATGCTGTACACAACGGCCCCTAATACGGCCGTACCCCACATAGGACTCGAACTATATATACATAATGTAATAACCTAGAACCAAAAATGGTCATAGAATGATAGATGTAGGCCAAGCTACCTAGGCACTCCCCTGGGTACTACAAATGGAAACAGACCACTGATAGTGTAAATGCAAAAATAGCAAAACTATAAAGCCCACATAGACATACAAATCCCTGCACTACAAGTGCTGAATAAGGGACACAAATACACGAACCTGCCTAGCAAATGGAAACGACAGGTGTGTGCAAGACGATACATGAATGTCAAGCAGCAAAGGTATCAGCATAATACCTCAATAGCATGTGACCAACAGTCTGCCATGCCACTATACAGAAAAATAGCACCAAGATGGTATAGGCTGTAGAGATAGCATATTACCCAGGGCACATAATGCCCAAGCCTCACTTGACATTCATGTATCATCTTGCACACACCTGTCGTTTCCATTTGCTAGGCAGGTTCGTGTATTTGTGTCCCTTATTCAGCACTTGTAGTGCAGGGATTTGTATGTCTATGTGGGCTTTATAGTTTTGCTATTTTTGCATTTACACTATCAGTGGTCTGTTTCCATTTGTAGTACCCAGGGGAGTGCCTAGGTAGCTTGGCCTACATCTATCATTATATGACCATTTTTGGTTCTAGGTTATTACATTATGTATATATAGTTCGAGTCCTATGTGGGGTACGGCCGTATTAGGGGCCGTTGTGTACAGCATTTGTATGCTTTTTAAGTGTTTTTATACGTCTATGTGTTTGTTACCCTTGTTTGTATATATATTTCAATAAAGCTGTGTATATTTTTTGCCATATCTTTGTTGTGGTGATCCCCTTTCTTAGGACCTTGTCTGTTTCTCTTTTTTTTGTGTTTGGTTATTTCACTTTTTGTTCAGCTGTATGATGATAAAGCATTGTTTTTTGCCTTGTCTTTTTTATGGTGTTCACTAAAGGAGTTAACTAGTGGTATAGTTGCGGACGCGGCAATGCCAAATATGTGTACTTTTATTGTTTAGTTTTTCTTTTTCATTAAAATATTTTTTTTATTGATAGAATAAATATTGATTTTTTTTATTATTATTTTTTATTTGTTTTTTAAATATTTTTACAATTGTTTAAAATTTTTTTTTTTGCAGGCTGATCGCTTCCATGGCATGCAGATGAAGCAGCATCTGCATGCCATATAAGCTGTCAGCGCTGCACAGACAGAGAGAGATTGGTGATCATGCACTGCGCATGATCGCCAAGTTTTCTAGCGCTGGTGACCCAGATGTCATGACGACATCGGGTCACCATGGCAACATCGGGACCCTGCGTCACGCCTTGGGGTCTCCGATGCAAAGGCAGAGGCCCCTTTGCCGGCTTCTGGAATGCTGCGATCGTGTGTGGGGGATTATAATGCCAGGAGCGGTCTGATTCTGTCCATGATCGAATTGGCCCGGGTCACATGGATGGAATAGTACATCTGATGTCAGAAAGGGGTTAACACATACCACGATTCATGATGCACAGTTACGGCAGAGAAATGTAGGTATAGTACAATTCCAAAGATTTCACTTACTGTACTTTTTACATTACATGAGTGATACATATTGTATGTTCTACAAAAAGTAGGAAACCAAACAGTATAGTCATCCATACAGTATTATAAGCACCACATAGTGCTCCATACATAATAATGAGCCACATATATTGCTCCATACAGTATTGTGTGCACTATATAGTGCTCCATAGAAAAAATGATCCCCATACATTGCTACATACAGTATTATGGGCACCACATAGTGCTCCATACATAATAATGAGCCACATATATTGCTCCATACAGTATTGTGTGCACCATATAGTGCTCCATAGAAAAAATGATCCCCATACATTGCTCCATACAGTATTATGGGCACAACATAGTGCTCCATACAGAATAATGACCCCAATATATTGCTCGATACAGTATTATGGGCACCATATAGTGCTCCATACAGTTTTAATGGAACATTGCAGAAAGTTGGATCTGAAGTTCACAGTGCACATCCAGTTAGCTTCAGAGCAGCACTTACAAGCTCCATTAGAAACAGCTTGAAAGCCCTTCACTCATTGTTGTGGAGAATGGCTGCTTGTAGACTTAATTGCAGCAATAGATGGGATACGAGGCAAGGAGCAGTAAACAATAAAATAAAAAAATCCATTGATTCTCTAGAGAACAGAGAGAGTTTTTAATAACAGGTAAGTTGCAAATTTCCATTTTTTTTTAAAAAAAAACCATTTATTTTAATTAGAATAGCCCTTTAAGTAGCAGCATCTATAAAACAGTGCTGAGTTTTGGATCTACAACCCATCTGAGTGGACGTGTGGGCACTGCTTCAAGAATGGGGAATCAACAACTGACTGGTCTCTCCTGGAAAGCCATACACATGTTTTTTTCAGAATTGCAGAGGCCCCATTCAGCATTCCTCAAACTCCATTGTTATAGATCCCTTTATTTAAAATGCCACCAATGCACCCATCAAGACAGTGGCCCGTGAAGACACCTTATGTAATGTAAAACCTGCAATAATTGAAGGTCTACAATATCTATTACTATTATGCAGCTGAGATTGCGCATATTGCTCACATGCATGTTGTTTTGTGTTTCAGAAATAAAAGCAGAGCTGAAGGACCGAAGGTAAGCAAATGCCCCCCTTTTGTTCACAGAAAGGTTTAAACATTTTCGCTCAAGAATGGGAAGACAGTTTAATTGTCTAGTACCGTAAAGAGTACTGGATGGGAAGAACATTCTTTTTTTAAAAAGCTGTGTAACAGTCGGTAGTTTCTACTTTTCCTTGCCTCATGCTGGCATATATAGACAAATCTGTTAATCAATGGGTTTTACAAAATAAAGGAGAAATGGTTAGATAAAAAATGACATACTGTCATCAGGCAATGTCAATATTTTTATGTTTCTCTGAAAGTGGTCATCTATATATTTAAAGTTGAGTGTTTGTATGTATATATGTGTGTGTGTATTTATCAAGCCACGCCCACTTCATGCTCATAGCAGGAAGTTGCTGTGTGATGCTGCAGAAGAAGTAGTCTGTGGCTGACATAGAGGAGCCTCATCTATTACATATATATATATACTAGCTATTGAACCCGTTCTACGCCCGGGTGGCGAGCATTTATATTGGTATATGGTCTCCATCATGTGCTGCTGCCATCCTGCGCCCGTTCTGTCATGTGCTGCTCCCATCCTGCGCCCCCGTTCTGTCATGCGCTGCTGCCATCCTGCGCCCGTTCTGTCATGTGCTGCTCCCATCCTGCTGCCATCCTGCGCCCGTTATGTCATGCGCTGCTGCCATCCTGCGCCCGTTCTGTTATGTGCTGCTGCCATCCTGCGCCCGTTCTGTCATGTGCTGCTCCCATCCTGCGCCCCCATTCTGTCATGCGCTGCTGCCATCCTGCGCCCGTTCTGTCATGTGCTGCTCCCATCCTGCTGCCATCCTGCGCCCGTTATGTCATGCGCTGCTGCCATCCTGCGCCCGTTCTGTCATGTGCTGCTCCCATCCTGCGCCCGTTCTGTCATGTGCTGCTGCCATCCTGCGCCCGTTCTGTCATGTGCTGCTGCCATCCTGCGCCCATTCTGTCATGCACTGCTGCCATCCTGCGCCCGTTCTGTCATGTGCTGCTCCCATCCTGCGCCCGTTCTGTCATGCGCTGCTGCCATCCTGCGCCCTCGTTCTGTCATGCGCTGCTGCCATCCTGCGCCTGTTCTGTCATGTGCTGCTCCCATCCTGCTGCCATCCTGCGCCCGTTATGTCATGCGCAGCTGCCATCCTACGCCCATTCTGTCATGTGCTGCTCCCATCCTGCGCCCGTTCTGTCATGCGCTGCTGCCATCCTGCGCCCCCGTTCTGTCATGCGCTGCTGCCATCCTGCGCCTGTTCTGTCATGTGCTGCTCCCATCCTGCTGCCATCCTGCGCCCGTTATGTCATGCGCAGCTGCCATCCTGCGCCCGTTCTGTCATGTGCTGCTGCCATCCTGCGCCCGTTCTGTCATGTGCTGCTGCCATCCTGCGCCCATTCTGTCATGTGCTGCTGCCATCCTGCGCCCGTTCTGTCATGTGCTGCTCCCATCCTGCGCCCCCGTTCTGTCATGCGCTGCTGCCATCCTGCGCCCGTTCTGTCATGTGCTGCTCCCATCCTGCTGCCATCCTGCGCCCGTTATGTCATGCGCTGCTGCCATCCTGCGCCCGTTCTGTCATGTGCTGCTCCCATCCTGCGCCCGTTCTGTCATGTGCTGCTGCCATCCTGCGCCCGTTCTGTCATGCGCTGCTGCCATCCTGCACCCGTTCTGTCATGTGCTGCTCCCATCCTGCTGCCATCCTGCGCCCGTTATGTCATGCGCTGCTGCCATCCTGCGCCCGTTCTGTCATGTGCTGCTGCCATCCTGCGCCCGTTCTGTCATGTGCTGCTGCCATCCTGCGCCCGTTATGTCATGCGCTTCTGCCATCCTGCGCCCGTTCTGTCATGTGCTGCTGCCATCCTGCGCCCGTTCTGTCATGTGCTGCTGCCATCCTGCGCCCGTTCGGTCATGTGCTGCTGCCATCCTGCGCCCGTTCTGTCATGTGCTGCTGCCATCCTGCGCCCGTTCTGTCATGCGCTGCTGCCATCCTGCGCCCGTTCTGTCATGTGCTGCTGCCATCCTGCGCCCGTTCTGTCATGTGCTGCTCCCATCCTGCGCCATTATTGTATTATATGCCCCCGTATGCTGCTGCCATATAAAAAAAAAAATACCATACTCACCTATCGTCCGGCTCCACTGCAGGTGTGTGTTCAAGAAAATAGCGCCGGAAAGCGCGAACTGCGCAG
Source organism: Ranitomeya imitator (assembly GCF_032444005.1). Lineage (NCBI taxonomy): Eukaryota > Metazoa > Chordata > Amphibia > Anura > Dendrobatidae > Ranitomeya > Ranitomeya imitator. Next base: position 134,437,180 of record NC_091286.1, read on the forward strand.
GCGCCGATTCCGGCAGCAGGAATCGGCGCCTGCGCAGTCCGCGCTCTCCGGCGCCATTTTCTTGAAGACACACCTGCAGTGGAGCCGGAGTGTGTCTTCAAGAAAATGGCGCCGGAAAGCGCGGACTGCGCAGGCGCCGATTCCGGCAGCAGGAATCGGCGCCTGCGCAGTCCGCGCTTTCCGGCGCCATTTTCTTGAACACACACTCCGGCTCCTCTGCCTGTGACTGGACTCTGTCACAGCAGAGGAGCCGGAGACGGAGCTGCACGCAGCGCTGGAACGGAGGACAGGTGACTATACTTACCCTCCCTCCTGGCGCGTCCACGGTCTCTGACTCTCCGGTGGAGATCGTGGTATGCGTTCAGTGCTTACGCATACCGCGATCTCCTGGGAGCGTCACTCTGTGGGGGCCAGACTGCGCCGGCGCTTGCGCCTGCGCAGTCTATAAAGGCTTCGGACAGAGTGACGCTCCCAGCGTTATATTATAGATATATATATATATACATACACACAGGACATAGCTGACGTGGAGGAGCCTCATCTATTACATTCTATATATATATACTATATGGTGGCCCGATTCTAACGCATCGGGTATTCTAGAATATGCATGTCCACGTAGTATATTGCACAGCCCACGTAGTATATTGCCCAGCCACGTAGTATATTGCCCAGCCATGTAGTATATTGCCCAGCCACATAGTATATTGCCCAGTGACGTAGTATATTTCCCAGCCAAGTAGTATATTGCCCAGTTACGTAGTATATTGCCTAGTGACGTAGTATATTGCGCAGCCACGTAGTATATTGCCCAGTTACGTAGTATATTGCCTAGTGACGTAGTATATTGCCCAGTGATGTAGTATATTGCCCAGTAACGTAGTATACAGCACAGAGCCACGTAGTATATTGCCCAGTTACGTAGTATATTGTCCAGTGACGTAGTATATTGCCCAGTGACGTAGTATACAGCACAGAGCCACGTAGTATATTGCCCAGCCAAGTAGTATATTGCCAATTGACATAGTATACAGCACAGAGGCACTTAGTATATTGGCCAGTCACATAGTATATTGCCCAGCTATGTAGTATATTGCCCAGCCACATATGTCACAGGTTAAAAAATAAAAAATAAACATATACTCACCTTTCCGAGGGGCCCTTGTAGTCCATGGCAGCTTCCGGTCCCAGGGTTGGTATGAGCGCAGGACCTGTGATGACGTCGCGGTCACATGACCGTGATGTCATGGCAGGTCCTTCTCACGCAGGCGCGCAGGGCCTGTGATGACGTCGCAGTCACATGACCGTGACGTCATGGCAGGTCCTTCTCCCATACCATCTTTGCCACCGGAACCTGCAACGGAAGATGGCGGCCGGCGCGAGCGACTATGGAGGGTGAGTATAGCAGGTTTTTTTTTTTAAATTATTTTTAACATTACATTTTTTACTATTGATGCCGCATAGGCAGCGTCAATAGTAAAAAGTTGGGGACACACAGGGTTAATAGCAGCGGTAACGGAGTGCGTTACCCGCGGCATAACACGGTCCATTACCGCCAGCATGAACCCTGTGTTAGCGGTGACCGGAGGGGAGTATGTGGGTGACAGGCACTGACTGCGGGGAGTAAGGAGCGGCCATTTTCTTCCGGACTGTGCCCGTTGCTTCTGTGAAATCAAACTGTCCACTTAGGAAGCAACACTGTTTGACAATCAATTTCACATGCTGTTGAGCAAATGGAATAGACAACAAATGAAAATTATTGGCAATTATCAAGACACACTCAATAAAGGAATGGTTCTGCAGGTGGGGACCACAGACCACATCTTGTACCAATGCTTTCTGGCTGATGTTTTGGTCACTTTTGAATGTTGGTTGTGCTTTCACACTTGTGGTAGCATGAGACGGACTCTACAACCCACACAAGTGGCTCAGGTAGTGCAGCTCATCCAGGATGGCACATCAATGGAGCTGTGGCAAGAAGGTTTGCTGTGTCTGTCAGCGTAGTGACCAGAGGCTGGAGGCCAGTACACAAAGAGTCGTGGAGGGGGCCGTAGGAGGGCAACAACCCAGCTACAGGACCGCTACCTAAGCCTTTGTGCAAGGAGGAACAGGCGGAGCACTGCCAGAGCCCTGCAAAATGACCTCCAGCACGCCACAAATGTGCATGTGTCTGCGCAAATGGTTAGAAACCGACTCGATGAGGATGGTCTGAGTGCCCGACGTCCACAGATGGGGGTTGTGCTCACAGCCCAACACTATGCAGGATGCTTGGTATTTGACACAGAACACCAGGATTGGCAAATTCACCACTGGCGCCCTGTGCTCTTCACAGATGAAAGCAGGTTCACACTGAGCACATGTGACAGACGTGACAGAGTCCGGAGATGCTGTGGAGAGCGATCTGCTGCCTGCAACATCCTTCAGCATGACTGGTTTGGCAGTGGGTCAGTAATGGTGTGGGGTGGCATTTCTTTGGAGGGCCATACAGCCCTCCATGTGCTTGCCAGAGGTAGCCTGACTGCCATTAGGTACCGATATGAGATCTTCAGACCCCTTGTGAGACCATATGCTCATGCGGTTGGCCCTGGGTTCCTCCTAATGCTGGACAATGCCAGACCTCATGTGGCTGGGGTGTGTCAGCAGTTCCTGCAAGATGAAGGCATTGTAGCTATGGACTGGCCCGCCCGTTCCCCAGACCTGAATCCGATTGAACACATCTGGGACATCATGTCTCGCACCATCCACCAATGTCACGTTGCACCACAGACTGTCCAGGAGTTGGCAGATGCTTTAGTCCATGACTGGGAGAAGATCCCTCATGAGACCATCCGCCGCTTCATCAGGAGCATGCCCAGGCATTGTTATGGAGGTCATACAGGCACGTGGAGGCCACACACACTACTGAGCATTATTTCCTTGTCTTGAGGCATTTCCACTGAAGTTGGATAAGCCTGTAACTTCATTTTCCACTTTGATTTTGAGCATCATTCCAACTCCAGACGTCTGTGGGATATTAGTTGTGATTTACGTTGATAATTTTTAGTGTATATATACACTGCTCAAAAAAATAAAGGAAACACTAAAATCCAACATCGTAGATATCACTGAATGAAATATTCCAGTTGTAAATCTTTATTCATTACATAGTGGAATGTATTGAGAACAATTGAACATAAAAATGATCAATGTAAATCAAAACGAATATCCCATGGGTCTGGATTTGGAATGATACTAAAAATTAAAGTGGAAAATCAAATTGCAGGCTGATCCAACTTTAGTGGAAATGCCTCAAGACAAGGAAATGATCTAGGGAAGTCACAGTGAAGCGGGTGGCTATCCTCAAGGATATGCACCTGTAATGTCTTCGCACTAAACAGGTGATCCTGTTGAGGAATAAGGAAGCCGCTCAATGTTTGGAGCATGCCAGGAAAGCTCAAAGTCGGCTGGGCTTTGTGGAAGACAACTTTGAGGTACCCAAAAATCTGGTGCTGAAAGTCGTTGGAAGACATGGAAAAGTAAAGCAAGAACTGGTGAATAGATCCGGTGTGGCGAGAGAGAGGATTCCAGATGATGGTGAAGTCCAGGTAGTTGGTGAAGATGGGATGGTTCCATTTGTCGTAATTGGCTCAGTAGAAAGCCTTAGGAACATTTGAATGCTTCTTGAATATCGGCTAACATATCTGAAGGAGATAGAGCAGCTGAGACTGGAACGGCTGCAGATTAATAAACAACTGCAGAATATAAGATGGCGACCATTTTCAACCCGGGGTCTGGAGAAACAAATAGATACCCTAAAGAATAGAAGAGTTCAAAGTAGTGCCTCCTCTGTTAGCTCAGGGCTGAGTGACCCAGGCGGGAGACCCAGTAGCAGACGTAGTAACGAAGAGTCAGACTCAGATCATTCACTAGGCTCGATTGGACGGTGGACTAATGACCACAACAACCGTGGGTGGCTGTCATGGAAAGAAAGGTCACAAAAAGGGGCACACATGGAAAGTGGTTTGTCAAAAAAGGGTCTGGTGACACAGACAGATGGTGACTCAAGGGTTGAGGCCCAAGGCCGACACACTGATGGCTGGGGGCGGGGGAGGCCTAACGACGGTGTGATGCTAATGATGCCTAAAACCGACTGAGGTGGTCCTCTCGACTTGTAGGGCAAGTTGACTTGTGTAGTCGGTTTATGTCAAGTGTTCAACCCCACAAGTCTGAACAGAGGGAGAGGGTATGTGATGCAGTGACCCATGTTACAGCCAGTGAGCGCTGTATGTGCTCCTCAGGATACGCATGGAGGCGTATCTGTAATATTGATAATGAAACAGTGTCCGGCATGATTGCAAATGGCCGGTATGTTTCGCAGTGGGAGTCTTCGCTGTAAGCCTGAAGTAATGTTGTTCTGGGACCTGTAGTCCCACAAGTATTTGTATAGTTGTAAAGGGAGGCTGGCAGGGTTAGTTTGAGAGCTGGGTGGGTCAAACTAACCGCACACACCTCCCACCTATGGGGGTTGTTATAGCTACATAATGTGACCAGGGTTTGGGTCACATGTTAAAGTGTTTGGACCTGAATGGTCTGTGTTGTAGGTCCTGAAAGAGGTCAGGTCTGTGTTGCAAGCTCCAGCGAGTGGAGACTTCCTGAGGAGCACATGATGAGACCATGTACCTGCAGAGCCTGAGACAACTTCTGTGTTGGCAAAGCCAGGACTGACAAGGAGTCAGCGTGAGGAGCGGAGCTCCTGGAAGGTAACCTCAGACAAGGGGGTTGTAACATGCGGCAGAGAGGTTTATCTGCTACATGAACAGACTGGTACCAGGTCATGATATGTTCCTGGATATATCAAAATGGACTTTACGTTATGTGGTTTATGATACCTAAATAAACCAAATAGACTGTTTTGTAAGAAACCGTGCCTGAGTACTTTAAATCCCGTTGCCAAGCAAGTGTCCCCCACCCCACTCAGGGAGCGCAATCTCACACTATGTAAAAATGAAAGTTTCTTTCCCTACTTTCAGGCCAGCATTCCAGACTAGCGCAATGTACGTCGCACAGTCATTGCATGGACGTCTGTGATCTCACTTTTGCAAAGCATAGGCGCTACCTCCACTGCCGTGTTTGTCTAGTCAGAACTGATAGACCATGTGACGAGCCAACTTGTTGACTCCGATATTTTGCTTGGACATCCACCTCTTGACTTTTGAATGGATGGATGGACTTAATTTCAGGTTCTTCCAACTGTCAAGGCACTAACATGATGAATTTTTGCAATTCTCTTGGCTGAGAGATCTCTATCGATGAGCTGGATGATGCTGTTTCTCTTTTCTTGGGAAATCTCCTTCGTGGCTGCTTCTCAATTTGAACCAGTGACCTTTTGTTTGGGAATCAACCTAATAAAACACTGAGCTATTAGGTAATGTAAGAACAGGTTGTAATTTGTATTATTCAGGAAGAAAAAGATTTTTCCACCACCAGGAGCAAAATAGTAACAGTGCAGTGACAAGGATCTGCATAACTAATCATATGCAAAACAATTGCAAGTTAAATTCATTTATGAGATACCCAAGGTGATTGTCTAAAAAATTATGGTTATCTCACGTTTGAAACTGTAGTGGATGGTGAAATATGGAGCCTGAAAGTCAAAAGTTCAAGAGTTGTTACCCTTTTGCTCATCAGTGTATGGAATTATGCCCCCACAACCCTATATACAGTATGAGGCTCCCACAACTCCATATACACAGTATTATGGCCCTCTCAACCCCTAAATACAGTATAAGACTCCATAGCTCTAAATACACAGTATGATGAACCAACCGTTCACTATATATAATATGATGCTCCAAAGCATCTTATTGTCACGAGTGTGTCACACCAACCTGGGAAATCTGGGGGTAGAAGATCACTGCATATTCTGAAGAGTAGACCTTCCATTTAGCCTGTCTGTTTGGTGGATCCCATATTAAATGAATTTGGTTTCTTTTGGTGCTGAAGATGCTAACGACCATTGCTGGTCAAAAACATTCAGCTCCATTTCAGCTGCTTCTGATCTGGCTATTAACGCGTTCTGTAATACCTGGCCAGACCCTCTCTGTCTTGCCAGTGAAAGCTCTGCTTCCTTGCTCTTAGGAGACGCTGTGCTGAATAGAAGTTCATTGTTGCTATTGGGGATTTGTCTTCCTGTGCAGTGTGCTTAAGCTAAGTGTTTTGTAGAGAAGTTGTAGAATTGTTTTGTTGTACATGTGTTTATCTCCTGGCCCCTGTTTCCCATTTAGTTTATTCCTCCTTCCTATTGTCGGTTAGTGCTTTTGTATGATAGAGGGTTTCTGTTATCCCCGTTTTATCTTGTGTGTCTTGTTCACATTACATTTCTGTCCCAGGCTCCATAGGGTTTGGGAAGGGACAGACCAGGAATTAACAGGAGCATGGTGAGGTCGGAGATTCGGGCCTCTCTACCATCAAGAGTACTCCCAGGACAGGAATAGTTAGGGTCCCAGTTTCAGGGACAGTTTGAGGCTCACCTCCCCTACCTAAGATCATTACAGCATGACACTTAAATACATTATGATGCTCCCACAGCTCTCTTTACACAGAATGATGTTCCCAAAGCTCCCTCTATACAATATAATGGCAAACAGCTATCTTTCTATATACTGTATATACAGAATTATGTTCCAAAGCCCCTATATACAGTATGATATATACAGTATGATGGTCCTCATAACTCCCTATATAACCTATATGAAGCATCATGGCCCCCTAGATCCTGGCATGTCCACCAGCGCAGCGCAGACCCACAGTGACCCAGCTCACAGCAAACAGAAACGGTGACTCTTCTCACCGGACACACAGTACAGAATCCGGGCTAACATACAATGTGGACACTCAGTTCCCATATGCATCAAACCCAGGCAGGAGGCACTTTTTATCTCCCACTGAGACAATATAACTAAGGAGATATCCACAACACTGAAATAGTTTGTTCTGAGGAAAGTCCAAGAAAGGACCGAAAACATTCAACTATTATTGTCTGGATGCATAATAAATGAATCACTTTTTTCTTTGAATTTTGAGTTCCAAGTTTTTTTAGACTATTGATTACGGGCCAGATACCCTACTTGTGCACCAACAGCATTTCAACAACGGAGTGCTGTGTTTTTCTTATATGTTGTCCATCAGGACAGCCAGTGTCGCAGTGCAGATCAGGTGACATCATCACGACACTTGTGCAGGAACGCTGATGTACTGTGTGTGCTTCTGCCTACTGTAGGCTGCAGAGCTAAATTGACCTATGGCCTACAGAAGAGAAAGTGATAGGACACAGAGACTATAGCTCTCTGGTCTACTGCAGAATTTAACTTTATTGGCATCCATTGCCTGACTATAAAGTTAAAATTGTCGGTCATTCCGAGTAGGCCTGGGGAGACTACTACCACTAGGGCTACTTTGGATCCTGGACAGTTTTGCCTCCTTGGGCAGTTCCCCCCATTAATGATGGCTCTGGGTAAAAGTATCCATAAGGTACATTGCCAAAACCAAAGAATACCTAGACCCCAATTCATCAGTTTTTGATACATTTCTTCTATTCTGCGACTTTTTACGTTTATACTCTTCTACTGGCCAACACAGCCAACTTTTTGAAACAAAGTGAAAGGGTAGGTGGTTTATTACGGCTGACCAATTTATCATAATCTATAGGACAAAAATGGTATACAAAACAACAGCAGTCTACTTTTGACTGCATGGACCTCTAAGTTGCCGCATCTTATTCCAGCCCACCATTCAACAATTCTGGCGTGCATAATTTCAGTCTCGGTAAATCGGGGACTACGTGCTTCTATAACTTTGGTGCTATAACTATTATCACTGCTGTTCCCATGTTGTCTCATTGGGTAGTTTTGTTACGAAGATAAAGATGCTCCCTTGGAAACTATTGTTCAAGCTTTGTACACAGGATGAATGGTGGCTGTAACAGTATGAGAAATATAAACATAACCACATAACCACATAACAGAAAGTGTGTCCTTCTCAAAGGTCCAGAGGCGAAACCTCCAGTTCTAAGAAAATTAGATTAGACATTTCTGTGCACTAGGTATCTCAATTACATTTCAATAATATTTAGACCTATTATTACTACTTATACCTCAATCATTAAAATTATTAGTGAGTCTATTCAGCATATTTTAGACACAATGAGAATTTATAAACATAAAAATATGGAAAAAAGTGTTTTAGCACTACATGTGGTTTATACTCATTAACTAAAGAAGCACTCCAAATAATCTTTTTATTTGCAAAACTTGTCTAAATCCATGTGTTGTCTAGTGCAAATTCAATAAAAAACCAATCGCCGCCTTCTCTCGTTTCCAGCAGTGTTCTGGCCCTCTTCTCACTCATGTGACTAAAATTTTGATTCTCCGGATCTCATTGGGGTTTGTGAGTGAACCGGAAGTCACTTTTATAATGTAAATTCATAAGCTCATCAGAATTAGACAAATAGGTAGAGTTGGAAAGGACCTCCATGATCATCTAGTCCAACCCCTTGCTCAATGCAGGATTCGCTAAATCATCTCATCTAGTAGGCCTCTGGTTGCCAAGGCAACCTAAAGACAACTCGCAGAGCACTGTTCCTCCTGTAATAAAAATGCTCACATACTACCCTGTTATGAAAGGCAATTCAGAATCACAATGGACATGGAGGTCAGAGCACATACAGTGAACTGACAATAACCCAAAATAATAGAACGAGCTCTGAGACGTGGGAACTCTGCAGACCGCATTCCCTAAGCCTATCAAACCACACTAAAGGTAGCCGTGGAGCACTCCTGACCAGAACCTAGGCGCCTCGTCACAGCCTGAGAAACTAGCTAATCCTGAAGATAGAAAAATAAGCCTACCTTGCCTCAGAGAAATTCCCCAAAGGAAAAGGCAGCCCCCCACATATAATGACTGTGAGTAAGATGAAAACACAAACATAGAGATGAAACAGATTTAGCAAAGTGAGGCCCGACTAGCTGAACAGAACGAGGATAGGGAAGATAACTTTGCGGTCAGCACAAAAACCTATAAAAAACCACGCAGAGGGGACAAAAAGACCCTCCGCACCGACTAACGGTACGGAGGTGGTCCCTCTGCGTCTCAGAGCTTCCAGCAGGCGAGAAAAACCAATAAAGCAAGCTGGACAGAAAAATAGCAACAAAATAACATAAGCAAAACTTAGCTTTGCAGAGCAGCAGGCCACAGGAATGATCCAGGGAAAAAAACAAGTCCCAAACTGAAACATTGACAGGAAGCATAGATCAAAGCATCAGGTGGAGTTAAGTAGCGAAGAAGCTAACGAGCTCACCAGATCACCTGAGAGAGGAAACTCAGAAGCTGCAGTACGACTTTCCTCCACAAACGGAAGATCCCAGAGAGAATCAGCCGAAGTACCACTTGTGACCACAGGAGTGAACTCTGCCACAGAATTCACAACAGTACCCCCCCCCTTGAGGAGGGGTCACCGAACCCTCACCAGAGCCCCCAGGCCGACCAGGATGAGCCACATGAAAGGCACGAACAAGATCGGGAGCATGGACATCAGAGGCAAAAACCCAGGAATTATCCTCCTGAGCATAACCCTTCCATTTAACCAGATACTGGAGTTTCCGTCTTGAAACACGAGAATCCAAAATCTTCTCCACAATATACTCCAATTCCCCCTCCACCAAAACCGGGGCAGGAGGCTCAACAGATGGAACCATAGGTGCCACGTATCTCCGCAACAGTGACCTATGGAATACGTTATGTATGGAAAAAGAATCTGGAAGGGTCAGACGAAAAGACACAGGATTAAGAACCTCAGAAATCCTATATGGACCAATAAAACGAGGTTTAAACTTAGGAGAGGAAACCTTCATAGGAATATGACGAGAAGATAACCAAACCAGATCCCCAACACGAAGTCGGGGACCCACACGGCATCTGCGATTAGCGAAAAGTTGAGCCTTCTCCTGGGACAAGGTCAAATTGTCCACTACCTGAGTCCAAATCTGCTGCAACCTGTCCACCACAGTATCCACACCAGGACAGTCCGAAGACTCAACCTGTCCAGAAGAGAAACGAGGATGGAACCCGGAATTGCAGAAAAACGGTGAAACCAAGGTAGCCGAGCTGGCCCGATTATTAAGGGCGAACTCAGCCAAAGGCAAAAAGGACACCCAGTCATCCTGATCAGCAGAAAAAAAGCACCTCAGATATGTTTCCAAGGTCTGATTGTTTCGCTCGGTCTGGCCATTAGTCTGAGGATGGAAAGCCGAGGAAAAAGACAAGTCAATGCCCATCCTACCACAAAAGGCTCGCCAAAACCTCGAAACAAACTGGGAACCTCTATCAGAAACAATATTCTCTGGAATGCCATGCAAACGAACCACATGCTGGAAGAACAAAGGCACCAAATCAGAGGAGGAAGGCAATTTAGACAAGGGTACCAGATGGACCATCTTAGAAAAGCGATCACAGACCACCCAAATGACTGACATCTTTTGAGAAACGGGAATGTCAGAAATAAAATCCATAGAGATATGTGTCCAAGGCCTCTTCGGGACCGGCAAGGGCAAAAGCAACCCACTGGCACGAGAACAGCAGGGCTTAGCCCGAGCACAAATCCCACAGGACTGCACAAAAGCACGCACATCCCGCGACAGAGAGGGCCACCAAAAGGATCTAGCCACTAACTCTCTGGTACCAAAGATTCCAGGATGACCAGCCAACACCGAACAATGAAGTTCAGAGATAACTATATTCGTCCACCTATCAGGGACAAACAGTTTCTCCGCTGGGCAACGATCAGGTTTATTAGCCTGAAATTTTTGCAGCACCCGCCGCAAATCAGGGGAGATGGCAGACACAATTACTCCTTCCTTGAGGATACCCGCCGGCTCAGATAAACCCGGAGAGTCGGGTACAAAACTCCTAGACAGAGCATCCGCCTTCACATTTTTAGAGCCCGGAAGGTACGAAATCACAAAGTCAAAACGGGCAAAAAACAACGACCAACGAGCTTGTCTAGGATTCAAGCGCTTGGCAGACTCGAGATAAGTCAAGTTCTTATGATCAGTAAATACCACCACGCGATGCTTAGCTCCTTCAAGCCAATGACGCCACTCCTCGAATGCCCACTTCATGGCCAGCAACTCTCGGTTGCCCACATCATAATTACGCTCAGCAGGCGAAAACTTCCTGGAAAAGAAAGCGCATGGTTTCATCACTGAGCAACCAGAACCTCTCTGCGACAAAACAGCCCCTGCTCCAATCTCAGAGGCATCAACCTCGACCTGGAACGGAAGAGAAACATCTGGTTGACACAACACAGGGGCAGAAGAAAAACGACGCTTCAACTCTTGAAAAGCTTCCACAGCAGCAGAAGACCAATTGACCACATCAGCACCCTTCTTGGTCAAATCGGTCAATGGTTTAGCAATACTAGAAAAATTGCAGATGAAGCGACGATAAAAATTAGCAAAGCCCAGGAACTTTTGCAGACTTTTCAGAGATGTCGGCTGAGTCCAATCATGGATGGCTTGGACCTTAACAGGATCCATCTCGATAGTAGAAGGGGAAAAGATGAACCCCAAAAATGAAACCTTCTGCACACCAAAGAGACACTTTGATCCCTTCACAAACAAAGAATTAGCACGCAGGACCTGAAAAACCGTTCTGACCTGCTTCACATGAGACTCCCAATCATCCGAGAAGATCAAAATGTCATCCAAGTACACAATCAGGAATTTATCCAGGTACTCTCGGAAGATGTCATGCATAAAGGACTGAAACACTGATGGAGCATTGGCAAGTCCGAACGGCATCACGAGATACTCAAAATGACCCTCGGGCGTATTAAATGCAGTTTTCCATTCATCACCTTGCTTAATTCGTACCAGATTATACGCACCACGAAGATCTATCTTTGTGAACCAACTAGCCCCCTTAATCCGAGCAAACAGATCAGATAACAATGGCAAGGGGTACTGAAATTTAACCGTGATCTTATTAAGAAGGCGGTAATCTATACAAGGTCTCAGCGAACCATCCTTCTTGGCTACAAAAAAGAACCCTGCTCCTAATGGCGACGATGACGGGCGAATATGCCCCTTCTCCAGGGATTCCTTCACATAACTGCGCATAGCGGTGTGCTCAGGCACGGACAAATTAAACAATCGACCTTTTGGGAATTTACTACCAGGAATCAAATTGATAGCACAATCACAATCCCTATGCGGAGGTAGGGCATCGGACTTGGGCTCATCAAATACATCCCGGTAATCAGACAAGAACTCTGGAACCTCAGAAGGGGTGGATGACGAAATTGACAGAAATGGAACATCACCATGTACCCCCTGACAACCCCAGCTGGACACCGACATGGATTTCCAATCCAATACTGGATTATGGGCTTGTAGCCATGGCAACCCCAACACGACCACATCATGCAGATTATGCAACACCAGAAAGCGAATAACCTCCTGATGTGCAGGAGCCATGCACATGGTCAGCTGGGTCCAGTATTGAGGCTTATTCTTGGCCAAAGGCGTAGCATCAATTCCTCTCAATGGAATAGGACACTGCAAGGGCTCCAAGAAAAACCCACAACGCTTAGCATATTCCAAGTCCATCAAATTCAGGGCAGCGCCTGAATCCACAAATGCCATGACAGAATATGATGACAAAGAGCAGATCAAGGTAACGGACAGAAGAAATTTTGACTGTACAGTACCAATGGTGGCAGACCTAGCGAACCGCTTAGTGCGCTTAGGACAATCAGAGATAGCATGAGTGGAATCACCACAGTAGAAACACAGACCATTCAGACGTCTATGTTTTTGCCGTTCAACTCTGGTCAAGGTCCTATCACACTGCATAGGCTCAGGTTTAAGCTCAGGTAATACCGCCAAATGGTGCACAGGTTTACGCTCACGCAAGCGTCGACCGATCTGAATGGCCAAAGACATAGACTCATTCAAACCAGCAGGCATAGGAAATCCCACCATGACATCCTTAAGGGCTTCAGAGAGACCCTTTCTGAATATTGCTGCCAGCGCAGATTCATTCCATTGAGTGAGCACTGACCACTTTCTAAATTTCTGACAATATACCTCTATCTCAAAAAAACAAATCTGGAATAGGAATTCTCGGTTCAAGCAAAGAATTCTGGACCACAAAATCTTGAATATTTTGAACTCTTGCCGTGAGCTGATCCACACATGAAAACAGACCTTTAATGTCCATTGCTACACCTGTGTCCTGAACCACCCAAATGTCTAGGGGAAAAAAAAGACAAAACACAGTGCAAAGAAAAAAAAATGGTCTCAGAACTTCTTTTTTCCCTCTCTTGAGAATCATTAGCACTTTTGGCTTCCTGTACTGTTATGAAAGGCAATTCAGAATCACAATGGACATGGAGGTCAGAGCACATACAGTGAACTGACAATAACCCAAAATAATAGAACGAGCTCTGAGACGTGGGAACTCTGCAGACCGCAATCCCTAAGCCTATCAAACCACACTAAAGGTAGCCGTGGAGCGCTCCTGACCAGAACCTAGGCGCCTCGTCACAGCCTGAGAAACTAGCTAATCCTGAAGATAGAAAAATAAGCCTACCTTGCCTCAGAGAAATTCCCCAAAGGAAAAGGCAGCCCCCCACATATAATGACTGTGAGTAAGATGAAAACACAAACATAGAGATGAAACAGATTTAGCAAAGTGAGGCCCGACTAGCTGAACAGAACGAGGATAGGGAAGATAACTTTGCGGTCAGCACAAAAACCTATAAAAAACCACGCAGAGGGGACAAAAAGACCCTCCGCACCGACTAACGGTACGGAGGTGGTCCCTCTGCGTCTCAGAGCTTCCAGCAGGCGAGAAAAACCAATAAAGCAAGCTGGACAGAAAAATAGCAACAAAATAACATAAGCAAAACTTAGCTTTGCAGAGCAGCAGGCCACAGGAATGATCCAGGGAAAAAAACAAGTCCCAAACTGAAACATTGACAGGAAGCATAGATCAAAGCATCAGGTGGAGTTAAGTAGAGAAGAAGCTAACGAGCTCACCAGATCACCTGAGGGAGGAAACTCAGAAGCTGCAGTACCACTTTCCTCCACAAACGGAAGATCCCAGAGAGAATCAGCCGAAGTACCACTTGTGACCACAGGAGTGAACTCTGCCACAGAATTCACAACACTACCCCTCTCAAAATAATAGTGCCATGCAGCGTGTCTCCCATAGTAATGGTGCTTCCCTCAGTGTCTTCAGTAGAATAGTAAGTGTGCTGAACAGATTGCCTTTAACAATATTATTACTACCCTGTGATGGCTCCGAAAGTATCTTCCCAATTGTTATAGTTCACCAAAAATTCCCACCATTAATAATAATTTTTTTCCAGAATGTCTTTAATTAATTTTAGTACCACATTTGGCTCTAATAGTAATAATACTCTCCTAGAGTGCGCCGTTTAGTAATATTGCACCCCCGTAGTGCCTCTATGGAGCAATATTGTTAAAAATGCTTTTTTACAGTGGCTCAATTAGTAATAATGGCTGTTATTGTACTTCAATGCACCCATTTGTAATAGAGCTCCTCCAAAGCGCCCACCAATTTAAGTCTACGGCGGGGAAAAAAAGGGGTTTTCAACTGCCAATTAATTGTACTTTCAGCAGTGCGAGCAATGGGTCCCGAGTTGTGCCGCAGTCTTATTGCAGCCTAGTGTGATGATGTCATTGCACTGCCTGTGTTGCTGATCAGCCTTGTGGCTAACAAAGGCTAACTCTGCTGCAGGGAGACCTGAGCACATGAATACAGGTGATTGTGGTGCTGACTGTTACATCGTGGCACCATAAAAAGTATCTGCTCTGTATGCCTGGTTCTAGTGATGCCACTGACTGTGTCAGGGGGACGCAACTCTGCTGCCTCCAATCATCATGACCATTACACAATTGACTGATGAGAGATGGACGGGGCCACGGCTGTGTTCCCTACTATGCCAGTTATTGGGGAACTCACACTATGGTATATACTGTACACCTCTGATTCCAATGTAGGGAATATATGCATATTCACTACCTACTAGACAATAACAAAAGTAACTAGCTGCCACCACCAATCGTTTATACAAGACGGCAGGACACCTGTTAAAGGTAGCATATGTCTTCATGGGTGCAGTTTGCAGAGCAAGAGGAATGGAGCTATTACGTTTTATATATTTAAACTGGAAAAGTAGGCAGTGTTTATAAAAATATATAAATATGTAACAAATTGGAAACAAAAGACAGATAAAATCACGTAAAATAAAAGGGATAACAAAAGAAAAAGTACTAAACCTGTGTCATGGAAATGGCTCAGAGATTAGTGGAGGGAAGCACTCCTTAGAACAAATCCTTAGTTAGAGCAACGGACGGAACTACAGAGTACTGTGTCTTCCAGAACTAACAAATGACAAAAACTCAAACTTTGATTTTTATTAGATAAAGGTTACACTCACATACCTCCCCTTGGTGAGTTCATATTGGGAGGCTGGTCATGGGATGTACTAGGTCTTTAGAAGATTATGAGATCCCCAACTTTCAGGATATTTTCATCCCTGGAGGTCCCAGTCAGGAGATATTGTTGTCATGTTTCCTATCATGACTTAACCTTTCAATACAGATGAAGCATGGCATTGTATAGCATCACCCCTCTGTTCGATATTAAGTTGGAAGTGTTACAGTGATGTGAGTGAATGCGTTGTTTTTCTTTTTTTTAAGACGTTATATCTCCCATAAATATCGGATCAATGCAAACCCCAATATTCGGCACTGACCACTGGCTTCCAGAGTGAGATAATTCCTTTGAACAGAGAAAGTGCCTGTACTTCTTTTCCGTTAATGTTGATGATTATGGCTTACAGCCAATGAAAACCCAAAAGTCATTATCTCAGTAAATTGGAATCATTTAAAAAAAACACTTATAATGTATGAGTTTCACATTTTATATTGACGAACTGAAATTAATTAACTTTTTGATGATATTCTAATTTTGTGCGAAGCACCTGTATAATCACTTATGTGTAGTCAGAAATTGCAATTGATTTTAGAAGAAATCCATCTTTTTTTATAAAGTTTAACTACTGGTGGTTTTAGTTTAATACATAGTATTCAGCTTCTGGAAGACATGTAAATGCAGGCAGTATACACTCCCTGACAGAAGTTATGTCGCTTATCCATGTTATGTAAATAAAAGCTTATAACTTGACGTTAAATTCATCTATTGGTTGAATGGTCAGATTTTGGCAAGACAAAAGTTTTGTCGCCCACAGAAAGTAATGTGATATTCAAACAAATAATTAACTTAAAATACAAATATATATTGCATAACATCTTTTTTGCCTGGAGGAACTTTGTTGTAGAGATGAATGTATGAGATGGAGCACATTAAAGGTGCCATCCACCTCTGCAGTGGATCTGGTCTTCAGCCTCTTGATAATCCAGGCTTTGGTCGCAGGGTGGATTTTTGGCATGTTGTCAGAGCTCAAGTTGCAGTTCAAGTGAAGGTCTGGGGTGCTTGGTTTCTTTTTATACACACACACACTAATTAACTGATCATTTACTGAGCACAGGTGAGGATGTAAACTAGGATTGGGTACATTATACGACCAGGCGACAAAACTTTTGTCTTGCCAAAATCTGATCATTCTGTGTCCATTAACTGATCAATATTTCTGCATTGATGCCAATTTATTTTCTTAACCTAAACCACATTTTGGAGGGTTTCAGCTTTCAAAAGAATAATTTATACAACCAATGGATGAATTTAATGTCAAGTTATAAACTTTTATTTACATAACATGGATAAAGCGACATAACTTCTGTCAGGGAGTGTATTTATCAACATCCAGGAAAAACTAAATTCAGTGAGCAAGATAACTCTTTTTAAAAGAACCATTTTGCCCGCAGACAGGTTGTTGTTGGTCTGGGCTGTTGTGCTATTTCATTCACTCCTATATAACAACCATACTCCTCTCTCATAATCTCTTAGGCTATGTGCCCGTAATCCGGAAGTGGCAGTGCTTTGGAAGCAGCACATGTTCGCCATCTATTGAACACAGGTTAATACGTTTGTGTTCACTGAACTGTGTGGAATCACCATGTCCAATACATTCTATTGGTGAAATTTCTCTTGTGGAGTCTCCGCAAGAGAAATTGACATGCTGCGATCTGGAGAGACACATCACATGTCCATCTCTGCGGGTGAGCTGTGGGCGTCTCTGGACGCATAGTGGATATGGGATTTCTTGAAATCCCATCCACTATGCTGTAACATCTGGCCGCTGCGGGGTGGACGCTGCACAAGTACGCAGCGCTTAATTCACAGTGTTTACTGATCATACCCTCAGGGAACTGGTAGACCTAAAGAGTGGGTCTTTATAGGAGAGACAGGGCATGGTCTATCTGGATCAAATTTATACAGCTGACTGTATTAAATCTTTCCAAACCCTGAAGGAAAAAATAATCTTCCCTAGTGACTTTCTTTTCTATTTCCTACAAATTAGACATGCCCTAAAAACTCAGTTCCCTCATGTTGCCCTTACATTGGCTCATTCTGCAAATTCAGTGCTCCGATCTGGTCATCCGCGTTGAGATTCTGCAGCAGCTGGATTTTGTAAGGGTGCCATTTGTGAGTAACTAATATCTGCCGAAGGGATGTTCGACTGAGGCCATCGACTGATGGCCTGCTGAATTTACAGAATGGGCAAAACAAAAATTGGAACAGGATCCTCAGTTTACACAGAACATTATGTTCAGTGATGAGGCAAACCTTTTTGGGTGGCCCATTTATATGGATACACCTAAATCAAATAGGAATGGTGACAGTATTCCTGCGTAGGGTGTCTTGCATTGAAATCTGCTGCAATGATCCGGGTACTGTGTTCACCAGACATCAACACAATTTCTATCCGCTCCTCACATGTTAAACTCTGCGACATGTCAATGGCTGTAAACAAAGAGAAACTTGTAAATAACTCATGAAAGAATAAAGTTACGTTAAAACCAAGCACACCAATGTTTTTCTTGTAAAATTCTCAATAAGTTTGATGTCATGTGACCTCTTCCCATTGGAAAAAATAAAGTTGGATCCAAAATGGCCAACTTCAAAATGGCTTCCATGGTCACCACCCATCTTGAAACGTTTTCCCCCTCCCATATACTAATGTGCCACAAACAGGAAGTTGATATCACCAACTATTCCCACTTTATTTAGGTGTATCCATATACATGGCCCACCCCGTACAATAGATATCACTCATGTAATGTAAGAAGTAAGTAAAATCTTTGGCATTGTACTATACCTATACAGTATTAATCCAAAGATATCCATGTTTTCTCAATAAGTAAATGAGCTGTTATGATCTATGGGCTGGACACAGATGTCCCCACGAAGCAACCTAAACATTTTATTTTAAACGTAAGAGTGCATTATCAATGTAAATCAAATAATACTTGACGCTTTGCTTTCATAATCACACACAGCTTTGCAGTGAGATCAGACCTAACCCAGTATAGCAAGTGAACTTTACCTCATTACAAACACATTTTCAGCTGCAGTTTTTGTTCCATAGCGCTTCTGCTTTCAGCTCACAGGCAGTCAATGTGGGGCGGTGAAGTACAGCACATCTTTGTAATGAGACGAAGTTCACTTCTGCTGTCCGTGTGAGCTCTGCTGTACTGTGTTTTGATATCACTGCAGAGCTGTGTGTATGAGTGCAAGTGATTACTTGATCCACACTGGTAATGCTCCCTTTTAGTCAAGATAAATTCTGGAGGCAGATTTTCAGGGAGATGTGTGTCTGGTCCATATATCTTAACAGCTCATTTACATATTAATAAGGCTGCCATCACACTAGCATTATTTGGTCAGTATTTTACATCAGTATTTGTAAGCCAAAACCAGGAGTGGAACAATTAGAGGAAAAGTATAATAGAAACATATGCACCACTTCTGTATTATCACCCACTCCTGGATTTGGCTTACAAATACTGATGTAAAATACTGACCAATTACTGCTAGTGTGTCGGCAGCCTAAAAATATGGATTCTCTGGAATAAGACATCAGATCGTAGATATCAAGGCATAATTTTATTCAACTTTCTATGACCTACATACCTATGTAGATGGCTTAGGAGGGTTGATCCTACTAATAGATAGACTCCCTTCAACATTGGCTAAAGGCTATTATTATTTGCCCAGTTTGAGAAGAGTTACCCATTGGGTACTTCCCACCATTATATCATTGCTTAACAACTGGTTTCTTCTTATGCACAAAAAACTTAGAAGGAGTTTACAATGAATGAGGGCTGCCATTTATCTATGATATTAGTATTATTGTTAACAATTATTATTTTGACATTACAGAGTTGTTTTTTTGTTGACTATAGTTGGTAGGTTGGATTAGTATGGTTAATTTTTAGGTAATGTTAAAAAAAATCTAAACAAATAAATTACAATAAAAGTTTTTTTCTCTTCCATGTCAGTCTTCCTACTATGATCCTACATTTATAGATGTACCTGTCACACGGGAGCAAATGAATCACTATAGGATGGTTGCTGAAAATTCACAAAGTGAACTGGCTGCTAAATTTTGCCTTATTAAATTACATTATTATTAGAATCTACATGGTATAAAAGGAGAAATTTGAAGAAAAACTTGCAGAAAGCACAAACATTTTTCGAGAATAGTAACCAGGACTGAATTATCTTTTTCTCAACACTTCTGGTCAAATTGAAGAGGACACTCATTTTTTTTTTTGCAGATGTATGACACAGAGTGGCCTTCACATATTAGCCTCTGGCGTAGTCATACAAAACAATACTAGTTACACGAGTCATACCAGTTTCTGAATAAGTGGCTTTCCCCATTATTTTTTTTATGTTGCACATTGATTATTCTGTTAGAAGTTAGACTTTGATTCTGTTCCTCACAGAGTCTGATGATGGTTTCCCGGTAAACCTATAAAATGGAGAGGTTTGATATTCAATTCACATGCTCCAAGAATAATCAGCATCAGAAAAGTTAAAGGACTGCATATTTTTAGATTTACATCCATAAATCAGCTCTATTAAATTACAATGTGGAAAACCCATGTGTGGCCAATTTGGTGCCCCAAATCCAAGTTTCAGACTCGGATTTTCTGAAAAACCCACTTTCAATTTGCCCATGGTAATAATAATAATAATAATAATAATAATAATAATAATAATAATAGGTAAATCCAGTTATTGTGAACATGCTATACCTTGCAACATATAACTGCGGACCGCCATCCAGTCAAATATATTTAGAAATCCCTTTCTCTCCTGTTTTTTTTAGGCTGAGCAAACTCATCAGTGGCCAAAAAGCATCCCAACAATTTGTCAATGGGCCTCAGGCCCCTTAGCTAAAATTGAGGAGGGGTAAAGGTTAATGTCAGACTACAAAAAAGTTATTTATGATGCTATTAACATTGCATCTTCTTTTTTTTCTCCCTAAGTCCCTAAAGGGTATGTGTCAATAGAAAATGACCTATTGTTTAAATCAGGTTGATGGGTTATATGTATTTTTTTGGCAATATGTTTTTTTCATATCACATTCTTTATAAATAAAATAGAAATCTTGCAATTTTCACACTGGCTACCAGGGTTATTCAAGGGTATGTGCACACACAGAGTTCTTTAAAGAATGTTTTGAAGCAAGTGCGCTTCAAAAAATGTCGGAAAAATCACTTCAGAATGCCTGAAAGACCCATCTTATTCATTTCTATTGTAAAATCACTTTGCAATTCATAAGTTGCGTTTTGACTGTTTTTATTTTCAGCTTAATCTTTCAAAAAACACCTGAAAGTGCATTTCCATTCTGTGAAGTAGTTCTTGATAGAATCAGCAATAGCTGAGGCACTGTCCAAGCAGAGAGCTACAAAAAATACTTCAGGAAAAAAACTCTTCCCAAATCTTCCCAAAGAAGGAGCACCTCCTGAATCTTCTTTCCACTAGAAAATGTGTTGGTTTTGAACACCTCACAAACCTCTATACACAACTTTTAGTTCTTTTAGGGAGAATATATAGCAGTTCCCTTATGAGAGGAAGGATTGGAATGACAGGTAACACCTCTGTACACAGCTGATAACACAGGCTTCACCAATCCTAATAGGTGATGTCAAAGCACCTACTGCTCTCCTCCTTTTACAATAGCCACTGCCCACAATCATTAGACACTTCACTTCAAAAGATTTGGTCAAAGTCCGTATGTTTCGGCAAATGTACATGTGTTGTTTCCTGAAACAACAGGAAGTTAGGGTCTAAATAGCCCCAGCTGCCAGTGTAAAAATTGCAAGATGTGTCATTTTTAATTTGATGGAAAAATAGTGTCAAACATTTTTGAGAAATACACAAACACTTGATTTAAGCAATAGGTCATTTTCTGATGACACATTCCCTTTAAACTACCAAATTCATAGGATACAGTATAGATATCTACTAATGCAGTATGCTAAAAGTGGGTCACATATTCTTGTTATCATTGTATTCAATATTTTTAAAATTATCTTTGTCATAGAATGAAATATACATAAAATGAAAGGATCTGGAAGAAGACGCGGTCATTTCTTGTCCCAATGAAATAATCACATATTGTAGGGTCGGACGATCTACTACACATTCATCTTTTCAGTTTTAAGTTGTGGGTTTATGTATAGACCTTAAAAGCATCAATAGTTATACACTACACTGAAACTAGTACTAAAATCTTAGAGCGTACAGTGTTACAATAATTAAATAAGGCATCTCAATGAACAACTGCATTGTTTAATAAGCTAAGCGTTTTTGTTCTTAAAGTTTAAAGGGAATCTGTTGGTAGGATCAACGTCCTAAGCCTTCTATTTGGGCATGTAGGTCATAGGAATCTGAATAAAATGATATCTTGATATCTATGATCTGTTGTCTTATTCCAGAGAATCAAGTTTTTCTTATATGTAAATGAGCTATTCAGGGCTATGTGCTGGACACTGATCTGCAGGAGAACCTGCCTCCAGAGATTATATCTAATAAAAGGGGGAGTTACCAGTGTGAGACATGTTTCTAACATAGAACAGTAGAACTGAATTTGTCTCCTTACAAACACATTTGCTACAGTCCTACTGTATTGCAACAATGTTGCAATCCTGTCTGCCTGTGAGTTGAAAGCTGAAGCTGAGATGAACCTATAAATGAGTCTGTTATAATCAAACACAGCTCTGCAGTGAGATCAGGAGAACAGAGAGCATCCATTGCATATCACACTGATAACTCAGAAGATATCAAGTGTAACAATGCTACTCATTTGGGAGCGATCTAAGGTATCACAGGAACTGTTTCTATTTAAAATCCGGCTGGCTTATCTCAATATTCATAAGCCTAATCACAGGAAATACAGCCTTTTTCTGGCACAAAGTAAAACATAAGGCAACAAGTCCATACAATAAAGCTGTTTAGCCTGCCTAGCTTAGAGTCCAGCTTCTGAGTTCTTTAGCACAAGCACTAAGTCCAGGAGATCTGCATACATCCAGATGCACAGCCATGTGTGAGATAAACAGGTCTCAATTTACAAGGTGAACCACACCAAGGGGTGGAGATATTGTGAGCAGCCGTCTCTCCCAACTCTTCAGCTGCTCACAATTAAATTGTCATGGCCGATTAACCTTTTTAGTCTTATATGTACTAAAGCATTTCTCCAGGTTTATCTCCCATCCACTAGGTGTCCTACAGCCACCTTATGCAAGGTATAATTTTATTCAGCTTCCTATGATCTGTGTGACCATTTAGATGGCATAAGAGGGTTCATCCTACTGATAGATTCCCTTTAAAAGTTATCTCTGATCTATGGGATAGGCTGAATGGAGCGGAGGTTGATTCATTATTAATGTGAGCTCTGGAGATTGCTGAGCTCAACGCTTAAGGTACCGTCACACTAAGCGACGCTGCAGCGATACCGACACCGATCCGGATCGCTGAAGCGTCGCTGTTTGGTCGCTGGAGAGCTGTCACACAGACAGCTCTCCAGCGACCAATGATCCCGAGGTCCCCGGTAACCAGGGTAAACATCGGGTTACTAAGCGCAGGGCCGCGCTTATTAACCCGATGTTTACCCTGGTTACCATCGTTAAAGTAAAAAAAACAAACGCTACATACTTACCTACCGCTGTCTGTCCTCGGCGCTGTGCTTCTCTGCTCTGGCTGTGAGCGCCGGGCAGCCGGAAAGCAGAGCGGTGACGTCACCGCTCTGCTTTCCGGCCGCTGTGCTCACAGCCAGAGCAGAGAAGCAGAGCGCCGAGGACAGACAGCGGTAGGTAAGTATGTAGCGTTTGTTTTTTTTACTTTAACGATGGTAACCAGGGTAAACATCGGGTTACTAAGCGCGGCCCTGCGCTTAGTAACCCGATGTTTACCCTGGTTACCAGCGAAGACATCGCTGAATCGGTGTCACACACGCCGATTCAGCGATGTCTGCGGGGAGTCCAGCGACGAAACAAAGTTCTGGACTTTCTTCCCCGACCAGCGACATCACAGCAGGATCCTGATCGCTGCTCCCTGTCACACTGGACGATATCGCTAGCCAGGACGCTGCAACGTCACGGATCGCTAGCGATATCGTCTAGTGTGACGGTACCTTTAGTGAATCTTCAGCACTCCTATTAGAATGAATGGATCGACCATTGCTCCATTCAGCTGGGGCTCTGAGCCCTGGTTCTTGGGATTGGTGGGGGCCAGTGATTGGAAAGTTGTACCCAATCCTTTCCTTTGGATAGGAGATAACTTTCAATCTTTAGAACACACCTTTAAGATTTGTTCAAGATTTTCTGTCCTCATCATCTAATAGATTGTGTGGGAAGATTTTTAGAATCTCTATTCATATTTACTTTAAAGTCCAATGACTTTTTACATCTGTGAATTTGCTAGGATAATTAAAATTAAAGGTTTCTGAATGTTTAATCTAACTCTGGATTTCCATTCACTTGTTAATAAGCATAGTCTAATAAAATAGAACCAATAGATTAAAGCCGAATATAGGTCAAGACACAATGAGCAGGAGGTGAAAGATAAAACAGCTTTATTGGGATAATTGGTGAAATGGTGGCACAACTAAGTGGTGCCTGCACATGCAAAAAGTGAATGAAGGGTAAGTCTAGTAATACTATAGCTCAGTATCACATGGGGACAAATTATACAGCACAAAAATCAATAAATGAGACCACCAGAGGTAGAGTAAATAAACAGAACGTAGTGATTCTGGTAATAAATATATCGGTATATACCAAGGTATAGAGTAATCAGGATCAATGCATACTGTATAAAGAAATGTATACCAATAGTGTTACGCCAGAGGGTATAGGGTACAAGGAGTGGACCCACTGGACCGTGGAACCGAAGCTACCCCGAACGAGCACTCCAGAGAAACCAACCCCTATACAGGGACTGTTAGGAGGCAAGCGCGGGGACCTCAAGAACCACGGAGGCCAGGACCAGGGATCGGCTCAATGAAAGCGACAAAAAGGGGAAGCTGAAGACCAGAAGGAACCGAAGACCAGAGGGAAAACACGGAAGCAGGAACTGAGGAGAGACACTGAAACGGAGGAGGAGGACGGGTACAGGTACTGAGGGGAAACACTGGAACGGAGGTACACGGGAGCAGGAACGGAGGAGGAACACCGGTACAGGTACTGAGGGGAGACACTGGAACGGAGGTACACGGGAGCAGGAACAGAGGGGAGACACTGGATCGGAGGTAGACAGGAGCTGAGGGAAGACAAGAGAGGAACCAGGGTTAATGAGCAAAAGACCAGGGGAGCAAATACGCGACCTAACTAAAGCGAAGTAACTCAATAATCAGGCACCTCCAAGAAGGAAGGAGGGCCTAAAGTACCTGACGCTGGACACTGATTGACAGGAAGGACTTCCGGGTCAGGTCAAGCAGGAAGAGAAGAGGAAGGAGGTGCGCGCGCACGGTCAGACCTGGCTGTGCCCGCGCAAGCCACAGGCGCGCGCACCCAGACGGAGAGAGGACACACGCCGGGACGCCAGGACCGAACCCCGGAGAGAAGAGGACGCCAAGCGCGACGCCCGGAGCGAGCCCCGGGAAGAAGAGGACGCAGTGAGGAGAGCGAGCGAGCCGGCGGCAGGAGGCAGAGCCACGGAAGCCGAGGTAACAGTACCCCCTCTCTTACATCCCCTCCCTCTGTTTTTAGATAAAAACCTCTTGAGAATGCGAGAAGCGTTAATGTTCTCCCTAGGCTCCCAAGACCTCTCCTCAGGACCGAAACCCTTCCAATCAACCAAAAAAAATGTCTTGCCCCTGACTCTTTTGGATGCCAAGATGTCCTCCACCTCAAAAACATCATCTGCAGAAACAGGAGGAGGAGAAGAACAGGGAGTAGAATGAAACCGATTAAGAATAACAGGCTTTAGGAGAGAAACGTGGAAAACATTAGGAATACGGAGAGAGACGGGCAACCTGAGCTTGTAGGCAACATTGTTGATGCGCCGGAGGACTTCAAAAGGACCGATATAACGAGGTCCAAGTTTGTAAGAAGGGATCTTCAATCTAATGTATCTTGAAGACAGCCATACCTTCTCGCCCGGAAGAAAAGAAGGAGCATCCAAGCGCCTCTTGTCAACATGTCTCTTCATGCGTTCGCCCGTTCTCACCAATGCTTCTTTGGTCTCCAGCCAGATCTTGGAGAAGTCCGCAGTCTCAGCGTCAGCTGCAGGAACACCGGTGGTGACTGAGATGGGCAAAGGAACCCTGGGATGCATACCATAGACCACAAAAAACGGAGACTTGCCAGAGGATTCGCTAGGATGGTTATTATAGGCGAACTCAGCCCAAGGCAGAAGACTTGACCAATTATCATGATGAGCATTAGAAAAATGGCGAAGATAGGATGCCAAAACCTGATTGACACGTTCCACTTGGCCGTTGGTTTGAGGGTGATAAGCGGAGGAAAAATCCAACTTGACCTCCAGAAGTTCACACAGAGTCCTCCAGAACCGTGAGGTAAACTGCACACCTCGATCCGACACCATGTGAGAAGGAAATCCATGAAGACGGAAAACGTGTTGGACAAAGACCTTAGCCAATTCTTGAGCAGAAGGAAGTTGCTGCAACAGAACAAAGTGTGCCATCTTGGAGAAGCAGGCAACCACTGCCAGGATGGTAGTGAATCCGGCAGAATTAGGCAAATCCGTGATGAAATCCAAGGCGATGTGTTGCCAGGGAGCAGAAGGAACAGGTAAAGGAAGCAGAAGTCCAGAAGGCAATCGTCTGGGTACCTTGACCTTGGCGCAGGAAGGAGAGGAAGCCGAGAAGTCAACCACATCTTGACGTAGAGTGGGCCACCAGTAAAACCGAGAGAGAAGTTCTAAAGTCTTCTTAACCCCGACATGACCAGAGATTTTGGAGGAATGACCCCAGCGCAACACTTGAGTCCTTTTGGATTCAGGAACAAAGGTCTTGCCAGGCGGTGGAGAAATCAACCTCATGGGAGCCACGGGGATGACCTTGACCGGCTCAATGATGTGAGAGAGATCCTCTTCAAAATCTTGGGGTTGAAGGGATCGGGATAAGGCGTCTGCTTTAAAGTTCTTCGGACCAGGAAGAAAATGTAACTCGAAATCAAAGCGAGCGAAGAATAGAGACCACCTGGCCTGTCGAGGGTTCAGCCTCCGGGCTGACTGGATGTAGGCCAGACTCTTGTGGTCAGTAAAAATAGTAAATGGATATACCGCTCCCTCTAGCAAATGGCGCCACTCCTCTAGGGCCATCTTGATGGCTAGCAGCTCTCTATCCCCAATAGAATAGTTGCACTCCGCAGAAGAGAAGGCCTTAGAAAAGAACCCCCAGGGAAACAAGCGGCCAGAGGAAGACCCTTGAGATAACACAGCGCCAGCTCCGGTGGAAGAAGCGTCCACTTCCAGGATGAACGGCTTGTTAGCCACAGGCCGATGCAGTACAGGTGCGGAAGAAAAAGCCCGTTTAAGACTTAAAAAAGCTTCTTCAGCCTCAGGAGACCACACGATAGACCTGGATCCCTTCCGAGTGAGGTTGGAAATAGGCTTGATGATGGACGAAAAGTGTGAAATAAACTGTCAGAAGTAATTAGCAAAACCGAGGAAGCGTTGGATAGCTTTCACCCCGACCGGACGTGGCCACTGAAGGATAGCAGATAACTTCTCTGGATCCATCTCCAGCCCATTCTCAGAGACAATATATCCTAAAAAGGGCAAAGAAGATCGCTCGAAGAGACATTTCTCCATCTTAGCATAGAGGCGATTCTCCCGGAGACGTTGCAGAACAAGGCGGACGCTCCTTCTATGAGAAGACAAATCCGGAGAGAAAATGAGAATATCGTCTAGGTATACCACAACGCAGGAGTAAAGCAAATCCCGAAAGATGTCATTGACGAATTCCTGAAAAACTGCGGGAGCGTTACACAGCCCAAAAGGCATGACGAGATATTCATAATGACCGTCCCGGGTGTTAAAGGCCGTCTTCCACTCATCTCCAGAGCGAATTCGCACAAGGTTATAGGCTCCACGAAGATCCAACTTCGAGAAAATCCGCGCTCCTCTCAAACGATCAAAGAGCTCCGGGATTAAAGGCAACGGGTACTTATTTTTTATAGTGATGTTGTTCAACCCCAGGTAATCGATGCAAGGACGTAAAGAACCGTCTTTCTTCTTAACAAAGAAAAAACCGGCCCCAGCAGGCGAGGAAGATTTTCTTATAAAACCCTTAGCGAGGTTCTCCTGGATGTATTCAGACATGGCAGATGTCTC
Organism: Ranitomeya imitator; assembly: GCF_032444005.1. Taxonomy (NCBI): domain Eukaryota; kingdom Metazoa; phylum Chordata; class Amphibia; order Anura; family Dendrobatidae; genus Ranitomeya; species Ranitomeya imitator. Next base: position 134,465,020 of record NC_091286.1, read on the forward strand.
AGCAGGAGACAAGGGATAGATCCGACCTCTGGGTGGCGTGGTCCCAAGACGTAATTCGACAGGGCAGTCGTAAGGCCGATGCGGAGGAAGAGTCTCAGCTTCTTTCTTGTCGAAAACGTCAGCGAAAGGCCAATAGGCAGGAGGCAAGCCTTCAGGACCCAAAGAAGGTTGAGAAACCGTAACCGGGCGAACAGAAGCTAAGTACCTCTCTTGGCATGGATGTCCCCATCGAAGGATCTCCCCAGAACGCCAATCCAGGACTGGTTCGTGAGTCCGGAGCCAAGGAAGGCCGAGGAGAAGAGGATGAGACAAGTTGGGTAAAACGTAGAAAGCAATCTTCTCCTGGTGCATAGCACCTACTTGAAGAGTTACCTCCTCGGTAACCATAGAGACGGACTCTTGTAGAAGCTTGCCATCCACGGAAGCGATCATACGTGGAGAACTCAGGGCGACCACAGGAATCCGGTATTTCTTCACCTCCTTAAGCCGTATAAAGTTACCTGCCGCCCCCGAATCCAAATAAGCAAGTTCTGAGCCACGTTTTGACCCCTGAATTATAAGGACAGAAAGAGTAAGAGGTGGAGAGGGTTCAGACACACTTAGGGAGGCCTCTCTTACCTGTCCTAAGTGGAGGCGTTTCCCGGCCTCTCTGGACATGAGCGCAGGAAATGAGACGAACCACCACAGTACAAGCAGAGACCTTGTGCCAGCCTCTCTCTTCTGCACTGATCCGCCATCTTGACCCGATCTACCTGCATAGGTTCGGGAGCTGCAGAAGCGGAAGCAGAAGACCGAAGAGTAGGAGGACACTGCACAGAGGAAGAAGAAGGGCGCATAGGCCTCCTCTCCCTAGCAGCCTCTCTAGAACGCTCCTGGAAGCGCAAGTCGATGCGTGTAGCGAGAGAAATGAGCTCCTCCAAGGTAGTGGGGGTATCCCTTCCTACAAGCTCATCTTTAATCTTTCCAGACAACCCTCGCCAAAAAGTTCCTACCAACGCCTCGTTATTCCACGAAAAGCATATGGCATATTGCCCCAAAGAGAGGGAGCCCTGATGGAGGTTAAAGAGAGCCTCAGTTGTAGAAGCGAGCCTTCCGGGCTCATCAAACACCCTCCTGAAAGTGTCCAAAAAGGTGGCAACACTGGTCACTATAGGGTCGTCCCGCTCCCAGAGAGGATTCACCCAGAAAAGAGCCTCTCCCTCTAAATGGGACACAATAAAAGCGACCTTAGCCCGATCGGTAGGATATTGCTGGGGTAGCAACTCAAAGTGTAAACGACACTGATTGAGGAAACCCCGACACAGTTTAGGGTCACCGCTATAGCGAGGCGGCTTACCCAAACGAGGAGGAGGCGCAGAGGAATTATCTGGAGACCGGGAGGAAGTTGTCTGCAAAGAAAGCATGCAACCATCCACGGAAGCCATATAGGACAAGATGTGCGCCTGCGTATCACGCTGCTGAACCAGCTCTTGCTGGAGACTGGCTAACTGAGCGGCATTCCCGGGATCCGCGGTTTGTAAAGCAGACAAACGAGAATCCATCGTCTTCATAAAAGACATGATTCGGGTCTGGTTCTCTTGTAAGAAAACCAACTCTTTTAAAGCAGTGGCCCCGGCGGGATCCATGGCCTGATTATTCTGTTACGCCAGAGGGTATAGGGTACAAGGAATGGACCCACTGGACCATGGAACCGAAGCTACCCCAAACGAGCACTCCAGAGAAACCAACCCCTATACAGGGACTGTTAGGAGGCAAACGCGGGGACCTCAAGAACCACGGAGGCCAGGACCAGGGATCGGCTCAATGAAAGCGACAAAAAGGGGAAGCTGAAGACCAGAAGGAACCGAAGACCAGAGGGAAAACACGGAAGCAGGAACAGAGGGGAGACACTGGATCGGAGGTAGACGGGAGCTAAGGGAAGACAAGAGAGGAACCAGGGTTAATGCGCAAAAGACCAGGGGAGCAAAGGGCAAATACGCGACCTAACTAAAGCGTAGCAACTCAATAATCAGGCACCTCCAAGAAGGAAGGAGGGCCTAAAGTACCTGACGCTGGACACTGATTGGCAGGAAGGACTTCCGGGTCAGGTCAAGCAGGAAGAGAAGAGGAAGGAGGTGCGCGCGCACGGTCAGACCTGGCTGTGCCCGCGCAAGCCACAGGCGTGCGCACCCAGACGGAGAGAGGATGCACGCCGGGACGCCAGGACCGAACCCCGGAGAGAAGAGGACGCCAAGCGCAACGCCCGGACCGAGCCCCGGGAAGAAGAGGACGCAGCGAGGAGAGCGAGCGAGCCGGCGGCAGGAGGCGGAGCCACGGAAGCTGAGGTAACAAATAGTGAGAGGTATATCAATAGTGGTGATTATCAGGGGCTGTGATAAAAGATTAAATAGGATATGAACACCAGGAATACATGAAGATGTATTCAGAGTAGGCAGGATGCACTGAATCATTGTGTACACGTAGACACACAGAGTGGATAGTGACACAGCATTGAGATGTCACTGGTGTAAAAGTAATGAGTGCGATCCGAGTCAATTAGACCTACAAAAATATGGAGATGTAAGATTACCTGGTGGTGAGCTTACAGGTGCGGCACGCACCCCGACACGCGTTTCGGACAACGTCCTTTGTCACACCCACTGACCCCTTTGGAGTGGACGCCAATCAGATGAAGGAGTTTGTCTGCTAGTGGGTCCACTGTTCCTACAACCTGAATACCTTATGACTTACACTGTTAGGTGATTTACAACACTAGGTCCATACTACACTATAAGCACTGTCTTGTATATATTTCTCTCGCTACTTCTGTACTTACAGTACATGGACCTTTTTTGAGTTGTTTAATTTATACTGGTTTACATTATCACCGACTGCACTTGCACTTTACTTACTCCTGTATAATTTATATATAATTATTCCTATCTGGTTATGCACTTTACTGTGCTTACTTTTATGTACCCCAAAATATTATGATTACATTACAGAACCTCCTTTTTATACTCCTGGGTGTGCATTCCTGTTTTATATACATTTTTAATATTCTTTTAATCATTGTTCTGTCACCCCTTTTATCGCCTGGTTCCAATTAAGCATTTTTTTCACTCACCTTTGTTGTACTGGGACTTTTTTGGTCGGTTCTTTTTTTCTCACTTTCCTCATGTATTTCCAACGACTGTCCCTGTAGCCTAACACAGTCCGGTCTTTTCAGTCACAGCATTTACAATATAAGTTATTTATATTTAGTATTTGTTTATACCCTTATAGATCAATTATTTTCCCTTGTCTTACGTTCTCAAGGTCTTCCCAAGTAGATGTAGCAACAACTATCATTACATGTGACCTTTAGGCCGGCGTAACACACAGCGTAAAACAATACGGTCCGTATATTACGGCCGTAATACGCTGAAAAGTCCCCAAAATAGTGGTCCGTAGCTCCTCCGTAGGCAGGGTGTGTCAGCGTTTTTTGCGCATGGCATCCTCCGTATGTAATCCGTATGGCATCCGTACTGCGTGTTTTTCTCGCAGGCTTGCAAAACCAACATACGGCATTAGAAGGGATCCATGTGTCACCAAAAAAAAAAAAAAAAAAATATATATATATATATACTGTCTATATATATATATATATATATATATACATATATATATATATATATATATATATATATATGTCAGTAGACACACATATATATATATATATATATATATATATATATATATATTAATATTTCTTCCAGCGCGAGATAGCTTTAAAGCCGGTAATTCAATTACCGGCTTTTGCTCTCTCCTTCCTAAACCCGACATGATATGAGACATGGTTAAGATACAGTAAACCATGTCATATCCCCCTTTTTTTGCATATTCCACACTACTAATGTTAGTAGTGTGTATATGCAAAGTTTGGCCGCTCTATCTACTAAATTAAAGGGTTAAATGGCGGAAAAAATTGGCGTGGGCTCCCGCGCAATTTTCTCCGCCAGAGTGGTAAAGCCGGTGACTGAGGGCAGATATTAATAGCCTGGAGAGGGTCCACGGTTATTGCCCCCCCCCTGGCTAAAAACATCTTCCCCCAGCCACCCCAGAAAAGGCACATCTGGAAGATGCACCTATTCTGGCACTTGGCCACTCTCTTCCCATTCCCTTGTAGCGGTGGGATATGGGGTAATGAAGGGTTAATGCCACCTTGCTATTGTAAGGTGACATTAAGCCAAATTAATAATGGAGAGGCGTCAATTATGACACCTATCCATTATTAATCCAATACTAGTAAAGGGTTAAAAAAATACACAAACACATTATTAAAAATTATTTTAATGAAATAAAAACAAAGGTTGTTATAATATTTTATTCAACGCCCAATCCAATCACTGAAGACCCTCGTTCTGTAACAAAAAAAACATAATAAACCAACAATATCCTTACCTTCCACAGATCTGTAAAGTCCAACGATGTAAATCCATCTGAAGGGGTTAAAATATTTTGCAGCCATGAGCTTTGCTAATGCAATGTTGTTTGTGGCTGCAAAACCCCGGGGAATGAAGGTAAAGTAGGTCAATGACCTATATTTACCTTCATTTGCGGTGAGGCGCCCTCTGCTGGTTGTTCCTAGATCGTGGGAACTTTCCTAGAAAGCTCCCAGGCTCGAGTTCATATGAGGACAACCAGCAGAGGGCGCCTCTTATGAAGTCGAGCCTGGGAGCTTTCTAGGAAAATTCCCACGATCTAGGAACAACCAGCAGAGGGCGCCTCACCGCAAATGAAGGTAAATATAGGTCATTGACCTACTTTACCTTCATTCCCCGGGGTTTTGCAGCCACGAACAACGTTGCATTAGCAAAGCTCGTGGCTGCAAAATATTTTAACCCCTTCAGATGGATTTACATCGTTGGACTTTACAGATCTTCGGAAGGTATGGATATTGTTGGTTTATTATGTTTTTTTTGTTACAGAACGAGGGTCTTCAGTGATTGGATTGGGCATTGAATAAAATATTAAAGCAACCTTTGTTTTTATTTCATTAAAATAATTTTTAATAATGTGTTTTTTTGTATTTTTTTAACCCTTTACTAGTATTGGATTAATAATGGATCGGTGTCATAATTGACGCCTCTCCAATATTAATTTGGCTTAATGTCACTTTACAACAGCAAGGTGACATTAACCCTTCATTACCCCATATCCCACCGCTTCACGGGAATGGGAAGAGAGTGGCCAAGTGCCAGAATAGGCGCATCTTCCAGATGTGCCTTTTCTGGGGTGGCTGGGGGCAGATGTTTTTAGCCAGGGGGGAGGCCAATAACCATGGACCCTCTCCAGGCTATTAATATCTGCCCTCAGTCACTGGCTTTACTACTCTGGCGGAGAAAATTGCGCGGGAGCCCACGCCAATTTTTTCCGCCATTTAACCCTTTAATTTAGTAGATAGAGAGGCCAAATTTTGCATATACACACTACTAACATTAGTAGTGTGGAATATGCAAAAAAAGGGGGATATGAGATGGTTTACTGTATGTAAACCAGGTCTCAAATCATGTCGGGTTTAGGAAGGAGATAGCAAAAGCCGGCAATTGAATTACCAGCTTTAAAGCTATCTCGCGCTGGAAGAAATATTAATATATACATATATGTGTTTCACTGACATATATATATATATACCTATTCTATGTGTACACATTTATTCTACCTATTCTTCTGTAAGCTGTCAGTGTGATTTTACTGTACACCGCACTGAATTGCCGGCTTTTCTCTCTAACACCGTTGCGTATTTCTCGCAAGTCACACTGCTGGTCCGTGTGTGATCCATATTTTTCAGGCTTCCATAGACTTTCATTGGCGTATTTCTTGCGCAGTACGGTGACAAACGCAGCATGCTGCGATTTTCTACGGCCGTAGAAAGCCGTATAATACTGATCAGTAAAATACGGCAGATAGGAGCAGGGGCATAGGGAATAATTGTGCCGTTTGTTTTGCGAGTTTTATGGACGTATTTTCTGCACTCATACGTCCGTAAAACTCGCAAGTGTGACGGCGGCCTAAGAGTTATTATAATAAAACAAAATCTGAGATGCGCTCACCACATTTATCAGAGAATGTTCAACGATATAGGAAAGGATAGCCTGAGTGGCTTCCATACCTGTTTGCATTATGCTGCGGTGATGATCCATCCTAGATGTTGTTATGTCCAATTAGCTGCTGAGTATCCCGCTGCAACTTTGATGGCGATAAGTTCTCCTGATTGTGAGAACTCACGCTGGGTTTGTGGAAAGGTTCCAAGTGCCTTGAATGATGTTGGCAATAATGCACTGTGCTGGTATAGTGCCGAACGGTCACTGTTCTACCAGCACATGTTCAAACAAACTGCCGACTTAGGCTACTTTCACACTAGCGTCGTACTCGGCCCATCGCAGTGCGTCGGGCTGACGTACCGACGCATACTGTGGAAGTGCCGCACAATGGGGGCAGCGGATGCATTTTTCCAGCGCATCCGCTGCCCCATTGTGAGTTGCGGGGAGGTGGGGGCGGAGTTCCGACCGCGCATGTGCGGTCAGAAATGGCGGACACGACGCTCAAAAAAAATTGCAAGCAAAGTTTTTTTGTTCGGACGGTCCGCCACAACACGATGCAACCGTCGCACGACGGTTGCGACGTGTGGCAATGCGCCGCAATGCGTCGCTAATGTTAGTCTATGGGGAAAAAACGCATCCTGCAGACAACTTTGCAGGATGCGTTTTTTTGCCAAAACGACGCATTGCGACGTATCCCAAACGACGCTAGTGTAAAAGTAGCCTTACAGGCGCATGACGTCACTGTGCAGTACGGACTCTTTTTGGGAAGCAGAATGTTCGTTCATCCAACGGGTTTCTGCGGTTGTGACCGCCTTCATCAGGGTAACACCTGCACCATGGTAGTGCTTATATAGGTGAGGGCCTCATCTCTGAAATCAATCTTACAAATTTGTTTTTTATCTTTATCAAAAAGTGAACAGTTCTATCTCACTGTTAAGACCCGTTACTCACTGTTAGGAGGGATGATTACCACAGCATAACGCAAACAGGTAAGGAAACCACTCAGACTATCCTTTCCTATATTGTTGAACATTCTCTGATAATTCTGGTGAGTACATCTCAGATTTAGTTTTATTTTAATTTTTTCATTGGACATTGTCCCTTGTTCTCCAGGATAAAATGTGTTTCTGAGTATGCAGCTATAAAAGAAGCTGGTATACCGTATATTAGCGCTATTGCTCATCTTTTCCTTTTTTATGATATAAAGATATTATAAAGTTGTGTCTATTGGAGACTGTAGAATTTGCACTGATTGAAAGTTTTATTGAATACTTTCAGCAACTTATTTTCAATTTTTTTTCAGCTGCTTGATATTTGGTCTAAGCTTTCCTCCAAGGATTTGTGTCTGCAAGAGCTAAAAGCTGAAGTGGAAAGCTACCGAGAAAACAATGCACGACAGTCCTCTCTTATCACCTCTCTAAGGGCAAGGCTACAGGAGACAGAGGAAGATTCGGGTATATTGGCAAATTCAAAAACTAGAGCAGAATTGACCTTAAAGGGAATCATTCAGGAAAACCGAGGACTGAAAGAAAGACTACAAGAAATGGAGTCTAAGTTAAAGTAAGCTATCACTACTATTAAAGGGAATCTGCCAGTAGATCAACTTTCTTAAGCCATCTAAATGGGCATGTAGGTCATAGAAAGGTAAATAAAATGATGCCTTGATAACTGTGTTCATGACTTGTTCCAGTGAAATCTACATTTTTCTTAATATGTAGATGAGCTGTTAAGATCAGCTGAACCCTGATTTGCATGACTATCTGCCTATAGAGATTATTTTAAATGAAAGGGGGCATTACCAGTGTGAACCAAATAATGACTACCAATTTGCTCTCAAAATCACACACAGTAAAGTGCAGTAAAACTAGAACTAACACAGTACAGAAGTGAATTTTATCCCATTACCAAAACATTTGCAGCTGCAGTTCTCTCACTGTCCATCAGCGTCCATTTCACAGCAACTAGTGTGGGGGAAGGGCAGTATAGCAGAGCCAGCAACTCTGCGAGAAGATAACTGCAAATGTTCTTGATGTGTTTGTAAGAAAACAAGGTTCAACTCTTCTGTACTATGTTAGTTATAGTCAGGCACCGCTTTGCAGCAGAGCAGACAGCACTATGAGAGGGCAAAGGCTGCTGCAAATATTTGTAATGAGACGAAGTTCACATCTGCTGTCCTGTGTTAGTTCTGATCTCACTGCAGAGCTGTGTATGATTATGAGAGCAAAGTGTCATGTAGATCAGTGTCCGGTCCATAGATCTTAACAGCTAATTTGCATATAAGAAAAATATAGATTTCTCTGGAAAAAGACATTGGATTGCAGATATCAAGGTATCATTATATTGAACTTTCTAAGACTTGCATGCCCATATAGATGGCTTTCAAGGGTTAATCCTACTGATAGATTCCATTTAACTACAGCTATATGAGGATAATCTACTATATAATTGTCTAAGGGTCACTTCCGTCTGTCTTTCTATCTGTCTGTCACGGATATTCATTGGTCGCGGCCTCTGTCTGTCATGGAAATCCAAGTCGCTGATTAGTCGTGACAAAACAGCCACGACCAATCAGCGACGGGCACAGTCCGGCAGCAAAATGGCCGCTCCTTCCTCCCCACAGTCAGTGCCTGCTCCATAATCCCCTCCAGTCAGTGCTCACACAGGGTTAATGGCAGCGTTGACTGCGGTGTAACGCACTCGGTTAACGCTGCTATTAACCCTGTGTGACCAACTTTTTACTATTGATGCTGCCTATGCAGCATCAATAGTAAAAAGATCTAATGTTAAAAATCATAAAAAAATAAAAAATAGTTATATACTCACCGCCGTCGGCCCCCCGGATCAGGAACAGGCCTTTCCCGCTCCTCGTGACGCCCCGGTGACCGCTCCATGCATTGCGGTCTCACGAGATGTTGACGTAGAGGTCTCGCGAGACCGCTACATAATAATAATAATCTTTATTTTTATATAGCGCTAACATATTCCGCAGCGCTTTACAGTTTTGCACACATTATCATCGCTGTCCCCGATGGGGCTCACAATCTAGAATCCCTATCAGTATGTCTTCGGAATGTGGGAGGAAACCGGAGTGCCCGGAGGAAACCCACGCAAACACGGAGAGAACATACAAACTCTTTGCAGATGTTGTCCTGGGTGGGATTAGAACCCAGGACCCCAGCGCTGCAAGGCTGCAGTGCTAACCACTGCGCCACCGTGCTGCCCATACATCATCATCTTGCGAGACCACTGCTACATCATCATCTTGCGAGACCACTGCTACATCATCATCTTGCGAGACCACAATGCACTCTTGAGACCGGAGCACGCGAGGAGCATCGGAAAACGCTTTGCTTGGATCCGGGGGCCAACGGAGAGTGAGTATATCACTATTTTTTATTTTAATTCTTTTTTTTAACAGGGATATGGTGCCCACATTGCTATATACTGCGTGGGCTGTGCAATATATTACGTGGGCTGTGTTATATACTACGTGGGCTGGGCAATATACTACGTGGGCTGAACAATATACTGCGTGGGCTGTGCAATATACAACGTGGGCTGTGCAATATACTACGTGGGCTGTGCAATGTACTGCGCAGGCTGTGCAATGTACTGCGCGGGCTGTGCAATGTACTGCACGGGCTGTGCAATGTACTGCGCTGGCTGTGCAATATACTACGCGGGCTGTGCAGTATAGTACGCGGGATGTGCAATATAGTACGTGGGCTGTGCAATGTACTACGCGGGCTGTGCAATATACTGCGTGGGCTGTGCTATACACTACGTGGCCTGTGCTATACACTATGTGGCCTGTGTTATACACTACGTGGCCTGTGCTATACACTACGTGGCCTGTATTATATACTGCGTGCATGGTACTGCGCGGGCTGTGCAATATACTACGCGGGCTGTGCAATATACTACGCGGGCTGTGCAATATACTACGTGGGCTGTGCAATATACTACGTGAGCTGTGCAATATTCTATGTGGGCTGTACAATATACTCTGTTGGCTGTGCAATATACTCCATGGGCTGTGCTATATACTCTGTGGGCTGTGCTATATACTATGTGGCTGTGCTATATACTACGTGGCTGTGCAATATACTACGAGGCTGTGCTATTTACTACGTGAGCTGTTATATACTACGTGACTGTGCTATATACTACGTTCCCGGCCACGAACAATCAGCAACAGGCGCAGTCCGACCGCGAATTGGCGCGGGATTTGAACCACGCTACACTAAGTGGTCACGGCCGGCCAAATCCTGTGTATTCAATGTATTATTCTAAAATCTTCATAAATAAACTACATACATATTCTAGAATACCCAATGTGTTAGGATCAGGCTACCATCTAGTAGTTAATAGAATTCCTAAGTATAAAACATGTAATATGATTATAATATATTCAGTAGCCTGCTAGAGATATTCATGCAATAGATTTCTAAAACACGAGCCACTGTTAATGGGTTATACATGGTCATTATAACCCTTTGCCTATTGAATACCAATGAATTAAACATGTCATGGAGTTACCGCGACAGAGCAGTGCAAGAAGACCCCAGCGTCTGATGGCTCCTGCTTCGCCGCTGAGAAGAAGCACTTCTCCGGTGTATTAAATGTGTTTGTTTTCTTTCAGCAGGACAGGGGTTAATCGGCCATGTGGAAATCCCTGTATTCAGCTTTACTCGGTTAGCCACTACTCTCTCCTATAAAAGCTAGGCCTTCTGGCCAGGTCCTTGTTTGAGTTAGCACTTGCTACATAGATCTGAAGAGGGAGAAACTGGTGTTTGGAGAGTTGGGGGAGTTTATTGTGCGACTGTTGCTTGGTTTGTATGCTTGGAAATTTCTCATGCTTACCTGCCTTATTTTCTTCCCCCGTCCTTCACACCTTGATGAATACCTCTGTTATTTGTGAGAGTATAATTTGTGTGAGTGGAATTTTCTTTCTTTTACCCTTGTCTTTGTTCCGGTCTGTCGGGCTGGTGTACTGTGTTATGCTGTTACGCCGAAGGCAACGGGTACAAGGAGTGGACACACTGGACCATGGAACCGAACGTCCCCCGAGCGAGCACTCCAGAGTAGAACCAACCCCTATACAGGGACTGTTAGGAGGCAAGCACAGGGACCTCAAGAACCACGGAGGCCAGGACCAGGGATCGGCTCAAAGAAAAGGTAAAAGGGAGAACCGAGGAACAGTACAAAGAGGAAAGGAATGGAGGGAAAACCTGGGTGAGAAGAAATGGGAGCTGAGGACTAGGAGAGCCAGAAACCTGAGGGAAGACCCAGAAGAAGAGATGAGAACCGGACTGAGGAAAGGAGGACACTGGAACGGTGGAACACGGGTGCAGGAACTGAAATGGAGAAAAGAAGAACAAGGAGTTAAACAGCAACTGTCTGGCGAAGTACAGGGAAACTATGCGACCTAACTATGGCAAGAAAACACGATAATCAGGTGCCTCCACTAAGGAAGGAGGACCTGAAATACCTGACCCCAGACACCGATAGGCCAGGAAGTACTGCCGAGTCAGGTCATGCAGGAAGAGGAGAGAGAGAGAGGGAGCACGTGCGGTCAGATCCTACTGCGCCTGCGCAACCCACAGGAGTGCGCAACTGAGTGAAGAGAGGACGCGCGCCGGGATGTCAGCACCGAGCCCCAGAGTGAAGAGGATGCAGCGGGGAGAGCAAGAGACCCGGACCCGGTGGCAGCAGGCAGAGCGTCAGGAGCTGATGTAACATATTGCAGTACAAGGTAGCGCCTCTCTTCCCCGGGGAATGGGACAGACACAGGGCTGCAGCTAGGAGACAGGGCAAGGGCAGAGGCCCCGGCATCCTTGCCATCTGAGGTATCCCGGGGAACAGGACATGCTAGGGTTCCCCCTATTGCTAAGGACAGGAAAGGTGCCCCTGGTCCCAGTCCTATCGTGACATTAACTCAGACCGAAAGCCTATTTTTCTGATCCATCACGGATCCTATCGCAGCGCTGACAGGGCAGTTGCAGCAACTCAGTTTGGAGGTGGCGGATTTACGCACGGTGGTTTCACATTACCCTGTTATATGTGGTAGGGATCTCGCTATCCAGGCAAACTATTGTGGAACCCATGGTCACGCTGCCAGAAAGGTTCTCTGGTGGGCGGCACAAGTTTGTTGTCTTCCGTCAGGCCTGTAAACTATATTTCTGGCTGCGTCCAGTATCCTCTGGTACAGAGGAGCAACGGGTGGGGATTGTTATCTCATTTTTGCAGGAGGACCCACAAGCATGGGCATTTTCTCTGCCATCTGACTCACAGTCACTCCAAACCGTAGTGAGCTTTTTTCAGACTCTGGGCTTGGTGTATGATGACCCTGATCACATCTCCTTGGCTGAATCTTCTCTGCACCAACTTCAACGAGGAGACCGTCTGGCGGGGGGATACTGCTCCGAGTTCCGGCGGTGGCCCACCAACACTAGGTGGAATGACCGGGCCCTCCTTAGTTAGTTCAGTGAGGGTCTCTCTGTGAGAGTAAGGAATGCGTTAGCTCTCTATGATACTCCTGACTCCCATGAGGTGGCCATGTCTCTGGCAATCCGGGTTAATTGCCGTCTTCGCCAGAGACATAGGGAGTCACCTCTGGGGGTGGGAGGTCCAAGTTTGAGCATGGACAGTAGTGATTCTACTGTGGAATCCATGTAGGTGGGTGCGACGTTCCAACCTAGCAAACTTGCATTAATCCGGCGTAAGGGGGAGTGTATTTCTGTTGTGGCAAGAAGGGTCATTTTGTGAGCACATGTCCTACCCGTCACTTGTTTAATCAACCGCCGGAAAACTAGAGGGCCTGGGTTGCAGGAAGGTTGGCAACTCCGGTGTACTCATAACCTTGGTGGGAAAGACTCATTTTTTCCTTCCAGCTATTTTATACGTGGGTGAAAATAAGGTGGACGTTTCCTCCTTTTTGGACAGAGGGTTTGGGTTTCATTTGGTCAATGCTAGGTTCATCCGGGACTGAGGCCTTGTCTCACTTACCTTGTCCAGACCGATAGCCATTATAGCTATCGATTCCGGCCCTCTAAAATGGGGCACTTCACACAGGTGGTCCATGACTTGTGGCTACAGATGGGGGCCATACACTCTGAGGTGCCCTCACCTGTGGTACTGGGACTTCCTTGGCTGTTGTGAATTCTGTGGCAGAGCTCCCTCCTGTGGTCACAAGTGGTACTTCGGCTGATTCTCTCTATGAGCTTCCGTTGGTGGAGGAGAGTGGTACTGCGGCTTCTGAGTTTCCTTCCTCAGGTGATGTGGGGAAGTCGTTAGGTGCTGCTCTATTTAACTCCACCTAGTGCTTTGATCCTGGACTCCAGTCAATGTTCTAGTATAGGACTTGCTTCCTCCTGGATCGTTCCTGTGGCCTGCTGCTCTGCATAGCTAAGTTCCGCTTTTGTTATTTTGTTTGCTGTTTTTTTCTGTCCAGCTTGCTTATTTGGTTTTTCTTGCTTGCTGGAAGCTCTGGGACGCAGAGGGTGTACCTCCGTGCCGTTAGTCGGTACGGAGGGTCTTTTTGCCCCCTTTGCGTGGTTGTTTGTAGGGTTTTGTGTTGTGATAGGCAATTCAGTATCACAATGGACATAGCGGTCAGAGCACATACAATGATCTGACAATAACCCAAAATAATAGAACGAGCTCTGAGACGTGGGAACTCTGCAGACCGCAATCCCTAATCCTCTCCAAACAACACTAGAGGCAGCCGTGGATTGCGCCTAACTCTGCCTATGCAACTCGGCACAGCCTGAGAAACTAACTAGCCTGAAGATAGAAAATAAGCCTACCTTGCCTCAGAGAAATACCCCAAAGGAAAAGGCAGCCCCCCACATATAATGACTGTGAGTTAAGATGAAAAGACAAACGTAGGGATGAAATAGATTCAGCAAAGTGAGGCCCGACTTTCTTAACAGAGCGAGGATAGGAAAGATAACTTTGCGGTCTACACAAAACCCTAAAGAAAACCACGCAAAGGGGGCAAAAAGACCCTCCGTACCGAACTAACGGCACGGAGGTACACCCTTTGCGTCCCAGAGCTTCCAGCAAAACAATTAGACAAGCTGGACAGAAAAAATAGCAAACAAATAGCAAAGAAGAACTTAGCTATGCAGAGCAGCAGGCCACAGGAATGATCCAGGGAAAAACAAGTCCAACACTGGAACATTGACAGGAAGCATGGATCAAAGCATTAGGTGGAGTTAAGTAGAGAAGCACCTAACGACCTCACCAGATCACCTGAGGGAGGAAACTCAGAAGCAGCAGTACCACTTTCCTCCACAAACGGAAGCTCCCAGAGAGAATCAGCCGAAGTACCACTTGTGACCACAGGACGGAGCTCTGCCACAGAATTCACAACAGTACCCCCCCCCTTGAGGAGGGGTCACCGAACCCTCACCAGAGCCCCCAGGCCGACCAGGATGAGCCACATGAAAGGTACGAACAAGATCGGGAGCATGGACATCAGAGGCAAAAACCCAGGAATTATCTTCCTGAGCATAACCCTTCCATTTAACCAGATATTGGAGTTTCCGTCTTGAAACACGAGAATCCAAAATCTTCTCCACAATATACTCCAATTCCCCCTCCACCAAAACCGGGGCAGGAGGGTCAACAGATGGAACCATAGGTGCCACGTATCTCCGCAACAATGACCTATGGAATACGTTATGTATGGAAAAAGAATCTGGGAGGGTCAGACGAAAAGACACAGGATTAAGAACCTCAGAAATCCTATACGGACCAATGAAACGAGGTTTAAACTTAGGAGAGGAAACCTTCATAGGAATATGACGAGAAGATAACCAAACCAGATCCCCAACACGAAGTCGGGGACCCACACGGCGTCTGCGATTAGCGAAACGTTGAGCCTTCTCCTGGGACAAGGTCAAATTGTCCACTACATGAGTCCAAATCTGCTGCAACCTGTCCACCACAGTATCCACACCAGGACAGTCCGAAGACTCAACCTGTCCTGAAGAGAAACGAGGATGGAACCCAGAATTGCAGAAAAATGGCAAAACCAAGGTAGCCGAGCTGGCCCGATTATTAAGGGCGAACTCAGCCAAAGGCAAAAAGGACACCCAGTCATCCTGATCGGCAGAAACAAAGCATCTCAGATAGGTTTCCAAGGTCTGATTGGTTCGTTCGGTCTGGCCATTAGTCTGAGGATGGAAAGCTGAGGAAAAAGACAAGTCAATGCCCATCCTACCAAAAAAGGCTCGCCAAAACCTCGAAACAAACTGGGAACCTCTGTCAGAAACGATATTCTCTGGAATGCCATGCAAACGAACCACATGCTGGAAGAACAATGGCACCAAATCAGAGGAGGAAGGCAATTTAGACAAGGGTACCAGATGGACCATCTTAGAAAAGCGATCACAGACCACCCAAATGACTGACATCTTTTGAGAAACGGGAAGATCTGAAATAAAATCCATAGAGATATGTGTCCAAGGCCTCTTCGGGATCGGCAAGGGCAAAAGCAACCCACTGGCACGAGAACAGCAGGGCTTAGCCCGAGCACAAATCCCACAGGACTGCACAAAAGTACGCACATCCCGCGACAGAGATGGCCACCAAAAGGATCTAGCCACTAACTCTCTGGTACCAAAGATTCCAGGATGACCAGCCAACACCGAACAATGAACCTCAGAGATAACTTTATTCGTCCACCTATCAGGTACAAACAGTTTCTTCGCTGGACAACGATCAGGTTTATTAGCCTGAAATTTTTGCAGCACCCGCCGCAAATCAGGGGAGATGGCAGACACAATTACTCCTTCCTTGAGGATACCCGCCGGCTCAGATAAACCCGGAGAGTCGGGCACAAAACTCCTAGACAGAGCATCCGCCTTCACATTTTTAGAGCCCGGAAGGTACGAAATCACAAAGTCAAAACGGGCAAAAAACAGCGACCAACGAGCCTGTTTAGGATTCAAACGCTTAGCAGACTCGAGATAAGTCAAGTTCTTATGATCAGTCAACACCACCACACGATGCTTAGCTCCTTCAAGCCAATGACGCCACTCCTCGAATGCCCACTTCATGGCCAGCAACTCTCGGTTGCCCACATCATAATTTCGCTCAGCAGGCGAAAACTTCCTGGAAAAAAAAGCGCATGGTTTCATCACTGAGCAATCAGAACCTCTCTGCGATAAAACAGCCCCTGCACCAATCTCAGAAGCATCAACCTCGACCTGGAACGGAAGAGAAACATCTGGTTGACACAACACAGGGGCAGAAGAAAAACGACGCTTCAACTCTTGAAAAGCTTCCACAGCAGCAGAAGACCAATTGACCAAATCAGCACCCTTCTTGGTCAAATCGGTCAATGGTTTGGCAATACTAGAAAAATTGCAGATGAAGCGACGATAAAAATTAGCAAAGCCCAGGAACTTTTGCAGACTATTCAGAGATGTCGGCTGAGTCCAATCATGGATGGCTTGGACCTTAACAGGATCCATCTCGATAGTAGAAGGGGAAAAGATGAACCCCAAAAATGAAACCTTCTGCACACCAAAGAGACACTTTGATCCCTTCACAAACAAAGAATTAGCACGCAGGACCTGAAAAACCGTTCTGACCTGCTTCACATGAGACTCCCAATCATCCGAGAAGATCAAAATGTCATCCAAGTACACAATCAGGAATTTATCCAGGTATTCTCGGAAGATGTCATGCATAAAGGACTGAAACACTGATGGAGCATTGGCAAGTCCGAATGGCATCACTAGATACTCAAAATGACCCTCGGGCGTATTAAATGCAGTTTTCCAATCATCACCTCGCCTGATTCGCACCAGATTATACGCACCACGAAGATCTATCTTGGTGAACCAACTAGCCCCCTTAATCCGAGCAAACAAATCAGATAACAATGGCAAGGGGTACTGAAATTTAACAGTGATCTTATTAAGAAGGCGGTAATCTATACAAGGTCTCAGCGAACCATCCTTCTTGGCTACAAAAAAGAACCCTGCACCTAATGGCGACGATGACGGGCGAATATGCCCCTTCTCCAGGGATTCCTTCACATAACTGCGCATAGCGGTGTGCTCAGGCACGGATAAATTAAACAGTCGACCTTTTGGGAATTTACTACCAGGAATCAAATTGATAGCACAATCACAATCCCTATGCGGAGGTAGGGCATCGGACTTGGGCTCATCAAATACATCCCGGTAATCAGACAAGAACTCTGGAACCTCAGAAGGGGTGGATGACGAAATTGACAGAAATGGAACATCACCATGTACCCCCTGACAACCCCAGCTGGACACCGACATGGATTTCCAATCCAATACTGGATTATGGGCTTGTAGCCATGGCAACCCCAACACGACCACATCATGCAGATTATGCAACACCAGAAAGCGAATAACCTCCTGATGTGCAGGAGCCATGCACATGGTCAGCTGGGTCCAATATTGAGGCCAAAGGCGTAGCATCAATTCCTCTCAATGGAATAGGACACTGCAAGGGCTCCAAGAAAAACCCACAACGCTTAGCATATTCCAAGTCCATCAAATTCAGGGCAGCGCCTGAATCCACAAACGCCATGACAGAATACGATGACAAAGAGCAGATCAAGGTGACGGACAGAAGAAATTTTGACTGTACAGTACCAATGGTGGCAGACCTAGCGAACCGCTTAGTGCGCTTAGGACAATCAGAGATAGCATGAATGGATTCACCACAGTAGAAACACAGCCCATTCAGACGTCTGTGTTCTTGCCGTTCAACTCTGGTCATAGTCCTATCGCACTGCATAGACTTAGGTTTAATCTCAGGTAATACCGCCAAATGGTGCACAGATTTACGCTCACGCAAGCGTCAACCGATCTGAATGGCCAAAGACATAGACTCATTCAAACCAGCAGGCATAGGAAATCCCACCATGACATCCTTAAGGGCTTCAGAGAGACCCTTTCTGAATATAGCTGCCAGCGCAGATTCATTCCATTGAGTGAGAACGGACCACTTTCTAAATTTCTGACAATATACGTCTATCTCATCCTGAGCCTGACAAAGAGCAAGCAAATTTTTTTCTGCCTGATCCACTGAATTAGGCTCATCGTACAGCAATCCAAGCGCCAGGAAAAACGCATCGATATTACTTAATGCAGGATCTCCTGACGCAAGAGAAAATGCCCAGTCCTGAGGGTCGCCACGCAAAAAAGAAATGACGATCCTAACCTGTTGAACTGGGTCACCAGAGGAGCGAGGTTTCAAAGCCAGAAATAGTTTACAATTATTTTTGAAACTCAGAAATTTAATTCTATCTCCAAAAAACAAATCTGGAATAGGAATTCTCGGTTCTAACAAAGAATTCTGAACCACAAAATCTTGAATATTTTGAACTCTTGCCGTGAGCTGATCCACACATGAAGACAGACCTTTAATGTCCATTGCTACACCTGTGTCCTGAACCACCCAAATGTCTAGGGGAAAAAAAAGGCAAAACACAGTGCAAAGAGAAAAAAAAATGGTCTCAGAACTTCTTTTTTCCCTCTATTGAGAATCATTTGCACTTTGGGCTTCCTGTACTGTTGTGATAGGCAATTCAGTATCACAATGGAGATAGCGGTCAGAGCACATACAGTGATCTGACAATAACCCAAAATAATAGAACGAGCTCTGAGACGTGGGAACTCTGCAGACCGCAATCCCTAATCTTCTCCAAACAACACTAGAGGCAGCCGTGGATTGCGCCTAACTCTGCCTATGCAACTCGGCACAGCCTGAGAAACTAACTAGCCTGAAGATAGAAAATAAGCCTACCTTGCCTCAGAGAAATACCCCAAAGGAAAAGGCAGCCCCCCACATATAATGACTGTGAGTTAAGATGAAAAGACAAACGTAGGGACGAAATAGATTCAGCAAAGTGAGGCCCGACTTTCTTAACAGAGCGAGGATAGGAAAGATAACTTTGCGGTCTACACAAAACCCTAAAGAAAACCACGCAAAGGGGGCAAAAAGACCCTCCGTACCGAACTAACGGCACGGAGGTACACCCTTTGCGTCCCAGAGCTTCCAGCAAAACAATTAGACAAGCTGGACAGAAAAAATAGCAAACAAATAGCAAAGAAGAACTTAGCTATGCAGAGCAGCAGGCCACAGGAATGATCCAGGGAAAAACAAGTCCAACACTGGAACATTGACAGGAAGCATGGATCAAAGCATTAGGTGGAGTTAAGTAGAGAAGCACCTAACGACCTCACCAGATCACCTGAGGGAGGAAACTCAGAAGCAGCAGTACCACTTTCCTCCACAATGGAAGCTCCCAGAGAGAATCAGCCGAAGTACCACTTGTGACCACAGGAGGGAGCTCTGCCACAGAATTCACAACAGTTTTGTGTTGACCGCAAAGTTACCTTTCCTATCCTCACAATGTTCAGAAAGTCGGGCCTCACTTTGCTAAATCTATTTCATCTCTATGTTTGTCTTTTCATCTTAACTCACAGTCATTATATGTGGGGGGCTGCCTTTTCCTTTGGGGTATTTCTCTGAGGCAAGGTAGGCTTATTTTCTATCTTCAGGCTAGCTAGTTTCTCAGGCTGTGCCGAGTTGCATAGGGAGCGTTAGGCGCAATCCACGGCTGCCTCTAGTGTGGTTGGAGAGGATTAGGGATTGCGGTCAGCAGAGTTCCCACGTCTCAGAGCTCGTTCTATGTTTTTGGGTTATTGTCAGGTCACTGTGTGTTGTCTGACTTCTATGTCCATTGTGGTACTGAATTACCTTATCATAACAGTACTGGAGGCCCAAAGTACTAATGATTCTCAATAGAGGGAAAAAAGAAGTTCTGAGACCATTTTTTTTTCTCTGCACTGTGTTTTGCCTTTTTTTTCCCCTAGACATTTGGGTGGTTCAGGACACAGGTGTAGCGATGGACATTAAAGGTCTGTCTTCATGTGTGGATCAGCTCACGGCAAGAGTTCAAAATATTCAAGACTTTGTGGTTCAGAATTCTATGTTAGAACCAAGAATTCCTATTCCTGATTTGTTTTTTGGAGATAGAACTAAATTTCTGAGTTTCAAAAATAATTGTAAACTATTTCTGGCTTTGAAACCTCGCTCCTCTGGTGATCCAGTTCAACAAGTTAGGATCATTATTTCTTTTTTACGTGGCGACCCTCAGGACTGGGCATTTTCTCTTGCGCCAGGAGATCCTGCATTAAGTAATTGTGATGTGTTTTTCCTGGCGCTCGGATTGCTGTACGATGAACCTAATTCAGTGGATCAGGCAGAGAAAAATTTGCTGGCTCTGTGTCGGGGTCAGGATGAGATAGAGGTATATTGTCAGAAATTTAGAAAGTGGTCCGTACTCACTCAATGGAATGAAGGTGCGCTCGCAGCTATTTTCAGAAAGGGTATCTCTGAAGCCCTTAAGGATGTCATGGTGGGATTTCCTATGCCTGCTGGTTTGAATGAGTCTATGTCTTTGGCCATTCAGATCGGTCGACGCTTGCGTGAGCGTAAATCTGTGCACCATTTGGCGGTATTATCTGAGCATAAACCTGAGCCTATGCAGTGCGATAGGACTTTGACCAGAGTTGAACGGCAAGAACACAGACGTCAGAATGGGCTGTGTTTCTACTGTGGTGATTCCGCTCATGCTATCTCTGATTGTCCTAAGCGCACTAAGCGGTTCGCTAGGTCTTCCACCATTGGTACGGTACAGTCAAAATTTCTTTTGTCCGTTACTTTGATCTGCTCTTTGTCATCTTATTCTGTCATGGCATTTGTGGATTCAGGCGCTGCCCTGAATTTGATGGACTTGGAGTATGCTAGGCGTTGTGGGTTTTTCTTGGAGCCCTTGCAGTGTCCTATTCCATTGAGAGGAATTGATGCTACGCCTTTGGCCAAGAATAAGCCTCAGTACTGGACCCAGCTGACCATGTGCATGGCTCCTGCACATCAGGAGGTTATTCGCTTTCTGGTGTTGCATAATCTGCATGATGTGGTCGTGTTGGGGTTGCCATGGCTACAAGTCCATAATCCAGTCTTAGATTGGAAATCCATGTCTGTGTCCAGCTGGGGTTGTCAGGGGGTACATGGTGATGTCCCATTTCTGTCTATTTCATCATCCACCCCTTCTGAGGTTCCAGAGTTCTTGTCTGATTACCGGGATGTATTTGATGAGCCCAAGTCCGATACCCTACCTCCGCATAGGGATTGTGATTGTGCTATCGATTTGATTCCTGGTAGTAAATTCCCAAAAGGTCGACTGTTTAATTTATCTGTACCTGAGCACGCCGCTATGTGGAGTTACGTGAAGGAGTCCTTGGAGAAGGGGCATATTCGCCCGTCATCGTCGCCATTAGGAGCGGGGTTCTTTTTTGTGGCCAAGAAGGATGGTTCGCTGAGACCTTGTATAGATTACCGCCTTCTAAATAAGATCACGGTTAAATTTCAGTACCCCTTGCCGCTGTTATCTGATTTGTTTGCTCGGATTAAGGGGGCTAGTTGGTTCACCAAGATAGATCTTCGTGGTGCGTATAATCTTGTGCGTATTAAGCGAGGCGATGAATGGAAAACTGCATTTAATACGCCCGAGGGCCATTTTGAGTACCTAGTGATGCCATTCGGACTTGCCAATGCTCCATCAGTGTTTCAGTCCTTTATGCATGACATCTTCCGAGAGTACCTGGATAAATTCCTTATTGTATACTTGGATGATATTTTGATCTTCTCGGATAATTGGGAGTCACATGTGAAGCAGGTCAGAACGGTGTTTCAGGTCCTGCGTGCTAATTCTTTGTTTGTGAAGGGATCAAAGTGTCTCTTTGGTGTGCAGAAGGTTTCATTTTTGGGGTTCATTTTTTCCCCTTCTACTATCGAGATGGACCCTGTTAAGGTCCAAGCCATCCATGATTGGACTCAACTGACATCTCTGAAAAGTCTGCAAAAGTTCCTGGGCTTTGCTAATTTTTATCGTCGCTTCATCTGCAATTTTTCTAGTATTGCTAAACCATTGACCGATTTGACCAAGAAGGGTGCTGATGTGGTCAATTGGTCTTCTGCTGCTGTGGAAGCTTTTCAAGAGTTGAAGCGTCGTTTTTCTTCTGCCCCTGTGTTGTGTCAACCAGATGTTTCGCTTCCATTCCAGGTCGAGGTTGATGCTTCTGAGATTGGAGCAGGGGCTGTTTTGTCGCAGAGAAGTTCTGATTGCTCGGTGATGAAACCATGCGCCTTCTTTTCCAGGAAGTTTTCGCCTGCTGAGCGAAATTATGATGTTGGCAATCGAGAGTTGCTGGCCATGAAGTGGGCATTCGAGGAGTGGCATCATTGGCTTGAAGGAGCTAAGCATCGCGTGGTGGTCTTGACTGATCATAAGAACTTGACTTATCTCGAGTCTGCCAAGCGGTTGAATCCTAGACAGGCTCGTTGGTCGCTGTTTTTTGCCCGTTTTGACTTTGTGGTTTCGTACCTTCCGGGCTCTAAAAATGTGAAGGCGGATGCTCTGTCTAGGAGTTTTGTGCCCGACTCTCCGCGTTTATCTGAGCCGGCGGGTATCCTCAAGGAAGGAGTAATTGTGTCTGCCATCTCCCCTGATTTGCGGCGGGTGCTGCAAAAATTTCAGGCTAATAAACCTGATCGTTGTCCAGCGAAGAAACTGTTTGTACCTGATAGGTGGACGAATAAAGTTATCTCTGAGGTTCATTGTTCGGTGTTGGCTGGTCATCCTGGAATCTTTGGTACCAGAGAGTTAGTGGCTAGATCCTTTTGGTGGCCATCTCTGTCGCGGGATGTGCGTTCTTTTGTGTAGTCCTGTGGGATTTGTGCTCGGGCTAAGCCCTGCTGTTCTCGTGCCAGTGGGTTGCTTTTGCCCTTGCCGGTCCCGAAGAGGCCTTGGACACATATCTCTATGGATTTTATTTCAGATCTTCCCGTCTCTCAAAAAATGTCAGTCATTTGGGTGGTTTGTGATCGCTTCTCTAAGATGGTCCATTTGGTGCCCTTGTCTAAATTACCTTCCTCCTCTGATTTGGTGCCATTGTTCTTCCAGCATGTGGTTCGTTTACATGGCATTCCAGAGAATATCGTTTCTGACAGAGGTTCCCAGTTTGTTTCGAGGTTTTGGCGAGCCTTTTGTGCTAGGATGGGCATTGCCTTGTCTTTTTCCTCGGCTTTCCATCCTCAGACTAATGGCCAGACCGAACGAACCAATCAGACCTTGGAAACATATCTGAGATGCTTTGTTTCTGCTGATCAGGATGACTGGGTGTCTTTTTTGCCTTTGGCTAAGTTCGCCCTTAATAATCGGGCCAGCTTGGCTACCTTGGTTTCGCCGTTTTTCTGCAACTCTGGGTTCCATCCTCGTTTCTCTTCAGGGCAGGTTGAGTCTTCGGACTGTCCTGGTGTGGATACTGTGGTGGACAGGTTGCAGCAGATTTGGACTCATGTGGTGGACAATTTGACCTTGTCCCAGGAGAAGGCTCAACGTTTCGCTAATCGCAGACGCTGTGTGGGTCCCCGACTTCGTGTTGGGGATTTGGTTTGGTTGTCTTCTCGTCATATTCCTATGAAGGTTTCCTCTCCTAAGTTTAAACCTCGTTTCATTGGTCCGTATAGGATTTCTGAGGTTCTTAATCCTGTGTCTTTTCGTTTGACCCTTCCAGATTCTTTTTCCATCCATAACGTATTCCATAGGTCATTGTTGTGGAGATACGTGGCACCTATGGTTCCATCTGTTGATCCTCCTGCCCCGGTTTTGGTGGAGGGGGAGTTGGAGTATATTGTGGAGAAGATTTTGGATTCTCGTGTTTCAAGACGGAAACTCCAGTATCTGGTTAAGTGGAAGGGTTATGCTCAGGAAGATAATTCCTGGGTCTTTGCCTCTGATGTCCAGGCTCCCGATCTTGTTCGTGCCTTTCATATGGCTCATCCTGGTCGTCCTGGAGGCTCTGGTGAGGGTTCGGTGACCCCTCCTCAAGGGGGGGGGTACTGTTGTGAATTCTGTGGCAGAGCTCCCTCCTGTGGTCACAAGTGGTACTTCGGCTGATTCTCTCTATGAGCTTCCGTTGGTGGAGGAGAGTGGTACTGCGGCTTCTGAGTTTCCTTCCTCAGGTGATGTGGGGAAGTCGTTAGGTGCTGCTCTATTTAACTCCACCTAGTGCTTTGATCCTGGCCTCCAGTCAATGTTCTAGTATAGGACTTGCTTCCTCCTGGATCGTTCCTGTGGCCTGCTGCTCTGCATAGCTAAGTTCCGCTTTTGTTATTTTGTTTGCTGTTTTTTTCTGTCCAGCTTGCTTATTTGGTTTTTCTTGCTTGCTGGAAGCTCTGGGATGCAGAGGGTGTACCTCCGTGCCGTTAGACGGTACGGAGGGTCTTTTTGCCCCCTTTGCGTGGTTGTTTGTAGGGTTTTGTGTTGACCGCAAAGTTACCTTTCCTATCCTCGCTCTGTTCAGAAAGTCGGGCCTCACTTTGCTAAATCTATTTCATCTCTACGTTTGTCTTTTCATCTTAACTCACAGTCATTATATGTGGGGGCTGCCTTTTCCTTTGGGGTATTTCTCTGAGGCAAGGTAGGCTTATTTTCTATCTTCAGGCTAGCTAGTTTCTCAGGCTGTGCCGAGTTGCATAGGGAGCGTTAGGCGCAATCCACGGATGCCTCTAGTGTGATTGGAAAGGATTAGGGATTGCGGTCAGCAGAGTTCCCACGTCTCAGAGCTCGTTCTATGTTTTGGGTTATTGTCAGGTCACTGTATGTGCTCTGACTTCTATGTCCATTGTGGTACTGAATTACCTTATCATAACACTTGGCTCGCTCTGCACAATCTGGTAATTGATTGGCAGACACAGGAAGTGGTAAAGTGGAGTACATACTGTTAAGGACACTGTTTGGGTATCCAGTTGGCAAGGGTGGATTCCCAGTCCGTGCCCCATTACCTGTCAGACTTTGAGGATGTGTTTTCTGAGCAGGGGAGCCAAGAGCTTCTACCTCATCATCCTTATGATTGTGCCATTAATCTGGTTCCTGGTGCCAAGCTGCCCAAGAGCAGACTCTAACATCTCAGGTCCAGAAAGGCAGTCCATGAAGGACTATATTGCGGAAAATCTGGCTAAGGGTCATATCCGACCATCCTCGTCTTCTCCCCTTGCTGCGGGGTTCTTTTTTGTCAAGAAGAAGGATGGGGGATTACGTCTTTGCCTGGATTTCCGTGAATTTAATGCGATCACTGTACCTGATCTGTATCCGCTACCTCTGATCCCTGACCTCTTTAATCAAATTGTTGGGGAAAAATGGTTCTCTAAGATGTACCTCAGGGGGCGTACAACTTCATTCGCATTAAGGAGGGGGATGAGTGGAAGACTGCGTTCAATATGCAGAGAATCTGGTGATTCACCTGACCTTGAGTCACACCAGCGACATGTCAGACAAGTCCTACACATACTACGTGACAATAAATTGTATGTCAAACCCGAGAAGTGTATATTCTCGGTTGAGGAGATCCCTTTCCTTGGATATGTATTATCTGACACCAGTTTTTGCATGGATCCGGCGATAGTCCGGGCGGTATTGGATTGGGAACGTCCCGAGGATTTGAAGGCCTTACAAAGGTTTTTGAGTTTCGCCAATTACAACCGTAAATTCATAGAAAACTTTTTGGTAGTATCCAAACCTCTCACTGATATGGCTAAGAAGGGGACGGACTCCTCTAGTTGGTCCAGTCCTGCCAAGGAGGTATTTGACACATTGAAAAGGTGTTTTGCTTCTGCGCCGATTCTTATTCAGCCTGATGTCACTCTGCCTTTCATTGTGGAGGTGGATGCATCCCAAGTGGGAGTGGGGGCTGTATTGTCGCAGGTTGCATCTCCTGGTAAATGGCAACTTTGCGCATACTTTTCTAAAAAACTTTTGCCAGCTGAGAGAAATTATGATATTGGTAATTGGGATCTCTTAGCTATCAAATGGACATTTGAGGAGTGGCGTCATTTTTTAGAAGTCGAGCAGTTCACCCAGTGATGGTGATCACTGATCATAAGAATCTGGTTTACTTGGAGTCGGCAAAATGTTGATGTTGGTGTACTGTGGGACATGGTAGCCCCTCTCTTCCCCGGGTGGGGGAGGGGGACAGACGCAGGGCTGCAGCTAGGAGACAGGGCAAGGGCGGAGGCCTCAGCATCATCACCATCTGAGGTATCCTGGGGAACAAGGCGAGTTAGGGTGCCCCCTAGTGCTAGGGCCAGGAAAGGTGCCCCTGGTTCCAGTTTACTCGCCAGTCCTATCATGACAAAACATTTGTTCTTGTTTCTTTAATTGATGAAGGCAAGTCAGTCAAATGAAGGAAACAAGATTTGTGCAGTTAAAATTGTAATAACTTACTTAAAGGGAATTTGTCATCAGGTATTTGCAACTTCATCTGAGAGCTGCATGATGTAGGCAAAGAGACTCTGAATCCAGTGATGTATCACTTTGTTTACTGAGTGTGGCCGTTCTGAAACAATCAGAGCTTTTAGATGTAGGATGCAGCAGAGCTGAGAAATCTAACTTCTCAAACACCAGGTTCCCCATGTAATTGACAGTGAGCTGCCTTCCCATTAAAGAAGTTCTCAAACCCTCAAAGCTTGTACAAATAGAAAAAGGAGGAAAAGGGACAGAACATCAGAAGTGGAATAAAAACTCTTCAAGTTTTATTAAATGTCCATCTCATCAAAACCATATACAGGTAATGGCATGGTCACCCTGACCATGTGCCAGAAACTCATCAGAGTGACCATGCCTTTACCTGTATATGGTTTTTATGAGATGGATGTTTAATAAAGATTGAAGAGGTTTTTTATTCTACTTTGGATGCGCTGTCCTTTTTCCACTTTTTCTACGTGAAGTAATTCTGTCAGCAAATGGGCTGGCACCCAATTCAATAACATAGTAACAAGCTGTAGTTATTAAGGTTGAAGGAAGACTTTAAGTCCATCTTGTTCAACCCATAGCCTAACCTAACATGCCCTAACATGTTGATCCAGAGGAAGGCAAAAAAATCCATGTGGCAAAGAGTAAGCTCCACTTTGGGGAAAAAAATTCCATCCCGACTCCACATATGGCAATCAGACTAGTTCCCTGGATCAAAGCCTTATCAAGGAAACTAGTGTATATAACCTGTAACATTGTGCTTTTCAAGAAAGGCATCCAGTCCCCTCTTAAATTTTAGTAATGAATCACTCATTACAACATCATACGGCAGAGAGTTCCATAGTCTCACTGCTCTTACATTAAAGAATTCACGTCTGTTATTATGATTAAACCTTCTTTCCTCCAGATGTAGAGGATGAACCCTTGTCCCGTCTCAGGTCTATGGGTAAGAAGGTCATTATAGAAAGGTCTCTGTACTCTCCCCTCATATCTTTGTACATTAAAATAAGATCACCCCTTAGCCTTCATTTTTCCAAACTAAATAACCCCAAGTGTAATAACCTATCTTGGTATTTCAGACTGCCCAGTCCTCTAATAACCTTGGTCGCTCTTCTCTGCACCCGCTCTAGTTCAGCTATGTCTTGTACACCGGACACGAGAACTGTACACAGTATTCTAAGTGTGGTCGCACTAGTGACTTGTATAGAGGTAAAATTATGTTCTCCTCTTGAGCATCTAAGCCTCTTTTAATGCATCCCATTATTTTATTTGCCTTTGCAGCAGCTGCCTGACACTGGCCACTGAATGTGAGTTTGTCATCCACCCATACTCCCAGGTCTTTTTCATTGTCGGTTTTACCCAGTGTTTTACAATCTATATATATAATTGTCTAAGGGGTACTTCCGTCTGTTTGTCTGTAACTAACTTCCGTAATGGAAATCCCATGTCGATGATTGGTCGTAGCCGGCCGGGCGCGACCAATCAGCGACAGGCTTAGTCCGGCCACGAATTGGCCCCTCCCTACTCTCCTCAAGTCAGTGCCCCCTCCCTACTCCCCTCCAGTCAGTGCCAGTGCCATTGACGGTTTTGCCCAGTGTTTTACAATCTATATATATAATTGTCTAAGGGGTACTTCCATCTGTTTGTCTGTAACTAACTTCCGTTATGGAAATCCCGCATCGCTGATTGGTCGCGGCCGGATGCAACCAATCAGCGGCCAATCAGTGACAGGCCACGAATTGGTCCCTCCCTACTCTCCTCAAGTCAGTGTCCCCTCCCTACTCCCCTCCATTCAGTGCCAGTGTGTCGCCCCTTCCCGGACCAACTTTTTACTATTGATGCTGCCTATGCAGCAGCAATAGTAAAAAGAAATAATGTTAAAAATAATTTAAAAAATTGTGCTATTCTCACCTTCCGACATCCACCGATGCGCGCGATGCTGCCACCAGCTTCCGTTCCCAGTGATGCATTGCGAAATTACCCAGATGACTTAGCGGTCTTGCGAGACCGCTAAGTCATCTGGTTAATTTTGCAATGCATCACTGGGAACAGACGCTGGTGGCAGTATCGCGCGCATCGGGACAGCTTTGGTGGATGCCGGAGGGTGAGTATATAACTATTTTTTATTTTAATTTTTTGTTAACAGCGATGTGGTGCCCACATTGCTAGGTACTACGTGGGCTTTTTTATATACTGCGTGGGTTGTGTTATATACTGCGTGGCCTGTGTTATATACTACGTGGGCTTTGTATATACTACGTGGCCTGTGCTTTATATTACGTGGGCTGTGTTATATACTGCCTGGCTGCTATATACTATGTGGGCTGTGTTATATACTACGTGGGCAGTGTTTTATACTGCGTTGGCTGTGTTATATACTACGTGGCCTGTGTTATATACTGCATGGGCTGTGCTATATATTACGTGGGCTGTGCTATATATTACGTGGCTGTGTTATATACTACGTGGCTGTCCTATATACTACGTGGCTGTCCTATATACTACGTGGCTGTGCTATATACTACATGGCTGACTGTGTTATATACTACGTGGCTGTGTTAAATACTACGTGGCTGTGCTAAGCGCCACGTACATACATACATGTTGTGAATTCTGCTTTTGGGCTCCCTCCGGTGGTTGTAGGTGGTAATGCAGTTGTCCCTGTGCTGCAGTCCTGGACAGGTGTATCTGCTGATTGCAATTCTGACTGGGGTATTTAGGTTTGCAGGACTCATTAGTCCTTGCCAGTTGTCAATGTTTCTTGGGAAGTGTTGGACCTCTGTCTGGCTTCTCCTGCTTAGCTGCTAATTCAGCAAAGATAAGTGTCTGTTACTTTTTCTATGGCACACAAGCTGTGTGCTTGTTTTTTGATTGTATTCCTGCTCTGAGTGTAGGAGTCTCTGGAGTTGCAGATATATGTTCCACGTCTTTAGTTAGATGGAGGAATTTTTTGTATATTCTGCTGTGGATATTTTTTGAAGGGTTTTAATACTGACCGCATGGTACTCTGTCCTATCCTTTCCTATTTTAGCTAGAGTGGCCTCTTGTGCTAAATCCTGTTTTCTGCCTGTGTATGTCTTTCCTCTCCTACTCACAGCCAATATTTGTGGGGGGCTGCCTATCCTTTGGGGTTCTGCTCTGAGGCAAGGTAGAATTCCTATTTCCATCTATAGGGGTATTTAGTCCTACGGCTGTGACGAGGTGTCTAGGGTTTGTTAGGTACACCCCACGGCTACTTCTAGTTGCGGTGTTAAGATCAGGATTTGCGGTCAGTATAGTTACCACCTACTCCAGTGAAAGTTTTCATGCTGCTCCAAGGTCACCGGATTATAACAGTACAACTGGCCCATAATGAGTTAAATGCATCTCAGAAGAAGGGTAAGAAAGGTGTTGAGCCATTTTTTTTTCTTCAGTTTGCTTTATCTTCTCTTCCCTCTTTATCTCTGGGTGGCTGAGGAGCCTTGTGCTAGCATGAATGTTCAGGAATTAGCTTCTCGTGTAGACCAGCTTGCTGCTAGGGTACAGGGTATTTCTGATTATATTGTTCAGACTCCTGTTTTAGAACCGAAGATTCCTACTCCTGATTTGTTTTTTGGTGACAGGTCCAAACTGTTTTTTGCTTTGAGACCTCGATCCTCCGGTGATTCCATTCAGCAGGTTAAAATCGTGTTCTCCCTGCTGCGTGGCGACCCGCAGGATTGGGCGTTTTCCCTGGAATCTGGGAATCCGGCTTTGCTTAATGTAGACTCCTTTTTTCAGGCTTTAGGATTATTATATGATGAACCTAATTCTGTGGATCAAGCTGAGAAGACGTTGTTGGCCCTGTCTCAGGGTCAAGAGGCGGCAGAATTGTATTGTCAGAAATTCAGAAAATGGTCTGTGTTGACTAAATGGAATAATGATGCTCTGGTGGCAATTTTCAGAAAGGGTCTTTCTGAATCCGTTAAAGATGTTATGGTGGGGTTTCCCACGCCTTGCGGTCTGAGTGATTCTATGTCTCTGGCCATTCAGATTGACCGGCGCTTGCGGGAGCGCAGAACTGTGCGCGCTGTGGCGTTGTCCTCAGAGCAGATTCCTGAGCCAATGCAGTGGAATAAGATTCTGTCTAGAACGGAACGACAAGGATTCAGACGTCAGAATAGGTTGTGTTATTATTGTGGCGACGCTTCTCATGTCATTTCAGTCTGCCCTAAGCGAACAAAGAGGATCGCTAGTTCATTTACCATCAGCACTGTACAACCTAAATTTCTGTTATCTGTGTCCTTGATCTGCTCATTGTCATCATTTTCTGTCATGGCGTTTGTGGATTCAGGCGCCGCCTTGAACTTAATGGACTTTGAGTTTGCCAGGCGTTGTGGTTTTCCCTTGCAGCCTTTGCAGAACCCTATTCCTTTAAGGGGCATTGATGCTACACCCTTGGCTAAAAATAAGCCCCAGTTTTGGACACAGGTGACCATGCGCATGGCGCCAGCCCATCAGGAAGATTGTCGATTTCTGGTGTTGCATAATTTGCATGATGCTATCGTGCTGGGTTTTCCGTGGTTGCAGGTACATAATCCTGTGTTGGATTGGAAGTCCATGTCTGTGACTAGTTGGGGTTGTCAGGGGGTTCATAATGATGTTCCTTTGATGTCAATCTCCTCTTCTTCCTGTTCTGAAATTCCAGAGTTTTTGTCTGATTTTCAGGATGTATTCGATGAGCCCAAGTCCAGTTTCCTTCCACCGCACAGGGACTGCGATTGTGCTATTGACTTGATTCCAGGCTGTAAGTTTCCTAAGGGTCGACTTTTCAACCTGTCTGTGCCTGAACATACAGCCATGTGGAGCTATATTAAGGAGTCTTTGGAGAAAGGGCATATTCGGCCATCTTCTTCACCGTTGGGAGCGGGGTTCTTTTTTGTTGCTAAAAAAGATGGTTCCTTGAGACCCTGTATTGATTATCGCCTCTTGAATAAAATCACGGTCAAGTTTCAATACCCTTTACCTTTGCTTACCGATTTGTTTGCTAGGATTAAGGGAGCTAGTTGGTTTACGAAGATTGACCTTCGGGGGGCATATAATCTTGTTCGTATTAAGCAGGGTGATGAATGGAAAACTGCGTTTAACACGCCCGAAGGCCATTTTGAATACCTTGTGATGCCATTCGGGCTCACTAATGCTCCATCTGTTTTTCAGTCCTTCATGCATGATATTTTCCGGACTTATATTGATAAGTTCTTGATTGTATATTTGGACGATATTTTGATTTTTTCCGATGATTGGGAGTCTCATGTGGAACAGGTCATGATGGTATTTCAGATCCTTCGTGACAATGCCCTGTTTGTGAAAGGGTCTAAGTGTCTCTTTGGGGTGCAGAAGGTTTCTTTTTGGGGCTTTATTTTTTCTCCCTTGTCTATAGAGATGGATCCGGTTAAGGTTCAGGCCATTCATGATTGGATTCAGCCCACATCCGTGAAGAGCCTTCCGAAATTTTTCGGTTTTGCAAATTTTTATCGCCGTTTCATTGCTAATTTTTCCAGCGTGGTTAAACCCTTGACCGATTTGACGAAGAAAGGCGCTGATGTGGCGAATTGGTCCTCTGCGGCTGTCTCTGCCTTTCAGGAGCTTAAACGTCGATTTACTTCTGCTCCGGTGTTGCGCCAACCGGATGTTTCTCTTCCATTTCAGGTTGAGGTTGACGCTTCTGAGATTGGGGCAGGGGCCGTTTTGTCTCAGAGGGATCCTGTTGGTTCCTTAAGGAAACCATGTGCCTTCTTTTCCCGTAAGTTTTCGCCTGCTGAACGCAATTATGATGTCTGCAATCAGGAGTTGTTGGCTATGAAGTGGGCGTTTGAGGAGTGGCGACATTGGCTTGAGGGAGCTAAGCACCGTATTGTGGTCTTGACCGATCATAAGAATTTGATTTACCTCGAGTCTGCCAAACGGCTGAATCCTAGACAGGCTCGATGGTCCTTGTTTTTTTCCCGTTTTGATTTCGTGGTCTCGTACCTTCCGGGTTCTAAGAACATTAAGGCTGATGCCCTCTCTAGGAGTTTTTTGCCTGATTCTCCTGAGGTCTTAGAACTGGTCGGTATTCTGAAAGAAGGGGTGGTCCTTTCTGCCATTTCCCCTGATTTACGACGGGTTCTTCAGGAATTTCAGGCTGACAAACCTGACCGCTGTCCTGTGGGGAAACTGTTTGTTCCTGACAGATGGACTAGTAGAGTGATTTCTGAGGTTCACTGTTCCGTGTTGGCTGGTCATCCTGGCATTTTTGGTACCAAAGACTTGGTTGGTAGGTCATTTTGGTGGCCTTCTTTGTCGCATGATGTGCGTTCTTTTGTGCAGTCTTGTGGGACTTGTGCGCCGGCCAAGCCTTGTTGTTCCCGTGCTAGTGGGTTGCTTTTGCCATTGCCGGTCCCTGAGAGGCCCTGGACGCATATTTCTATGGATTTTATTTCTGATCTTCTGGTTTCCCAGAGGATGTCGGTTATCTGGGTTGTTTGTGACCGGTTCTCTTAGATGGTTCATTTGGTGCCTTTGCCTATATTGCCTTCCTCTTCGGATTTGGTTCCGTTGTTTTTTCAGCATGTGCTCTGTTTGCATGGTATTCCGGAGAATATTGTGTCCGACAGAGGTTCCCAGTTTGTTTCTAGGTTTTGGCGGGCCTTTTGTGCTAGGCTGGGCATTGATTTGTCTTTTTCTTCTGCGTTTCATCCTCAGACAAATGGTCAGACCGAGCGAACTAATCAGACTTTGGAAACTTACTTGAGATGCTTTGTGTCTGCTGATCAGGATGATTGGGTGCCTTTCTTGCCATTGGCCGAGTTTGCCCTTAATAATCGGGCTAGTTCGAGTACTTTGGTTTCACCTTTCTTTTGTAATTTTGGTTTTCATCCTCGTTTTTCTTCTGGGCAGGTTGAGCCTTCTGACTGTCCTGGTGTGGATTCTGTGGTTGACAGGTTGCAGCAGATTTGGGTTCATGTGGTGGACAATTTGGTGTTGTCTCAGGAGGAGGCTCAACGTTTTGCTAACTGTCGTCGGTGTGTTGGTTCCCGGCTTCGGGTTGAGGATCTGGTCTGGTTTTCTTCCCGTCATGTTCCTGTGAAGGTTTCTTCTCCTAAGTTTAAGCCTCGGTTTATTAGTCCTTACAGGATTTCTGAGATTATTAATCCGGTGTCTTTTCGACTGGCACTTCCGGCCTCTTTTGCGATCCATAATGTCTTCCATAGATCTTTATTGCGGAAATATGTGGAGCCCGTTGTTCCCTCTGTTGATCCTCCGGCCCCTGTGTTGGTTGATGGGGAGTTGGAATATGTTGTTGAGAAGATTTTGGATTCCTGTTTTTCGAGGTGGAAGCTTCAGTACCTTGTCAAATGGAAGGGTTATGGTCAGGAGGATAATTCTTGGGTTTTTGCCTCTGATGTCCATGCCGCTGATTTGGTTCGTGCCTTTCATCTGGCTCATCCTGATCGGCCTGGGGGCTCTGGTGAGGGTTCGGTGACCCCTCCTCAAGGAGGGGGGGTACTGTTGTGAATTCTGCTTTTGGGCTCCCTCCGGTGGTTGTAGGTGGTAATGCAGTTGTCCCTGGGCTGCAGTCCTGGACAGGTGTATCTGCTGATTGCAATTCTGACTGGGGTATTTAGGTTTGCAGGACTCATTAGTCCTTTCCAGTTGTCAATGTTTCTTGGGAAGTGTTGGACCTCTGTCTGGCTTCTCCTGCTTAGCTGCTAATTCAGCAAAGATAAGTGTCTGTTTCTTTTTCTATGGCACACAAGCTGTGTGCTTGTTTTTTGATTGTATTCCTGCTCTGAGTGTAGGAGTCTCTGAAGTTGCAGATATATGTTCCACGTCTTTAGTTAGATGGAGGAATTTTTTGTATAATCTGCTGTGGATATTTTTGGAAGGGTTTTAATACTGACCGCATGGTACTCTGTCCTATCCTTTCCTATTTTAGCTAGAGTGGCCTCTTGTGCTAAATCCTGTTTTCTGCCTGTGTGTGTCTTTCCTCTCCTACTCACAGCCAATATTTGTGGGGGGCTGCCTATCCTTTGGGGTTCTGCTCTGAGGCAAGGTAGAATTCCTATTTCCATCTATAGGGGTATTTAGTCCTCCGGCTGTGACGAGGTGTCTAGGGTTTGTTAGGTACACCCCACGGCTACTTCTAGTTGCGGTGTTAAGATCAGGATTTGCGGTCAGTATAGTTACCACCTACTCCAGTGAAAGTTTTCATGCTGCTCCAAGGTCACCGGATTATAACACATACATATTCTAGAATACCCCATGCGTTAGAATCGGGCCACCATCTAGTTAAGAACATAATTATACATCTTATTTGCTCTACCCAAGTGCATGACCTTTTACATTTATCCCCATTAAAGCTCATTTGCCATTTATCAGCCCAAGCTTCTAGTTTACATAAATCCTCCTGTAATATAAAATTGTCCTCCTTTGTATTGATTACCCTGCAGAGTTTAGTGTCATCTGCAAATATTAAAATTCTACTCTGTATGCCCCCTACAAGGTAATTAATAAATATGTTAAAAAGAAGTGGGCCCAATACTGACCCCTGTGGTACCCCACTGCTAACCGCGACCCAGTCCGAGTGTGCTCCATTAATAACCACCCTTTGTTTCCTATCCCTGAGCCAGCTCTTAACCCACTTACACATATTTTCCCCTATCCCCATTGTTCTCATTTTATGTATCAACCTTTTGTGTGGCACCTTATCAAAAGCTTTTGAAAAGCCCATATACACTACGTCAATTGTGTTCCCTTGGTCCAGTCTGGAACTTTCCTCTTCATAGAAACTGATCAGATTAGCCTGACAGGAATGGTCTCTAGTAAACCCATGTTGATATTGCGTCATGAGGTTATTCCTCTCCAGATACTCCTGTATAGTACCTCTTAGAATACCCTCCAGGATTTTACCCACAGTAGAGGTTAAGCTTACTGGCCTATAATTTCCGAGTTCAGTTTTTGTCCCCTTTTTGAATATTGGCACCACATTTGCTATACGCCAGTCCTGTGGTACAGACCCTGTTATTATGGAATCTTTTAAAGATTAAAAATAATGGTATATCAATGACAGTGCTTAATTCCTGAAGTAATCAGGGGTGTAGCCCATCTGGGCCTGGAGATTTGTCAATTTTAGTGATTTTCAGACACCGCCGTACTTCCACCTGGGTAAAGCAGGTGACATTTAACGGGGAATTTTTGTTATCACTAATCATATTGTCTGCCATGGGCTTTTTCTTGTGGAATAAGACAGAGGTTGTTTGTTCATTTGCATGGTGAGCGACATACACATTATTTTTTTTATGAGCTTGTTTAGTTTTCTGTCATGCACATCAAACTGAACATATGTACAGTATGTGTTACTACTACCTGTCTCATTTCCCTGTTATTTGTATTTAGCAGATGTCTATAGTTGGCTGTTAGATTGTTGTTATTATTATTATTATTATTATTATTATAATAATTATGAGAAAATATTCATCTCCGTATCTAGAACCCACATGGCTCATTTGGAAGAGAGCAGATCGGAGGCGTCTAGAAATAGCCGGAGTCATGGTCAGTTTGTGACTCAACTGTCTTCAAGTTTGGATATAGATATTATGGGAAAAGAAGATCCTGAAGTGATGATACTGTCCAAGGTACCAATTATAAAAACTATGAATAGATATTGAGTATTACATGTAATTACATGTTTCAAACAAATAAATATTTGCAAGATATGATCAGGTCCACTCACTGCAACAGCAATCCTCTCAGAGTACTGAAACAGAACCTATGACCAAGTTCCCTTAATATAAACTAAAGCCACCACCTTCAGTGCCTTTTTTACTGAAGTCCAACAACCTGTGTATAAGCCCCCAACTCTCAAAAAATACCATTTATAATGCTTCCATAGCGAGACAGGTGGCGTTGTGTGGATGACGTAGGACACATCATCCATATCAAACAAGGCAGGAGGATGGCGATTGCGGGGATCGAGGTGATGCCGAACAAGACCATCGTCAGCCATCGTGCCTGATTGTACCATATGATGGAATTATAAAAGGTATTTTTTTTCATATAAAGAGGGAGTTGTGGGCTTATATACAGGTTGCTGGACTACTGTAAAAGAAGCTTTAAAGGCGGTAGCTTTAGTTTACATTGGGAAAACCTGGTGACAGGTTCCCTTTAAAGAAGACTTGCCACAAAGTCAAGTAATATTTTATGGGTCTTCTCTTCTTTTTTAATGCTAATTTCTATTGTTTTTTCTAATGGGTACTCACAGAGCACTCACAGAGTAATAATGTAGAGCAGCCTGAAAAGGCTCTCCTAGAATATTCTGTAAGCAACTCCCCCATTGGTAAAGACCATAACAATTAGCTGTCACGTCTCCTGCATCTTCTTATACTTGCCTGTCCCGGCGCGCCGCTGCTGCATCTCCTGCTGGGTCTTCTTCCGGCTTCCGGTGTGTGCGTTTGTCTCTGCGCACTCCCGCTCCGTCCGCGTGCCGCTTGGTCTCCTCTCTCCTATCTTCCTCACTGGATCCTGGTTCTAGGCGCCGGCGCGTGCGCACTTCTCCTGACATTTGCGCTGTGGGCGCACGCGTACTCCCTCTGGCTGGTCCTCGCGCTCTCCGCTCCTCCCCCCTTGATCCTGGAAGGATCCTGACCCGGAAGTGCTGCGCAATTTTGCTATATCAGGTAGCCTCTCCTCCTACTCCTTGCCTGATTGTCATTTGTCCTCATTTGACCCAGGTCTCGCCATATCTTGCCCTGTCCTGTGCGTCCGCCGTACCTTGCTCTGCCCTGTGCATCCATCATACCCTGCTCTGTCCTGAGTATCCGCCATACCTTGCTCTGTCTAGTGCATCTATCTTACCCTGCCTGTTCTGTGTTACCGTCATACTCTGTTTGCCCTGTGTCTTCGTTTTTGCCATGTCAGCGTCTTCTCCGCTCTGACTTTCTGTCCCCGAGTATCAGCTTCTGCGGCAATAGTCTCCCTCGGGTCTGCCCCTAACTCTCCCTGTATCGGGAGTGGTCCACCTGGTTAGCTCATCCTGGGGAGGTTCGTTGTCGCGGTACTGAGGGTTCACTTTAGGAGGTTTTGAAGACCTGACCCCGTGACAGTAGAATCAGGCCATGGACCCGGCTGGTACTCCGTCTCCCACCCAGAAAGAACTTCTATTTTTACGGGAGAATCAGACAAGAATTATGTCCTTCCTGAAGACCATGGAGTCCCGTTTATCGGCCCTTCAGACCTCTGATCCTGGGAGCGCTGCTCAGCTGG
The DNA here is from genome assembly GCF_032444005.1 of Ranitomeya imitator. NCBI lineage: Eukaryota > Metazoa > Chordata > Amphibia > Anura > Dendrobatidae > Ranitomeya > Ranitomeya imitator. The sequence continues at coordinate 134,502,724 of NC_091286.1, forward strand.
CCGGTCTCCAACAGGAGCTTGCTCAGTAGCCTGATACCCAGGCTCACATTCTGAATTATATGGCATCGGTGGATGATCGCCTGCTTGCCCTCCAGTCTGCCGCCTCTGTCTCGCCCCAGGCTACTACTCCTCACCCTTTGCCCCGTTTGGCGAAGCCGCCACGTTACAGCGGAGACCCCAAGTTGTGCAGAGGGTTTATTAATCAGTGTTAACAACATTTTGAGTTGCTGCCTCAGCAGTATCCCACTGACCGAGCGAAAGTGGGTTTTGTTGTGTCTCATTTAGAGGGAGAGGCCTTAGCCTGGATGCATCCTCTCTGGGAGCGTCATGATCCTATAGTCTCTCAGCTTTCCACCTTTCTCGATACATTCCGCAAGGTATTCGATGAGCCTGGTCATCTGGCCTCTGCTATGGAATCACTCTTTAATCTTCACCAGGGTTCACTCTCTGTGGGCCAATACGCCATTCAGTTCCGCACCCTGTCTTCCGAGTTAAGTTGGAACAATGAGGCTTTGGTGGGAGCTTTTTGGCGTGGTCTCTTGTCCCGGATCAAGGACGAGCTGGCTTGCCGGGATACTCCGACTTCCTTAGGGGACCTGATCTCCTTGGTGACCCGTATTGACTTACGCTTTCAGGAGCGCTCTCGTGAAACTGCTAGGGAGAGAAAATCTCCTCGTGTTCCTCCGGCTACCTCTAGTTCCTCTCATTTTAGTCCTATGTCTTCCCCGGCTGTTCCTGCTCTGGAACCCATGCAGGTGGACCGACTTAAGCCTGTAGAGCAGCGTCGTAAAGAGAGACTCACTCAATGGCTATGTTTTTACTGCGGCAGTGCTTCCCATTTCCTGCGTTCTTGTCCCCTGAGGCCGGGAAACGCCTTCGCCTAGGACAGGTAAGAGAGGACTTCCTAGGTGATTCTGATTCCTCTCCACCTATGACTCTTTCTGTTCTTTTGCATTTAGGTTCTAAGCGTTTCTCTGAAGTAGCTTATATTGATTCAGGTTCAGCCGGAAATTTCATTCAGCTCGAAGGCTGTGAGAAGATTTCGGATTCCTGTCAGGTCCCTGTAGACTCCTCGGCAGATTGCTTCGGTCAACGGTCAACCCCTGCAGGAGTCTGTTACAGGAGTCTGTTACTCAGGTTACCGAAGAACTGGAATTACAGATCAGAGTTCGACATCGAGAGAGAATTGTCTTCTATGTACTACCCTCCTTGTCTCATGCTATTCTTCTCGGTCTCCCTTGGCTGAGGAAGCACGAGCCTACTCTCGACTGGTGGTCAGTGGACATTCTTCGTTGGGGACATCTCTGCCAAAATCAGTGCTTGCTTCCCATCCAGTTTAAAACCTCTCCTCAATCAACATCTGTGTCTCCAGATTTACCATCTGCCTATGTGGCCTTTGCTGACATCTTCAACAAGAGAGAGGCAGAGACCCTTCCTCCGCATCGTCCATATGATTGCCCGATCGACCTTGTTCCAGGTTACACTCCACCTAGAGGCCGGATCTACCCTCTGTCCACTGCTGAGACCCAGGCTATGACCGAGTATGTTCAAGAGAACTTAGCCAAAGGGTTTATTCGAAAATCCTCTTCTCCCACTGGTGCAGAGTTCTTTTTCGTCAAAAAGAAAGATGGTGCACTTTGTTCTTGCATCGACTACCGAGGTTTCAATAATATCACGATTAAGAACAAGTACCCACTTCCTCTCATTCCAGAACTATTTGACCGTCTCCATGGTGCGCATATCTTCACTAAATTGGATCTCCGTGGGGCCTACAATCTCATCCGTATTTGACCCGGAGATGAGTGGAAAACCACATCCAACACCCAGGATGGTCATTACGAGTACTTGGTTATGCCCTTTGGTCTGTGCAACGCCCCCGCTGTTTTCCAGGAGTTCATGAACGATGTGTACCGGGATCTACTTTAGTCTAGCGTGGTGGTGTACTTGGACGATATTCTTATATTCTCTCTAGCTCTTCTGACCCACAGAACAGACGTCCGTCAAGTCCTCTTACGTCTTAGAGAGAATCGTCTGTATGCCAAGCTAGAGAAGTGCTCCTTTGAACAGTCGTCCCTACCATTCTTAGGATACATCATATCTTACTCTGGTCTTCATATGGATCCGGAAAAAGTGTCCGCCGTGCTGAACTGGCCGCATCCTCAAGGCGTCAAGGCGATCCAACGATTCCTTGGATTTGCCAATTACTACCGGCAGTTCATCCCACACTTTTCTACCCTGTCCGGCTCCATCTCCGCTTTGATCCGCAAGGGAGCTAACCCTCATTCCTGGTCCCCGGAGGCCGAAAACGCCTTCCAGTCTTTGAAACAAGCCTTTCCTACAGCTTCCGTACTCCATCGTCCAGAGATAAGCAAACCCTTCATTTTGGAGGTGGATGCTTCTGCAATCGGAGCCGAAGCAGTTCTTTCTCAGAAGTCTTCCTCCAGTTGGCTTGTCACCTGCAGCTTCTTCTCTAAGACCTTCTCTGCGGCTGAGAGGAACTATACCATTGGTGACAGAGAGTTGCTGGCTATCAAATTGACATTGGAGGAGTGGCGGTATTTGTTGGAAGGAGCTGTCCATCCTTTTAAGATCTACACTGACCACAAGAATCTGGCATACATCCGCTTTGCACAGAGACTGAATCCTCGGCAAGCCAGTTGGTCGCTGTTCTTTGCCCGATTTGATTTTGAGTTACACTTCCGCCCTGGCAATAAGAATTTCAAAGCCGACGCCCTATCCAGATCCTTTCTGACAGCCGATGTTGAGGAGAAACCTTCACATATCGTGGATCCAAGTAAGGTCATCTTGGTTGCTCCCGTTACCTTGATTTCGTTGCCTTCGGGTAAGACTTTTGTTCAAGAGCGCAACAGGAAGCAAGTTTTACGTTGGGGTCATGCTTCCAAGCTGGCAGGTCATGTCGGTTTTAAGAAAACCCTTTCAAATGTGTTGCGGTACTACTGTTGGCCATCTCTTTCTCAAGACACCCGAAGCTTCGTCGCTTCCTGCCCGTCCTGTGCTAAGAACAAAGTTCCTAGACATTTACCCTCTGGTCTATTGCATCCGCTTCCAGTTCCCTCGTCTCCTTGGCGACACCTTGCAATGGACTTTATTACTGATCTGCCTCGGTCCTCTGGTCATACAGTTATCTTTGTAGTCGTGGATCGATTTTCCAAGATGGCTCATTTCTTTCCTCTTCCAGGTTTACCTTCTGCTCCCGAATTGGCTAAGATCTTCATCACTCATGTTTTTCGAATTTACGGCTTTCCTCAGCACATAGTTTCGGACAGAGGAGTTCAATTCACCTCGGGCTTCTGGCGTGCATTATGCAAACTAATGGACGTGACTTTGGACTTCTCCTCTGCCTACCACCCTCAAACTAATGGTCAGGCAGAACGCACAAATCAAATCCTGGTCACCTACCTTCGTCATTTGTCAAACGTTCATCAAAACGACTGGTCTAGTCTACTTCCTTGGGCCGAGTTTGCATACAACAGCCACACTAATGAATCATCTTCCAAGTCTCCTTTCTTTGTCGTCTACGGGCAACATCCAGGTGTAGCGCTGCCAGTACTCCTTGCCTCGGATGTGCCGGCGGCCGACCTTCTGTCCGAGGAGTTTTCTAGGGTCTGGCAGGAGACCAAAACTGCACTTGAACGAGCTGGAGACAAAATTAAAAAACATGCCGACAAGAGGCATCTGGATTCTCCGTCTTTTCAACCTGGTGATAAAGTGTGGTTATCTTCCAAGTTTATTCGGCTTAAGATCCCTTCATATAAGTTAGGTTCACGGCATATCGGTCCATTTGAGGTGTTAGCGCGCATTAATGATGTTGTTTACAAGTTAAGGTTTCCCGCTTCGCATTCCAAATTCATTTCACGTCTCTCTACTCAAGCCAGTCGTATTCAACCAATTTCACCCTACCACTGGTCAGTCGCCTGTACCCATTTCCGCACAAGATGTCTTTGAAGTTAAGGACATACTGGCTATGAAGAGATCTCGAGGTAGGACCCTCTTTTTAATTCATTGGAAGGGCTTTGGTCCTGAGGAGAGATCTTGGGAACCTCGGGAGAACATCCAGGCTCCTCGAATTCTTGCTAAGTTTCTTTCTAAGCTTAGGAGGGAGGGGCGTAAGGAGGGGGGTACTGTCACGTCTTCTGCATCTTCTTATACTTACCTGTCCCGGCGCCGCTGCTGCAGCTCCTGCTGGGTCTTCTTCCGGCTTCCGGTGTGCGCGTTCGTCTCTGCCTGGTCTCCTCTCTCCTGTCTTCCTCACTGGATCCTGGTTCTAGGCGCCGGCACGTGTGCACTTCTCCTGACATCTGCACTGTCGGCGCATGCGTACTCCCTCTGGCTGGTCCTCGCGCTCTCCGCTCCTACCTTCTGATCCTGGAAGGATCCTGACCCGGAAGTGCTGTGCAACTTTGCTATATCAGTAGCCTCTCCTCCTACTCCTTGCCTGATTGTCATTTGTCCTCATTTGACCCAGGTCTCACCATATCTTGCTCTGTCCTGTGCGTCCGCCGTACCTTGCTTTGCCCTGTGCGTCCGTCATACCCTGCTCTGTCCTGAGTGTCCACCATACCTTGCTCTGTCTAGTGCATCTATCTTACCCTGCCTGTTTTGTGTTACCGTCATACCCTGTTTGCCCTGTGTCTCCGTTTTTGCCATGTCAACGTCTTCTCCGCTCCGACTTTCTGTCCCCGAGTATCAGCTTCCACGGCAATAGTCTCCCTCGGGTCTGCCCCTAACGCTCCCTGTATTGGGGGTGGTCCACCTGGTTAGCTCATCCTGGGGAGGTTCGTTGTCGCGGTACTGAGGGTTCACTTTAGGAGGTTTTGAAGACCTGACCCCGTGACATTAGCACTAAATAATAAGGTCCATATCTCTAGGATCATATAGCGGACTTAGAAAAAAGAAAGGGAATGCTCAGTGGAGCAGTAGACATAAATAAGAGCAATATCTGGCCACTTTTGACCTGGTGACAAGTCATCTTTAAAGTGCATTTTATTTTTTGATGACTTTTTGAGCAAATATGGGGTATAAACATTAAGGCATTCTGAATTTCTGAATAATTAACTACGGTATTTGCATAATCTAATTTGCAAACTCACAAAACCAAAACAAATCACATGTAATATGTGGCATCTAAGTATGAAAATCAGAGTGAGAAATAATAGAATAAAAATTAAAAAGTAGTAGTACACAAAGAGGCAGCATCAGTGGTAATGAACATGGGATGGGTGTACATATTGTTCATTTTCTTTTTCAGGTTTACCATATTTGGATGCCACATTTTGTCACTAGATGAGTGTTATTGTTTGTTCTTATAGCTTTCTTACTCTATGGTATGATATTATATCTGTATTTATATGTTTTCATACTTGCATCCAGAGGAAAAGTAATGGACTTAAAGGAAACCTGTCACCTCATTTTGCAGCTATAAGATTCCATCACCGCCTTTGGGGGCTTATCTACAGCATTCTGTAATGCTGTGGATAAGCCCCCGGATAAGCCCCCAGTCCGACCTGAAAGAGAAGAAAAACAAGTTTTATTATACTCACCTGGGGCGGTCCCGTCTGATGGATGTCGCAGGCCCCGGGTTCGGAGATGTCGTCATCCTGCTTGCTTCATGCCGTGCTCCTGTGCAGGCATACTGATCTGCCCTGTTGAGTACTGCAGTGCACAGGTGCTGGGAAAGGTCAGAGAGGCCCAGCGCCTGCGCACTGCAGTACTTTGCTCTGCCGTCAACAGGGCAGATAAGTACGCCTGCGCAGGAGTGTGTCACGAAGCAAGGAGGATGACAACATCGCACGAAGATGGGAGGCGCTGGATCCGGGACCTGCGACCGCCCCTGGGTGAGTATAATAAAACTTGTTTTTCTTCTCTTTCAGGTCGGACCTGGGGCTTATCTACAGCATTACAGAATGCTGTAGATAAACCCCGAAAGGCAGTGGCCGCATCTTATAGCGGCAAAGCGAGGTGACAGGTTCTATTTAAAGGGAACCTGTCACAATGAAAATGCAGTGAATCTGCAGGTACCATGTTATAGAGCAGGAGTAGCTGAGGACATTGGTATATAGTTTTGTGAATATAGATTCCGTATAACCATTGGCTTATTCATTTAACCCCCTAGTGACAGAGCCAATTAGGTACCGTATACTGTATACTCGAGTATAAGCTGACTCGAGTATAAGCCGAGGCACCTAATTTTGCCATGGAAAACTGGGTAAGCTTATTGACTCGAGTATAAGCTGGGTATGCATTGTCCTCTCATCCCTGTCCTGCTATGCATGGCTCCCTCGTCCTGTCCTGGTATGTGGCTCCCCCTGTCCTGTCCTGCTATGCATGGCTTCCCCATCTTGTCCTGTTATGTGTCGCTCATCCGTTTTTTCCTGGTATGTGTGGCTCCCCAGTTTTGTCCTGTTATGTTTTGTCCTGTTATGTGTGGCTTCTCAGTTTTGTCCTGGTATGTGGCTCCCCTGTTTTTTCTTGGTATGTGTAGCAAACCCATCCTGTCCTGGTATGTGTGGCTCCCCCTGTTGTATGCATGGCTCCACAGTCCCCCGTGGCTCCACGGTCCTGCATAGCTCCCACGGTCCCGCATGGCTCCCACGGTCCCACATGCCTCCTCCCCATCCTATTTACCCTACTCGCACGTGCCTACATCTCTGTCCCAGGGGCAGCAGCTCTTCCTTGTTCCTGTGCTCAGCGGTCACGTTGTACCGCTCATTAAGGTAATGAATATGCGCTCCATGCCTATGGGAATGGAGACGCGTGCATATTCATTACCTTAATGAGCAGTACCAACTGATCACTGAGCACAGGAACAGGAAGAGCTGCCGGCGCCGGGACAGAGATGCAGGAACTGAGATGTAGCGACGAAGGGTGAGATGTCTTCTGGAAGCCGGCGGCTGCCACTGTCCTGCAGCCAAATGGCTCCCCACTCCCCCTCTGACTTTCTGAACAATGACCCTGTATAAGCCGAGGGGGGGGGGGATTTTCAGCACAAAAAAATGTGCTGAAAATCTCGGCTCATACACAAGTATATACGGTAATTAATGACTAAGCCAATTTTTACAATTCTGACCACTGTCACTTTATGAAGTCATAGCTAAGGAACGCTTCAACTGTTTCTGAAACTGATTTTTCGTGACATATTGTGCTTCATGTTAGTTTTAAAATTTATATATTTATGAAAAAAGTGGAAATTCGGCAAAATTTTTGAAAATGTTGCAATTTTCAAACTTTTAATTTTTGTATCCTTAAATCAGAGAGTTATTTCACACAAAATAGTTAATAAGTAACATTTCCCACATGTCTACTTTACATCAGCACAATTTTGGAAACATATTTTTTTTTGTTAGGACGCTATAAGGGTTAAAATTTGACCAGTGATTTCTCATTTTTCCAACAAAATTTACAAAACTATTTTTTTAGGGACCACCTCACATTTGAAGCGGGTTTGAGGGCTCAATATAACAGAAAATACCCAAACATGACACCATTCTAAAAACTGCATCCCTCAAGGTGCACAAAGCCACATTCAAGAAGTTTATTAACCCTTCAGGTGCATTTCAATAAATATAAGGGAAGGAAAAAAAATAACATTTTACTTTTTTCACAAAAAATTTACTTTGGAACCAAATTTTTTTTATTTTCACAAGGGTATCAGGAGAAAATGGACCACAAAATATGTTGAGAAATTTCTCATGAGTATGCCAATACTCTGTGGGGGAAAGCCACTGTTTGGGTGCATGGCAGGGCTCAGAAGGGAGAGAGCACCGTTTGACTTTTTGATCGCAAAATTGGCTGGAATCAATGGCGATGCCATGTTTCATTTGGAGACCCCCTGATGTACCTAAACAGTGGAACCCCCAATTCTAACTCCATTCCTAACCCCAACACACCCCTATCCCTAATCCCCAACACACCCCTATCCCTATCCCTAATCCCTAACACACCCCTAACCCTAATCCCAACCCTAACCATAATCCCAACCCTAACCACAACCATAACCCTAGCCAAACCCTAGCTTTAGCCCAACCCTAACTTTAGTACAACACTAACTTTAGCTCAACCCTTACTTTAGCCCAACCCTAACCCTAGTCCCAACTCTAACCCTAGCCCCAACCCTAATTTTAGCCCAGCCCTAACCCTGGCCCCAACCCTAACCCTAGCCCCACCCTAACTTTAGCCCAACCCTAACCCTAGCCTCAATCCTAACCCTAGCCCAACCCTAATGCTAACTTTAGCCCAACCCTAACTTTAGCCCAACCCTAACCCTAATGGAAAAATGGAAATAAATATATTTTTTATTGTATTATTTTTTACTTAACTAGGGGGGTGATAAAGGGGGTTTTGATTTAGTTTTTTAAATATTGATCACTGTAATAGGGTAAATCACAGTGATCAAAATTAACCAATAGGAAAAATTTCCTATTGTTGCCGGGTGTCGGTGGGCAGAACTCGGCAGGCGCACTGCGCATGCGCCCTCCATTTTCTTCCCAGAAGAAGACACTGTTGGCTGGGAAACTTCACGAGGGGATGCAGGGACACTAGAGGTACCGGAGGGGTATCGGGGGACCCCATTTTTCTCTCCTCTGATGTGCGATCACAGCAGAGGAGAGAGAGATTAAATGGGCAATTGACTTTTTTTTTTGCGGTCGCCATTATTATCGGAACACTGGGGTTGGTAAAAACCGACCCGAATCATTTCTCTGGAGTCTCGGCTACCCCTGGTAGCCAAGACCCTGGAAAAATTCTGACGCTGGGGGGCGCTATACACTTATTTTTCAGCGCTGTTAAAAAGCGGCACTGAGGAATAAGGACCCTTAACTGCCGCCGTTTAAAGGCATATCGGCTGTCATTATGAGGTTAAACCTCTGCTGTTTCTGGGATTTTCGGTCCAGTGGGCGGTCCTATCAGTGATTGACAGCTCTCTCTGTATACACATTTAGACCGGCGTCACACTTGCGAGTTTTACGGACGTAAGAGCACAGAAACTACGTCCGTAAAACTCGCAAAAAATACGGCACAATTATTCTCTATGCCCCTGCTCCTATCTGCCGTATTAAACTGATCAGTATTATACGGCTTTCTACGGCTGTAGAAAATCGCAGCATGCTGCGTTTGTCACCGTATTGCGCAAATAAAACGTCAATGAAAGTCTATGGAAGCCCCAAAAATACGGATTACACACGGACCAGCAGTGTGACTTGCGAGAAATACGCAGCGATGTTAGCGAGAAAAGCCGGCAATTCAGTGCGGTGTACAGTAAAATCACACTGACAGGTTACAATAGAATAGGTAGAATAAATGTGTACACATAGAATAGGTATATATATATATATATGTCAGTGAGACACATAATGGCGGAAAAAATTGGCGTGGGCTCCCGCACAATTTTCTCCGCCAGAGTAGTAAAGCCAGTGGCTGAGGGCAGATATTAATAGCCTGGAGAGGGTCCACGGTTATTGCCCCCCCCAGGCTAAAAACATCTGCCCCCAGCCACCCCAGAAAAGGCACATCTGGAAGATGCGCCTATTCTGGCACTTAGTCACTCTCTTCCCATTCCCGTGTAGCGGTGGGATATGGGGTAATGAAGGGTTAATGCCACCTTGCTATTGTAAGGTGACATTAAGCCAAATTAATAATGGAGAGGCGTCAATTATGACACTTATCCATTATTAATCCAATACTAGTAAAGGGTAAAAAAAACACAAACACATTATTAAAAATTATTTTAATGAAATAAAAACAAAGGTTGTTGTATTATTTTATTTAACGCCCAATCCAATCACTGAAGACCCTCGTTCTGTAACAAAAAAAACATAATAAACCAACAATATCCTTACCTTCCGCAGATCTGTAAAGTCCAACGATGTAAATCCATCTGAAGGGGTTAAAATATTTTGCAGACACGAGCTTTGCTAATGCAACGTTGCTCATGTCTGCAATACCCCGGAGAATGTAGGTAAAGTAGGTCATTGACCTATATTTACCTGCATTTGCGGTGAGGCGCCCTCTGCTGGCTGTTCCTAGATCGTGGGAACTTTCCTAGAAAGCTCCCTGGCTCGAGTTCATATGAGGACAACCAGCAGAAGGCGCCTCTTATGAACTCGAGCCAGGGAGCTTTCTAGGAAAGTTCCCACGATCTAGGAACAACCAGCAGAGGGCGCCTCACCGCAAATGCAGGTAAATATAGGTCAATGACCTACTTTACCTACATTCTCCGGGGTATTGCAGACATGAGCAACGTTGCATTAGCAAAGCTCGTGTCTGCAAAATATTTTAACCCCTTCAGATGGATTTACATCGTTGGACTTTACAGATCTGCGGAAGGTATGGATATTGTTGTTTTAGTATGTTTTTTTTGTTACAGAACGAGGGTCTTCAGTGATTGGATTGGGCGTTAAATAAAATAATACAACAACCTTTGTTTTTATTTCATTAAAATAATTTTTAATAATGTGTTTGTATTTTTTTAACCCTTTACTAGTATTGGATTAATAATGGATAGGTGTCATAATTGACGCCTCTCCATTATTAATTTGGCTTAAAGGGACACTGTCACCTGAATTTGGAGGGAACAATCTTCAGCCATGGAGGCGGGGTTTTTGGGTGTTTGATTCACCCTTTCCTTACCCGCTGGCTGCATGCTGGCTGCAATAATGGATTGAAGTTCATTCTCTGTCCTCCGTAGTACATGCCTGCACCAGGCAATCTTGCACAGCGCAGGCGTGTACTATGGAGGACAGAGAATGAACTTCAATCCAATATTGCAGCCAGCATGCAGCCAGCGGGCAAGGAAAGGGTGAATCAAACACCCAAAAACCCCGCCTCCATGGCTGAACATTGTTCCCTCCAAATTCAGGTGACAGTGTCCCTTTAATGTCACCTTACAATAGCAAGGTGGCATTAACCCTTCATTACCCCATATCCCACCGCTACACGGGAATGGGAAGAGAGTGGCCAAGTGCCAGAATAGGCGCATCTTTCAGATGTGCCTTTTCTGGGGTGGCTGGGGGCAGATGTTTTTAGCCTGGGGGGCCAATAACCGTGGACCCTCTCCAGGCTATTAATATCTGCCCTCAGTCACTGGCTTTACTACTCTGGCGGAGAAAATTGTGCGGGAGCCCACGACAATTTTTTCCGCCATTTAACCCCTTAATTTACTAGCTAGAAAGGCCAAATTTTGCATAGACACACTACTAACATTAGTAGTGTGGAATATGCAAAAAAATGGTGATATGACATGGTTTACTGTATGTAAACCATGTCACAAATCATGTCGGGTTTTAGGAAGGAGAAAGCAAAAGCCGGTAATTGAATTACCGGCTCTCTGCTATATCGAGTTGTATGAAGTAATAATATATATACATATATGTGTCTACTGACATATATATATATATATACAGTGGGGCAAAAAAGTATTTAGTCAGTCAGCAATAGTGCAAGTTCCACCACTTAAAAAGATGAGAGGCGTCTGTAATTTACATCATAGGTAGACCTCAACTATGGGAGACAAACTGAGAAAAAAAAATCCAGAAAATCACATTGTCTGTTTTTTTTAACATTTTATTTGCATATTATGGTGGAAAATAAGTATTTGGTCAGAAACAAAATTTCATCTCAATACTTTGTAATATATCCTTTGTTGGCAATGACAGAGGTCAAACGTTTTCTGTAAGTCTTCACAAGGTTGCCACACACTGTTGTTGGTATGTTGGCCCATTCCTCCATGCAGATCTCCTCTAGAGCAGTGATGTTTTTGGCTTTTCGCTTGGCAACACGGACTTTCAACTCCCTCCAAAGGTTTTCTATAGGGTTGAGATCTGGAGACTGGCTAGGCCACTCCAGGACCTTGAAATGCTTCTTACAAAGCCACTCCTTCGTTGCCCTGGCGGTGTGCTTTGGATCATTGTCATGTTGAAAGACCCAGCCACGTTTCATCTTCAATGCCCTTGCTGATGGAAGGAGGTTTGCACTCAAAATCTCACGATACATGGCCCCATTCATTCTTTCATGTACCCGGATCAGTCGTCCTGGCCCCTTTGCAGAGAAACAGCCCCAAAGCATGATGTTTCCACCACCATGCTTTACAGTAGGTATGGTGTTTGATTGATGCAACTCAGTATTCTTTTTCCTCCAAACACGACAAGTTGTGTTTCTACCAAACAGTTCCAGTTTGGTTTCATCAGACCATAGGACATTCTCCCAAAACTCCTCTGGATCATCCAAATGCTCTCTAGCAAACTTCAGACGGGCCCAGACATGTACTGGCTTAAGCAGTGGGACACGTCTGGCACTGCAAGATCTGAGTCCATGGTGGCATAGTGTGTTACTTATGGTAGGCCTTGTTACATTGGTCCCAGCTCTCTGCAGCTCATTCACTAGGTCCCCCCGCGTGGTTCTGGGATTTTTGCTCACCGTTCTTGTGATCATTCTGACCCCACGGGTGGGATTTTGCGTGGAGCCCCAGATCGAGGGAGATTATCAGTGGTCTTGTATGTCTTCCATTTTCTAATTATTGCTCCCACTGTTGATTTCTTCACTCCAAGCTGGTTGGCTATTGCAGATTCAGTCTTCCCAGCCTGGTGCAGGGCTACAATTTTGTTTCTGGTGTCCTTTGACAGCTCTTTGGTCTTCACCATAGTGGAGTTTGGAGTCAGACTGTTTGAGGGTGTGCACAGGTGTCTTTTTATACTGATAACAAGTTTAAACAGGTGCCATTACTACAGGTAATGAGTGGAGGAAAGAGGAGACTCTTGAAGAAGTTACAGGTCTGTGAGAGCCAGAAATCTTGATTGTTTGTTTCTGACCAAATACTTATTTTCCACCATAATATGCAAATAAAATGTTAAAAAAACAGACAATGTCATTTTCTGGATTTTTTTTTCTCAGTTTGTCTCCCATAGTTGAGGTCTACCTATGATGTAAATTACAGACGCCTCTCATCTTTTTAAGTGGTGGAACTTGCACTATTGCTGACTGACTAAATACTTTTTTGCCCCACTGTATATATATATATATATATATATATATATATATATAGACAGTATATATGTTTTTTTTTTTTTTTTTACACATGGATCCCTTGTCTAGCCGTATGTCGGTTTTGCAAGCCTGCGATAAAAACACGCATTACGGCTGCCATACGGATAACATACGGAGGATGCCATGCGCAAAAAACAGTGACACACCCTGCCTACAGAAGAGCTACGGACCACTATTTTGGGGACTTTTCAGCGTATTACGGCCGTAATATACGGACCGTATCGTTTTACGCTGTGTGTGACGCCGGCCTTATACAAATAAAGCTGTCAGTCACTGTAGGACTGCCCAATGGACCGAAAATCCAAAAATACTGAATCTATACTCGCAAAAATATATACCAATGTGCTCAGCTCATCCTGCTCAATAACATGGGGCCTGCAGATTCCACTGCATTTTCATAGTGACAGGTTCTTTTCAATGGGAAAATATGATTTCTAAATTTAATGACACAATATTTTTAGACATACCTGCAGGGTTGCAAACTTGACTATTTTTTTCTGAACAGCTTATCAAAAAATCACAGAAAGACAATATTTTTTACAGACACACTGGAAAAATGTAACAAAACATTAAGACTATGACTACAGCCTATCTGTAGAATAGAATTAAGCTTCAAAAAATTCATGAATGCCTTAAATTTTTTTATGGACAGGACAAAAAAAAGTGATTTATTTTTACCTCCTGTCCTGGAATTTCTGGATGGTTATCAACCCTGTATACCATAGATTACCAATCCATTGTGTTGATTTTGCTTATCCAGGGAGTCCTTATACACATGCATTATAATTCACATAGCTTTACACTGCTGCTGTTTTTTCGTCCTCCAGGCGTCATTGTTTGCATTGCAAATCCTCTTATGTGTTTTCATTTAAATTTACATCTTCATTCTGATGCAGATTTATCCATTCATCCATGTTTTGGAAAATAGTGCAAATCACTTCTCAATGAAAAGAGCATTTTGTAGATTTTAAAGCAGTTTAGTATACATTTTTTTGCAAAAAAAAACGTATCAACTAAATACCCTGTTTTTTCCATCTTTTGACTAGCACTTGCTTATCACTGATTTTTTTTTTACAACAGAGTATTTTTGACCTCACTGTGCTCTTTTGTGTCTTCAAGATTTTAAAATCCGCAGCATTTCCTAAAATCTTCCCATATTTTTTTCTGCAGCTTGTGTATTGGATTTTGATTCACTGCTTTAACATGACTCACTTTTTCCTTTTTGGTGATCAAATGGGTATAAGAATATTATATTTCTTCCTTATAAGCAGCACTACAATCTTAGCACTTTTTTTTTTAGGCAGGTGAACTCTATAAGGAGAATGCTACATTAAAAGGTAATATATTCACCCTGGAGGAAGCCATTAATGTCAATGAGACAGAATCTAAAGCCAGCCGAGAAACCATAATGAAACTGGTCTCTGAAGTGAACAGAGAGAAAAAAAAGAATATTTCATTTATCCAACAAATAGAGACCCTGCACAAGGTTTGTATGATCTCTATGATGGATTATGTTTTGGGGAAACAGCAAGTTACCACATTGAATGTACAGTATGTAAGGGTGCTTTCACATTGCGTTCCGGCACCTTTTCGGTGGTCCTGTCAACAAACATAAGAGCCAACGGGGCTATAGGCTATAATGGTGCCAGCAGTGCGAATGTGCCCCCTGCCATGCATCATTTTTGAGCGTGTACGCCTACTGGAGGCGGACACTCAGACGTAGTAGACTGATGTAGTAAAATGATGCAGGGCAGAGCACACATTCGCTCTGTTGGCACCATTATAGTCTATAGCTCCATCGGAGCATACATCTGAATCCAGTTGATATTCTTGAAAAGCTGCTGTACTTTATAGAGAATATTCTTTTGATGCTTTATTAATATTGACTTTCCTGAAAGAGAGACTTTAGTTTACTATAATTTCTAAATATCTAATTCAAAGGAATAAAATTGAAGCTGAATACTGCTTTTACATACTTAGGTGGCTGTGGTCCAGCGCCATCTATTTCCACTGTCAGGCATCAACTCTCTGACCGTGCAAGTGGCACCGATTGCTGAGGAGGCGGTTCTGGCCTCACCACTAGGCAGTCTGTTTGAATTCTTCTCTGGCGCTTTGTGGGGCATGCTATAGCTAACTGCAACATCACTGTAGTTTGTGTATCTTGAGCTGGACAGCCTGTATTGCTACCCAGCTAATTATAACTTTGTGTATATTAGGTGTTGACCTTAGGCCAATAGTAGTTACGGTCAGCAGTCCAAATCCCGAGCACACAGTCATACTTAAATTTTCCCTTGACACTCTGTTCTTGCCAGTTGTTGTACTATATCTCTTTCCTGATCCCAATATTGGGCCTACCTTTAAAGGGAATCTGTCACCACATGTGACCTATCTAAACTATTAATTTGGCCATTTAGGTTAAAGAATACTGAAAACAGTCCCCCCTGTATGTTTCATATCAGCTGTGTTGTTGCTGAGAAATAATTTTTATCACTTTATATAAGTGACCTCTTCCAGGCTGGGGCGGATGCTGCCTGGAAGATGCAGTATAATTCTGCCTCAAGAGCTTATTTTACATGAAGGATGCATTCTCACTGTGAGACAAGTAACCAACAAAGAACAGGATAAATTAAATTTGTCTTCTTGCAAACACATTTTTGCTTCTCTCTCAGCTCTGCTGTATTGCAACCCTGTCTCATGTGAGATGGAAGCTGAAGGTGACATGAACCTGCAGATGTGTGAGGTATAATCACACACAGCTCTGCAGTGAGATCAGGAGAGCAGAGAGCGGCCATTAGACATCACACTGGTAACAGTGATATCCATGTCACTTCACACTGGTAACTCCCCCTTATATTAAAAATAAGCTCTGAGGGCAGAGTTATCTCCTGGCACAATCCACCCTGGAGCCTGGAAGAGGTCACTTATATAAAGTGATAAAAAATGATTTCTCAACAGCAACGCATCTGATATGAGACACACAGGGAGGACTGGTTTCAGCATTCTATAGCCTGTATGCCCATATTAATAGTTTAGATAGGTCAAATGAGGTGATAGATTCCATTTAATTCACTACCCAATCTGTGTAAACCTTGGATTGCTTTTTGTTGCTGACTCTGAACTGATTTAATCACCATTCTGTTTCCAATTTATTCTACCTGGTTCAGACGTCAGCTATCCTATTAACCACGTCGCTGCCACCTGATTTTGTCCATTGTCCTAGTTTTTGTGGTTCTGACACAGCTATTCTACTGCCAACTTGCTCCACCTGCCCACAGCAAAGTTGGGGCTTTTGTGCCAAAGGCCGGATGCCTGTACAGCAGCAAAATGGTAAAAACTGAAGTGCTACCTGAAGCCAGTTAAACAGAGTAGCTAACACAAAGACTGGCAATGACGGGTCTCTTTAGAGTTGCCAGATTACAACTCATACACTCCCTGACAGAAGTTATGTCGCTTATCCATGTTATGTAAATAAAAGCTTATAACCTGACGTTAAATTCATCCATTGGTTGTATAAATTATTCTTTTGAAAGCTGAAACCCTCCGAAATGTGGTTTAGGTTAAGAAAATAAATTGGCATCAATGCAGAAATATTGATCAGTTAATGGACACAAAATGGTCAGATTTTGGCAAGACAAAAGTTTTGTTGCCCACAGAAAGTAATGTGATATTCAAACAAATAATTAACTTAAAATGCAAATATATGTTGCATGACATTGGTGAATGAAGTTGTGGTGCTATTAGAGTCATATTTAATATTTTGTGTGGCTTCCATGAGCTTGAAGGACTGCATCCATGCGGTTCAACAAGGATTCACAAGGGGCAGCACGGTGGTTCAGTGGATAGCATTGCAGCGCTGGAGTCCTGTGTTCTAATCCCACCATGGACAACATCTGCAAGGAGTTTGTATGTTCTCCCCGTATTTGCGTGGGTTTCCTCCGGGTACTCCGGTTTCCTCCCACTTTCCAAAGATATACTGATAGGGAATTTAGATTGTGAGCCCCATCGGGGACAGTGATGATAATGTGTGCAAAACTGTAAAGCGCTGCGGAATATGTTAGCGCTATATAAAAATAAAGATTATTATTATTATTCATACAATTTATTAATGAAGTCATCAGGAATAGCAAAGAATGCAGTCTTACATGCATCCCAGAGTTCATCTAGATTCTTTGGTTTTGTCTTCCAAGCTTTCTCTTTCATCCTACCCCAAACATGCTCAAATGATGTGCATGTCTGGTGACAGGGCTGGCCAGTCCTTGAACACCTTGATCTTTTTTGCCTGGAGGAACTTTGTTATAGAGATGGATGTATGAGATGGAGCACCATCCTGCTGCAGAATTTGACCCCTTTTATGATTTGGAATATAAGATGTAGCTAATACTTCTTGATATTTTAGGCTATTGATATTGCCTTCCACCTTGCAAATGTTTTGCACACCCCCATACTGAATGTAACCCCAGACCATGATCTTTTCACCACCAAATTTAACTGTTTTCTGGGTGTATTTTGGATCCATATGGGCTCCAGTAGGTCTCTTGCAGTATTTGCGGCGACTGTGGTGTAATTCTACTGAAAATTCATCAGAGAAATCCACCTTCTGCCACTTTTCCAGCATCCATCTATTTAGCAGGTTGTGGGACTTTGCAAATGCCACACGGTTTTTTATTTGCCTTTTGTTTAATGCTGGCTTCTGGGCATTGATTCGACCATGGAGGCCATTTCGAGACAGAATCCTACAATCTGTTCTAGTTGACACAGGAACTTGAGGTGACCAGGCCTGTTGGAGCTCTGCTGCAGTGGAAGAGAGGCTTGCTTTGGATTCTCCAACCAACAATCGTTCCTCCTGAGCAGTTGTCTTGCGGGGTCTGCCGGACCTGGGCTTGTCAAACACATCTCCAGTCTCTTCAAATCTTTTTTTGATTCTTTGTACTTGACGCTGAGACACATTAAAGGTGCCAGCCACCTCTGCAGTGGATCTGGTCTTCAGCCTCTTGATAATCCAGGCTTTGGTCGCAGGGTGGATTTTTGTCATGTTGTCAGAGCTCAAGTTGCAGTTCAACTGAAGGTCTGGGGTGCTGAGTTTCTTTTTATACACACACACTAACAAAGCCGATCATTTACTGAGCACAGGTGAGGATGTAAACTAGGATTGGGTGCATTATATAACCAGGCGACAAAACTTTTGTCTTGCCAAAATCTGACCATTCTGTGTCCATTAACTGATCAATATTTCTGCATCGATGCCAATTTATTTTCTTAAACCACATTTCGGAGGGTTTCAGCTTTCAAAAGAATAATTTATATAACTAATGGATGAATTTAACGTCAGGTTATAAGCTTTTATTTCCATAACATGGATAAGCGACATAACTTCTCTCAGGGAGTGTAGTCCATAGTAGCTTCTGTACACAGTAGATTGAAAATACTCATATTGCATTACTCACACTACTGACTCCCAAAAGAAAATATGATTTGTAATGTTGGAATTTTTTTTGCCATTTAATATCGGTGTTGGTAGTGTAAATGTTGTTTACCTGATCCCATTCACTACTTTTTGCTTGCACGTATTTTTGTATGAAAAGGACTCTCTCTTATTCAGCTTAGTGGCTGTGTAGGAGGAAGAAGGTGGCTATTTTTTTTTGTTAGGGGGGTAAGTATGACATAAAATCTCCCATAGTGCAGGAGAATAATAAACAGACCTGCTCAGCATCAACAGCCCTACTCTTGCTAATTCAACCCATTTTAATGCAATGCATATTCAACCCATTTTAAGAAGACCTTGTTGGGTTTGTGTAATAAGAAAATAAATTATTTGTCTCATTCTGTTGTGTTAATTTCAGAATTTAGAAAGTGTTACTGATGCCAAGCACGCTCTTGAAAAGGAGATTACAATTCTCACTGATAGGTTAAATGCATCACATCGAGCCTGGGAGGCCAGCAAACAAGAGCTAAACCAGATAAAGAAGAGCACGACCGAACTAGATGTGACATTGAAGAGTAGTGTAGGAGAGGCCAAAGCCTCAAGAAGCTTGCATGAATCTTTCAAGGAGGAAATTGCAGCCGCTCTCAGTCGGGACCCTGTAACTGTAAAGCCAAAAGAAGAGGCTATCTTGGAGAGGATTCGTGACTTGTGCAACAGGACAGAAAATAAACAAATTGTAAGTTTGTTTCAACAGCAATTATACTACAGTATTACTATGTATCCTTGTGTAATATAGATGCCATGAAGATTTAAGTATATGAACTTGAGCAGAACCCCAGGCATCTGCTAAATCAGATTCATCCGTCAGGCTGTCAGATAGTAAAACGTGAGTCCAGTAGCGATCTGCCTTACACCACTTTAGCCAGTGCTCTGCATCATGCATGGTGATCATAGGCTTTTGTGCCTCTGCCTAAAACGGAACTGCACTTTCCAAAAACTAGTACAGGTAATTATAAAGAAACTTCCCCTCCCCCTGCCTCCTGAACTCACCATCCACTGTGAAAAAGCAACTGAAGTCTATCTTGCTCAGAGGAGATAGACAGCAGATGTCATGTGATACACCCATTATCCTCTATGGAGAAGGTAGGGGGTAGGATGAGTGAGCAGTAGAGAAGGGAACAGACAGAAAAACATTGGGAAGCACTCTGTAATAATTGTTTTTCCTTACGTCAGAGCAAGATTCAGATCAACATAGCTCAGCTCTGCTTTGTAATGTCATTCATGTTGGTGCTGATTGTCTCTATAAGCTTAAAAGTGAATGAATAGCATGTATTCCCCTCTCTGTGCTGTCTATAGGAGAAATAACTGCAGTTTGTCCTCTCTCCAGCAAACAATGGATTGCAAGTTACAAATGGAGCATACAAGAATACTCAGAATATCCTTCATAATAAATCTCCAAAAACAGAAATTATTTTTATCCTTATTACTATTAAAGATCACAAGCTATTTTGAAGTACTAAAAATGTATACGGATATTTTAATCCCTTTCCGACATCGGGCGTAATAGTATGCCGATGTCGGACTCCCTCCCTTTGATGTGGGCTCCAGCACTAAGCCCACATCTTTCCTGACACATGTGAGCTGTTTTGAACACCTGACATGTGCCTCTAACATCCACCCACAGCTGTTAACTAGTTAACTGCCGCTGTCAAACTCTGACAGCGGCATGTACCCTAGGCTTCCAGCAAGCATGCCAGAAATCCCGCCCAGCAGCGCCCGTGTCACATGACCGTTAGTGTTGAGCGACACCTTCCGATATCGGAAAGTATCGGTATCGGATTGGATCGGCCGATATTCAAAAAATATCGGATATCCCGATACCGATACCCGATCCCAATGCAAGTCAATGGGACCAAAATATCGGAATTAAAATAAACCCTTTCTTGCCTTGTAGGTTCATTCTACATGAAGGAAAACAACTAAGAATAATGCCGGATGTATTTGGGGAGGTGGCGGAGACATTAAAGTCATAGAGGTTTATCCCAATCAAATAGAATAGCATGTTTTTTTTTTTTTTTTAAGACGTTCGGAGTGACAAAGATATTGACTATGTAAATTTTTTTTTTATTTTGTCAGATATTGATGTTTCACTATTCCACGCCCTTCCCCTTCTTTTTTTTCTTTTTTTTTTTTTCTTTTCCCACACTTTCATCTTCATCATCATCAGCATCTTTGACATCAACTTCTTCTTCACCTTATTCATCTTCTTCTTCATCCTTTACCTTTTTTTTTTTTTTGATTACATTCTTCATATTCATTTTATTCAACTATTATTATTCTTCCTATTCTACATATTCTTTTTATTCCACTGTTATTCTTCCTATTCTACTTCTTCATCATATTCTCATTTGTGACAGGCATTCCCGTAGTTGTTATCTATAAAAGTTGGAAGATTACACCTTCCGTTCTGCCAGTCACAAAAGTTACATTTGTCCGCGTTCAGTTTGGCCTGCAGCATCAGGCTTTATCCAGGGGCACCACGAGGAGGAACGGACTCACCCCCATACACTGCTTAGTCTTCTTCTGCATATAATTTAGATAATATCTTTTGCTCTGATATTAAGTCTTATGCTTAATGTTCTTCTGCTCTTTGTTCTGCAGCCTCTTGTTCTTCTGCTTCTCGGTATTCCATGTCGTCGTCTCCAGGGTCGTCGTCTCCAGTGTCATCTCCGCCGTCGTCGTCTCAGCCGTCGTCGTCTCCGCCGTCGTCGTCTCCGCCGTCGTCGTCTCCGCCGTCGTCGTCGTCGTCGTCATCGGGGTGGTCTTCCGGGTCGTCGTCATCGGGGTGGTCTTCCGGGTCGTCGACTTTAGGGTCTTCAACTTGGAAATGTAGCAGAAGGTACAAGAAGGCTGAGAAAATGCCAAGAACCAGCTGATGGAACTGGAACTCGGATGGCTACCCGAAGGTTCAAGAGCCTATGGAACTACCGAGGACCAGCTGATGTTACTGGAACCCGGTTAC
The DNA here is from genome assembly GCF_032444005.1 of Ranitomeya imitator. Lineage (NCBI taxonomy): Eukaryota > Metazoa > Chordata > Amphibia > Anura > Dendrobatidae > Ranitomeya > Ranitomeya imitator. Next base: position 134,524,224 of record NC_091286.1, read on the forward strand.
TAAGCAGGAGGTACCCGTGCTAAAAAGCACTACCAAGGACCGCCTGACGTTGGCGGAACTCGGATACCCAGAAGGAGGCACCTAAGCCAAAGGCTCTGCCCGGAACCAGCTGACGGTACTGGAACCAGGATGGGGAGCAGAAGGTACAAGAGCAAAAGACACTGCCGAGAACCAGCTGACGGTACTGGAACCCGGATGGGTAGCCGAAGGTCCAAGAGCCAATGGAACTACCGAGGACCAGCTGACGTTACTGGAACCCGGTTACTAAGCAGGAGGTACCCGTGCCTGAAAGCACTACCAAGGACCACCTGACGTTGGTGGAACTTGGATACCCAGAAGGAGGCACCTAAGCCAAAGGCTCTGCCCGGAACCAGCTGACGGTACTGGAACCAGGATGGGGAGCAGAAGGTACAAGAGCAAAAGACACTGCCGAGAACCAGCTGACGGTACTGGAACCCGGAGGGGTAGCCGAAGGTCCAAGAGCCAATGGAACTACCGAGGACCAGCTGACATTACTGGAACCCGGTTACTAAGCAGGAGGTACCCGTGCCTGAAAGCACTACCAAGGACCACCTGACGTTGGTGGAACTTGGATACCCAGAAGGAGGCACCTAAGCCAAAGGCTCTGCCCGGAACCAGCTGACGGTACTGGAACCAGGATGGGGAGCAGAAGGTACAAGAGCAAAAGACACTGCCGAGAACCAGCTGACGGTGCTGGAACCAGGTGGTGGACCTGAAGGCCCACAGGAGAGGAGAGAACAGCTAGGCCGCGAGGCAGCCGCAGTTACCGAACCCCAACAGTCCTACAGGGGGAGCTGGGCCTACTGGCACTACAGAACCAGCCTTGACTACCAGTTCACGCAGCCCACATAGGAAGCTCCTAAACTGGAGGCACCCTGGAGTTGGCTAACCCGACCGCACCACGACGGGGCAAGCATAGGCGTCTCAGTGAGCTTGACACAACCCGGAAACAGCTGACGGTGCTGAAACCAGGCTTGGCACGAGGGAGTACCTGTGTCAAAAACACTGCCGAGAACCAGCTGGCGTTGCTGGAACCCAGATGCGTTGCCCCAGTGTGCAAGAGCCAATGGCACGACCGAGGACCAGCTGACGGTGCTGGAACCCGGTTACTAAGCTGTAGGTTCCCGCGCTTAAAAGCACTACCAAGGACCGCCTGACGTTGGCGGAACTCGGATACCCAGGAGGAGGCACCTAAGCCAAAGGCTCGGCCTGGAACCAGCTGACGGTGCTGGAACCAGGAGGTGGACCCGAAGGCCCACAGGAGAGGAGAGAACAGCTAGGCCGCGAGGCAGCCGCAGTTACCGAACCCAACAGTCCTACAGGGGGAGCTGGGCCTACTGGCACTACAGAACCAGCCTTGACTACCAGTTCACGCAGCCCACATAGGAAGCTCCTAAAATGGAGGCACCCTGGAGTTGGCTAACCCGACCGCACCACGACGGGGCAAGCATAGGCGTCTCAGTGAGCTTGACACAACCCGGAAACAGCTGACGGTGCTGAAACCAGGCTTGGCACGAGGGAGTACCTGTGTCAAGAACACTGCCGAGAACCAGCTGGCGGTGCTGGAACCCAGATGCGTTGCCCCAGTGTGCAAGAGCCAATGGCACGACCGAGGACCAGCTGGCGGTGCTGGAACCCGGTTACTAAGCTGTAGGTGCCCGCGCTTAAAAGCACTACCAAGGACCGCCTGACGTTGGCGGAACTCGGATACCCAGGAGGAGGCACCTAAGCCAAAGGCTCGGCCTGGAACCAGCTGACGGTGCTGGAACCAGGAGGTGGACCCGAAGGCCCACAGGAGAGGAGAGAACAGCTAGGCCGCGAGGCAGCCGCAGTTACCGAACCCAACAGTCCTACAGGGGGAGCTGGGCCTACTGGCACTACAGAACCAGCCTTGACTACCAGTTCACGCAGCCCACATAGGAAGCTCCTAAACTGGAGGCACCCTGGAGTTGGCTAACCCGACCGCACCACGACGGGGCAAGCATAGGCGTCTCAGTGAACTTGACACAACCCGGAAACAGCTGACGGTGCTGAAACCAGGCTTGGCACGAGGGAGTACCTGTGTCAAAAACACTGCCGAGAACCAGCTGGCGTTGCTGGAACCCAGATGCGTTGCCCCAGTGTGCAAGAGCCAATGGCACGACCGAGGACCAGCTGACGGTGCTGGAACCCGGTTACTAAGCTGTAGGTGCCCGCGCTTAAAAGCACTACCAAGGACCGCCTGACGTTGGCGGAACTCGGATACCCAGGAGGAGGCACCTAAGCCAAAGGCTCGGCCTGGAACCAGCTGACGGTGCTGGAACCAGGTGGTGGACCCGAAGGCCCACAGGAGAGGAGAGAACAGCTAGGCCGCGAGGCAGCCGCAGTTACCGAACCCCAACAGTCCTACAGGGGGAGCTGGGCCTACTGGCACTACAGAACCAGCCTTGACTACCAGTTCACGCAGCCCACATAGGAAGCTCCTAAACTGGAGGCACCCTGGAGTTGGCTAACCCGACCGCACCACGACGGGGCAAGCATAGGCGTCTCAGTGAGCTTGACACAACCCGGAAACAGCTGACGGTGCTGAAACCAGGCTTGGCACGAGGGAGTACCTGTGTCAAAAACACTGCCGAGAACCAGCTGGCGTTGCTGGAACCCAGATGCGTTGCCCGAGTGTGCAAGAGCCAATGGCATGACCGAGGTCCAGCTGACGGTGCTGGAACCCGGTTACTAAGCTGTAGGTGCCCGCGCTTAAAAGCACTACCAAGGACCGCCTGACGTTGGCGGAACTCGGATACCCAGGAGGAGGCACCTAAGCCAAAGGCTCGGCCTGGAACCAGCTGACGGTGCTGGAACCAGGTGGTGGACCCGAAGGCCCACAGGAGAGGAGAGAACAGCTAGGCCGCGAGGCAGCCGCAGTTACCGAACCCCAACAGTCCTACAGGGGGAGCTGGGCCTACTGGCACTACAGAACCAGCCTTGACTACCAGTTCACGCAGCCCACATAGGAAGCTCCTAAACTGGAGGCACCCTGGAGTTGGCTAACCCGACCGCACCACGACGGGGCAAGCATAGGCGTCTCAGTGAGCTTGACACAACCCGGAAACAGCTGACGGTGCTGAAACCAGGCTTGGCACGAGGGAGTACCTGTGTCAAAAACACTGCCGAGAACCAGCTGGCCTTGCTGGAACCCAGATGCGTTGCCCCAGTGTGCAAGAGCCAATGGCATGACCGAGGTCCAGCTGACGGTGCTGGAACCCGGTTACTAAGCTGTAGGTGCCCGCGCTTAAAAGCACTACCAAGGACCGCCTGACGTTGGCGGAACTCGGATACCCAGGAGGAGGCACCTAAGCCAAAGGCTCGGCCTGGAACCAGCTGACGGTGCTGGAACCAGGTGGTGGACCCGAAGGCCCACAGGAGAGGAGAGAACAGCTAGGCCGCGAGGCAGCCGCAGTTACCGAACCCCAACAGTCCTACAGGGGGAGCTGGGCCTACTGGCACTACAGAACCAGCCTTGACTACCAGTTCACGCAGCCCACATAGGAAGCTCCTAAACTGGAGGCACCCTGGAGTTGGCTAACCCGACCGCACCACGACGGGGCAAGCATAGGCGTCTCAGTGAGCTTGACACAACCCGGAAACAGCTGACGGTGCTGAAACCAGGCTTGGCACGAGGGAGTACCTGTGTCAAAAACACTGCCGAGAACCAGCTGGCCTTGCTGGAACCCAGATGCGTTGCCCCAGTGTGCAAGAGCCAATGGCACGACCGAGGACCAGCTGACGGTGCTGGAACCCGGTTACTAAGCTGTAGGTGCCCGCGCTTAAAAGCACTACCAAGGACCGCCTGACGTTGGCGGAACTCGGATACCCAGGAGGAGGCACCTAAGCCAAAGGCTCGGCCTGGAACCAGCTGACGGTGCTGGAACCAGGAGGTGGACCCGAAGGCCCACAGGAGAGGAGAGAACAGCTAGGCCGCGAGGCAGCCGCAGTTACCGAACCCAACAGTCCTACAGGGGGAGCTGGGCCTACTGGCACTACAGAACCAGCCTTGACTACCAGTTCACGCAGCCCACATAGGAAGCTCCTAAACTGGAGGCACCCTGGAGTTGGCTAACCCGACCGCACCACGACGGGGCAAGCATAGGCGTCTCAGTGAACTTGACACAACCCGGAAAACAGCTGACGGTGCTGAAACCAGGCTTGGCACGAGGGAGTACCTGTGTCAAGAACACTGCCGAGAACCAGCTGGCGGTGCTGGAACACAGATGCGTTGCCCCAGTGTGCAAGAGCCAATGGCACGACCGAGGACCAGCTGACGGTGCTGGAACCCGGTTACTAAGCTGTAGGTGCCCGCGCTTAAAAGCACTACCAAGGACCGCCTGACGTTGGCGGAACTCGGATACCCAGGAGGAGGCACCTAAGCCAAAGGCTCGGCCTGGAACCAGCTGACGGTGCTGGAACCAGGTGGTGGACCCGAAGGCCCACAGGAGAGGAGAGAACAGCTAGGCCGCGAGGCAGCCGCAGTTACCGAACCCCAACAGTCCTACAGGGGGAGCTGGGCCTACTGGCACTACAGAACCAGCCTTGACTACCAGTTCACGCAGCCCACATAGGAAGCTCCTAAACTGGAGGCACCCTGGAGTTGGCTAACCCGACCGCAACACGACGGGGCAAGCATAGGCGTCTCAGCGAGTTTGACACAACCCGGAAACAGCTGACGGTGCTGAAACCAGGTTTGGCACGAGGGAGTACCTGTGACAAAAACACTGCCGAGAACCAGCTGGCGGTGCTGGAACCCAGATGCGTTGCCTATTAAAGATTGTCTTCCTAGAGCCCCAACTAGCGGTGCTGGAGCAAAGGGTAAGCAGGGGGAGCAGAGTGTAGGCCGAAGCCTGCACTGGAGGCAGCTTTGTGTCAGCATTGCGTTTGCAGGACACTTTGCCGGCTACACAGTGTGGGAACAGCTGGCGTTGCTGAACCCCACTAACACAATGGCGGGTGTTTTTTTCTGTGCAGCTAGCACTTGCGGGCAAAAACTAGCGATGTTAGAGCCCGTGGTGAAGCAGGAGGAGGAGGAGGAGAGGAGCAGAGTGTAGGCCGAAGCCTAGTTGAACCAATTTCAAAGGAAACCTTTAACCCCCCCTCAGGTGTTACAAAGTACAAGAGACACACCTTGTGCAGTATTAATGCTGCACAAGTGAAAGGTTGCTCTATTAATTTGTCTACTTGCACACGCTGAATGAAAGACGTACACAATTTTGCCCATTCTACAGTCAAACTGTAGTGGATGCGTGACTTGGCTTTTTAAGGAGACGCAGCACAGGTGTCCCAAATAACGCCTTGGTGCTTGGCGCAGCTTCCTGAGCGTTGTTATTTGCTGTACAGGAGTCAGCACTCTTGTGTTATCCCTTGGCAATGCCCTGTTAGAGCTGCCCGTCTTATGACCTCATTTCATGTTGGCCGGTGCGGTTAACGATGGCCATAAATCCCAGACCCACAGTGCCTTTTCCTAAAGTCACACTGCGGTGCTGGGATTCGTGGCCTTGTGCAGTAAATATGTTCGCCGCTCACACATGTCCTTACACCTGCTTCAGACTGGGCGGCCTCAGCTGATCCCTTATCGCATGCCGCGGCCATGAGGCCGCACAGTCAGAAGTAGGCGGAAGGAGGGGAGTGAAGACAGGGGAACATATGCACTGCTCGTGCCCATCAATCACACCCTCGCAGTCAAAATATATGAGACAACGAGGGGCGTTGTGTCGGGCAGGGCGGACGCACAGGCACAGCCAGCCAACCAATGATGTCAGAAGACGGGCAGCGCTAACAATGGGGGTGCTGCGTGTCATTAGAAAGGAAAGTCACACCTCAGGGACAGTGGAATGGTCTCTAATGAGACACATTTTGTACATGTTGAGTTCCACGTGGGCAAGGAGAAAAAAGTCAGCCACCTTGTACAAATGCAGCAGTACTGCTGTACAAGGTGGCTGTTATACATAGAAACACCTGGGGGTGGGGGGCAGGCTCCCTTCAATTTCAGTTCATGTGCCTGCGTGGCGTTTGCAGGACACGTTGCCGGCTACACAGCAGGGGAACAGCTGGCGGTGCTGAACCCCACTAACACATTGGCTGGTGTTTTTCTCTGTGCAGCTAGCAGTTCCGGGCAAAAACTAGCGGTGTTTGAGCCCAGGGTCAGCAGGAGGAGGAGAGGAGCAGAGTGTAGGCCGAAGCCTGCACTGGTGGCAGCTTTTGGTCGGTTGTGCCAGCGTGGCTTGTGCTGGACACGATGCCGGCTACACAGCAGGGGAACAGCTGGCGGTGCTGAACCCCACTAACACATTGGCTGGTGTTTTTCTCTGTGCAGCTAGCACTTCCGGGCAGAAACTGGAGGTGTTTGAGCCCAGGGTCAGCAGGAGGAGGAGAGGAGCAGAGTGTAGGCCGAAGCCTGCACTGGTGGCAGCTTTTGGTCGGTTGTGCCAGCGTGGCTTGTGCTGGACACGATGCCGGCTACACAGCAGGGGAACAGCTGGCGGTGCTGAACCCCACTAACACATTGGCTGGTGTTTTTCTCTGTGCAGCTAGCACTTCCAGGCTACAACTGGCGGTGTTTGAGCCCAGGGTCAGCAGGAGGAGGAGAGGAGCAGAGTGTAGGCCGAAGCCTAGTTGAACCAATTTCAAAGGTAACCTTTAACCCCCCCTCAGGTGTTGCAAGGTACAAGAGCCACACCTTGAACTGCATTAATGATGCACAAGTCAAAGGTTGCTCTCTTAATTTTGCTCCTTGCACACGCTGAATAAAACACGTACACTATTTAGCCCATTATACTGTCAAACAGTAGTGGAGGCGTGACTTGTCTTTTTAAGGAGACGCAGCACAGGTGTACAAATTTACACCTAGGTGCTGGGCGCAGATTCCTTACCGTTGTTATTTGCAGTACAGGAAACTGCGCTCTTGTGTTATCCCTTGGCAATACCCTGTTAGTGCAGGCCGTCTCATGACCTCATTTCATGTTGGCCGGTGCGGTTAACGATGGCCATAAATCCCAGACCCACAGTGCCTTTTCCTAAAGTCACACTGCGGTGCTGGGATTCGTGGCCTTGTGCAGTAAATATGTTCGCCGCTCACACATGTCCTTACACCTGCTTCAGACTGGGCGGCCTCAGCTGATCCCTTATCGCATGCCGCGGCCATGAGGCCGCACAGTCAGAAGAAGGCGGAAGGAGGGGAGTGAAGACAGGGGAACATATGCACTGCTCGTGCCCATCAATCACACCCTCGCAGTCAAAATATATGAGACAACGAGGGGCGTTGTGTCGGGCAGGGCGGACGCACAGGCACAGCCAGCCAACCAATGATGTCAGAAGATGGGCAGCGCTAACAATGGGGGTGCTGCGTGTCATTAGAAAGGAAAGTCACACCTCAGGGACAGTGGAATGGTCTCTAATGAGACACATTTTGTACGTGTTGAGTTCCACGTGGGCAAGGAGAAAAAAGTCAGCCACCTTGTACAAATGCAGCAGTACTGCTGTACAAGGTGGCTGTTATACATAGAAACACCTGGGGGTGGGGGGCAGGCTCCCTTCAATTTCAGTTCATGTGCCTGCGTGGCGTTTGCAGGACACGTTGCCGGCTACACAGCAGGGGAACAGCTGGCGGTGCTGAACCCCACTAACACATTGGCTGGTGTTTTTCTCTGTGCAGCTAGCAGTTCCGGGCAAAAACTAGCGGTGTTTGAGCCCAGGGTCAGCAGGAGGAGGAGAGGAGCAGAGTGTAGGCCGAAGCCTGCACTGGTGGCAGCTTTTGGTCGGTTGTGCCAGCGTGGCTTGTGCTGGACACGATGCCGGCTACACAGCAGGGGAACAGCTGGCGGTGCTGAACCCCACTAACACATTGGCTGGTGTTTTTCTCTGTGCAGCTAGCACTTCCGGGCAGAAACTGGAGGTGTTTGAGCCCAGGGTCAGCAGGAGGAGGAGAGGAGCAGAGTGTAGGCCGAAGCCTGCACTGGTGGCAGCTTTTGGTCAGTTGTGCCAGCGTGGCTTGTGCTGGACACGATGCCGACTACACAGCAGGGGAACAGCTGGCGGTGCTGAACCCCACTAACACATTGACTGGTGTTTTTCTCTGTGCAGCTAGCAGTTCCGGGCAAAAACTAGCGGTGTTTGAGCCCAGGGTCAGCAGGAGAGGAACAGAGTGTAGGTCGAAGCCTAGTTGAACCAATTTCAAAGGTTACCTTTAACCCCCCCTCAGGTGTTGCAAGGTACAAGAGCCACACCTTGTGCAGCATTAATGCTGCACAAGTAAAAGGTTGCTCTATTTAATTTGCTCCTTGCACACGCTGAATAAAACACGTACACTATTTAGCCCACTATACTGTCAAACAGTAGTGGAGGCGTGACTTGTATTTTTAAGGAGATGCAGCACAGGTGTCAAAATTTACACCTAGCTGCTGGGCGCAGATTCCTGAGCGTTGTTATTTGCTGTACAGGAGTCTGCGCTATTGTGATCCCTTGGCCATGCGCTGTGAGCGCTTCCTGTCTTCTGACCTCATTTCATGTCGGCCGTTGCGGTTAGCGATGGACATGAATCCCAGACCCACAGTGTGTTTTCAAAAAATCACACTGCGTGGCTGGGATTCGTGGCCTTGTGCAGTAAATTGGTTTGCCGCTCACACATGTCCTTACACCTGCTTCAGACTGGGCGGCCTCAGCTGATCCCTTATCGCCTGCCACGGCCAGGAGGCCGCACAGTCTGAAGAAGGCGGAAGGAGATGAGTTAAGACAGGCGAACATATGCACTGCTCGTGCCCATAAACCACACCCTCACTGACAAAATAAATATGACAATGAGGGGCGTTGTTTCTAGCAGGGTGGATGCACAGGCGCAGCCAGCTAACCATGATGACAAAAGACGGGAAACGCTACCAAGGGGGGTGCTGCGTATCATTAGAAAGGAAAGTCACACCTCAGGGACAGTGGAATGGTCTCAATGTGACACATTTGGTACGTGTTGAGTTCCACGTGGGCAAGGAGAAAAAGTCAGCCACCTTGTACAAATGCAGCAGTACTGCTGTACAAGGTGGCTGTTATACATAGAAACACCTGGGGGTGGGGGGCAGGCTCCCTTCAATTTCAGTTCATGTGCCTGCGTGGCGTTTGCAGGTCACGTTGCAAGCTACACAGCAGGGGAACAGCTGGCGTTGCTGAACCCCACTGACACATTGACTGGTGTTTTTCTCTGTGCAGCTCGCATGTCCGGGCAAAAACTGGCGGTGTTTGAGCCCAGGGTCAGCAGGAGGAGGAGAGGAGCAGAGTGTAGGCCGAAGCCTGCACTGGTGGCAGCTTTTGGTCAGTTGTGCCAGCGTGGCTTGTGCTGGACACGATGCCGGCTACACAGCGGGGGAACAGCTGGCGGTGCTGAACCCCACTGACACAATGGTGGGTGTTTTTCTCTGTGCAGCTAGCATGTCCGGGCAGAAACTGGCGGTGTTTGAGCCCAGGGTCAGCAGGAGGAGGAGAGGAGCAGAGTGTAGGCCGAAGCCTGCACTGGTGGCAGCTTTTGGTCAGTTGTGCCAGCGTGGCTTGTGCTGGACACGATGCCGACTACACAGCAGGGGAACAGCTGGCGGTGCTGAACCCCACTAACACATTGACTGGTGTTTTTCTCTGTGCAGCTAGCAGTTCCGGGCAAAAACTAGCGGTGTTTGAGCCCAGGGTCAGCAGGAGAGGAGCAGAGTGTAGGCCGAAGCCTAGTTGAACCAATTTCAAAGGTTACCTTTAACCCCCCCTCAGGTGTTGCAAGGTACAAGAGCCACACCTTGTGCAGCATTAATGCTGCACAAGTAAAAGGTTGCTCTATTTAATTTGCTCTTTGCACACGCTGAATAAAACACGTACACTATTTAGCCCACTATACTGTCAAACAGTAGTGGAGGCGTGACTTGTCTTTTTAAGGAGATGCAGCACAAGTGTCAAAATTTACACCTAGCTGCTGGGCGCAGATTCCTGAGCGTTGTTATTTGCTGTACAGGAGTCTGCGCTATTGTGATCCCTTGGCCATGCGCTGTGAGCGCTTCCTGTCTTCTGACCTCATTTCATGTCGGCCGTTGCGGTTAGCGATGGACATGAATCCCAGACCCACAGTGTGTTTTCAAAAAATCACACTGCGTGGCTGGGATTCGTGGCCTTGTGCAGTAAATAGGTTTGCCGCTCACACATGTCCTTACACCTGCTTCAGACAGGGCGGCCTCAGCTGATCCCTTATCGCCTACCACGGCCAGGAGGCCGCACAGTCTGAAGAAGGCGGAAGGAGATGAGTTAAGACAGGCGAACATATGCACTGCTCGTGCCCATAAACCACACCCTCGCTGACAAAATAAATATGACAACGAGGGGCGTTGTTTCTAGCAGTGTGGATGCACAGGCGCAGCCAGCTAACCATGATGACAAAAGACGGGAAACGCTACCAAGGGGGGTGCTGCGTATCATTAGAAAGGAAAGTCACACCTCAGGGACAGTGGAATGGTCTCAATGAGACACATTTTGTACGTGTTGAGTTCATCGTGGGCAAGGAGGAAAAGTCAGCCACCTTGTACAAATGCAGCAGTACTGCTGTACTAGGTGGCTGTTATACATAGAAACACCTGGGGGGGTGGGGCCAGGTTCCCTTTAATTTCAGTTCATGTGCCTGCGTGGCGTTTGCAGGTCACGTTGCCGGCTACACAGCAGGGGAACAGCTGGCGTTGCTGAACCCCACTAACACATTGGCTGGTGTTTTTCCTCTGTGCAGCTAGCACTTCCGGGCAAAAACTAGCGGTGTTTGAGCCCAGGGTCAGCAGGAGGAGGAGAGGAGCAGAGTGTAGGCCGAAGCCTGCACTGGTGGCAGCTTTTGTTCTGTTGTGCCAGCGTGGCTTGTGCTGGACACGTTGCCGACTACACAGCAGGGGAACAGCTGGCGGTGCTGAACCCCACTGACACATCACCTAGTGTTTTTTCTGTGTAGACAACACTTCCAGGTGGCAACTGACAGTGTTGAAACCCAGGGAATCAAAGAGGAGCAGAGTGTAGGCCGAAGCCTGCAGTGGAGCAAGTTGAAAGGGAACCTTTAACCCCCCCCCCCCAGGCATTTGATGCTGAAAGGGCCATCTTGTACAGCAGTAATACTGCACATGGAAAATGGTGGCTCCGAAAATTATGCTCCTTGCAAACGCTGAAGTACACACTCATATAATGTGTCCCCTCACACCGTCAAACCATCCCGGAAGTGGGACTTTCCTTTGTAATGTGACACAGCACAGCCGTCATTCCAACCCCCTTGGTGCCGGGCGCCACCTCCTCAACGTTATTTGGTTCTGTCACGGAGCCCGCGCTGTAATGTTATCCCTTGGCCATGCACAGTTAGCGGTGGCCGTCTTCTGACATCATGTAGGTGTCAGGCTGGCAGTGCCTGTGCGTCCAAGCTGCCCGAGATCAAACCTTGCAGTGTCATCTAATGTATTCCCACTGCGGGCCAGGGATCCATGGGCATGCGCAGTGCATATCATCGCCTCTCACTCACCTCCTTCCTGCTTCTTCAGACTGTGCGGCGTCACGGCCATGGCATGCTATTAGGGATCAGCTGACGCCGCCTAGTCTGAAGAAGCGTGAAGAAGGGGAGTGAGAGGCTAGTAGATGCACTGCGCATGGCCATGGATTAGGATAAAAACTCAAGGCAAGGGATATAAAAATTCGTGATATTCTTAATAAACATAAAGTAAGCAATTTGTGTATATAAGATGTTATATATATCCCATAATGGACGAAATAACGGACAAATCGGAAGAAGATATATGCAAAAGAAAGAGAACAGAAAAAACCGAACAAATGTCCAAATAAATTAAATAGATTTATTAGAAATGAATATACCAAATGGTAGAAGGGAAGGAAAACCAAAGAGAAGGCACAACTCCAAGAAGACGGGGGCAAAAATATATGTATACATATAATCATATTGTAATCATCTGTACATAATATAAAAATCTGTTCAAAAAAAGCCCTACAGCACTGAAAATTATTGAATACGAAAAATTGCACAAAATATTGCACAAAAAATAAGAAAACCAAAATCACAATTTATCATATATGGCCATGCACTTTTTAAAAAAAGGGGGAGGAGAGAAAAATAGCCCAGACTACTAAATTATGTATGTGTAATTTATACTCACTTAAAGTGTAACTAGTGCTTGATACATGCCATAAAATATATATATATATATACAATAGTATGCTGGCATAAGGTGCAACTAGTGCTAAGAATGTGCAGTCACATGACCTGGAGTACTAAGTAACCTATGTGTAATTTTTTCTGACTTAAAGTGCAATTAGTGCTTAATGTCTGCCATGTGAAGGTACTTATAGACATCAGCGTGGGCCACACATAAATATTATATGATCACTGTTTTGAAAGAAATATTTAGGCCAGGAGCATATGTTACCTGTAGTGCTGCCGTCTCTTGGATGTGCCACTCCCCGACGCGCGTTTCGGCGTCAGCCTTCGATACCAGGCCCACTGTGGGATCACATTAGACGACACTGCGAGGTGTGATTTCGGGCAGCGTGGACGCACAGGCGCAGCCAGGACGACAACAAATGATGTCAGAGGACGGGCAGCGCAAACTGTGCATGGCCACGGGATAACATAACAGCGCAGGGTCCATGACGGAATCAAACAACGCTAAGGAGGCAGCGCACGGTGCCAAGGGGGTAGCAATGATGGCTGTGCTGCGTCACATTACAAAGGAAAGTCCCACCTCCGGGACGGTTGGACGGTGTGAGGGGACACATTACATGAGTGTGTAGTTCAGCGTTTGCAAGGAGCATAATTTCAAGAGCGACCTTTCCCTTGTGCAGTATTAGTGCTGCACATGGTGGCTCTTTCAGTAACAAACGCCTAGGGGGGGGGGGGACAGGTCACCTTACATTTTAGTTGTGCCAGCGTGGCGGTCGCATGACACGTTGCCGGATACACAGCTGGGGATCAGCTGACGTTACTGAACCCCAATAACAGAGGAGCGACTGTTGACTGTGCACACAACACTTCCAGGCACCAACTGGCGGTGTTAGAGCCCAGGGACAGCAGGAGGAGCAGATTGGAGGTATTGCCGCACACACAGCTGGGGATCAGCTGACGTTACTGAACCCCAATAACAGAGGAGCGACTGTTGACTGTGCACACAGCACTTCCAGGCACCAACTGGCGGTGTTAGAGCCCAGGGACAGCAGGAGGAGCAGATTGGAGGTATTGCCGCACACACAGCTGGGGATCAGCTGACGTTACTGAACCCCAATAACAGAGGAGCGACTGTTGACTGTGCACACAGCACTTCCAGGCACCAACTGGCGGTGTTAGAGCCCAGGGACAGCAGGAGGAGCAGAGGAACAGAGTGTAGGCTGAAGCCTGATTGTAGCAAGTTGAAAGGGAACCTTTAACCCCCCCCACAAGATGTTTGTAGCTGAAAGAGCCATCTTGTGCATCACTAACGATGCAAAAGGAAAAGGTGGTTCTTTTAATTATGCTCCTTGCAAACACCGAAGTAAACACTAAAAATGTGTCCCCTTATACCGTTAAACCGTCCCGGAGGTGCGAATTTCCTTCGTAATGGGACACAGCACAGCTGACATTCCTATCCCCTTGGTGCCGTGCGCTGCCTCCTCAGCGTTGTTTTAAGCTGTCACGGAGCCTGCGCTGTTCTGTTAGCCCTTGGCCATGCCCAATTAGCGCTGCCTGTCTTCTGACATAATTTGGTGTCAGGCTGTTACTGCCTGTGCGTCCACGCTGCTCCAGATCCCACCTCGCAGTCTCGTCCAACGTAATCCCACTGCGGGCCTTGGAACCATGGACATGCACAGTGCATATCCTCGACTCTCACTCCCCTCCTTCCCTCTTCTTCAGAATGTGCGGTGTCACGGCCGTGGCATGCTATTAGGGATCAGCTGACGGCGCACAGTCTAAAGAAGGCGGAGGGAAATGAGCGAGAGCCCGAGGGGAAGATATGCACTGCGCATGCCCATGGATCCCAGGCCCGCAGTGTGACTCAATCAGAAGACACAGCGAGGCGGGATCTCGGGCAGCGCGGCCGCACAGGCGCAGCCAGCCTGACACCAAATTATGTCAGAAGACAGGCAGCGCAAATAGGGCATGCTCAAGGGATAACAGAACAGCGCAGGCTCCGTGACAGCTTAAAACAACACTGAGGAGGCAGCGCATGGCACCAAGGGGGTAGGAATGACGGCTGTGCTGCGTCACATTGCGAAGGAAAGTCCCAGCTCCGGGACAGTATAACGGTATCAGTGAACACATTTTATAAGTGTTAAGTTCTGCGTGTGCAAGGAGCTAAAAAAAAAGAGCTACCTTTTCCTTGTGCAGCATTACTGCTGCACAAGATGGCTCTTTCAGTAACAAACGACGGGGGGGGGGGGAAGGACAGGTTCCCTTACATTTAGGTTGTTGTGCCAGCGTGGCGGTCGCAGCACACATTGCCGGCTACACAGCTGGGGATCAGCTGACGTTACTGAAACCCAATAACACTGGGTCGTATGTTTTTACTGTGCAGCCTGCACTTCTGAGCCGCAACTGGCGGTGTTGGAGCCCAGGAATAGCAGTTCAGGTGGTAGAAAGATGAACACAGCAGGAGACCTGGATGACACCCAATTACTTAATCAGGCAGAGGAGTGGCAAATTCCTGCGAGATCCAGGCCTGGTTCATTTTCAGGAAAGTAAGCCGGTCAACGTTATCGGAGGATAGTCGCATGCGACGGTCTGTTAGTACACCACCTGCGGCACTAAAGACACGTTCCGATAAGACACTAGCCGCAGGGCAAGCCAGCACCTCCAATGCATACTGGCTTAGCTCTGGCCATGTATCCAGCTTAGAGACCCAAAACTTGAACGGGGAAGAGCCGTCTGGGAGTACAGTAAGAGAGCAAGCCATGTAGTCTGTCACCATCTGACGGAACCGTTGCCTCCTGCTGACTGGAGCCGCTGGTGATGGTGTAGACATTTGGGGCGGGCACACAAAAGTGTGCCAGAGTTGTGCCATACTGGGCTTGCCTTGGGCAGAGGCACTGCTTCTGCTCCCTCTTTGGGCAGAGCCTCCCCCACTGCCTCGACGCACTGAGCTGCTTTGTAAAGCACTAGCAGCACTCCTCTCAGTTGGACAGGAGAAGATGATGGAATTCACCAGTGTGTCGTGGTACTCCCGCAATATACGCTCCAGGGTCAACGCAGGGATGAGGTTTTGGACGTTGTCCCGGTAGCGAGGATCGAGGAGGGTGAACACCCAATAATCAGGCATGTTGAGAATGTGGTCGATGCGGCGGTCGTTTCTCAGGCACTGCAGCATGAAATCCACCATGTGCTGCAGAGTGCCAACTGGCCCAGAAACGCTGTCCCCTGCTTGAGACATGATCTCTGCCCGCTCGTCATCACCCCACCCTCGCTGTACACACTGACCACTGGACAATTGTGTCGCTCTCTCCTCTGGACGGAGCTCTTCCTCCTCCATTGACTCCTCCTCATCCTCCTCACAAATTGGCCCCTGCGTACCCCTTTGTGAGGAACCACGTGGCGCTGACTCTCCAGAAGCTGATGGAAAAGGTGACTCCTCATCCTCCACCTCTTCCACAACATCATCCCTTAACCCTTGCAAAGTTTGCTGAAGCAGGCAGATAAGGGGGACAGTCATGCTGACTAGTGCATCATCTGCACTTGCCATCCGCGTGGAATAATCAAAAGGACGCAAAACCTGGCAGACGTCCTTCATAGTGGCCCACTCTGTGGTTGTGAAGTCTGATCGGCGCTGACTGCGACTTCTTTGCGCCTGATGCAGCTGGTACTCCATAACTGCTTGCTGCTGCTCACACAACCGCTCCAACATATGTAACGTGGAATTCCACCGGGTAGGTAGGTCACATATGATGCGGTGTTCCGAAAGGCGGAATCGGCGCTGCAGAGCAGCAATGCGGGATCTGGCCAAGCTGGAACGCCGCAAGTGAGCACACTCTAGGCGGACCTTGTGCAGCAGGGCATCAAGATCCGGATAGTCCCTCAGAAAACTCTGCACAACCAAATTGAGCACATGTGCCAGACATGGGATGTGAGTGAGGTTGCCAAGGGCCAAAGCTGCCACCAGATTTCGGCCATTGTCACACACTACCATGCCTGGCTGGAGATTCGCTGGCAGTAACCACACATCGCTCTCCTGCTTGATGGCATTCCAGAGCTCCTGCGCTGTGTGGCTTCGATGCCCCAATGAAACTAGTTTCAAGACGGCCTGCTGACGTTTGGCCACGGCTGTGCTCATGTCGGTCATAGGTAAACGTTCACGGGTCCATGTGGAGGTGGACTGTGACGGATCCTGCAGAGAGGAATCTGAGGAACTGGTGTAAGAGGAGGAGTCGATGCGTACAGACTGGATTCCTGCAATCCTTGGAGTGGGCAGGACACGTCCTGCGCCACTCGCACGATCTGTACCTGGCTCAACAACATTAACCCAATGGGCAGTGAGGGAAACATATCGCCCCTGTCCATGCTGACTGGTCCACGCATCGGTGGTGAGGTGGACCTTGCTACTGACGGCGTTCAGTAGCGCATGTTTTATGTTTGCCTCAACATGCCTGTGCAGGGCAGGGACAGCCTGCCTGCTGAAGTAAAAGCGGCTGGGCACCTTGTACTGTGGGACTGCCAATGCCATCAAGTCACGGAAGCTGTCAGTCTCCACCAGCCTGAACGAGAGCATTTCCAGGGACAACAGTTTGGCAATGCCTGCATTCAGAGCCTGTGCTCGGGGGTGGTTGGCCGAGAATGCCCGCCTTTTCTCCCATGCCTGTACTACCGATGGCTGTAGAGTAGACTGGGAGTGTGAGGATGACTGGGAAGGTGGTGCTGTGGGTGGAATTACACTAGGTCTCTGGACAACAGTGGAGGAAGAGGCAACACGAGATGAAGAGGTGGTAGCTGCCGCTGTTGGTTGGCCTACGTCTTCACTGTGTTTCTGTAACTCCACCGCGTGCCTGGTCCGCACATGTTTCCACATATTTGTGGTATTGAGGTTGCTGACACTTTTACCTCTTTTTACTTTCTGATGACACAGCTTGCATTTGACAAAACAAATGTCATCTGCAACTGTGTCAAAAAAGGACCAGGCACTGCAAGTCTTGGGAGCGCCCTTTTTGGCTTTGGAAAGAGACAGGCTCCTAACGGGTGCCAAAGTGGAGGCTACAGGCTCCGCAGTCTTCCCCCTCCCTCTCCCTCTTTGGCCCGTAAGGGGAAGCTCTTCCTCAGAGCTGCTCCCACCACCTTCCTGTTCCTCACGCCACGATGGGTCAAGGACCTCATCATCTCCACTACCCTCTGCCACCAACTGCTCCTCCTGGGTAGTCTCGGCAGCACAGTACGCATCAGAAAGCGGCACCTGAGTTTCATCATCAGATGCGTACTGCGCTGTGGTCACCGGAGGCACTGGCCCACCTGCCTCTTCAGAGTCAGAGAGAAAAAGCTGTTGGGCATCACTGCACACTGCCTCTTCTTCCATTTCTCCAATGCTGCTTGGCTGGCCCCCTGTTTCCAAGCCAAGAGATTCAGAGAACAGAAGTAGAGACGGCTCCTGTCCTGGGCTCTCTGACTGCCTGGCCAATTTGGCAGGTGGTGAAGAGACAGATGGCTGCTCTCCAGTGCTCTGTGCCTGAGAGGATGTGGCACTAACTGAAGTCGATGCCGAGGCGTTAGCTGCCATCCACCCGACAACGGCTTCAATTTGGTCTTCACGCAGCAGCGGTGCACGGCGCTCTCCGACAAAGCTGCGCATGAAGGACTGTTCCCTGCTGAAACTGAGTGACGACGAGTCACCGGCGCCCGCAGCAGGCACAGAATCACCACGTCCTCTCCCTGCTCCTCTCTCTGCTCCGCTCCCACGCCCACGTGCCTTACTTCCTGCCCTCTTCATCTTGGTTGACAGATAAAGATAAGCAGAAAAGTACTAAGGCCATAGCGTGCTTATTCCTGAAATGCTCCTCCTAACAGGTGTAAGAAACACTAATGTTGTAAAGTGTGGACTAAACTTTATTATTTTTCAAATGTGGCCTACACAAGTGTTAAGTTGTGTTTGGTGAACTTTACTTTTTTTTTTGTGCAGATCGGGCTACAGAGCTAGTTTAAATCACACGGAGACCGTGCAGACAGCCGTAAACGGCGCTGCAAGGCCAAAAAACCCTCCTCTAGGTTATCCTATGTAGTGTTTTTCCACTATTTAGCTGGAGACGGGTGGAAAGACACTAATAGGAATTTTTTTTTTTAAATTTTAAACAGGCTGCACTATTTGAAAAAAAGGAAATTGTTTTTCAAGGTATGAGGCAGTAACGCACCCTGAGCTGAATCCAACCGGCTATAGCTGCACACAGACTACAGGGCGAGCTGCGCTCACACAGAGACCGTGCAGACAGCCGTAAACGGCGCTGCAAGGCCAAAAAACCCTCCTCTAGGTTATCCTATGTAGTATTTTTCCGCTATTTAGCTGGAGACGGGTGGAAAGACACTAATAGGATTTTATTTTTTTAAATTTTAAACAGGCTGCACTATTTGAAAAAAAAGGAAATTGTTTTTCAAGGTATGAGGCAGTAACGCACCCTGAGCTGAATCCAACCGGCTAGAGCTGCACACAGACTACAGGGCGAGCTGCGCTCACACAGAGACCGTGCAGACAGCCGTAAACGGCGCTGCAAGGCCCAATAAACCCCCTCTAGGTTATCCTATGTAGTGTTTTTCCACTATTTAGCTGGAGACGGGTGGAAAAACACTAATAGGGAATTTTTTTTTAAATTTTTAAACTGGCTGCACTATTTGAAAAAAAGGAAAATTTTTCTCAAGGTATGAGCCAGTAACGAACCCTGAGCTGAATCCAACCGGCTATGGCTGCACACAGACTACAGGGCGAGCTGGGCTCACACGGAGACCGTGCAGACAGCCGTAAACGGCGCTGCAAGGCCCAAAAACCCCCCTCTAGGTTATCCTATGTAGTGTTTTTCCACAATTTAGCTGGAGACGGGTGGAAAAACACTAATAGGGAATTTTTTTTAAAATTTTTAAACAGGCTGCACTATTTGAAAGAAATGAAAATTTTTCTCAAGGTATGAGCCAGTAACGAACCCTGAGCTGAATCCAACTGGCTATGGCTGCACACAGACTACAGGGCGAGCTGGGCTCACACGGAGACCGTGCAGACAGCCGTAAACGGCGCTGCAAGGCCCAAAAACCCCCCTCTAGGTTATCCTATGTAGTGTTTTTCCACAATTTAGCTGGAGACGGGTGGAAAAACACTAATAGGAAATTTGAGAAAAAATGTGCAGCAGGCTGCACTATGAGCAAAAAAGGACAACTGTGTGAGGCAGTGTGAACCCCCCCTGAGCTGAATACAACCGGGTATATGGCTGCACACAGACTACAGAGTGAGCTGCACACACACACACACACACAGAGACCTTGCAGAACGCTGTTAAAACAGCGCTGCAAGGCAAGAGCAAGGTGAACAGTGAAGAACACACAGCGTTTTGCTAAATTAGCCTTTGGAAAGGAAAATAAAGCAATTAGCTAGCTCAACTGGCCCTCAGTTAGAACACAGCGTCCTGTCCCTAACTGAAATCACAGCAGAGTGAGCGCAAAATGGCGGCAGCGTTTTTTATAGTGCAGAGTGACATCATTTCAGCAGCCAATCACAGCCTTGCCAGTACTTACATGCCCACCATGCTAAACAGGATGTGCCCACACTTCCAATCATTCCTCATTGGCTGCTGCGTGCAGTTTGAATTCTGGGAACTTCCGATTCCGGTATCCGATACGCGGGAAGTATCGGAATTCGGTATCGGAATTCCGATACCGCAAATATCGGCCGATACCCGATACTTGCGGTATCGGAATGCTCAACACTAATGACCGTGGGTCAACGATGGGTTGGCATGACAACCAGAGGTCTCCAGCAGACCTCTATGGTTGTCACTGCTGAATTGCTATGAGCGCTGCCTGGTGGTCGGCGCTCATAGCAAGTGAGCAATTCTGCTATATACAGGCTATCTGATCATCATCTGTATGTAGCAGAGCCGATCGGGTTATGGCAGTTTCTAGTCTCCCATGGAGACTATTGAAGCATACCAAAAGTAAAAAAAGTTTTTAAAAATATTTAAAAAATTTAAAAAAGATAAAAGTTAAAATGACCCCCCTTTCGCTCTATTCAAAATAAAACAATACAAAAATCAAACATACACATATTTGGTGTCACCACGTTCAGAATCGCCTGATCTATCAATATAAAAAAAGAATTAACCCGATCGCTAAATGGCGTAATGAGAAAAAAAATCAAAACCCCAGAATTACGTTTATTTGGTTGCCGCAACATTGCATTAAAATGCTATAATGGGCGATCAAAATATCGTATCTGCACCAAAATGGTATCATTAAAAATGTGAGCTCGGCACGCAAAAAATAAGCCCTCACCCAACCACCCTCACCCAACCAGAAAATGGCACAATTTTTTTTAACAAACTTTGGATTTTTTTTCACCACTCAAATAAAAAAGAACCTAGACATGTTTGGTGTCTATTAACTTATAATGTCCTGGAGAATCATAGTGGCAGGTCAGTATAGTATTTAGTGAACATGGTAAAAAAAGCAAAATAAAAAACAATTGTGGAATTGCACTTTTTTTGCAATTTCACCGCACTTGGAATTTTTTCCCCGTTTTCCAGTACATGATATGTTGAAACCAATGGTGTTGTTCAAAATTACAACTCATCCTGCAAAAAACAAGCCCTCACAAGGCCATATTGAAGGAAAAAGAAAAAAGTTATCGCTCTGGGAAGTAGGAGAGCAAAAAAGGATTAATAAAGATAGCAATATAATAAAAAATGCATATATGATACTTTGGGAATCTGACTTATAAATCTCTCTGCAAGTGTGTTAGGCCTCAGGATTCTTCCTCTGCACAGGCCAGATCCCAGGCCTCATCTGTCCCTGCAGTCTCCCATTCAGGTTCAGCCGCTGTGGGTGCTGCTCAGCAGAGACATAAGTCTCAGTGCCTTGCTCAGGCTCGTGGTGTTCATATTTAAAGGGACACTGTCACCTGAATTTGGAGGGAACAATCTTCAGCCATGGAGGAGGGGTTTTTGGGTGTTTGATTCACCCTTTCCTTACCCGCTGTCTGCATGCTGGCTGCAATATTGGATTGAAGTTCATTCTCTGTCCTCCGTAGTACATGCCTGCACAAGGCAATCTTCCCTTGCGCAGGCGTGTACTATGGAGGACAGAGAATGAACTTCAATCCAATATTGCAGCCAGCATGTAAGGAAAGGGTAAATCAAACACCCAAAAACCACGCCTCCATGGCTGAAGATTGGTCCCTCCAAATTCAGGTGACAGTGTCCCTTTAAGTCACATGCTGTCCATTTCCTTGTGATCCTCCTTGAGATGGTTCTACTCCTTCATTGGAGTCCATCTGTGTTTAATTAAACTATTAGGACTTAATTTGGAAAGGCACACACCTGTCTATATAAGACCTCACAGCTCACAGAGCATGTCAGACCAAATGAGAATCATGAGGTCAAAGGACCTGGCCAAGGAGCTGAGACAGAGGCGTAGCTAGGGGGGGCAGCCGGGGAATGTGCTTCGGGCACTACTGGCTGGAGGCGCAGTCGGGCAGCCTAATGCGGCATTCCACAGTGTCTCCCCTCGGCGGCAGCGCCTTTCTGCCCCCCCCCCCTGGACTTGGAGTCAGCTGTTTTCTGTGCTGACTGTCAAGCTGACAGCCGGCACTGAGAAGCTGCAGAGCGCCAGCTCTCAGGGATCAATTTTACTCGCATCTTACAGACGCGAGTACAATTGAGGCTCTGACTGCTGGGTGAGAGCAATGCCAGCAATGTGATCATGTCATGTGATCACGCTGGTGACGTCACTCGCCGGCGCTGCAGTGCCAGAGACGCAGATCTGTGGTAAGAGCTCCAGTGGAGCTGAAGGCACCTAAGGTGCAGGGGGGAGAGATTTAATGTGAGTGGGGATAGGGAGATTTATTGTGTGGATGGAGATTTTGAGTGGGGATGGGAGGATTTATTGTGTGGAGGGAAAATTTGGGTGGGGATGGGGGATTTATTGTGTGTGGGGGGAGAATTTTAGTGGAGATGGGGGGATTTATTGTGTGTGGGGAGAATTGGAGTGGAGATGGGGGATTTAATGTGTGGGGGGATTTAATATGTGTGGGGGAACTTGTCATGGGGATGGGGGTGTTTATTGTGGGGGGAGATTTGGAGTGAGGATGAGGGATTTTAGGAGATTTGGAGTGGAGATGGGGGATTTAATGTGTGGTGGGAGATTTGGAGTGGAGATGGGGTTATTTATTGTATGTGGGAAGATTTGTAGTGGGGATGGGGGGATTTAATGTGTGGGGGAGATTTGAGGACACAAAATGAAGAGCAAAGGGGGAGATGGGGGGCATGTATGAGGAAACAGTACAGGGGAATGGGGGGCATGTATGAGGAAACAGAATGGGGGAATGGGGGCATGTACGAGAAAACAGTATGGGGGAATGGGGGGCATGTACGGGGGAATGGGGCATATATGAGGAAACAGTATGGGGGTATGGGGGGCATGTATGAGGAAACAGTACAGGGTAATGGGGGCATGTATGAAGAAACAGTACAGGGTAATGGGGGGCATATACAAGGAAACAGTATGGGGAAATGGGGACATATATGAGGAAACAGTATGGGTGCAGACAGTATTGGGAACGAACATGGGAATGTATGCGGACACAGTATGAATAGCGATGTGAAAAATGTATATGGAAAGAGTAAAGGGAGTGAGGGTGATGGGATGTGTGCATGTATATCATGGGGGGACAGTGTAAGGGCACAGCCAGGAGGGGACAGCATACCAAGGAAGGGGAGTGTGATGAAAGAGTACAGTATAAATACTGGGCCCTATAGAGGGGACACAGGATAAGAGGACAGTGTGAAGAGGCGGCCGGTATGGAAAGGAGAGGTCAGTGTGAAGCGCATGTACCTTAACCCCTTAGTGACAGAGCCAAATTTTTGAAATCTGACCAGTGTCACTTTATGTGGTAATAACTCTGCAACGCTTCAACAAATCCCAGTGATTTTGAGACTGTTTTTTCGTGACATATTATACTTTATGATAATGGTAAATTTAGGTCAATATGTGTTGTGTTTATTTATAAAAAATATCAAAAATTTGAGAAAAATGTTAAAAAATTAGCAATTTTCAAAATTTGAATGATTATCCCTTTAATCCAGATAATCATACCACAGCAAAACATTAATAAATAACATTTGCCACATGTCAGCTTTACATCAGCACCATTTGTAAAATGTTATTTTATTTTTTTTAGCATTTTAGGAGGTTTAAAATTGTAGCAGCAATTTTTCATTTTTTCAAGGAAATTTACTAAATTTATTTTTTTAGGGACTTATCCATGTTTGAAGTGACTTTAGGGGTCTCATATATTGGGAAACCCCCAAACGTGATACCATTTTAAAAACAGCACCCCCTGACATATTGAAAACTGCAGTCAGGTCGTTTATTAACCCTTCAGGTGCTTTACAGGAATTAATGCAAAGTGGTATGACAAATGAAAATGTGTACTTTTACCACCTAAATGTCTCTAACTTCTGAACAGATTACTACAGCTGTCAGACTCTAAGGCCACTATTTGGTCATGACTTGCCATGGCAAATATCAGGACCACACAATCATGATCTGAGGACACCAATTTGGATAAAGAGGAAGCCCCCACACTCTGTTAACCATATATAATTATGTAGTCACTATTTACAGCAGCATCTAAGGGGTTAAACAGATTTGGACGGTGCAAACACTGATCATGGCTGATGCAGAAAGTTGTCAGCTATAGTGTACAACCGACAGATGCTGGATTGTCACCTGTATGGGGAGGCTATTCTCTTATATGTCAGGTCAGAAAAAAGGTGAATTGGCTGTCATTAAGGGGTTAAGAGGGACATTGTGGTGGTCATATTTTGTGCAGGCAATATAGTGAGGGGCAATTTTTTATTCAGGACCATTATAATGACAATTCTACCTTTAAGGGCATCATGTGGAGGTTTTCAGCAAAAGAGTGGAGAAGATGGTAGTCTGCAGAGAAAAGCTGTGGATGAGAAAGCTCATCATGGGGTCTGGACAAGATGAAGAAAAGAAGGAGAACGACTCCAGAACCGACGACATCTATAACGTACCTGGATGTAAATGTTATTTGTGACACTAACTAATTCTCATGTTTTTATATATGTTAGGCCTCTTTCACATGTCCAGATAATTCCGGTAATGGAGAAATCGGTAGCGGAGTTATCTGTGTCTGTGTGCTCACGTAGCACATCAGTGTGGCACACGTGCGGAAGACGTGTGCTGCACGTGTGCCAACTGAGGACCACACGGACCATGCAGGAGACAGCGCTACAGTTAAGCGCTGTCCCCTGCGTGTGGTGCTGAAGCTGGCATTCATTCCTTCTCCCCAGCAGCGTTCGCTGGAGAGAAGGAATGAAAAATCAAGTTTTTTTTTCCTTAAAAATAAAGTTTGTGAGTCACCTCCCGCCTCCCATCCCCTGTACCCCCCCCCCCCCCCGCTTGCTGAGAAATACTCACCCAGCTCCTGCGATGTGTGCTCTCAGCGACGGCAGCAGGTCCTGTGTGAGCGGTCACATGGTACCGCTCATTACAGTGATGAATATGCGCATATTCATCACTGTAATGAGCGGTACCATGTGACCGCTCACACAGGACCTGCTGCCGGCGTGGAGAGCATACATCGCAGGAGCTGGGTGAGTATTTCTCAGCAAGCGGTGGGGGGGGAGGGGGAGGGCGCACAGGGGATGGGAGGCGGGAGGTGACTCACAAACGTTATTTTTAAGGGAAAAAAAAACCTTGATTTTTCACTCCTTCTCTCCAGCGAACGCTGCTGGGGAGAAGGAATGAATGCTGGCTTTAGCACCATACGCAGGGGGGACAGCGCTTACTGTAGCGCTGTCTCTCCTGTGGGCGGTACGTGCACACGGAGGAGAGTGCACACTGTTCTCCGTGTGCACGTGTGCGGGACGTATTGCGGTACGTGCTGCCGGAGAAAAGCGTACATGTCTCTGTGTTTTGCACATGGACACACAGTCTGTGAAAACACGGAGACATGTGCATAGACCCATTCATTTGAATGGGTCTACATGTGTCAGTGTCTCCGGTACGTGAGAA
Source organism: Ranitomeya imitator (assembly GCF_032444005.1). Taxonomy (NCBI): domain Eukaryota; kingdom Metazoa; phylum Chordata; class Amphibia; order Anura; family Dendrobatidae; genus Ranitomeya; species Ranitomeya imitator. The sequence continues at coordinate 134,549,509 of NC_091286.1, forward strand.
AACTGTCAGTACACTTGCTGGAGACACTGATGTGTGACAGAGGCCTTAGGAGCATTAAAGGGAATGTCCAGATTTGTAATGAGTCTGCAGTCATTCTTTGTGACTGCAGACTTCTGACTTTTCAGAGTGCGCACTGCACGGTGTCAGGATTCTCTCATGCTGGCAATTTACATACATGCAGTCACGTGCTGACTAGACATGTGTGGCCTCAATCAATGAAAATGAACTGAGCGAGGCCAGTCAGGTCTAGTCGGAATGTGGTCAGAAGTATACAAATCGCATACTTGTGCTGACATGACTGTCCATCGGCAAGGAAGAATCCTAAAAGTGTGCAGTGTATTAGTTGTGAGAATTCAAAAGTCTGCAATGTCAGGATTCAGCTCTGCAGGTTCCAGTAGTCATCACATGGACACTTCACTAATATGCGATTTTCATACTTATGGTCCTGAGACAACGAGTTTCTCTTCCTGCTTCTCAGTTTTTCACTGATCATTGAGAGCATTAGGGAGATCGGCTCGTCGGTACATGACTAAGTGTGCAAATTGCATGTGTGCTGGGAGGAGGGGGGGGCAAACTGAATTCTTGCCCCGGGTGCCAGAAACCCTAGATACACCTCTGAGCTCAGATACAGAATTTGTGGCAAGGCACAGATCTGGCAAAGGTTACAACAGAATTTCTGCAGTACTCAAGGTTCCTAAGAGCAGGTGGCCTCCATTATCCTTAAATGGAAGAAGTTTGAGACCACCAGAAGTATTCCTAGACCTGGCTGTCTAGCAAACTGAGCAATCATGGGAGAAGACCCTTGGTAAGAGAAGTAAAGAAGAACCCCAAGATCACTGTGGCTGAGCTCCAGAGATGCAGTAGGAAGATGGGAGAAAGTTCCACAAAGTCAACTATCACTGCAGCCCTCCACCAGTCGGGCCTTTATGGCAGAGTGGCCTGATGGAAGCCTCTCCTCAGTGCAAGACATATGAAAGCCTGCATAGAGTTTTCTAAAAAAAACACATGAAGGACTCTCAGACTATGAGAAATAAGATTCTCTGGTCTGATGAGATGAAGATGGACCTTTTTGGTGATAATTCTAAGCGGTATGTGTGGAGAAAACCAGGCACTGCTCATCACCTGCCCAATACAATCCCAACATTGAAACATAGTGGTGGCAGCATCATGCTATGAGGGTGTTTTTCAGCTGCAGGGACAGGATGATAGGTGTCATTGAAGGAAACATGAATGCCGCCAAGTACAGAGATATCCTTGATGAAACCCTCTTCCAGAGTGCTCTGGACCTCAGACTTGGCCGAAGGTTCATCTTCCAACAAGACAATCACCCTAAGCCCACAGCAAAAGTAACAAAGTGGCTTCAAAAAAACTCTGTGACCATTCTTGACTGGCCTAGCCCCAGAGCCCTAACCTAAACCCAATTGAGCATCTCTGGATAGACCTGAAAATGGCTGTACCCCAAGGTTCACCATCCAACCTGGCGGAGCTGGAGATGATATGTAAGGAAGAATGGCAGAAGATCCCCAAATCCTGGTGTGAAAAACTTGTTGCATCATTCCCAAGAAGACTCATGGCTGTACTAGCTCAAAAGGGTGCTTCTACTCAATATTGAGCAAAGGGTCTGAATACTTATGACCATGTGATATTTCATTTTTTCATTTTTAATAAATTTGCAAAAATTACTACATTTAAGTTTTTTTCAGTCAAAATGGGGTGCAGAGTGTACATTAATGAGAAAAAATGATTTTTTTTAAATTTACCAAAATGACTGCAAAGAGTGACAAATTTTTCTTGCTATATGTTAAAGTTAATCTGTTAAATCAAAATAAGAGAGTCAAAAACGCATGTAATACCAATAATTTTATGTTGGCTCTTTATTAGTAGACATTCGGAACTTATTATGCTAACTAGACATTTGAATATTTGCATTTGTTATATTCATTTTCTTCTAAAGCTGTTTGTTTTCCTTAAAAAAAAATGTCAATAAAAAGAAAATTGAAAGAAAGAATACTTTCTGCACCCACTGTGTGTATATATATATATATGTATATATATATATATATATATGTATATATATATATATATATATATATATATATATATATATATATACAGCACAGAGATGGAGCCTGTACACAGATCACACATGATTAGTGAGGAATGATGACCTTTATTTACAGGATCAGTATAAAACACTGATATGAGGTCACCAGACTCCATAAATGGGAACTGGGAGCTTTAATCAGCACACAGCAGGGTCTGCTTCTCAGGGTATGCGCACATGTCAGGATTTCTTGCAGAAATTTCCTGAAGAAAACCGGAAATTTTCTGCATTTTTTTTCCCGTTTTTTTCGCGTTTTTTTTAGCATTTTGCAAGCGAAATTAGCTTGCAGAATGCTAAAGTTTTCCAAGCGATCTGTAGCATCGCTTGGAAAACTGACTGACAGGTTGGTCACACTTGTCAAACATAGTGTTTGACAAGTGTGACCAACTTTTTACTATAGATGCTGCCTAAGCAGCATCTATAGTAAAAGATGGAATGTTTAAAAATAATTAAAAAAAAATTTAAAAAAAAGGTTATACTTACCTGCAGACAGCCGATCACCTCAGCGGCGTCCGTTCCTATAGATGGTGTGTGTGTGCAGGACCTTCGATGACGTCGCGATCACGTGAGCGGTCATGCGACCAATCACAAGACGGCGACGTCATCGCAGGTCCTTCACACAGAGCATCTATAGGAATGGAAGAGAGAGCATGCACCAATGAGAGGCGGGAGGACTCCGGGGCCATCAGAGGGTGAGTATATCACTATTTTTTATTTTAATTCTTTTTTTTTTACCAATTTTATGGTGCCCAGTCCGTGGAGGAGAGTCTCCTCTCCTCCACCCTGGGTTCCAACCGCACATAATCTGCTTACTTCCCGCATGGTGTGCACAGCCCCATGGGGAAAGTAAGCAGATCAATGCACTCCTAGGTGTGCGGAATCCCCGCAATTCCGCAAATTTAATGAACATGTTGCTTTTTTTTCCACAATGCGATTTTTTTCGCGGAAAAAAAAGCAACATTTGCACAAGAAATGCGGAATACACTTTAAATAATAGTAGGCATATTTAAGCGTTTTTTTCACGTTTTTATCACGTTTTTATAGCGAAAAAACGCGAAAAATACTGAACGTGTGCACATGGCCTCATTGTCATGACTCAGGATGGGGTGGTTCTGGCTCCGTCCTTGTCAGGTCAGGGTTAAGATAGTTCACCTTTCTTTGATTCTGGGGTGGCTATTTAATGCTTGTAGTTCCTGGGTTCAGTGTCGGTGATACTTCCGTTTACTCAGCTAGGGATTGCTGACCCAGGTTACTCGTTTGTAATCATTGTGCCTCTGTGCATGTGAGCTTTTCTGAGTATGACTCAGTTCGTCCCCTGACTTCTGCCTCTGTGTTCTGCTCTGTACTGCCCTGTCCTTCCTGGTTCTCTGACCCCTTGCCCTTGGCTCGTCTCAGTTCACTTGCTGTCTCATCCCTAGGTCCATCGCTCTCATTTGTCTTTGACCCTTGGCTTGCCATTTGACTACTTTTACGTTTTGTGCCTCGTATTCCGCGCTCTCAGCTGCTTCCCCATCCTCACGCGTTCTAGCTCCACCCCCTACGATCACGTGACTGTTTATTGTCAGGTCCAGTTCACACTGCATGTTTTAGCTCTCACACTCCCTGCGCTCGGTTCCGGTTCCCCTGCAAGTGCCCCCTAGGCTCCTCAGGTGGCATACACCATGTGTCATTACACTCATCATCATATTTTTAACATAGTAACATAGTTAGTAAGGCCAAAAAAAGACATTTGTCCATCCAGTTCAGCCTATATTCCATCATAATAAATCCCCAGATCTACGTCCTTCTACAGAATCTAATAATTGTATGATACAATATTGTTCTGCTCCAGGAAGACATCCAAGCCTCTCTTTTACTATGCCCTGACTGCTTCTCTCTTACCAGTCTAATACATGTGGCTCCACCATAGATACCATAGTAATGGCAGATACTATATGTGCCCATGCTCTGTCCTGTCATACATATACCATCCTTTGGCTTCTCTCTCACCTTCCTCTACTACATGTGGCTACCCAGCTGCACCTCAGATAATGTAGCAATGGCAGACACTATGTGCCCATGCTCTGTCCTATCATACATGTACCATCCCCGGCTGCTCCTCTTTTACCAGTGTGTTTAGTACATGTGGCTGCCCAGCTCCACCATAGATACCATAGTAATGGCAGACAATGCATTTACCCATGCTCTATCCTATCATGCATATACCATACCCGGCACCGGCTGCTTATCTCTTACAATCCAGTCAGATCAATCCACCTATGAGATCCTATGCAGAGATCCCACCAAAATATATACCTCAAAGTTGTCCAAAATTCTCCTTGGAGCTCTGGAAATGGGTTTACGATCAAAAAATGAATATGACTATCATCTTCATAAATAGCCTGTTACGACAACGTTCTACGTTCTTCCCAAGATTCACAAGGGCATCAGTCCCCTTAAAGGATGACCAAACGTTTTGGAGGTTGATGCCCTATGTCAAAACACAAGTGTCTATCTGGACAGACTCCTGAGACCTTTCGTGATGACCCTCCTTTCGTATCTTAGGGACACAATAGATCTTCTAAATAAATTAAAAGGTGTAATGATTGAGTCTGGTACAATTTTGGTGTCAATAGACGTGGAGGCATAAAAGAGCAGCATTAGACATGATGTGGATCTAGCGGCAATGGGTCATCTCTGGAGCATAGGGGTGCCTTCCGGATCACACAATAAGTTCATTTTAGAACTAATGGAATTTGTTCTATGGCATAACTACCTTCTTTTTAACCCCTTCCCTACCTGTGACACAGCGTATGCATCATGAAAGTCGGTGACAATCCGACCTGTGACGCATATGCTGTGTCACAGAATGATCGTGTTCCTGCAGATTGGGTGAAAGGGTTAACTGTAATTTCACCCGACCTGCAGGGACATGGGGAGAGGTACTTCAGCCCAGGGGGGTGGCTTCACCCCCCTGTGGCTACGATCGCTCTGATTGGCTGTTGAAAGTGACTGTTTCACTTTCACTTTCAATCAGAGCAATCGTAATATTTCACCAATGAAAATTGGTGAAATATTACAATCCAGGCATGGCCAATGCTGCAATATCATCGGCCATGGCTGGAAACCCTGATCTGCCCCGCCACCGATCTACTCCCTTCCATCCTCTGTACTGTTCTCTGCTCCCCTCCGTCCTCCTGTCCGATGCCCCGTGCTCTGATCCCACCCCCGTGCTCTGATCCCACCCCCTGTGCTCCGATCCCACCCCCCCATACTTACCGACCTCCGGTGCCCCTCCCAGTGTCCGTCCATCTTCTGCATGGGTGCCGCCATCTTCCAAAATGGCGGGCGCATGCGCAGTGCGCCTGCCGAATCTGCCGGCAGATTCATTCCAGGTACAATTTGATCACTGTGATAGAACCTATCACAGTGATCAAAATTTAAAAAAAAATAGTAAATGAACCCCCCCTTTATCACCCCCATAGGTAGGGACAACAATAAAATAAAGAAAATATATTTACTTTTATTTTTCCACTAGGGTTAGAACTAGGATTAGGGTTGCAATTATGGTTAGAATTTGTTAGGTGTCAAGTTCCCGCCTCTGCACAGGGGGAATCTCAAACCATCTCTGCTGCGGTCTCCCATTCTTCTCCAGCCGCAGTGGAGTCTGCTCAGCGGAGATGTCAGTCCCAGCGTCTTTCTCAGTCTCACTCTGTGCATGGGGTTACTGCTGCTTTTCCTGCTTCTGCCATTGAAGTCAGTGCTGGGCAGTGGCGAGCAGATGCTTTTGGGACTAAGTCCTGCTTTTCCCCTTCTGAGCATGCCCAGGGCAAGATCTCCCGTTGGAGATCGAGGGTCACATGCTCAGATACTGCAGCAACTCCCATTGGTCCTTTATTGGAAGATCCTGAACGTGCTGCAGCTATATAAGCTTCGCATGACCGCACGGCCATGCGCAAGTATTTGTAAACGTGTGTGTGTGTTGTGAGTGAAAGTCGTTCTTTAAAATCCCCTCCCTATTGTATGACTGCTTGAGGAAGGTGGATGATTGCTATCTAGCGCCCGACTTAGCCATCATCACGTAACACACAATACAGCGTCTAATTGCTGAGACCGCCAGTGCGGCGCCGTGCGCTTTCACAGCGCTTTCCTGACCCAAGCCTGGGTGGTTAGTGGCGTCCGCACGCACTCTCGTGCATCATTATTATTATTATTTCGGTTACTCTGACACCCCAGTTGCGGTGTCGATCACATGAGGTCTATATAAACTCAAATCCTGTGTCTTGGGATTGAGTTCTGAGACTCCTTACTTGCGCTCTTGATGCGGTACTGCGGCCCTGTGACGCAACAGGGTTCGCTTCCTTCACACAGGGTGAAGTTAACCCGTGTGTGTATTCACATTGTACCGCCATATAGTCCGTCATTACTTGGCAGCAGGTTCCATCTCTGCACGGTGGACCCCGGGCTGCGAACGCACCTTACTCTGTCTTATTATTTGGTGCGTTCCGCTAGCCCTAACAGAATTAGGGTTAGAATTAGGCTATATGCACATGGTGTGGATTTGGCTGCGGATCCGCAGCAGATTGGCCGCTACGGATTCGTAGCAGTTTTCCATCAGGTTTACAGTACCATGTAAACCTATGGAAAACCATATCCGCAGTGCACATGGTGCAGAAAATACCGCGCGGAAACGTGCATTGTATTTTCCGCAGCATGTCAATTCTTTGTGCGGATTCCACAGTGTTTTACACCTGTTCCTCAATAGGAATCCGCAGGTGAAATCCACACAAAAAACACTGGAAATCCACGGTAAATCCGCAGGTAAAACGCAGTGCCTTTTACCTGCAGATTTTTCAAAAATGGTGCGAAAAATCCTCACACAAATCCGCAACGTAGGCACATAGCCTTAAGGTTAGGGTTGAAATTAGAGTTAGGGTTGGAATTAGGGTTAGCATTGGAAATAGGGTTAAGATTAAGGTTTGGGGTGTGCTGGGATTAGGGTTATGGTTAGGGTTGGGATTAGGGTTAGGGGTGTGTTGGGGTTTGGGTTGTGGTTAGGGTTAGGGTTGGGATTACTTTTAGGGGTGTGTTGGGGTTAGGGTTGTGGTTAAGGGTGTGTTGGTGTTAGGGTTGTGATTAGGGTTATGGCTAGAATTGGGATTAGGGTTAGGGGTGTGTAAGGGTTAGTGTTGGAGTTAGAATTGAAGGGTTTCCACTGTTCAGGCACATCAGGGGTCTCCAAATGCGACACAGCGCCACCATTGATTGCAGCCAATCTTGCGTTCAAAAAGTCAAATGGTGCTCCCTCCCTTCCGAGCCCCGATGTGCGCCCAAACAGTGGTTTACCCAAACATATGGGGCATAAGCGTACTCAGGAAAAACTGCACAACAACTTTGGGGGTCTAATTTCTCCTGTTACCCTTGAGAAGCTAAAAAAATATTTTTGTGGGAAAAAAATGATTTTTTATTTTCACGGCTCTGAGTTATAAAATTCTGTGAAGCACTTGGGGGTTCAAAGTGCTCACCACGCATCTAGATAAGTTCCTTGGGGGAAACCAAAGAAAGACCACTTCAAATAAATAATCCAAAATAATTTTTTACCATTAAAAATCAGTTGTTTTATTATTATTAGACACCAAACAAAGACACAACACAAAAATTCTATTAAAATTAGGGGAAGCACACAACATAACTCTGTCTCAATACATTACTGGTTCCACAATGTGGAATGCCAGGAAAATAGAGAAGCAATTCACATACAGGTCCTTCTCAAAAAATTAGCATATAGTGTTAAATTTCATTATTTACCATAATGTAATGATTACAATTAAACTTTCATATATTATAGATTCATTATCCACCAACTGAAATTTGTCAGGTCTTTTATTGTTTTAATACTGATGATTTTGGCATACAACTCCTGATAACCCAAAAAACCTGTCTCAATAAATTAGCATATTTCACCCATCCAATCAAATAAAAGTGTTTTTTAATAACAAACAAAAAAAACATCAAATAATAATGTTCAGTTATGCACTCAATACTTGGTCGGGAATCCTTTGGCAGAAATGACTGCTTCAATGCGGCGTGGCATGGATGCAATCAGCCTGTGACACTGCTGAGATGTTATGGAGGCCCAGGATGCTTCAATAGCGGCCTTAAGCTCATCCAGAGTGTTGGGTCTTGCGTCTCTCAACTTTCTCTTCACAATATCCCACAGATTCTCTATGGGGTTCAGGTCAGGAGAGTTGGCAGGCCAATTGAGCACAGTAATACCATGGTCAGTAAACCATTTACCAGTGGTTTTGGCACTGTGAGCAGGTGCCAGGTCGTGCTGAAAAATGAAATCTTCATCTCCATAAAGCATTTCAGCCGATGGAAGCATGAAGTGCTCCAAAATCTCCTGATAGCTAGCTGCATTGACCCTGCCCTTGATGAAACACAGTGGACCAACACCAGCAGCTGACATGGCACCCCACACCATCACTGACTGTGGGTACTTGACACTGGACTTCAGGCATTTTGGCATTTCCTTCTCCCCAGTCTTCCTCCAGACTCTGGCACCTTGATTTCCGAATGACATGCAAAATTTGCTTTCATCAGAAAAAAGTACTTGGGACCACTTAGCAACAGTCCAGTGCTGCTTCTCTGTAGCCCAGGTCAGGCGCCTCTGCCGCTGTTTATGGTTCAAAAGTGGCTTTACCTGGGGAATGCGGCACCTGTAGCCCATTTCCTGCACACGCCTGTGTACGGTGGCTCTGGATGTTTCCACACCAGACTCAGTCCACTGCTTCCTCAGGTTCCCCAAGGTCTGGAATCGGTCCTTCTCCACAATCTTCCTCAGGGTCCGGTCTTCTCTTCTCGTTGTACAGCGTTTTCTGCCACATTGTTTCCTTCCAACAGACTTACCATTGAGGTGCCTTGATACAGCACTCTGGGAACAGCCTATTTGTTGAGAAATTTCTTTCTGGGTCTTACCCTCTTGCTTGAGGGTGTCAATGATGGCCTTCTTAACATCTGTCAGGTCGCTAGTCTTACCCATGATGGGGGTTTTGAGTAATGAACCAGGCAGGGAGTTTATAAAAGCCTCAGGTATCTTTTGCATGTGTTTAGAGTTAATTAGTTGATTCAGAAGATTAGGGTAATAGGTCGTTTAGAGAACCTTTTCTTGATATGCTAATTTATTGAGACAGGTTTTTTGGGTTATCAGGAGTTGTATGCCAAAATCATCAGTATTAAAACAATAAAAGACCTGACAAATTTCAGTTGGTGGATAATGAATCTATAATATATGAAAGTTTAATTGTAATCATTACATTATGGTAAATAATGAAATTTAACACTATATGCTAATTTTTTGAGAAGGACCTGTATGAGATCAATCAATATTCAATATACTGAATTCCATAAACTATAATTATAATAATGCCTCTTTACTTTCACAACAAGTCCACAATATGTACATGAGTAACCAAAAGAAAACAAAGTATAATAGATATTAATAGTTTATCCTAAGGATAGATTACCAGTGATAAAAGAGGATGTATAATTAACCAATATATTATAAGCAAACACATGAAAGTATCCCAAAAAGTACAAAGTGCATAGTGCATTTGTAATACTATGCACACAGGGGCTCTCCAAAGGCGACATGGTGCCCGCTATGGATCTGAGCTAATTTTTCATTCAAATGTCAAATGGCGCTCTTTCCTTTCCGAGCCTTGCCATGTGCCCAAACAGTGGTTTACCCCCACATGTGAGGTATCGGTGTACTCAAGAGAAATTGCCCAACAAATTTTAGGATCCTTTTTATCCGGTTGCCCATGAGAAAATAAAAAAATTGAGGCTAAAAGAAATTTTTTGTGAAAAAAAGTACTTTTTTATTTTTACGGATCAATTTGTGAAGCATCTGGGGGTTCAAAGTGCTCAGTATACATCTAGATAAGTTGCTCGGGTTGTCTATTTCCAAAATGGGGTCACTTCTGGGGGAGCTCTAATCTTTAGGCACACGGGGGCTCTCCAGACATGGTGTCTGCTAAAGATTGGAGCCAATTTTTCATTCAAAAAGTCATATGGCGCTCCTTCCCTTCCAAGCCTTGTCGTGCGCCCAAACAATGGTTCCCCACCACATATGAGGTATCAGCGTACTCAGGACAAATTGTACAATAACTTTTGGGGTCCAGTTTCTCCTTTTACCCTTGGGAAATTAAAAAAATTGTTGCTGAAAGATCATTTTTGTGACTAAAAAGTTAAATGTTAATTTTTTCCTTCCATGTTGCTTCTGCTGCTGTGAAGTTCCTGAAGGGTTAATAATCTTCTTGAATGTGGTTTTGAGCACCTTGTGGGGTGCAGTTTTTAGAATGGTGTCACTTTTGGGTATTTTTAGCTATATAGACCCCTCAAACTAACTTCAAATCTGAGGTGGTCCCTAAAAAAAATGGTTTTGTAAATTTTGTTGTAAAAAGAGAAATCCCTGGTTAAATTTTAACCCTTGCAACTTCCTAGCAAAAAAAAAAATGTTGGTTCCAAAATTGTGCTGTTGTAAAGTAGACATGTGGTAATGTTATTTATTAACTATTTTGTGTCACATAACTCTCTGGTTTAACAGAATAAAAATAAAATATTTGAGAATTGCGTAATTTTCATAATTTTTGCCAAATTTCCATTTTTTTCACAAATAAACGCAAAAATTATCAACCTAAATCTACCACTAACATGAAGCCCAATATGTCATGTAAAAATATTCTCAGAGCCGCTAGGATCGGTAGAAGCGTTCCTGAGTTTTACCTCATAAAGGGACACTGGTCAGAATTGCAAAAAATAGCCAGGTCATTAAGGTCAAAATAGGCTGGCTCATGAAGGGGTTAATGGCAAGTGTTACCACCAACTCAGGGATATGGTGATGGGGAGCCCTTGTGCCCCCACGTATGCCAATCTGCTCCTGTGTTGGTGGGAGGATACACTTGTCTTTAAGGACGAGGATGTCGTCTGGTGATCCAGGATATTATTCTGTGGGAGATATATTGATGACATCCTTATCCTTTGGTCGGGAGATAGAAAATCATTTGAGTCCTTCGATAGCCATCTAAATACCATCAATATTGGCTTATTTTTCACCCGTAGGGTAGGTGGAGACAACATCTCATTCTTGGATGTGAATATATCCAGGGGTGCTGATGGCTCCCTAAGTACATCACTTTTTCGTAAACCAATGGCTACTAATATCCTTTTAGGCCATGTTCACACCATCCTTTTTTTAATGCGGAATCGCTGCGATTTTCCCGCTGCGGGTGCGCAGCTGTTTTCCATGCAGGGTATGGAAAACAGGAACTGCTGTGCCCACATTGCGGAAAATCGCGAAAAAAGCCGCGCTGAATAGCCGCGGTAAAAAAGAAGTACCATGTCACTTCTTTTTGCGGAACTGCAGCGGTTCTGCACCCATAGACCTCCATTGTGAGGTCAAACCCGCAGTAAAACCCGCAGATGAAAAAAATATCTGCGGGTTTTCTGCGGTTTGTGGTCATGCTCCGATGCCACCCCCCGTGCTCCGACGCCCCCCCCCCCTTATACTTACCCGGCCTCCCGGTGTTCGTCCGGCCGTCTTCTCCCTGGGCGCCGCCATCTTGCAAAATGGCGGGCGCATGCGCAGTGCGCCCGCCGAATCTGCCGGCCGGCAGATTCGTTCCAAAGTGCATTTTGATCACTGAGATATAACCTATCTCAGTGATCAAAATAAAAAAAATAGTAAATGACCCCCCCCCCCTTTGTCACCCCCATAGGTAGGGACAATAAAAAAATTAAGAATTTTTTTTTTCCACTAAGGTTAGAATAGGGTTAGGGTTAGGGGTAGGGTTAGGGGTAGGGTTAGGGGTAGGGGTAGGGTTAGGGGTAGGGGTAGGGGTAGGGTTAGGGGTAGGGTTAGGGTTAGGGGTAGGGGTAGGGTTAGGGTTAGGGGTAGGGTTAGGGTATTTTCAGCCATTTTAACCCTAAAAAACTTCCTAGAAAACACACAGACTCTGCATAGAAAACTGCATCAAAAAACGCATCAAAAAACGCACCAAAAAACGCACCAAAAAAGCACCAAAAAAGGACCTGCGTTTTCTGCCAAGAGCTGCGGTTTTTAGTCCTGAAAAAAAGGAGGGAAATCAGGAACGTGTGAACATAGCCTTAAAATGGGAAAGCCATTACCCACTGCAACTAAAAAATGAGTCCCCAAAGGGCAGTTCCTGAGATTAAGTAGGAACTGCTCCTCCTTGGTGGGCTTCCACTCACAATCCAGGGAACTCAGACTGAGATTTAGGGATAGGGGTACCCGAAGGAATCATTGATTCGGCATACCAACATGCAAAAGGACTAAATAGACCATCCCTCCTGACCCCGAATACAAGGCCAAAGTCGCATCCCCAGACCAGATTGATTGGAACTTTTGACGATCAGTCACACAAAGTTATGGACAACCTTAGAAAATATTCGGGCATATTAAGAGCAGACCCATACATATTGTATTTTGTCTCCCTGAAACCAGCTATTATATATAGAAGGGGCAAGTCAGTCAAGGACATAGCCATTTCTCCCAACCCAGAAAGGAGGGCATGTGGCTAAAAAAATTCACGGGCACATTGAAGTGTGGCCACTGCAGTTTTTGTCAGTATATTTCCCCCTCATAAAACTGTAAAAGTATGGTAACCAACAGGACCTATGACATGAGATGTTTTGAAAACTGTAGAACTTCGGGAGTGGTGTATCTTCTGCAGATGCACCTGTCCCAGGGATTACGTGGGAAAAAACAAACGCGAATTGCGGGTTCGTATCAGTGAACACCTTGGGGACATTAGGCACTGCAGAGATACACCACTTGCACGTCATGTTAATACTGTACACGCCTGTGATCTGGGATGTATTTCATTTTGTGTTATAGAGGTCATCCAGCCCTTCCGGAAACCAGAATGTTATTTTGAACATTTCTCATTTTCAGAAAATAAATACAAAATGTATTGCTTGGAACTTCGGAAACATGTCAGAAGTTTATGGAATAAAAGAACAATTTACATTTTACTCAAAAACGTAAAGCGAAAAATCAGACAAAAACGTAAAGAGAAAAATCAGACAAACTGAATATTTTGCAGTGGTCTCTTAATTTTTCTAGAGCTGTATTGTAAAATATATTTTTGTGTTTGCAGTAAAAATATGAAAACAGCACATATTTAGGTATTTTCTCACCTATGTTTTTCCCTCCCCCCTCCCACCCAGAAAAATGAATATGAAAATAAAATAAAAATTAGGCCCAATGTATTATGGACAAAAGGATGCAAATATTTTCCTAATATCCTAAAAAGAAAAAGGTGTACAACTCTTTAAACCACATATATAAAAATAAAAAAATGAAAAGTTGCCTGGGAAGGAAAGGGGTTAAATGGCTTGATCCTGAACTGGTTAAGCAAACAATTTGCTGCAAAAGTATTTATCTTCTTGTGAATTTAATGATATACTGTAAAAACAAAAATACACCTCTCTCCTATACACTGTTAGTACAAAATAAGACATTTCCCCTAGAATCCAGTAGGTGGCAATGTAGTATGTAGAGTTGAAGAAGATGGATTTTAAATGCATAAAGTTGCAAACAGACCTTAAAGCTACAACTTACAATGAAAAATATAAAAATATATATTTTTTGTACTTGAATTACATTTTTTGTGGTTTTACGGCTCATTCATGTGGCATTGAAGCCTATACTATACCTGTCACAGCATCCTTGCCTGCAAGTATAAGCATACAGTTAGGTCCATATATATTTGGACAGAGGCAACATTTTTCTAATTTTGGTTATAGACATTACCACAATGAATTTTAAACAAAACAATTCAGATGCAGTTGAAGTTCAGACTTTCAGCTTTCATTTGAGGGTATCCACATTAAAATTGGATGAAGGGTTTAGGAGTTTCAGCTCCTTAACATGTGCCACCCTGTTTTTAAAGGGACCAAAAGTAATTGGACAATTGACTTCAAGGCTATTTCATGGACAGGTGTGGGCAATCCCTTCGTTATGTCATTCTCAATTAAGCAGATAAAAGGCCTGCAGTTGATTTGAGGTGTGGTGCTTGCATTTGGAAGGTTTTGCTGTGAAGTAAACATGCGGTCAAAGGAGCTCTCCATGCAGGTGAAACAAGCCATCCTTAAGCTGCGAAAATATTTGGAGTGGCAAAATCTACGGTTTGGTACATCCTGAGAAAGAAAGAAAGCACTGGTGAACTCATCAATGCAAAAAGACCTGGGCGCCCACGGAAGACAACAGTGGTGGATGATCGCAGAATAATCTCCATGGTGAAGAGAAACCCCTTTACAACAGTCAACCAAGTGAACAACACTCTCCAGGAGGTCGGCGTATCAATATCCAAATCTACCATAAAGAGAAGACTGCATAAAAGTAAATACAGAGGGTTCAGTGCACGGTGCAAGCCACTCATAAGCATCAAGAATAAAAAGGCTAGACTGGACTTTGCTAAAAAAACATCTAAAAAAGCCAGCACAGTTCTGGAAGAACATTCTTTGGACAGATGAAACCAAGATAAACCTCTACCAGAATCACGGAAAGAGAAAAGGATGGCGAAGGCGTGGTCCAGCTCATGATCCAAAGCATACCACATCATCTGTAAAACACGGCGGAGGCAGTGTGATGGCTTGGGCATGCATGGCTGCCAGTGGCACTGGGTCACTAGTGTTTATTGATTATGTGACACAGAACAGAAGCAGCCAAATGAATTCTGAGGTGTTCAGAGCCATACTGTGTGCTCAGATCCAGCCAAATGCAGCCAAACTGATTGGTCGTTGTTTCATACTACAGATGGACAATGACCCAAAACATAAAGCCTTAGCAATCCAGGAGTTTATTAACCCCTTCATGACCCAGCCTATTTTGACCTTAAAGACCTTGCCGTTTTTTGCAATTCTGACCAGTGTCCCTTTATGAGGTAATAACTCAGGAACGCTTCAACGGATCCTAGCGGTTCTGAGATTGTTTTTTCGTGACATATTGGGCTTCATGTTAGTGGTAAATTTAGGTCAATAAATTCTGCGTTTCACATTTTGAATTTTTATTCTGTTAAACCAGAGAGTTATGTGACACAAAATAATTAATAAATAACGTTTCCCACATGTATACTTTACATCAGCACAATTTTGGAAACAAAATTTTTTTTTGCTAGGAAGTTATAAGGGTTAAAATTTGACCAGCGATTTCTCATTTTTACAACGAAATTTACAAAACCATTTTTTTTAGGGACCACCTCACATTTGAAGTCAGTTTGAGGGGTCTATATGGCTGAAAATACCCAAAAGTGACACCATTCTAAAAAATGCACCCCTCAAGGTACTCAAAACCACATTCAAGAAGTTTATTAACCCTTCAGGTACTTCACAGCAGCAGAAGCAACATGGAAGGAAAAAATGAACATTTAACTTTTTAGTCACAAAAATTATCTTTTAGCAACAATTTTTTTTATTTTCCCAATGGTAAAAGGAGAAACTGAACCACGATAGTTGTTGTCCAATTTGTCCTGAGTACGCTGATACCTCATATGTGGGGATAAACCACTGTTTGGGCGCACAGCAGGGCTTGGAAGGGAAGGAGCGCCATTTGACTTTTTGAATGAAAAATTGGCTCCCCTCTTAAGCGGACACCATGTCAGGTTTGGAGAGCCCCCGTGTGCCTAAAAATTGGAGCTCCCCCACAAGTGACCCCATTTTGGAAACTAGACGCCCCAAGGAACTTATCTAGATGCATAGTGAGCACTTTGAACCCCCAGGTGCTTCACAAATCGATCCGTAAAAATGAAAAAGTACTTTTTTTCACAAAAAAATTCTTTTAGCCTCAATTTTTTAATTTTCACATGGGCAACAGGATAAAATGGATCCTAAAATTTGTTAGGCAATTTCTCTTGAGTACACCGATACCTCACATGTGGGGGTAAACCATTGTTTGGGCACATGGTAAGGCTCGGAAGGGAAGGAGCGCCATTTGACTTTTTGAATGAAAAATTATCTCCATCGTTAGCGGACACCATGTCGCGTTTGGAAAGCCCTTGTGTGCCTAAACATTGGAGCTCCCCCACAAGTGACCCCATTTTGGAAACCAGACCCCCCAAGGAACTTATCTAGATGCCTAGTGAGCACTTTAAACCCTCAGGTGCTTCACAAATTGATCTGTAAAAATGAAAAAGTACTTTTTTTCACAAAAAAAATTTTTTGCCTCAATTTTTTCATTTTCACATGGGCAATAGGATAAAATAGATCCTAAAATTTGTTGGGCAATTTCTCCCGAGTACGCCGATACCTCATATGTGGGAGTAAACCACTGTTTGGGCACACGGCAGGGCTCGGAAGGGAAGGCGCGCCATTTGACTTTTTGAATGGAAAATTAGCTCCAATTGTTAGCGGACACCATGTCGCGTTTGGAGAGCCCCTGTGTGCCTAAACATTGGAGCTCCCCCACATGTGATCCCATTTTGGAAACTAGACCCCCCAAGGAACTTATCTAGATGCATATTGAGCACTTTAAACCCCCAGGTGCTTCACAGTTTATAACGCAGAGCCATGAAAATAAAAAATAATCTTTCTTTCCTCAAAAATGATTTTTAGCCTGGAATTTCCTATTTTGCCAAGGGTAATAGGAGAAATTGGACCCCAAATGTTGTTGTCCAGTTTGTCCTGAGTACGCTGATACCCCATATGTGGGGGTAAACCACTGTTTGGGCGCACAGCAGGGCTCGGAAGGGAAGGCACGCCATTTGGCTTTTTAAATGGAAAATTAGCTCCAATCATTAGCGGACACTATGTCACTTTTGGAGAGCCCCTGTGTGCCTAAACATTGGAGATCCCCCACAAATGACACAATTTTGGAAACTAGACCCCCAAAGAAACTAATCTAGATGTGTGGTGAGGACTTTGAACCCCCAAGTGCTTCACAGAAGTTTATAACGCAGAGCCATGAAAATAAAAAAAAAATTATTTTCTCAAAAATGATCTTTTAGCCTGCAATTTTTTATTTTCCCAAGGGTAACAGGAGAAATTTGACCTCAAAAGTTGTTGTCCAGTTTCTCCTGAGTACGCTGATACCCCATATGTGGGGGTAAACTACTGTTTGGGCACACGTCGGGGCTCAGAAAGGAAGTAGTGATGTTTTGAAATGCAGACTTTGATGGAATGCTCTGCGGGCGTCACATTGCGTTTGCACAGCCCCTGATGTGGCTAAACAGTAGAAACCCCCCACAAGTGACCCCATTTTGGAAACTAGACCCCCAAAGGAACTAATCTAGATGTGTGGTGAGGTCTTTGAACCCCCAAGTGCTTCACAGAAGTTTATAACGCAGAGCCGTGAAAATAATAAATACGTTTTCTTTCCTCAAAAATAATTTAGCCCAGAATTTTTTATTTTCCCAAGGGTTACAGGAGAAATTGGACCCCAAAATTTGTTGTCCAGTTTCTCCTGAGTACACTGATACCCCATGTGTGGGGGTAAACCACTGTTTGGGCACACGTCGGGGCTCAGAAAGGAAGTAGTGACTTTTGAAATGCAGACTTTGATGGAATGGTCTGCGGGCGTCACGTTGCGTTTGCAGAGCCCCTGGTGTGCCTGAACAGTAGAAACCCCCCACAACGCAGAGCCGTGAAAATAAAAAATCATTTTTCTTTCCTCAAAAATGATGTTTTAGCAAGCATTTTTTTATTTTCACAAGGGTAACAGGAGAAATTGGACCCCAGTAATTGTTGCGCAGTTTGTCCTGAGTACACTGATACCCCATATGAGGGGGTAAACCACTGTTTGGGCGCACTTCGGGGCTCGGAAGTGAGGGAGCACCATTTGACTTTTTGAATACAAGATTGGCTGGAATCAATGGTGGCGCCATGTTGCGTTTGGAGACCCCTGATGTGCCTAAACAGTGGAAACCCCTCAATTCTACCTCCAACACTAACCCCAACACACCCCTAACCCTAATCCCAAATCTAGCCATAACCCTAATCACAACCCTAACCCCAACCCTAATCCAATCCTAACCCTAAGGCTATGTGCCCACGTTGCGGATTCGTGTGAGATTTTTCATCATCATTTTTGAAAAATCCGTGGGTAAAAGGCACTGCGTTTTACCTGCGGATTTACCGCGGATTTCCAGCGTTTTTTGTGCGGATTTCACCTGTGGATTCCTATTGAGGAACAGGTGTAAAACGCTGCGGAATCCGCACAAAGAATTGAAATGCTGCGGAAAATACAACGCAGTGTTTCCGCGCGGTATTTTCCGCACCATGGGCACAGCGGATTTGGTTTTCCATAGGTTTACATGGTACTGTAAACCTGATGGAACACTGCTGCGAATCTGCAGCGGCCAATCCGCTGTGGATCCGCAGCCAAATCCGCACCGTGTGCACATAGACTAATTCTAAAGGTATGTGCACACGCTGCGGAAAATGCTGCGGATCCGCAGCAGTTTCCCATGAGTTTACAGTTCAATGTAAACCTATGGGAAACAAAAATCGCTGTACACATGCTGCAGAAAAACTGCACGGAAACGCAGCGGTTTACATTCTGCAGCATGTCACTTGTTTCTGCGGATTCCGCAGCGGTTTTACAACTGCTCCAATAGAAAATCGCAGTTGTAAAACCGCAGTGAAATGCGCAGAAAAACCGCGGTAAATCCGCCATAAATCCGCAGCAGTTTAGCACTGCGGATTTATCAAATCCGCAGCGGAAAAATCCGCAGAGGAACAGAATACGTGTGCACATACCGAAACCCTAACCCTAGCCCTAACCCTAACCCTAACCCTAGCCCTAGCCCTAACCCTAGCCCTAGCCCTAACCCTAGCCCTAACCCTAGCCCTAACCCTAGCCCTAACCCTAGCCCTATCCTAACCTTAGTGGAAAAAAAAAATTCTTTATTTTTTTATTGTCCCTACCTATGGGGGTGACAAAGGGGGGGGTCATTTATTATTTTTTTTATTTTGATCACTGTGATAGATTATATCTCAGTGATCAAAATGCACTTTGGAACGAATCTGCCGCCTGGCAGATTCGGCGGGCTCACTGCGCATGCGCCCGCCATTTTGGAAGATGGCGGCGCCCAGGGAGAAGATGGACGGACCCTGGCAGGATCGGTAAGTATGATGTGGTGGGATCGGAGCATGGGGGGGGGTCGGAGCGCGGGGGGTGGAACGGAGCACGGGGGGTGGAACGGAGCACGGGGGGGTGGATCGGAGCACGGGGGGGTGGATGATGCACGGGGGGGTGGATCGGAGTGCAGGGGGGTTGGATCGGAGCACGGGGGAGCGGACAAGAGCACGGGGGGAGCGGAGCACAGGATGGAGGGGAGCCGGAGCAGTGTACCGGACAGATCGGAGGGTTGGGGGGGCGATCGGTGGGGTGGGGGCACATTAGTGTTTCCAGCCATGGCCGATGATATTGCAGCATCGGCCATGGCTGGATTGTAATATTTCACCAGTTTTAATAGGTGAAATATTACAAATCGCTCTGATTGGCAGTTTCACTTTCAACAGCCAATCAGAGCGATCGTAGCCAAGGGGGGGTGAAGCCACCCCCCCTGGGCTAAACTACCACTTCCCCTGTCCCTGCAGGCCGGGTGAAATGGGAGTTAACCCTTTCACCCGATCTGCAGGGACGCGATCTTTCCATGACGCCACATAGGCGTCACAGGTCGGATTGGCACCGACTTTCATGACGTCTACGCCTTTCCAGGCTTTCTAGGAAAGTTCCCACGATCTATGAACATCCAGCAGAGGGCGCCTCACCGCAAATGAAGCTAAATATAGCTCATTGATCTATATTTAGACTCATTCCCCGGGGTTTTGCAGCAAGGAGTAGCATTGCATTAGCAAAGCTCCTGGCTGCAAATGTTTTAACCCCTTCAGAAGGATTTACATCGTTGGACTTTACAGATCTGTGGAAGGTAAGTATATTGTTGGCTTATTATTTTTTTTTTGTCACAGAACGAGGGTCTTCACTGAGTGGATTGGGCGTTAAATAAAAAATTACAACAACCTTTGTTTTTATTTCATTAAAATAATTTTTAATAATGTGTGTGTGTATTTTTTTAACCCTTTCTTTCAATTGGATTAATAATGGATAGGTGTCATAATTGACGCCTCTCCATTATTAATTAGGCTTAATGTCACCTTACAATAGCAAGGTGGCATTAACCCTTCATTACCCCATATCCCACCGCTACACGGGAATGGGAAGAGAGTGGCCAAGTGCCAGAATAGGCGCATCTTCCAGATGTGCCTTTTCTGGGGTGGCTGGGGGCAGGTGTTTTTAGCCAGGGGGGGGCCAATAACCGTGGACCCTCTCCAGGCTATTAATGTCTGCCCTCAGTCACTGGCTTTACTACTCTGGCGGAGAAAATTGCGCGGGAGCCCACGCCAAATTTTTCCGCCATTTAACCCTTTATTTTAAGAGCTAGAACGGCCAAATTTTGCAGATACACACTACTGACATTAGTAGTGTGGAATCTGCAAAAAAAAAGGAGAAAAGACATGGTTTACTGTATGTAAACCATGTCTCAAATCATGTCGGGTTTTAGGAAGGAGAAAGAAAAAGCCGGTAATTGAATTACCGGCTTTTTGCTATATCGCGGCTGTATGAAGTAAGAATATATATACATATATGTGTCTCACTGACATATATATATATATATATACCTATTCTATGTGTACACATTTATTCTACCTATTCTAATGTCAGCTGTCAGTGTGATTTTACTGTACACCGCAATGAATTACCGGCTTTTCTCGCTAACACCGCTGCGTATTCCTCGCAAGTCACACTGCTGGTCCGTGTGTAATCCGTATTTTTGGGGCTTCCATAGACTTTCATTGGCGTTTTATTTGCGCAATACGGTGACAAACGCAGCATGCTGCGATTTTCTACGGCCGTAGAAAGCCGTATAATACTGATCAGTTTAATACGGCAGATAGGAGCAGGGGCATAGAGAGTAATTGTGCCGTATTTTTTGCGAGTTTTACGGACGTTGTTTCTGCGCTCTTACGTCCGTAAAACTCGCAAGTGTGACGCCGGCCTCAAGGATACCCCATGAGGTGAGATTTTACATGGTGCCCCAGATCGATTTCGATTGACAGTCATTTTGTATTTCTTCCATTTTCTTACTATTGCACCAAAAGTTGTCTCCTTCTTACCCAGCGTCTTAGTTATGGTTTTGTAGCCCATTCCAGCTTTGTGCAGGTCTATGATCTTGTCTCTGACATCCTTATAAAGCTCTTTGGTCTTGCCCATGTTGTAGAGGTTAGAGTCTGACTGATTATTGAGTCTGTGGACTGGAGTCTTTTATAAAGGTGAGTATGTAAGACAGCTTTCTTTAACGCAGGTAACGAGTTGATTAGGAGCATCTAACTGGTCTGTAGGAACCAGAACTCTAAATGGTTGGAAGGGGATCAAATACTTATTTCCCTCTGCAAAATGCAAATAAATTTGTATAATTTATACAATGCGATTTTCTGGATTTTATTTTTAATATTCTATCTGTCAATGTTAAAATTAACCTCCACATCAAATTATAGACTGTTCATGTCTTTGGGCAAGCTTATAAAATATGCAAGGGATCAAATACTTATTTCCTCCACTGTACATGTATCGGTACATCTCATGTGAGGAGCTTTGCTATTCTATCGCCAGTAGTGGCAAAAACTCGACATCATCATGGTATTGATTTCACAATACAATGTTTTCACTCCGACAATAGCGGGAAAGTGCTAGATGCTTACTGTGACTACTGACGACACACGGCTGACTACGCACACATTCAGCTCTGCAGCAGGCATGAGGTGGGCCACAAGGAGACATTGGCTAGGTAATTATGTTATTTTTTAATATACCCTCAGGTGATTTAATTGCTTTTGGGATGGCAGTGGTGGGGAGTTTGGAAAGTCGTATTAAGCATATCCAGTACAAGTATATGTGTTGTCGTCCAGTTGGCCACAATTGGGACCTAAATAGCATAATGATAACACTGTTCAACAACAAAATTGAACAAAAGTAACTAATTCGTATAGATTTGATGTTGCTAAAAACGAAAAAGACAGATAAAATCGAGAATTAGCTCTATTTTTTATTTTACAAGTGTTCATTGTGGAGAATTGTAATGCAGTAAATGTATGGAAACAATTTTTTTTTTCCTTATTAGGTTGTATTAGGGTGGCAATATCCAGAAAGAGAAACACTTCAGCTTGATTAAAAAAAAATGTACAAAATGAACCAATGGTTAATTCTAAGAAAATATTACTCCCTCTGCTACACCTCAAACTAGAACTAAAGAAACATTTTGTAATGACAAAAAGAAATGGAAGGTTTCAAGTATTTGACATGAAAATTTCCCCTATAAGTCATGCAAAGTTGACAGAGGGTATCTTTGTTGGCCCACAATTTACAAGGGCATTGAGTTTGATGATACACTTCAGTTTTGCTCTGGCAAAAATTAAGAGACCATCACATCAAAACCCTGTCATGGGCAGCCCAATTTCCAGACCTGAATCCCATTGAAAACCTCTGGAATGTAATCAAGAGGATGATGGATAGTCACAAGCCATCAAACAAAGAACTGCATACATTTTTGCGCCAGAATCAGTGTGAAAGACTGGTGGAAAGCATGCCAAGATGCATGAAAGCTGTGATTAAACATCATGGTTATTCCACAAAATATTGATTTCTGAACTCTTCCTGAGTTAAAACATTAGTATTGTTGTTTCTAAATGATTATGAACTTGTTTTATTTGAAGTCTGAAATCACTGGACTTTTTTTTTTTTAATTTTGACCATTTTTCTTTGTCAGAAAAAAAATAAATTCAGAGACATTTTTAGGTGTCGAGTTTCCACCGCTGAACAGGGGGAATCTTGAACCATGTGCGCTGCAGTCTCCCATTCTACTCAAGCCGTAGTGCAGCCTGCTTAGCGGAGATGCTTGTCCCAGCGTCTGCCTCAAGCTGGTACTGTGCGCTTGGTTACTGCTGCCTTTCCAGGTCCTGCCTTTGTAGCCAGCACTGATCAGCAGCAAGCAGGCGTTTCAGGGACTAAGTCCTGCTTTTCCCATACTGAGCATGCCCACGGATCGACCTCCCATTGGAGGTCGGGGGTCACATGCTCAGGTCCTGTTACGACTCCTATTGGACCATCAGCAAGGTCCCGGAGTGCTACTACAATAGAAGGTTTTCATGGCTGCTCGGCCATGCACTAGTATAAACTTGCAAACGTGTGTGTGGATGTATGCCTGTCGATGGATGAACTCTCTGAATCATTCTCATCCCTAAAGTTGTTGACTGCTCACAAATGGTGGAAGCTACCTAGTGCCTGACAGTGCTTTCCTGCACATCTAGCACACGATACTGCATCTGTTAGCAGTGACCGCCAGTGCGGCTCTGTACGCACTCTGTTCGGTAATCTTTAATCTGTCCTGACTATCGGTCAGTGAAGTGTCGGAACTCCCACTTGATCTCAACATATGACTCAGGGCGTCCTCAGGCACGGGCTCAAAAGCCACCGAGGGTCAGAGTAAGATCAATCACCAGCGTAGTGGGGGTGAGTTTCAGGGATCCCACTAGCGTCCATCTGCTGCACCCTGTGACTGTTAACAGAGTACAGCGTTTCCTTTGTTTCCCTGCGACTCTGTGAAGCAACAGAGTTCGCATCAGTTCATACCGGGTGATGGAACCCATGTCTTTTCTGGTGTAGTACCGCCATATAGTGGCGCCATTACCTAGCTGCTGGTTCCATCTCTGCAAGGTGGACCCCGGGCTGCGAACGCACATTATTACTATCTTTATATTTATTCGGGGCGTTCATCCAGCCCTAACACACATGTTGTTAGAAGTTTATAGAATAAAATAACAATTTACATTTTACTCAAAAATATACCTATAAAGAGAAAAATCAGACAAACTGAACATTTTGCAGTGGTCTCTTAATTTTTGCCAGAGCTGTATTTAGCCACAAACACACACATACATGTATATATCTTACATAGTCTCCTTTATTATGTATATTGCCGTCCCTTATTACACAGTGCCCTCTATTGTTATGAACATCTCTGTGCCTTATGTATCGGATTATATAGAGCACTGTTCTTTATTACATACTGTCCTCTCTTGTTAGATACATAATGCAATGACTCCTGATGGAGCATGGGAAAGCTTCTTTTCTAATAGAGGAGCTGATGGACTGGTTGTCTGGTCACCGGCGGCTCTATCAGCAGTCATTTTATTTTCTAACAAGGGAGGTGACTATGTAATAAAAGAGGGCGCTGTGAATAACAAAAATAACAAGAATACAACTATGTAAGAGACAGCACTGCACATAACAAGAATGACTATATATAATACAGTGCCTTGTGAAAGTATTCAGCCCCCTGGAACTTTTCAACCTTTTCCCACATATCATGCTTCAAACATAAAGATACCAAATGTAAATTTTTGGTGAAGAATCAACAAGTGGAACACAATTGTGAAGTTGAATGAAATGTATTGGTTATTTTAAATTTTTGTGGAAATTCAAAAACTGAAAAGTGTGCTGTGCAATATTATTCGGCTCCTTTACTTTCAGTGCAGCAAACTCACTCCAGATGTTCATTGTGGATCTCTGAGTGATCCAATGTTGTCCTAAATGCCTAATGATGATAAATATAATCCACCTGTGTGTAATCAAGTCTCCGTATAAATGCACCTGCTCTGTGATAGTCTCAGGGTTCTGTTTGAAGCACAGAGAGCATCATGAAGACCAAGGTATACAACAGGCAGGTCCGTGATACTGTTGTGGAGAAGTTTAAAGCCGGATTTGGATACAAAATGATTTCCAAAACTTTAAACATCCCAAGGAGCACTGTGCAAGCGATCATATTGAAATGGAAGGAGCATCATACCACTGCAAATCTACCAAGACCCGGCCGTCCCTCTAAACTTTCATCTCAAACAAGGAGAAGACTGATCAGAGATGCAGCCAAGAGGCCCATGATCACTCTGGATGAACTGCATAGATCTACAGCTGAGGTGGGACAGTCTGTCCATAGGACAACAATCAGTACACTGCACAAATCTGGCCTTTATGGAAGAGTGGGAAAAAGAAAGCCATTTCTCACAGATATCCATAAAAAGTGTCATTTAAAGTTTGCAACAAGCCACCTGGGAGACACGCCAAACATGTGGAAGAAGGTGCTCTGGTCAGATGAAACCAAAATTGAACATTTTGGCAACAATGCAAAACGATATGTTTGGCGTAAAGGCAACACAGCTCATCACCCTGAACACACCATCCCCACTGTTAAACATGGTGGTGGCAGCATCATGGTTTGGGCCTGCTTTCCTTCAGCAGGGACAGGGAAGATGGTTAAAATTGATGGGAACATGGATGAAGCCAAATATAGGACCATTCTTGAAGAAAACCTGTTGGAGTCTGCAAAAGACCTGAAACTGGGACGAAGATTTATCTTCCAACAAGACAATATTCCCAAGCATAAAGCAAAATCTTCAATGGAATGGTTCACAAAAGAATCTGTGGAAAGAGCTGAAAACTGCTGTTCACAAATGATATCCATCAAACTTCACTGAGCTCGAGCTGTTTGCCAAGGAAGAATGGGCAAGAATTTCAGTCTCTCGATGTATAAAACTGATAGAGACATACCCCAAGCGACTTGCAGCTGTAATCGCAGGAAAAGGTGGTGCAGCAAAGTATTAAGTTAAAGGAGCCGAATAATATTGCACGCCCCACTTTTCAGTTTTTGAATTTCCACAAAAATTTAAAATAACCAATAAATTTCGTTCAACTTCACAATTGTGTTCCACTTGTTGTTGATTCTTCACCAAAAATTTACATTTGGTATCTTTATGTTTGAAGCATGATATGTGGGAAAAGGTTGAAAAGTTCCAGGGGGCCGAATACTTTTGCAAGGAACTGTAACTGAGTACATTATATACTAAGGCACTGTGCTATACGTAATAAGTGAATACACTGTATACTAAGGGACTGTGCTATACATAATGAGTGCAGTGTCGTTGTGTTGACTGCTTTTACAGACGCATTGAGCATATACTATTTTGATCCTCAAAATTGGATCAGAACATACCATTCTCTGACACTCATGGATCTCATTCTCAGATACGTGATTTTCACGGATATGTGAGCGGACCTATAAAACTCTGAATCTGTGTGCCATCCAATAAACAAATCTGGAAGCACACAGACATTTCACACAAATGTGAGAATGTAGATTAATCGAGACATCTCTGTATCAGAAGCCATTCGACCGTCCAACATACCTTAAATGGGACAGTTTCCATCCAAAACACATAAAAAACTCTATTGTCTACAGCCAAGCCATCAGATACAATCGCATATGTTCCAACCCAATGGATAGGGATAAACACCTTGGTC
Organism: Ranitomeya imitator; assembly: GCF_032444005.1. Lineage (NCBI taxonomy): Eukaryota > Metazoa > Chordata > Amphibia > Anura > Dendrobatidae > Ranitomeya > Ranitomeya imitator. Next base: position 134,576,025 of record NC_091286.1, read on the forward strand.
GCCTCAGAAAGACCTTTTTGAATCAGGGCTACCATCCAAGAACAATTGAAAACCAGATTACAAGAGCCACCAGAATATCAAGGAATCACCTGCTACATTACAAAGCTAAAGAAGAAAACAACCGGGTACCTCTAGTGGTTACCTACAATGTAAATTTGGAGGTGCCAAGGGGAGCTGCACGGAAATTACAACCTTTACTGCAAAAAGATGCCCGATTACAACTACTGTGTTTTAGGCAGACCCCAAATCTAAGAAGCATCATTGTCAAGAGCTCCCTGTCCTCTCCAACAGCTGCAGGAACCTTTCCTTGCAACCAGAAAAAATGTAAAACCTGTCCATTTATAATGACCACGGACAAGATAAAGATCCCCAATTCACATCAGGACTACAAGATCCCAGGTACTTTCAGCTGCGTCACTTCTAATGTGGTGTACCTAATTATTTGTACTAAATGTCCAACTGGGGGTCTGTATGTGGGGGAGACAGGGCAGAAACTGAGACAAAGGATGAACTCTCATCGCCATACAATAAGAGAAAAAAGAATGGATATCCCTGTGGCAATACATTTCTGTCTCCCAAATCATAACATTATGGACATGAAATTACTTATGCTAAAGGGGAATTTCAAATCCCAGAAAGACAGAAGAGTCTGGGAATATAAACCGATGACCACCTTTGACACTCTAAATGCAGGAATGAATGTGTCACACGGATTTATGTCTTTTTACATCAACTAAGGAACTTGCCCCTCAGACTATGAGGGGTCACCACAACAGAGACCCTAATCACAGGACAATGAAACAATCCTTATCTAAGAATTGGCCCAATATTTATGGACGTAACTGTTTATCACCCATGGTAATTCTGCTTCATGTCACCTGGCTTATCCATGGTTTTTTTCCCCTCCTTTTTTTTTTCTATACTATGTTGTGCATAAATATGTGATTCTTCAGAATTTGTTTTAGTCTTTGCCTGATGAAGAGACGTATGTAGTCTCGAAAGCTTGCAATTTGTTACCATATTTTCAGTTGGCCATTAAAAGGTATCAACCACTGAGAACTATCAATTCTAAATGTAGATTAAGGGATTTTTCAGATAACGTTATTTCTCCAAGTCATACAGAACAGATACAGAATAATATTTACAATCAGGCACTTCCCGCTGATGTCTTGTTTAATTAGAGCCATTTTCTGCTGTTTCTTCTTCATCATCTGGTCAGACCTTCATGTCGACATTTCCCAGCCACGACTCGTCTTGTTACAATCATCGTCCCAGCCCTGAAAATAACAATGTCACATACAGTGGGGCAAAAAAGTATTTAGTCAGTCAGCAATAGTGCAAGTTCCACCACTTAAAAAGATGAGAGGCGTCTGTAATTTACATCATAGGTAGACCTCAACTATGGGAGACAAACTGAGAAAAAAAAATCCAGAAAATCACATTGTCTGTTTTTTTAACAATTTATTTGCATATTATGGTGGAAAATAAGTATTTGGTCAGAAACAAAATTTAATCTCAATACTTTGTAATATATCCTTTGTTGGCAATGACAGAGGTCAAACGTTTTCTGAAAGTCTTCGCAAGGTTGCCACACACTGTTGTTGGTATGTTAGCCCATTCCTCCATGCAGATCTCCTCTAGAGCAGTGATGTTTTTGGCTTTTCGCTTGGCAACACGGACTTTCAACTCCCTCCAAAGGTTTTCTATAGGGTTGAGATCTGGAGACTGGCTAGGCCACTCCAGGACCTTGAAATGCTTCTTACGAAGCCACTCCTTCGTTGCCCTGGCGGTGTGCTTTGGATCATTGTCATGTTGAAAGACCCAGCCACGTTTCATCTTCAATGCCCTTGCTGATGGAAGGAGGTTTGCACTCAAAATCTCACGATGCATGGCCCCATTCATTCTTTCATGTACCCGGATCAGTCGTCCTGGCCCCTTTGCAGAGAAACAGCCCCAAAGCATGATGTTTCCACCACCATGCTTTACAGTAGGTATGGTGTTTGATGGATGCAACTCAGTATTCTTTTTCCTCCAAACATGACAAGTTGTGTTTCTACCAAACAGTTCCAGTTTGGTTTCATCAGACCATAGGACATTCTCCCAAAACTCCTCTGGATCATCCAAATGCTCTCTAGCAAACGTCAGACGGGCCCGGACATGTACTGGCTTAAGCAGTGGGACACGTCTGGCACTGCAGGATCTGAATCCATGGTGGCGTAGTGTGTTACTTATGGTAGGCCTTGTTACATTGGTCCCAGCTCTCTGCAGTTCATTCACTAGGTCCCCCCGCGTGGTTCTGGGATTTTTGCTCACTGTTCTTGTGATCATTCTGACCCCACGGGGTGGGATTTTGCGTGGAGCCCCAGATCGAGGGAGAGGCAGAGGTGATGAGCCGCAATGCAATAGAGTAGTACGGAAGCTGCGTAGAGCCAGGGAAAGCCCCGGCTGGTGGCGTCCCTGGATACGAGCGGGGAAGGGGAAAGTAGCTGGCACGAGGCTCAGCGTGTGACGTCACAAAGTTAGTACGGGGCAGCGCAGAGACCAAAAACCGATGCGTTTCGAAGGAGTGGCGTCCTTCTTCATCAGGGTTACCGGTCTCTCGATGCGCCCGGACATATAAGCCCCAAAGATGACAATCAAAATTGCAAGCCTGCCCATTTAACCCATTGTGTTGGTGACCACTATAGTAATGCCAATTGCAGAGCCACAAAAAACTGCAATACTATGAGTAGAAATGAAAACAAGAATACTGATGCATGAAATATGGTGCATGGGCAAGTGTAAAAGTATTAATTGAAAAAGACTTATAAATATGTTTGAAAGTATAGATGTACTGTACCAATTTAAATATACCAGATTTCATAAAGTGGAAACAATACAACTACCACTGTCTAAATTGACACATAAACAATAAAAGCAAACCTTTAATAAATAGCAGATAAAAAACAGTAAATCCGGGGCATAAGGAAGGGAACAGATAACGACTGTACCAAACAAAACCAAAAAGGCAAAAAAAGGGGGGGGTTAAGGGAGGAAGGGGGGGGGGGAAGGTAACAATAATGCATAATGCATAAATATTAGGAAAGTGCTAAAAACGTACTGAAAAGGTACTACGGGGGTACTAGAAAAAAAGGGGGGGGAAGGGATAAGGTGAAAGAGCCCGCCATCCCATTAAAAAATGCTACAATGAAACTATGCCTAAATATATATGGCCTAAACTACCCGACCTGGTTCCAACTGGAGTAAATATAAAAAAGAGAGAGTAGGGACCAGAAACAGGAGTAGTAACAATAGTATTAAAAAGCATATACAGTGGGGCAAAAAAGTATTTAGTCAGTCAGCAATAGTGCAAGTTCCACCACTTAAAAAGATGAGAGGCGTCTGTAATTTACATCAGAGGTAGACCTCAACTATGGGAGACAAACTGAGAAAAAAAAATCCAGAAAATCACATTGTCTGTTTTTTTAACAATTTATTTGCATATTATGGTGGAAAATAAGTATTTGGTCAGAAACAAACAATCAAGATTTCTGGCTCTCACAGACCTGTAACTTCTTCTTTAAGAGTCTCCTCTTTCCTCCACTCATTACCTGTAGTAATGGCACCTGTTTAAACTTGTTATCAGTATAAAAAGACACCTGTGCACACCCTCAAACAGTCTGACTCCAAACTCCACTATGGTGAAGACCAAAGAGCTGTCAAAGGACACCAGAAACAAAATTGTAGCCCTGGACCAGGCTGGGAAGACTGAATCTGCAATAGCCAACCAGCTTGGAGTGAAGAAATCAACAGTGGGAGCAATAATTAGAAAATGGAAGACATACAAGACCACTGATAATCTCCCTCGATCTGGGGCTCCACGCAAAATCCCACCCCGTGGGGTCAGAATGATCACAAGAACGGTGAGCAAAAATCCCAGAACCACGCGGGGGGACCTAGTGAATGAACTGCAGAGAGCTGGGACCAATGTAACAAGGCCTACCATAAGTAACACAATACGCCACCATGGACTCAGATCCTGCAGTGCCAGACGTGTCCCACTGCTTAAGCCAGTACATGTCCGGGCCCGTCTGAAGTTTGCTAGAGAGCATTTGGATGATCCAGAGGAGTTTTGGGAGAATGTCCTATGGTCTGATGAAACCAAACTGGAACTGTTTGGTAGAAACACAACTTGTCGTGTTTGGAGGAAAAAGAATACTGAGTTGTATCCATCAAACACCATACCTACTGTAAAGCATGGTGGTGGAAACATCATGCTTTGGGGCTGTTTCTCTGCAAAGGGGCCAGGACGACTGATCAGGGTACATGAAAGAATGAATTGGGCCATGTATCGTGAGATTTTGAGTGCAAACCTCCTTCCATCAGCAAGGGCATTGAAGATGAAACGTGGCTGGGTCTTTCAACATGACAATGATCCAAAGCACACCGCCAGGGCAACGAAGGAGTGGCTTCGTAAGAAGCATTTCAAGGTCCTGGAGTGGCCTAGCCAGTCTCCAGATCTCAACCCTATAGAAAACCTTTGGAGGGAGTTGAAAGTTCGTGCTGCCAAGCGAAAAGCCAAAAACATCACTGCTCTAGAGGAGATCTGCCTGGAGGAATGGGCCAACATACCAACAACAGTGTGTGGCAACCTTGTGAAGACTTACAGAAAACGTTTGACCTCTGTCATTGCCAACAAAGGATATTTTACAAAGTATTGAGATGAAATTTTGTTTCTGACCAAATACTTATTTTCCACCATAATATGCAAATAAAGTGTTAAAAAAACAGACAATGTGATTTTCTGGATTTTTTTTTCTCAGTTTGTCTCCCATAGTTGAGGTCTACCTATGATGTAAATTACAGACGCCCCTCATCTTTTTAAGTGGTGGAACTTGCACTATTGCTGACTGACTAAATACTTTTTTGCCCCACTGTATTTCTAGTCCATGGTTGAGGCCTTTGGGGGCAAGGCTATCCAGGGTGAAAATCCACTGGGATTCAGACCTGGACATAGCTTTAATTAAGTTGCCACCTCCATTAGCCTTTTTACACAGTTAGCAAACACAAACTACTATAAGAACACTGGAGTGATGGTTATTGGAAATGGGCTTCTATACACCTATGAAGATATTGCAATACAAACCAGATGTTTTCAGCTAGAATAGTCATTTACCACATTAACAATGTATAGAGTGTATTTCTGAATCATTTATTGTTAGATTCATTGGAAAAAAACTGTGTTTTTCTTTCAAAAATAAGGACATTTCTAAGTGACCCTAAACTTTTGAATGGTAGTGTACTACTCCAGTACTTTTACAGTTGTAGAAGTCTCTGATGAAGAACAACTTTTTGGACACAAAGCTAGCAAATAATTTGCAAGAAGTAGTCTATCTGCAGATGCAACAGTCTCCGCATCTGAAAAAAACACATTTTTCTGTTCAACCAGGTTCTTCTACTGGGTATTTTCTCGTACATGCTATAGGTCACACTAGGGGATCTTGGTATAACACCTTCTAGGTCAAGATCAAATAACAAAATATCCCAATGTTTTCTCAAAATATTATAGACCTTATTGGCTTGGTTGTCATAAGTGCCAATGACTCTCGTGTAATTATCGTCTTTTCTAACTTTGTTTGTCTGAACAAGATGCTCTCTATCCTGATTGATGCATGTCTATACCCTTTCTTCAAAAAACGGGAAGAATACCCTGTTCAGAAAATCTCATATTAAGATCCAGTGCCTGTGTCTGGAAATCCTCAACATGACAACAGTTCCTTGTAATCCAAAGAACCTGACCCATCAGTATACCCCATTTTAGTGCTATGGGATGATGACTGTTCCACTTTAGAAGGTTGTTTGTAGAGGTGGGTTTACGGTACATGTCTGTCTTAAAGTAGTCCTGTTCGTCTTTACTGATATTCAAATCAAGAAAGGTGATTTTATTGATATTATGATCAGAAGTAAATCTAAGTCTAAGTTCGTTTTTATTTATACAAGTCACAAACCTGAGAAAACCCGCCTCTTAGCCAGACCACAGATTGAAAATATCATCAATGAATCTGGCCCAGAGGCTGATGTGTGCATTTCACCACACATCCTCATCACCAAAGATGCTGGTTTCCTACCAACACCCCAAGACCAAATTGGCATACGTGGGAGCACATGGGCTCCCCATCGCTGTGCCCCAGAGCTGATGGAAGTACTATGTATAGCACAAATGATCGGACAACCACAGCTTCAAGTCTCCTAAGAAGACTATTGAAGCCAGTAAAAAGTTTTAAAAAAAAAGTAAAAAACCCCCCACAAAAGTTCAAAACCACCCCTTATTCCCCATTGAAAATAAAACAAAATAATGAAATACAAAATACACATATTTGGTATTGCTACTTTCAGAAATGTCTGATCTAACAAAATATAAAGTAAATTACGGTAATCCAATTAGTAAACTGGGTAACAAAAAAATTGAAACGCCGGAATTAGTTTTTTGGGTGGCCACAACATTCCAATAAAGTGCGATAACAGATGATCAAAACATTGTATCTACCCCAAAATGGTATCAATAAAAATGTCAGCTCAGATCATAGAAAATAAACTATCACTTAGACCCAAATCCCCTAAATGGAGACATTATGGTTCTCGGAAAATGGCAACATAAGATACATTTTTTTCTTACAAATTTCTGATTTTTTTTTGCTACTTAAATAAAAAAATATCAAAGATTATATACAATGCCTAGATCCATGACACTTCCGAACATTACATAAATAAAAAAAATAGACAGGTAGCTATATGCCATAAAATTACACAAAACTTTTTATTGATACAATATTAAAAGATTAAACGTAAAACTAGTTAGCATGGGGACAGCTCAATTCTAATAACAGCTCCATTCTTAAATGTGATGATTCACCTGTAATTTGTGTACCTTTTTTGGCTGTTTTTTGTTTTTTTAAATAAAAAATAACCCAAACATGTTTGTAATCTGCGTACTTGTACCGATCTGGGGAATCATATTCTCAGGTCAGTTTTAACATTTAGTGAACATGTTAAATAAAAAAAAACTAAAAACGATTGTGGAACTGTACTTTTTTTGCAATTTCACTGCACTTTGAATTTGTTCCCTATTTTCTATTACACTACAGGGGCGGACATACCGCCGGTGCAGCTGCAGCGGGCCTGAAGGTGGAGGGGGGCTCCTGCAGGTCATTTAATAATTAGGGCATTCTGGTCTGTTTCTCAGGCCCCAAGGCTCCAGGGGGCCCATGGCCCGATTGCCCTCATGTGCGGCAGGCAGGAAGCGATCCCTGTAGCTCCACTGCCTACAGGAGTAAATGGCAGCGGAGATGCAGGGATTCGTCCTCTGCTTCCTGCCGGTGCTTTCTGTCTGACACAGCCGCGTGGCTGGATGATGTCAGCATTCAGCGCTCGATTGTGTCAGTTTTGGTTTGTAACTAAAAGAGCCACCTTGTGCAGCACAAATGCTGCATTCTGACAAGGTGGCTCTTTTAGTTCGGGTCCCTGGCACTGCTGCGATAATCGCTTTTGAAATTTGTCCCTCATACCTGTGAAATCGTCCGGGGGGCAGGTCTTTCCCTCTAATCTAGACGCATCACATCCGTCACTCATGACCTCTGCATGCCGGGCACCGCCTCCTCTTCCTTCAGTAGCGTTCCCGGTGCCTGCGATGTTATTTTTTTTTCTGGCATGCACAGCTGCACTGCCCTTCGAACTTACAGTGCAGGCGCCGAGGATGCTACTGAAGGAAGAGGAGGCGCCGCCCGGCGTGCAGAGGCCCTGAGTGATGGATGTGAGGCATCTGGATTAGAGGGAAAGACCTGCCCCTCGGACGATTTCACAGGTATGAAGGACAAATTTCAAAAGCGATTATCGCAGCAGTGCCAGGGACCCGAACTAAAAGAGCCACCTTGTCAGAATGCAGCATTAGTGCTGCACAAGGTGGCTCTTTTTTAGTTACAAACGCCAGGGGGTGACAGATTCCCTTTAATGACTTGGGAGGTGGCGGAAGATGCTCAGTTCCTGATAACATCTTCTCCCATACCCAAATTCAAGGACTTCTACTGAATGGAGGGACACAGGACAGGGACTAAGGCTATGTGCACATGTTCCAGATTTGCAGGAGAAAACTCTGCTGTATATCATATTTTCCCCCACTCTTGAGTATGGGTGAAATAAGCTGCAAAAATTTACATTATGCAGATTTGAATCTGCTGCAAATCTGCAAGGAAAAAATATGCAAAGTGAGCATGAGACTTCAGAGATCTCATTCATTTTGCTTGTACTGCATATTTTCCATGTGCACATAGCCTTACAGTTAATTGGGGAGAGTCACAAAGACTGAATTTATATTATTCTGTGGCAGAGAATATAGCTAATAGGGGGCACAGTGCTGATTATAACTTTATATGTTTAATGGTTGGGTACATATTTGTATTCAGGGGGGTGACACAAGTATGCATACAATATACAGTGGGGCAAAAAAGTATTTAGTCAGTCAGCAATAGTGCAAGTTCCACCACTTAAAAAGATGAGAGGCGTCTGTAATTTACATCATAGGTAGACCTCAACTATGGGAGCCAAACTGAGAAAAAAAAATCCAGAAAATCACATTGTCTGTTTTTTTAACATTTTATTTGCATATTATGGTGGAAAATAAGTATTTGGTCAGAAACAAACAATCAAGATTTCTGGCTCTCACAGACCTGTAACTTCTTCTTTAGGAGTCTCCTCTTTCCTCCACTCATTACCTGTAGTAATGGCACCTGTTTAAACTTGTTATCAGTATAAAAAGACACCTGTGCACACCCTCAAACAGTCTAATTCCAAACTCCACTATGGTGAAGAACACAGAGCTGTCAAAGGACACCAGAAACAAAATTGTAGCCCTGGACCAGGCTGGGAAGACTGAATCTGCTATAGTCAACCAGCTTGGAGTGAAAAAATCAACAGTGGGAGCAATAATTAGAAAATGGAAGACATACAAGCCTGTCCACCTTCCTGCAAGCGTCTCTACACGCCGGATCCCTTTCTCCTGACTGGACTGCACCCACCGTGATACACGTCGGCACATCCCCTGCTGGTGAGTCCCTCCGCATGTTCGGTAGCACTGGTGCGGCTCTTTGTTTAGGCTCCGGTCTAGGTCTATTTGAGGTGGGATTGTTTTGTTATAGGTGGGGGTGTGTGGGCTTGTATAGTGTGCTTTGCGTGTTCTTGTGTCACATTTACTCTTCACAGGTCTGTTTGTTCCATCTGTTTTGCCCTTTCAGCGTGGATTCAATTGCTTTTATTATTCAGGGTATTCTTCCCGTTTTTTGAAGAAAGGGTATAGACATGCATCAATCAGGATAGAGAGCATCTTGTTCAGACAAACAAAGTTAGAAAAGACGATAATTACACGAGAGTCATTGGCACTTATGACAACCAAGCCAATAAGGTCTATAATATTTTGAGAAAACATTGGGATATTTTGTTATTTGATCTTGACCTAGAAGGTGTTATACCAAGATCCCCTAGTGTGACCTATAGCATGTACGAGAAAATACCCAGTAGAAGAACCTGGTTGAACAGAAAAATTTGTTTTTTTCAGATGCGGAGACTGTTGCATCTGCAGATAGACTACTTCTTGCAAATTATTTGCTAGCTTTGTGTCCAAAAAGTTGTTCTTCATCAGAGACTTCTACAACTGTAAAAGTACTGGAGTAGTACACTACCATTCAAAAGTTTAGGGTCACTTAGAAATGTCCTTATTTTTGAAAGAAAAACACAGTTTTTTTCCAATGAATCTAACAATAAATGATTCAGATGTGGTAAATGACTATTCTAGCTGAAAACGTCTGGTTTGTAATGCAATATCTTCATAGGTGTATAGAAGCCCATTTCCAATAACCATCACTCCAGTGTTCTTATAGTAGTTTGTGTTTGCTAACTGTGTAAAAAGGCTAATGGATGGTTAGAATATGTAATGAATGGAAACCGAGGCACAGATGGTGAAGTTCACATTCATTTTTATTGTAATTAAACATGAAACCACTGGACTACAGTCCGGGGGGCTCTGAAGGGGGCACGACTACGTGAGCCCCAGACACCTGTGGTAAGACCCCTTGAACAGGGTCAGAATGGGATACCTGTGGGACACAGGTGCTACCTCCAGTTAGACCCCAGACTCATGGTAGCTGACCCAGCGGTACAGATGGACAAGCAGGGTTACTGGGTGATGTAGAGCTAACCGGTGGGTACCGGGGGTACGGGTAGAAGCTGTTTCCAACGGTACTGATGTTGACCTGAGGTTCAGGTGACTGAATGGCGGGATGAGACAGAACTGGAGTACGCAGATTGGAGAACGTCCAGGAAAGCCAGGTGACGGGTAGCAGTCTGTGGAGAAAAACAGTGTAAGCGGAGCACTGACAGACTTCAGAAACAGAAGCACATGCTAGCAGGAACTGGAAGTTAGCAACTGAGGATACTTGTTGCTCCGGCACCCTCCCTGTGGTGGAGGGGCTAGAAATAGTAATCATTAACACGCCATTGGTCAGCATCACCTTTTGGAAAATGTGAGCACGCGCGCGACCTAAGCACACAGCCCGAGGACCTGCTGGCTGCATGCCAGGAAGCAGAGGAGGGAGGGGAAGCATAGGCCCTGTCAGGACAGCTTGGAGCCGGCACACAGCGGGAGTCCCGATGGGGACCCGTGAAGGTACAGGGACCGGACTGGGTATAACAGAATACCCTTGAAAACCCTTGTGCAGGTATGTTAGCACAGCTGATTAGAGAACCTATAAACCTGACCTTCCATTGAGCTAGTTGAGAATCTGGAGCATTACATTTGTTGGTTCCATTAAACTCTCAAAATGGCCAGAAAAAAAAGAACTTTCATGTGAAACTTGACAGTCTATTCTTGTTCTTAGAAATGAAGGCTATTCCATGCGAGAAATTGACAAGAAACTGAAGATTTCCTACAACGGTGTGTTCTATTCCCTTCAGAGGAGAGCACAAACAGACTCTAACCAGAGTAGAAAGAGAAGTAGGAGGCCCTGCTGCACAACTGAGCAACAAGACAAGTACATTAGAGTCTGTAGTTTGAGAAATCGATGCCTCACAGGTCCTCAACTGGCAGCTTCATTAAATAGTACACGCAAAACGCCAGTGAACATCTACAGTGAAGGGGCGACTCCGCAATGCTGGCCTTCAGGGCAGAGTGGCAAAGAAAGAGTCATATCTTAGACTCGCTAATAAAAGGAAAAGATTAATATGGGCAAAAAAACACAGACATTAGACAGAGGTAGATTGAAAAAAGTGTTATGGACAGACGAATCCAAGTTTGAGGTGATTGGATCACACATAAGAACATTTGTGAGACGCAGAACAACTGAAAAGATGCTGGAAGAGTGCTTGACGCCATCTGTCATGCATGGTGGAGGTAATGTGATGGTCTGGGGTTGCTTCGGTGCTGGTAAAGTGGAAGATTTGTACAAGGTAAAAGAGATTTTGAATAAGGAAGGCTATCACATTTCGTTTTTCAATGCCATGCCATAACCTGTGGGCAGCGCTTGATTGTAGCCAATTTCATCCTACAACAGGACAATGACCCACGGCACACCTCCAAACTATGCAAGAACTATTTAGGGAAGAAGTACTCAGCTGGTATTCTATTTGTAATGGATTGGCCAGCACAGTCACCAGATCTCAACCCCATTGAGCTGTTGTGGGAGCAGCTTGACCGTATAGTATGCAAAAAGTCCATCAGGCCAAACCAACTTGTGGTAGGGGCTTCTGGAAGCATGGGGTGAAATTTCTCCAGATTACCTCAGCAAATTAACTGCTAGAATGAAAAAGGTCTGCAATGCTGTAATTGCTGCAAAGGGAGCATTCTTTGACGAAAGCATAGTTTGAAGGAGAAAATAATTATTTCAAATAAAAATCTTTTTTTCGAACCTTGTCAATGTCTGGACTATATTTTCAATTCATTTGGCAACTCATTTGATTTTTCATGGAAAACACAAAATTGACTAGGTGACCCTAAACTTTTGAATGGTAGTGTATATAACGCTCCATGTACCTGCCCTTTAGACTATGTTGGTAAAACAACAAGAGAATTCCATTGAAGGGTAGGGGAACATCTGGAGGACATCCGACCATGTTCTATGGACTCTTTATTTAACAGAATATATCTTTACAGCTAACCCAATAAACATACAGTGGGTACGGAAAGTATTTAGACCCCTTTAAACTTTTCACTCTTTTATTCATTGCAGCCATTTGGTAAATACAAAAAAAAGTTAATTTTTTTCTCATTATTGTACACTTTGCACCCCATCTTGACTGAAAAAAAACAGAAATGTAGAAATGTTTGCAAATTTATTAAAAAAGAAAAAGCAAAATATCACATGGTCATAAGTATTCAAACACTTTGCTCAGACACTCATATTTAAGTCACATGCTGTTCATTTCCTTGCGATCCTCCTTGAGTTGGTTCTACTCCTTCATTGGAGTCCAGCTGTGTGTAATTAAACTAATAGGACTTTATTTGGAAAGTCATAGACTCCCTGACAGAAGTTATGTCGCTTATCCATGTTATGTAAATAAAAGCTTATAACCTGATGTTAAATTCATCCATTGGTTGTATAAATTATTTTTTTGAAAGCTGAAACCCTCCAAAATGTGGTTTAGGTTATGAAAATAAATTGGCATCAATGCAGAAATATTGATCAGTTAATGGACACAGAATGGTCAGATTTTGGCAAGACAAAAGTTTTGTCGCCTGGTCATATAATGCACCCAATCACAGTGATCAAAATAAAAAAAAATTGTAAATAAACCCCCCTTTTATCAGCCCCTTTATTAGGGAAAAATAATGAAATTAAGTTGGGCTAAAGTGAGTCGGGCTAAAGTGAGTTGGATGAGGGTTAGGGTTGTGGTTAGGGTTGGGATTAGGGTTAGGGGTGTGTTTGGATTATGGTTGTGGTTAGGTTTGGGATTAGGGTTAGGGTTGAGTTGGGATTAGGGTTGTATTTAAGGTTATGGTTAGAGTTGGGATTAGGGATATGGGTGTGTTAGGGTTAGGAATGTGGCTAGGGTTATGGTTAGGGTTGGGATTAGGGTTAGGGGTGTGCTGGGATTTTGGTTGGAATTAGAATTGTGGGGTTTCCACTGTTAAGGTACATCAGGGGGTCTCCAAACGTGACATGGCGCCACCATTGATTCCAGACAATTTTGCATTCAAAAAGTCACACATGCTCCCTTCCTTCTCAGGCCTACCATGTGCCCAAACAGTGGCTTTTCCCCACATATGTGGTATCAGCATACTTATGAGAAAATGCACAACAAATTTTGTGGTCCATTTTCTCCTGATACCCTTGTGAAAATAAAAAAAAATTGGTTCTAAAGTAATTTTTTTGTGAAAAAAGTAAAGTGTTCATTTTTTCCTTCCACATTCCTTTAGTTTTTGGAAAGCACCTGAAGGGTTAATAAACTTCTTGAATGTGGTTTTGCGCATCTTGAGGGGTTCAGTTTTTAGAATCGTGTCACTTTTGGGTATTTTCTGTCATATAGGCTCCCCAAACTCACTTCAAATGTGAGGTGGTCCCTAAAAAAATGGTTTTGGAAATTTTGTTGGAAATCGCTGGTCAAATTTTAACCCTTATAACTTCCTAACAAAAAAAATTTGTTTCCAAAATTGTGATGATGTAGAGTAGACATTTGGGAAATGTTATTTATTAAGTATTTTGTGTGACATTATCTCTCTGACTTAAGGGCATAAAAATTCAAAGTTTAAAAATTGCTGAATTTTAAACATTTTCACCATATTTCCATTTTTTCATAAATAAACGCAAGTCATATTGAAGAAATTTTACCATTAACCTCAAGTACAATATGTCACGAAAAAACAGTCTCAGAATCAGTGGGATCTGTTAAAGCGTTCCAGAGTTATAACCACAAAAAATGACAGTGGTCAGAATTGTAAAAATTGGCTTGGTCATTAAGTACCAAAATGGAATCTTTCACTAAGGGGTTAAACATGATCTGACATGTCATTATGCATGAATTTCTTAATATGGTATAATTTTGTCTAAATTTATTGTAGCCTTTTATCTTTTGATCTACATGTCTACCGTGTATATGTGTGTTTTAGGCTATGTGCACACGTAGGAAATGTGGTGCAGAATTTTCTGCACAAAATCCGCTTCTCCTGGCAGAATCCGCAGCTGCGGATTTGCTCCAGTTTTTATGCGGATTTTGTGCGGATTTGCCGCGGAATTGATGCAGATTTTGTGCGGCTTTTCTGCAGTTTTTGCCACTGCGGATTTCTATCATGGAGGGGTGCAGAAACGCTGCAGATCCGCACAAAAGAAGTGACATGCACTTCTTTTAAATCCGCAGCAATTCCGCACTGATTTTTCCGCACCATGTGCACAACTTTTTTTTTACCCATTGATTTACATTGTACTGTACATCACAGGGTGGATCTGCAGCATTTCTGCGGGAAAAATCCGCTGCGAATCCACAGCAAATCCGCATCATGTGCACATAGCCTTACAATTCCATTTAGTTTTTATTGTGAAACATTTAAATAATGGATATCTCTAAACAGGTGAGGAATGTTGTTAGTGATTATGTGATAACTGTCACGCATTGACTAACACGGTGTGACTCGACCCAAACGCCCTATTCGAGTCCATTCCCCCCCGCTGCCGTCAGGATACCTCGTCCCTAACTGTCACCTAACTCTGCCCTTGCTAGTGCAATAAAGAATGTAGTACACCACACACTCTGTACGTATATTGCGAAGAGTGAAATATTTATTAAACAAAATTGGACTGTGTGACATGAAAAGCGACCAGAGGTAATTATAATAACGTTTCGGTCCTACCAGGACCTTAATCATATAATCGCTATGGGAGAAAAATAAGAAACAGAAAATATATAAACACACAATGCATGTAATAAACAATATTCAAATCAATGAAAAATCAATGAAAAACACAAATAAAGTTCCCAACCTGGATAAAAGAAACAAAGAAACGAGTAAAACAAAAATACAAGTAAAACAAAATTGGAGGGAAGAGGGGTAGAGCATAGTAACTGCGACATAACATGATTTGCTTTCACAATATAACAACTCGTATGTCCACAGAGGGAGACATAAATGGAAACATAGTCACAGGAATATACTAAGGCTCATAAAGCTAGACTATACGACGGTACACATGGAGGATTTCAGTAGGAATAATTTACCTTAAATGTGCACAGAGGAGAGGAAAGAATCCTTGTAGGTGAAGGCATACACTGTAGGGAAGATGGTAGAGGTACGTGAGGTATGAGGGATAAAAATGGTATATAGAGGATCAGGAGCTGTAGATAGAATGGTGTATAATGTACCTTAAATGCCTTGTTGCTGTGCGTATGTAAACGCGAATAAAGCCCTGATGTGGGGTCTGTAGAGATTAAAACCATAGAGCTGTAAGGGACAAATGTTCCCAAGAGGCGTATAAATAATACAACGATATTGGTAAAGTAAGTGTGGGGTGAAGGAGGACTCATTACCTGGCTGGATGGGTTAATACGCGGCGCTCCCGCGCCCTGCCTTCTGTGTGTAGTGTGGCCAGCGCTACTGTGTTATGAGGGCGCAAACCGGAAGTACGACCTGCGGTACCGGAAGTGATGCGGGCGGCCCGGGGGTGCTATTGCGCATGCGCGGCTGGCGATTTTCTTTATCTATCTTGCTAGTGCAATAGCTGATGACGGGCACTAGCTGCACGACCACTGATAATAAACACAGGGGGGAGTGATAGACACCTAAGGGGCAAGGTAACAAAAATTTCACACTTAGCTTTCTCTGCTGCAAAGCACCGCACAGCAGAAGAAAGGCACCAGATCAGCGAACTCAGCAGAAGCACCACTGCACCCAGAAAGCTCCTTGCTCCAGCTTGGTCACTGCAGATTGCTCTAACACCGACAGTTAGCTGATGCATCATGTGACGTTTTAAAGGATGGTGGGGGAGGTCAACGCTCACATCAGCTGACCAGCATCAATACAATTACACCAGCTTGCTAGCGGGGAAAAACTGACATTAACCCCTGATAGTCCAAAAAGGAAAAGGTTTAACTACATGGAACCACATCTGCCACAAATCTAAAAATGGATCTCGACAATAACAATCACATGACTGGTACAGGATGTAGTATATACCGTGGGGTTTTTTTGTTCATGATGGTATGCAGGGACTAAGAACCGTAAAGTTTGAATTTTTCTAATAAAATGTAAAAGTTTTTATGGGACTGTCTGAGCTTGATTACCTATTGGATTGACTGTTGACAATATGGTTGAAAAATCATCCGTCATATTCTGGATGAAAAATGGTTGATTTTATATACGCTCTCTGATCATCACCAAGGTAAAAGTCATAGGATTTTACCACATGTGAAATTTTCACCAGACAAATGGCAAATGTTTGAACAATATCTTTGCTGATATATTTCATTACAAATTTCTGGTTGAACTACTAGCCAAGCTCATGTCTGTTTCTCACATTGTAGAGTGCAGTTTGGCATGCACATGTTTGGCTATTTTAATGGCTTTCATTATGACAAACTTTGTAACTCGGTATGAAACTTAAGCTATATTTCTTGTGTTTTTTGCAGATGGTAAATCAGCTGGAAAACAAAGTATGCAAACTGAACGAGCAGCTACAGAATCAGTCAGATCTACATCAAGAAGCACTTCTTAGAGCGAGGAAAGTTGAGCAGCAACTAGAAGACCTGTGGGCTCGGCTAAAATTAGCTGAAGGAGAACTAGTTTCTGGAGATGTTGTGAGGGACAATCTAAGTTATGAGAAACAAAAGGTGAGATGGGACTAAAATGTACACACTATTGGAAACCAAAAGTATGTAAGTAAAGGGATCCCTCATGCATGGATTGCAATTTACAGACTACATACTACATACCAGTTGTCCTCAAATGTATTTCTTTCAAAGAAACCCTAGAAAAAATACAGACCTCATTGAGTTACCTGTAGGTATGAGATCAGATTTGATCCATGTTCAATGCTTTGCTGATGGTATGAGTGGTATTGCAATATAGTGTAATCAAGAGGCAAGGCTGCATTGGAGGAGTTTCCTTTTCCCCCCAATACCATTGTTTTTACATTTCTCTTGCTTGTTTTAGTCCTTTTATATTTTTTTTATTTTTTATTGGAATTGTTTATTTTTTTTATTATTACCTTTCTAAATCTTGCCTTTGCCATCTTTGTTCCCCCTATAACTGTCTCAGAGTTTTTTCCCTGCAAAATATCATTGATGGTTCATGATTGGTCAGTATAATGCCTCCATGGAGAAAAGAAGAAGACCAGTTTTTTTTTTTTTTTGTGGGGACATATTTCTTTTTTTGCCAGCTAGACATAATAAGCGAGAATCCATGCCCTCTTATGCTACTTTCACACTAGCGTTTTTTGCAATACGTCGCAATGCGTCGTTTATGGGAAAAAACGCATCCTGCAAAGTTGTTTGCAGGATGCGTTTTTGCCCTATAGATTAACATTAGCGACGCA
The DNA here is from genome assembly GCF_032444005.1 of Ranitomeya imitator. Lineage (NCBI taxonomy): Eukaryota > Metazoa > Chordata > Amphibia > Anura > Dendrobatidae > Ranitomeya > Ranitomeya imitator. The sequence goes on from NC_091286.1 coordinate 134,593,568, forward strand.
TTGCGACGCATTGCCACACGTCGCAACCGTCGTGCGACGGTTGCGCCGTGTTGTGGTGGACCGCCGGGAGCAAAAAACGCTACATGTAACGTTTTTTCCTGCCGACGGACTGCTTTTCCCGACCGCGCATGCGCGGCCGGAACTCCTCCCCCACCTCCCCGCACCTCATAATGGGGCAGCGGATGCGATGAAAATCTGCATCCGCTGCACCCGTTGTGCGGCGCAAACAACGCTAGCGTCGGTAACCTCAGCCCGACGCACTGCGACGGGCTGAGCCCGACGCTAGTGTGAAAGTAGCCTTAGCTGACAGTCTGGTTGATTGTATGTGTGGCTGAGGTTCAGTGACTAAGGAAATCTTTGTGTACTTGGCTTTTTTTGTTTAGGTAGAAGGGTTTGAGACTCTAAATGCTTGAGATACACTGAGACTTTAGTTGTGGAACTGATGCATATCACATTTTACATCAGATGGTGGAACGGTATCTCCTTAGGTGGCGATTTTAATGTTATTCCCCTGTCTCATACTCGAAAGTCACCGCCTTTATCCTTTTCCAGTGTCGCTCCCATTGGTCCGGAGAAAAATTACCTGCCAGCAACTCCAGTGTTTCATGGAGCGGCTCAGAGGTCACTTTTCAATACATTTCTATGATAATCTCGTTCCGGCTATTATAGACTTGCATTCGGCTCTTGTGACGTAACTTCTGACCTGCAGCCAGTCAGAAGTTATGGGCACAGGATGGCGCTATGGTACCGGAGCGAAGCCAGGGAGTGATTTTAAGAACGGAGGCAGTGGTCTTATATTTAAAGCACCACTCCAGAGCTGAACAAAAAAAAACAGCTGGAGTGGTGCTTTAATCGACTAATAAGTAACATTTTTCCCCCTAAAATTTCAACTTGTGCTGACAAATTCTCTTATCATGTATATGTGAATCAGTGATGAATATAATATAGTGTCAATTTACTGGTTATAGATATTCACAGAATAAGTTATCACTGGCACCTTTCTACATTTTTTACTTTTCTTCCTCTGATACCTCCTGCAGTACATGAAGTTCTTGGAAGACCTGTCTGAAAAGATGAAGCTAGAAAGAATAACTGCTGATGTAGGCTTTGACATGCGTCTGGATGCCATCCTTGCTCGGGCAGATCAGTTGGTCAAATTAGAATCTGATGCTGTCATTGGAAATAGGACACTTGCTCAGAGTTTGCAAAGAAAGGTATAAAAAAATGAGAATATGTCACTATATGTTTGATCTGTGCTTCAGCATAGCTTGCTTTAGAGGGAAATATTATCTGAATGTCACCTAGATTATGTTAATTACCGTGCATGATATACATATGCTGTATAGTCAGATAGTTTGTTCCTAAGATATAGTACTAGGCAAAATTTTTAGACAGGTGTATAAAAATGCTACAAAGCAAGAATGCTTTCAAAAATAGAAATGTTAAAAGTATTTTTTTATTAATTAAATAAATCAATATTTGGTGTGACCACCCTTGGTGTTCAAATTTGCATCAAAGCATCAGTTCTTCTAGGTATACTCGGACACAACTTTAGAAGGAACTTGGCAGGGAGATTGCTCCAAACTTCTTGAAGAATTAACTACAGATCTTCTGTGAATGTATGCTTTCAGAAATCCTTCTGTCTCTTTTATGTAATCCAAGACATACTCCATGGTGTCTACAAATTTCATTCTCCGCCTTTGATATCTTACCGTATATCCTCTAATCTTCAGGATAAATTGGTTGGATTGGTTGATTTAGGTTCCTCAAAGAGCGATATACAAACTTTGTTGGCCTCTCCCACGATGGGTTGTTACCCATGTTTCAATTGTGTCATTTGTCCTATTATGATAATAGGCAATAGCTTTACAAATTTACAGACTAAAAAGGCTTTTAGGAGTGGTGGGACATACGGCTTGTCATATCCTTAGGAGCAGTAATTTCCCTATCAACCATAACCACACCATTTATATTGATCATAACATATCTGATACAGGGTAATAGAGCTTTTGGAGATAATATTCTTATGTATAGACCTCCGCTAGCTTAGTAGTGGGAGGGTTTTCTTATTTCTTAGTTATTTGCACTGGCATTATATTATCCCCCGGTTATTCCTATGCTTTGATATTTGGTCTATATTGATAGCTTTAAATATAGGCAATTGTAAGTGTTAATATATATTATGAGAGTTTGACTTCTCTAGGACACCATTAATGACTGGGAAGGTTTTTAGTGTTAAACAAAAAGCACATACCATAAGATACGGCCTTCCCAAAACCCTGTCTGATGACAAATGCACATCTAGCAGGATTCAGCAGGCCTCCGCTAATAAAGGCAAGGGGCAGCACAGGTGCAAACTACTGATAAAAACAGCCACCCCACACATACCAGACCATGGAGGGGTTGGCTGCCTAGTTGAAAAAATTGCACATTGATATCGCTTGCGTAGGACGCCAGTCACACATGTAAGTGTGATGCAATGTGTCTGGCTTGCAGCCTATTAATCACGTCCTTGTATTATCAGGCGGGCTGCCCAGCACTATAATATGCAGCACACAGGGACAGACACCCTAATAGACCAAGCCAACAAAAAGAGGCCTAGCCACATCCTGCAAAACATTTTATCATAGAAAGTGCAAAAAATGAATGCATATGATAAATACATTAAATGAGGTTTTGGTTAATATTTTGGCCAAAATAGATAAGCTTGCAACCCACGTCAAGGGTCCCCATACTTGCGAGTCCTACCGCTAGTATCAAAAACAGCTAACATAGAAAATTTTAAAAAAACACATACCATAAGATACGGCCTTCCCCATTTATTCCCATGCTTTTCTATTTGGTCTATATTGATAGATTTACATATAGGCAATTGTAAATGTCCCTCAACTAGAGGTACGCCATGTTTTATATTGTCTTTTTAATTATATACTGTATATATTTATTTATATTTATATTTTTTTTTCAATGAACTGTGATATTTTAATATGTATTATGAGAGTTTGACTTCTCTAGTACACCATTAATGACTGGGAAGGTTTTCAGTATTAATCATGTTTTAGCTTGTGAATCATCTTCAGTAGTTTACCTTTTACAATGTCACTGGGATTTTTATTATATAGGGGAAACAACCTCTGAATATGACTCGACTTACTAATCATAGACAATCCATTTGTAACAAGCACTTGGATTTACCTGTACATAAGCACTTTACAGAAGGCAGGCAGACAGAACGACAGCTCCATTTCTGTATCATAGACCATATTCCAGTTCCCAGAACGGGTGGTGACAGAGTTGCATTGTTGAAGAATTGTGGACTTAAATGGATCCATAGATTAAACACCCTCAATGCACTTCCCTATTTTCAGAGAGAGAGAGAGATATATATATACAGCGGGTACGGAAAGTATTCACACCCCTTTAAATCTTTCACTCTTTGCTTCATTGGAGTCATTTGGCAAATTCAAAAAAGTTCATTTTTTTCACCATTAATGTACAGTCTGCACCCCATATTGACTGAAAAAAATAGAAATGTAGAAATTTTTGCAAATTTAATAAAAAAGAAAAACTGAAATTTCACATGGTCATAAGTATTCAGACCCTTTGCTCATACATTCATTTAAGTCACATGTTGTCCATTTCCTTGTGATCCTCCTTGAGATGGTTCTACTCCTACTTCGGAGTCCAACAGTGTTTAATTACACTGATAGGACTTGATTTGGAAAGGCACATACCTGTCTATATAAGACCTTACTGCTCACAGTGCATGTCAGACCAAATGAGAATAATGAGGTCAAAGAAACTGGCCAAGGAGCTCAGAGACAGAATTGTGGCAAGGCACAGATCAGGCCAAGGTTACCAAACTGAGAAATCACGGGAGAAGAGCCTTGGTGAGAGAGGTAAAAAAGAACCCCAAGATCACTGTGACTGAGCTCCAGAGATGCAGTAGGGACATGGGAGAAAGTTCCACAAAGTCAACTATCACTACAGCCCTCCACCAGTCAGGCCTTTATGGCAGAGTGGCCCAAAGGAATCCTCTCCTCTTTCACTTTTTGTATTGAAGAACTGAAGTAAATTAACTTTGTGATGATATTCTAATTTTGTGAGAAGCAGTTGTATATTTAGGTCACCTCATTACACAAATACACATCACCTTATCTGCTTCATACAATAAGCATTGAAATTTATTCAGCTAGAAGTTGTAAAATCTGCATAAAATGATGACATGGTCAAAAATACTCACTTGCCTAATAGTAGTGCACAGAAGGTACATTACAATGTACCTTTAGACAGTTTTGGTAATCATCAGCATAAATAACACTCTGTTGAAATATTTTTTCTATAGTTAAAAGCACAGAAGCAGCAATTTGATAGCAAGGAGCTACATATGGAGCTTTTGAGAAAAAAGATTGCCCAGCTTGAAGAGGAAAAACAAGTGCGCACAGCTCTGGCAGTAGAGAGAGATGAGGCTAACCTGACTGTGAGGAGGCTGCAGAAGAAGGTGGAGAGACTGCAAAAGGAGCTAAGTTCAGCCCAAGAATCTGTCACAGGACTAAAGTCCAGACTTTCTGATACCAACGAATTAAAGGCAAGTTTAACATATCAAACTTATGTACAATAAATGGTCTTATTTTTTAATATTATGTTCTCATCCTTCTAAAATGTATTCTGAAATGAGATTTTTAAGTCTGACCAATGTATGACCAGCTTCTCCATCATGACAGAAGATCAGCTCTCCACCCTCCTGTCAAGATCACACCTCACCACCTGCACGCTTGACCCGCTCCCATCCCACCTCATCACTAACCTTTCCACGGTCTTCATCCCAACCCTAACACACCTCTTCAACCTCTCACTCACAACAGGTGTCTTTCCCTCATCCTTCAAGCATGCCAAGATCACACCCATCCTCAAAAAGCCCTCCCTCGACCCATCCTCTGTGTCTAGCTATCGCCCGATATCTCTTCTCCCTTATGCCTCCAAATTGCTGGAGCAACACGTCCATCTTGAACTGTCCTCCCACTTCTCCTCCTGCTCCCTCTTTGATCGGTTACAATCAGGCTTCCGTTCCCATCACTCAACTGAAACTGCCCTAACTAAAGTCACCAATGACCTACTAACTGCCAGGAGCAAGCGACACTACTCTGTCCTCCTTCTCCTGGACTTGTCTTCTGCCTTTGACACTGTAGACCACTCCCTTTTACTACAAATCCTCTCATCCCTTGGCATCACAGACTTGGCCCTTTCCTGGATCTCGTCATATCTGACAGACCGAACATTCAGTGTCTCCCTCCCCCACACCACCTCCTCACTTCGCCCCTTGTCAGTCGGTGTTCCTCAAGGCTCTGTTCTAGGACCCCTACTCTTCTCCATCTACACTTTCGGCCTGGGAGAGCTCATAGAATCCCACGGTATGCAGTACCATCTCTACGCTGACGACACGCAGATCTACCTCTCCGGACCTGACCTCTCCTCCTTGCTTACCAAAATCCCGCACTGTCTGTCTGCCATTTCAGCCTTCTTTTCTGCTCGCTTTCTACAACTGAACATGGACAAAACAGAATTCATCATCTTTCCCCCATCTCACTCTACCCCTCCACCAGACCTATCCATCAATGTCAATGGCTGCTCACTATCCCCAGTCCCACACGCCCGGTGCCTCGGGGTGATCCTCGACTCTGCCCTCTCTTTCAAGCCACATATCCAAGCCCTTGCCTCCTCCTGTCGTCTCAAACTCAAAAATATTTCCCGGATCCGTGCTTTCCTTGACCGCAACACTGCAAAAACGCTAGTGCATGCCCTTATCATCTCCCGCCTCGACTACTGCAACCTCCTACTCTCTGGACTCCCCTCTAGCACTCTGGCACCACTCCAATCCATCCTACACTCTGCTGCCCGACTAATCCACCTGTCCCCCCGCTATTCCCCAGCCTCTCCCCTGTGTCAAGCCCTTCACTGGCTTCCTATCGCCCAGAGACTCCAGTTCAAAACCCTCACACTGACATACAAAGCCATCCACAACCTGTCTCCTCCATACATCTGTGACATGGTCTCCCGGTACCTACCTACACGCGACCTCCGATCCTCCCAAGACCTCCTTCTCTACTCCCCTCTCATCTCTTCTTCCCATAACCGCATCCAAGACTTCTCCCGTGCTTCCCCCATACTCTGGAACTCTCTACCCCAACACATCAGACTTGCGCCTACCATAGAAACCTTCAAAAAGAACCTGAAGACTCATCTCTTCCGACAAGCCTACAGCCTGCAGTGATCCTCAACCTACTGAACAGCCGTACAGCCAGCTCTTCCCTCTCCTAGTGTATCCTCACCCACCCCCTGCAGACTGTGAGCCCTCGCGGGCAGGGTCCTCCCTCCTTATGTACTCGTGTGCCTTGTTATCTGCTCATGTTTAATGTATTTGTCTATATTTGCCCCGTATTCACATGTAAAGCGCCATGGAATAAATGGCGCTATAAAAATGTATAATAATAATAATAATAATAATAATGTATAGGGGGTTGAATGGGCACACTTAATGAGCTAATACTTCTTGTTTTCCAGAGCATATACTTGAGCCTGTGCTGTACAGATTAGGGCATAAGTATGGAATACTATGGGGAACATCTAAGAAGACTGGCTTTTCATGATGTAAAAGCAAATGTAACTAATCAGACTAGGCTTTCAATTGTTATGTGGTCCTCATTTGAGTCCTATGTGCCCACTGCAAACAGTTTCGGCAGTGGACAGAGGTCAGCATTGGTAATATACAATGATTTAGAAAAAAAGTTGAAATTCCTGGAAACTTTAAAGAATTATTATTTTACCTGAGGTTATGCTATTTCATCTCTACCAGCATCCGTGAACCTTGCACACCCTAAACCTTGTCTCCAGGTCACTGGTGGTCCTTCCTTGGACCAGTTTTGGTAGAAACTTACAATTTCATACAGGGAATAGTCCTCAAGGCCTTAGTGTCAGAGATGCTCTGATGCATCGTCCTTCACAGTTTGGCCGTTGTTAAAATCATCAAGAATTCTTATGTTTGTCCAATTTTCCTACTTCCAACAAATTCTTTACAAGTTCTTGACAAATGCTATTGTGACAAAATAATTAATTGAAAAAAAAAAAGGTTTGGTACCATGTTGGAAAAAAAACTGCTCTCAATGGGAATAACAAAAAAAAAGAATCTTGTAGTTCTGATACCATTTAATAGCTAACAAAAATAAAATAAATGATGTCACATAGTAAGCTTTCGGGACTTCTCAAAAGTCTTGAAAGAAAGCTTGCTTTGTAACATAATTTATTTTATTTTCCTCCCCCTTCTTAATTAGCCAGACATGTTACGCTCCTGATTATCCTTCTCCATTTGTCAGGGACAGTCTTTTAGCATTTCTTTCAACACAGATACGAATGTAAGGTTTCACCTTCATGAGAACGAAATCTTGCATCATCCAGTTTCCACTTAGTATATTCCATATTTATTGTAAATAAATGCCACCATCCTCATTCCGTCCTTGAGTACATCAGCATAGCAGACATCTCCAGCTTCTCTCATATGATCTTTCAGATCCTGTCAATTCCCTGATGATTGGACCCTGATGTAACTCTTGGATTAATTTATGATCTTAAACTCTGAATTTTTTGCTTTTAATTTAACAAATAATAAAAAAATATATATTTTTAAGTACTATGCAAATAATTTTTTAAACATGCTAGATTCTAACCAAAGACAAATATATCTAATATTGCTTGAAACTTCCTAAAAGCCCCTATACATGTAGGGGCCTGTGAGGAGCTGGCCACGGACTAAAGGTACCGTTACACTAAACGACTTACCAACGATCACGACCAGCGATACGACCTGGCCGTAATCGTTGGTAAGTCGTTGTGTTGTCGCTGGGGAGCTGTCACACAGACAGCTCTCTCCAGCAACCAACGATCAGGGGAAAGACTTCGGCATCGTTTAAACTGTCTTCAACGATGCCAAAGTCCCCGGGTAACCAGGGTAAATATCGGGTTACTAAGCGCAGGGCCGCGCTTAGTAACCCGATATTTACACTGGTTACCACTGTAAAAGTAAAAAAAAAAAACAATACATACTCACATTTCGATGTCTGTCACGTCCCCCGGCGTCAGCTTCCCGCACTGACTGTGTCAGCGCCGGCCATAAAGCAGAGCACAGCGGTGACTTCACCGCTGTGCTCTGCTTTACGGCCGGTGCTGACAGTCAGTGCAAGAAGCTGACGGCGTGGGACGTGACAGACACCGGAATGTGAGTATGTAGTGTTTTTTTTTTTACATTTACAATGGTAACCAGGGTAAATATCGGGTTACTAAGCGCGGCCCTGCGCTTAGTAACCTGATGTTTACCCTGGTTACCCGGGGACTTCGGCATCGTTGGTCGCTGGAGAGCTGTCTGTGTGACAGCTCTCCAGCGACCACACAACGACTTACCAACGATCATGGCCAGGTCGTATCGCTGTCGTGATCGTTGGTAAATCGCTAAGTGTAACGGTACCTTTAGACAATTGTATAGTAAATACAGATCTGGCAAAAATTAAGAGACCACTGCAAAATGTTCAGTTTGTCTGTTTTTTTCTTTATAGGCATTTTTTTTAGTAAAATGTAAATTATTCTTTTATTACATAAAATTCTGACAACATGTCTCCGAATTTCAAACCAATAATTTTTGTATTTTGTTTCTGACAAAGAAAAATGGTCAAATTTAATTTTATTTTTTTAAAACAGGGCTTTCAGACCTCAAATAATGCAAAGAAAACAAGTTCATAAACATTTAGAAACAACAATACTGTTTTCACTCAGGAAGAGTTCAGAAATCAATATTTTGTGGAATAACCATGATTTTTAATCACAGCTTTTGTGCGTTTTGGCATGCTTTCCACCAATCTTTCACACTGCTTCTGGCGCAATAATGTAAGCAGTTCTTCTTTGTTTGATGGCTTGTGACTATCCATCATCCTCTTGATTACATTCCAGAGGTTTCCAATGGGGTTCAGTATACAGTATGTGTGTCACTGACATCTATATATCTATCTATTCTATGTGTAAATATATATATATAAAAAAAAAGAACAGCACATATTCAATAAGCGGGTGCACAAGCCTCCACAGCAAAGCATCCATTACTTGCCCCAATTCAGTTAAAGTGAAAAAAGGGAAGGCAGCACTCCATAGACTTTAAGTAAAAAAATGTGGATTTTATTCAGACCCATATGGCATAGCCATGCCATGTGGGTCTGAATAAAATCCACATTTTTTCACTTAAAGTCTATGGAGTGCTGCCATCCCTTTTTTTCACTTTATCTATTCTATGTGCATATACTGTTTGTATTCCATCTATTCTATCCTGTCGGCTCCTGCAGTGATTTTACACTACGCGGCTACAGAATCTCCAGCTTTTCTTCTATCTATCTATCTATCTATCTATCTATCTATCTATCTATCTATCTATCTATCTATCTATCTATCTATCTATGTAATATAAATACAGTATATATGTGTGTGTCACTGACATCTATTTATCTATGTATTCTATGTGTATATATCTATTCTATTCTAACCTGTCAGTGTGATTATACTGTACCCTGCATATGAATTGCCGGCTTTTCAAATTCGATCGGTGTGTAAAAATCGGACAGGATTCGCATGGTCCAAGTGCTGTGTGATTTTTTTCTTGCACCCATTGACTTCTATTGCGGGATGCGATTTGATTTCTGATTACAATCACAGCATGCTGCAACATTTTTCCAGTTCAATCGTGATCCGATCTGAGCTGGAAAAAAAAGGCAGATGGACACAAAATCATGGAATAACATTCGTCCAATTTCATCGCAAGTGAGAATGAGCCCTTACTGTCAGGTCTGTGCAGCACTGGAGATGAAGAGAAAGCCTGTTTTAGGGAGTTTTCAGCCTCCGTAGTCCATACTCTAGGATTGGCACCCTTGAATGTCACAGCAGAAATTGGAGAGGAAAAATGTGGTATGAAGTGGTAGTAATTAGCATAAACCACTGTTTGGGCGCACGGCAGAGCTTGGAAGGGAAGTAGCACCGTATGACTTTTTCAATGCAGAATTGGCTGGAATTGAGATCGGACGCCATGTCGCGTTTTCAGAGCCCCTGATGTGCCTAAACTGTGGAAACCCCCCACAAGTGACACCATTTTGGAAACTAAACCCATTAATGAACTTATCTAGATATGTGGTGAGCACTTTGGACCCCCAAGTGCTTCACAGAAGTTTATAAAATAGAGCCGTGAAAATAAAAAATCGTATTTTTTCCACAAAAATGATGTTTTCACCCCAAAAATTTTATTTCACCAAGGGTAACAGGAGAAATTAGACCACTAAAGTTGTTGTGCAATCTGTCCTGAGTATGCCGATACCCCATATGTGTGGATAAACCATTGTTTGGGTGCATGGCAGAGCTCGGAAGGGCAGGAGCACCATTTGACTTTTTCAATGCAGAATTGGCTGGAATTGAGATCGGTCGCCATGTCGCGTTTGGAGAGCCCCTGATGTGTCTAAACAGTGGAAATCCCCCACAAGTGACACCATTTTGGAAACTAGATCCTTTACAAAACTTATCTAGATGTGTGGTGAGCACTTTGAATCCCCAAGTTCTTCACGGAAGTTTATAACGCAGAGCCATGAAAATAAAAAATCCTTTTTTTTCCTCCAAAATTTTTTATTTTTACAAGGGTAACAGGAGAAATTAGACCCCCAAAGTTGTTGTGCAATTTGTCCTGAGCACGCTTATACCCCATATGTGGAGGGACAACTGTATAGGCACACGTTGGGGCTCAGATGGGAAATAGTGACGTTTTAAAATGCAGACTTTGATGGAATGGTCTGCGGGCATCATGTTGCATTTGCAGAGCCCCTGATGTGGCTAAACAGTATAAACCCCCCACAAGTGACCCCATTTTAGAAACTAGACCTCCCAAGGAGCTTATCTAGATGTGTGGTGAGCATTATGAACCCCAAAGTGCTTCACAGAAGTTTATAACGTAGAGCCGTGAAAATAAAAAAATCATATTTTTTCCACAAAAATGATCTTTTCACCCCCAAATTTTTAGTTTCACAAGGGTAACAGGAGAAATTGGACCATAAAAGTTATTATGCAATTTGTCCTCAGTACTCTGATACCCCATATGTGGGGACCACTGTTTGGGCGCATGGCAGAGCTAGGAAGGGAAGGAGCACCATTTTTAAATATAAGATAAACCCTAGTAATTGGGGTGGTGGCGCCGCAGGTCTGAGGTAAATATGCTTTACAAATGTTCTTTACTCTTCTAATGTCTGCTCCGGTGTTGTTGCTGGATGCTCCTTAACAGCTCAGTGTACTCTATTCAATTGCATATGAACTCACTATTCATGCCAATTACTCTTTATTGGGGACATTAGTACCAGTATTTGCATGTTTATAGCCTCTGACCTGCGGCCCCAGTGTAGTTGTCACCTTTCAGAGTATCCCATTTATTGTTAGGTACAATTTTATATTTGACTTGCTTAATAAAATATTTTGTTTGCTATTGATCCCGTTTCGTGCAGTATTTTCTATGTAGGGTTTATCTGTTATTGTTGCATGGGAATTTGTTATATACTGATCCCCTATATGGGCACAGGTGTATTTCGTATGACACACTGTGTATTGTGTATCAATTTTGGTTTACTGTTTTTAAATGCAGACTTTGATAGAATGGTCTGCAGATGTCATGTTACATTTGCAGAGCCCCTGATGTGCATAAATAGTGGAAAACCCCCACAAGTGACCCCATGTTGGAAACTAGTCCCCCAAGGAACTTATCTAGATGTGTTGTGTGAACTTTGAACCCCCTAGTGTTTCACTAAAGTTTATGACGCAGAGCCGTGAAAATTAAAAAGCATTTTATTTCCACAAAAATGATTTTTTAGCCCGCTATTTTTTATTTTCCCAAGGGTAACAGGAGAAATTGGACCCCAAGCGTTGTTGTCCAATTTGTCCTGAGTACACTGATACCCCGTATGTGGGAGAAAACTAGTATTTGGCTACACGTCGGGGCTCAAAAGGGAAGTAGTGATGTTTTGGAATGCGGACTTTGATGGAATGGTCTGCGGGCGTCATGTAGCATTTGCAGAGCCCTTGATATGCCTAAACAGTAGAAACCCCCCATAAGTAACCCCATTTTGGAAGCTAGACCCCCCAAGGAGCTCATTTAGATGTGTGGTGAGCACTATGAACCCCATAGTGCTTGACACAAGGCTATAACGCGGAGCCGTGAAAATAAAAAATATTTTTTTCCACAAAAATGATTTTTTAGCCCCCAATCTTTTATTTTCCCAAGGGTAACAAGAGAAATTGGACCCCAAAAGTTGTCCAATTTGTTCTGAGTACGCTGGTGCCCCATTTGTTTGGGTAAACCACTGTTTGGGCGCACGGCAGAGCTCAGAAGGGAGGGAACACCATTTGACTTTTTGAACTCAAAATTTGCTGGAATCAATGGTGGCGTCATGTCGCGTTTGGAGACCCCTTTATGTACCTAAGCCGTGGAAACCCCCCAATTCTAACTCCAACCCTAACCCCAACACACCCCTAACCCTAATCTCAACCCTAACCATTACCCTAATCACAACCCTAACCCCAACACAGCCCTAACCCTAATCCCAACCCTGACCATAACCCTAACCCAACACACCCCTAACCCTAATCCCAACTCTAACCATAACCCTAATCACAACCCTAACCCCAACACACCCCTAACTATAATCCCAAACCTAACCCTAATCCCAAACTAACTCTAATCCCAACTTTAATCCCTACACACCCCTAACCCTAATCCCAACCACAACCATAACCCTAATCACAACCCTAACCTTAACCCTAACCACAAACCTAATCACAACCCTATCCCCAACACACCTCTAACCCAAATCCCAACCATAACCCTAATCCCAACCCTAATCTTAATCCCAACCCGAACCCTAATCCCAACCCTAATCCCAACACACCCCTAACCCTAATCCAACCATAACCATAACCCTAACCACAAACCTAACCCTAACCCTAATCCCAACCCTAACCCTAATCTCAACCCTAACCCTAATCCAAACCCTAATCCCAACCCTAACCCTAATCCCAACCCTAAACCTAATCCCAACTCTAACCCTAACTTTAGCCCCAAACCTAACTCTAATTTTAGCCCCAACCCTAACCCTAACCCTAGCTTTAGTCCAACTCACTTTAGCCCAACTGTAACCCTAATGGGAAAATGGAAATAAATATATTTTCTTTGTTTTATTATTTTTCCATAAGGTGGTGATAAAGTAGGGGTTCATTTACTAATTTTTATTTTGATCACTGTAATAGGGTCTATCACAGTGACCAAAATGAAACAATAGGAAAAATCTTCCTATTGTTGCTGGGTGTCGGCAGGCAGCTCTCGGCAGGTGCACTGCGGGTGCGTCCATCATTTTCTTACCGGAAAAAGACACCAGCGGCCGTGGGGGGGGGGGGGGGGAGAAGCAGGAGGTTCAAGGGACACTAGGAGACACTGGTAAGTATCGGGGGTTGATCGGAGACCCTGTTTCTCTGTCCTCTGATGTGCGATCACATCAGAGGACAGAGAGATTAAATGGCAAATTGCGCTTTTTTTTGCATCGCCGTTATACAGTTAATAACAGCGATTGCAACCTGGGGGTCTGTAAAAAAATGACCCGAATCATCTTCTCTGGGGTCTCGTCAAAAATATGACACTGGAGAGTGCTATACCCTTTTTCCACAACGCCGTTAATTAGCGGCGCTGTAGTTTAAGTACCCTTAACTACCGCCATTAAAAGGCTTATCGGCGGTCGTTAAGGGGTTAACAGCATGTACATAATCAGTTTGTCTAATTTCTAGACTTTTCTCAGGGTACTAGAAAAACTAAACTAAGGGCAGACAAAGTATAAGCTAGGTAGACAGGGTATTTAGATTTAGCTTTATCTCCGATCACGACTGCTTTTAAATGGTCTGGGATTTTAGCTGTAAGCTACTGAAAGTTTACCACTTTTTTTTTAGTAAAAGGACTACGGAATTTGAATTACAATGGAATAATTTGTATTGATTTGTGTAGGCAGCCTTCTTTATTGCAGCTAGTGATCAAAACTTTGGCGTCAGGGCAGACTTACAAATTAAAGAGAACCTTTCACCAGGAGTTCCCTATATAAAGAAGGGCCAGCACCGGTAAACCCTCTGTTATAGCATACTAGAATGCTGTATGTATGTCCTCAATCCACTATGCAAGGCACAAAAAAGACCTTTTATAATACTCACCTACCCCACGGTCCGGTCCAATGGTGGTCTCAGGTCTTGATTCGGCACCTCCTCTCGTCTTACAATCGTTGTCCTTCTTCTCTGCTTCATGTAGATGATGCATCTTACATCATCCATGCAGTGTCCCTAATGTGTTCTTGTGCAGGTACACTGTCTTTCCTGCCAAGGGCAGGGATAAGTACTGTAGTGCGCATGCGCCTGTGCTCTTTGACTTTTACCAGCATACACGCGTTACAGTACTCTGCTTAGCTCTCATAAGGGCAGAGAGAAGTACGCCTGCACAGGAGCACAATAGATTACTATGTATGGGTGACGTAGAACTTGTCATCAACATGAAGCAAGAAGGAGGATATCGATTGCAAGTAGTGACGAAGCATCGGATCAAGACCAGCGACGCCCATCAGACCAGATGGTGAGTATAATGAAAGCTATTTTTTGTGTTATGAAGAGCGTATTGGAAACATATGCACAGCATTCTAGTATATGGGTAAAATCTAATGACAGGTTCTCTTTAAAAATATTTTAAGAGATGTGAAAAAAGTAAAGCTACGCACAACGACAAGAAATTATTTTACTTTTAACTCCTTTTTAAATAATTTATTTTTCTATGTTTAAATTTCTTTTTTATTTCTCCAGATCAAGACACTGGAACAGCATAAAACAATTGAACAGCTGAGCAAGTCAATGGATGACTTGGAGAGGGTTAAAAGCAAGACTCATAAGAAACTCATTTCTATTAAATCAGAATTAGACTACACAGAACGGGAAGCAAAGGATGAGAAAGAGAAAACAACCAATTACATTGACGTGATCACCAGTGAGCTGAAGACTCTCAAGACAACCTTAGAAGAGGTTTCCAAAAGGGAAAAACAGGTAATAAATATGTGTATATGTATAACAAAATTAAACAGGGCCTTGGAGTCAATAAGCCAAAGTTCTGACTCCTGACTTTTTCACACCATAAATACAGCCCCGACTTCAAATTGCAGCAGCATGAACACACTAAGTGTAAGGACAGGGCACAAGAGAGCTGATAACCAACATTGTATCACCACTAGAACACCCTAGTGGTCACAATTATGTCTGATAATTACAGGTATTGGATTTATAGTACATAATAAAAATATATTTTAACATCTCTAAACTTTTCTGAATTCATATGAAAGTTAAGAAATTAATTATACATTATTAATTACAGATACAGTACATATATTTTTAAGCTGGAGACAGTACATTTCTACCAACTCCACCAAAAATGATCTCTGACTCCATAGATGTCGAATTAAAGGGAACCTGTCAGCAGGATTGTACATAGTAACCTACACACAGCGTAGGTTACCACCACATACACCAACCCTGCCATAGGACACGAGCATATCATTAACTAAAAACTGAAAATAAAGATTAAGAAACAGCAACAAGATGGATTTCATCAACCAAGGTAACATTTTATTCAGTATAACGGCGCCGACCTGACACTGTATATAGGTTACTATGCACAATCCTGCTGACAAGCTCCCTTTAAACACATGCAATTCATACGTTTTGTTGTACTTTTTTATGTTACATGATCAACACTAATCGCAGGACTGCCCTTTGTATTATTGAATCTAACGACATTTGCCAACTCCTTCTAGGAAGGCATTCATGAAAATTTTTGTAGGGTCACTGTGCATTTTGAATACTTTGGCAATACCGTTTTGATTGGGTTGTTCACTTTCAGTAAAGTGGATGATAAAAGATGTAAAATACCTAATTAGCAAACTCACCAGGTACTCACCCTCCATAGGTCTACTGATGGCTCTCCGCTGCTGCTCCAGTCTTAGTATTTGACTGCAGCAATGATGTCACATCAACAGTGTACATCACCGATATAGACAATCACTGAATTGAGTATCTGTGCTGATATAGATGGCACAAGCTTCTGACCTCATTGATTAGCTACAGCGATCGTGCATGTTATTTACGTGATGTCGCTGCAGCAGCCGTAATCATGAGCTGCCTCGGACAGCCATGATTAGACCCAGGGAGGGTGAGTACTGTTGTGTCCCATAAATGGGAACTGCTTGTTGTGTGTTTTTTGTGTTATGCATTGAATTCTGTTGTTGCTAGGCAGAAGCCCCGCCCTTTGAAGTTGTCCCCTCTTCTCTCCTGTAGTTGATGATGTTAGCCCTTGCTCCACCTTTCATACTCATTATTCAGTTTGCTGTAGCCATCTTTGGATGTACATGTGTAGTTCTCTGCTTGGGATTACTCTTTCCACCTTCTGCATTGTACCTTCTGAGAAAATCAACTTTGTTCCTCCTGGACTCTTATTACAAGTCAGTGTGGCTGAGTTGAAATTATCTGAGGATGCATTGCATGTGAGTACAACAATCATACAATTATCTAAGGGATTGATGGCTAAGGATTTAGAGACTCATACTGCCTTGAAGAGTCAGAATAGTGGAACGAGTGGCCTGCCACCAAGAACAGTATACATCTTACAATCCAGAGAAGGGATCATCTATAAAGCTAATTGTGAAGACACAGCAGCTTCATAGAGTCTGCAGACACTGCCTGTAAACTGCAACATTTTATGTGAACTCCTCTGCAGCTAGGAGCAGAACAGCCTCTACCTTTGCATTCCTGCGTACAATGGCAAATGCAGGAAGGATCTCGAATAGTGTTGAGCGATACCTTCCGATATCGGAAAGTATCGGTATCGGTTTGGATCGGCCGATATTCAAAAAATATCGGATATCGCCGATACCGATACCCGATCCCAATGCAAGTCAATGGGACCAAAATATCGGAATTAAAATAAACCCTTTCTTTCCTTGTAGGTTCATTCTACATGAAGGAAAACAACTAAGAATAATGCCGGATGTATTTGGGGAGGTGGCGGAGACATTAAAGTCATAGAGGTTTATCCCAATCAAATAGAATAGCATGTTTTTTGTTTTTTTTTAAGACGTTCGGAGTGACAAAGATATTGACTATGTAAATTTTTTTTTTATTTTGTCAGATATTGATGTTTCACTATTCCACGCCCTTCCCCTTCTTTTTTTTCTTTTTTTTTTTCTTTTCCCACACTTTCATCTTCATCATCATCAGCATCTTTGACATCAACTTCTTCACCTTATTCATCTTCTTCTTCATCTTCTACCTATTTTTTTTTTTTTATTACATTCTTCATATTCATTTTATTCAACTATTATTATTCTTCTTATTCTACATATTCTTTTTATTCCACTGTTATTATTCTTCCTATTCTACTTCTTCATCATATTCTCATTTGTGACAGGCATTCCCGTAGTTGTTATCTATAAAAGTTTGAAGATTACACCTTCCGTTCTGCCAGTCACAAAAGTTACATTTGTCCGCGTTCAGTTTGGCCTGCAGCATCAGGCTTTATCCAGGGGCACCACGAGGAGGAACGGACTCACCCCCATACACTGCTTAGTCTTCTTCTGCATATAATTTAGATAATATCTTTTGCTCTGATATTAAGTCTTATGCTTAATGTTCTTCTGCTCTTTGTTCTGCAGCCTCTTGTTCTTCTGCTTCTCGGTCTTCCATGTTGTCGTCTCCAGGGTCGTCGTCTCCAGTGTCGTCATCTCCGCCGTCGTCGTCTCCGCCGTCGTCGTCGTCGTCATCGGGGTGGTCTTCCGTGTCGTCGTCATCGTGGTGGTCTTCCGGGTCGTCGACGTTAGGGTCTTCAACTTGGAAATGTAGCAGAAGGTACAAGAAGGCTGAGAAAATGCCAAGAACCAGCTGATGGAACTGGAACTCGGATGGCTACCCGAAGGTTCAAGAGCCTATGGAACTACCGAGGACCAGCTGACGTTACTGGAACCCGGTTACTAAGCAGGAGGTACCCGTGCTAAAAAGCACTACCAAGGACCGCCTGACGTTGACGGAACTCGGATACCCAGAAGGAGGCACCTAAGCCAAAGGCTCTGCCCGGAACCAGCTGACGTTACTGGAACCAGGATGGGGAGCAGAAGGTACAAGAGCAAAAGACACTGCCGAGAACCAGCTGACGGTACTGGAACCCGGATGGGTAGCCGAAGGTCCAAGAGCCAATGGAACTACCGAGGACCAGCTGACGTTACTGGAACCCGGTTACTAAGCAGGAGGTACCCGTGCCTGAAAGCACTACCAAGGACCACCTGACGTTGGTGGAACTTGGATACCCAGAAGGAGGCACCTAAGCCAAAGGCTCTGCCCGGAACCAGCTGACGGTACTGGAACCAGGATGGGGAGCAGAAGGTACAAGAGCAAAAGACACTGCCGAGAACCAGCTGACGGTGCTGGAACCAGGTGGTGGACCCGAAGGCCCACAGGAGAGGAGAGAACAGCTAGGCCGCGAGGCAGCCGCAGTTACCGAACCCCAACAGTCCTACAGGGGGAGCTGGGCCTACTGGCACTACATAACCAGCCTTGACTACCAGTTCACGCAGCCCACATAGGAAGCTCCTAAACTGGAGGCACCCTGGAGTTGGCTAACTCGACCGCACCACGACGGGGCAAGCATAGGCGTCTCAGTGAAGTTGACACAACCCGGAAACAGCTGACGGTGCTGAAACCAGGCTTGGCACGAGGGAGTACCTGTGACAAGAACACTGCCGAGAACCAGCTGGCGGTGCTGGAACCCGGATGCGTTGCCCCAGTGTGCAAGAGCCAATGGCACGACCGAGGACCAGCTGACGGTGCTGGAACCCGGTTACTAAGCTGTAGGTGCCCGCGCTTAAAAGCACTACCAAGGACCGCCTGGCGTTGGCGGAACTCGGATACCCAGGAGGAGGCACCTAAGCCAAAGGCTCGGCCCGGAACCAGCTGACGGTGCTGGTACCAGGTGGTGGACCCCAAGGCCCACAGGAGAGGAGAGAACAGCTAGGCCGCGAGGCAGCCGCAGTTACCGAACCCCAACAGTCCTACAGGGGGAGCTGGGCCTACTGGCACTACAGAACCAGCCTTGACTACCAGTTCACGCAGCCCACATAGGAAGCTCCTAAACTGGAGGCACCCTGGAGTTGGCTAACCCGACCGCACCACGACGAGGCAAGCATAGGTGTCTCAGTGAGCTTGACACAACCCGGAAACAGCTGACGGTGCTGAAACCAGGCTTGGCACGAGGGAGTACCTGTGACAAAAACACTGCCGAGAACCAGCTGGCGGTGCTGGAACCCGGATGCGTTGCCCCAGTGTGCAAGAGCCAATGGCACGACCGAGGACCAGCTGACGGTGCTGGAACCCGGTTACTAAGCTGTAGGTGCCCGCGCTTAAAAGCACTACCAAGGACCGCCTGGCGTTGGCGGAACTCGGATACCCAGGAGGAGGCACCTAAGCCAAAGGCTCGGCCCGGAACCAGCTGACGGTGCTGGAACCAGGTGGTGGACCCCAAGGCCCACAGGAGAGGAGAGAACAGCTAGGCCGCGAGGCAGCCGCAGTTACCGAACCCCAACAGTCCTACAGGGGGAGCTGGGCCTACTGGCACTACAGAACCAGCCTTGACTACCAGTTCACGCAGCCCACATAGGAAGCTCCTAAACTGGAGGCACCCTGGAGTTGGCTAACCCGACCGCACCACGACGAGGCAAGCATAGGTGTCTCAGTGAGCTTGACACAACCCGGAAACAGCTGACGGTGCTGAAACCAGGCTTGGCACGAGGGAGTACCTGTGACAAAAACACTGCCGAGAACCAGCTGGCGGTGCTGGAACCCGGATGCGTTGCCCCAGTGTGCAAGAGCCAATGGCACGACCGAGGACCAGCTGACGGTGCTGGAACCCGGTTACTAAGCTGTAGGTGCCCGCGCTTAAAAGCACTACCAAGGACCGCCTGGCGTTGGCGGAACTCGGATACCCAGGAGGAGGCACCTAAGCCAAAGGCTCGGCCCGGAACCAGCTGACGGTGCTGGAACCAGGTGGTGGACCCCAAGGCCCACAGGAGAGGAGAGAACAGCTAGGCCGCGAGGCAGCCGCAGTTACCGAACCCCAACAGTCCTACAGGGGGAGCTGGGCCTACTGGCACTACAGAACCAGCCTTGACTACCAGTTCACGCAGCCCACATAGGAAGCTCCTAAACTGGAGGCACCCTGGAGTTGGCTAACCCGACCGCACCACGACGAGGCAAGCATAGGTGTCTCAGTGAGCTTGACACAACCCGGAAACAGCTGACGGTGCTGAAACCAGGCTTGGCACGAGGGAGTACCTGTGACAAAAACACTGCCGAGAACCAGCTGGCGGTGCTGGAACCCGGATGCGTTGCCCCAGTGTGCAAGAGCCAATGGCACGACCGAGGACCAGCTGACGGTGCTGGAACCCGGTTACTAAGCTGTAGGTGCCCGCGCTTAAAAGCACTACCAAGGACCGCCTGGCGTTGGCGGAACTCGGATACCCAGGAGGAGGCACCTAAGCCAAAGGCTCGGCCCGGAACCAGCTGACGGTGCTGGAACCAGGTGGTGGACCCGAAGGTCCACAGGAGAGGAGAGAACAGCTAGGCCGCGAGGCAGCCGCAGTTACCGAACCCCAACAGTCCTACAGGGGGAGCTGGGCCTACTGGCACTACAGAACCAGCCTTGACTACCAGTTCACGCAGCCCACATAGGAAGCTCCTAAACTGGAGGCACCCTGGAGTTGGCTAACCCGACCGCACCACGACGAGGCAAGCATAGGTGTCTCAGTGAGCTTGACACAACCCGGAAACAGCTGACGGTGCTGAAACCAGGCTTGGCACGAGGGAGTACCTGTGACAAAAACACTGCCGAGAACCAGCTGGCGGTGCTGGAACCCGGATGCGTTGCCCCAGTGTGCAAGAGCCAATGGCACGACCGAGGACCAGCTGACGGTGCTGGAACCCGGTTACTAAGCTGTAGGTGCCCGCGCTTAAAAGCACTACCAAGGACCGCCTGGCGTTGGCGGAACTCGGATACCCAGGAGGAGGCACCTAAGCCAAAGGCTCGGCCCGGAACCAGCTGACGGTGCTGGAACCAGGTGGTGGACCCCAAGGCCCACAGGAGAGGAGAGAACAGCTAGGCCGCGAGGCAGCCGCAGTTACCGAACCCCAACAGTCCTACAGGGGGAGCTGGGCCTACTGGCACTACAGAACCAGCCTTGACTACCAGTTCACGCAGCCCACATAGGAAGCTCCTAAACTGGAGGCACCCTGGAGTTGGCTAACCCGACCGCACCACGACGAGGCAAGCATAGGTGTCTCAGTGAGCTTGACACAACCCGGAAACAGCTGACGGTGCTGAAACCAGGCTTGGCACGAGGGAGTACCTGTGACAAAAACACTGCCGAGAACCAGCTGGCGGTGCTGGAACCCGGATGCGTTGCCCCAGTGTGCAAGAGCCAATGGCACGACCGAGGACCAGCTGACGGTGCTGGAACCCGGTTACTAAGCTGTAGGTGCCCGCGCTTAAAAGCACTACCAAGGACCGCCTGGCGTTGGCGGAACTCGGATACCCAGGAGGAGGCACCTAAGCCAAAGGCTCGGCCCGGAACCAGCTGACGGTGCTGGAACCAGGTGGTGGACCCCAAGGCCCACAGGAGAGGAGAGAACAGCTAGGCCGCGAGGCAGCCGCAGTTACCGAACCCCAACAGTCCTACAGGGGGAGCTGGGCCTACTGGCACTACAGAACCAGCCTTGACTACCAGTTCACGCAGCCCACATAGGAAGCTCCTAAACTGGAGGCACCCTGGAGTTGGCTAACCCGACCGCACCACGACGAGGCAAGCATAGGTGTCTCAGTGAGCTTGACACAACCCGGAAACAGCTGACGGTGCTGAAACCAGGCTTGGCACGAGGGAGTACCTGTGACAAAAACACTGCCGAGAACCAGCTGGCGGTGCTGGAACCCGGATGCGTTGCCCCAGTGTGCAAGAGCCAATGGCACGACCGAGGACCAGCTGACGGTGCTGGAACCCGGTTACTAAGCTGTAGGTGCCCGCGCTTAAAAGCACTACCAAGGACCGCCTGGCGTTGGCGGAACTCGGATACCCAGGAGGAGGCACCTAAGCCAAAGGCTCGGCCCGGAACCAGCTGACGGTGCTGGAACCAGGTGGTGGACCCCAAGGCCCACAGGAGAGGAGAGAACAGCTAGGCCGCGAGGCAGCCGCAGTTACCGAACCCCAACAGTCCTACAGGGGGAGCTGGGCCTACTGGCACTACAGAACCAGCCTTGACTACCAGTTCACGCAGCCCACATAGGAAGCTCCTAAACTGGAGGCACCCTGGAGTTGGCTAACCCGACCGCACCACGACGAGGCAAGCATAGGTGTCTCAGTGAGCTTGACACAACCCGGAAACAGCTGACGGTGCTGAAACCAGGCTTGGCACGAGGGAGTACCTGTGACAAAAACACTGCCGAGAACCAGCTGGCGGTGCTGGAACCCGGATGCGTTGCCCCAGTGTGCAAGAGCCAATGGCACGACCGAGGACCAGCTGACGGTGCTGGAACCCGGTTACTAAGCTGTAGGTGCCCGCGCTTAAAAGCACTACCAAGGACCGCCTGGCGTTGGCGGAACTCGGATACCCAGGAGGAGGCACCTAAGCCAAAGGCTCGGCCCGGAACCAGCTGACGGTGCTGGAACCAGGTGGTGGACCCGAAGGTCCACAGGAGAGGAGAGAACAGCTAGGCCGCGAGGCAGCCGCAGTTACCGAACCCCAACAGTCCTACAGGGGGAGCTGGGCCTACTGGCACTACAGAACCAGCCTTGACTACCAGTTCACGCAGCCCACATAGGAAGCTCCTAAACTGGAGGCACCCTGGAGTTGGCTAACCCGACCGCACCACGACGAGGCAAGCATAGGTGTCTCAGTGAGCTTGACACAACCCGGAAACAGCTGACGGTGCTGAAACCAGGCTTGGCACGAGGGAGTACCTGTGACAAAAACACTGCCGAGAACCAGCTGGCGGTGCTGGAACCCGGATGCGTTGCCCCAGTGTGCAAGAGCCAATGGCACGACCGAGGACCAGCTGACGGTGCTGGAACCCGGTTACTAAGCTGTAGGTGCCCGCGCTTAAAAGCACTACCAAGGACCGCCTGGCGTTGGCGGAACTCGGATACCCAGGAGGAGGCACCTAAGCCAAAGGCTCGGCCCGGAACCAGCTGACGGTGCTGGAACCAGGTGGTGGACCCGAAGGTCCACAGGAGAGGAGAGAACAGCTAGGCCGCGAGGCAGCCGCAGTTACCGAACCCCAACAGTCCTACAGGGGGAGCTGGGCCTACTGGCACTACAGAACCAGCCTTGACTACCAGTTCACGCAGCCCACATAGGAAGCTCCTAAACTGGAGGCACCCTGGAGTTGGCTAACCCGACCGCACCACGACGAGGCAAGCATAGGTGTCTCAGTGAGCTTGACACAACCCGGAAACAGCTGACGGTGCTGAAACCAGGCTTGGCACGAGGGAGTACCTGTGACAAAAACACTGCCGAGAACCAGCTGGCGGTGCTGGAACCCGGATGCGTTGCCCCAGTGTGCAAGAGCCAATGGCACGACCGAGGACCAGCTGACGGTGCTGGAACCCGGTTACTAAGCTGTAGGTGCCCGCGCTTAAAAGCACTACCAAGGACCGCCTGGCGTTGGCGGAACTCGGATACCCAGGAGGAGGCACCTAAGCCAAAGGCTCGGCCCGGAACCAGCTGACGGTGCTGGAACCAGGTGGTGGACCCCAAGGCCCACAGGAGAGGAGAGAACAGCTAGGCCGCGAGGCAGCCGCAGTTACCGAACCCCAACAGTCCTACAGGGGGAGCTGGGCCTACTGGCACTACAGAACCAGCCTTGACTACCAGTTCACGCAGCCCACATAGGAAGCTCCTAAACTGGAGGCACCCTGGAGTTGGCTAACTCGACCGCACCACGACGGGGCAAGCATAGGCGTCTCAGTGAAGTTGACACAACCCGGAAACAGCTGACGGTGCTGAAACCAGGCTTGGCACGAGGGAGTACCTGTGACAAGAACACTGCCGAGAACCAGCTGGCGGTGCTGGAACACGGATGCGTTGCCTTGCCTATTAAAGATTGTCTTCCTAGAGCCCCAACTAGCGGTGTTGGAGCAAAGGGTAAGCAGGGGGAGATGAGTGTAGGCCGAAGCCTGCACTGGAGGCAGCTTTGTGTCTGCGTTGCGTTTGCAGGACACTTTGCCGGCTACACACTGGGGGAACAGCTGGCGTTGCTGAACCCCACTAACACAATGGCGTGTGTTTTTCTCTGTGCAGCTAGCACTTGCGGGCAAAAACTAGCGATGTTAGAGCCCGTGTTGAAGCAGGAGGAGGAGGAGAGGAGCAGAGTGTAGGCCGAAGCTTAGTTGAACCAATTTCAAAGGAAACCTTTAACCCCCCCCTCAGGTGTTACAAAGTACAAGAGACACACCTTGTGCAGTATTAATGCTGCACAAGTGAAAGGTTGCTCTATTAATTTGTCTACTTGCACACGCTGAATGAAAGACATACACAATTTACCCCATTCTACAGTCAAACTGTAGTGGATGCGTGACTTGGTTTTTTGATGAGACGCAGCACAGGTGTCCAAAATAACGCCTTGGTGCTTGGAGCAGCTTCCTGAGCGTTGTTATTTGCTGTACAGGAGTCTGCGCTCTTGTGTTATCCCTTGGCAATGCCCTGTTAGCGCTGCCCATCTTATGACATCATTTCATGTTGGCCGGTGCGGTTAACGATGGCCATAAATCCCAGACCCACAGTGTCTTTTCATAAAGCCACACTGCGGTGCTGGGATTCGTGGCCTTGAGCAGTAAATATTTTGGCCGCTCACACACGTCCTTACACCTGCTTCAGACTGGGCGGCCTCTGCTGATCCCTTCTCGCATGCCGCGGCCATGAGGCTGCACAGTCTGAAGAAGGCTGAAGGAGATGAGTTAAGACAGGCGAAGATATGCACTGCTCGTGCCCATCAATCACACCCTCGCAGTCAAAATAATTAAGACAACGAGGAGCATTTTATTCAGGCAGGGCGGACGAACAGGCGCAAGTAGCCAACCAATGATGTCAGAAGACGGGAAGCGCTACCAAGGGGGGTGCTGCGTATCATTAGAAAGGAAAGTCACACCTCAGGGACAGTGGAATGGTCTCAAAGAGACACATTTTGTACGTGTTGAGTTCCACGTGGGCAAGGAGAAAACATCAGCCACCTTGTACAAATGCAGCAGTACTGCTGTACAAGGTGGCTGTTATACATAGAAACACCTGGGGGTGGGGGCCAGGCTCCCTTCAATTTCAGTTCATGTGCCTGCGTGGCGTTTGCAGGTCACGTTGCAAGCTGCACAGCAGGGGAACAGCTGGCGGTGCTGAACCCCACTAACACATTGGCTGGTGTTTTTCTCTGTGCAGCTAGCATTTCCGGGCAAAAACTAGCGGTGTTTGAGCCCAGGGTCAGCAGGAGGAGGAGGAGAGGAGCAAAGTGTAGGCCGAAGCCTGCACTGGTGGCAGCTTTTGGTCGGTTGTGCCAGCGTGGCTTGTGCTGGACACGATGCCGGCTACACAGCGGGGGAACAGCTGGCGTTGCTGAACCCCACTAACACATTGGCTGGTGTTTTTCTCTGTGCAGCTAGCATTTCCGGGCAAAAACTAGCGGTGTTTGAGCCCAGGGTCAGCAGGAGGAGGAGGAGAGGAGCAAAGTGTAGGCCGAAGCCTGCACTGGTGGCAGCTTTTGGTCGGTTGTGCCAGCGTGGCTTGTGCTGGACACGATGCCGGCTACACAGCGGGGGAACAGCTGGCGTTGCTGAACCCCACTAACACATTGGCTGGTGTTTTTCTCTGTGCAGCTAGCATTTCCGGGCAAAAACTAGCGGTGTTTGAGCCCAGGGTCAGCAGGAGGAGGAGGAGAGGAGCAAAGTGTAGGCCGAAGCCTGCACTGGTGGCAGCTTTTGGTCGGTTGTGCCAGCGTGGCTTGTGCTGGACACGATGCCGGCTACACAGCGGGGGAACAGCTGGCGTTGCTGAACCCCACTAACACATTGGCTGGTGTTTTTCTCTGTGCAGCTAGCATTTCCGGGCAAAAACTAGCGTTGTTAGAGCCCAGGGTCAGCAGGAGGAGGAGAGGAGCAGAGTGTAGGCCGAAGCCTAGTTGAACCAATTTCAAAGGTTACCTTTAACCCCCCCTCAGGTGTTACAAAGAACAAGAGCCACTCCTTCTGCAGCATTAATGCTGCACAAGTAAAAGGTTGCTCTATTAATTTGTCTACTTGCACAAGCTGAATGCAACACGTAGACTATTTAGCCCATTATACTGTTTAACAGTAGTGGAGGCGTGACTTGTCTTTTTAAAGAAAAGCAGCACAGGTGTCGAAAACAACACCTTTTTGCATGGGCGCAGCTTCCTGAGCGTTGTTAGTTGCTGTACAGGAGTCTGCGCTCTTGTGATCCTTTGGCCATGCGCTGTGAGCGCTTCCTGTCTTATGACCTCATTTCATGTTGGCCGTTGCGGTTAGCGATGGACATGAATCCCAGACCCACAGTGTGTTTTTAAAAAATCACACTGCGGTGCTGGGATTCGTGCCCTGGTGCAGTAAATATGTTTGCCGCTCACACATGTCCTTACACCTGCTTCAGACTGGACGGCCTCATCTGATCCCTTATCGCCTGCCGAGGCCATGAGGACACCCAGTCTGAAGAAGGCGGAAGGAGATGAGTGAACACAGGCAAACATATGCACTGCACATGCCCATCAATCACACCCTCGCTGTCCAAAAAAATAAGACACCGAGGGGCGTTGTTTCGAGCAGGGGAGATGCACAGGCGCAGCCAGCTAACCAATGATGTCAAAAGACGGGCAGCGCTAACAAGGGTGGTGCTGCGTGTCATTACAAAGGAAAGTCACACCTCAGGGACATTGTAATGGTCTCTAATGAGAAACATTTTCTACGTGTTGAGTTCCACGTGGGCAAGGAGAAAAAGTCAGCCACCTTGTACAAATGCAGCAGTACTGCTGTACAAGGTGGCTGTTATACATAGAAACACCTGTGGGTGGGGGGCAGGCTCCCTTCAATTTCAGTTCATGTGCCTGCGTGGCGTTTGCAGGTCACGTTGCAAGCTACACAGCAGGGGAACAGCTGGCGTTGCTGAACCCCACTGACACATTGACTGGTGTTTTTCTCTGTGCAGATTGCATGTCCGGGCAAAAACTAGCGGTGTTAGAGCCCAGGGTCAGCAGGAGGAGGAGGAGAGGAGCAAAGTGTAGGCCGAAGCCTGCACTGGTGGCAGCTTTTGGTCGGTTGTGCCAGCGTGGCTTGTGCTGGACACGATGCCGGCTACACAGCGGGGGAACAGCTGGCGGTGCTGAACCCCACTAACACATTGGCTGGTGTTTTTCTCTGTGCAGCTAGCATTTCCGGGCAAAAACTAGCGGTGTTTGAGCCCAGGGTCAGCAGGAGGAGTAGAGGAGCAGAGTGTAGGCCGAAGCCTAGTTGAACCAATTTCAAAGGTTACCTTTAACCCCCCCCCTCAGGTGTTGCAAGGTACAAGAGCCACACCTTGAACAGCATTAATGATGCACAAGTCAAAGGTTGCTCTATTTAATTTTGCTCCTTGCACACGCTGAATTAAACACGTACACTATTTAGCCCATTATACTGTCAAACAGTAGTGGAGGCGTGACTACTAGTCTTTTTAAGGTGACGCAGCACAGGTGTACAAATTTACACCTAGGTGCTGTGCGCAGATTCCTTACCGTTGTTATTTGCAGTACAGGAAACTGCGCTCTTGTGTTATCCCTTGGCAATACCCTGTTAGTGCAGGCCGTCTCATGACCTCATTTCATGTTGGCCGCTGCGGTTAACGATGGCCATAAATCCCAGACCCACAGTGGCTTTTCATAAAGTCACACTGCGGTGCTGGGATTCGTGGCCTTGTGCAGTAAATATGTTCGCCGCTCACACATGTCCTTACACCTGCTTCAGACTGGGCGGCTTCAGCTGATCCCTTATCGCATGCCGCGGCCATGAGGCCGCACAGTCAGAAGAAGGCGGAAGGAGGGGAGTGAAGACAGGGGAACATATGCACTGCTCGTGCCCATCAATCACACCCTCGCAGTCAAAATATATGAGACAACGGGGGGCGTTGTGTCGGGCAGGGGGACGCACAGGCACAGCCAGCCAACCAATGATGTCAGGAGACGGGCAGCGCTAACAATGGGGGTGCTGCGTGTCATTAAAAAGGAAAGTCACACCTCAGGGACATTGTAATGGTCTGTAATGAGACACATTTTGTACTTGTTGAGTTCCACGTGTGCAAGGAGAAAAAGTCAGCCACCTTGTACAAATGCAGCAGTACTGCTGTACAAGGTGGCTGTTATACATAGAAACACCTGGGGGGGTGGGGGGCAGGCTCCCTTCAATTTCAGTTCATGTGCCTGCGTGGCGTTTGCAGGACACGTTGCCAGCTACACAGCAGGGGAACAGCTGGCGGTGCTGAACCCCACTAACACATTGGCTGGTGTTTATCTCTGTGCAGCTAGCATGTCCGGGCAGAAACTGGCGTTGTTTGAGCCCAGGGTCAGCAGGAGGAGGAGAGGAGCAAAGTGTAGGCCGAAGCCTGCACTGGTGGCAGCTTTTGGTCAGTTGTGCCAGCGTGGCTTGTGCTGGACACGTTGCCGACTACACAGCAGGGGAACAGCTGGCGTTGCTGAACCCCACTAACACATTGGCTGGTGTTTTTCTCTGTGCAGCTAGCCGTTCCGGGCAAAAACTAGCGGTGTTTGAGCCCAGGGTCAGCAGGAGGAGTAGAGGAGCAGAGTGTAGGCCGAAGCCTAGTTGAACCAATTTCAAAGGTTACCTTTAACCCCCCCCCTCAGGTGTTGCAAGGTACAAGAGCCACACCTTGAACAGCATTAATGATGCACAAGTCAAAGGTTGCTCTATTTAATTTTGCTCCTTGCACACGCTGAATTAAACACGTACACTATTTAGCCCATTATACTGTCAAACAGTAGTGGAGGCGTGACTACTAGTCTTTTTAAGGAGACGCAGCACAGGTGTACAAATTTACACCTAGGTGCTGTGCGCAGATTCCTTACCGTTGTTATTTGCAGTACAGGAAACTGCGCTCTTGTGTTATCCCTTGGCAATACCCTGTTAGTGCAGGCCGTCTCATGACCTCATTTCATGTTGGCTGGTGCGGTTAACGATGGCCATAAATCCCAGACCCACAGTGGCTTTTCCTAAAGTCACACTGCGGTGCTGGGATTCGTGGCCTTGTGCAGTAAATATGTTCGCCGCTCACACATGTCCTTACACCTGCTTCAGACTG
The DNA here is from genome assembly GCF_032444005.1 of Ranitomeya imitator. NCBI lineage: Eukaryota > Metazoa > Chordata > Amphibia > Anura > Dendrobatidae > Ranitomeya > Ranitomeya imitator. The sequence continues at coordinate 134,623,130 of NC_091286.1, forward strand.
GGCGGCCTCAGCTGATCCCTTATCGCATGCCGCGGCCATGAGGCCGCACAGTCAGAAGAAGGCGGAAGGAGGGGAGTGAAAACAGGGGAACATATGCACTGCTCGTGCCCATCAATCACACCCTCGCAGTCAAAATATATGAGACAACGGGGGGCGTTGTGTCGGGCAGGGGGGACGCACAGGCACAGCCAGCCAACCAATGATGTCAGGAGACGGGCAGCGCTAACAATGGGGGTGCTGCGTGTCATTAAAAAGGAAAGTCACACCTCAGGGACATTGTAATGGTCTGTAATGAGACACATTTTGTACGTGTTGAGTTCCACGTGGGCAAGGAGAAAAAGTCAGCCACCTTGTACAAATGCAGCAGTACTGCTGTACAAGGTGGCTGATATACATAGAAACACCTGTGGGTGGGGGGCAGGCTCCCTTCAATTTCAGTTCATGTGCCTGCGTGGCGTTTGCAGGTCACGTTGCAAGCTACACAGCAGGGGAACAGCTGGCGTTGCTGAACCCCACTGACACATTGACTGGTGTTTTTCTCTGTGCAGATTGCATGTCCGGGCAAAAACTAGCGGTGTTAGAGCCCAGGGTCAGCAGGAGGAGGAGGAGAGGAGCAAAGTGTAGGCCGAAGCCTGCACTGGTGGCAGCTTTTGGTCGGTTGTGCCAGCGTGGCTTGTGCTGGACACGATGCCGGCTACACAGCGGGGGAACAGCAGGCGGTGCTGAACCCCACTAACACATTGGCTGGTGTTTTTCTCTGTGCAGCTAGCATGTCCGGGCAGAAACTGGCGTTGTTAGAGCCCAGGGTCAGCAGGAGGAGGAGAGGAGCAAAGTGTAGGCCGAAGCCTGCACTGGTGGCAGCTTTTGTTCTGTTGTGCCAGCGTGGCTTGTGCTGGACACGTTGCCGACTACACAGCAGGGGAACAGCTGGCGGTGCTGAACCCCACTAACACATTGGCTGGTGTTTTTCTCTGTGCAGCTAGCATTTCCTGGCAAAAACTTGCGGTGTTTGAGCCCAGGGTCAGCAGGAGGAGTAGAGGAGCAGAGTGTAGGCCGAAGCCTAGTTGAACCAATTTCAAAGGTTACCTTTAACCCCCCCCTCAGGTGTTGCAAGGTACAAGAGCCACACCTTGTGCAGCATTAATGCTGCACAAGTGAAAGGTTGCTCTATTTGTTTTGCTCCTTGCACACGCTGACTAAAACACGTACACTATTTAGCCCATTATACTGTCAAACAGTTGTGGAGGCGTGACTTGTCTTTTTAACGAGACGCAGCACAGGTGTCAAAATTTGCACCTAGGTACTGGGCGCAGATTCCTGAGCGTTGTTATTTGCTGTACAGGAGTCTGCGCTATTGTGATCCCTTGGCCATGCGCTGTGAGCGCTTCCTGTCTTCTGACCTCATTTCATGTCGGCCGTTGCGGTTAGCGATGGACATGAATCCCAGACCCACAGTGTGTTTTCAAAAAATCACACTGCGTGGCTGGGATTCGTGGCCTTGTGCAGTAAATAGGTTTGCCGCTTACACATGTCCTTACACCTGCTCCAGACTGGGCGGCCTCAGCTGATCCCTTATCGCCTACCACGGCCAGGAGGCCGCACAGTCTGAAGAAGGCGGAAGGAGATGAGTGAACACAGGCAAACATATGCACTGCACATGCCCATCAATCACACCCTCGCTGTCCAAAAAAATAAGACACCGAGGGCCGTTGTTTCGAGCAGGGGAGATGCACAGGCGCAGCCAGCTAACCAATGATGTCAAAAGACGGGCAGCGCTAACAAGGGTGGTGCTGCGTGTCATTACAAAGGAAAGTCACACCTCAGGGACATTGTAATGGTCTGTAATGAGACACATTTTGTACGTGTTGAGTTCCACGTGGGCAAGGAGAAAAAGTCAGCCACCTTGTACAAATGCAGCAGTACTGCTGTACAAGGTGGCTGATATACATAGAAACACCTGTGGGTGGGGGGCAGGCTCCCTTCAATTTCAGTTCATGTGCCTGCGTGGCGTTTGCAGGTCACGTTGCAAGCTACACAGCAGGGGAACAGCTGGCGTTGCTGAACCCCACTGACACATTGACTGGTGTTTTTCTCTGTGCAGATTGCATGTCCGGGCAAAAACTAGCGGTGTTAGAGCCCAGGGTCAGCAGGAGGAGGAGGAGAGGAGCAAAGTGTAGGCCGAAGCCTGCACTGGTGGCAGCTTTTGGTCGGTTGTGCCAGCGTGGCTTGTGCTGGACACGATGCCGGCTACACAGCGGGGGAACAGCAGGCGGTGCTGAACCCCACTAACACATTGGCTGGTGTTTTTCTCTGTGCAGCTAGCATGTCCGGGCAGAAACTGGCGTTGTTAGAGCCCAGGGTCAGCAGGAGGAGGAGAGGAGCAAAGTGTAGGCCGAAGCCTGCACTGGTGGCAGCTTTTGTTCTGTTGTGCCAGCGTGGCTTGTGCTGGACACGTTGCCGACTACACAGCAGGGGAACAGCTGGCGGTGCTGAACCCCACTAACACATTGGCTGGTGTTTTTCTCTGTGCAGCTAGCATTTCCTGGCAAAAACTTGCGGTGTTTGAGCCCAGGGTCAGCAGGAGGAGTAGAGGAGCAGAGTGTAGGCCGAAGCCTAGTTGAACCAATTTCAAAGGTTACCTTTAACCCCCCCCTCAGGTGTTGCAAGGTACAAGAGCCACACCTTGTGCAGCATTAATGCTGCACAAGTGAAAGGTTGCTCTATTTGTTTTGCTCCTTGCACACGCTGACTAAAACACGTACACTATTTAGCCCATTATACTGTCAAACAGTTGTGGAGGCGTGACTTGTCTTTTTAACGAGACGCAGCACAGGTGTCAAAATTTGCACCTAGGTACTGGGCGCAGATTCCTGAGCGTTGTTATTTGCTGTACAGGAGTCTGCGCTATTGTGATCCCTTGGCCATGCGCTGTGAGCGCTTCCTGTCTTCTGACCTCATTTCATGTCGGCCGTTGCGGTTAGCGATGGACATGAATCCCAGACCCACAGTGTGTTTTCAAAAAATCACACTGCGTGGCTGGGATTCGTGGCCTTGTGCAGTAAATAGGTTTGCCGCTTACACATGTCCTTACACCTGCTCCAGACTGGGCGGCCTCAGCTGATCCCTTATCGCCTACCACGGCCAGGAGGCCGCACAGTCTGAAGAAGGCGGAAGGAGATGAGTGAACACAGGCAAACATATGCACTGCACATGCCCATCAATCACACCCTCGCTGTCCAAAAAAATAAGACACCGAGGGCCGTTGTTTCGAGCAGGGGAGATGCACAGGCGCAGCCAGCTAACCAATGATGTCAAAAGACGGGCAGCGCTAACAAGGGTGGTGCTGCGTGTCATTACAAAGGAAAGTCACACCTCAGGGACATTGTAATGGTCTGTAATGAGACACATTTTGTACGTGTTGAGTTCCACGTGGGCAAGGAGAAAAAGTCAGCCACCTTGTACAAATGCAGCAGTACTGCTGTACAAGGTGGCTGATATACATAGAAACACCTGTGGGTGGGGGGCAGGCTCCCTTCAATTTCAGTTCATGTGCCTGCGTGGCGTTTGCAGGTCACGTTGCAAGCTACACAGCAGGGGAACAGCTGGCGTTGCTGAACCCCACTGACACATTGACTGGTGTTTTTCTCTGTGCAGATTGCATGTCCGGGCAAAAACTAGCGGTGTTAGAGCCCAGGGTCAGCAGGAGGAGAGGAGCAAAGTGTAGGCCGAAGCCTGCACTGGTGGCAGCTTTTGGTCGGTTGTGCCAGCGTGGCTTGTGCTGGACACGATGCCGGCTACACAGCGGGGGAACAGCAGGCGGTGCTGAACCCCACTAACACATTGGCTGGTGTTTTTCTCTGTGCAGCTAGCATGTCCGGGCAGAAACTGGCGTTGTTTGAGCCCAGGGTCAGCAGGAGGAGGAGAGGAGCAAAGTGTAGGCCGAAGCCTGCACTGGTGGCAGCTTTTGTTCTGTTGTGCCAGCGTGGCTTGTGCTGGACACGTTGCCGACTACACAGCAGGGGAACAGCTGGCGGTGCTGAACCCCACTAACACATTGGCTGGTGTTTTTCTCTGTGCAGCTAGCATTTCCGGGCAAAAACTAGCGGTGTTTGAGCCCAGGGTCAGCAGGAGGAGTAGAGGAGCAGAGTGTAGGCCGAAGCCTAGTTGAACCAATTTCAAAGGTTACCTTTAACCCCCCCCTCAGGTGTTGCAAGGTACAAGAGCCACACCTTGTGCAGCATTAATGCTGCACAAGTAAAAGGTTGCTCTATTTGTTTTGCTCCTTGCACACGCTGACTAAAACACGTACACTATTTAGCCCATTATACTGTCAAACAGTTGTGGAGGCGTGACTTGTCTTTTTAACGAGACGCAGCACAGGTGTCAAAATTTGCACCTAGGTACTGGGCGCAGATTCCTGAGCGTTGTTATTTGCTGTACAGGAGTCTGCGCTATTGTGATCCCTTGGCCATGCGCTGTGAGCGCTTCCTGTCTTCTGACCTCATTTCATGTCGGCCGTTGCGGTTAGCGATGGACATGAATCCCAGACCCACAGTGTGTTTTCAAAAAATCACACTGCGTGGCTGGGATTCGTGGCCTTGTGCAGTAAATAGGTTTGCCGCTTACACATGTCCTTACACCTGCTCCAGACTGGGCGGCCTCAGCTGATCCCTTATCGCCTACCACGGCCAGGAGGCCGCACAGTCTGAAGAAGGCGGAAGGAGATGAGTTAAGACAGGCGAACATATGCACTGCTCGTGCCCATAAACCACACCCTCGCTGACAAAATAAATATGACAACGAGGGGCGTTGTTTCTAGCAGGGCGGATGCACAGGCGCAGCCAGCTAACCATGATGACAAAAGACGGGAAACGCTACCAAGGGGGGTGCTGCGTATCATTACAAAGGAAAGTCACACCTCAGGGACAGTGGAATGGTCTCAATGAGACACATTTTGTACGTGTTGAGTTCCACGTGGGCAAGGAGAAAAAGTCAGCCACCTTGTACAAATGCAGCAGTACTGCTGTACTAGGTGGCTGTTATACATAGAAACACCTGGGGGGGTGGGGCCAGGTTCCCTTTTAATTTCAGTTCCTGTGCCTGCATGGCGTTTGCAGGTCACGTTGCCGGCTACACAGCAGGGGAACAGCTGGCGTTGCTGAACCCCACTAACACATTGGCTGGTGTTTTTCTCTGTGCAGCTAGCACTTCCGGGCAAAAACTAGCGGTGTTTGAGCCCAGGGTCAGCAGGAGGAGGAGAGGAGCAGAGTGTAGGCCGAAGCCTGCACTGGTGGCAGCTTTTGTTCTGTTGTGCCAGCGTGGCTTGTGCTGGACACGTTGCCGACTACACAGCAGGGGAACAGCTGGCGGTGCTGAACCCCACTGACACATCACCTAGTGTTTTTTTCTGTGTAGACAACACTTCCAGGTGGCAACTGACAGTGTTGAAACCCAGGGAATCAAAGAGGAGCAGAGTGTAGGCCGAAGCCTGCAGTGGAGCAAGTTGAAAGGGAACCTTTAACCCCCCCCCCCAGGCATTTGTTGCTGAAAGAGCCATCTTGTACAGCAGTAATACTGCACATGGAAAATGGTGGCTCCGAAAATTATGCTCCTTGCAAACGCTGAAGTACACACTCATATAATGTGTCCCCTCACACCGTCAAACCATCCCGGAAGTGGGACTTTCCTTTGTAATGTGACACAGCACAGCCGTCATTCCAACCCCCTTGGTGCCGGGCACCACCTCCTCAACGTTGTTTGGTTCTGTCACGGAGCCCGCACTGTAATGTTATCCCTTGGCCATGCACAGTTAGCGGTGCCCGTCTTCTGACATCATGTAGGTGTCAGGCTGGCAGTGCCTGTGCGTCCAAGCTGCCCGAGATCCAACCTTGCAGTGTCATCTAATGTAGTCCCACTGCGGGCCAGGGATCCATGGGCATGCGCAGTGCATATCATCGCCTCTCACTCACCTCCTTCCTGCTTCTTCAGACTGTGCGGCGTCACGGCCGTGGCATGCTATTAGGGATCAGCTGACGCCGCCTAGTCTGAAGAAGCGTGAAGAAGGGGAGTGAGAGGCTAGTATATGCACTGCGCATGGCCATGGATACCAGGCCCACTGTGGGATCACATTAGACGACACTGCGAGGTGTGATTTCGGGCAGCGTGGACGCACAGGCGCAGCCAGGACGACAACAAATGATGTCAGAGGACGGGCAGCGCAAACTGTGCATGGCCAAGGGATAACATAACAGCGCAGGGTCCATGACGGAATCAAACAACGCTAAGGAGGCAGCGCACGGTGCCAAGGGGGTAGCAATGACGGCTGTGCTGTGTCACATTGCAAAGGAAAGTCCCACCTCCGGGACGGTTGGACGGTGTGAGGGGACACATTACATGAGTGTGTAGTTCAGCGTTTGCAAGGAGCATAATTTCAAGAGCGACCTTTCCCTTGTGCAGTATTAGTGCTGCACATGGTGGCTCTTTCAGTAACAAACGCCTAGGGGGGGGGGGGACAGGTCCCCTTACATTTTAGTTGTGCCAGCGTGGCGGTCGCATGACACGTTGCCGGATACACAGCTGGGGATCAGCTGACGTTACTGAACCCCAATAACAGAGGAGCGACTGTTGACTGTGCACACAGCACTTCCAGGCACCAACTGGCGGTGTTAGAGCCCAGGGACAGCAGGAGGAGCAGATTGGAGGTATTGCCGCACACACAGCTGGGGATCAGCTGACGTTACTGAACCCCAATAACAGAGGAGCGACTGTTGACTGTGCACACAGCACTTCCAGGCACCAACTGGCGGTGTTAGAGCCCAGGGACAGCAGGAGGAGCAGAGGAACAGAGTGTAGGCCGAAGCCTGATTGGAGCAAGTTGAAAGGAAACCTTTAACCCCCCCCCCCAAGACGTTTGTAGCTGAAAGAGCCATGTTGTGCAGCACTAAGGATGCAAAAGGAAAAGGTTGCTCTTTTAATTATGCTCCTTGCAAACACCGAAGTAAACACTAAAAATGTGTCCCTTTATACCGTTAAACCGTTCCGGAGGTGCGAATTTCCTTCGTAATGGGACACAGCACAGCTGTCATTCCTATCCCCTTGATGCCGTGCGCTGCCTCCTCAGCGTTGTTTTAAGCTGCCACGGAGCCTGCGCTGTTCTGTTAGCCCTTGGCCATGCCCAATTAGCGCTGCCTGTCTTCTGACATAATTTGGTGTCAGGCTGTCAGTGCCTGTGCGTCCACGCTGCTCCAGATCCCACCTCGCAGTCTCATCTAACGTAATCCCACTGCGGGCCTTGGAACCATGGGCATGCACAGTGCATAACCTCGACTCTCACTCCCCTCCTTCCCTCTTCTTCAGACTGTGCGGTGTCACGGCCGTGGCATGCTAGGGATCAGCTGACGGCGCACAGTCAAAAGAAGGCGGAGGGAAATGAGCGAGAGCCCGAGGGGAAGATATGCACTGCGCATGCCCATGGATCCCAGGCCCGCAGTGTGACTCAATCAGAAGACACTGCGAGGCGGGATCTCGGGCACCGCGGCCGCACAGGCGCAGCCAGCCTGACACCAAATTATGTCAGAAGACAGGCAGCGCAAATAGGGCATGCCCAAGGGATAACAGAACAGCGCAGGCTCCGTGACAGCTTAAAACAACGCTGAGGAGGCAGCGCATGGCACCAAGGGGGTAGGAATGACGGCTGTGCTGCGTCACATTACGAAGGAAAGTCCCAGCTCCGGGACGGTATAACGGTATCAGTGAACACATTTTATAAGTGTTAAGTTCTGCGTGTGCAAAGAGCTAAAAAAAAAGAGCTACCTTTTCCTTGTGCAGCATTACTGCTGCACAAGATGGCTCTTTCAGTAACAAACGACGGGGGGGGGGGGGGGGGACAGGTTCCCTTACATTTAGGTTGTTGTGCCAGCGTGGCGGTCGCAGGACACATTGCCGGCTACACAGCTGGGGATCAGCTGACGTTACTGAAACCCAATAACACTGGGTCGTATGTTTTTACTGTGCAGCCTGCACTTCTGAGCCGCAACTGGCGGTGTTGGAGCCCAGGAATAGCAGTTCAGGTGGTAGAAAGATGAACACAGCAGAGACCTGGATGACACCCAATTACTTAATCAGGCAGAGGAGTGGCAAATTCCTGCGAGATCCAGGCCTGGTTCATTTTCAGGAAAGTAAGCCGGTCAACGTTATCGGAGGATAGTCGCATGCGACGGTCTGTTAGTACACCACCTGCGGCACTAAAGACACGTTCCGATAAGACACTAGCCGCAGGGCAAGCCAGCACCTCCAATGCATACTGGCTTAGCTCTGGCCATGTATCCAGCTTAGAGACCCAAAACTTGAACGGGGAAGAGCCGTCTGGGAGTACAGTAAGAGGGCAAGCCATGTAGTCTGTCACCATCTGACGGAACCGTTGCCTCCTGCTGACTGGAGCCGCCGGTGATGGTGTAGACATTTGGGGCGGGCACACAAAAGTGTGCCAGAGTTGTGCCATACTGGGCTTGCCTTGGGCAGAGGCACTGCTTCTGCTCCCTCTTTGGGCAGAGCCTCCCCCACTGCCTCGACGCACTGAGCTGCTTTGTAAAGCACTAGCAGCACTCCTCTCAGTTGGACAGGAGAAGATGATGGAATTCACCAGTGTGTCGTGGTACTCCCGCAATTTACGCTCCCGGGTCAACGCAGGGATGAGGTTTTGGACGTTGTCCCGGTAGCGAGGATCGAGGAGGGTGAACACCCAATAATCAGGCATGTTGAGAATGTGGTCGATGCGGCGGTCGTTTCTCAGGCACTGCAGCATGAAATCCACCATGTGCTGCAGAGTGCCAACCGGCCCAGAAACGCTGTCCCCTGCTTGAGACATGATCTCTGCCCGCTCGTCATCACCCCACCCTCGCTGTACACACTGACCACTGGACAATTGTGTCGCTCCCTCCTCTGGACGGAGCTCTTCCTCCTCCATTGACTCCTCCTCATCCTCCTCACAAATTGGCCCCTGCGTACCCCTTTGTGAGGAACCACGTGGCGCTGACTCTCCAGAAGCTGATGGAAAAGGTGACTCCTCATCCTCCACCTCTTCCACCACATCATCCCTTAACCCTTGCAAAGTTTGCTGAAGCAGGCAGATAAGGGGGACAGTCATGCTGACTAGTGCATCATCTGCACTTGCCATCCGCGTGGAATAATCAAAAGGACGCAAAACCTGGCAGACGTCCTTCATAGTGGCCCACTCTGTGGTTGTGAAGTCTGATCGGCGCTGACTGCGACTTCTTTGCGCCTGATGCAGCTGGTACTCCATAACTGCTTGCTGCTGCTCACACAACCGCTCCAACATATGTAACGTGGAATTCCACCGGGTAGGTAGGTCACATATGATGCGGTGTTCCGGAAGGCGGAATCGGCGCTGCAGAGCAGCAATGCGGGATCTGGCCAAGCTGGAACGCCGCAAGTGAGCACACTCTAGGCGGACCTTGTGCAGCAGGGCATCAAGATCCGGATAGTCCCTCAGAAAACTCTGCACAACCAAATTGAGCACATGTGCCAGACATGGGATGTGAGTGAGGTTGCCAAGGGCCAAAGCTGCCACCAGATTTCGGCCATTGTCACACACTACCATGCCTGGCTGGAGATTCGCTGGCAGTAACCACACATCGCTCTCCTGCTTTATGGCATTCCAGAGCTCCTGCGCTGTGTGGCTTCGATGCCCCAATGAAACTAGTTTCAAGACGGCCTGCTGACGTTTGGCCACGGCTGTGCTCATGTCGGTCATAGGTAAACGTTCACGGGTCCATGTGGGGGTGGACTGTGACGGATCCTGCAGAGAGGAATCAGAGGAACTGGTGTAAGAGGAGGAGTCGATGCGTACAGACTGGATTCCTGCAATCCTTGGAGTGGGCAGGACACGTCCTGCGCCACTCGCACGATCTGTACCTGGCTCAACAACATTAACCCAATGGGCAGTGAGGGAAACATATCGCCCCTGTCCATGCTGACTGGTCCACGCATCGGTGGTGAGGTGGACCTTGCTACTGACGGCGTTCAGTAGCGCATGTTTTATGTTTGCCTCAACATGCCTGTGCAGGGCAGGGACAGCCTGCCTGCTGAAGTAAAAGCGGCTGGGCACCTTGTACTGTGGGACTGCCAATGCCATCAAGTCACGGAAGCTGTCAGTCTCCACCAGCCTGAACGAGAGCATTTCCAGGGACAACAGTTTGGCAATGCCTGCATTCAGAGCCTGTGCTCGGGGGTGGTTGGCCGAGAATGCCCGCCTTTTCTCCCATGCCTGTACTACCGATGGCTGTAGAGTAGACTGGGAGTGTGAGGATGACTGGGAAGGTGGTGCTGTGGGTGGAATTACACAAGGTCTCTGGGAGGAAGCCAAACCAGCTGTGCGTGAGCTGGAGGAAGAGGCAACACGAGCTGAAGAGGTGGTAGCTGCCGCTGTTGGTTGGCCTACATCTTCAGTGTGTTTCTGTAACTCCACCGCGTGCCTGGTCCGCACATGTTTCCACATATTTGTGGTATTGAGGTTGCTGACATTTTTCCCTCTTTTTACTTTATGATGACACAGCTTGCATTTGACAAAACAAATGTCATCTGCAACTGTGTCAAAAAAGGACCAGGCACTGCAAGTCTTGGGAGCGCCCTTTTTGGCTTTGGAAAGAGACAGGCTCCTAACGGGTGCCAAAGTGGAGGCTACAGGCTCCGCAGTCTTCCCCCTCCCTCTCCCTCTTTGGCCCGTAAGAGGAAGCTCTTCCTCTGAGCTGCTCCCACCACCTTCCTGTTCCTCACGCCACGATGGGTCAAGGACCTCATCATCTCCACTACCCTCTGCCACCAACTGCTCCTCCTGGGTAGTCTCAGCAGCACAGTACGCACGAGAAAGCGGCACCTGAGTTTCATCATCAGATGCGTACTGCGCTGTGGTCACCGGAGGCACTGGCCCACCTGCCTCTTCAGAGTCAGAGAGAAAAAGGTGTTGGGCATCACTGCACACTGCCTCTTCTTCCATTTCTCCAATGCTGCTTGGCTGGCCCCCTGTTTCCAAGCCAAGAGATTCAGAGAACAGAAGTAGAGACGGCTCCTGTCCTGGGCTCTCTGACTGCCTGGCCAATTTGGCAGGTGGTGAAGAGACAGATGGCTGCTCTCCAGTGCTCTGTGCCTGAGAGGATGTGGCACTAACTGAAGTCGATGCCGAGGCGTTAGCTGCCATCCACCCGACAACGGCTTCAATTTGGTCTTCACGCAGCAGCGGTGCACGGCGCTCTCCGACAAAGCTGCGCATGAAGGACTGTTCCCTGCTGAAACTGAGTGACGACGAGTCACCGGCGCCCGCAGCAGGCACAGAATCACCACGTCCTCTCCCTGCTCCTCTCCCTGCTCCGCGCCCACGCCCACGTGCCTTACTCCCTGCCCTCTTCATCTTGGTTGACAGATAAAGATAAGCAGAAAAGTACTAAGGCCTTAGTGTGCTTATTCCTGTAATGCTCCTCCTAACAGGTGTAAGAAACACTAATGTTGTAAATTGTGGACTAAACTTTATTATTTTTCAAATGTGGCCTACACAAGTGTAAGTTGTGTTTGGTGAACTTAACCTTTTTTTTGGTGCAGATCGGGCTACAGAGCTAGTTTAAATCACACGGAGACCGTGCAGACAGCCGTAAACGGCGCTGCAAGGCCAAGAAACCCTCCTCTAGGTTATCCTATATAGTGTTTTTCCACTATTTAGCTGGATACAAGTGGAAAGACACTAATAGGAATTTTTTTTTTCAAATTTTAAACTGGCTGCACTATTTGAAAAAAAGGAAATTGTTTTTCAAGGTATGAGGCAGTAACGCACCCTGAGCTGAATCCAACCGGCTATGGCTGCACACAGACTACAGGGCGAGCTGGGCTCACACGGAGACCGTGCAGACAGCCGTAAACGGCGCTGCAAGGCCAAAAAACCCTCCTCTAGGTTATCCTATATAGTGTTTTTCCACTATTTAGCTGGATACGAGTGGAAAGACACTAATAGGAATTTTTTTTTTCAAATTTTAAACAGGCTGCACTATTTGAAAAAAAGGAAAATTTTTCTCAAGGTATGAGCCAGTAACGAACCCTGAGCTGAATCCAACCGGCTATGGCTGCACACAGACTACAGGGCGAGCTGGGCTCACACGGAGACCGTGCAGACAGCCGTAAACGGCGCTGCAAGGCCAAAAAACCCTCCTCTAGGTTATCCTATATAGTGTTTTTCCACTATTTAGCTGGATACGAGTGGAAAGACACTAATAGGAATTTTTTTTTTCAAATTTTAAACAGGCTGCACTATTTGAAAAAAAGGAAAATTTTTCTCAAGGTATGAGCCAGTAACGAACCCTGAGCTGAATCCAACCGGCTATGGCTGCACACAGACTACAGGGCGAGCTGGGCTCACACGGAGACCGTGCAGACAGCCGTAAACGGCGCTGCAAGGCCAAAAAACCCTCCTCTAGGTTATCCTATATAGTGTTTTTCCACTATTTAGCTGGATACGAGTGGAAAGACACTAATAGGAATTTTTTTTTTCAAATTTTAAACAGGCTGCACTATTTGAAAAAAAGGAAAATTTTTCTCAAGGTATGAGCCAGTAACGAACCCTGAGCTGAATCCAACCGGCTATGGCTGCACACAGACTACAGGGCGAGCTGGGCTCACACGGAGACCGTGCAGACAGCCGTAAACGGCGCTGCAAGGCCCAAAAACCCCCCTCTAGGTTATCCTATGTAGTGTTTTTCCACAATAGAGCTGGAGACTGGTGGAAAAACACTAATAGGAAATTTGAGAAAAAATGTGCAGCAGGCTGCACTAAGAGCAAAAAAGAACAACTGTGTGAGGCAGTGTGAACCCCCCCTGAGCTGAATACAACCGGGTATATGGCTGCACACAGACTACAGAGTGAGCTGCACACACACACACACAGAGACCTTGCAGAACGCTGTTAAAACAGCGCTGCAAGGCAAGAGCAAGGTGAACAGTGAAGAACACACAGCGTTTTGCTAAATTAGCCTTTGGAAAGGAAAATAAAGCAATTAGCTAGCTCAACTGGCCCTCAGTTAGAACACAGCGTCCTGTCCCTAACTGAAATCACAGCAGAGTGAGCGCAAAATGGCGGCAGCGCTTTTTTATAGTGCAGAGTGACATCATTTCAGCAGCCAATCCAAGCCTTGCCAGTACTTACATGCCCACCATGCTAAACAGGATGTGCCCACACTTTCATTCATTCCTCATTGGCTGCTGCGTTCAATTTGAATTCTGGGAACTTCCGATTCCGGTATCCGATACGCGGGAAGTATCGGAATTCAGTATCGGAATTCCGATACCGCAAATATCGGCCGATACCCGATACTTGCGGTATCGGAATGCTCAACACTAATCTCGAATTCTCTGCCTGATTTACCACAGCAAGAAAAAGACACAGGATCTCATGCAGCCTTCAGTGAAAGATCGAAACGCTTGACTAAACCTACATGGAAGTTCAAAGACAATCTAGAAACCGCCAAATGTGAATTTCTTTCCAGTGTATCTTCCCTATGGCAAAGAGTGCAGAATCAATTGACTGTCTTATCTATGCCTGGTGCTCATGAGTTAACACCAAGTTTATCGTGTATAAAATAGAGGTCCATGTCCCCACCCCCTGTGCGCCCCCCCCCGCTGTTCTGAAAATACTCACCCGGCTCCCTCGTTGGCTGTCACTGCTTCATGTCCTGGCCGCACCTTCTACTGTATGCGGTCATGTGGGGCCGCAGATTACAGTCATAAATATGCCGCTCCACCTCCCATAGGGGTGGAGCCGCATATTCATTACTGCAAATGAGTGGCCCCACGTGACCGCTCATACAGTAGAAGGTGCGGCCAGGACAGGACGCTGCGAGGGAGCCGGGTGCCGGGTGAGTATTTTAATCACAGCGGGGGGGGGGGGGGGGGGCGCACAGGGAGTGGGGACATGGACCTTTATTTTATACACGATAAACTTAAAAAAAAAGGATTATTCATATCTTCTCTGCAGCAAACGCTGCTGCACAGGAGCTATGAATCGCGGTTTCAGCACCAGTGGGGGGGACAGCGCTTACTGTAGCGCTGTCTCCTGCACGGCACACGGACTGCACACGGACGATTCACCCGCACTATTAACCTGTTAAATACTGCTGTCAAACGCTGACAGCGGCATTTAACCGGCGCTTCCGGTCGCACGGCCGGAAATGATCTCATCGCCGACCCCCGTCACATGATCAGGGGTCGGTGATGCATCAGGATGGTAACCATAGCGGTCCTTGAGACCGCTATGGTTACTGATGCTGGCCTGCTGTGAGTGCCCCCCTGTGGTCGGCGCTCATAGCACACCTGCATTTCAGCTACATAGCAGCGATCTGATGATCGCTGCTATGTAGCTGAGCCGATCGAGTTGTGCCAGCTTCTAGCCTCCCATGGAGGCAATTGAAGCATGGCACAAGTTAAAAAAAAAAGTTTTTAAAAATTTGAAAAAAAAAGTTTAAATCACCCCCCTTTCGCCCCATCCAAAATAAAACAATAAAAAAAAATTAAACCTACACATATTTGGTATTGCCGCGTTCAGAATCACCCGATCTATCAATAAAAAAAAGGATTAACCTGATCGCTAAATGGCGTAGCAAGAAAAAAATTCAAAACGCCAGAAACAAGTTTTTTTGGTCGTCGCGACATTGCATTAAAATGCAATAACGGGCGATCAAAAGAACATATTTGCACAAAAGTGCTATCATTAAAAACGTCAGCTCGGCACGCAAAAAATAAGCTCTCACCTGACCCCAGATCACGAAAAATGGAGACGCTATGGGTATCCCAAAATGGCGCATTTTGTTTAGTTTTTTTTACCAAAGTTTTGAATTTTTTTTTCTCCATCTAGATAAAACGTAACCTAGACATGTTAGGTGTCTATGAACTTGTAATGACCTGGTGAATCATAATGGCGGTCAGTTTTAGCATTAAGTGAAGCGAGCAAAAAAGCCAATCAAAAAACAAGTGTGGGATTGCACTTTTTTTGCAATTTCACCGCACTTGGAATTTTTTTCCCGTTTTCTAGTACAAGACATGGTAAAACCAATGATGTCGTTCAAAAGTACAACTCGTCACAGAGCAAATCAAGAGACTCAGATCCATTTACATCAGCGATCCAGTGGCTGGTCTCATGACTACATGGGACAGACTAGAGAAAGGTTTTGGCAGTCCTGAAGATATAGAAGACGCACTGCACAAACAATTGCAGGATTTCTCTAAAATATCCAGCAAGAACGCTTCAAAATTCCAGGAACTCAGCGACCTGCTGTTTAAACTTTAGCTGGCCAAGAGAAACAAACCTGGCCTCAGCTACCTGGACACCACACGTGGGGTGAAGCCCATAGTCGCCAAGCTGCCATATAAGGTGCAAGAAAGGTGGACTACGCTAGGGAAAAGTTACAAAAAGGAACACCATGTGTCCTTTCCTCCATTCTCCTACTTCTGCAAATTCATCAAAGACATTGCAGAGCTTAAAGGGACTCTGTCACCTGAATTTGGAGGGAACAATCTTCAGCCATAGGGGCGGGGTTTTCGGGTGTTTGATTCACCCTTTCCTTACCCGCCGGCTGCATGCTGGCTGCAATATTGGATTGAAGTTCATTCTCTGTACTCCATAGTACATGCCTGCGCAAAGCAAGATTGCCTTGTGCAAGCATGTACTACGGAGGACAGAGAATGAACTTCAATCCAATATTGCAGCCAGCATGCAGCCAGCGGGTAAGGAAAGGGTGAATCAAAAACCCCAAAACCCCGCCTCCATGGCTGAAGATTGTTCCCTCCAAATTCAGGTGACAGAGTCCCTTTAAGGTTGACCGAAACTTCACCTGTGGAGAATCCACCATCACAGCTTCATTCGCTTCCAAATATGAGAGCCCTTGTCAAATTGACAGAAAACGTAGAGGCCCAGTATCGGTGAAAAAGACTGATGTTCTTCCCACACTGGCATCGGTTCCTGATGAGGACGACAAGGGTGAGAGAGTCGAGAATCCAAACCGTCAGTGTCCCATCCACAAGAAGCCACATCCACAGAAGAAATGTATCGGCTTCAGAAAGAAACCACTCCAAAAATGCAAGGAGCTTCTAAAGAAGTTTGGAGTATGCTTCAGATGTTGTGCTTCTACCGAACAACTTGCTAAAGACTGTAAGGTTACAATAAAGTGTATGGAGTATGACAGCGAGGACCACGTACAAGCGCTCCATTTATCCCAGCTTAACACTACACCTACGCCCTCTCCCACCACAAGCCATGGCGGGGAGAGTACAGGTCAAGCAGCAAGTCATCTCGCTGTATCTCTGTATCTTCTTCATGCGCAGAAGTCTGTGGTGAAGGTCTTTGGCACAAGTCTTGTGCGAAGATTTGCCTGGTAAAGGTATATCCCAAGGGTCACCCAGAGAGGGCCGTGAATGTGTATAGCATCCTGGATGATCATAGCAAACGATCACTAGCAAGGTCAGAACTCTTTGATCAGTTCGACATAAAGGGAAGTACCTACCCCTACAACTTAGGCACCTGCAGCAGCTTCTCAGAAGTCTTCGGAATAAGAGCCAGTGGTCTTGTGGTAACATCTCTTGAAAATACCTTAGAAATACCTATACCCACACTCAACGAGTGCAACCAGATACCGTTCAACAAGGAAGAAATCCCAACACCGGAAGCCGCTCTTCATCACCCTCTCCTGAAGACTATAGCCAGCAAGATTCCACCTCTTGATCACAACGCAGAAATCCTGATTCTACTAGGGAGAGACATCCTCCATTTACACAAGGTACGCCAGCAAATCAAAGGTCCTCACGACGCACATCACCATTTGCTCAACGCTTAGTCCTAGGCTGGGTGATCATAGGGAACACCTGTGTAGACAAAATGATGAGACCTAACGCTATCTTCTCCTACAAACACACATCTTGCCAAATGGTTGCAGCACTCATTTCCAGCAATGCCCACATCATTACTCTGTGACAGAGAAACTGAGCGACATCAAATGGCGACAGCCACCACTTGACAGTGCGAACACAGACCGTCCCTGGGACAATGGTGTTCAATTCCATAAGTGAAGACAACAAGTTGGCACCCACCAGAGAAGATAAAGAATTTATAAGGGTTATGGACAATTAATTCGCTCAAGACGATTCCAATAGCTGGGTTGTTCCGTTACCCTTTCGTTCTCCAAGATCAAGGTTGCCATACAATCTGCAGCAAGCAACAGCAAGGGTCTCTTCTCTAAAGTGCACTTTAAAATGAAGGCCAGAGATGGAAAGATATTTAATTGATTTCATGCAAAACATCTTTGACCGAGATCATGCAAAACCCGCACCACCACTGAAGGAAGGAGAAGAATGCTGGTACCTTATGTCCTTTGGTGTCTACCACCCTCGGAAACCTAACCAGGTCAGGGTGGTATTACACTTCAGTGCTCAGCATAAAGGGGTCTCCCTCAACAACTTGCTTGTTATTGGACCCAACATGATCAACAGCCTCATAGGAGCTTTGATCGCTTCAGGCAGGAACCCGTGGCGATAATGGCCGACATCCAACAGATGTTTCATTGCTTCATCATGAGAGAAGACTGTAGAAACTATCTCCGGTTCCTATGGCACAAGCGTAACGACATCCACAACGAAGTCGTGGACTGCCGGATGAAGATACACACCTTTGGCAAGAGCCCTTCATCTGCTCTAACAATCTATGGACTGAGACTGGCAGCCCAGGAAGGTGAGAGAGAATATGGACGCGATGCTCATCAGTTTGTAGAGAAGAACTTGTACGTGGATGATGGGCTCAAGTCTTTATCCTCGAATAAAGAGGCTATTGATCTGCTCTCCAGGACTCAGAAAATGCTCTCGTCATCAAATCTCAGGCTCCACAAGATTATCTCTAACAGTCAGGAGGTGTTGGAAGCGTTTCTATTGGAAGACTATGCCACGAGCCTAAGAGACCTCGATTTAGGTTCCGACGTCCCTCCCACGCAACACAGCCTCGGTCTGCTATGGGATATTAAACAGGACACATTTACTTTTCAAGTGTCACCCTGCGACAAACCATTCACCAAATGAGGAGTCCTATCTGTCATAAACAGTATCTACGATCCTCTTGGGTTTGTCGCACCCATCACTATTCAAGGCAAGATTCTGCTAAGACAGCTCACTACTTAAAATACCGATTGGGATGCTCTGCTGCCGTCCAGAAACAGCAAAGATGGGAGGCCTGGAAGAAGTCACCGAAGGTCCTAGAGCAACTCCAAGTCCCATGTTGTTATTCTGTTAAATCTTCTTCAGTTGCCGCCAGAAGAGAAGTCCACATTTTCTCCGAAATGTCTACAGAAGCCATAGCCGCAGTAGCATATCTGAAGACCTCAAGAGCGCACAATGAAGTGCACTATAGTTTCATTCTGGGTAAGGCCAAACTAACAACTAAACCTGCACACTCAGTACCAAGGCTTGAACTTTGTGCTGCAATATTGGCGGTAGAACATTCTACACAGATAGTAGAGTGGTACTCGGATATACAGTATATATATAACCAAACAAAACAATTCTACATCTATGTGAGTAATAGAGTAAAGCGCATGAGATGCCTTGCTACTCCTGAGCAGTGGCATCACATCACCTCTGATCTAAACCCAGCTGACCGAGGAACGAGACTCACAGCTGCATCCAAGCTTGGTGACAACATGTGGCCGACACCTCCAAATAGCTTATATGAGGATACCTACGATAACTACGTCAGCAACGCATATGAGATGGTGGATCCAGAATCGACAAAGAAATTAGACCAAATGTCTCCACACACTACACTTCAATGACATCAAGGCTGAAGTTGAAACCTCATCTTTTTGAAAGCTTCTCAAGTTGGTGATCCGCTGTACAAGCCGTGGCTCATCTTACTCACATAACTCATTGCTTTACCAATGACAAGTCTTCAGGGTGCCACAGCTGGCACATTTGCAAGGGTCATCCTACCGTCGAAGACAAGGAACAAGCTGCACAAGTCATCATCAGGTGCGTACAACAAGAAGTATATCACCATGAGATTAACAGTATTACGAAAGGTGTCAACTAGTGATGAGCGAGCATACTCGTTAATCGGGTTTCCCGGAGCATGCTCGGGTGGTCTCCGAGTATTTTGGCATGTTCGGAGATTTAGTTTTCGTTGCCGCAGCTGCATGATTTGCGGCTGCTAGACAGGCTGAATACATGTGGGAATTCCCTAACAAACAGGCAACCCCCCCATGTATTCAAGCTGTCTAGCAGTTGCAAATCATGTAGCTGAGGTGACGAAAACGAAATCTCCGAGCACTCCAAAATACTCGGAGACCACCTGATCATGCTAGGAGAAACCCGAGTAACGAGTATACTACTCGCTCATCACTAGAGTCAACCTCTCCAAAAACACTAAGCTCCTCAACCTGAACCCAGTGCTCAATCACAGCAAGTTGCTAAGAGTATGTGGTCGCATAGGGAAATCTGAACTACACCTATAAGGAATAGAACCCTATTATCATCCCGGGGCGGCACTACGTGGCTACTCTGCTAGTCTGGCACTATCACGAACAAGTACAGCATCAAGGAACACAGCTTACCGAAGATGGCATCAGGTCTGCTGCTTTTTGGATCGTTGTAATGAAGAAATGTGTCTCCTCCGTGCACCATAGATGCGTTAAGTGCCAAAGGTTTAGAGGAAGACATCAGTACCAGCGGATGGCGAATCTTCCAACAGATTGTCTAAGTACAGATCAGCCATTCTCTGATGTCAGGGTAGACATCTTCAGTCCTTGGTTGGTCCTTACAAGAAGAACTCGTGGTGGAGGTGCAAACATTAAGCGATGGGCTGTTCTATTTACCTGTCTCAGTATTTGTGCAGTTCACATTGAGGTTATCAAAGCCATGGACTCTTCTTGCTTCATCAATGCCCTAAGAAGATTCTTTTCCATTCATGAGCCTGCTAAACAACTCCAGTCTGACTGTGGAACTAACCTAGTAGG
Source organism: Ranitomeya imitator (assembly GCF_032444005.1). Classification (NCBI taxonomy): domain Eukaryota; kingdom Metazoa; phylum Chordata; class Amphibia; order Anura; family Dendrobatidae; genus Ranitomeya; species Ranitomeya imitator. Next base: position 134,643,172 of record NC_091286.1, read on the forward strand.
GGCTCACAAGGAATTGCAGTTAGACAACTTCTTGACCAATAACGGCTGCACCTGGGTGTTCAATCCTCCACACTCATCACACATGGGTGGATCCTGGGAATTCATGATTGGAATTTCACAAAGAATTCTTGATTCCATGTTGCTGAACCACAAGCTTCCTCTCACCCATTAAGTGCTGGTCACTTTCCTCACAGAGGTGCCAGCTATAATTGCCAGACCTTTGGTTCTGGTATCATCTGACGCTGATGCTCCAATGATTCTCACTACAGCTACACTCCTTATGCAGCAGATTTGACCTGTTCCAGTCTCTCTCGGGGACTTTGATCACATAGACATTTTCAGACGTCAATGGAAGCAGGTGCAACATTTGTCTGATATATTCTGGCACTGGTGGAAGACTGAATATCTGCATTTGCTTCAAAACCACTACAAATGGCAGGAGCCAACTCCTAACCTACAGGAAGGATATCTCATCCTTTTAAAAGACAAAGAGGCTCATCATAACCACTGGCCAATTGGTCTTATCACCAAGGTTGTGCCAAGCGATGACAGAAATACTTGGAAGGTAGAAGCCAAGGTGACAAAGGGGGATTCAACTCGAATCTTCTTTCGCCCAGTCACTGAACTTGTGCTACTTTTACCGAAGGACGATGTCACTTGAACTGAACATTGTTGCTGGACTCCGCCACGGCGGGGAGCATATCTCCTCATACCCCAGCCATGTTAGGACATAAAATGCTCTGTGTGCAACTGAACTTGAACATTTCCCCATGGATTAAATGTTAGAATTGGATTGTTGGGTTGTAGAAGGAGTTGGCTTGTTGTGGCTTCCCCAACCCGAAGATTGCTTTTCTATCGAACTCATTTTTTATTTCTTATTCAAGGACTACGCATCATCATTCAAGTATGGACTTGAATTGTTGCATTATTGCTGCATATTGTTTTCTTCTCTCTCCTCTTTTCAGGTTCCATGTTGATGTTGGACAGCAACGACTCGTCACATCATATGGAGACATTGTGAAATCTGAAGATTTCAGACAGGGAGTGTTGTATCTCATGAATGGGAACAGCTTGTGTCTTCTGTGTTATGCATTGTATTTTGTTCTGGCTGCAAATGCTCCATAAAAGGATCATTACCTTTTGATACTCCTGTTCTGTTAGTAGAGTCCCTAGTGATTTAATTTGGTTCCTAGTGTCCTAATTCCCCTGCAGCACCATCACACCAATTTTAAAACTTTTTTTTTAACCTTTAACATTTTTAATATTTTAAAATACTGAAGTTTCAGGTCAATAATTGTGGCGTTGGAGCATTATGGTCACATTCCCCTAGGTGTCGTACAGAGGACACACTGGGCCTCAAATATCAAGTGAATTGTTTGCTGTGGTCCAAAAGGACAATGTATTCTCAAACTGTTTGTATCATACACATTTAGCTGACCCAGTTCATTAATTTTGGCTATGAGGACTTATATTGTTGCAATATGTAAATTGCATCAAGGCATGCAGAGAAGGTCAATATGTATACTCAGCATAGACTCAGCATATCTGTGATTTACAATGATAAATTCCAGCGTGGACTATTTGCCTCTAAAATTCTGTTTAGACAAAAACATAGAATTTAACATAATTAAAACACCAGTTCTTTTGTTTATTTTCTGCTAAGTTTGCTTTGTGACTGCAGTTTGGTGTGTTGATTTAGTAATATGAATTGTTTTAAACAAGACTTTCAGCCTCAGTGGTTTATCTATGTTTTCTAATAAGTTATGCAATTAGTTTAAACAGCAACTGAAACCTTTTTACCACTGGCACATCATTCAGATTGCTGTTTTTTCTTTTAACACTTAACATGCAAAGTTAGGACCTAATTCATCTAGGTGTTTTTGTCAGAATGCTGTTGTAAAAAACTTTGAAAGGACACAAAATTTTTGCGCAACTCAAAGATGTGACATTTGCTATTTTTACACCAATTTTGACCTACTCTGTCAAAGTGGGCGAAGTTGGAGAGGGAAGAAGTGTTCCAAATTGATCGCAGTGGCTTATGCTGGATCATAAATTTGGCTCATCATTAGACAGTTTTGTATTTCTTTATACCACATCTTGGTTGGTTTACTGTAGAGCAGTTTTTTTTTTTACTGCAAACTGGTACCTTGTCCTTTTGTCTTCAAGCCGGTCTCATTTGTCCTGCAAGGCTTAAAATTTATCTTAAACACATAGGGGTATGTTCGCAAGATACCATGTTATCTTGTATCCGTAGGGTAGAGAATAGCTTCTTGATCAGTGGGTGATTGACCTCTGTGAACCCCAGAGATCCCACAAACGGGGCTTTACAGAGAACTTTCTGAATGTAGCAGAGGTGAAGCTCTCAAACGTCACCACCATTTATTGTCTTTGTGACTACCAGAAAGTCAAGAACTACACTTGACTATCTCGAGAAGTCCCTAAGAAATGGGAAGTTGAGATGGTCATGTTTAACTAACCCTCCACTCATATGGGGCTCTACAGAGCACTGGTTTTGGGGTTGCTGGATAGGGGATAACCTACCTTACTTGGAATAATGTGGTGAACTATGTTTTTGCCCATGTAAAAAAAACTAATACTTTCAGGAAGGAAGTCATGCCTTGTCTACAGTGACTTTGGTGGTGTCACACACAGTGTGGGAAAGACTAAATGCAACACGAAGGGATGAGGGGAGAGAGCCCAACACTAATGAAGAGGGGGGTGTGGACTCCTAGGCAGATCTAAAGTCTCCCTGTCTGTCCCAAACATCCCTATATAGGTTCTGCACCTATCGCTGAGCAAGAACCTAATCCCTGCCTGACCCTGGCAATGAGCCCTGCTTAGGTAATGACAGGGTGTACACAAGTCAATCCCCACTACAATTAAAGACAGATAGGATAGACAAATGAGGGGAACACTTATCTTGAGTAGACTCAGAGAGATAACACAGATGTCATCCAACAGCACGAAAGAAGAAGATAGCCAACTACTATAGCTCCAAGCCTAAACAAAGAAATATCACTAACATTTAACATTAACATTAGAAATATCACTGGCGACTCCCAGAAGCAGACTGGAAGTCTATAAACACCCAGGTCCAGGTGTGTCAATTAGAGCTGGGGGGAGGTTGCCACTGGGTACAAGAGTCAGAAGGATTAGGAAGGCGTCTGCAAAGCCAAACATACAGACCTTCTGCAGCCAGATGCTGTGACAGGTGATTTCTTTCACGTGAATGGCTCAGTTGGGTTTCCCATTGAAGTACTGTTTTTGGGGGATTCTAAAACTCTGAAGTAGTGATCAACAGAGAGTACTTTATTAAGATGAACCCAGCCTAAATCCTTGATAATTTTCATTGCCAGGAAAAGACATGTTTAGCCATTCACTTGCAGTGGATGTTAATGGGAAGTGTAAAATTGGATTTAAAGAGAAGGGTAAAAGTACATGTTTACAATCCACACCTATGATAACCATATTCCCTATAAGTCTACATGAGACACTCTCTTCTTTATGAGTCACCCCTCTAAATATCTTGGAAAAACCCCTTTCATGCCTTCTTGGCGTGCATAAATCTCTAATCAAATCAGAAGGCCAATTGTTGGACTTGCTGTATCAAGTTGTGTTTATGGGACATGTACTCTATCTCTGACGAAATCTGTTTTTCATTGCCATAATGAAGTTTATATATGTATTCATATCAATAGCTAATGTTACTTACTGGCTGGTAGGCAAAGCACAAGCGCAGCGAAGTAAGCTACACATAATTTGAGTTGTCCTGGCAACTCTATTAAATTCTTCAATCTCTGGAGGGACACGGAAGCTGATGAACAATTGATGGTGGATGCACAAGCACTAGTTAAAATAAACAAACAAAATGTACCGTCTAAAATGAAGAGAACAGTACAGTCAGTTCTGACTTGAGTAGGGAACAGATATGGCATAATAAGAGACATGGAAGATTAATCTTCTCTGTATGGTTACTTGAATCATTTCTTGAAGTTACTTCATATGTGATGCAATAAATTATTTTTGGTGATTAAGCTAGGCTGACTGATTCTATGGATCAATAAAAGTAATATAAATAACTAACATACTATTTACTGTGATACTGATCATATGTATATACAGTATGTGTGTGAATTTTCAGTATGTATATATATTCATAATCATTATTATTAATATATATATGTACAGTACAGACCAAAAGTTTGGACACACCTTCTCATTTAAAGATTTTTCTGTATTTCCAAGACTATGAAAATTGTACATTCTCACTGAAGACATCAAAACTATGAATTAACACATGTGGAATTATATACTTAACAAAAAAGTGTGAAACAACTAAAAATATGTATTGTATTCTAGGTTCTTCAAAGTAGCCACCTTTTGCTTTGATGACTGCTTTGCACACTCTTGGCATTCTCTTGATGAGCTTCAAGAGGTAGTCACTGGAAATGGTTTTCACTTCACGGGTGTGCCCTGTCAGGTTTAGTAAGTGGGATTTCTTGCCTTATAAATGGGGTTGGGACCATCAGTTGTGTTGTGCAGAAGTCTGGTGGATACACAGCTGATAGTCCTACTGAATAGACTGTTAGAATTTATATTATGGCAAGAAAAAAGCAGCTAAGCAAAGAAAAACGAGTGGCCATCATTACTTTAAGAAATGAAGGTCAGTCAGTCCGAAAAATTGGGAAAACTTTGAAAGTGTCCCCAAGTGCAGTTGCAAAAACCATCAAGCGCTACAAAGAAACTGGCTCACATGAGGACCGCCCCAGGAAAGGAAGACCAAGAGTCACCTCTGCTTCTGAGGATAAGTTTATCCGAGTCACCAGCCTCAGAAATCGCAGGTTAACAGCAGCTCAGATTAGAGACCAGATCAATGCCACACAGAGTTCTAGCAGCAGACATATCTCTACAACAACTGTTAAGAGGAGACTTTGTGCAGCAGGCCTTCATGGTAAAATTGCTGCTAGGAAACCACTGCTAACGACAGGCCACAAGCAGAAGAGACTTGTTTGGGCTAAAGAACACAAGGAATGGACATTAGACCAGTGAAAATCTGTGCTTTGGTCTGATGAGTCCAAATTTGAGATCTTTGGTTCCAACCACCATGTCTTTGTGCGGCGCAGAAAAGGTGAACGAATGGACTCTACATGCCTGGTTCCCACCGTGAAGCATCGAGGAGGAGGTGTGATGGTGTGGGGGTGCTTTGCTGTGACACTGTTGGGGAGTTTTTCAAAATTGAAGGCATACTGAACCAGGATGGCTACCACAGCATCTTGCAGCGGCATGCTATTCAATCCGGTTTGCGTTTAGTTGGACCATCATTTATTTTTCAACAGGACAATGACCCCAAACACACCTCCAGGCTGTGTAAGGGCTATTTGACCAAGAAGGAGAGTGATGATGTGCTATGCCAGATGACCTGGCCTCCATAGTCACCAGACTTGAACCCAATCAAGATGATTTGGGGTGAGCTGGACCGCAGAGTGAAGACAAAAGGGCCAACAAGTGCTAAGCATCTCTGGGAACTCCTTAAAGATTGTTGGAAGACTATTCCCGGTGACTACGTCTTGAAGCTCATCAACAGATTGCCAAGAGTGTACAAAGCAGTCATCAAAGAAAAAGGTGGCTACTTTGAAAATCTTTAAATGAGAAGGTGTGACATATATATATATATATATATATATATATATATATTTAGATTATAAATAATATATGTTTATTACTTCTATATTTCTACTCAAGGTTAATGCTACCTTGCTATTGGAATAGTTTATTGTCTTTCAATTTTATTCATCTAACATGTATTTACTGTATATTATGATAAATGTTTAGTTTAATGTTATATGATAATGTACAATTTTTGGTACCATGTCTTTATATAATATAATATTCAAAGAATATTGTTTTGGGACTAAAATTATTTATTATCCATCTAGTGCCAACATATTTAACAGCACTGTACTGAGGTTATCCCCAATAACATCAGTCCTTGTCTCCAAAGGGCTCAAAATCTACATTTATCTTTTTTTATACAAACACATACTAGGGTCAATTTAATAGGAAACTAATGCACCTTTTAGTATGTTTTTGCAGTTTGAGAGTAAACCAGGGTACCAAAATAAATGCTAAATGTTATTCTTGGTTGGATTTGAACCCAGGAGCTATTTATACTAAGGGTTTGGTAAGACAAAGGTATATGGAAGGAATTACACATTATTCCACTGGAACTTACATTGGACTTGTCCCATTTAATCAACAGGGCCTGGTATCATAGCTCCATTAGGGGATTTGATCCAGTGAACTGTTGCTGCATGGTCGGTTCCATCGTCTGCTGAACTACTGTCCATTCCTCCCTGTCCAAATGCAGATCGTTTCTATTGTCTGTGCTTTCCTTTCTTAGTTTGCTCTTCTCCAGGTATTTCTCATTTTCCCATTTTTGGTTTGCACTATCAAATTCTGCGCGGGATTTGATATATTCACCAGTCACTGCACTTCCTTGCTGGCTATAACTCTTGGTGGGTGTGTGTCCAGGCATTCCAGCTCTTCAGCTAAAGGGTTTATCTTACTTTGTAAACTTCAGTTTTATTTTTGAAGTGAGTCTGTTTGCTTTTCCTCCCAGCACGTTTTCCTTTTACCATTGGTTTCTGGGAGCACATGTAAAATGAAGCTTTTACATTGAACATTCAGTCCAATCAGGCATCATATTACAGTGCAGGAGGAGTTGCAGTAGATTGAGATATATTTATGTAGGGAAAATTCATTGTAAGGCCTGTTTCACATGTCCTACATTCATGGTCTGAACCTGGACTGTGATGCAGATCTGGACTGGGCATTGGTCTCCTGACCTGAACTCAACAGTCTCATAGGCAAAATATGCTGTTGGCTGTTGAGATTGGGTCAGGAAACCTACATCTGGTTTGAACATCCCAGCCTATACTCAACCATGAATGTCAGTCATGTGAAACTGGCCTTGATTATATTTTGTTCATATAAATCATTGATTGTTCTGGGCTTTTCAGCAAAGTGGGCTGTCCTGATCAGTGATTTACAGCTATCTCTGTATGCACACTCACATAAGGAAAGATGACAATCACTATGTAAAACCAACTTGTTGATGGAAAATCCCCAAATAAATAGAGATTTAACTGAATAAACACAGGTTATATTGAATCTTTTACCACATCAGTCTACTCAGCACCCTGTGTTCAATAAGAGAATAAGACTACATGTTTAATGTGACAGGTTTCTTTTAACAGCAGAAAATATACAGCAGAAGTATTGTATCCTTGATTTATAAACATTTTTATTGACTAACAATGTGTTATGGTATAGGCTATTGTTATGTCAGCCATAAGATGGAGTAAATGTGTCTAGTTTATTTTTAATCATGCCAGATGGAGTACCATTCACAATTTTGTCAAGTTTTTCACTCTTTGTTTCATTGCAGCCATTTAGTTAATTCATTAAAGTTCTTTTTTTCTCATTAATGTACAATCTGCACCCCATCTTGCCTGAAAAAATAGAAATGTAGTAATTTTTGCAAATTTATTAAAAAAGAAATACTGAAATATCACATGGTCATAAGTATTTTCTCAGTATTGAGTAGAAGCACCCTTTTGAACTAGTAGAGTCATGAGTCTTCTTAGGAATGATGCAACAAGTTTTTCACACCTGGATTTGGGGAATGGTCACAGAATTTTTCTGAAGCCACTCCTTTGTTATATTGGCTGTGTGCTTAGGGTCATTGTCTTGTTGGAAGGTGAACCTTTGACCAAGTCTGAGGTCCAGAGCACTCTGGAAGAAGTTTTCATCCAGGATATCTCTGTACTTGACCACATTCGTGTTTCCTTCAATGACAACCGGTCATCCTGTCCCAGCAGCTGAAAAACACCCCCATAGCATGATGCTGCCACCACCATTTTTGACTGTTGGGATTGTAATGGGCAGGTGATGAGCAGTGCCTGGTTTTCTCTACACATACAGCTTAGAATTTTCACCAAAAAAGGTCTATCTTTGTCTCATCAATAAGAGAATCTTATTTATAATAGTCTGGAAGTCCTTCATGTGTTTTTAGCAAAATATATGTGGGCTTTCATATGTCTTGCACTGAAGAGAGGCTTCCATTGGGCCACTCTGCCATAAGGGCCTGACTGGTGAAGGGCTGCAGTGATAGTTGACTTTGTGGAACTTTCTCCCATCTCCCTACTGCATCTCTGAAGCTCAGCCATAGTGCTCTTGGTGTTCTTCTTTACCTCTCTCACCAAAGCTCTTATTAGGATTCAGAAAGAACCTGAGAGTGGACCCTCTGGGTCTTGGCTCTAGAGCCCCCAAGGACGAGCGGTCCAGATGGAACCACCCCTATGCAGGGAGCGTTAGTAGCAGGCCCAAGGGGGATGGAGACACAACTGCTAGAGCCAAAGGGGCGACTTCAAGTTGGAGAAGAAAAGAGACTGAGGACTGAAGGTAATGGACAGAAGCAGGGAGAACTGGGAGACAAGACTTGATGCCTGACTGGTACAGTTGAGACACAGGAGTGGCACCGCAGATACACAGGACAGGCACAGCAGAGACACAGGACTGGCACGGTAGAGACACAAGGCAGGCACAGCAGAGTCTCTGGGCAGGCACGGCAGAGACACAGGGCAGGAACGGCAGGGATACAGGGCTCGAACGGCAGAGACAAAAAAGGGCCTGAGGATAAAGAAGGTGCTGGCAAAAAATTCAACGAATTCCCTAAGAAGCACAGGCGTCTTACCTAGGAAGACGCCAGGAAGAAATACTTGATGGGCGCTGCCATATTGGGGAGGAGCCACCAGGTCGCGACTTTCCAGGGAACGCAGTGGCGGAGGAGGCGCGACCATGCATGTGCGAGGTGACGATGCACCGAAATCCGGAGAAAACAGAGGAGGAGCGGCGCGGGACCGAGTCGGGAGCGCGCCGAGGGAAGGGAGAAGGCAGGTAAGTATTAAAGGCCGTGACAGCTCTTCTCCCACGATTGCTCAGTTTGGCTGAACCCGCCAGGTCTAGGAACATTTCTGGTTGTCCCAAACTTCTTCCATTAAAGGATTATGGAGGCCACTGTGCTCTTAGGAACCTTGAGTACTGCAGAAATTCGTACTCAAGTAACCTTGGCCAGATCTGTGCCTTGCCACAATTCTGTCTCTGAGCTCCTTGGCCAGTTCCTTTGACCTCATGATTCTCATTTGGTCTGACATCCACTGTGAGCTGTGAGGTCTTATATAGACAGGTGTGTGCCTTTCCAAATCAAGCCCTATCAATTTAATTAACAATCTCATGGAGGATCACAAGGAAATGGACAGCATGTGACTTAAATATGAGTGTCTGAGCAAAAGGTTACTTATTAATATTAATCTCAAAAAAGATCCAGTAAGCACGAGGTATAAATCCTCAAAATCATATGAAAAAACCTCAGTCTAAAATGGTATAATTTTATTATTAAAAGCAAGGCAGACAGACACACCTACAAAACCAAACACTAATCAAAAACAACCAAAAACGTGAAAAAAATGTGCACCAAAGGAATAAAAAACTAATGGGGAGACCTAGATCACCCTACTCAGGCCACTAGTTTGCCCCTGCCTAGCTGCGGAGGTAGACACCCTAGGGGGGAGCGTTATGGCGCCCCCGCTCCTCGATGACTGTCCCTAGGGGCCCTACAAGACCCTACGGCCACTAATGTAAGCCACTACCCACACACTAAAGGGTCCTCTAGCGCTAGACAGAAAGATACTCTTCTAGGGATGACCTAGTTCCCACCAGTAATACGCTATATACACACACACATATGGCGATATAGATGTCACAATGGTATAATTATTCACAGCGGCCCCAAGATACTATGCACAGTGTAAATACACTTATAGACAAATCCAACCTGATCATCTAAGCATATATATTTTTTCTCTCTTAGGCTAACATTTATACTAGTGTGGGTAAAGATCAAGATAATTCCAGCCAAATTAGCTCAATATCATGCATGGGTAGTGTCTCTGCTACCTCACTCCAATATCCCCACACTATTTAAGCAATGCTAGCAGTAGCCCATATATAGCCACAGGATAAGGCCATGAGTACTCATCTGAGCCGCTGTGTATCACCGACCGCCATATGAAGAACACGCCTCAACGCGTTTCGCCTCTGCAGGCTCATCAGGAGGCCAGATAGACCGATATCTTGTGTCACATCAGATTGTGGATAGCTGAATGCCCTATGCCGCACAACTCACATTTACAGTTAGGTCCATATATATTTGGACAAAGACAACATTTTTCTAATTTTGGTTATAGACATTACCACAATGAATTTTAAACAAAACAATTCAGATGCAGTTGAAGTTCAGACCTTCAGCTTTCATTTGAGGGTATCCACATTCAAATTGGATGAAGGGTTTATTAGTTTCCGCTCCTTAACATGTGCCACCCTGTTGAAGGTTTTGCTGTGAAGTAAACATGCGGTCAAAGGAGCTCTCCATGCAGGTGAAACAAGCCATCCTTAAGCTGCGAAAACAGAAAAAACCCATCCAAGAAATTTCAACAATATTAGGAGTGGCAAAATCTACAGTTTGGTACATCCTGAGAAAGAAAGAAAGCACTGGTGAACTCATCAATGCAAAAAGACCTGGGCGCCCACGGAAGACAACAATGGTGGATGATTGCAGAATAATCTCCATGGTGAAGAGAAACCCCTTCACAACAGCCAACCAAGTGACCAACACTCTCCAGGAGGTAGGCGTATCAATATCCAAGTCTACCATAAAGAGACGACTGCATGAAAGTAAATACAGAGGGTTCACTGCACGGTGCAAGCCACTCATAAGCATCAAGAATAAAAAAGCTAGACTGGACTTTGATAAAAAAAACATCTAAAAAAGCCAGCACAGTTCTGGAACAATATTCCTTGGACAGATGAAACCAAGATCAACCTCTACCAGAATGATGGACAGAGAAAAGTATGGCGAAGGCGTGGTACAGCTCATGATCCAAAGCATAGCACATCATCTGTAAAACCCGGCGGAGGCAGTGTGATGGCTTGGGCTTACATGGCTGCCAGTGGCACTGGGTCACTAGTGTTTATTGATGATGTGACACAGGACAGAAGCAGCCAAATGAATTCTGAGGTATTCAGAGACATCCAGCCAAAAGCAGCCAAACTGATTGGTCGTCGTTTCATACTACAGATGGACAATGACCCAAAACATAAAGCCAAAGCAACCCAGGAGTTTATTAAAGCAAAGAAGTGGAATATTCTTGAATGGCCGGATCTCAACCCAATTGAGCATGCATTTCACTTGTTAAAGACTAAACTTCAGACAGAAAGGCCCACAAACAAACAGCAACTGAAAACCACCACAGTGAAGGCCTGGCAGAGCATCAAAACGGAGGAAACACAGCGTCTGGTGATGTCCATAAGTTCAAGACTTCAGGCAGTCATTGCCAACAAAGGGTTTTCAACCAAGTACTAAAAATGAACATTTTATTTAAAATTATTGAATCTGTCCAATTACTTTTGTTCCCTTTAAAATGAGGGTGGCACATGTTAAGGAGCTGAAACTCCTAAACCCTTCATCCAATTTTAATGTGGATACCCTCAAATGAAAGCTAAAAGTCTCAACTTCAACTGCATCTGAATTGTTTTGTTTAAAATTCATATTGGTAAAATCTATAACCAAAATTAGAAAAATGTTGTCTCTGTCCAAATATATATGGACCTAACTGTATATCTGCCGCCAATATCAGACACATGAAGCACCTCCTCACTACTTCCTGTAGCGTCTAGTGGATTGTATTGCGCATGTCCGCATCCCCCATGCACAGAGCGAGCCGCGATACCCTGCTTCTGCGCATAGAGCCGCTGGAGCGTTAATGCGCATGTCCCCGGAGTCGACTATCACATCACTTCACAGCGCATGCTCCGGAAACACGGGGCGTGTGCTGCCCAGATACCAGCTGTGCCGCTCAAGCGTCCTACATTCCAGCGCATGCCCAGTGAGCCGGTCTTACTTTGTCATCACCGCGCACGCTCCAAAAAACACTGGGGCATACAGAGACACCACGTCACACCGGAGCTTTTTAGTGTAACGCTAAGTTACTGCGCACACCCAGCTCCTCTCTACCTCTATTATGTACGCTCACACATACATTGTTAACGCATGCAGAGCAAGTATACCCCTTGATAAATACTGGTGACGTGACCCGGCTCCACACTAATGCACAGCCTAAGAGGGAGGGATCGCCGTGCTCCCCCCACTCCCTACAATGACCGATATCTATTTCCACAACTCGCCTATACAGATACATAAGCGAGTTATAAAACACAATGCAACCAAAAATAATTAAAATAAAAATAATAACTTATTATAGTCTAAAATAAAGCGGTGACCAAAACCACCAAGGTGCGTTGTGAAACCGTACAGTGAAGGGACCACTGTGAGAAAGGACTAACAACCAACGTAATGTATCATGGAACAAAGTATACAAATTTCATATCAAGGCAAGGGGTATGGAAATTTATGGCTTTATTAACAGGGTGCCACTGATTACATATCAATCAAAACTTTTGTATAATGCATAAAAATATAAACAAAAGAATATTTTAATTATTCAATAATAAAATATGAACACTGGCAGATTATGTATAAAAAAAGGGGGGGGAAGGTTATATATATATATCTTTTTAGCAATAAAACCAACCAACAGGATATAATATATGTCTTTAAAGATTACATAAATATTTTATATTGATGCACCAAAAATGGATAATCTACAGGGGGGAGGTAGGGGGATTAAAATTGTACACACACCTGAACCAAACAACTTACTAAATAAAGTGACTGGTGCAAGAGAGAGGTAGAGAAGGAGTACCCAATAAATTTTATGGTTTACATAAATAGCACTCTGTGTATTGATACCTTAAAATATGTTATTATTATAATTATATTCATGTGCAATAGTCCTCAATGAGGTGACAGGTAAAAAAAGGGGGGGAGTTTTGAATAATATAATCAAATTCCTAGCTGGTATCAATCACGCTATAATATCCCACTACTAAAAAACTAAATTGGAGTGAGCAAAGGTGAAAAAAATTTTTTCTTTTATATGTATAAAAAAGCAAATTTGTATATATACAGTGGGGCAAAAAAGTATTTAGTCAGTCAGCAATAGTGCAAGTTCCACCACTTAAAAAGATGAAAGGCGTCTGTAATTTACATCATAGGTAGACCTCAACTATGGGAGACAAACTGAGAAAAAAAAATCCAGAAAATCACATTGTCTGTTTTTTTAACATTTTATTTGCATATTATGGTGGAAAATAAGTATTTGGTCAGAAACAAAATTTCATCTCAATATTTTGTAATATATCCTTTGTTGGCAATGACAGAGGTCAAACGTTTTCTGTAAGTCTTCACAAGGTTGCCACACACTGTTGTTGGTATGTTGGCCCATTCCTCCATGCAGATCTCCTCTAGAGCAGTGATGTTTTTGGCTTTTCGCTTGGCAACACGGACTTTCAACTCCCTCCAAAGGTTTTCTATAGGGTTGAGATCTGGAGACTGGCTAGGCCACTCCAGGACCTTGAAATGCTTCTTACGAAGCCACTCCTTCGTTGCCCTGGTGGTGTGCTTTGGATCATTGTCATGTTGAAAGACCCAGCCACGTTTCATCTTCAATGCCCTTGTTGATGGAAGGAGGTTTGCACTCAAAATCTCACGATACATGGCCCCATTCATTCTTTCATGTACCCGGATCAGTCGTCCTGGCCCCTTTGCAGAGAAACAGCCCCAAAGCATGATGTTTCCACCACCATGCTTTACAGTAGGTATGGTGTTTGATGGATGCAACTCAGTATTCTTTTTCCTCCAAACACGACAAGTTGTGTTTCTACCAAACAGTTCCAGTTTGGTTTCATCAGACCATAGGACATTCTCCCAAAACTCCTCTGGATCATCCAAATGCTCTCTAGCAAACTTCAGACGGGCCCGGACATGTACTGGCTTAAGCAGTGGGACACATCTGGCACTGCAGGATCTGAGTCCATGGTGGCGTAGTGTGTTACTTATGGTAGGCCTTGTTACATTGGTCCCAGCTCTCTGCAGTTCATTCACTAGGTCTCCCCGCGTGGTTCTGGGATTTTTGCTCACCATTCTTGTGATCATTCTGACCCCACGGGGTGGGATTTTGCGTGGAGCCCCAGATCGAGGGAGATTATCAGTGGTCTTGTATGTCTTCCATTTTCTAATTATTGCTCCCACTGTTGATTTCTTCACTCCAAGCTGGTTGGCTATTGCAGATTCAGTCTACCCAGCCTGGTGCAGGGCTACAATTTTGTTTCTGGTGTCCTTTGACAGCTCTTTGGTCTTCACCATAGTGGAGTTTGGTGTTAGACTGTTTGAGGGTGTGCACAGGTGTCTTTTTATACTGATAACAAGTTTAAACAGGTGCCATTACTACAGGTAATGAGTGGAGGAAAGAGGAGACTCTTAAAGAAGAAGTTACAGGTCTGTGAGAGCCAGAAATCTTGATTGTTTGCTTCTGACTAAATACTTATTTTCCACCATAATAAGCAAAAAAAATGTTAAAAAAACAGACAATGTGATTTTCTGGATTTTTTTTTCTCAGTTTGTCTCCCATAGTTGAGGTCTACCTATGATGTAAATTACAGACGCCTCTCATCTTTTTAAGTGGTGGAACTTGCACTATTGCTGACTGACTAAATACTTTTTTGCCCCACTGTATATGTCACACAATCCAATGTGTAAATGTGCAAACTAAAGTGACAAGTGCAAACCGGAAAAAGGAAGAAATGGGGAATCAAAAATAAGAATTAATTATATATCGCCACTCTGACTAAGATAAAACTATATTGATACCGAGGGTTATGAATGAAATACCAAAGAGAGTTATATAGGTAGAGAAGGCTCCCACCTGGGTAAATGTGGTAGTAACTAACGATGATAGTAATTGGTGGTGATAGTGGAAATAAGGTGCGCTTGTGCCAATGATAATTAGCCTAACCAAGTACCCATGATCAAAGAATTAAGGTGCCACAATTAATAACTATACCTGGGGAGGTGCTGCCAGTGTTCGCGCTACCCGACGCGCGTTTCGGAACGTGCAATCTTCCTTCGTCTTCCTGACGAAGGAAGATTGCACGTTCCGAAACGCGCGTCGGGTAGCGCGAACACTGGCAGCACCTCCCCAGGTATAGTTATTAATTGTGGCACCTTAATTCTTTGATCATGGGTACTTGGTTAGGTTAATTATCATTAAATTGTGGCACCTTAATAACCAAGTACCCATGATCAAAGAATTAAGGTGCCACAATTAATAACTATACCTGGGGAGGTGCTGCCAGTGTTCGCGCTACCCGACGCGCGTTTCGGAACGTGCAATCTTCCTTCGTCAGGAAGACGAAGGAAGATTGCACGTTCCGAAACGCGCGTCGGGTAGCGCGAACACTGGCAGCACCTCCCCAGGTATAGTTATTAATTGTGGCACCTTAATTCTTTGATCATGGGTACTTGGTTAGGTTAATTATCATTGGCACAAGCGCACCTTATTTCCACTATCACCACCAATTACTATCATCGTTAGTTACTACCACATTTACCCAGGTGGGAGCCTTCTCTACCTATATAACTCTCTTTGGTATTTCATTCATAACCCTCGGTATCAATATAGTTTTATCTTAGTCAGAGTGGCGATATATAATTAATTCTTATTTTTGATTCCCCATTTCTTCCTTTTTCCGGTTTGCACTTGTCACTTTAGTTTGCACATTTACACATTGGATTGTGTGACATATATATATACAAATTTGCTTTTTTATACATATAAAAGAAAACATTTTTTTCACCTTTGCTCACTCCAATTTAGTTTTTTAGTAGTGGGATATTATAGCGTGATTGATACCAGCTAGGAATTTGATTATATTATTCAAAACTCCCCCCCTTTTTTTACCTGTCACCTCATTGAGGACTATTGCACATGAATATAATTATAATAATAAGATATTTTAAGGTATCAATACACAGAGTGCTATTTATGTAAACCATAAAATTTATTGGGTACTCCTTCTCTACCTCTCTCTTGCACCAGTCACTTTATTTAGTAAGTTGTTTGGTTCAGGTGTGTGTACAATTTTAATCCCCCTACCTCCCCCCTGTAGATTATCCATTTTTGGTGCATCAATATAAAATATTTATGTAATCTTTAAAGACATATATTATATCCTGTTGGTTGGTTTTATTGCTAAAAAGATATATATATAACCTTCCCCCCCCTTTTTTTATACATAATCTGCCAGTGTTCATATTTTATTATTGAATAATTAAAATATTCTTTTGTTTATATTTTTATGCATTATACAAAAGTTTTGATTGATATGTAATCAGTGGCACCCTGTTAATAAAGCCATAAATTTCCATACCCCTTGCCTTGATATGAAATTTGTATACTTTGTTCCATGATACATTACGTTGGTTGTTAGTAGATACATAAGCGGAAGGACCAGTCCAATATAACAGATATAACAAATGGCCGGCACCCTACTTTTACTTGACCAGCATATATAAAGTACTGCTGTAGCAACATCGGTCATTTCCAAGTCTTCGCTTGGGACAGCAAGAACGGTGCCCAAGCCACCGTGCCTGTTTTATATCCGCGGCTGGTACCAATATAGAACACTGTGCCCATCATATATCTGGTCCCAGAGGCTGTGTATGCCGGCAGATAATGTAAAGTCTAGTGCAGTACATAATACAAAATACAAACAGAATAATATATCAACAGATACTTCCATGGAAATCCATGTGGGACCTCCAAAAAGAGGATCCCCATCGTAAAGATGGTACAGACCTGCCACTTTCTGAACCCATATACAATTATTCATTTTGGCTTAACAGACGCATAGACCAGATGCATATATAATTCTTCATTTTAGCTTAACAAAAATACACCAGAGGTGACTCGGACAAATGGAGAAACTACAGAAAGCACGCGTAAGATAATTGCTCATTAATCCCCTTGGGTGCTAGGGACATTGTGACATCTATATATATATATATCTATATATATGTGTGTATATAGCGTATTACTGGTGGGAACTAGGTCATCCCTAGAAGAGTATCTTTCTGTCTAGCGCTAGAGGACCCTTTAGTGTGTGGGTAGTGGCTTACATTAGTGGCCGTAGCGTCTTGTAGGGCCCCTAGGGACAGTCATCGAGGAGCGGGGGTGCCATAACGCTCCCCCTTAGGGTGTCTACCTCCGCAGCTAGGCAGGGGCAAACTAGTGGCCTGAGTAGGGTGATCTAGGTCTCCCCATTAGTTTTTTATTCGTTTGGTGCACATTTTTTTCACGTTTTTGGTTGTTTTTGATTAGTGTTTGGTTTTGTAGGTGTGTCTGTCTGCCTTACTGAATACTTATTACCATGTGATATTTAAGTTTTTCTTTTTTATTAAATTTGGAAAAATTTCTACATTTCTGTCTTTTTTTCAGTCAAGATGGGGTGCAGACTGTACATTAATGGGAACAAAATTAACTTGTTTGAATTTACCAATTGGTTGCAATTAAACATAGTGAAAAATTTAAATGGGTATGAATACTTTCCATACCCACTGCATACTCAATGACTAGTTGGTAATTTCACCACCCGGTAGGAGGAGAAATCTTAGGGGGTTTTGCTGGGCCACCCAGCAGAGGAGGAGGCTACTCCCCCAGCAAGAGGACACTGAAGAGCGTGCTCTCAAGCGATGACATCATCATCTCCTCCGCTGTCAGTGCTGATTACCGTGTGTGAGCGGCACTGCCTGACAATAGAGGCAGCCAGTGCTTAAAGGGACACTGTCACCTGAATTTGGAGGGAACAATCTTCAGCCATGGAGGCGGGGTTTTGGGGTTTTTGATTCACCCTTTCCTTACCCGCTGGATGCATGCTGGCTGCAATATTGGATTGAAGTTCATTCTCTGTCCTCCATAGTACACGCCTGCGCAGGGCAAGATTGCCTTGTGCAGGCATGTACTATGGAGGACAGAGAATGAACTTCAATCCAATATTGCAGCCAGCATGCAGCCAGCGGGTAAGGAAAGGGTGAATCAAAAACCACCAAACCCCGCCTCCATGGCTGAAGATTGTTCCCTCCAAATTCAGGTGACAGTGTCCCTTTAAGGAAGATTAGGTGAGTCTGTAACACGTACCTTAGATGCTATTGATAGATGTTCCATAATGTACCTGTGTGACTGAAAGGTTTTAGAACAGTATATTGGTGTGTACGTGCAAATTTTACAAAAAATAATACATTAATATGTGTTTCTGCTTTTTCAGCTGGTAGACTTTCGAGAAGTGATATCACGTATGCTGGGACTAAACATCAACTCCTTGGCATTACCAGATTATGAAATAATCAAAAGGCTTGAAGGACTTCTCCATACCCACCATCACCATGTAGTATCCTGTGCATAAAGAACCAATGGGCATACAATATAAATTTAATGATTTGGAAGTAGCGTTCCTACCATATTTTTATTGTACCTATTTTATGTTAAATGATTTTTATATACTGTTACTGCATATGTGTATTCTCTACATGATGAGGCAGATAAAATATCCAAAGTGCTACTAGGAAATGTTATTAAATTCTAAGCAGTGCCATGTTTTTTGCAGTTCATTATCAAGTCTTTATTTGCAAGGATGTGACTTGAACAAGCTTATACCAAAGAACAACGTAGCATAATCCAGAACTGTGACATATGTATAACCTTGTAAAATACCTACTTGTAACCACCATTGAAATGTACTCTGATTCTATCCAGTTAATTAAAAGAAGAATTCTCCTTATTTAAAGACTCTTAGAAATGCAGTGTTTGAGACCAGCAGATTAGAATATTAGCTCTCCATGTAAGGCCTGGTTCATATGGGTGCATTTCACAGTCTGTAAAGCGATCGCAATACTCACACTGACCATGGGTCTCCTGACCTGAGTGGAAAAGCACATATTAGGCTATAACTTTGGGTCTGGGCACTGCAGTCTGTATACGAAAGCCCATTTGAACCCTGTGTAACGCAGAGTATGACCAGTTTCTGAACAGCTCCTGGTCATCTGTTCTGCATGTATGTAGCTGTTTGTTCATAGAACGCCAAACGCTGCCACTGATTTTTATATAGTTGTGTAGAAACTATCCTTTTTTGATATGGTTGATGAAATTGTGTACAATTTATATATTGATTAATCTTTTCAAAGGCAGACGGGCTGGTCAGGCGAGCTTACAGCAGATGCCGAGGTTGGTCAGTAGCACCCATAAGGACAATCAGGTCTTGCTACCATACATGGAGAACAACATATAAAGATCATTATTAGTGGTATCCCGGGCTGCATGGTGCATGGAAAAGATTATTAGGGTACTAATTATGAGCCACATAGCATGCTGGCAACAGGTTCCTTTTAAAGGGACTCTGTCAGCACAGAATGACTGTTCAAATGAAGTCCTACTGCTCGGTGCTTCATGGCCAATCATTTATATATACCTTCCCATCTGCTTGTTTTCTAGCAATCTCCACTTTACTCTTTGATTGACAGCTCTGGCTTCATAGAGCTAAACAAGGGTGGAGATAGAAGGAAACAAAGCAGGTGGTAAGGTGTGTATATACCATAAAGCACCGAGCACCTGTACTTGGTTTGAACAGTCATTCTGTCCCTTTAAGAATAAATTTGACTATTAGTACTTAGATGTGCAAGACAAATATAGCGTAATCCTATTCTAATTTTATTTAGCAAGGGGTTTCCCTGTAATAATTTTTTTGTTTTTAGTTTCTATAAGGATGAAAATAGCTTCTCTACAAATTTATGTCTCATTTAAGATATCCTAATAAAATAATCAGTTTATTTTTGCAATAAAATTACAGCATAACACACAATTATATTTGTGCAGTTTATTTATTGTTGTTACTATAACACATCAAGGCCGATCATCACTTAATTGAGAAGCAAACTTAAAATATTTCCCTCTTACTGATGACAAGGTTTAATACAGCATTTATTATTAGCTATTGTGACCTGAGGTCTGCTTGACTTGTTTCTCTATTATGTTTCAAAGGTTTGTCATGTAAGGTGGGAGTGAAAGATAATACATGATAGAAATGCACCAACCCAATTTGTCATCAACTGATAATTGAATTCTGTAAGAGATCTCGTCCATTTGAAACTTTGATTTGGGCACATGGATTGCTGATGTATAGGCTTTTTCACTCATTGAAGTCAATAGGAAAATCTACAGAACAGAAAATTCATAGAACCAGTGCCAATGAGACATACTGCAGTTTAGAATAAAATCCACAGGATGGCATAAAAATAAAAACATGTGCAAGTGCTCTTATTGTCCTACATCTTAACTTTTGGGACAAATAAGGTGGCACATTATCACATACATGCATTTTTTTTTAATGCTAAGCCACATCCCTAGTCCAGCCTCATCCTTGTTGTGCTCCCATAAAGAACACTATGGGAAAAAAATCAAAAATTTAATCTTTGTCCAATAAAATATGGTTTATTATTAGTGATGGGCGAGCACCAGTGATGGATGAGCACTAAAATGCTTGGGTGCTCGTTGCTTGGGTGGAGCAAATTGGAATGCTCGGGTGCTCGACCCGAGCAACGAGCCCAATGTAAGTCTAGGGGATACTCGAGCATTTTTACCATGCCCCCAAGGCGGTCTTTAGAGGGACTAGAAATTGCAGAAATCGATAGGAACAGTACTCAAATAACATGGGAATATTGTCAGTCTTACGCCACTTTTACAGACTCACAATAAAACATACAAAAACAAATCCAAAATGGATTTTCCTGGGAAATATGTAAAGGAACATTCTTTCCAGGGTAATCACTTGTATATAAGGCAAAATAAATAACCAAAACCAAAAATGCTTCTCCACACCATGGGCTATGTTCACACGTAGCGTTTTTGATGCGTTTTTGAACTTTAGCACTGCTTTCAACCAAGACAAATGCATTCACTGGGAAATATCATTTTAACATTTTACAACCTTAGCTGGCCATGTGGTGTGTGACACATCATCAGACACATCCTGTTTCATTTATGAAGGAGGAACTCTGAAAGTCACAAAGCCTATATTTATAGGGCCATCAGGCGGCCTTTACAATTCATCCATCAGCTGGCTATGCTTTGCTGTTCCCATTATTAGACAGTGGTTCTCCTATACTGTTACTGCCTATGCAGTGAGAGCCTGGGCTGCTAAAAATAAGGACGCACCCCAATACCCCTTTCAAGAGAAGTACAGGAGTGCCTCCTGAAGAAATGTACCCATTATAAGAAAGTGGGTCTCCCGTAGTGTTTGCCTATGCATTGAATGCAAGGCCTGCCCTGCCCCAAAGTTACAGGCACCCCAATAAGCCTTTGAAATGACGTAGTGGATGGCTGCATGAAAACCAAGTTCACATTATTCATTTGGTACTCCCACACTGTTTGCTTTTGCATTGAATGCAAGGCCTTCCTTGCCCCAAAGTTACAAGCACCCCAATAAGCCTTTGAACCCATGAAAACCAAGTTCATATTATTCATTTGGTACTGCCATACTGTTTGCTTATGCATTGAATGCAAGGCCTGCGCTGCATCAAATTCACATGCAACCTAATAAGCCTTGAAAGAGACGTAGAGGTGGGCCTCCTGAAAACAATGTTCCCATAATTAGGAAGTGGTTACTGCCATACTGTTTGCCTATGCATTGAATGCAAGGCCTGCCCTGCCCCAAAGTAACATGCACCCCAATAAGCCTTTGAACCCACGTACTGGATGGCCACAGGAAAACCAAGTTAACATTATTAATTTCGTACTGCCATACTATTTGCCTATGCATTGAATGCAAGGCCTGCCCTGCCCCAAAGTTATATGCACCCAAATATGCCTTTGAACCCACGTACTGGATGACCACAGGAAAACCAAGTTCACATTATTCATTTGGTACTGCCATACTGTTTTCTTATGCATTGCATGCAAGGTCTGCCCTGCACCAAATTCACATGCACCCAGTGTCGGACTGGGGTGCCTAGGGCCCACCAATGGAACTGACTCCAGGGGCCCACTCTAAATTTCAATGCTCAGGCTAGGTACCCCTTTGTTTTGTAGTATTTGTTAGGAGGCTCAGTAGCAAGTTTCATTATATTCATTAGAAGAACAGGTACAACATGCTGCACATTTTTTTTCGCTAAAAAGATAGACACTCTAACGGAAACAACAAAGACCTGATCACTGTTTTTAAAGGGAACCTGTCACACCCCCACGGCGTTTTTAAGTAAAAGAGCCACCTTTTGCAGCACTAAGGCTGCATTCTGTGAAGGTGGCTCTTATGCCAAGCATCCCTAGGAATGCTGAAATAATCACTTTTATAAATTTCGCGCCATACCTGTATTGAGTCCCGGAGGTATGTCTTCTTCCCGGTGTCAACCGCCTCTGAGACGTCAATCATCTCCATCTTGCGTCTGTGTGCCGCCTCCTGTGTTCAAAATACATGCCCGGCGCCTGTGCTCTGCCAACATTACTCGCCTGATGTAAGTTCACGGGCAGCGCGCATGGTGCATGCCCGAGAAAAGTTGGCAGAGTGCAGGCGCTGGGCATGTATTACATATACACAGGAGGCGGCGCACAGATGCAAGAGGGAGATGATTGAGGTCTCGGAGGCGGTTGACACTGGGGAGAAGACATACCTCCGGGATTCAATACAGGTATGGCACGAAATTTATAAAAGTGATTATAAATTACTTTTGGCTATGTACCCACGTTGCGGAAATGTCCGCAGCATTTCTGCAACTGCCTGCCGTTTTCCCACAAAACACAAGCGTTTTTAGCTTGCAGAATGCTTGCGCTTTTCCAAGCGATTTGAAGCATCGCTTGGAAAAGTGATTGACAGGTTGGTCACACAAGCATAATGCATGACAAGTGTGATCAACTTTTTATTATTGATGCTGCCGATGCAGCATCAATTGTAAAAGATAGAATGTTAAAAATAATAATAAAAAAAAAAATATGATTATCCTCACCTTCTGACGGCCCCTGATCTCCTCAGCGGCGCTCCCGGTACGTTCCGTTCCCAGGGATGCTTTGCGCAAAGGACCTTTGTGACGTCACAGTCGCGTGACCACAACGTCATCCCAGGTGATTCGCACAAAGCATCCCTGGGAACAGAAGCCGCCGCAAGCACCGCTGAGAGGCGGGAGGACTCCGGGGGCCATCAGAAGATAAGTATATCCCTAATTTTTATCTTAATTCTTTTATTTTTTTTTTACTTGAATATGGTACCCAGGGCCTGGAGGAGTCTCCTCTCCTCCACCCAGGGTACCATCTGCACATGAAGCGCTCACTTTACGCATGGCGGGCATAGCCACATGCATAAAGTGAGCGTTTCAATGCAATCCTATGGTGGCGTAATTGCCGCGATTCCGCAGAAATGAACATGCTGCGGATTTTAGCACTATGCGATTCCGTAGCAGGAAAATCCACGGCATGGGCACAACAACTGCGGAATCCCATAGGATTACGTGGGAATGCATTTTTTAAGTGTTTCTGCTGCGGCAAAAATGCGGCAGAAACGTATAAAGAGCGCATCGTGGGCACGCAGCCTAAACCTCAGTTGTTTTTTACCTTTTTTTTATACCCCGAAGATTATCAAGTATTTTTTAAAATGGGACAACCCTTTTAATTATCTACTTTTATTAACAAATTTGGGCATGTGGAGGTGGTAATTTTTTTTTTACTATTATATTTTTGCTGTAAATAACATTATAGATATATTATTCATTCTGCATTTAAAAAGGTTTTTTTTAAAGGTACATGAGCATTTTTTTGTGGCGCGTTTAACTAAATCATATATGCTTTTTTATGTCTGACACCATCACTAAAAATGGCAAATGTATTGTATACACATTCACTTACATAAATGCATTGCAGACATGCACACTGTACTTATTTATATAGTGTATAGGTGTGCATTTGTATATACATTTAGGGTATGTGCACACATTGTGGATTGGCCTGTGGAATTTTCCGCACAGAATCTGCATCTCTTGATAGGAAATGCAGGCCAAAATGCTTCCGGATTTCATGCGGAATTGATGCGGATTTGTTGCGGATTGTCATGCGTTTTTTGATGTGCGGATTTGCCTTACTCAGTGTATAGTCAATGGGTGCAGAAACGCTGCGTTTCCGCACAAAGAATTGACATGCAGCGGAAAAAGACCCGCAGCGATTCCGCACGTTTTTTCCACAGCATGTATACAGCGTTTTTGTATTTCCCATTGATTAACATTGTGTGCACAACGCACTGCGGATTTGAGGCAATTCCGCGCGTCCAAAACGCTGTGGAAACGCATGAAAATCAGCAATGTGTGCACAGAGCCTTATACACACACAGAAATAAGATAGATGGATCTCGGGCAGCAAACGCTGTGAAGAAGATGGGGATCTCCTGTCATCATCACAGAACAGCAGTGGGGGAGACATTGTGATATCAGCAACTAGAAAGCAGAAAGGGTAGAGGGGTCAGGGAGAGCGCAGATGTATGGGACAAACAGGAAAAACAGCTTTGTTGGGGTGGAGGACAGAACAAGGTCAGGATAGACATAAACAGGAAGCTCCAGTACTCAGGTCAGCACTATGTTCCTCTGGAGCTCCCCTACCCCTCCTGACCGTGCCGACAGCAGATCTTAGAGCTTCTCTGACAGCTGTGTGGGAGAGAGAGGCCATCTTCTGTTCAGTTCATTAAGCACTTTCTTCAGCAGTGGCTGCACAGCTCTCCTGGCCCCACGCTCCAGCAGCCTGACCCGGTCCATGCTGGTGGGCGGGGTCTACTTCTGTGAGCGGCTCCAGCAGCATCTTAGCTAGTGTAACTCAGGGAAATGGTTGTGCTGAGCCTCCCTCCCCCCATCCTAGCCAGAGGGGGGAGGGAGAGAAAGAGAAGGTAGAGATCCTGCCCGCGCACTGTTCTCCCCACCCGATGTTATACCAGGAAAGCAGGAGGCTCCTGCCAGGAGCTCAGCTTTTCTCTAATCTTCTGTTGAGCGGGGAGGGGCGGGGCTTAAATCGTGCATGCAGGGCAGGGATACTGAGAAGAGAGAGACTGTCGGAGTCAGGGGCCCACCGGGGGATCCACCGGTTCCCCGGTGGGCCAGTCCGAGCCTGCACGCACCCCAATAAGCCTTTGAACCCACGTACTGAATGGCCACATGAAAACCAAGTTCACATTATTCATTTATTTCTGCCATACTGTTTGCTTATGCATTTTATGCAAGATCTGCCCTGCAATAAATTCACACACACCCCAATAAGCCTTGGAAGAGACATAGAGGTGGGCCTCCTGAAAACAATGTTCCCATAATTAGGAAGTGGGTCTCCCATAGTGTTTGCCTATGCAGTGAATGCAAGGCCTGCAAAAAATTAGGAGGTAATTCAATGCCCCTTGAAAGAGAATGTTCCCATAATAAAAGAGCAGGTCTCCTATACTTGTAATGCCCATACACATTTCCCCCTGGGGGTACACATCAACTTTTTTTTAATTTTTTTTTTTACGGGCATCATACACATCCTTGCCAAAAACTAGAGTGGCTGTTGCATCATGGAATACATTCACCCTTGTGTTCTAGTGGTGGAGTCGGTGTCTGAAGAGACGTGAAGGATGTCCTCCTATGAATCTATTCCCAATTTAAAGGAGCGAGTCTCCTATACTTGGAATGCCCATACACTAAGTGTATGGGCTGACAAACATTTTCCCCTGGGGGGTACATTCTTTTTTTTAAATTTTTTACGCGCATCATAAACACCCTTGCAAAAAACTAGAGTGGCTGTAGCATCAGGGAACACCCACTGTGTCCAGGCGTATAAAGTCCAAAATAAAAAGGAATAGAATGTCTAGCTTCACCTTTTTTTTTTTGCATGGGAATACATCTCCCAAAAAAAGACACTGTATTGGAGGTTATGTTTCGCTGTTATCATTCAGTGGCATTGACAAGTCTGGCCCAAAACAGCCATTGTTCATTTTTATGAGTCAGCCTGTCAGCATTTTCAGTTGACAGGCAGATGCGCACTTATAATTCCACCAGCACCACTAAAAACCCACTCTGACAAAACGCTAGCGGCAGGGCAGGCCAGAACCTCCAAGGCGTAGGGAGCTAGTTCATGCCACGTGTCCAGCTTAGATACCCAATAATTAAAAAAAACAGAGGAATCACGGAGGACGTTGGTATGGTCAGCAAGGTACTCCCTCAGCATCTTCCCAAACATTGCACTCCTTGTGACAGTACCCCATGCCTCTGGGCCAGGGCAATGGGAGGGTCTGAGAAAAATTTCCCAGAACTTTGCCAGTGATCCCCTGCCTCTGCTGGATTGTTGTTGTGTCTCTCTCACCTGTACTCCTTGGTTGTCCAACAAACTGTGACGTCTGCCGCCAGCATTTTCAGATGGGTATTTTTTTTTATAATTCTGCAACAAGGGCCCTCTGGTACTGCACCATTTTGGTACACCTGTCTGCCTTTGGAAGAAGAGATTGAAATTTCTCCTTGTAGCGTGATGTTGTGAATTCTGTGGCAGAGTTCACTCCTGTGGTCACAAGTGGTACTTCGGCTGATTCTCTCTGGGAGCTTCCGTTTGTGGAGGAAAGTGGTACTGCAGCTTCTGAGTTTCCTCCCTCAGGTGATCTGGTGAGGTCGTTAGCTGCTTCTCTACTTAACTCCACCTAATGCTTTGATTCATGCTTCCTGTCAATGTTCCAGTGTTGGACTTGTGTTTCTCTGGATCATTCCTGTGGCCTGCTGCTCTGCATAGCTAAGTGCTTCTTTGCTATTTGTTGCTATTTTTTCTGTCCAGCTTGTCTATTTGTTTTGCTGGAAGCTCTGGGACGCAAGGGGTGTACCTCCATGCCGTTAGTTCGGTACGGAGGGTCTTTTTGCCCCCTTTGCGTGGTTTTCTTTAGGGTTTTGTGTCACCGCTCTGCTCTCCGGCTGCTGTGCTCACAGACAGTACAGGAGGAGAGCAGAGCACAGCGCTGGAGGACAGACGGCTGTAGGTAACTATGTAGCGTTTGTTTTTTTTTACTTTTAGGATGGTAACCAGGGTAAACATCGGGTTACTAAGCGCGGCCCTGCGCTTAGTTACCCGATGTTTACCCTGGTTACCAGTGAAGACTTCGCTGGATCGGTGTCACACACACCGATCCAGCGATGTCAGCAGGAGTCCAGCGACGAAATAAAGTTCTGGACTTTATTCAGCGACCAACGATCTCCCAGCAGGGGCCTGATCGTTGGTCGCTGTCACACATAACGATTTCATTAACGATATCGTTGCTACGTCACAAAAAAGCAACGATATTGTTAACAATATCGTTATGTGTGAAGGTACCTTTAGAACCTAAAATTCCTATTCCTGATTTGTTTTTTGGTGATAGAGTCAAGTTTATGAATTTCAAAAATAATTGCAAGCTGTTTTTGGCCTTGAAACCTCACTCCTCTGGTGACCCAGCTCAACAAGTGAGAATTATTATTTCTTTTTTGCGTGGGGACCCTCAAGACTGGGCATTTTCCCTTGCGCCGGGAGATCCTGCATTGGGTAATATTGATGCGTTTTTCCTGGCGCTCGGATTGCTGTACGATGAGCCTAATTCAGTGGATCAGGCAGAGAAAAATTTGCTGGCTTTGTGTCAGGGTCAGGATGAGATAGAGGTATACTGTCAGAAATTTAGAAAGTGGTCTGTACTCACTCAATGGAATGAAGCTGCGCTCGCAGCGATTTTCAGAAAGGGTCTCTCTGAAGCCCTTAAAGATGTCATGGTGGGATTTCCTATGCCTGATGGTCTGAATGAATCTATGTCTTTGGCCATTCAGATCGGTCGACGCTTGCGTGAGCGTAAAGCTGTGCACCATTTGGCGGTATTACCTGAGATTAAACCTAAGCCTATGCAGTGCGATAGGACTTTGTCCAGAGTTGAACGGCATGAACACAGACGTCTGAATGGTCTGTGTTTCTACTGTGGTGATTCCACTCATGCCATTTCTGATTGTCCTAAGCGCTCTAAGCGGTTCGCTAGGTTTGCCACCATTGGTACAGTACAGTCAAAATTTCTTCTGTCCGTTACCTTGATATGCTCTTTGTCATCATATTCTGTCATGGCGTTTGTGGATTCGGGCGCTGCCCTGAATTTGATGGACTTGGATTATGCTAAGCGTTGTGGGTTTTTCTTGGAGCCCTTGCAGTGTCCTATTCCATTAAGAGGAATTGATGCTACACCTTTGGCCAAGAATAAGCCTCACTACTGGACCCAGCTGAATTCCCAAAAGGTCGATTGTTTAATTTATCCGTACCTGAGCACACCGCTATGCGCAGTTATGTGAAGGAATCCCTGGAGAAGGGGCATATTCGCCCGTCATCGTCGCCATTAGGAGCAGGGTTCTTTTTTGTAGCCAAGAAGAATGGTTCGCTGAGACCTTGTATAGATTACCGCCTTCTTAATAAGATCACGGTTAAATTTCAGTACCCCTTGCCATTGTTATCTGACCTGTTTGCTCGGATTAAGGGGGCTAGTTGGTTCACAAAGATAGATCTTCGTGGTGCGTATAATCTGGTGCGAATTAAGCAAGGCGATGAATGGAAAACTGCATTTAATACGCCCGAGGGTCATTTTGAGTATCTAGTGATGCCGTTCGGACTTGCCAATGCTCCATCAGTGTTTCAGTCCTTTATGCATGACATCTTCCGAGAGTACCTGGATAAATTCCTGATTGTGTACTTGGATGACATTTTGATCTTCTCGGATGATTGGGAGTCTCATGTGAAGCAGGTCAGAACGGTTTTTCAGGTCCTGCGTGCTAATTCTTTGTTTGTGAAGGGATCAAAGTGTCTCTTTGGTGTGCAGAAGGTTTCATTTTTGGGGTTCATCTTTTCCCCTTCTACTATCGAGATGGATCCTGTTAAGGTCCAGGCCATCCATGATTGGACTCAGCCGACATCTCTGAAAAGTCTGCAAAAGTTCCTGGGCTTTGCTAATTTTTATCGTCGCTTCATCTGCAATTTCTCTAGTATTGCTAAACCATTGACCGATTTGACCAAGAAGGGTGCTGATTTGGTCAATTGGTCTTCTGCTGCTGTGGAAGCTTTTCAAGAGTTGAAGCGTCGTTTTTCTTCTGCCCCTGTGTTGTGTCAACCAGATGTTTCTCTTCCGTTCCAGGTCGAGGTTGATGCTTCTGAGATTGGAGCAGGGGCTGTTTTGTCGCAGAGAGGTTCTGATTGCTCAGTGATGAAACCATGCGCTTTCTTTTCCAGGAAGTTTTCGCCTGCTGAGCGAAATTATGATGTCGGGCAACCGAGAGTTGCTGGCCATGAAGTGGGCATTCGAGGAGTGGCGTCATTGGCTTGAAGGAGCTAAGCATCGCGTGGTGGTATTGACTGATCATAAGAACTTGACTTATCTCGAGTCTGCCAAGCGCTTGAATCCTAGACAAGCTCGTTGGTCGTTGTTTTTTGCCCGTTTTGACTTTGTGATTTCGTACCTTCCGGGCTCTAAAAATGTGAAGGCGGATGCTCTGTCTAGGAGTTTTGTGCCCGACTCTCCGGGTTTATCTGAGCCGGCGGGTATCCTCAAGGAAGGAGTAATTGTGTCTGCCATCTCCCCTGATTTGCGGCTGGGTGCTGCAAAAATTTCAGGCTAATAAACCTGATCGTTGCCCAGCGGAGAAACTGTTTGTCCCTGATAGGTGGACGAGTAGAGTTATCTCTGAACTTCATTGTTCGGTGTTGGCTGGTCATCCTGGAATCTTTGGTACCAGAGAGTTAGTGGCTAGATCCTTTTGGTGGCCGTCTCTGTCGCGGGATGTGCGTACTTTTGTGCAGTCCTGTGGGATTTGTGCTCGGGCTAAGCCCTGCTGTTCTCGTGCCAGTGGGTTGCTTTTGCCCTTGCCGGTCCCGAAGAGGCCTTGGACACATATCTCTATGGATTTTATTTCTGACCTTCCCGTTTCTCAAAAGATGTCAGTCATTTGGGTGGTCTGTGATCGCTTTTCTAAGATGGTCCATCTGGTAACATAGTAACATAGTAACATAGTTAGTAAGGCCGAAAAAAGACATTTGTCCATCCAGTTCAGCCTATATTCCATCATAATAAATACCCAGATCTACGTCCTTCTACAGAACCTAATAATTGTATGATACAATATTGTTCTGCTCCAGGAAGACATCCAGGCCTCTCTTGAACCCCTCGACTGAGTTCGCCATCACCACCTCCTCAGGCAAGCAATTCCAGATTCTCACTGCCCTAACAGTAAAGAATCCTCTTCTATGTTGGTGGAAAAACCTTCTCTCCTCCAGACGCAAAGAATGCCCCCTTGTGCCCGTCACCTTCCTTGGTATAAACAGATCCTCAGCGAGATATTTGTATTGTCCCCTTATATACTTATACATGGTTATTAGATCGCCCCTCAGTCGTCTTTTTTCTAGACTAAATAATCCTAATTTCGCTAATCTATCTGGGTATTGTAGTTCTCCCATCCCCTTTATTAATTTTGTTGCCCTCCTTTGTACTCTCTCTAGTTCCATTATATCCTTCCTGAGCACCGGTGCCCAAAACTGGACACAGTACTCCATGTGCGGTCTAACTAGGGATTTGTACAGAGGCAGTATAATGCTCTCATCATGTGTATCCAGACCTCTTTTAATGCACCCCATGATCCTGTTTGCCTTGGCAGCTGCTGCCTGGCACTGGCTGCTCCAGGTAAGTTTATCATTAACTAGGATCCCCAAGTCCTTCTCCCTGTCAGATTTACCCAGTGGTTTCCCGTTCAGTGTGTAATGGTGATATTGATTCCCTCTTCCCATGTGTATAACCTTACATTTATCATTGTTAAACCTCATCTGCCACCTTTCAGCCCAAGTTTCCAACTTATCCAGATCCATCTGTAGCAGAATACTATCTTCTCTTGTATTAACTGCTTTACATAGTTTTGTATCATCTGCAAATGTCGATATTTTACTGTGTAAACCTTCTACCAGATCATTAATGAATATGTTGAAGAGAACAGGTCCCAATACTGACCCCTGCGGTACCCCACTGGTCACAGCGACCCAGTTAGAGACTATACCATTTATAACCACCCTCTGCTTTCTATCACTAAGCCAGTTACTAACCCATTTACACACATTTTCCCCCAGACCAAGCATTCTCATTTTGTGTACCAACCTCTTGTGCGGCACGGTATCAAACGCTTTGGAAAAATCGAGATATACCACGTCCAATGACTCACCGTGGTCCAGTCTATAGCTTACCTCTTCATAAAAACTGATTAGATTGGTTTGACAGGAGCGATTTCTCATAAACCCATGCTGATATGGAGTTAAACAGTTATTCTCATTGAGATAATCCAAAATAACATCCCTCAGAAACCCTTCAAATATTTTACCAACAATAGAGGTTAGACTTACTGGCCTATAATTTCCAGGTTCACTTTTAGAGCCCTTTTTGAATATTGGCACCACATTTGCTATGCGCCAGTCCTGCGGAACAGACCCTGTCGCTATAGAGTCACTAAAAATAAGAAATAATGGTTTATCTATTACATTACTTAGTTCTCTTAGTACTCGTGGGTGTATGCCATCCGGACCCGGAGATTTATCTATTTTAATCTTATTTAGCCGGTTTCGCACCTCTTCTTGGGTTAGATTGGTGACCCTTAATATAGGGTTTTCATTGTTTCTTGGGATTTCACCTAGCATTTCATTTTCCACCGTGAATACCGTGGAGAAGAAGGTGTTTAATATGTTAGCTTTTTCCTCGTCATCTACAACCATTCTTTCCTCACTATTTTTTAAGGGGCCTACATTTTCAGTTTTTATTCTTTTACTATTGATATAGTTGAAGAACAGTTTGGGATTAGTTTTACTCTCCTTAGCAATGTGCTTCTCTGTTTCCTTTTTGGCAGCTTTAATTAGTTTTTTAGATAAAGTATTTTTCTCCCTATAGTTTTTTAGAGCTTCAATGGTGCCATCCTGCTTTAGTAGTGCAAATGCTTTCTTTTTACTGTTAATTGCCTGTCTTACTTCTTTGTTTAGCCACATTGGGTTTTTCCTATTTCTAGTCCTTTTATTCCCACAAGGTATAAACCGCTTACACTGCCTATTTAGGATGTTCTTGTTCTGGTACCCTTGTCTAAATTGCCTTCCTCCTCTGATTTGGTGCCTTTGTTCTTCCAGCATGTGGTTCGTTTGCATGGCATTCCAGAGAATATTGTTTCTGACAGAGGTTCCCAGTTTGTTTCGAGGTTTTGGCGAGCCTTTTGTGGTAGGATGGGCATTGACTTGTCTTTTTCCTCGGCTTTCCATCCTCAGACTAACGGCCAGACCAAACGAACCAATCAGACCTTGGAAACATATCTGAAATGCTTTGTTTCTGCTGATCAGGATGACTGGGTGTCCTTTTTGCCTTTGGCTGAGTTCGCCCTTAATAATCGGGCCAGCTCGGCTACCCTGGTTTCACCGTTTTTCTGCAATTCTGGGTTCCATCCTCGTTTCTCTTCAGGACAGGTTGAGTCTTCGGACTGTCCTGGTGTGGATACTGTGGTGGACAGGTTGCAGCAGATTTGGACTCAGGTAGTGGACAATTTGACCTTGTCCCAGGAGAAGGCTCAACTTTTCGCTAATCGCAGACGCCGTGTGGGTCCCCGACTTCGTGTTGGGGATCTGGTTTGGTTATCTTCTCGTCATATTCCTATGAAGGTTTCCTCTCCTAAGTTTAAACCTCGTTTTATTGGTCCGTATAGGATTTCTGAGGTTCTTAGTCCTGTGTCTTTTCGTCTGACCCTCCCAGATTCTTTTTCCATACATAACGTATTCCATAAGTCATTGTTGCGGAGATACGTGGCACCTATGGTTCCATCTGTTGACCCTCCTGCCCCGGTTTTGGTGGAGGGGGAATTGGAGTATATTGTGGAGAAGATTTTGGATTCTCGTGTTTCAAGACGGAAACTCCAGTATCTGGTTAAATGGAAGGGTTATGCTCAGGAAGATAATTCCTGGGTTTTTGCCTCTGATGTCCATGCTCCAGATCTTGTTCGTGCCTTTCATGTGGCTCATCCTGGTCGGCCTGGGGGCTCTGGTGAGGGTTCGGTGACCCCTCCTCAAGGGGGGGTACTGTTGTGAATTCTGTGGCAGAGTTCACTCCTGTGGTCACAAGTGGTACTTCGGCTGATTCTCTCTGGGAGCTTCCGTTTGTGGAGGAAAGTGGTACTGCAGCTTCTGAGTTTCCTCCCTCAGGTGATCTGGTGAGGTCGTTAGCTGCTTCTCTACTTAACTCCACCTAATGCTTTGATTCATGCTTCCTGTCAATGTTCCAGTGTTGGACTTGTGTTTCTCTGGATCATTCCTGTGGCCTGCTGCTCTGCATAGCTAAGTGCTTCTTTGCTATTTGTTGCTATTTTTTCTGTCCAGCTTGTCTATTTGTTTTGCTGGAAGCTCTGGGACGCAAGGGGTGTACCTCCGTGCCGTTAGTTCGGTACGGAGGGTCTTTTTGCCCCCTTTGCGTGGTTTTCTTTAGGGTTTTGTGTAGACCGCAAAGTTATCTTTCCTATCCTCGTTCTGTCTAGAATATCGGGCCTCACTTTGCTGAATCTATTTCATCCCTACGTTTGTCTTTTCATCTTACTCACAGTCATTATATGTGGGGGGCTGCCTTTTCCTTTGGGGTATTTCTCTGAGGCAAGGTAGGCTTATTTTTCTATCTTCAGGCTAGTTAGTTTCTCAGGCTGTGCCGAGTTGCATAGGGAGCGTTAGGCGCAATCCACAGCTGCCTCTAGTTGTGTTTGGAGAGGATTAGGAATTGCGGTCTACAGAGTTCCCACGTCTCAGAGCTCGTTCTGTTATTTTGGGTTGTTGTCAGATCACTGTGTGTGCTCTGATCGCTATGTACATTGTGTTCCTGAATTGCCTATCATAACAGCGTGAGCCTAGAAGTGTCACCAACCAGTAATGAGTGTCACCGAAAATTTTCATAATGCGAGGGTCACGGGAAAGGCAGCGCAACATGAAGTCAGCCATGCGTGCCAGACTGCTAACAGGCAAGACTTATGTGTCATCACCAACAGGACGACTGACCATGCTGTCCCTCTCCTCCTCCTCCCTGTCCTCAAGCCATCCTGCTGGACAGATGGTATGACAGTTGTGCTTGTAGTACCGTCTATAGCGCATGAAAATATCTCCTGTTCTTCCTCCTCCTCCTTTTCCTCATTGTTTACCAATCCACGTTGGGATGACATGAGGCTGGGCTGTGTGTAATCACCCTGTATGGTACCTTGCTCGATGTGCTCATGCTCTGCCTGCAATGCATCCTCTTTCATTGTGAGCAGAGAGTTTTTAAGAATGCAGAGAAGCGGGATGGTGATGCTAATTATGGCATCATCGCGCTCACCATCTTGGTGGAGTCCTCAAAGTTTTCTAGAATGGTACATATGTCTGACATCCATGTCCACCCTGAGGTCTTATGTGTGGAGTCTGAACTGAATAACGATGGCCTTGTTGATGCTGGTGGTCAACAAATGCACTCTTCTGCTCACAAATCCTTCCCAACATCTGCAGTGTAGAGTTCCAATGCGTGAGGACAACACACACCAGTCGGTAAGGCAGAAGCTGCAAATGCTGCTGCAGCATGGCAAGGGCGGCTGAAGCTGTAGCTGACTTTCTAAAATGGGCACACAGGTGGCGTACTTTCTCTAGCAGATCCGGCAGCTCCGGGTAGCTTTTGAGAAACCGTTGAATGACAAGGTTAAGAACATGGGCCAGGCATGGTACGTGTGGGATCTTTCCTCACCTGAGAGCTGCCACCAGGTTCCGGCCATTGTCACACACAACCATGCCTGGCTGTAGGTTCAGCAGTGTCAGCCACAGATCTGCCTGCTCTTTCAGCGCTGACCACAGCTTTTCAGCATTGTGCAGTTTGTCACCTATGCAAATTAGCTTCAGCACAGCCTGTTGCCACTTGACTGAAGCAGTGCTTCGAGCTTGTGACTGATGTGCTCATTTTGGAGATGGAGGCTGAAGAGGAGGATGAGGTGCAAGAGCTGTAGACTGTGGGGTCCACCCTGATTGACGTAGGGCCCACAATCCTTGGCGTCGGGAGGATGTGTTCCATCCCAATGGTTGACTGGGTCCCGGCTTCCACTATGATAACCCAGTGTGCCGTCAATGAAATGTACCATCCTTTCCCACAAGCACTTGTCCACATGTCTGTGGTTAGGTGGACTTTCCCAGTAACAGCATTGTTGAGGGCACGGGTAATGTTGTGGGACACGTGCTTGTGCAATGCAGGGACGGCACATTGGGAGAAATATTGTCGGACCGAGTACTTTGGGATGGCTGCCGCCATCAGGTTGTAGAAAGTTCCCGTCTCCATGAGCCTAAAAGGCAACATTTCGAGCGCAAGCAGATGAGAAATATGTGAATTTAGTAGTGTGGCCTGTGGGGCATTGGCTGTGTATTTCCATATGGGTTTCAATGACTGGGGTATGGACAACTGCGCTGGGACAAGGACGTGGACGTGCTTGATGATGGTGCTAGTTGAGTGTGGGCAACAACAGGTGCAGCGCAGGAGGCATCTTCACATGCATCGTGGACAGGGTATTGGCTTGCACGCACAACAGTGGAAGAAGCAGTGGTGTCACCCACAGACACTGTTCCTGGAGCCTGGGGTTCAGCCCACAAAGTTGGATGCTTTGCTATCATGTGCCTGATCATGCTGGTGGTGGTCAGGCTGGTAAGTTTGCTACCCTTGCTGATGTGCGCATGGCAGGTGGTGCAAATGGTCTTTTTGGAGTTATCGGCAGAGTCTTTAAAAAACAACCAGACTTGGGAAGACCTAACTGTTGGGCTGGCAACTTCCGTCATGTTGTTGTTACGAGGAACGGTTGCCCACCTTCTGTCTGTGGCCACCACATTGCTTTTTCCTGCCTGTTGGGGTGCTACACCTCCTTTCCCATGTGTGCTGCTATCCTCGCTCTGCATGTCTTCCTGCCAGGTTGGGTCAATTACTATATCATCCACCACCTCGTCTTCCAGATCCGCACCCTGGTCCTCCTTCTGACTTTCTGACAATTGTGTCTCATCATCATCCACCTCTTGTGACACTTTCTTACCATCAACTTCGTGTGACCGTGGCTGCTCAAATATTTGGGCATCGCTACATGCGATCTCATCTTGCCCCGCTTCAAGTGGATCGGGCGAGAGGGCCGAATCTATAAATGGAAAAGTGAACAGCTCTTCGGAGTGTCCAAGTGTGGAATCAGTTGTCTCCGGGCACTCGGCATGGTGGGAGGAAGGAGGATCAGGGTGAGTTATATGCGATCAAGACTCATGGCTACTGAGACTTGACCATGTGGAAGACAGGGTGGTGGTAGTGGTGGCAAAGTGACTGGAAGCATTATCCACTACCAAACCAATAATCTTTTGACACGGCTCTAGCTAAAATAGTCGTGTTTTGCGATCCCTTATTAATTCGGACAGAAAGGTCAAGTGAGAAGACATGGGTGTTTGCTATGGCCCAATTTCAGCTTGCCCACGGCCTTGTCCTCTACATGCACCATCAGCCTCACAACCACTTCCCCGTCCCTTGCCACACGCCTTGACCATTTTAAATGGACTACAATATTTTCCATGTTCACTACAAATGGCTGAATTTGGAGCAAACCTATATGTGATCAGTGTGTGTAAAAATGAGTTTAAAATATCTGGACTGTAGGTAACAATTTTTTATTTACCAAATTGTTGTTAATAACTAGGATATCACACCTCCAAAAAATGTGAATGTAGGCCTGAAATGGCCAAATTTGTAGTCCACAAATATATCAGGTGTCTGACAGAGATACCACACTGTTCAATATGTGGCCTGTATTTTTGTTTTTTTTTACAGAAAAATACTGTATAGAACTAGGGTAACACACCACCAAAAAGGTGAATGTAGGCCTGAAATTCCCAAATTTGTAGCCCACAGATAGATCTGGCGTCTGAGAGAGGTAGCACAATGCTCAATATGTGGCCTGTATTTTTACTTTTTTACAGAAAAATACTGTATAGAATTAGGGTAACACACCGCAAAAAAGGTGAATGTAGGCCTGAAATGCCACAATTTTTAGCCCACAGATACAAGAGGCGTTTGATGGAGATAGTACAATGTTCAATATCTGGCCTGTATTTTTTTTTTGCCACTAAAATTGTGTCGATAACTAGGCTATGACACAACAAAAAAAATTCTATGGAGGCCTGAAATGGTACAATTTTTAGCGCAATGATATGCCATCCGTGTGGCGGACAAAACGCAGTGTTAAATATCTGAACTGTAGCTAAATATTTTTTGGCAGCAAAATGGTGTCAAAAAATTGTATAAGACACTCCAAAAATACTACAATACCACAAAAAATGCCTGAATTCTCTGCGCACTCAGATGTGATGGCTGGGATGGGCAAACCTTTTCAAGTAGCTCAACTTTCACGCTGTACTGTGAAAAAGATCTAGCTGTAGTCTGCAGTGTCAACAAGCAAATGGAGAAAAAAAGGGGGCTCTGTATTGCTTTGTAATAAAATAATCAAGATTAAGATGCAAAAAAAATTATTCCTAGCCACTGATACCTGGGGCTAGGTATATACGGTCAATATATAGCAGACAGTAATGGAATGGACCCTCTTGATATATGCAATGATATCTATATATAGCCACATACCGTGCCTGCATGCCTTCACTGATATTTATAGAGCCACATACAGGGCCAGCTCCAGGTTTTTGAGGGCCCCGGGCAAAAGAGTCTCAGTGGGCCCCCCCTTTAACACATACCACGATTCATGATCGCATATAAACACAGCCATGTAGTATATAACACAGCCCACGTAGTGTATATAGCACAGCCACGTAGCATATAACACAGCCTTGTAGTATATAACAGCCCACGTAGCATATAACACAGCCACGTAGTATATAGCACAGTCCACGTAGCATATAACAGCCCATATAGTATATAGCACAGCCACATAGTATATAATAATAATAATCTTTATTTTTATATAGCGCTAACATATTCCGCAGCGCTTTACATTTTGCACACATTATCATCACTGTCCCTGATGGGGCTCACAATCTAAATTCCCTGTCAGTATGTCTTTCGACATAACACGGTCCACGTAGTTTACAGAACAGCTATGTAGTATATAGCACAGCCCACGTAGCATATAACAGCCCATATAGTATATAGCAGCCACATATTATATAACACAGCCCACGTAGTATATAGAACAGCCATGTAGTATAAAGCACAGCCCACGTAGCATATAACAGCCCACGTAGTATATAACATGGCCCACGTAGTATATAGAACAGCCATGTAGTATATAGAACAGCCATGTAGTATACAGCACAGACATGTAGCATACAGCACAGCCCCCCTCCCCCCAAGAATGGCCCCATAGTCCAGTACTCACTGTTAGCTACAGAAAAAAAAACACTCCTCACCTCTCAACGTTCCCGCGCCGCGCTGCTCCCTCCCTGCTCTGGTCTTGGTGGCTGCCGCTGCACTGCCTCACACACAGTGAGTGCACGATGACGTCATTGCGCACCTGCAGCGGCAGAGTGGGGAATGATGGGAGAGGGAGCGTCAGGTGACGCTCTCTCCTCCATCATTTGCTTTGAACTTTACCGGCAGATGCCGGTAAAGTTCAAAGTGGCGGCGGGGAGTTGGCGCTTGCGACAGGCGGCACCCCCTGCCTCACAAGGGCCCCATAGCAGCTGCGTGATGTGCCACTAGCTGAGGGCCCCTGGGGGGAGCAGGGGCCCTAGGCACTGGCAGCTGGCTGCCCCTAACGCCGGCCCTGAATGGGCCCCCCTGTCTCGCCAGGGCCCCGGCACTTGCCCGGGTAAGCTGGGTGCTGACGCCGGCCCTGACCACATACACTCCCCTGCTTACCTAGCACTGCAATCTATATACGCTGTAATTAGTCCTTAGAATAACTGTTGGTTTAGCTGGATTTGTGTAAAATATGATGGTATACCCACACTAACTGATAAACCACCAAATCTGACCCTATCTCGGCAGCACCTCTCCCTACACTGTCTGAATTAGGAGCTGAATGCGACAAGCAGGGCAGCGCCAGGTCTTTTATAGACCTGATGATGCTGTACGGCTAGTCAATAACTGTAATGCCACAACCAAGATGGCCACGGCATTACAGTGTGTGGCAGACAATCCCTGCATGTTGATTGGCTGTCTAAAGAGCGCCACATGCAGGGCGGGGACCCGAGCTCCAGCCGAGCAGAGACGGAAATGCCCAGTGCTCACCGAGTACCGTGAGTACAGCGATGCTCGGGCGAGTAACGAGCATTACAGAGTATGCTCGCTCATCACTAGTAAAGGACTCTTTACACAGGAGAAACAGCAAAATAAACCTTGTGATGTATTTTATTAATTTCTTTTCTATTTTCTTTACATTGTGGGAGCCCATCTGTCATTTCTGAACAGAGCCATTTTTTTGCATACTCATTGCCTGGCCTTTTTATTTAACTATTTAGCTACTTTGGTGTTTAATAATATATTTATAATGTATGACTTATATGATGCATTCTGGCCGGTTGTATTTATTAGGCACCCCTTGTTAGTCGTGCCACCACTTCACCATGTCTCTCTAATAAAGGTGTTTTAATGTAAGTTTCTTGTTTCACTCATTCTTTATTTGCATATATTCCTTGACCTATATTCGGAATTTTTTCTTTTGCGTTAACTGTTTCTTCCGAATGGTCTGCCATTCTTCCATATGCACATATATATATTATTATCTACAACACGTGTATGGCTAAAGATTAATTAGTTGATGTATATGCATTGCTTCAGTTCCGTATTTTGTTTCATATTTCTGAACAGAAATACGAATTACATTATTTCACTTGTTCCACATTAAACTTATAAAAAATAGAGGGGTCTAAATACTTACTACACCCCTAGATAAATAATTCATGCAGTTTTTTTTTAGGTGTTGTTTGTCCTTTATCAGGGGTTTCTGTTATTCCGCCACTTCTTCACCTATGCAAATTGGTCCTAAAAAATAAAAACAACATTTACTGTAAAATATTTAACTTACTGTAACATGTACACGTTGTAAAATATGCTCAAAATATAAAAACATTTTTTAAAGTATCACGCAGTGTCTTATTTAGTGCTAGAGTGATGCTTCTATTGTTATGCCCTTGGTCTTATACTTGCCTGCTGCTGTCTTCTCCTTGATTCACCCCTGCTCTGGTACCACACCGTTATCTTGTGAATGCAACTTCTGACTGGCGGAAGTCAGAGGTAACGGTGACGCGCTCTCAATGAAAGTCTATGAGAGCCAGAAGGAGGCCAGAACCAGGTTTGTCGTGGTCCGCTCCTTCTCTCTCTCTCTTTCATATGAAAAAATACATGCCTGATAGGGATATTGATGGAAAACCTTCCCCATATCCCACAATGTTCAGTAGTTATGCATAGATTTATAGTTATATTTTACCCCTGTACTATTTGTATTGTATTTTCTTGTACTTTATAAACACAAAAATAAAAAACTTGAATTTGAAAAAAAAAGAAAAATGTCGAAGTGGTGCTGCAATGTTAAAATATATTATCAGATTTGCCAAGTGTATATGCAAATATTTAACACACAGGTGTTAAATATTAAAAGTAAAAAAAACAAATTATGATTTTTCATAAATGAATGAAAAATATATCAATAGTACCTAAATAGCTTGGATGCACAAAAGATATAGAAAGTTATTCCCTGAAATATACACACATAGTAGGTTTACAAAATCTTGTATAATCATTAAGACGCAAACAGGGTCCTTGAAGAGTTAAACCAAAAATACATGGAATTCTTGAATTACTTACAAAACCAGCATCTTTTCATGAAGATATAGCTCATTTCCTTCTAAATATACCTTGATGAGAAATTTTTGTTTCAAGTGGGTCTGATTTATTACTTCTGATAATAAGTAAATACTTCTGCTCTCTAGGTCAGGTCTACAGACGTCTTAGTACAAATATTTTATTTGGTTTTATTGAAGAACAACTATAATAAGTATAAGGGCTCATCCTCACTTGCTCGAGACTCGGATAAGTCTCGCATGTTAATATCCAGCGCTGCTGTCGGCACTCAGATCGGAGAGTGCGGCCGCATAGGAATACATGCAGCTGCACGCTCCTCTACTCTGTGCCCGGTGCAGTGCCGGGTATAGCCGTGCGAGACCCATCCAAGTTGCTCACAAGTGAGTACGAGCCCTAAGAGTAATAAAATAGAAACGGAGAGGGAATAGTATAAAAATCAGGTTTGCCGAAAATGGATGGGTCGATGCAAGCCAACTCTGACTAGTCACTATGGTCTGAGATTACTAGAATTCTTACACCACACCAATGTGTTTCATTACACAGGGATATAAGCAACCGCAGATTCCTCTCGTAGCAGTTTATCTTCTAAAGGAGAAAGTAATCTTGCTTGTAGAAATTCATGACAGTGCCAGACTGCCCACATACACATTAATAGAAGGATTGGGGGAACCTAACACATATGACCAACTTTAGGCCAATTTTCCATTACCATGAAAGAGTCCCAATTTAGAGTCTACATTGCCATTATAACTCCTGTCTGATCTTCTATGCTGAGAACGAACTTCTAGTATTTCTTACACATGCAATATTATTGAAGGAATTATTTCAGATCCATGGATAGCAAGCCCCTCTAATTTTCCATAATATGGCAAGAATACTTTTAAGACTACATGATTCAAACTGGGCTTCAATGGTTTGAGACACTCCTCCTTTGCATTTGCTGCTCTGCTCACTTCAGGCCTGCTTGCCAATCTGATAGCAAGGGGTGTGCTTCAGACTACCCAACACAGTGTGTAGCCGTGTGTTAGGAGAATTGAGGCCATGTTGGTGAAAAGAGGAGATAGGGATTTGGGTCAGCACTGAGATCGCATCTCCCGAGATCTTGATGCAGAGATCTCCATCTGCACATGCGGCGCTCCTGGCAGACATTTTCCCAGAGTCCACTGCATAGGAAACCATGGAACTGCAGGGGTTCTGGCCTTTCATAAAATGTCAGCAGAGCCCCCCGCAGCATCGGACACTACCCGCAGCGGCGCGCCACACATCCAAACACCCCCTGTGGCCAGCAGCAACACTCCACTCTTTCCTCCTTCAGTCGCGACCCTGGGACCCTGCTCCATCACGGCCGGTACAGTATATCCGCATTATAAGACGCATCCCCATTTCCCCAAAAAATTGTGGGGAAAAAACTTTGTCTTATAATCTGAAAAATATTGTTAACGTACTAATCATTCTTTATAATGCTACCTTTTTATATAAGATGGGAGTGTCACTTAAAGGGGTTTTCCATTTTAAGAAAAGTGGACCTCAAATGCTTTCATATACCTAGCATAATCTACAGAGCAGGTATTCCCCCTCCGCATGATCTAGCACCATGTCTCTGCTCTGTTTATTATGTTACATATACATATGAGCTTTTAAGATCCACTTTTCCTAACGGATTAAAGCCTGAATGATTTATTGTTTTTGCATTTTCGCTCTCTGTCCCCTACTTCTTCCAAGGGCCATAACTTTTTTTATTTTTTTTCCGCCCACATGGCCGTATTAGGGCTCATTTTTTTGTGGGAGGAATTGTACTTTTGAATGAGATGATTCATTTTACCATATAATGTACAGGAAAACAGGAAAAAAATTCCAAGTCAGGGGAAATTGTGGAAAAAAAAACACAATTTCCACATTGGTTTTTCAGGTTTTGCTTTTATGGTGTTCATTGATTCATAAAAATGACACAGAAATATAATTCTCCAGGTGAGCATGATTACCAGGATACCGAACATGCAAAGTTGTTTTTAAATTTTAGGAATTTTTTTTTAACCCTTTAATGACCAGAAGTATTTTTGGTTTTGCATTTGCCTTTTTTACTCCCCTTCTTCCCAGAGCCATAAGTGCTTGTTTTTTTGTGGGACGAGTTGTACTTTTGAAAGGCACCATTGGGTTTACCATGTCGTGTACTAGAAAACGGGGAAAAAATTTCAAGTGCGGTGAAATTGGAAAAAAGTGCAATCCCACGCTTGTTTTTTGTCTTTTTTACTAGGTTCACTAAATGCTAAGACTGACCTGCCATTATGATTCTCCAGGTCATTATGAGTTCATAGACACCAAACATGTTTAGGTTTCTGTTTTATCTAAGTGGTGAAAAAAAATTCAAACGTTCTTAACAAAGAAAAAAAAAAGCGCCATTTTCCGATACCTGTGGCAATTTCATTTTTCGTGATCTTTGATTGGGTAAGGGTTTATTTTTTGCGTGCCGAGCTGACTGTTTAATCATACCATTTTGGTGCAGATACAATATTTTGATTGCCCATTCTTACACTTTAATGCCATGTTGCACTATAGTTCTGGCTGTTTGAATTTTTTTCTCGCCGTTTAGCAATCAGGTCTATCCTTTTTTTTTATTGATAGATCAGGCGATTCTGAACACGGCAATACCAATATGTGTATGGTTGATTGTTTTTTAATTATTCTATTTTGAATGGGGCCAAAGGGGGGTGATTTGGACTTTTATTTTTTTTATTTTTGAAAACATTTTTTTTACTTTTGGCATGCTTCAATAGTGTCCATGGAAGACTAGAAGCTGCCATAACCTGATCGGCTCTGCTACATATAGGCGATGATCAGATCGCCTATATAAAACTGAATGACTCACTTGCTATGAGCGCCGGTCACTGG
Source organism: Ranitomeya imitator (assembly GCF_032444005.1). Classification (NCBI taxonomy): domain Eukaryota; kingdom Metazoa; phylum Chordata; class Amphibia; order Anura; family Dendrobatidae; genus Ranitomeya; species Ranitomeya imitator. The sequence continues at coordinate 134,686,996 of NC_091286.1, forward strand.
GCGGCGCTCACAGCAAGTCGGCAGTGACAACCAAAGAGGTCTCCAGGATCAAGTGACGAGGATCACTGGTAGGTGGATTTCCGGCACGATTGAGGGAAGTGCTTTTTAAATGCCACTGCTGCCAGAGTTTGACAGCGTCATTTAATGGGTTAATAGTCGCGGGTGGATCGTGATTCCACTCGCAGCTGTTCCATGCACATGTCAGCTGTTCAAAACAACTGACGTGCTGGGAAAGATGTGGGCTCACCGCCGGAGCCCACATCAAAGGGAGGGAGTCTGACGTTGGCGTACATTTATGCCCAATGTCGGAAAGGGGTTAAACAGAAATTTATATAAATAAAACTGCTTTTTTGGCCACTTTTGTTTTATTTTTTTGGTTGGTGGAGCTGTGAGGGTTTGATTTCTGAAGGGTGACATGAGGTTTTTTGATTGTTTATTATTGCAATTTTTTTGCAGAGTTGTGGCGACCAAAAAAACACACGATTCTAGTGTTCATTTTTTTTTCTTTACAGGTTCTACTAATTGATTTACAGTAATTTACATTATATTTTGATTGGAAAACTATGGATGTAGCAATAGACTTATGTGTATTTTTTGTTAAGATCTTTATGTTTTATGAGAGAAAAGAGTGGGTGATTTGAATTTTTATTTTAGTGCTATTTTTTTTTTAAAACACTTTTTTTTAACTTTATTTTCAAGTCCCCTTCTGGGACTTGAAGCGGTGTTCGTCTGATCCCTTATGTTATATACAGCAATACTACAGCATTGCTGCATATAGCATAAGTCATGGTCTCCTATGTATGCAAGGTCAGGTCTTCACCAGACTCCAGGCTGTCAATTCAACCCAACGGCACCCCATGATAGCATTGCAGAGAAGTGGGGAAAGTGGGGCGAATGAGTGGATTGAACAGCGGGCCTCCCAAACTGCGAGGTGTAAATGTCACTGTCAGAGTATCACAGCAACATTTAACACGGGAACAGCGATGGGCAGACCTCGAGTTTACTTGTGGCTGTTAGAGGCAGATGGTAGCTGAATAACAAAGCCATCATCTGCTTGAAATTCAGCAGGTTCAGCTCCTGAGCACGATCCATTCTCACTCTCCCTATGAGCATCATACATGTACACCTGTACTTTGCTTTTATACTTCTGAAAACAAGACAGAGACAATGAAAAAATGTAAAGGTCAATAATATACATTTTCTTATTTTAGTTCTTGTTCGTTACTCATCCTTTTAACCAGCTACATTTCAACAGTATAATTAACAGGCAAAGAGCAACTATCTGCACAAATAATTCTGCTTAGTAACCTCTTGTAATAATTGTACTCCAGATACATAATATGATGTGGCTTTGATTTTAGGATTCAACTATAATTAAATTGAATATATTTCCAGTCTTTATCTAGAGATGAATAATTCAAGCGCTTGTCAGCATTCTATAAAAACAACAGTTTGCATTTATGTGTGTCCAGATTAACAGTTGAACTCTTCAGTCCATTTGGCGACACTGCATATTGTTCAGTATTGAGACTAAGGTCACAGTGACCTGGGACAGTTGTTTAATATAACTCTAGTGAGGGAGGAAGGGAGGTTAGAAGGGGTAACTTGTGGAACAAGTCCATTTGGATGCACCTAATATTAATACACTAACCTGTGCAGTCACCGGCAATTATTCCGCAAAGATAGTACTAATATTCCTATTACTATCTTGTGCCATTAAGCTTACATGTATGGATTTTTGCATTTTTAATACTCTTGCTGAATTGTCTTTTTGCATCTATCTTAGGATAGATGTACAATAGAAGCTGACCTACAAACTACCGAAAGTTACAGCAATATTTACTTGACTAGTACAATAGAGCAGATTTATCAATGTACTTCTGACAGTGTGCTGGCATAAAAACACTGATAAATATGGTGTACATATGACAGTGTTGGATAATGGACTTGGTTTTAGTGTCAGTTAAAATAGAAATGTGGTGGAAAGCAACTGATACCTTGCTTCACTGAAAATTAGACAGGGTGTTTTATTTTGCTCTGAAAGATGTGTTAGGGCTTATTTTCAGGGGATGTCTTTTTTTTCATGAGCGACAATCCAAATTTTTTCTTGAACGAAGAAAACAACATTTATTCAAATATAATCGTGTCCTCACATACACACACTGTTTATACACATGTATACACACATACTGCACATGTATGCACACACACTGCACATACACATGTATACACACACTCTGCACATATACATGTATACACACACTCTGCACATATACATGTATACACACATACTGCACATGTATGCACACACTGCACATACACATGTATACACACTCTGCACATACACATGTATACACACACTCTGCACATATACATGTATACACACACTCTGCACATACACATGTATACACACACTCTGCACATACACATGTATACACACACTGCACATACACATGTATACACACACTGCACATACACATGTATACACACTCTGCACATACACATGTATACACACTCTGCACATACACATGTATACACACTCTGCACATACACATGTATACACACACACTGCACATACACATGTATACACACACTCTGCACATATACATGTATACACACACTCTGCACATACACATGTATACACACATACTGCACATGTATGCACACACTGCACATACACATGTATACACACTCTGCACATACACATGTATACACACACTCTGCACATATACATGTATACACACACTCTGCACATACACATGTATACACACACTCTGCACATACACATGTATACACACACTGCACATACACATGTATACACACACTGCACATACACATGTATACACACACACTGCACATACACATGTATACACACACTGCACATACACATGTATACACACACACTGCACATACACATGTATACACACACACTGCACATACACATGTATACACACACTCTGCACATATACATGTATACACACACTGCACATATACATGTATACACACTCTGCACATACACATGTATACACACACTCTGCACATATACATGTGTACACACACTCTGCACATATACATGTATACACACACTGCACATACACATGTATACACACACTCTGCACATATACATGTATACACACACTGCACATACACATGTATACACACACTGCACATACACATGTATACACACTCTGCACATACACATGTATACACACACACTGCTCATACACATGTATACACACACTCTGCACATACACATGTATACACACTCTGCACATACACATGTATACACACACACTGCTCATACACATGTATACACACACTCTGCACATACACATGTATACACACTCTGCACATACACATGTATACACACTCTGCACATACACATGTATACACACTCTGCACATACACATGTATACACACTCTGCACATACACATGTATACACACTCTGCACATACACATGTATACACACTCTGCACATACACATGTATACACACACTGCACATGCACATGTATACACACACTGTTTATACATATGTATACACACACTCTGCACATACACATGTATACACACATACTGCACATGTATGCACACACTGCACATACACATGTATACACACTCTGCACATACACATGTATACACACACTGCACATACACATGTATACACACACTGCACATACACATGTATACACACACACTGCACATACACATGTATACACACACTGCACATACACATGTATACACACACACTGCACATACACATGTATACACACACACTGCACATACACATGTATACACACACTCTGCACATATACATGTATACACACACTGCACATATACATGTATACACACTCTGCACATACACATGTATACACACACTCTGCACATATACATGTGTACACACACTCTGCACATATACATGTATACACACACTGCACATACACATGTATACACACACTCTGCACATATACATGTATACACACACTGCACATACACATGTATACACACACTGCACATACACATGTATACACACTCTGCACATACACATGTATACACACACACTGCTCATACACATGTATACACACACTCTGCACATACACATGTATACACACTCTGCACATACACATGTATACACACACACTGCTCATACACATGTATACACACACTCTGCACATACACATGTATACACACTCTGCACATACACATGTATACACACTCTGCACATACACATGTATACACACTCTGCACATACACATGTATACACACTCTGCACATACACATGTATACACACTCTGCACATACACATGTATACACACTCTGCACATACACATGTATACACACACTGCACATGCACATGTATACACACACTGTTTATACATATGTATACACACACTCTGCACATACACATGTATACACACATACTGCACATGTATGCACACACTGCACATACACATGTATACACACTCTGCACATACACATGTATACACACACTGCACATACACATGTATACACACACTGCACATACACATGTATACACACACACTGCACATACACATGTATACACACACTCTGCACATATACATGTATACACACACTGCACATATACATGTATACACACTCTGCACATACACATGTATACACACACTCTGCACATATACATGTATACACACACTCTGCACATATACATGTATACACACACTGCACATACACATGTATACACACACTCTGCACATATACATGTATACACACACTGCACATACACATGTATACACACACTGCACATACACATGTATACACACTCTGCACATACACATGTATACACACACACTGCTCATACACATGTATACACACACTCTGCACATACACATGTATACACACTCTGCACATACACATGTATACACACACACTGCTCATACACATGTATACACACACTCTGCACATACACATGTATACACACTCTGCACATACACATGTATACACACTCTGCACATACACATGTATACACACTCTGCACATACACATGTATACACACTCTGCACATACACATGTATACACACTCTGCACATACACATGTATACACACACTCTGCACATACACATGTATACACACTCTGCACATACACATGTATACACACACTGCACATGCACATGTATACACACACACTGCTCATACACATGTATACACACACTCTGCACATACACATGTATACACACATACTGCACATGTATGCACACACACTGCACATACACATGTATACACGCACTGCACATACACATGTATACACACACTCTGCACATATACATGTATACACACACTGCACATACACATGTATACACACACTCTGCACATATACATGTATACACACACTGCACATACACATGTATACACACACTGCACATACACATGTATACACACTCTGCACATACACATGTATACACACACACTGCTCATACACATGTATACACACACTCTGCACATACACATGTATACACACTCTGCACATACACATGTATACACACTCTGCACATACACATGTATACACACTCTGCACATAAACATGTATACACACACTCTGCACATACACATGTATACACACTCTGCTCATACACATGTATACACACACTGCACATGCACATGTATACACACACACTGCTCATACACATGTATACACACACTCTGCACATACACATGTATACACACTCTGCACATACACATGTATACACACTCTGCACATACACATGTATACACACTCTGCACATACACATGTATACACACACTCTGCACATACACATGTATACACACATACTGCACATGTATGCACACACACTGCACATACACATGTATACACACACTCTGCACATACACATGTATACACACTCTGCACATACACATGTATACACACACTGCACATACACATGTATACACACACACTGCACATGTATACACACACACTTCTCATACACATGTATACACACACTCTGCACATACACATGTATACACACTCTGCACATACACATGTATACACACACTGCACATACACATGTATACACACACACTGCACATGTATACACACACACTGCTCATACACATGTATACACACACTCTGCACATACACATGTATACACACTCTGCACATACACATGTATACACACACACTGCACAGACACATGTATACACACTCTGCACATACACATGTATACACACTCTGCACATACACATGTATACACACACACTGCACATACACATGTATACACACTCTGCACATACACATGTATACACACTCTGCACATACACATGTATACACACACTCTGCACATACACATGTATACACACTCTGCACATACACATGTATACACACACTCTGCACATACACATGTATACACACTCTGCACATACACATGTATACACACACTCTGCACATACACATGTATACACACACTGCACATACACATGTATACACACACTCTGCACATACACATGTATACACACACTCTGCACATACACATGTATACACACACTCTGCACATACACATGTATACACCCACTGCACATACACATGTATACACACACACTGCACATACACATGTATACACACACTCTGCACATACACATGTATACACACATACTGCACATGTATACACACACTCTGCACATACACATGTATACACACACACTGCACATACACATGCATACACACACTGCACATACACATGTATACACACACTGCACATACACATGTATACACACTCTGCACATACACATGTATACACACACACTGCACATACACATGTATACACACACTCTGCACATACACATGTATACACACACTGCACATACACATGTATACACACACTGCACATACACATGTATACACACACTGCACATACACATGTATACACACTCTGAACATACACACATGTATACACACACACTGCACATACACATGTATACACACACACTGCACATACACATGTATGCACACTCTGCACATACACATGTATACACACACTGCACATACACATGTATACACACACTGCACATACACATGTATACACACTCTGCACATACACATGTATACACACACTGCACATACACATGTATACACACACTCTGCACATACACATGTATACACACACACTGCACATGCACATGTATACACACACTGCACATACACATGTATACACACACTGCACATACACATGTATACACACTCTGAACATACACATGTATACACACACACTGCACATGTATACACACACTCTGCACATACACATGTATACACACACACTGCACATACACATGTATACACACACACTGCACATACACATGTATGCACACTCTGCACATACACATGTATACACACACTGCAAATACACATGTATACACACACTGCACATACACATGTATACACACTCTGCACATACACATGTATACACACACTGCACATACACATGTATACACACACTGCACATACACATGTATACACACACTGCACATACACATGTATACACACACTGCACATACACATGTATACACACACTGCACATACACATGTATACACACTCTGCACATACACATGTATACACACACTGCACATACACATGTATACACACACTGCACATACACATGTATACACACTCTGCACATACACATGTATACACACACACTGCACATACACATGTATACACACACTCTGCACATACACATGTATACACACACTGCACATACACATGTATACACACACTGCACATACACATGTATACACACTCTGCACATACACATGTATACACACACTGCACATACACATGTATACACACACTGCACATACACATGTATACACACTCTGCACATACACATGTATACACACACACTGCACATACACATGTATACACACACTCTGCACATACACATGTATACACACACTGCACATACACATGTATACACACACTGCACATACACATGTATACACACACTGCACATACACATGTATACACACTCTGAACATATACATGTATACACACACTGCACATGTATACACACACTCTGTACATACACATGTATACACACACACTGCACATACACATGTATACACACACACTGCACATACACATGTATGCACACTCTGCACATACACATGTATACACACACTGCACATACACATGTATACACACTCTGCACATACACATGTATACACACACTGCACATACACATGTATACACACACTGCACATACACATGTATACACACTCTGCACATACACATGTATACACACACTGCACATACACATGTATACACACACTGCACATACACATGTATACACACTCTGCACATACACATGTATACACACACACTGCACATACACATGTATGCACACTCTGCACATACACATGTATACACACACTGCACATACACATGTATACACACACTGCACATACACATGTATACACACACTGCACATACACATGTATACACACTCTGCACATACACATGTATACACACACTGCACATACACATGTATACACACACTGCACATACACATGTATACACACTCTGCACATACACATGTATACACACACTGCACATACACATGTATACACACACTGCACATACACATGTATACACACACTGCACATACACATGTATACACACACTGCACATACACATGTATACACACACTGCACATACACATGTATACACACTCTGCACATACACATGTATACACACACTGCACATACACATGTATACACACACTGCACATACACATGTATACACACACTGCACATACACATGTATACACATACACTTGTTCACCAGAAACGTGTTAATATCACATTTTATTCCTTGTTGCTGCTGATGTTTTATCCGCCACTGAACATGATTTGAAGTGAATAAAGAAAGTTTTTTTTCACTACCTCGTTGAGCTGGATTCCTCATCTTTTTTCGATACACACACACTGCACATACACATGTATACACACATACACTGCACATGCACTTGTATACACACACACTGCACATGCACATGTATACACACACTGCACATGCACATGTATACACACACACTGCACATACCCATGTATACAGACATACACTGCACATGCACATGTATACACACACAGTGCACATGCACATGTATACACACACACTGCACACGCACATGTATACAGACATACAGTGCACATGCACATGTATACCCACACAGTGCACATGCACATGTATACACACACAGTGCACATGCACATACACATGTACTACCACACCACTCAGGACTACAGCCTATGGCCAGAGAAAGAAAGGCTCAACCAGTATCAAGAAAGTGCTTATAGTGCTTAGAAAATATTGTGTAGATGGAAACAAGGAAAAAGGCCTAAAGACCTATATCAAACAACACATGTACTAGATAATGATCACAGTGATCCAGCGTTTATGGGTAAAATATGAGTACATATGAGGAATGAAATGAAACATGACATCCTGACAGAAAACCTGTTTACACAAACCCCTCCTGTATACAGAGTATAGAAGTGATAGAGCATTTGAAGTATAACATAAAGTGCTAAGTGCAAAAGTCATCATGAGATGTTGTGCAAAAAATGACACTAAAATAGCCTGCTCATGCAGCTCATTAGGGCAAAGTTCATATAATGCAAAAACAATCATAGGGTGCTGTGCAAAAGATTACACTGAAATAGTGTGCACACACAGCTTATTAAGGAGAAAACCATAAAAAATCCATTACATAAAAGGTTGCGTAAGGACAGGACATGAGGACGATGTATAACAGGTTAGCATAGGTGATGTGATACCACCTGAATAGTAGTAGTAGTACAGGTCCCAATGTGCGTTTCACATTTAGCTTCTTATTTGGGGAATATTTTTTTTTAATATGTGTTTTGTATCAATAAAGAACAATTGTTATTAATTTAATTGGACGTTTAACTTCCCTTCTTCATAGGGTTCTAATAGGGAATCTAGATTGTGAGCCCCATTGGAGACAGCGATAATAATGTATGTAAAGCGCTGTGAAATATGATAGTGCTATATAATCTAAGTATGATAAAAATAAAATGTAAGCAGTCTTAACCTTGGAATAGAAATGCTGGGGGCCCTTAACCCCTTCCCGACCTTTGACGTATACGCTGCGTCATGAAAGTCGGTGCCATTCCGACCCATGACGCAGCGTATGCGTCATGGCGGAATCGCGTTACTGCAGGCCGGGTGAAAGGGTTAACTGCAATTTCACCCGGCCTGCAGGGACAGGAGGAGTTGTACTTTAGCCCAGGGGGGGTGGCTTCACCCCCCCGTGGCTACGATCGATCTGATTGGCTGTTAAAAGTGAAACTGCCAATCAGAGCGATTTGTAATATTTCACCTAAAAAACTGGTGAAATATTACAATCCAGCCATGGCCGATGCTGCAATATCATCGGCCATGGCTGGAAACACTAATGTGCCCCCACCCCACCGATCGCCCCCCAGCCCTCCGATCTCTGGTCCGCTCCCCTCCGTCCTGTGCTCCGCTCCCCCGTCCTCCTGTCCGCTCCCCCCGTGCTCCAATCCCACCCCCCGTGCTCCAATCCCACCCCCCTGCACTCCGATCCACCCCCCCGCACTGCGATCCACCCCCCCGCACTCCGATCCACCCCCCCGTTCTCCGATCCACCCCCCAGTGTTACGATCCCCCCCCATGCTCCGATCCACCCCCCGTGCTCCGACGCCCCCCCGTGCCCTGATCCCCCCCCCTCTTATACTTACCTAGCCTCCCGGGGTCCGTCCGTCTTCTTTCCTGGGCGCCGCCATCTTCCAAAATGGCGGGCGCACGCGCAGTGCGCCCGCCGAATCTGCCGGCTGGCAGATTCGTTCCAGAGTGAATTTTGATCACTGTGATAAAACCTCACAGTGATCAAAATAAAATATAAACAGTAAATGACCCCCCCCTTTGTCACCCCCATAGGTACGGACAATAATAAAATTAATTAAAAAAAGAATTATTTATTTATTTTTTTTCCCCACTAAGGTTGGAGTTAGAACTAGGGTTAGGGTTAGGGGTAGGGTTAGGGATAGGGTTAGGGGTAGGGGTAGGGGTAGGGTTAGGGTTAGGGTTAGGAATGTGCACACGTATTCTGGTCCTCTGCGGATTTTTCCGCAGCGGATTTCATAAATCCGCAGTGCTAAACCGCTGTGGATTTATCGCGGATTTACCGCGGTTTTTCTGCACATTTCACTGCGGTTTTACAACTGCGATTTTCTATTGGGGCAGTTGTAAAACCGCTGCGGAATCCGCAGAAAGAAGTGACATGCTGCGGAATGTAAACCCCTGCGTTTCCGTGCAGTTTTTCTGCAGCATGTGCACAGCGATTTTTGTTTCCCATAGGTTTACATTGAACTGTAAACTCATGGGAAACTGCTGCGGATCCGCAGCGTTTTCCGCAGCGTGCGCACATACCTTTAGAATTAGGCTATGTGCACATGGTGCGGATTTGGCTGCGGATCCGCAGCAGAGTTCCATCAGGATTACAGTACCATGTAAACATATGGAAAACCAAATCCGCTGTGCCCATGGTGCGGAAAATACCACGCGGAAACGCAGCGTTGTATTTTCCGCAGCATGTCAATTCTTTGTGCGGATTCCACAGCGTTTTACACCTGTTCCTCAATAGGAATCCGCAGGTGAAATCCGCACAAAAAACACTGGCAATCCGCAGTAAATCCGCAGGTAAAACGCAGTGCCTTTTACCCGTGGATTTTTCAAAAGTGGTGCTGAAAAATCTCACACGAATCCGCAACGTGGGCACATAGCCTTAGGGTTAGGGTTGGATTGGAATTAGGGTTGTGGTTAGGGTTAGGGGTGTGTTGGGGTTAGGGTTGTGATTAGGGTTACGGCTACAGTTGGGATAAGGGTTAGGGGTGTGTTGGGGTTAGTGTTGGAGTTAGAATTGAGGGGTTTCCACTGTTTAGGCACATCAGGGGGTCTCCAAACGCAACATGGCGCCACCATTGATTCCAGCCAAACTTGTATTCAAAAAGTCAAATGGTGCTCCCTCACTTTCGAGCCCCGACGTGTGCCCAAACAGTGGTTTACCCCCACATATGGGGTACCAGCATACTCAGGACAAACTGCTCAACAATTACTGGGGTCCAATTTCTCCTGTTACCCTTGAGAAAATAAAAAATTGCTTGCTAAAACATCATTTTTGAGGAAAGAAAAATGATTTTTTATTTTTACGGCTCTGCGTTGTAAACGTCTGTGAAGCACTTGGGGGTTCAAAGTGCTCACCACATATCTAGATAAGTTCCTTTGGGGGTCTAGTTTACAAAATGGGGTCACTTGTGGGGGGTTTCTACTGTTTAGGCACACCAGGGGCTCTGCAAACGCAACGTGATGTCCGCAGACCATTCCATCAAAGTCTGCATTTCAAAAGTCACTACTTCCCTTTTGAGCCCCGACGTGTGCCCAAACAGTGGTTTACCCCCACACATGGGGTATCAGCGTACTCAGGAGAAACTGGACAACAAATATTGGGGTCAAATTTCTCCTGTTACCCTTGGGAAAATTAAAAATTCTGGGCTAAAAAATTATTTTTGAGGAAAGAAAACGTATTTATTATTTTCACGGCTCTGCGTTATAAACTTCTGTGAAGCACTTGGGGGTTGAAAGTGCTCACCACATATCTAGATAAGTTCCTTTCGGGGTCTAGTTTCCAAAATGGGGTCACTTGTGGGGGGTTTCTACTGTTTAGCCACATCAGGGGCTCTGCAAACGCAACGTGACGCCCGTAGAGCATTCCATCAAAGTCTGCATTTCAAAACGTCACTACTTCACTTCCGAGACCCGGTATGTGCCCAAACAGTAGTTTACCCCCACATATGGGGTATCACCGTACTCAGGAGAAACTGGACAACAAATATTGGGGTCAAATTTCTCCTGTTACCCTTGGGAAAATTAAAAAATTCTGGGCTAAAAAATTATTTTTGAGGAAAGAAAACGTATTTATTATTTTCACTGCTCTGTGTTATAAACTTCTGTGAAGCACTTGGGGGTTCAAAGTGCTCACCTCACATCTAGATAAGTTCCTTTCGGGGTCTAGTTTCCAAAATGGGGTCACTTGTTGGGGGTTTCTACTGTTCAGCCACATCAGGGGCTCTGCAAACGCAACGTGACGCCCGCAGAGCATTCCATCAAAGTCTGCATTTCAAAACGGCACTACTTCACTTCCGAGCCCCAGCATGTGCCCAAACAGTGGTTTACCCCCCATATATGGGGTATCAGCGTACTCAGGAGAAACTGGACAACAACTTTTGGGGTCAAATTTCTCCTGTTACCCTTGGGAAAATAAAAAATTGCGGGCTAAAAAAATCATTTTTGAGAAAAGAAATTTTTTTTTAATTTTCAAGGCTCTGCGTTATAAACTTCTGTGAAGCACTTGAGGGTTCAAAGTGCTCACCCCACATCTAGATTAGTTCCTTTGGGGGTCTAGTTTCCAAAATGGGGTCATTTGTGGGGGATCTCCAATGTTTAGGCACACAGGGGCTCTCCAAACGCGACATGGTGTCCGCTAATGATTGGAACTAATTTTCCATTTAAAAAGCCAAATGGCGTGCCTTCCCTTCTGAGCCCTGCCGTGCGCCAAAACAGTGGTTTACCCCCACATATGGGGTATCTGCGTACTCAGGACAAACTGGACAACAAAGTTTGTGGTCCAATTTCTCCTATTACCGTTGGCAAAATAGGAAATTCCAGGCTAAAAAATCATTTTTGAGGAAAGAAAAATTATTTTTTATTTTCATGGCTCTGCGTTATAAACTTCTGTGAAGCACCTGGGGGTTTAAAGTGCTCAGTATGCATCTAGTTAAGTTCCTTGGGGGGTCTAGTTTCCAAAATGGGGTCACTTGTGGGGGAGCTCCAATGCATAGGCACACAGGGGCTCTCCAAATGCGACATGGTGTCCGCTAACAATTGGAGCTAATTTTCCATTCAAAAAGCCAAATGGCGTGCCTTCCCTTCTGAGCCCTGCCGTGCACCAAAACAGTGGTTTACCCCCACATATGGGGTATCTGCATACTCAGGACAAACTGGACAACAAAGTTTGTGGTCCAATTTCTCCTATTACCGTTGGCAAAATAGGAAATTCCAGGCTAAAAAATCATTTTTGAGGAAAGAAAAATTATTTTTTATTTTCATGGCTCTGCGTTATAAACTTCTGTGAAGCACCTGGGGGTTTAAAGTGCTCAGTATGCATCTAGATAAGTTCCTTGGGGGGTCTAGTTTCCAAAATGGGGTCACTTGTGGGGGAGCTCCAATGCATAGGCACACAGGGGCTCTCCAAATGCGACATGGTGTCCGCTAACAATTGGAGCTAATTTTCCATTCAAAAAGTCAAAAGGCGCGCCTTCCCTTCCGAGCCCTGCCGTGTGCCCAAACAGTGATTTACCCCCACATATGAGGTATTGGCGTACTCAGGAGAAATTGCCCTACAAATTTTAGGATCTATTTAATCCTATTGCCCATGTGAAAATGAAAAAATTGAGGCGAAAAGAATTTTTTGTGAAAAAAAGTACTTTTTCATTTTTACGGATCAATTTGTGAAGCACCTGGGGGTTTAAAGTGCTCACTATGCATCTAGATAAGTTCCTTGGGGCGTCTAGTTTCCAAAATGGGGTCACTTGTGGGGGAGCTCCAATTTTTAGGCACACGGGGGCTCTCCAAATGTGACATGGTGTCCGCTAAAGAGTGCAGCCAATTTTTCATTCAAAAAGTTAAATGGCGCTCCTTCCCTTCCAAGCCCTGCCGTGCGCCCAAACAGTGGTTTACCCCCACATATGAGGTATCAGCGTACTCAGGAGAAATTGGACAACAACTTCCGTGGTTCAGTTTCTCCTTTTACCATTGGGAAAATAAAAAAATTGTTGCTGAAAGATCATTTTTGTGACTATAAAGTTAAATGTTCATTTTTTCCTTCCATGTTGCTTCTGCTGCTGTGAAGCACCTGAAGGGTTAATAAACTTCTGGAATGTGGTTTTGTGCACCTTGAGGGGTGCAGTTTTTAGAATGGTGTCACTTTTGTGTATTTTCAGCCATATAGACCCCTCAAACTGACTTCAAATGTGAGGTGGTCCCTAAAAAAAATGGTTTTGTAAATTTCGTTGTAAAAATGAGAAATCGCTGGTCAAATTTTAACCCTTATAACTTCCTAGCAAAAAAAAATTTTGTTTCCAGAATTGTGCTGATGTAAAGTAGACGTGTGGGAAATGTTATTTATTAACTACTTTGTGTCACATAACTCTCTGGTTTAACAGAATAAAAATTCAAAATGTGAAAATTGCAAAATTTTCAAAATTTTCGCCAAATTTCCGTTTTTATCACAAATAAACACAGAATTTATTGACCTAAATTTACCACTAACATGAAGCCCAATATGTCACGAGAAAACAATCTCAGAATCGCTAGGATCCGTTGAAGCGTTCCCGAGTTATTACCTCATAAAGGGACACTGGTCAGAATTGCAAAAAATGGCAAGGTCTTTAAGGTCAAAATAGGCTGGGTCATGAAGGGGTTAAGAGAGTGGGGGCCTGAGAAATTGCCCAGTTTTCCCTCACTTACCTCTAACGCCAGTCTGCATACCAGCAGGTCTCCTCTTCAGTTCCTCTAGACTTCCGCAGTTACAGGACCTTTGGTGACATCATGATCACATGGCTGTGATGTTACCAAGCTTCTTCAGCAGTCATAATCTCACTGGGAACCTCTAAAAGAGTGGGGTCTCTGGGCAATTACTCAGTCTTCTCCTTAACACCGGTCCTGACTGTAACTTGGGCTGATTTTTGGAGAAGGACTTATATTTCACCCATACTGAAAAAATCCCATAAAATAACCCTGGGGCTTATTTTTGGGGTAGGTATCATTTTTGGGGAAACACGGTTGTCCCACTTACAGTGGCAAGTAAAAGTTTGGACACCCTTGGTCAAAATTACTGTTATTGTGAACAGTTAAGCATGTTGAAGATGAAATGATCTCTAAAAGGCCTAAAGTTAAATATGACAAATTTCCTTTGTATTTTAAGCAAACAAATATATATATATTGTCATCTTTTCCATTTAAAAAATTACAAAAGCAAAAGAGGCCAATGCAAATGTTTTGGCATCCTTGGAGATTTGTGTGCTAAAATAACAATGACCAAGGTTTCAGACCTTAATTAGCCTATCAGGGTTATGGCTTGTTCTCTATCATCATTAGAAAAGGTCAGGAGATGCAATTTCCCAGCTACATAAAAATCCAACCTCCTTTAACATTGTTCCAAAAACAACAGCCATGGGTTCTTCTAGACAGCTGTCTAGCACTCTGAAAATGAAAATGGTGGAGGCCCACAAAGCAGGATAAGGCCATAAGAAGATGGCAAAGCGTTTTCAAGTTGCTTTTTCCTCAGTTTGAAATGTAATTAAGAAATAACAGTTTACAGTAACAGTGGAGGTCAAGAGAAGGTCTGGAAGATCAAGCAAACTTTCAATGAGAGCTGCTTGTAGGATTGCTAGAGAGACAACTCAGAACCCTGCTTGACTGCAAAAGACTCGCAAAAAGATTTAGGAAACTCAGGAATTGTAGTACATTGTTCTACTCTTCAGAGACATCTGCACAAATATGACCTTCTTGTTAGAGTCATCAGAATAAACCTCCCCTGCGTCCTCACCTTAAATTCAGAGTCAGAAGTATGCAAAGCAATATCTAAAAAAGCTCATGAATTTTGGAAACAAGTCATGTGTCAATGAGGTTAAAATAGAACTCTTTGGCCACAATGATCAAAGGTATGTGTGGAGAAATAATGGCAAAGAATTTCAGGAAAAGAACATCTCTCCAACCAATAAGCATGGTGGTGGATCAATCATACTTTGTACATACTGTGCACAATCCCGCTGATAGATTCCCTTTAAATCTGTATTCAGTGAAGACAGATTGTTACATTCCTGAGATTGGAGATGACACTTGGTACTGATAATATTTTATCTAGATTTATGGGAAGGGAGGAGCAAGAGGCCTCCTTTCCTTCCTCACTTCTAAATAGAATCTTATAAAAAAAATGCCATATCCTATCACAGCAATCCAACAATCAGATTTCACTGAATGCAGATTTTATTTGGGCTTTGCGATTTTTTTAAAATGAAAAATCAGTCCAGGAGGAGAAAGAAGAACATTTATCTGATAAGATATGTTGCAAAGTTTCTTATTTTCATTTGTAGTCTTGATTTATACAATAAAAATTAAAATGGCGGTTGCCCTTTAACTCCTTAATGACCCAGTCAAATTTTACCATTCTGATGAGTGTCACTTTATGTGGTAATAACTATGGAACGCTTTAACGTATTCCACTGATTTTGAGAATGTTTTTTGGTGACATATTGTGCTTCATGATAGTGGTAAAATTTCTCTGATATGCCTTGCATTAATTTAAAAAAAGATGGAAATTTGGCAAAAATGTTGTAAATTTTGCAATTTTCAAACTTTGAATTGTCATGCCCTTAAATCAGAGAGTTATGTCACACAAAATAGTTAATAACATTTCCCACATGTCTACTTTACATCAGCACAATTTTGGAAACAATTTGTTTTTGTTAGGAAGTTAGAAGAGCTAAAAAGTTTTTTTTCCATCAAAATTTACAAAACCATTGTTTAGGTAACAAGAAAAAGGAAAAAGTCAGCTCACCCGACTGAGGCCAGGGATCCGAGGCACTGACAGGTCAGCAGTGCAGCAGGAATATCAATCGAACGAAGAAAAAAGGAACCCCATAAAACCAATGTTTATTGAAAATTCTTAAAATACATTATAACAGCATAGTAGCCACTAACCCATAGGAGGAAGTTCACACTGGCAGACACATTTCAGATCCCAAGGTCTTTAGTCATTGGATGCAATTTATGGATTTTATAAATTTTCAAGAAACTTTGGTGTTATGAGATTCCTGGAACTGGATCTTTTTTCTTCATTCCATTTTTTTTAGGGACTACGTCACATTTGAAGTGCCTTTTAGGGATTCTATATGGCAGAAAATATCCAAAAGTGACATCATTCTAAAATTCTAAAAACTGCACCCCTTAAGCTGTTCAAAACATTCAAGAAGTTTATTAACCCTTAAGTTGCTTCACAAGAACTAATGTGGAAGGAAAAAATAAACATTTAACTTTTTTCACAAAAAGATTACTTTAGACCCAAACTTTTTTATTTTCACAAGCGTAAATGTACAACAAAATTTGTTGTGCAATTTCTCCTGAGTACGCCGATACCACATTTGTGGAGGAAATCTATTTTTTGGGCACACAGCAGGGCTTGGAAGGGAAGAATCACCGTTTGACTTTTTTGAATGCAAAATTGGCTGGAATCGAGAAAGGATGTCCTGCTTCGTTTGCAGAGCCCCTGATGTTCCTAAACAGTGGAAACTCCCCACAAGTGTCCCCATTTTAGACACTATACCCCTCAAGGTCTTTATCCAGGGGTGAAGTGAGCATTTTGAACCTACAGTTCAAAAACTTGATAACATTAGGTTGTAATATTAAATATGTTGTCATTAGTGTTGAGCGCAAGTGCTCGCTACTCCAGTTTGCATCGGGTGCTTGGGTATGAACTGAAAAAAACCATGCGGGGATCTGCGATACTCTGTTCATACCAGAGCACCCAATGCAAATTCGAGTACGGAGCACTTGCCCTCATATCGTCATTATTTTTAATTTTTTTCTTTTGAAAAAACCCCAATTCTAACTCCAACCTCAACACAACTATAACCCTAACACAACTCTAACCTTAACACAGCCCTAACCCCAACCCTAACTGCAATCCTAACCTCAACCCTAACTGCAAAAAAAATAATTTTTTTTTAGAATTTTTGTATTTTAGGATTTTTAGCTAACCAAGGGGGGGGGGGGGGGGTGACAAAGGGGGTTTGATTTACTATTTGTTTTATTTTGATCTCTGTGATAGGGTCTATCAAAGTGATCAAAAGGAACCAATAGGAAAAAAATCCCTATTCTTGCCAGGTACCGGAAGATCTCGGTGGGCGCACTGCACATGTGCCTGCCATTTTTTTCAGAAAGATGACTTGGAGAGCTGGAGTACAAAGCATGTGGGACCAGGGATGGCGGATGTATCGGGGGAGTTTCAGGACCCAATTTCTCTCAGCTCTGATACGTTAGATCATGTCAGAGAGAGAAATTAATTTTAAAGTGGACTTTTTTGTGATCGACATTATTTAGTGAATCATATGTCAGGTGACCGTTAAAACTAGCCCTCATTATGTTCTCCAGGGTCTCAACTATCCTTGTTAGCGGAAACCCCAGAGATTTTCCGACGCTGGAAGGCACTATACCCTTATTTCTCAGCACCATTAACAAGCAGCGCTGAGGGATAAGTACCCTTAACTGACACTGTTAAGAGGCATATCGGCGGTTCATTAAGTGGCTAAGTGCTAAAGTAAATATTGTTCGTTGGGTGGCTCACCAATGTTCTTAACATGGGTTTGTTCAATACATAAAATGCCCTGTATAAATATCTATTTTTAAATCTTAAAAAGGTATTCCCATCTCCATTATCCTATCCCAATATGTAGTTGGTGAAATAATAATAATAATATTAGTAAGTACCTTCAATTAGAAATGTAGTATAGTTCTTCTTATTTGCTATGTCTCTTTCCTCATGTGCAGGCATTGCAGGACCTTAAGAGTTTATCATAGCAAAAGTGTCAGTGACAAAAGGTGAGATCTGGGAAGTTCTGGATGTGGAAAAGGTGCACAGATAGATCAATACCGTAAGGAACAAAATGGAAGTGAGGTTGATGGTAGTGCTCACCTGTGGTCTGTTGTGCTGTAACTGCAGTCCAGTAGCTGGAGGGTAGAATTATACAGATTGTAGTATGGCAAAGTGGAGTTCATCATGATATTTGGGCTGCACATACGGAAAGGATGAGATCCAGAGAGTATATCCAAGGTTTTTTTCACCCCACTCGTTTCAGCGCAGAAATGCCACATTTCTCAAGTTAAATAAAGAAACCTAATGAGGGTACCTTTCTCAAGCTAAATAACAAATGTCATGACGCAGAAACACGGTGAGTTAAAAAAACAGGTAAGATTTGGCAGCATTCAGTATGGTGGGCCACATTGCCCAGCACAAAGAGGAAAGTTGAGGGCTTCCTTCTTTCTCAGACTGTCATACCCCTGAGCCAGTAAATAACTATTTCTACAGGTACTGTATCTTTATAATCTGAAAAATATACAGCAATAGTAGAGCCATTATAGTATTCTGCTAAACATAATCAAAACTGCCTTTTTACTGATATTATAAATAAGCATACACCATATTGAAGTTTATAGAATTAAATCGATTTATGATTTAAAAAAAACAAACAAACTTCCTGTCATAAACCTTTTTAAGCATATAAATTCTATTGAAGATCCAATCCATTCAAATTAGTTTTTGTCCAGATCATTTGAAATCCAATTTCTGAATTCTGCCAGAGATATGTAGTGGGAAAATAAGTATTTGATACACGTTTTCCCACCTACAATGAATGGAGAGGCTTGTAAATGTTATCGTAGGTACACTTCAATTTTAAGAGACAGATTCTAAAAATAAAAAACAGAAAATCACATTGTATGTTTTTAAAATAATTAAATAGTATTTTATTGAATGAAATAGGTATTTGATTACCAATCAACCAGCAAGAATTCTGGCTCTCACAGTCATGTTAGATTTTCTTTAAGAAGCCCTCCTACTCTGCACTCATTATCTGTTTTAATTGCTCCTGTTTGAACTTGTTATCTGAATAAAAGACACCTGTCCACATATTCAATCAATCACACTCCAACCTCTCCACCATGGCCAAGACCAAAGAGCTGTCTAAGGACATCAGAGACATAATTGTAGAAATGCATAAGACTGGGATGGGCAACAGAACAATAGGCAAGCAGCTAGGTGAGAAGGCAACAACTGTTGCACAATTATTAGAAAATGGAAAGAACACAAGATGACTGTTAATGTTGCTCATTTTGGGGCTCCATGGAAGATCTCACCTCATGGGGTAAGGATGATTCTGAGACAGGTCATGAATCATCCCAGAACTACATGAGAGGACCTGGTCAATGAGCTGAAGAGAGCTGGGACCATAGTCTCAAACATTACCTTTAGTAACAGACTACGCCGTCATGGAATAAAATCCTGCAGGACACACAAGGTTACCCTGCTCACGCCAGCACATGTCCAGACCTGTTTGAAAATCACCAATGACCATCTGGATAATCCAGAGGAGGCATGGGAGACGGTCATGTGATCAGATGAGACCAAAGTTGAACTTTTTGGTATCAACTCCACTCTCCATGTTTGGAGGAAGAAGAAGGATGAGTACAACCCCCAAAACACTGTCCCAACAGTGAAGCATAGTGGGGGAATCATCATACTTTGGGGATGCTTTTCTGTTAAGGGAACAGGATGACTGCACTGTACTGAAAGGAGGATGGATGGGGTCATGAATCACAAAATTTTGGCCAACAACCTCCTATCCTCAGTAAGAGTATTGAAGATGGGTCATGGCTGGGTCTTCCAGCATGAGAATAAACACATAGCCAGGGCAACTAAGGAGTGGCTCTGTAAGAAGCATTTCAATGTCCTTGAGCGGTCTAGCCAGTCTCCAGATCTGAACCCAATAGAAAATCTTTGGAGGGAGCTGAAATTCAATGTTACCCAGCAACAGCCTCGATACCTGAAAGATCTGGAGACGATCTGTAAAGAGGAGTGGGCCAAAATCCCTGCTGCATTGTGTGCAAACTTGGTCAAGAACTACAGGAAATGTCTGACCTCTGTAATTGCAAACAAAGGTTTCAGTATCAAATATTAATTCCTGTTTTTCTATTGCATCAAATACTTATTTTATGCAATAAAATGCTAATTAAATATGTAAAAATCATACAATGTGATTTTCTGATTTTTTTTAAGACTCTGTCCCTCACAGTTGGTGTACCTATGATAAAAATTA
This sequence comes from Ranitomeya imitator, assembly GCF_032444005.1. NCBI lineage: Eukaryota > Metazoa > Chordata > Amphibia > Anura > Dendrobatidae > Ranitomeya > Ranitomeya imitator. The sequence goes on from NC_091286.1 coordinate 134,708,998, forward strand.
CAGACCTCTCCATTGTTTGTACTTATTTTTCCCATTGTAACTACATAATTTGACTTATTTGGGATTAATTAACAATTGCAAACAGTGTTTATTTATCCTTTCTGATCATTTTTCTATCGTATTCAATAATTATCATAAAAAATTATACACTTTGTTCATGTGACATAAATAATAATCTTTATTTTTATATAGCGCTAAAATATTCCGCAGCGCTTTACAGGTTGCACACATTATCGTTGCTGTCCCCGTTGGGGCTCACAATCTAAATTCCCTATCAGTATGTCTTTGGAATGTGGGAGGAAACAGGAGTACCCGGAGGAAACCCACGCAAACACGGAGAGAACATACAAACTCTTTGCAGATGTTGTCCTTAGTGGGGCTTGAACCTAGGACTCCAGCGCTGCAAGGCTGCAGTGCTAACCACTGCACCACCATGATAAATATCTCTGAATGTAAAAATGCAGTAATATTGCAATTGTGTGACACTGTCACTGAGAAATCACGCCACAAAAAAATATAAAATATGGACAGCTGACGACATGCAAAAAGTAAGAACAATAAAGCTAAAAATACATTCTAACAGACCTGCATTTTCTATTTCATATATTGGACACAAGATGGTGCTGGTCTATTGGAGTCTGCGACCATATTAGTAATCTGCTAGTTTCGAAGAAAACAAGAATACAAAATTATATCATAGCTTCTCCTTTTAGCTTTAATGTTAAGTGCAGCGTCGGACTGGGGTATCTGGGGCCCACCAGAGGAATGGACTCTAGGAGCCCACCCTACAGCTATATGCAAATATCTGTCATTATAGTGGAGCATCGGCTGTAAAACACCGGCGGCTGCTGCAGATCTACTGTGTGCCCCAATAACTGGGATGTATAATTACAGTAGTTTACATTAATAGGGTTCTTGGCTAAAACAAGTTATCATCACTGATTCATGGGCTCCACAGGATAGGTGATTGCTTAGATCCGACCATTAGAAACTGCACCAATCGGAAGAATGGGGAAGTTTTATTCCTGACAGGACACTTTTATCACTATTTTAAAATGCAGCGGCAGGTGGGATTTCTGACCACAGCTCCATTCATTCTCTTTGGGGCTTCCAGAAAAAAACAAGTGCAGCCACTGAGGGAGTGAATATGGATGCCACTCCAGTCTAATGGAGATAAAAAGTTCCACATTTTGCTGAATGGGTCCAAGCAGTCAGACCCCCACCAATCAATACGTTATCACTTATCCTGTGGAGAGGCGATTACTTTTTTCCACAGGAAACCCACAATAAGTGCATCTCCGCCGCTGTGTACAAAGCATTAAAGCTCTAATGGAAATGAAGAATCTTCTCCTAATTAATATCAGAGAGAACAAATGACCACCATACACAACACAACACAATCCACTATACCAAGACCAATAATACCACATACAGGAAGAAATACCACCACACCATGACCAGACCACATAGTGACCGAATAATACTACATACAAGGGGCAAATACCACCGCACCATGACCAGACCACAAATTACAACCACAGTGATCGAATAATATCACATAGAAGGAACAAATACCACTGCACCATGTCAAGACCACATATTACCACCACTTGGTGACCAAATAGCACATACAAGGGACAAATACCACAACACCATTTCCAGACCACATATTACCACCACATAGTGACTGAATACTACAATACTGATGATCAGTAATGAAAAAAAAACAACAACACAATACTATCACCATAAGTGCCAGTATTCACAGGAGATCTGTACTTGGTATGCAGTGTCTGTGTAGAGGTAATACAGTGATCACTGGTGACATTATACACAGGAACTCTGTCTATAGTATACAGTGTATAGTGTCAGTGTATAGGTAACACTGACTCACCAGTGACGTCTCTAGGTGAAGTCCTTCATCTTTCATCCAGCACAGACCACCATGATTTCTTCCAGTCAGGACTCATTTCTGCAGGAAATAACACAGTTATCTCAAGCTCCGCTTGCAGAACATATTACTTAATTTTTCCCAACTTCTACATTACACCACATGAAGAAAAAAATGCGATATATTGTCACTCTGCACAGTAACAGGACCGTCCCCCCATTTAAAACAGTATACTCAAAAAATAAAATAAATACATCACTGCAGTAATAATATCCCTTAACTAGCCCCTATGGTAATAATATTCCCCACCCTGGCCCCGTTTATCTCATTCCTGGCTCCAGCCATATGTTCTCGCATCCTGCCCTCATGAGTATCCATTCTACCCAATATGGTCTCCACATCCTGCCCCATCTGTCTCCATCGTATCCATCCTGCCCATGATCCAATCCTGCCCCATGTATTTCATTCTGCCCTGTGTCTCCAATCATGCCCCGTATCTACATTCTGCCCATGCCTCCAGTCCTGCCCCCAGTGTGTCCAGCAATCTGCCCCAGTGTGTCCAGCATATTAACCCTAGTGTGTCCAGCAATCTGCCCCAGTATGTCCAGCATTTCCCCCAGACAGTGTGTCCATTAATCTGCCCCAGTATGTCCAGCATATTGCCCCAGTGTGTCCAGCATTGCCCCCAGACAGTGTGTCCAACAATCTTCCCAGTATGTCAAGCATATTATTGCCCCAGTGTATCCAGCATTGCCCCCGGACAGTGTGTCCAGCAATCTGCCCCAGTGTGTCCGGCAATCTGCCCCAGTGTGTCCAGCATATTACCCCCAGTATGTCCAGCAATCTGCCCCAGCATTTCCCCCAGTGTGTCATTAATCTGCCCCAGTATGTCCAGCATATTGCCCCAGTGTCCAGCAATCTGCCCCAGTATGTCCAGCATATTGCCCCAGTGTCCAGCAATCTGCCCCAGTATGTCCAGCATATTGCCCCTGTGTGTCCAGCAATCTGCCCCAGTGTGTCCAGCATATTACCCCCAGTATGTCCAGCAATCTGCCCCAGTATGTCCAGCATTTCCCCCAGACAGTGTGTCCATTAATCTGCCCCAATATGTCCGGCATATTGCCCCAGAGTGTCCAGCATTGCCCCAGACAGTGTGTCCAGCAATCTGCCCCAGTGTGTCCAGCAATCTGCCCCAGTGTGTCCAGCAATCTGCCCCAGTGTGTCCAGCATATTACCCCGAGTGTGTCCAGCAATCTGCCCCAGTGTGTCCAGCAATCTGCCCCAGTGTGTCCAGCATATTACCCCCAGGTTGTCCAACATATTACCTCCAGGTTGTCCAACATATTACCTCCAGGTTGTCCAGCAATCTTCCCCAGTGTGTCCAGCATATTACCTCCAGTGTGTCCACCAATCTGCCCCAGTATGTCCAGCAATCTGCCCCAGTATGTCCAATTGTCCACAGTGTGTCCAGAAATCTGCCCCAGTGTCCAGCATTACCCCAGTGTGTCCAGCAATCTGCCCCAGTGTCCAGCATTGCCCCAGTGTGTCCAGCAATCTGCCCCAGTGTGTCCAGCAATCTGCCCCAGTGTGTCCAGCAATCTTCCCCAGTGTGTCCAGCAATCTGCCCCAGTGTGTCCAGCATTTCCCCCAGTGTCTCCAGCATTGCCCCAGTGTGTCCAGCAATCTGCCCCTGTCTCCAGCATTGCCCCAGTGTCTCCAGCATTGCCCCAATGTCGCCAGCATTGCCCCAGTGTCTCCAGCAATCTGCCCCAGTGTCTCCAGCATTGCCCCAGTGTGTTCAGCAATCTTCCCAGTGTCTCCAGCATTGCCCCAGTGTGTCCAGCAATCTGCCCCAGTGTGTCCAGCAATCTGCCCCAGTGTCTCCAGCATTGCCCCAGTGTCTCCAGCATTGCCCCAGTGTCTCCAGCATTGCCCCAGTGTGTCCAGCAATCTGCCCCAGTGTCTCCAGCATTGCCCCAGTGTCTCCAGCAATCTGCCCCAGTGTCTCCAGCATTGCCCCAGTGTCTCCAGCATTGCCCAGGTGTCTCCAGCATTGCCCCAGTGTCTCCAGCATTGCCCCAGTGTGTCCAGCAATCTGCCCCAGTGTGTCCAGCAATCTGCCCCAGTGTCTCCAGCATTGCCCCAGTGTCTCCAGCAATCTGCCCCAGTGTCTCCAGCAATCTGCCCCAGTGTCTCCAGCATTGCCCCAGTGTCTCCAGCATTGCCCCAGTGTGTCCAGCAATCTGCCCCAGTGTGTCCAGCAATCTGCCCCAGTGTGTCCAGCAATCTGCCCCAGTGTCTCCAGCATTGCTCCAGTGTCTCCAGCATTGCCCCAGTGTGTCCAGCATTGCCCCAGTGTGTCCAGCATGGCCCCAGTGTCTCCAGGATTGCCCCAGTGTCTCCAGCAATCTTCCCCAGTGTCTCCAGCAATCTTCCCCAGTGTCTCCAGCAATCTGCCCCAGTGTCTCCAGCATTGCCCCAGTGTGTCCAGCAATCTGCCCCAGTGTCTCCAGAATTGCCCCAGTGTCTCCAGCAATCTGCCCCAGTGTCTCCAGCATTGCCCCAGTGTCTCCAGCAATCTGCCCCAGTGTCTCCAGGAATCTGCCCCAGTGTCTCCAGCAACCTGCCCCAGTGTCTCCAGCATTACCCCAGTGTCTCCAGCAATCTGCCCCAGTGTCTCCAGCAATCTGCCCCAGTGTCTCCAGCATTGCCCCAGTGTCTCCAGCATTGCCCCAGTGTGTCCAGCATTGCCCCAGTGTGTCCAGCAATCTGCCCCAGTGTCTCCAGCATTGCCTCAGTGTCTCCAGGATTGCCCCAGTGTCTCCAGCAATCTGCCCCAGTGTCTCCAGCAATCTGCCCCAGTGTCTCCAGCATTGCCCCAGTGTCTCCAGCAATCTGCCCCAGTGTCTCCAGCAATCTGCCCCAGTGTCTCCAGCAATCTTCCACAGTGTCTCCAGCAATCTGCCCCAGTGTCTCCAGCAATCTGCCCCAGTGTCTCCAGCAACCTGCCCCAGTGTCTCCAGCATTACCCCAGTGTCTCCAGCAATCTGCCCCAGTGTCTCCAGCAATCTGCCCCAGTGTTTCCAGCAATCTGCCCCAGTGTTTCCAGCATTGCCCCAGTGTCTCCAGCAACCTGCCCCAGTGTCTCCAGCATTACCCCAGTGTCTCCAGCAATCTGCCCCAGTGTCTCCAGCAATCTGCCCCAGTGTCTCCAGCAATCTGCCCCAGTGTCTCCAGCAATCTGCCCCAGTGTCTCCAGCATTCTGCCCCAGTGTGTCCAGCAATCTGCCCCAGTGTCTCCAGCATTGCCCCAGTGTCTCCAGCAATCTGCCCCAGTGTCTCCAGCATTGCCCCAGTGTCTCCAGCAATCTGCCCCAGTGTCTCCAGCAATCTGCCCCAGTGTCTCCAGCAACCTGCCCCAGTGTCTCCAGCATTACCCCAGTGTCTCCAGCAATCTGCCCCAGTGTCTCCAGCAATCTGCCCCAGTGTCTCCAGCAATCTGCCCCAGTGTCTCCAGCATTGCCCCAGTGTCTCCAGCATTGCCCCAGTGTGTCCAGCATTGCCCCAGTGTGTCCAGCAATCTGCCCCAGTGTCTCCAGCATTGCCCCAGTGTCTCCAGGATTGCCCCAGTGTCTCCAGCAATCTGCCCCAGTGTCTCCAGCAATCTGCCCCAGTGTCTCCAGCATTGCCCCAGTGTCTCCAGCAATCTGCCCCAGTGTCTCCAGCAATCTGCCCCAGTGTCTCCAGCAATCTTCCACAGTGTCTCCAGCAATCTGCCCCAGTGTCTCCAGCAATCTGCCCCAGTGTCTCCAGCAATCTTCCACAGTGTCTCCAGCAATCTGCCCCAGTGTCTCCAGCAATCTGCCCCAGTGTCTCCAGGATTGCCCCAGTGTCCCCAGCAATCTGCCCCAGTGTCTCCAGCAATCTGCCCCAGTGTCTCCAGCAATCTGCCCCAGTGTCTCCAGCATTGCCCCAGTGTCTCCAGCAATCTGCCCCAGTGTCTCCAGCAATCTGCCCCAGTGTCTCCAGCAATCTTCCACAGTGTCTCCAGCAATCTGCCCCAGTGTCTCCAGCAATCTGCCCCAGTGTCTCCAGCAATCTGCCCCAGTGTCTCCAGCATTGCCCCAGTGTGTCCAGCAATCTGCCCCAGTGTCCCCAGCAATCTTCCACAGTGTCTCCAGCAATATGCCCCAGTGTCTCCAGCAATCTGCCCCAGTATGTCCACAGTGTCTGCTATTTGGCTAATCAGCTTACTCCTTATATAAAAAATTTACACAAAAACATTTTAAGGCTAGTCTGTGAGTGCAGTTGTGTGCAATTAGTGGCTATTTGTCTATTGTTTTCCAGTTTTAGGAATACAGCAAATGACAAGAAAATAGTAATTTATTTATAAGCCTTTTTTTTCCAGAAGTACTTGGACAGTAACCTAAATAGAATAAAATAGATTTGAAACAAAACAATCAACATACTTTTGATATGTAAACTTCATCCTTTAGGATTTAACAAAAAGATTGCATTAATCGTTTAGCAATTAGAGACAGTTTGTGCACAGTTACTCCATTTTCACTGGCTCAAACCATAATAATTATGTGTTATTTTTAATAGTCAAATTAAAATACTTTGCAGTCAATGACTGTCTGAAATCTGCCAAGCGTGGACACTGCCAAATACTGAGATTCCTACCTGCATGTACTTTCATTGGGGATAGGAAAGGAAGCTGCTGTCAAAGGTCTCTTACTACCCCTGAAAACAAAAGATTGGGCATTGAAATTGAACATGGCCAGTCCTTTTCCCCCACTTTATCTGTGGAGAGTTTGGAGGCCCATATGCACATAAGATATTCAATAGTCCTTGGGTTGCTATTGTGCTATATTTTGGGTTGTTAATCAGCAATATGCACTGTGAAGCACTGGCCTTTCGGTTTTGCAGAATGTGACTGATAGTGCTTTCGCATTGCGTTCTTCCCCAAATTCATTGATCCAGTTGGGGGCTTATGTTCAAACCCCCTCAACAATACGGGATTTGGGTGTATGCGCCAATGGGGCCATTGACGATAATGGTGCAGATGTTCTCTCTGTGTCTTCCGCCTTGCATCAAAGGCATATGCGCCTATTTGAGGTGGACACCCAAACACTACTTTTCTGTGTGTCCGCCTCCAGTAGGCATATACTGTCGAAAATTATGGACGAAAGAGCACATGGTGACTCAGTCTGCATAATTATCATCAATAGCCCCATCGGCACATACCACCATACCTGTTTTGCAGGGGATTCGGATGTAAGCTCTGAAAGGACCACTGTACATGGAGAAGAATGCAGTGTGAAAGCACTCTAAGTTTGCACTGATTACATAGCTGTTTACACTTCAGTTTTCACCGGGTTTCACAGATGATGTGGCAAGCTTTGGTTCATGAACCATAACTAAGCTACTCCATATACAGTGGGGCAAAAAAGTATTTAGTCAGTCAGCAATAGTGCAAGTTCCACCACTTAAAAAGATGAGAGGCGTCTGTAATTTACATCATAGGTAGACCTCAACTATGGGAGACAAACTGAGAAAAAAAAATCCAGAAAATCACATTGTCTGTTTTTTTTATCATTTTATTTGCATATTATGGTGGAAAATAAGTATTTGGTCAGAAACAAACAATCAAGATTTCTGGCTCTCACAGACCTGTAACTTCTTCTTTAAGAGTCTCCTCTTTCCTCCACTCATTACCTGTAGTAATGGCACCTGTTTAAACTTGTTATCAGTATAAAAAGACACCTGTGCACACCCTCAAACAGTCTGACTCCAAACTCCACTATGGTGAAGACCAAAGAGCTGTCAAAGGACACCAGAAACAAAATTGTAGCCCTGCACCAGGCTGGGAAGACTGAATCTGCAATAGCCAACCAGCTTGGAGTGAAGAAATCAACAGTGGGAGCAATAATTAGAAAATGGAAGACATACAAGACCACTGATAATCTCCCTCGATCTGGGGCTCCACACAAAATCCCACCCCGTGGGGTCAGAATGATCACAAGAACAGTGAGCAAAAATCCCAGAACCATGCGGGGGGACCTAGTGAATGAACTGCAGAGAGCTGGGACCAATGTAACAAGGCCTACCATAAGTAACACACTACGGCATCATGGACTCAGATCCTGCAGTGCCAGACGTGTCCCACTGCTTAAGCCAGTACATGTCCGGGCCCGTCTGAAGCTTGCTAGAGAGCATTTGGATGATCCAGAGGAGTTTTGGGAGAATGTCCTATGGTCTGATGAAACCAAACTGGAACTGTTTGGTAGAAACACAACTTGTCGTGTTTGGAGGAAAAAGAATACCGAGTTGCATCCATCAAACACCATACCTACTGTAAAGCATGGTGGTGGAAACATCATGCTTTGGGGCTGTTTCTCTGCAAAGGGGCCAGGACGACTGATCCGGGTACATGAAAGAATGAATGGGGCCATGTATCGTGAGATTTTGAGTGCAAACCTCCTTCCATCAGCAAGGGCATTGAAGATGAAACGTGGCTGGGTCTTTCAACATGACAATGATCCAAAGCACACCGCCAGGGCAACGAAGGAGTGGCTTCGTAAGAAGCATTTCAAGGTCCTGGAGTGGCCTAGCCAGTCTCTAGATCTCAACCCTATAGAAAACCTTTGGAGGGAGTTGAAAGTCCGTGTTGCCAAGCGAAAAGCCAAAAACATCACTGCTCTAGAGGAGATCTGCATGGAGGAATGGGCCAACATATCAACAACAGTGTGTGGCAACCTTGTGAAGACTTACAGAAAACGTTTGACCTCTGTCATTGCCAACAAAGGATATATTACAAAGTATTGAGATGAAATTTTGTTTCTGACCAAATACTTATTTTCCACCATAATATGCAAATAAAATGATAAAAAAACAAACAATGTGATTTTCTGGATTTTTTTTTCTCAGTTTGTCTCCCATAGTTGAGGTCTACCTATGATGTAAATTACAGACGCCTCTCATCTTTTTAAGTGGTGGAACTTGCACTATTGCTGACTGACTAAATACTTTTTTGCCCCACTGTATTTGTCCTCCATCATTATGGTATAAATTCTTCTTTGATTTTCCTTTTTGAAGAATCTTGTTGAAGAACTGGGTAGGCAAAATCTAATCTGTCCTTTCTCATCTTAAATGTAGTCAGTGATTTGTATCTGGAGACAAACTCTCTGTATGCACATCCAGTGGTGTAACTAGTGTACAATATGGCCCAGTGCAAGATTTGGATCTGTCCCTTCCTCCACCAACCTGGTATTTATATATGTCTATAATAGGACAGCTACAGCCAAAAAGTACCAGACTGTTGCACAACTCTTAGGGTAAACAGTAGAAATAGCTAGAAGAGCATAACCCAATAGAATAAAACATAACTTTTACTGATAATGTTAAAAAGTGGACAAAACAATACAGAAAGAAATAAACAAGTGCTCACGCCGAAAACTGTGCTCAGATAAAAAAATGGTTTGATCTCACCAATCATGGACAAAGGGTCCCATTGCCAATGCTGAAGGTCCCTATAAGGTTCCAGTAGTTGTGGGCTAGAGAGATGGGGGGGGACGGGGGGCCTGTTCCCTAAACCACTGTCGTGCCCCAGTAATAGCTCCTGTCCTCACAAGGACAGGCCCAAATCAGTCCCACTACGGACACCCTCCAAAAAGTGTTAGTTGCAGTAATAAATAGCGTCTCCCAACGCGTTTCTTCTCCGATCACAGAGATTCATCAGGGGAGTATTTCATGGCCAACCGGCCCAGATACAGCTAACAAGTCCGTAGGAAAATGAATAGTCCAAACGAGCAGAGCCCATACGCAGTGGCTGTATGGCTTCCCAAATACAGGCAGACCTGTGTGCTGTCTGCCGGCAATGGACGGGTGAGTCAGCATTGCCGGCAGACAGCACACAGGTCTGCTTGTATTTGGGAAGCCATACAGCCACTGCGTATGGGCTGTGCTCGTTTGGACTATTCATTTTCCTACGGACTTGTTAGCTGTATCTGGGCCGGTTGGCCATGAAATACTCCCCTGATGAATCTCTGTGATCGGAGAAGAAACGCGTTGGGAGACGCTATTTATTACTGCAACTAACACTTTTTGGAGGGTGTCCGTAGTGGGACTGATTTGGGCCTGTCCTTGTGAGGACAGGAGCTATTACTGGGGCACGACAGTGGTTTAGGGAACAGGCCCCCCGTCCCCCCCCCATCTCTCTAGCCCACAACTACTGGAACCTTATAGGGACCTTCAGCATTGGCAATGGGACCCTTTGTCCATGATTGGTGAGATCAAACCATTTTTTTATCTGAGCACAGTTTTCGGCGTGAGCACTTGTTTATTTCTTTCTGTATTGTTTTGTCCACTTTTTAACATTATCAGTAAAAGTTATGTTTTATTCTATTGGGTTATGCTCTTCTAGCTATTTCTACTATTTATATATGTCCTCAATCCTAGGATACATGTCCTTCATCCTAGCCCATCCTGGTATATATGTCCCTCATCCTGGTAAATATATACGTCATCTATCCTGGTATATATGTTTCCATTTCTGACCCCATCCTGGTAAACTGAATATGTCCCTATCCTAGACCCCATCCTGGTACATATGTCCCTAATCCTGGGCACCATCTTGGTACAGTTGTGCTCAAAATTCTACATACACAAGCAGAATTTTTGATTTCTTGCCCTTTTTTCAGAAAGTATGAATGATAACACCAAAATATTTCTCCACTGATGAGATGGCCACTCCAGAACCTTCACTTTGTTCTCCTGTAGCCAATGACAGGTCGACTTGGCCTTGTGTTTTGGATCGTTGTCATGTTGAAATGCCCAAGTATGTCCCATGCGCCACTTCTGGACTGATGATTGCAAATTTGCCTCCAGTATTTGCTAATAACATGCTGCATTCTTCTTTCCTTCAACTTTGACCAAGTTTCCTGTGCCTTTGTAGCTCACACATCCCCAAAACATCAGCGATCCACCTCCGCACTTTACAGCAGGAATGGTGTTCCTTTCATCATAGGCCTTGGTGACTTCTCTCCAAATGTATCGTTTATGGTTGTGGCCAAAAAGTTCAATTTTGGACTCAACACTCCAAATTACCTTGTTCCAGAAGTTTTAAGGCTTGTCTCTAGCTGTTTTGCATATTGCAGGAGAGTTAGATAGTTTGTGGCATTTGTGCAGTAATCGCAAGCCACAACATAGCCAATTGGCTATGTACCTGAGGAAGTGGACAGAACGTCCACGAAATGCGTAGTTTTATAGCCCTGAATAAAGTATGCAACTCTTTTGAACTCTGTGATTCCCTTGCCTGATTTTGGAGGAGCGCGGATTTGTCGGCATCTTGAATATCCTATCCAGAATTTCAACTATAAGTAAGGGTGCATTAACAGAGATTCTTCTCTCAGGATGTTTACTTTTTTCCCCTGCAGAACATTGCCCAATCATAAACTAGCAGCGTCATGCAAGGGGAGAAAAACACTGCTGGGGAGAAGGTCAGAACAGGCTTTCTGTGTGGGATATGATAGGGCTGATGTGTATAAACAGGTCAAACTGAGATATCACTGCAGGTACAAACTATAATTACAAGTGCAGGGGACGGACGGCTGTGCTGTAATTACATTACATGCACCACTCTGTATCTATCCCAGGTATCAGCAATAATGCCCTGGTACGTGGAACAGATGAAGAGAAGTATATGTGACACTCTGCAGCTCTCCTCTCCCAGCACTGACAGTGTGGGCAGAGGGTTGCAGAGCAGAGCTGTCTGTCATTAAATACTTCTTCTCAGCACTTATAATCATAGATAATGCTGAGTGGAATATTTAATGGTGCACAGCTCTGCTCTCCTCTCCTTCCCCCCATATTGACAGTGCTGTGAGATGAGAACTGCAGAGTGGCACATATACCACTCTGCATCTATTCCAGGTATCAGGGAATTATTCCTTGATGCCCGGGATAGATGTATAACAATGTATGTAATGTCATTACAGTGCAGCTTTCCTCCCCCTGCACTTCTAATTGCTGTAAGTGCTGGTAGTGAGATCGATGTGACCTGGTTAGACACATCAGAGTTACCATATTACTCTGAGAAAGCATGTTTTGACCTTCTCTAGAGGGCATTTTGTTATGATTTGACAATGTCATGCAAGGGAAATTGTAAACACCCCATCGTAGAATCTCTGCAATGATGATGAGAAATAAAAACTACATTTTATTCAGATTTTAAACCACTTTATCATGGTGTGTCCAATTTATCCAGTAAACATTGGTGAAAGATCATTTTTAACTCCTATACAGGGATTATGGCTTTGGCTGCAGAGAATAGCAAGACCACAGAAGCCAAGGTAGTTGCACCCAGAATACCAAGATAGTCGCTGCAGTGTCTTAACATTTAAAAGGATATTGTCTCCTGTTAGAATTATGACATTTTCTAAACATGAGGGCATTAGCTCCGTTATCAGTGCCACACACAGTACCAGCTTAGAAAGGAAGACATGCCAAACGTTAGAATATAAATTGTTGTTCAGAAGCATTGCACTTTTGTCTACATGAAAAATGTATGATTTTTTTATTAGGTAAATTGAATTGGTGAAAATAACTTTGAGAACAAAATTAATATTTCTGTTCTAATTGAAATCCCCACCCACTAACAAAAAAATATATATAAAAATATCAACCTTTAATAATAACCATGATAAATATTCTGCACAAGACACATTCAGCACCTATCATCATAAGTACATTTGTGTTATGATCTGGTGATTAGGGAGCGACATGCGTCTAGCTCTGAGCAGGTGGCAACTATACTGACCGCAGTCCCTAAGCTCAACACAACACTAGAAGCAGCCGTGGAATGCTCCTAACTCGGCCTAGGCATCTCGTCACAGCCTAAGAGCTAACTACCCCTAAAGATAGAAGCAGGAAAACTATCTTGCCTCAGAGAAAATCCCCAAAGGATAGATTAGCCCCCCACAAATAATGACTGTGAGAGGAGAAGGAAATGACATACGTAGTATGAAACAAGATTTAGCACAGGAGGCCACTTCTAGCTAAATAGAAATAGTACAGAACAGAACGCTGTGCGGTCAGTAAAAAAAACTAGAAAAAGTCCACCGCAGGGAAATGCAAAAATCTCCACACCTGACTAAAGGTGTGGAGGGCAAACTCTGCTGCCCAGAGCTTCCAGCTTAACTGAATAGATCCATACTGAAAAGCTGGACAAATGAACAAAAACAAAGAAAGTGCTGAACAACAAAGTCCACAACAAGAGAACCGCAAAAGGACAAGCAAGGACTTAAGGTACCGTCACACTAAACGATATCACTAGCGATCCGTGACGTTGCAGCGTCCTGGCTAGCGATATCGTTCAGTTTGACACACAGCAGCGATCAGAATCCTGCTGTGATGTCGTTGGTCGCTGCAGAAAGTCCAGCACTTTATTTCGTCCCTGGACTTCCTGCTGACATCGCTGAATCGGCGTGTGTGACGCCGATTCAGCGATGTCTTCGCTGGTAACCAGGGTAAACATCGGGTTACTAAGCGCAGGGCCGCGCTTAGTAACCCGATGTTTACCCTGGTTACCATCCTAAAAGTAAAAAAAACAAACGCTTCATACTTACCTTCAGCTGCCTGTCCCCGGCGCTCTGCTTCTCTGTACTGGCTGTGAGCACAGCGGCCGGAAAGCAGAGCGGTGACGTCACCGCTCTGCTTTCCGGCCGCTGTGCTCACAGTGAGTGCAGGAAAGCACAGTGCCGGAGGACAGACAGCGGAAGGTAAGTATGAAGCGTTTGTTTTTTTTACTTTTAGGATGGTAACCAGGGTAAACATCGGGTTACTAAGCGCGGCCCTGCGCTTAGTAACCCGATGTTTACCCTGGTTACCGGCATCGTTGGTCGCTGGAGAGCGGTCTGTGTGACAGCTCTCCAGCGACCAAACAGCGACGCTGCAGCGATCCGGATCGTTGTCGGTATCGCTGCAGCGTCGCTTAGTGTGACGGTACCTTTAGCTTTGATGAATTGGTCAGAGTGTCAGGAAAGTCCTAAGAGCAATGACTCCAGGCAGGAACAATTGACAACTGGCATTGAATGAGGGATAAGGCCAGACTAATATAGCCGAGCCAGAAAGACGATCAGTGAAAACAGCTGCTGAAGCTAAATCCAAGAAGCAGCCATACCACTCAAAACCACAGGAGGGAGCCAAAGAGCAGAACTCACAAAAATGCTACTTACAACCACCGGAGGGAGCCCAAGAGTGGAATTCACAACACATTTGTATGACACAGGATCTTAAGACTAGGATTTTTGTTTTTCAACATTGTAGTGCAGCAGAAGCACCCTATGCAGTGATGAGGCAGTGACCCAGCAAAGTTCAAAGCAAAATGTATCTTTAATGTTCAACTCACAGAAATACACTGTACACAATGTCTCTGGATCGCAGTCGGGAACCATATCCTCCAGATTTCAGCCAATAAACACGCCAGTCCACCTCTGAGACCAGTTGCCGTGGGTGACTGCACCGCTGTGTACGCTGTGGGTGCCAGGCCTTTCATCTGCCTTGGCTGTTTGGCTCCGCTTGCCTGTGTTGCCTCACACAGGTGGAGCTCTGCAGAGCCTCCTGCTCTGTACTCCTGCCAACACCAGACTGATACTAACACTGAAACTGACACACCCAAACCCTATACTGCTGGGTTCTTAACTTGAATCTGTGGCGATCAGCCACATGGAAAACCCTGCCCGGAATGAAACGGACTGCACCACTACCGTCCTGTAGTCTGTTTCAAAACACAAAAGCCCAGAGCAGGTTTTCTTAAATCTGCCTTGGACAAATAGCTTGCCCAAGACTAACACTAACTTTTATTCCGCATTGCAATCACAGCAACGCCTGTGACTGCAATGCACTCCCATGGCCTCAATACGTCTCCGCACATGTAACACCAGTCACTGCCTCACAACATGTATTAACAATTAAGAAAACATTTTCAGGAACATAAATGTTCAGTAAAATATCCTTGAATCTCTGGAGATATCCCTGTAAATCTTGACAACAATAATAGTGAACACTGTTGCAGTGGCTGCTGGAACTATTGCTTCATTCATTCAAAGTGTAGTTAGCCTTGATAGTATACACTTTATTTTTATACTATTGTGTGAATTGTGAAAGCAGATAAGATGATGATGGTTTTACATTTTCTTGGAGTGACCTGACAGGAGTATGTCAGGCTGCCAATCTGATAATGGTCAAAAAGTCATCTAAGGTCCATGAATATTTAAAGGTCAGTGTGGTTTCATTCTGCTGTATAAATGTAAGTCATACAAAGTAATATTGGCAGTAAAATATTTAGCTATAGTATTTGAAAACCTAAAATAAGTAAATATTTAATTTTTATTGATGCCTCACTATAGGAGTAACATGATGTTATTCATATCCGCTATACCAAATGTCCAGGGTTACGAAGTGGCGCAGGTAGAAAATACATTTAGAGGAAGTCGTTATCACATTCAAACAAGCTATTTTCACATTCAAGTCAACCTTCACATCTGCTAAACACGAACTACTTCACAATTCTCATATCTTCTTAATCCCATAACCGCAAAAAGTTATTCATCAATTTTAATTTCCAACTCCATCTACCATTGCCCCACCGACCTCCCTCATTCTTGCAGAAAACTTTGCAGCACATGTAAAAAATAATTGACCACAGCAGACAAAACTTTAATGTTCAACCACCACAACCCATCTGCACTATGGACAAATGCCTTTAACTAATAACCTTCCTCCCCACCTTGACTGAAGGATGGCTTACTCATCTTCAGTCCAAATCACACCTCACCACTTGTACATTTGATTTTATCCCATTCCACCTCCCTCCAAACCTCATCACTTTGCTCATTCCAGCATTAACTCATCTCTTCATCTCATTAACCACTGGTGTCTTCGACTCTGCCATCAAACATGCAACAATCACGCCAATCCTTAAGAAGCCATCCCATGATCCAACCTCCGTGTCCAGCTACTCTCCCATATCACTTTTCCCTTTTGCTTCAGAACTCCTTGAACAGCATATCCACATTAAACCTTCCTCCCACCTCTCATCCAACTGACTTTTTGACAATGTACAATCCAGCTTCTGTCTCACCTGAAACTGCTCTGACCAAAGTCATAAATGACTTACTAACTGAAAAAGCTAACAGGCAATACTCTGTACTGTTCATCTTCTCTTACATCTGGCATTTGCTTTTGAAACAGTCAATCATTTATTCCTTCTACAGATCTTCTCTTCCCCTGGTGTTCCACACTAAACCAGCAGGTGATTTACCACAAGAAACGTTTCTGTGTCTACCATGGGAAGCAGCTGAGTGAGTCAACTTCTCACATCACATAAAAAAATGTGCCGAGTTGAAATCAAAACTAAGTAATTCAAGAGACCTCAACAAGTGACATCTCAAAACTGGAAACTACACCCATTGCTGCCCAGAGGGGTGTAAGATCCACAAAGGCGCAAAATATGACAAAAAAGTGCAAAACGTGCTTATGAGTCGCACAAAATGTACAGAGTATGCAACACTCAATGTGTTTTTCCTCAAAATAGGCTCATCAGGAGTACATAATGTGAAGTTCATCTGGACATGCTGTAGGATGGTGGCTAAATCTTTTGCTGCCTTTGGGCACAACTTCCATCCACATTGGGACATTATATCCAGAGTATGCACAGGGCACTTTATTTACATAGTATGTACTCCTGATGAGTCTATTTTGACTAGAAACACATTGAGTGAATCGTGTTTGTAACTGGTCTACTATCTGACACAGGTTAATTGCACTTCAATGTAATTTACACTGTTGTTGTACTATGAATTTTTATTACTGTGTTAATTGTCAATTAATTGATGTACCTATATATATGTCACACATGTAACATTGTACTGCTTGAGAAAGTTCTACATTTGGAACAAAACATCGCAATCACAATGGGTCAATAAACAATTCATTTTTTATCTTGGAGTGCTGTCTCTATTTTTGGATGGATAGATAGAATAGATAGATGTCCTGTAGATATATAATTTCACAAACCTCCTACATGTAATAAGCTTACCCACTTTAGTGCCCTTCATGTGGCACTAAAGGTGTGTTTAGCCTTCTTTAAACTAATAAATAAAAAAAATGTTAAAAATGTTGTGGGGTTCCCCCTATTTTTGATACCAGCAAAGGTAAAGCAGACTGCTGTGGGCTGATATCACCAGAATGGGAAGGTCCATAGCTATTAGACCCTTGCCAGCATAAAAATACCAGCCTACAACCTCCCCAGAGGTGATGCATCACATTAGATGTGCCAATTCTGGTGCTTTGCCTGGCTCTTACTGATTTACCTGGTGCGGTGGCAAATGGGGTAGTGATAGTTGGGGTTGATGTTAGCTCTGATTTGTCATAAAACAGAGCTGGCATCAAACGCTGGGCTAGTATTGGAAAGGTGTCTACCAGAACCCCCCATTACTAACCCAGTAATCAAAAATTAAACACACTCACAAAAAAATACTTTATTTGAAAAAACTGCTCCCCAACACTTTCGCTGGTTGCCCAGTTAATAAAAATAAGCCATGCGGGTCTGCTGTAGTCCAGGGAATCCGCCATAGTCCAGGGAATGTGTGGTAGACCACAAATGGAAACCTGAAAGCATAACAAAACCGACATAAAGACAAGATACTGTCCCTCGTTCCCCAATTTATTAGAAAACAAAAAGTTCTCACGCAGGTCTGACGTAGTCCTTGGTGTTCACACAACAATCCCTAAATCCGATGTCCAAAGGATATGGAGCCTTGATATGAGAACGAAGGTCCACAGGCTATAGCATCTGCCACTCTGGATCCCACTATGCTCCGTGAGTCCTGGCGGCGCTGAACAGCGGTGACGTCAGTAGCTATACAGCTAATCAGAGACGCAGAGTCACACTGCCCTCTGTAAGACTCTGATGAGCATTATAGCTACTGATGTCACCGCTGTTCAGAGTCGCCAGGACTTGCGGAGCGCAATGGAACATGGAGTGGCTGCTGCTACAGCCTATGGAGCTTTGTTTTCTTAATGAGTCTGAAGAGCTTTGCACGGTGGCTCAAAAGTAGTATTCCCTCACACATGGGGTATGGACGTACTCAGGAGAAATTGTATAACAAATTGTATGGTGTCAATTTCTCCTGTTACCCTTATGAAAATGCAAAATTTGGGGCTAAAATAACATTTTTGTGAGGAAAATGTAATTTTATTATTTTCATGGCTCAACGTTATAAAGTTCTGTGAAGCACCTTAGGGTTCAAGGTGCTCACCACACATCTAAATACATTTCTTGAGGGGTATAGTTTCCAAAATAGGGTCACTTGTGGAGGGTTTCCACTGTTTAGGTACATCAGGGGCACTCCAAATGGGACATGATGTCCGCTAATGATTCAAGGAAGTTTACCAACTTTGAATTTTCATGCCCTTTAAATCACAGAGATATGTCACACAAAATACTTAATAAAGAACATTTCCTAAATGTCCTATATGTTCCCATACCCTTATGAAAATGCAATATTTTGGGCTAAAAACATATTTGTTGGGAAAATATGATTTTCTTTATACTTAGGACTCAATGGTATAAACTTTTGTGAAGCACCTGAGGGTTCAGTGTGCTCACCACATATCTAGATCAATTCCCAGAGGGGTCTAGTTTCCAAAACGTTGTCACTTGTGGGGTATTTTCACTTTTTAGGCACATCGGAGGCTCTCCAAATGCAACATGGCGTTCCACCATTGTGCCAGCAAATTTCGCATTCAAAAAGCCGTTGACAGGCGTCCCTCAGTGTCCGCGGTCCGTGCGGCGCCGGATCCGGATACCGCTGAGTTAGCCAGTAAGGTTCACTGAACCTATAGGACCTTGCGTGACATTACGGTCACTTGATAGATCACGTGACTGGCTACGTTGTGCAAACTAGCAGGAGATTACGCAGTGCTATCTGATTTGTGACATGAGCAAAACGGTAATATATGCACTCTTATGACTACATTCTCCTAATTTGGCTTTCCCTTTAATTTAGGATACATCTCAGCACAAATATGATATTCTAAATTTGTTTATTTTTTCTGTTTGCTTTTCACTTTGTGACCGAAAAGGCTGTTCGTTTGTTTTAGCTCTCAAAAGTGGTTTATGCAGTTTTGATAAACTTGCTTGGACATTTCAACAATACCATCCCCTGACAAAGGAAAACACTTCTGAAACGCATATCGGAGTATGCGCTACAGTAGGAGCAGTGGCATTTAAAGGTGTAGACCACCCTTTTTTCACAAGCTTATTTAGGTGTTCTTTTTGGACTATAATGCTGCACTTATCTTTGAGCAAGTGTCCCCTTTTGTTTCCACACATTATTTTCTCTTTTTTTTGCACTTCAAGCACTTTATCATGTGGATGCTGAGATTTATATTGCATAATTTTTGATTATGATTATGAATATATACATTCACTGGTATTTTTTAGGAGTTTTTCCTATTATATAATGATATAAATATATCCTATAGCCTGTGGCTTAGGATATCGCTAATAGTTTTTTCTCATTATTTTTATCCTTTTTTTCTGGTGTTCTAATAGGGTTTTTTTCTATATAACCATCTATATATAAAAATATTTTCCGCTGTCTTATTTTATATCACTTTGTCTATGTCCACTATCTTTTACGATACATATTACGATTGATTTATGTATGACCTAAATGTAGGCATTTTTTATATGGTATTACCATTTGCCATTTTAATAAAGGCATTTTAAATGATTTGAGTGCTGTCCAGAGGCGTAGCTAGGGTTTTGGTTCAGGGGGGGGCGAAGCTTCTGAGTGGGCCCCTAACCAGGTAACCTTGATTACAACTGGGTGATGCACCCTAATAGTGAAGGAGGACCTCAGCAGATGACAGCAAAGTTACTAAAATAATCTCTATATAAAGACCAATATTGATATTACCGCCATATGGTCAGTGGTAGACACCAGTCCAACAGAACATATAAGAGATCACAGCACTGTTACAGATAATGACTTACCGCTGACGTTCTTTCTGATGGAGTCGTTAAATTTTCCCGTCTTTTCCATCTGGCCCAGACCAACACGACAACTTCTTCCAGCCACGACACGACTGCAGAGAAAACAACAAAGACACGTTTCACGCCTCATATTTTCAGCCATCACCATCTATTCCCAACCTGCACAAACTCCTCATCCTGCTGATATCCCATTCTCAATACTGAGCCGCTGCTGCCGTATGTGTCCCTATTACTGCACCTGCTGTGTGGTTCTCTGTGCCCTCTAAATTCTAAAGCACCCTCTATAATATAGTAATGCCAAGTTCAAGTGCCCTAGAAAACAGTGCCCATATTTTGCCCCCTAGAAAGTAATATTGTCCTGTGTGCCCCTTTGATAGTCACAGTAACCTGAGTTCCCCTATAACAATAAGTGCCCACTTAACATTGAATAATGTCCCGAGTCTCCCCCCTGTACAGATTTCCTATACGCAGTATGATGTTCTCTTATAAACAGTATAATGCCCCCTCACTGTATAGTACCACCCACACAGTATACAGGCCCCTTACTAGCCTGCAAATTGTTTGATGGCTCCAACACTGTAAAATGACCCCCTCACTGTAATCTCCTCACTGTATGATGGCCCCCCAGATAGTAGCCTCCATACAGTATAATGCACCAGAAAGTCCTCAATATAGTATAATGCACCCACCATAGGACTCCATATAGTATAATGCACTCCCCATAGACCTACTCTATGTTGTATAATGCACCCCCATAGGTTAACTCTGCAGAATGATATCATGATTAAGGGTGCTTGGTCACCAGAAACGCGTTGATATCGCTTTTATCCTTTATAATTGCTGATGTTTTTATCCTCCACTGAATATATTTTCAAGTGAATAAAGAAAGAAGTTTTTTTTCACTACCTCGTTGAGCTGGATTCCTCATTTCTTCAGTAAAAGGCAGCACCCCCCACAAGCAGACTCTGCAGTATAAGGCAGCACCCCCATGGGCAGACTCTATAGTATAAGGCAGCACCCCCCTATAGGCAGACTCTGTATTATAAGACAGCATCCCCACAGGCAGACCCTGCAGTATAAGGCAGCACCCCCTCACAGGCAGACTCTGTAGTATAAGGCAGCACCCCCCACAGACAGACACTGTAGTATAAGGCAGCACCCCATAGGCAGTCTCTGTAGTATAAGGGAGCACCCCATAGGCAGACTCTGTAGCATAAGACAGCACCCCATAGACAGACTCTATAGTATAAGGCAGCACCCCCCACAGGCAGACCCTGTAGTATAAGGCAGCACCCCCCACAGGCAGACAATGTAGTGTTAGGCAGCATCTCCCACAGGCAGACTCTGTAGTATAAGGCAAACCCCCCACAGGCAGACACTGTAGTATAAGGCAGCACCACCCACAGGCAGACCCTGTTTTATAAGGCAGCACCCCCCTACAGGCAGACTCTGTAGTATAAGGCAGCATCCCCCACAGACAGACACTGTAGTATAAGGCAGCACCCCCCACAGGCAGACCCTATAGTATAAGGCAGCACCCCCCCACAGGCAAACCCTGTAGTATAAGGCAGCACCCCCCACAGGCAGACACTGTAGTATTAGGCAGCAGCCCCCACAGGCACACACTGTAGTATTAGGCAGCACCCTATAGGCAGTATCTGTAGTATAAGGCAGCACCCCACAGGCAGACTCTGTATCATAGGACAGCACCCCATAGGCAAACTCTAGTAAAAGGCAGAACCCCCCACAGGCAGACTATGCAGTATAAGGCAGCCCCCCCACAGGCAGACTTTTTAGTATAAGGCATAACCCCCCACAGGCAGACACTGTAGTATAAGGCAGCACCACCCCACAGGCAGACCCTGCAGTATAAGGCAGCACCCCACACAGGCAGACTCTGTAGTATAAGGCAGCATCCCCCACAGGCAGACTCTGTAGTATAAGGCAACATCCCCCAACAAGCAGACTCTGCTGTATAAGGCAGCAACCCCCTACAGGCAGACTGTGTAGTATAAGACATCACCTCTCACAGGCAGACTCTGTAGTATAAGGCAGCATCCCCCACAGGCAGACCCTGTATTATAAGGCAGCATGCCCCACAGGCAGACCCTGTAGTATAAGGCAGCACCCCCCACAGGCAGACCTTGTAGTATAAGGCAGCACCCCCCACAGGCAGACCCTGTAGTATAAGGCAGCACCCCTCACAGGCAGACACTGTAGTATTAGGCAGCACCCCATAGGCAGACTCTGTAGCATAAGACAGCACCCCATAGGCAAACTCTGTAGCATATTACAGCACCCCCATAGACAAACTCTAGTAAAAGGCAGCACCCCCCACAGGCAGACTATGCAGTATAAGGCAGCCCCCCACAGGCAGACTTTTTAGTATAAGGCAGCACCTCCCCACAGGCATACCCTGTCGTATAAGGCAGCACCCCACACAGGCAGACTCTGTAGTATAAGGCAACCCCCCCCACAGGCAGACACTGTAGTATAAGGCAGCATCCCCCACAGGCATACCCTGTAGTATAAGGCAGCACCCCCACAGGCAGACACTTTAGTATTAGGCAGCACCTCCCACAGGCAGACACTGTAGACTAAGACAGCACCACATAGGCAGTCTCTGTAGTATAAGGGAGCACCCCATAGGCAGACTCTGTAGCATAAGACAGCACCCCATAGGCAAACTCTGTAGTTTAAGGCAGCATCCCCCACAGGCAGACACTAGTATAAGGCAGCACCCCCCATAGGCAGACACTGTAGTATTAGGCAGCACCCCCCCACAGGCAGACACTGTAGTATAAGGCAGCACCCCCCCACAGGAAGACCCTGTAGTATAAGGCAGCACCCCCCACAGGCAGACTCTGTAGTATAATGCAGCATCCCCCACAGGCAGACACTGTAATATAAGGCAGCACCCCCCACAGGCAGACTCTGTAGTGTAAGGCAGCACCCCCCCAAAGGCAGACCCTGTAATATAAGGAAGCCCACATAAAGAAAAGCAATAAATAAATACTCACCTCTCTTCTTCCTGGTTCCTGTGCTGCTCTCTGCTCCCACTCACCTCCGGACCACAGGCGCCAGGCAGTGATGTCATTGCTCCCCCTGTCAGTGTCGGCATCGATGATGTCAGATGCTGACAGGGGGATGACTGGAGAAGGAGCGCAGCTGGCACTGGCCCCCCGCCTGCTCAGGGTCCCATAGCGGCCGGGCAGCAGAGCAGGGAGATTGATTCTCCCCGCTCTGCTTTAGAATGTAACTGTATCGGCGTGCTATGTATGCCAATACAGTTACAGTAGCGTAGCTCTGGGTGGGCCCCCTCTGAGCACCGGGCCCGAGGCGATAGCCCCCTCTGCCCCTCCGGTAGCTACGCTACTGGTGCTGCCAGTTTATATTGTCAGGCTACTGGGGTACCTTGGTTCTTCTATTGTCTGAGTGGTTTCACTCTTTTTCTACTAAGCACTGGTGATTTCTATTGTAAGATTTTATTTATCTGATTTTTGTGCATTATTTTTATTTCCTTTTGCTTGATATATTGGTTAACTCTTTGACATTCTGCAGCAAATGTTTTAATGGAAAGAGCAGCGGGATGGTTACGCTGACAATAGCGTCATCAGCGCTCACCATCTTGGTGCAGTACTCAAAGTTTTGAAGAACCTCATAAATGTCATAGATCCACACCCACTCGGCAGTTGTTATGTGTGGGGGACGAGCGTTACTGTGACGGGCATTGAGAAGCTGGATTTCAGGCACTGCTCTCTGCTGCTCACTAAACCTTCCAGCAAATGAACCGCCTACCGCCTCAACGCATTTATCTAACTATCCCTGTGTTGCCCATTCAAAATTTTCTTCATATCCAGAATCCTTGTATCTTGTTCTCACACACTTTATGCATTTAATAGCCCTCTGTGTCTGTATTGTTACACATACTGGTTGATAACCGGTTCATGCAGCAATACATGAACACCCGGTTTCTTACATTATGGCTGGTCAGAACAATGAAAGAAATTATTACATCCACCTTTCATGTCTCACCTATTTTCTCATATATTGCAAGCTTGAGAGCAGGGCCCTCATTCCTCTTGGTATCTGTTGTTCATGTGATTATTATTATTCTGTAATGTCTTTTTTTGTCTGTACAAGTCCCCTCTTAAATGTAAATGCTGCGGAATATGTTAGCGCTATAGAAATAAAATTATTATTTATTATTATTATTATTATTATTAATAAAGGTCAAATAATAGCATGTGGATAGGTCACAAATCAGTCGGTGGCTAGGCAAATTAAAGTACGGCTCTAGCAAAGGTAGTCCGCCGAAATCCTAAGATGACTTTCAGAAATGTGTACTGACACGCCTAACCTTGGCAAGTAGGTCCGGCAAGTTAGGGTATGTTTTTAAAAAGCGCTGTACAACCAAGTTCAGCACGTGGGCCATGCATGGAATGTGTTTACCAGCTTGCCGAGCTTTAAAACCATCACTAATTTACACCCATCATTGCACACAACCAGACCTGGTTGAAGGTTCAATGGGGAAAGCCACTGAACGGTCTGTTCTTTTATCACCTTTAACAGCTTGGCTGCAATGTGAGCTTTATCAGCTAAACAGATGAGCTTCAGCAGAGCATGCTGATGGAAGTTGAGTCCGCTATTCTTGGTGTGGGTGAGAAGTGTGATGTACCAGCTTCTGACTCCAACAGGAGTCCACCAGGTTCAGCTAGTGTGCCTTAAGGGAAATGTAGTGTCCCTGTCCACAAGAACTTGTCTACGTGTTTGTGGTAAAGTAGACCTTCCCTGTGACTGTGTTGGCCAGTGCATGGTTGATATTCTATAAAACGACTACTTATGTAACGCGTTAACTCCACATAGGTAAAAATCGTGTCAGATGGTAATCAAGTACCGTGGGGCTGCCACTGCCAAGAGGTCATGGAAAGACTCAGTTCCCACAAGTCAAAATGGCAACATTTCCAGGGCTACCAATCTGGCTATGTGGATGTTTAGTGTTTTGGCCTGTGGGTGGCTGGGTCGATATTTCTGCTTTCCGTTAAACGTCTGGGGCAGGGACAAGTGAATGCTGGTGTAACAGGGTTACCGCAACAGGGAGGAGCCAGAATACTGCAGCATCTGGGGGCTCTTACTCCACTGCTGAGAAGCACTTCTCCAGTGTATTAAACATGTTTGTTTCTTTCAGCAGAACAGGTGTTAATCGGCCATGTTGGAGATTCCTGCATTCAGCTGTGCTCAGTTAACCACTCCTCTTCCATATAAAATCTGGGCTCGATTACCAGGTCCTTGTCTGAGTTAGCATTAGCTACAAAGATCTGGAGTGAGAGAAGCTGGTGCGGAAAAGGAGAGCTGGAGATGTTTATTAGTGTCTGTTGCTTGATTTGTACACTTGGAAATTCCTTATACTTTCCCGTTTTACTTTCTTCCCTCCCTCTACACAAACTGGTGAATACCTCTGTTATATGTGAGTTTATATTTTGTCTATGTGTAGTTTTCTTTATACCCTTGTCTCTGTCCCCATCTGTCGGGTTGGTGTACTGTAGTACACAGTAGCGCCTCTCTTCCCTGGGTGGGGGAAGAGGACAGACGTAGGGCTGTTGTAGGAGAAAAGGCAAGGGCAGAAACCCTGGCATCTGAAGTTTCCCAGGGAACAGGGCAAGCAAGGGCGCACCCTAGTGTTAGGGCCAGGAAAGGTGCCCCCTGGTTACTCTCCAGTTGAATTGTGACAGCTGGGCTGGGACAACAAACTGGACGTAGTTGCTTACTTTTGTGTCTGTGCGACTGCAGGTTGTGGGCAGGAGGCATCAGCGCCTGTTTCATTGACAGCTGATTGGGAAGGCCATAATATAGGGGAAGGGGCAGTGGTTTCACCATCAGACAAAGATTGGTTCGTTGGGCCCATCTACTGAGGTGCTTGGCTGCCATGTGCTTTTGCATGCTGATGGTGCTCAGGTTGGCAGTGTTCTTACCTCTTCTTAGCTTGTTTTGGCAGATGCTGCAAATTACAGTTGTTTTGTCTGAAGGAATTTCAGAAAAAAACTGCCATACAAGGGAACAACACACCCTTGGCCTGTTATCTAGATAAGTAGTACTGTGGTACAGTTGACCGAGTTCTCCCTCTGGTCAAACCACTTCTTGCCTGTTTTTGTGCTATGGACCAATCCCTGACTGCACTGCTATGCTCAATAGGCATGCCACCGTGCCAGGTTGGATCAGTGGCCTCATCATCGACCAAGTCATCTTCCAATTCTTCAATCTGATCCTCCTTCTGTGTTGCAATTTTATGCTGACATGATGGCAACTATGCGTTACGATTATCCTCCACCTCTTCAGACATGAATTGACCTTCCCCAATGTGCCTTTCTCCTTGCTGTTGGTGCTCAAATGCTTGGGCATCACTGCACTACACATCCTCATGACCCTCTTTAATGGAGAGACCTGACAAATTGCAAGGGAACGTAAACATTTCCTCAGAGTGGCCAGTGTTGGGGTCATATGTCTCCTTGGACTCTTGAAGGTGGGAGGAAAGACAACCAGGTTGAGGATTCACAGGCCCATCTTATTGGCTACTGAGACTCGACTGTGTGGGAGACTTCGTGGTGCTGCTTGCCAACACACTGGAGCCTTTGTCTGCCATCCAACCCACAACATCCTGGCAATTGTATGGGTTCGTCAGTGGTGTGTAACGCTGACCACATTTTGACAGGAAGCTAGAATGAGATCCAGCCACCTTCTAATCTGTAACATGGCCTTGGTGGGCACCACCACATCCACATCCCTTAGGCTTCTTTTACATTTACTGAGTTTTTTGAGGCCCGTTATTGTGGGCCTTTTTTGCAGGCCGTATCGCCGCAATTTTAACGGTCTGCCGCAATAACGGATAGGAAAAAAACTTGCGGACCGCCGTTTTTTAGGTTTCCAATACTATGGAAATAGTATTGGGAAAAAAACCGGCGTTCCGCAAAAACATAAGTCACGGTGCACCGCAACACAAGCTTCTGTTGTTTTTGCAGCCCCATTGATTTTCAGTGGGGGCTGTGTCCGTACTGTGAAAAATATCAAGCAGGCTCAATCTTTTTTCACGGCCGTAAATACAGCCCTCATGGCCATATGGCGCATGGCGCATCGAGAAATTATTGCAGCCCGTTTTTGCGGCCCCATAAAAATCTATTGGGGCCGCAAAACCACGGTATGGTATGAGGACTAAGAACACAGCTGTGTTCGAAACGCGTTCAGTGCAGTGAGAGCTGCTATGTGATTCCTTTGTTATACCACTTGTCATTGGAGTCCACATTTTAAATTTTTTCATGACAATAAAGCTATTTTGGATTTTATCAGAGACTATTTCCCTTCCTGGAGCTGGATCTCCCTCGTTTCTTTTGTATGTGTAAAAGAAGCCTTAATGTGACCCTTTCTCATATTCAATGCTTTATGCTTATGAAAAAAAAATCCTGGCTTTATTTTTGACAAGTACCCTCACAGAGGTGTTATGTACAAATTCAATATATCTAGGAATGCGTGGCAATTTTTTTTTAAAGATATCAGTTGTACTACACAAGGCAACAGCATGTTCACAAAAATTTGAGATAAATAGTCATGTTTGCGTATTTCTAAAGGCTTTGCGCCAGTCGCCCAACTGCTACCTGAAGATATGCTATTTACTAAACTAATAGAAAATGTGCAGGCCTATGCAGCTTGGTCAATGGCACTCTGCCTCTTTCCCTTGAGGAGGCTGCTTCCAAGTAAAATGAGGCTTCTACATGTTCCTGACATGGGTTTCAGGCCTGACAGACTGACCACAATACAGGCCTTTGCTTGCATACACTGTATTCAGAATTTAAAGGGACTCTGTCACCTGAATTTGGAGGGAACAATTTTCAGCCATAGGGGCGGGGTTTTCGGGTGTTTGATTCACCCTTTCCTTACCTGCTGGCTGCATGCTGGCTGCAATATTGGATTGAAGTTCATTCTCTGTCCTCCATAGTACACGCCTGCGCAAGGCAAGATTGCCCTTACCAAACTCAGGTTTCATGGCACCTGCTGGCACTCTGCTAATTGTCAGCGTGGGCTGCATAATAACATGGCAGTGGACATGGTGGTGGTGACGGGCAAAGCGCAAAATTCAAATGGGCATGCTTGAAATGGCATTGTAAATGAATGGGGAATATGTATTCCACTATCTTGCAAACTATTTGGCATGAGGGAGGGACCTCCCAAATGTAGGAGGGAGAACCTTCACAAATGTTAAAGTAAAAAATAAAGCCAAAACGCTTCATGTGAACATATGCTAAAGGTATAATTTTTTTTTTTCATTTTTGTTTTGCGTTATATACATGTAATTATGAAGGAAATAGTGTTTCTTAGCATTTTTCCCTTTAAAAACATTGTTTGGTTTGGTAGGACTTTTTAAAAATCCGTAAAACCGATGCAATAGTCTGATAACATTATTTACAGGTTCCATATGTGAGTCAGAAAGGCATGCAGACATCTCCATGCTGAAAACCAACAAACAAATGGGAAGGATAAATAGATAATATCAGCAAATTATATATTACGTACAGCGTAGCTGTGTACAAAATCCATACCAATTAGGGGTTTATTATGAATCAATGCAATATTTTATTTAGAAAATTATAGACAAAAGCAAGGTATAAAGTGAGCAGAAGATAACAGCTAAAACAGCCAGTGCATAAAATAGTGAAAATGCACTGGTAAGAAAAAACACACAAGTCCTAAAGCAGAGCCTGCAATACAAATACTAAATAAATGATAGGTGCAAAGGTCACAATGCTATAAGGGTAATACCTGAGGTAAAAATAGACAGGTATAACAGCCTGATACTATAATAAAAGTGCTCTATGCATCTACAGTCATGAAGTAGATATACTAAGACATAGACAAAGCCCAGGATAGACGATAATAAGTTTAAGCCAATAATGGCTATGTTCTAGTACCTTGGGACATGACAGCCAGGAATTGCTGGCAGGACAGGAAAGGCCTCTACACGTGTTTCATCATCTTGGCTTCGTCATGCTGTTTCCATTTAGTTTTAGCTCTTTCCCATCCATTTCAGCTTTTTTCTCATGCTCCCAGACCTGTTCGTTAGGTCCAGTAGAAAAATATTGGGCTTTCCTATTGACTTGCATTGGATTCGCTATTCAGTACGAATACACGGATATTAGAAATTATTTGTGCCGATTTTCGCGAATCCAAATATTTGACTATTCGATCATCAATACCAGTGACCCTATCACGATATCTATCTATTCTGTTATCTTTTGTATTTATCTATTCTGAGTGTTCTGGCTGTGAATTTACTGTACTTGGCTGTTTTAATTTTGTGTTTCTTTTGATATGTGTGCATAAAAATTTGACGGCATACGCATAGTCCTTGTGCTGCCCGATTTTTTTTCTCTCACCCATGCATTTACATTGGCGAGTCTTGTCCGATAAATATGGCCTTATGCAGCATGCTGCAATTGTTTCCTCAGCCGGATTCCAGCTGAGGAAAATCTCACAGATGAACACTGCCTCAATGAATAACATTGGTGCAAGTGCAGTGTGATTTTTTATCACATTGCACTATCCAATTTTATATGCAAATGGGAGAGAGGTTTTATGGGGAGAATAATGGTGTATGATAAAAGAGAAAAACAAAAACCTTTAGATGGATTAGAGCAAATGTGGCGCCCCAGGGTCCTGGTCATCACAGTAGCATTGCTTTCCTCACGAGGAGAGTGATGCTACGCTTGAAGGCAAGAAGGGATAACTGTAACCAGGTACCACCAACATGCAACACATTCTCACTCCAGGCCACCAGGGGGAGTTCTTGATCCTATTCACTAGGTGACTCCCCATATATAACTGGTAGTCTGTAGGGAAAGTCAGTCAGTTACAGGAAGGTCCAGTCAGTGCTTGTCAGGAGACAGACTGGATCAGTCTGAGGAGAGAAGAAGGTTTTATGGAGCTGTGTAGCCAAAGTGCAGCAGCTCCTGGAAAGAGACATTGAGAAAGCCGAATACATTGCAGAGAGCGTGCAGGAGAGCAAAGCACAGGAGAGAATACCAGGGGGAGACCAGTCCCGAGCAGGCTGCCTCCTTCTGAGGCCCAGAGACCGGTAGCCGGAACAACGAGGTTGTAAGGACCTCTATGACTTACATCAGAGACCGGCAGGACCGCTAAACTCCAAGTTACCTGTCCGACCTAATACCCAGGAGGCACCCCTCAGATTCTGGGGCGCGCTAGAGTCCCTATAAACAGCCTCAAGCCGCCGTAACATCCCCTTGTGAACCACAGGACCCGGTACTGAGTACCCCACGGCCCTGGTGGGTGACTCATCTTGGCGTCACGAACAGGATGGACTGACCCAGCAATCGGGTCATGTGCGCCTAAAAGACTGTGCCAGAACTGTGCTTCATTGAGAGACTGTACTGTGAAAGACCACCAAAAATTGCCACCAAAATTGCCGCCATTACAGCGCCACATGGCGTGCAGGAGGAGTGTGGGCATGTTGTCATGGGTGGAGCTTGGAAAAATGGCACGAAAGTAGTAGCCGCCCTTCACAGATACTACTATGTCCGCAAGATATCCCCATCAACCAAAGAGATCCGCTTCCTAGTCTGGGATGGAGGGGGAAGGAGCAGAGACCGCCCAGAACAGAAAGACGCCGAAGCAGACCTGGTTGGCAAGATGGCGAGCGGAGGTCACCCAGAGGAGGGGGAGGAAGCCTGCAGCTACTTTCACTCATTAGAGGAGGAAGAGGCCCCGTCCTCGGCCCCAGAGGTCCTCGGCGCAGAGGTGGAGAAGTTATGCTGTCATCTCCGGTGGTCTTGGTATCATGCAGCCGCAAACGTCAGCCAGCAGCAGCGCAGCCGACCCCAGGAGCCTAAGCCTGCAGCGGAAGGGACCAGCACCGGAAACGCCACGGTGGAAGGTAGGACCACTGACCCTGCCCCGGTAGCCGTGGAAACCCTCCTAGTGCCCATAGACTCCCTGCCACCGCCACCACCCGGCCAGGTGTGTAGCCGCCTAGAGTGGGAATGACCCTGGGAGACCTTGCAGACCCTTGACACCCTGCTGCAGCCGACAAAGAAGACCCTAGTCATACAGGGTGAGTGGGTAACCTTTCGGTGGAAGCACACCAGCACCGACCTGATCGGGTCCCCCGGGGAGGCCCAAGCGGAAGGGGAGCACATGGAGGTGATAAGCCAGGAGGAGTACCGTCAGCAGCAGGCGCTCCAACAAGAGCAGGAGGACAGGGAGCAGGAGCTCCGATGCCAGGCCACAAAAGAGAGAGATTTACAGGCCAAAGCCCAGGCCAGGAAGGTGGGACATGAGGACAGGGGCCCGCGGAGACAAGGTACCATGGTGACATTCCACCTTAAAGCTGGATGGGGTTTATTAAAGAACCTGATCTTTATCCGGAGCTATTTGTTACCAGACAGGATGTGGAGGCTCACATAATAGAGGGACACCCAGACAAGGACTTCTACCCCGGCGACCGTGTCACCTATACACTGGGGAGACAAAGGGTGGTATGCCCTACACGTACACGTACACAGATGTGTACCAAAGGTTCTGGAATCTCCTGCTCATGACCTTGAGCCATCGCTACCACGTTGCCCGCCAATGCCCTCACCTGGCAAGGTGACTACCACATCCATTCCCCACAGAGCACCTGTCATTCTGTGCTCAAGATGTACAAGAACTGTTATTGAGTGAAACTCCGTGGGCACTCAGAATCCCATCCGGAGCGTGGATGTGCTCTATGTGGTACCTGGTAGCCGCCCACCTCCACAAGGGGCTACCTTGGACAATGCCACAACTAAAATAATTAATTACTGAAAATGACTGTAGATAAAAGTTCACCTGTTGCTGCAAGTTTCTAAAAATGACTACTACTGATTGAAAGTTCATTAAACCTGTCCAGGTTTATAATTAAAGGGGTCCCACGTTTAAAGGGATCCTATGTTTACAAAAGTTGCATTTTGCTTAAAGACACTCGAGTCATGGGCAGTGAATGGCATACAAACTCTTCATTGTAAATAGTTTACACGTTCTTAAAGGTGCTTCCTACTGGTTTTACAAAGAACCTTTAAACAGACTGTTCTAACATTTCCATGAAAGTTGCTTTGTTTTACAGAGACCTTAAGAAAAACCCGTCTGGCATGGCAGGATGCCAGGTCTGGATACACGCCTTGTAGTCCACCCAAGCCAACGTAGGGGGTTAATGACGGGTCCCTCACTTCATTGCTGCTGTTGCTAAGTTAATGATTGACTTGAGTATTAATTGCACTACCTCGGTATTGAAAGACTTGAATATTGACTTGTTGCAATTTGTTAGTTAGAATTGTATGTTGCACGCTAGAAAGTTAATATATTAAAGAGTTAATGAATAAGAATAAAATTGAGACTTGAATTTAGATAGATAGTTATGAAGATAACTCATGATGATGCACCTTTGAATAAAATGAACAAGATACAGTGAGCCAGTGGGGGAGCTTTTGATCCTATTCACTAGGTGACTCCCCACATATATATAACTGGTATTCTGTAGGGAAAGTCAGTCAGTTCTAGGAAGGTCCAGTCAGTGCTTGTCAGGATAGAGGAAAACCGCGTGCACTATCCGGAAATGGTGCCTTAGTAGGGTCCAAAGCCGTATATAGTGAAAGATAAACTTAGGCACTCAACTTAAATGGAGTTTTTTGTAGTTTATTGTAGTCATCAAACTAAACATTTCGACCTCAATGCTTGGCCTTCTTCAGTAACAATTTCCATAAGGAAGATATAGAAGCGTCCCTTGGACGTGATGTGGGATGTATGGCACTAGTGCAGTATGAGCTGCTCGAGGTAATGAAGTCCGGGTTATAGTGTCCACAGTTAGTTATCAAGAGACCGGTGCGGGCTTGTGCTAGTGCGACGCGGTATCCGCCCGGGGGAAACCCGGGGGAGAGACTTGGAACGCGAGCTACGTCACAACGTTAATATTGAGTTACATTGTGCCACTCTCACGGAGTATCTGAAAGTTCAACGCATTCCATGGGGATTAAGGGTTCCTTTGCGCCCCACTCTCTTCAGCGATTCCCCTGATTATTATATGAAATATGAGAAAATATTGAATAAATGTTCTTTTGACCTTATCAACCTCACAATAGAACATCTACATAAGGCTATAACAACAAGCTCTGAGCATATCAAAAATATTGAAGCGCAACTGACGGCTACAAGCACTCCAGAAGAATTTACTGCCCTGAAACCTCAGATCCAGACTGTTATAGACCAGCATAAAAAGGACACTGAACAAAAAAAAGGAATAAATTTGCCCGGGACGTAGAGGACTACCAATTAGATCGGGTGTATAGATGGCGTGACAAACCGTCACTCAGACGACCTCCATCCCGTACTACCTTCAGATCATCCACAGAACTGTCTACCTCCGGCTCCGAAACAGAAAGGAGGGATCCACCATCCTCCGCCCATTTTTTCGAACAGCGAAGGAAACCACAAAGAAGGAAAAAAGGACAAGAAGAGGACATGGATCCAGGAAAAAGGAACGATCCACCCCGCATGACTCGCTCACAGGTACTTGGCTGATGGTGGTAAATATATCATCTAGAACTCTGGGTATATCTGAGCATAATGTGTTACAGAAAGGTCTTTCCTTTTGTCCTGCTCAGAACCTTAACACTTTTGATTTAGAAATGGACCTATGTCGCTTTTACTGCCGTTTGAGATTGAAAACATATTTTGCTGACTCCCCATCACAAGAGACCCTCAGGTCAGATACTGAGGAGGGTCAGGGACCTCTGACAGCGATCAGTCTAGGCCTGCGGCCTAAGAGTTTCTTTAGACCTCTCCATGGTTCCCATGCCCTAGAAGCATTTATTGGCTTCGTTAATCAATCTTTTTCTGACCTCCGTAGAGATATTGACCGTGGATCGCTACACTATCCTCCCAACTTGTCTGTCACGGATCGTAAAGCCTTAAAATCCCTTCAAGAGGATTCTAGTCTCATTATTAAACCGGCAGACAAGGGGGGAGCTATTGTGGTGATGGACAAATCATACTATATTCAGGAAATCCTGAGACAACTTCAGGACACCTCCACCTATGTTGAACTATCCAGGGATCCAACACCACAAATCAGAGAACTCATTTCAGGGGCTTTATCCAAATACTCGGAAATAGGGGTACTTGACTTAAAGACACGGGAGTACCTAACTAAAAATCATCCGATTACCCCGGTCTTCTGCATCCTCCCGAAGATCCATAAGAACCTCAGTCGACCCCCAGGGAGACCTATAGTGGCGTCCATGGAGTCCATCTTATCCCCGCTTTCAATATTTTTAGAAAAAGTCCTATACCTCTATACCCCACACCGAAGGTATTAATTCAGTGCATAAATTATTATCATCCTCAGGGATGGTCCCTGAACAGACACACATGTGTATTGAGCTCTTACAATTGGTCCTCTCTAAAAATTTCTTTTTATTCCAGGACACATACTATCTGCAAAGGAAGGGGACCGCAATGGGCTCGAACGTAGCCCCCCCCTTCGCTAATTGCTATATGGCAGATTTCGAGAGCACTAAGATTCATACGAATTCCCTGTACCAGAATAACATCTTACTATGGAAACGCTTCATAGATGATATTTTTTGCATCTGGAAGGGACCCCCAGACTCTCTACAGACCTTCTTTGAGTTTCTTAACACTGCGTGGCCCGGCCTTTCTTTCACAATGGCCTTTGATCCATATAAGATCAATATTCTTGACACTATGGTCATTAAAGATGATGAGCGATACCTTCCCACAGACCTATATATTAAAAGTACAGACCGTAACAGTCTACTGCACTATCAAAGTTTTCATCCCAATCCTGTTAAGCGATCTATTCCTAAATCTCAAACACAGCGAATTGAGCGCATTGTCTCCAATGACACACTATGCGATCAATGCAGAAGCGAATTACAAATTAAGTTTTGGGAGAGGGGTTACCCTGACCATTTTCATGATTCTTGCAGTACCATCAATCAATGAACTAAAGTTAAAACAGATAACCGTATTCCATTTGTACATGGTTATCACCCGTTTGCATACATTCTCCACAGGACCATACGCCGTCACTGGCATCTCCTAGGAGAGGCTCACCCTAATATCCCCGAGTTCAATTCTCCATTTCTCCCCTGTTTCAAAAGAGTGCCAAACAAAAGGGACAAACTGGTTAGAGCAGACCTGGGTAGGGACTCATTATCGTCATATCAATTAACTCTACATCAGCCTAGGTGCGGCACATTTCCTTGCCTACACTGTAACCAGTGTGGCAACGTACAGAAAGGCAGTTCCATCTTTCACCCCCACTCGGGTAAACAGTTCAAGATCAAAGATTACTACACGTGCCTTGCGCAGGCGTGTACTATGGAGGACAGAGAATGAACTTCAATCCAATATTGCAGCCAGCATGCAGCCAGCGGGTAAGGAAAGGGTGAATCAAACACCCGAAAACCCCGCCCCTGTGGCTGAAGATTGTTCCCTCCAAATTCAGGTGACAGAGTCCCTTTAAGTCCCTATAAACAGCCTCAAGCCACCGTGACTTCCCCCTGTGTACCACAGGACCCGGTACCGAGTACCCCACGGCCCTGGCGGGCGACTCACAAATAGCATCGCTCTTATGTCTTATGTTTTTTCCTACAAATAGTAGCTGAGAAACAGAAGCGATGGAAGCATGTTTCTCATTTTCCTTGCTCTGATCAATAACAAATTATATTAGCAAAACAAAGATTTTGCTTTTCCAATCGCATGGTTTCTGAATGTACCTCATTATTAAGCATGTTATAGATTTATCCAATTATGTAAATCCAAAGAAAGTACAAAACAATTGTGACAGAGTCACTGTCACAGTATATGAAGGCAGATATGTGTCACTACGCATACTGCGGTCAGTGATGTAACACCAGAGTGTATTTGCCTCCAGCACGCTACGTACTGAGAGGGTTAATAAGAGCCTATGTTATGGGCTGGATTTAGTGGACCTTGATAGAGCGGGGGAGCGGAGGTCCACTCTATCTCCACATGCAGAGTCCTGACAGAACCTGTGTGAGGTCAAGGTCATTTGACCATCACATGGGTGTTAAATACCTGGCAATGAGAGTCAGTGTGGGTGTCTTGGGAGAGGAGGTACTCCCACGTAGCTCGAAGGAGGAGCTCAGGATAGTGTGTGGTGTCTGCAGGTTGAAACCTGCAGAGAAAGGACTCTGTTAAACTTTCTGTTAAGCCAGGTAGGCTCTTCTTTTGTTTTTCTGAACCCTGCCTTGGTGTATGCTGATGTTAATAAACCAGCAGGTGTTTCACCACCAAAGTGTTCCTGTGTCTACCTGGAGGAGCAGCTAAGTGTGTCAATCCCTCACACAATATATAGAAACAGCACTATGTGGCAATGCAATATACTCCTGCATAACAAAATATAATTTAATCAGGCAGACATTGTTATGCCTCTGAATGAACGTATTTCAGTTGCATGTCCCTGAATTTAGGTGTTCTTCTCTATCCTTACAAATCAATATGTTCATTCTGTACAAAATGAAAAGAACATAAGAGATTATTAAATTAGAAGCAAGGTTCAGTGGAGGGAGCTTGGATCTAGCTCTTTTATTGTTTGCAATTATGTTGAAGGTTGACAATATTGCCTTTAGTTATAGCATCTGTGATAGGAGAACCTCGTATTCTAAATGCCAGCAGGTTGCCTGAAGCCTGTAAATGGAATAGTAACATGTTCTGCTTGTTGGATGAACTGGATTATATGTTGGTATCTGAGAGTTTAATTCACAGCAATAGAACTAGTAAACCTTTATTCTAATTACAAATTGTAGAGTTATTGATAAAAATAGTTTTAGTTAGAGAACATCAAGTTTATGTTTAATTTATCTACAACATAGGAGATAAAAATTTGAATGCTAGAGGTGCTGGGACCTCTGATGATCACAATAATGGGATCCTGTGTCCCATGTTAGATTGAAGCGCTGGTCCTGCTTGTGCACTTTTGCCCTATTTGTTTTCAAATAGGTCTGACAGAGATAGCTGAGCACTATACAAAGAACTGCACACATGCACACAAGCAAACATCTATACACATTACATACCTACATGCTTGTAAACATACACTCACTATGCTACATTCATAAATGCATCAGCATAACTTAAGTCCTATATGAACCCCTTCCTCCATCATACCCTCTTAAAGGGAATCTATCAGCAGGTTTTTACTAACTAATCTGATTACAGCATAGCGTAGAGACAGAGATCCTGATTACAGTGATGTGTCATTTACTGGCCTACTTAGTGTAGTCTTTATAAAATTGTTGATTTATTAGAAGGTGATTATTACTACAGAACTACTTGGCCTGCTGCTCGGTCCACCCCCCCCTCCCCAACACTGACTGACAGCTTTCCCTGTACATCAGTGGTGTGGATGGGGTCATACAGAGCTCAACATTCAGAAAACTTCTAGATGTGCAGCAGAAAAAACAGTTTTAACCCCTTCACCCAAAAGCCTGTTTTCATTTTCCTGATCAGGCTGATTTTTACAATTCTGACCATTGTCATTTTATGAGGTCATAACTCTGGAACGCTACAACGGATCCCAGTGCGCCGGCTTTCTGATAATTCTGCCAGCTCTAGTAACATAAGATGTGTCATTGTCTACATCTTGTAGTTCTTTTGATTCTGGTAATATGCCTTCTGATATTGCCTGTCTCTGGCCCAGGGCCGTATTTGCCACTAGGCACTTGAGGGCATGTGCCTAGGGCGAGGATGATGTGGGGGGGGGGGCTCTGGCTCATCTCCCATCCCCCCCTGTATGCGTGGCTCATGTGCCACTCCCTGGCTGTATGCATGGGTGGCTCAGCCTCTGGCTCATCTCCTATCCCCCCTATGCATGGCTCATTGCCGGCTCCCATCTTGCATGGCTAATCATCTCTCCCCCTGGCCAGCCGCTCCCAGACTCCATGCATGGCTCATCTTCATTGGCTCCCCGCCACTCCTATCTTGTATGGCTCAGCTGCTCCCCGTCCACGGTCCTCCTTTATCCTCCTCCCGTCCTCCCACCCTTGCTGTCATCATACTCACCTTTGTCCTTTTCCACACCGCTCGGAACGGAATCCTCCATCTCTGTCCTGGCGCAGCTCCCTCGTCCTGTGTGAGCTGTCAGGTGGTACCACTCATTAAGGTCATGAATATGTGCATATTCATGACCTTAATGAGCAGTACCACCTGACCGCTCACACAGGACGAGCTGCCATCAGCCGACGCTGAGACCAGACCAGGCATCGCTGGAGTAGCTAGGTGAGTATGTATGATGACTCACTCACACTGTATGATGTCAAGGGGGCGAGGACTCGGAGGCAGGCAAGCGTGCGGGCACGGGGGGGGGGGAATTAAGGTGACCCCACCGGACTTTATAAAAAAAAACAAAAAAACACCTTGCTCAGGTGCCGCCCCCCGCATCATCCCCGCCCTAGGCACGTGCCCTCGAGTGCCTAGTGGCAAATACGTCCCTGTGTGTGCCTATTATACAGTATTGAGCATCATGTGTGGCCGCCCATTATACAGTATGGAGCATCAAGTGGAGCCATTATACAGAATGGAGCATCATGTGTTGCCTTTATACAGTATGGAGTACTTTGTGGCCATTATACATTATGGAGCACTGTGTGGCCATTATACAGTATGGAGCACTGTGTGGCAATTATACAGTATGGAGCATCATATGTGGCCATTATACAGGATGGAGCATCATGTGTGGCTATTATACAGTATCAGTAATAGAATGATAAAGTCCATATAGTAATCCTACAATGTATGCTGGACATGGTATGGGGAGAGTTTATAGTTCAGTTAGTACACAGACACCATACTTGTTAACCAGTTAATGCTCTCTTGTCCACCACACTGCAGTGTCAAGAGAGGAAGACGGCGAGACAGGCAGCAACATTGCATCAGAAAGCTCTTGACCTCGAAACAGAAGATCCTCAGATCCTGGTATTGTGACATAATATTAACCCCTTACCGGCATCGGACGTACTATACCGTCCGATGCCGGCTCCCCTGCTTTGATGCAGGGCTCGCGATCTGCCCGCACCTATTAACTAGTTAAATGCCGCTGTCAAACGCAGACAGCGGCATTTAACTACCGCTTCCGGCCGGGCGGCCGGAAATGACGTCATCGCCGATCCCCGTCACATGATCGGGGGTCGGCGATGCGTCTGGATGGTAACCATAGAGGTCCTAGAGACCTCTATGGTTACTGATCGCCCGTCGCTGTGAGCGCCACCCTGTGGTCGGCGCTCACAGCACACGTGCAATTCTGCTACATAGCAGCGATCAGCAGATCGCTGCTATGTAGCAGAGGCGATCGTGCTGTGCCTGCTTCTAGCCTCCCATGGAGGCTATTGAAGCATGGCAAAAGTTAAAAAAAAAAGTTTAAAAAAATGTGAAAAAAATAAAAAAAACATAAAAGTTTAAATCACCCCCCTTTCGCCCCAATCAAAATAAATCAATAAAAAAAATATCAAATCTACGCATATTTGGTATCGCCGCGCTCAGAATCGCCCGATCTATCAATTAAAAAAAAGTATTAACCTGATCGCTAAACAGCGTAGCGGGAAAAAAATTCGAAACGCCAGAATTACGTTTTTTTGGTCGCCGCGACATTGCATTAAAATGCAATAACGGGCGATCAAAAGAACGTATCTGCACCGAAATGCTATCATTAAAAACGTCATCTCGGCACGCAAAAAATAAGCCCTCAACCGACCCCAGATCATGAAAAATGGAGACGCGACGAGTATCGGAAAATGGCGCAATTTTTTTTTTTTTTTTTTTTTAGCATTTAGTGAACCTAGCAAAAAAGCCAAACAAAAAACAAGTGTGTGATTGCACTTTTTTTGCAATTTCACCGCACTTGGAATTTTTTTCCCGTTTTCAAGTACACGACATGCTAAAACCAATGATGTCGTTCAAAAGTACAACTCGTCCCGCGAAAAATAAGCCCTCACATAGCCAAATTGACAGAAAAATAAAAAGTTATGGCTCTGGGAAGGAGGGGAGCGAAAAATGAACACGGAAAAACGAAAAATCCCCCGGTCATGAAGGGGTTAAGAAGAATATTTATTCATTAATATTATGCTATTAACTCCACAGCATTTTACATGCATCACCAACACTGTCCCCATTAGGCCGGCGTCACACACAGCGTAAAACAATACGGTCCGTATATTACGGCCGTAATACGCTGAAAAGTCCCCAAAATAGTGGTCCGTAGCTCCTCCGTAGGCAGGGTGTGTCAGCGTTTTTTGCGCATGGCATCCTCCGTATGTAATCCGTATGGCATCCGTACTGCGTGTTTTTCTCGCAGGCTTGCAAAACCAACATACCGCTATAGAATTGATCCATGTGTCACAAAAAAAAATATATATATATATATACTGTCTATATATATATATATATGTCAGTAGACACATATATATATATATATATATATATATATATATATATTAATATTTCTTCCAGCGCGAGATAGCTTTAAAGCCGGTAATTCAATTACCGTCTTTTGCTATCTCCTTCCTAAACCCGACATGATATGAGACATGGTTTACATACAGTAAACCATCTCATATCCCCCTTTTTTT
This sequence comes from Ranitomeya imitator, assembly GCF_032444005.1. NCBI lineage: Eukaryota > Metazoa > Chordata > Amphibia > Anura > Dendrobatidae > Ranitomeya > Ranitomeya imitator. The sequence goes on from NC_091286.1 coordinate 134,749,640, forward strand.
TGCATATTCCACACTACTAATGTTAGTAGTGTGTATATGCAAAATTTGGCCGTTCTATCTACTAAATTAAAGGGTTAAATGGCGGAAAAAATTGGCGTGGGCTCCCGCACAATTTTCTCCGTCAGAGTAGTAAAGCCAGTGACTGAGGGCAGATATTAATAGCCTGGAGAGGGTCCACGGTTATTGCCCCCCCCTGGCTAAAAACACCTGCCCCCAGCCACCCCAGAAAAGGCACATCTGGAAGATGCGCCTATTCTCCCAGGCTCGAGTTCATATGAGGACAACCAGCAGAGGGCGCCTCTTATGAACTCGAGCCTGGGAGCTTTCTAGGAAAATTCCCACGATCTAGGAACAACCAGCAGAGGGCGCCTCACCGCAAATGAAGGTAAATATAGGTCATTGACCTACTTTACCTTCATTCCCCGGGGTTTTGCAGCCACGAACAACGTTGCATTAGCAAAGCTCGTGGCTGCAAAATATTTTAACCCCTTCAGATGGATTTACATCGTTGGACTTTACAGATCTGCGGAAGATAAGGATATTGTTGGTTTAATATGTTATTTTTGTTACAGAATGAGGGTCTTCAGTGATTGGATTGAGCGTAGAATAAAATATTTCAACAACCTTTGTTTTTATTTCATTAAAATAATTTTTAATAATGTGTTTGTGTATTTTTTTAACCCTTTCCTAGTATTGGATTAATAATGGATAGGTGTCATAATTGACGCCTCTCCATTATTAATTTGGCTTAATGTCACCTTACAATAGCAAGGTGGCATTAACCCTTCATTACCCCATATCCCACCGCTACACGGGAATGGGAAGAGAGTGGCCAAGTGCCAGAATAGGCGCATCTTCCAGATGTGCCTTTTCTGGGGTGTCTGGGGGCAGGTGTTTTTAGCCAGGGGGGGGCCAATAACCGTGGACCCTCTCCAGGCTATTAATATCTGCCCACAGTCACTGGCTTTACTACTCTGGCGGAGAAAATTGCGCGGGAGCCCACGCCAATTTTTTCCGCCATTTAACCCTTTAATTTAGTAGATAGAATGGCCAAAGTTTGCATATACACACTACTAACAGTAGTGTGGAATATGCAAAAAAAAAGGGGGATATGACATGGTTTACTGTATGTAAACCATGTCTCTAATCATGTCGGGTTTAGGAAGGAGATAGCAAAAGCCGGCAATTGAATTACCGGCTTTAAAGCTATCTCGCGCTGGAATAAATATTAATATATATACATATATGTGTCTCACTGACATATATATATATATATATACATATATACCTATTCTATGTGTACAAATTTATTCTACCTATTCTTCTGTAAGCTGTCAGTGTGATTTTACTGTACACCGCAATGAATTACCGGCTTTTCTCTCTAACACCGCTGCGTATTTCTCGCAAGTCACACTGCTGGTCCGTGTGTGATCCGTATTTTTCAGGCTTCCATAGACTTTCTTTGGCGTATTTCTTGCGCAGTACGGTGACAAACGCAGCATGCTGCGATTTTCTATGGCCGTAGAAAGCCGTATAATACTGATCAGTAAAATACGGCAGATAGGAGCAGGGGCATAGAGAATAATTGTGCCGTTTGTTTTGCGAGTTTTATGGACGTATTTTCTGCGCTCATACGTCCGTAAAACTCGCTAGTGTGACGCCGGCCTTAGGGCTCACAATCTAAACATCCTATTAGTAGGTCTTTTGAGTGTGGTAGAAAACCCACACAAACACGGGGAGAGCATAGAAACTCTGCAGATGTCATCCTTGTTGGGATTTGAACCCCAGACCCCAGTGCTACAAAGCTGTTGTGGTGACTACTGAGCCATAGATTTGGACCCATTACTCATGACTGCGTATCCCAAGATGGGACCTCCGAGATACCCCGCCGAACTTACCCCCCATGATCCTTTACCAAAGGAATGTTTCTACCCCTAAATTAAGACATGACAGTCATTTCTTTGGATAATTTTGGCCACAGCGGCCATTTTATTAATAAAAAACATAAACAACCATTTATACATTTGTATAAAACTTGAGGGGAGGGTTCTTGGAGCTAATAAATCTGGCACCTAATAGGCAAAAGCCCAAACCAACTTGAAGCGAAAACCCTTCTTTACCCTCAGCCGTAACCACCAGCTCGAGGGCACCATGTAACCCGTTTACCGGGCAAACCAACCCCAAAGCTCCCGAGGTAAAATCCCCGTCCAGAGCCAGTAAACCAAAGCAAGATCAGCCCCATCAAACCAACTCCAAGAACCCCGCCCCCCGCCAACCAGCCACTGTGACAACAGTACAACTCAAACCCCTACAAAATGACTAATTTAGCTCCTAAGTTCCCTTACTACTCCCCCATTAACCCATATCAAGCACCCCAAGCAATAACAAAAACAAGGGAGGGTGGGTGGTCTTCTCAGCTCTGCTACCAAAAGGTAATGGCCTCCTTTCCCGCACTTTTCCTACAACCCGCCCCATAATTCACGGACCACCCCCTTTCCCTCCCCATCCCTTAAACCAATCACCCTCGTCCCTGCCCTATTTCAAAAATTGCTCCCCTGCGTTCCCTTGGTAACGCAGTCACGGGGGGCTTTCGTTTAACTTCATTCCTACAGCCCCCCCGCTTGACTGCGTATCCCAAGATGGGACCTCCGAGATACCCCGCCGAACTTCCCCCATCCTGATCCTTTACCAAAGGAATGTTTCTACCCCTAAATTAAGACATGACAGTTATTTCTTTGGATAATTTTGACCACAGCGGCCATTTTATTAATAACAAACATAAACAACCATTTATACATTTGTATAAAACTTGAGGGGAGGGTTCTTGGAGCTAATAAATCTGGCACCTAATAGGCAAAAGCCCAAACCAACTTGAAGTGAAAACCCTTCTTTACCCTCAGCCGTAACCACCAGCTCGAGGGCACCATGTAACCCGTTTACCGGGCAAACCAACCGCAAAGCTCCCGAGGTAAAATCCCCGTCCAGAGCCAGTAAACCAAAGCCAGATCAGCCCCATAAAACCAACTCCAAGAACCCTGCCCCCCGCCAACCACGAGGAGCACTGAACACCTCAGGCTCGCGAGTGCCCCACCACCACCATGGCCCTCTCCACCCCTTCCTGTATTGCCAACATCCACAAATCCAAGCCAATATCGTTCAAATGAACGCTATCATTCGTCCAATAATTTCCCACACCAGCTTCCAACTCAAAATGGCGAACCGCCACCCCCCCCGTTACGGGAAACAAAACTCGCCACTGCCCTGTTCAACTTTATCCGGGCCCTATTGATCCCTTTCATAGAACATGCTGCCCTCCACGTTTTCCTGGGCACGATGTCCGACCAAACCGTAACCATCCCAGGGAAGGATACCCATAATCTTAAAAAATCGTACCGGATATCCCTAATTAACTCCCTCACCGGCTTAGACCCCAAGTCATTCCCACCCAAATGTACAACTACAATGTCCGGGGAACGATCCAAACTAGCAGAGCGGGCAAACTCAGCCAGTAACCCGCGCCACAACATGCCCCGAAAACCCAACCATCGGACCACCACCGCATCTCTCTGAAAACCCAATTGCCTACCATCTTGTCTAACATCGGCACGAATCGCCCCCCAATGCACAAAAGAATGTCCGAAAATCCACGCCAGAAGTGGGGTCCGACCTGCAAAATACAACGATAATTAATACCCCACCCAGCAAGTAACAAATTCAATTACGCACATAGGATAAATAACGAATCGACGACCACCTGCCAATACGACGAATAACCTCCGGTCCCATCCCCAAACCAGCAGCCTCAGATGCTGCCCCAATTCTAAATGTATGCATCCCAAATGACAAGGGATCAAGGCCTAAAAATGTCAATGCCTGTCTCAAAACTGCCGTGAACTGAAACCGCGACAAAAACTCACCTTGACGGTGCCGTAAAAGTGGGCCCGACCTATCCGGCTCTAGCCCCCAATAATCCTCCAAACACCGATGAGGGCACATCGAACCACCTACCACCTTCCCTAAAACCACACGTCTTCCTTTTCCCAACTGATCGGTCTTCGACCGCCGGATCCAAAAGGCAATCCCACCTGACCAAAATTCAATATCCTCCGCCAACAAACCCCCGGCTGTAAACCTGTTAGGGGAAACCAGCTCCCCTATTCTCAACACCCCGAAAAAAGCCAACGAAAAGGCCAATCGAAACAGAACAGGCTCAAAGTAAGAACTACAAACTTCCCCCAACGCTTCCCCCAACCGCTCCAACGTCCCGAAAGATATGGGCCTTCGTGTATGGCAAGTTGAAAAACCCTTCCGAAAACCTTTTAACGCCTGCCGTATCAAGAAATCCTTAGTAGCATCCATTACACCCTGGAGCTTAAAACCAAAAGCCACACCAGCAATAAATTTATTCAGCTTCGACACAGACCAACCCCATTCCTCCGCCGACCCAATCAAAAGCAAAATCGCCATCACCCTGTCACCATCCGATTCAACTGAACCCAACTGCTCCAACCACCCTTCCCACAGATGCCATGACGCCTCATAACCTGACCATGTCCTTCCGGACACCGAGGACTGTATCAGCCGACCTCCACATCCGCAACAATCCGCCACAAATGAAAAGGGCATGTCGTTCCTGCATCTTCCGCTTCTGGAGCCAACTCCCGGAAACGTTCCCACTGCAAACGAGACAGAGCATCGGCTATAGAATTTTGAACGCCGGGAACATGTACAGCCGAAATCCATGTATTCAACTCCAGGCACCGCAAAACTAACTCCCGAACCAATCTGATTACCGGGGGAGAGGACGAAGAAAGACTATTGATCACCGACACCACACTCGAATTATCACAATGAAAACGTATTCGCCTATCCTTAACCCCTTCATGACCCAGCCTATTTTGACCTTAAAGACCTTGCCGTTTTTTGCAATTCTGACCAGTGTCCCTTTATGAGGTAATAACTCAGGAACGCTTCAACGGATCCTAGCGGTTCTGAGATTGTTTTTTCGTGACATATTGGGCTTCATGTTAGTGGTAAATTTAGGTCAATAAATTCTGCGTTTATTTGTGATAAAAACGGAAATTTGGCGAAAATTTTGAAAATTTCGCAATTTTCACATTTTGAATTTTTATTCTGTTAAACCAGAGAGATATGTGACACAAAATAGTTAATAAATAACATTTCCCACATGTTTACTTTACATCAGCACAATTTTGGAAACAAAATTTTTTTTTGTTAGGAAGTTATAAGGGTTAAAATTTGACCAGCGATTTGTCATTTTTACAACGAAATTTACAAAACCATTTTTTTTAGGGACCACCTCACATTTGAAGTCAGTTTGAGGGGTCTATATGGCTGAAAATACCCAAAAGTGACACCATTCTAAAAACTGCACCCCTCAAGGTACTCAAAACCACATTCAAGAAGTTTATTAACCCTTCAGGTGCTTCACAGCAGCAGAAGCAACATGGAAGGAAAAAATGAACATTTAACTTTTTAGTCACAAAAATTATCTTTTAGCAACAATTTTTTTATTTTCCCAATGGTAAAAGGAGAAACTGAACCACGAAAGTTGTTGTCCAATTTGTCCTGAGTACGCTGATACCTCATATGTGGGGGTAAACCACTGTTTGGGCGCACGGCAGGGCTTGGAAGGGAAGGAGCGCCATTTGACTTTTTGAATCAAAAATTGGCTCCACTCTTTAGCGGACACCATGTCAAGTTTGGAGAGCACCCGTGTGCCTAAAAATTGGAGCTTCCCCACAAGTGACCCCATTTTGGAAACTAGACACCCAAAGGAACTTATCTAGATGCATAGTGAGCACTTTGAACCCCCAGGTGCTTCACAAATTGATCCGTAAAAATGAAAAAGTACTTTTTTTTCACAAAAAAATTCTTTTAGCCTCAATTTTTTCATTTTCACATGGGCAAAAGGATAAAATGGATCCTAAAATGTGTTGGGCAATTTCTCCTGAGTACACCAATACCTCACATATGGGGGTAAACCACTGTTTGGGCACATGGTAAGGCTCAGAAGGGAAGGAGCGCCATTTGACTTTTTGAATGAAAAATTATTTCCATCGTTAGCGGACACCATGTCGCGTTTGGATAGCTCCTGTGTGCCTAAACATTGGCGCTCCCCCACAAGTGACCCCATTTTGGAAACTAGACCCCCCAAGGAACTTATTTAGATGCCTAGTGAGCACTTTAAACCCTCAGGTGCTTCACAAATTGATCTGTAAAAATGAAAAAGTACTTTTTTTTCACAAAAAAATTATTTTCGCCTCAATTTTTTCATTTTCACATGGGCAGTAGGATAAAATGGATCATAAAATTTGTTGGGCAATTTCTCCCGAGTACGCCGATACCTCATATGTGGGGGTAAACCACTATTTGGGCACACGGCAGGGCTCGGAAGGGAAGTCGCGCCATTTGACTTTTTGAATGGAAAATTAGCTCCAATTGTTAGCGGACACCATGTCGCGTTTGGAGAGCCCCTGTGTGCCTAAACATTGGAGCTCCCCCACAAGTGACCACATTTTGGAAACTAGACCCCCCAAGGAACTTATCTAGATGCATATTGAGCACTTTAAACCCCCAGGTGCTTCACAGAAGTTTATAACGCAGAGCCATGAAAATAAAAAATAATTTTTCTTTCCTCAAAAATGATTTTTTAGCCTGGAATTTCCTATTTTGCCAAGGATAATAGGAGAAATTGGACCTCAAATATTGTTGTCCAGTTTGTCCTGAGTATGCTGATACCCCATATGTGGGGGTAAAGCACTGTTTGGGCGCACGGCAGGGCTCGGAAGGGATGGCACGCCATTTGGCTTTTTAAATGGAAAATTAGCTCCAATCATAAGCGGACACCATGTCACGTTTGGAGAGCCCCTGTGTCCCTAAACATTGGAGATCCCCCAGAAATGACCCCATTTTGGAAACTAGACCCCCAAAGGAACTAATCTAGATGTGTGGTGAGGACTTTGAACCCCCAAGTGCTTCACAGAAGTTTATAACGCAGAGCCATGAAAATAAAATAAAAAAATTATTTTCTCAAAAATGATCTTTTAGCCTGCAATTTTTTATTTTCCCAAGGGTAACAGGAGAAATTTGACCCCAAAAGTTGTTGTCCAGTTTCTCCTGAGTACGCTGATACCCCAAATGTGGGGGTAAATCACTGTTTGGGCACATGCCGGGGCTCGGAAGTGAAGTAGTGACGTTTTGAAATGCAGACTTTGATGGAATGCTCTGTGGGCGTCACGTTGCGTTTGCAGAGCCCCTGATGTGGCTTAACAGTAGAAACCCCCCACAAGTGACCCCATTTTGGAAACTAGACCCCGAAAGGAACTTATCTAGATGTGTGGTGAACACTTTGAACCCCCAAGTGCTTCATAGAAGTTTATAATGCAGAGCCGTGAAAATAATAAATACGTTTTCTTTCCTCAAAAATAATTATTTAGCCCAGAATTTTTTAATTTTCCCAAGGGTAACAGGAGAAATTTGACCCCAATATTTGTTGTCCTGTTTCTCCGGAGTACGGTGATACCCCATATGTTGGGGTAAACCACTGTTTGGGCACACGTTGGGGCTTGGAAGTGAAGTAGTGACGTTTTGAAATGCAGACTTTGATGGAATGCTCTGCGGGCGTCACGTTGCGTTTGCAGAGCCCCTGATGTGCCTAAACAGTAGAAACCCCCCACAAGTGACCCCATTTTGGAAACTAGACCCCGAAAGGAACTTATCTAGATATGTGGTGAGCACTTTGAACCCCCAAGTGCTTCATAGAAGTTTATAATGCAGAGCCGTGAAAATAATAAATACGTTTTCTTTCCTCAAAAATAATTATTTAGCCCAGAATTTTTTATTTTCCCAAGGGTAACAGGAGAAATTGGACCCCAGTAGTTGTTGTCCAGTTTCTCCTGAGTATGCTGATACCCCATGTGTGGGAGTAAACCACTGTTTGGGCACACGTCGGGGCACAGAAGGGAAGTAGTGACTTTTGAAATGCAGACTTTGATGGAATGGTCTGCAGGCGTCACATTGCGTTTGCAGAGCCCCTGGTGTGCCTAAACAGTAGAAACCCCCCACAAGTGACCACATTTTAGAAACTAGACCCCCCAAGGAACTTATCTAGATATGTGGTGAGCACTTTGAACCCCCAAGTGCTTCACAGACGTTTACAACGCAGAGCCGTGAAAATAAAAAATCATTTTTCTTTCCTCAAAAATGATGTTTTAGCAAGCATTTTTTTAGATTCACAAGGGTAACAGGAGAAATTGGACCCCAGTAATTGTTGCGCAGTTTATCCTGAGTACACTGATACCCTATATGTGGGGGTAAACCACTGTTTGGGCACACGTCAGGGCTCGGAAGTGAGGGAGCACCATTTGACTTTTTGAATACGAGATTGGCTGGAATCAATGGTGGCGCCATGTTGCGTTTGGAGACCCCTGATGTGCCTAAACAGTGGTAACCCCTCAATTCTACCTCCAACACTAACCCCAACACACCCCTAACCCTAATCCCAACTGTAGCCATAACCCTAATCACAACCCTAACCACAACCCTAATTCCAACCCTAACCCTAAGGCTATGTGCCCACGTTGCGGATTCGTGTGAGATATTTCCGCACCATTTTTGAAAAATCTGCGGGTAAAAGGCACTGCGTTTTACCTGCGGATTTTCCGCAGATTTCCAGTGTTTTTTGTGCGGATTTCACCTGCGGATTCCTATTGAGGAACAGGTGTAAAACGCCGCGGAATCCGCACAAAGAATTGACATGCTGCGGAAAATACAACGCAGCGTTTCCACGCGGTATTTTCTGCACCATGGGCACAGCGGATTTGGTTTTTCATATGTTTACATGGTACTGTAAACCTGATGGAATACTGCTGCGAATCCGCAGCGGCCAATCCGCAGACAAATCCGCACCGTGTGCACATAGCCTAATTCTAAAGGTATGTGCACACTGCGGAAAACGCTGCAGATCCGCAGCAGTTTCCCATGAGTTTACAGTTCAATGTAGACCTATGGGAAACAAAAATCGCTGTACACATGCTGCGGAAAAACTGCACGGAAACGCAGCGGTTTACATTCTGCAGCATGTCACTTCTTTGTGCGGATTCCGCAGCGGTTTTACAACTGCTCAAATAGAAAATCGCAATTGTAAAACCGCAGTGAAATGCGCAGAAAAAAACGCGGTAAATCCGCCATAAATCCGCAGCGGTTTAGCACTGCGGATTTATCAAATCCGCAGCGGAAAAATCCGCAGAGGACCAGAATACGTGTGCACATACCGAAACCCTAACCCTAGCCCTAACCCTACCCCTAGCCCTAACCCTAACCCTACCCCTAACCCTAGCCCTAACCCTAGCCCTAGCCCTAACCCTAGCCCTACCCCTAACCCTAACCCTACCCCTAACCCTAACCCTACCCCTAACCCTAACCCTATTCTAACATTAGTGGAAAAAAAAAATTTCTTTATTTTTTTATTGTCCCTACCAATGGGGGTGACAAAGGGGGGGGGGTCATTTATTTATTTATTTTTTTTTTTTTTTTGATCACTGAGATATAATCTATCTCAGTGATCAAAATGCACTTTGGAACGAATCTGCCGGCCGGCAGATTCGGCGGGCGCACTGCGCATGCGCCCGCCATTTTGGAAGATGGCGGCGCCCAGGGAGAAGACGGACAGGACCCCGGCAGGATCGGTAAGTATGATGGGGTGGGGGGGGGGATTGGAGCATGGGGGGGTGGAACGGAGCACGGGGGGGCTGCAACGGTGCACGGGGGGGTGGAACGGAGCACGGGGGGGTGGATCGGAATGCAGGGGGGCTGATTGGAGCACGGGGGGGTGATTGGAGCACGGGGGGAGCGGACAAGAGCACGGGGGGGAGCGGAGCACTGGATGGAGGGGAGCCGGAGCAGTGTACCGGCCAGATCGGGGGGCTGGGGGGGCGATCGGTGGGGTGGGGTGGGGGCACATTAGTATTTCCAGCCATGGCCGATGATATTGCAGCATCGGCCATGGCTGGATTGTAATATTTCACCCGTTATAATAGGTGAAATATTACAAATCGCTCTGATTGGCAGTTTCACTTTCAACAGCCAATCAGAGCGATCGTAGCCACGAGGGGGTGAAGCCACCCCCCCTGGGCTAAACTACCACTCCCCCTGTCCCTGCAGATCGGGTGAAATGGGAGTTAACCCTTTCACCGGATCTGCAGGGACGCGATCTTTCCATGACGCCACATAGGCGTCATGGGTCGGATTGGCACCGACTTTCATGACGCCTACGTGGCGTCAAAGGTCGGGAAGGGGTTAAAAGTACTGCCCCAAATGAACACCGAAACCACAATTGGAAACAGCTCCAACAACGCCAAATTTTTGGTGAAACCAGCTTCACGCCACCAATCAGGCCATCCACCAACACTCCATTTTCCAGCACAATAAGCCCCGTATCCAACACTACCAGCCGCGTCCGTAAAATTTTTGCAATCAAAATCGTTCAAATCCTCCTGTTGGATAAGGGCACTGCCATTATAATTATCCAAAAAACGCCACCAAACTACCAAATCCTCCCTATGTTCTTTGTTCAACCGTACAAAATGATGTGCTAACCGCACTCCAGCTGTAGCCCTCGACAATCTCCTACAAAATATCCTGCCCATAGGCATAATACGGCACGCAAAATTCAAACGCCCCAACAGTGACTGCAGCTCTTTCAACGTAACCTTACGCAACTTTTCACATCTCATCACCTCCTGCCGTAAAGCCAACAGCTTCTCCTCAGGCAAGCGGCACTCCATCTTCTCCGAGTCTATGAGAATACCCAAAAAACTCAAAACCGTGCCAGGTCCCTCCTTTTTTTCCCGCGCTAAGGGGACACCAAACTGTCCCGCCACCCATTCCATCGTAGCCAACAAATTGCCACACAACAAAGACTCCGGGGGGCCAACAAACAAAAAATCATCTAAGTAATGAATAACAGACGGAACCTGGGAAACATCCCGAACAACCCACTCCAGAAAAGTACTAAAGGCCTTGAACAGCGAGCAGGAAATCGAACAACCCATAGGCAAACACCTGTCCAGATAGAACCCCCCATTCCGATTCAACATCTGTCTTAGCCATTAATGCACCAGTGCCATACCTACGCACCCATTGCACCGCGGCGTCGAAGGAGGTATAAACCACGGAACAGAGCTCCTCCGCTATGCCGTCATTAACTGACTGCCCCTTTGGCTACAACAGATGTTGAATAAGGCAAAAGTTATTAGGCTCTTTTTTTTATGGACAACCCCCAGGGGCAAAACAACCACCCCCTCCACAGGTAAATCACTAAACGGCCCCGCCATGCGCCCTAACTCAACCTCCTTCGCCAATTTAGCCGTAACCACATCCGCCTGAAGGTTAGCCGACCTCAAATTCTTTTTCGAAAAGGGGATAGTATGAGCCGGATGAGGAATCCGAAAACCCTCCAAAAAACCATCCCACAATAACTGAGCCTTTTCCTTATCCGGATACCTACTTAGATAAGGGGCCATCTTTAGAACCCTCACTGGTGTCACCCCCTTGACCGCCTCCCACTGCTGGTTTGCCCCTTGCTTTCTTGAAACACTTGGCCACTCCATGCGAGGCCCCTCCGCAGTGAGAACAGACATGCTTGAACTTGCATGTACTGCCGTATTTGCATTGGCCGTCATTAAACTGCCAACACGTCCCTGCTTTGTCCTTAGCTCCTTGTGACCCCTGTCCCCCAGCTCCTTGCCCTGACTGCTGACCACTACTCCCTCCCCCCCCATGAAAGGACTGCCCAAACCGCGTCGGAGCCATAACCTTCAACCACAACCCTATGTCTTTCTGGTCCCATTTTATCTCGGGCCTAATCGCCTTCCTCTGCCGAAACTGCTCATCATAGCGTAACCACGCCTGGCCCCCATACGCCCTGTATGCCTCTCCTATCGCATCCACATAGCAGAACATACCTGAACAGTTCTCCGGGAACTTCTCTCCAATAACACCTGCCAAAATGAAAAACGCCTGCTGCCAATTCACAAACGTCTGCGGTATTAATCGCCAACGCCTCTTTTCTTCCTCCTCCTTTTTACTATCCTCCTTCTTACCCTTGTCTAAGTTAAACTTCTCCAGGGGCAACAGGGAGAAAATCTCTACGAATTCGTCTTTCCATATCTTTTCTTTAACCTCTATCTTTAAATGAGCCCCCAACGGCCCTTCAAAACACACATAAACCTCCCCCTTAGCTCTATCATCCAATTTAATCCTATCCCCTTTATCCTTGTCAGTCTGTACCGACACCGACACCCCTGTCGTCGCCTGCTCTACACCACTCGCCCTATCGGACCCGGCTACCCCTCCCGAACCAGTACCAGATGCCGGCAACCATGCACCTATCGGAGACGACCGCACACCATCCCGGCCCTCCCCATCCAATCTCCTCAAAATCTGGGACATGCCCGCCAAAAGCTCCCTGACCCCCGGGACCCCCCCAGTGCTAGGCCCTCCACTCCCTGCCAAATCAACCCCCCCGTACCAACTATCCCCAGCCCGAGCACCACTATCCCACCCCACAACAGAATTATTCTCATACTCACTAAGCTGCGCAGGTGCTGTGTCCCCGCCAGCCGTGCGATCACCGAACTCCCGCGGGTCGCTCCTGGATCCGGAATCCTCCGCGTCGCTGTTGTTGCTCCTGGCCCGCGCCCCTGGCCTCCTCGTCACCAGGGGGGACCGGAGCAGGCGAACTGGAACTCTCCCTGGACCTCCTGGGTGACCTGGACCTGGCTGCCGCCAGCCCGACTCCGGACCTGTCTTCTTGCTGGGCTCTGCCACGAGCCCCAGCTGCTGCCAAGCTGCGCCCCCGCCGTGCTGGGCCAGGCTGTGGGGTTAGGGTACGCCTGCCCGTCGCTCTGCCTCTTGCCGCGCCGCCCCTGCCAGGCACCCGGGGTGAGTTAAACCCCGAGTTACCCGCCGCCACACCGCTGCTGCACACTTGCCCCGACGCCACTCCCTGGGATCTTCTCCTCGTTGCCGGTGACGTCGCCGGTGCCGCAGACACCGCCGCTGCTCGCCGGGTACCGCTCCTGCTCACCGCCGCCATGTTGGCACTTTGACCCGGAACTCCAGCAGGCACTTCCGGTGCGGCCTGCACCTCTCTCCGGGCCTGCACCGCCGCTGCTCCAGACCGCCACCCAGCGCCAGCAGCGCCGGCCTGTGGATTCCTGCCAGAGGACGGGCCGGGGAGGGTAGGTGCCGCGCCCTCCAAGCTCCGGGGACAAGCGCTCCGGGGGACGGGTCCTCCTGGATCTGGTCCCTTGGGCTCCCGGAGTGCCCAGCAATGACGCCAGCTGGTCCTCCAGCCATCCTCCTCGACGAGACTGCGCCATCTCCCTCAGCTGCCCGAGTATTTCGTCGACAGAGGACATCGTGCACGTCTTCTCAGCTCTGCTACCAAAAGGTAATGGCCTCCTTTCCCGCACTTTTCCTACAACCCGCCCCATAATTCATGGACCACCTCCTTTCCCTCCCCATCCCTTAAACCAATCACCCTCGTCCCTGCCCTATTTCAAAAATTGCTCCCCTGCGTTCCCTTGGTAACGCAGTCATGGGGGGCTTTCGTTTAACTTCGTTCCTACAGCCCCCCCGCTTTCCCTATGGGACTTGCAAACATGTGCAGCATTTGCGGTTTTGCACTTACGATGAGCCAAAAAAAGACTGCTAGCAGCATTTTTTTCCGTTGTTGCAAGAACCACATTTACCAGATCGCTGCAAAACCGCAAATGCCGCACATGTCTGCAAGTCCCACAGGGAATGAATGAGGCCGAAAGCAGTGTTCCCGTAAGTGATGCGTTACGTGGCAGATGCAGAAAAACTGCCGGATCTGCCGCAAATGGTAAAAATCGCTGATGTGAAAGTAGCCTAAGTCCCTGCCGACAGTGTCTGCATTAGTCATACTCACCAATGGGGGAGGCAGCACAAAAAGTGCCTAGGGCAACATAACTCTAAATACGGCCCTGATCTAATCCTAACCTGTGTGATACTCTCTGCTAAGCCGTGTATCTAATCCTATCCTGTGTGATAATGTCTGCTGAGCCATGTATCTAATCCTCTTCTGTGTGATGCAGTCTGCTGAGCTGTGTATCTAATTATATCCTGTGTGACACTGTCTGCTAAGCTGTGTATCTAATTCTATTCTGTGTGATACAGTCTGCTGAGCCGTGTAGCTAATCCTATCCAGTGCAATACTGTCTGCTGAGCCGTGTATCTAATCCTATCTGTGTGATACTGTCTGAAGAGCCGTGTATCTAATCCTATCCTGTGTTACTGACTGCTGAGCCATGTATCTAATCCTACCCTGTATTATACAGTGTGCTGAGCCGTGTATCTAATCCTATCCTGTGTGATACTGTCTGCTGAGCTGTGTATCTAATCCTATCCTGTGTGATACTGTCTGCTGAGCCGTGTATCTAATCCTATCCTGTGTTACTGACTGCTGAGCCATGTATCTAATCCTATCCTGTATTATACAGTGTGCTGAGCCGCGTATCTAATCCTATCCTGTGTGATACTGTCTGCTGAGCCGTGTATCTAATCATATCCTGTGTGATACTGTCTGAAGAGCTGTGTATCTAATCCTATCCTGTGTTACTGACTGCTGAGCTGTGTATCTAGTTCTATCCTGTGTGATACTGTCTGCTGAGCCGTGTATCTAATCCTATCCTGTGTGATACTGTCTGAAGAGCCGTGTATCTAATCCTATCCTGTGTTACTGAGTGCTGAGCTGTGTATCTAATGCTATCCTGTGTGATACTGTCTGAAGAGCTGTGTATCTAATCCTCTCCTGTGTTATACAATCTGCTGAGCCATGTATCTAATCCTATCCTGTGTGATAGTGTCTGAAGAGCTGTGTATCTAATCCTATCCTGTGTTACTGACTGCTGAGCTGTGTATCTAATTCTATCCTGTGTGATAGTCTGCTGAGCCGTGTATCTAATCCTATCCTGTGTGATAATGTCTGCTGAGCCATGTATCTAATCCTATCCTGTGTAATGCAGTCTGCTGAGCTGTGTATCTAATTATATCCTGTGTGACACTGTCTGCTAAGCTGTGTATCTAATCCTATCCTGTGTGACACTGCTGAGTTGTGTATCTAATTCTATCCTGTGCAATACTGTCTGCTGAGCTGTGTATCTAATCCTATCCTGTGTGATACTGTCTGCTGAGCTGTGTATCTAATCCTATCCTGTGTGATACTGTCTGCTGAGTTGTGTATCTAATTCTATCCTGTGCAATACTGTCTGCTGAGCTGTGTATCTAATCCTATCCTGTGCAATACTGTCTGCTGAGCTGTGTATCTAATCCTATCCTGTGCAATACTGTCTGCTGAGCTGTGTATCTAATCCTATCCTGTGTGATACTGTTTGCTGAGTTGAGTATCTAATTCTATCGTGTGTGATACTGAGCTGTGTATCTAATCCTATTCTGTGTGATACTGTCTGCTGAGCTGTGTATCTAATCCTATCCTGTGCAATACTGTCTGCTGAGCTGTGTATCTAATCCTATCCTGTGTGATACTGTTTGCTGAGTTGTGTATCTAATTCTATCGTCTGTGATACTGGGCTGTGTATCTAATCCTATTCTGTGTGACACTGTCTGCTGAGCTGTGTATCTAATCCTATCCTGTGCAATACTGTCTGCTGAGCTGTGTATCTAATCCTATCCTGTGTGATACTGTCTGAGGAGCCGTGTATCTAATCCTATCCTGTGTAATGCAGTCTGCTGAGCCATGTATCAATTCCTCTCCTGTGTAATGCAGTCTGCTGAGCTGTGTATCTAATTATATCCTGTGTGACACTGTCTGCTAAGCTGTGTATCTAATCCTATCCTGTGTGACACTGTCTGCTCAGCCATTTATCTAATCCTATCCTGTGTGATACTGTTTGCTGAGTTGTGTATCTAATTCTATCGTGTGTGATACTGGGCTGTGTATCTAATCCTATTCTGTGTGATACTGTCTGCTGAGCTGTGTATCTAATCCTATCATGTGCAATACTGTCTGCTGAGCTGTGTATCTAATCCTATCCTGTGTGATACTGTCTGAGGAGCCGTGTATCTAATCCTATCCTGTGTTACTGACTGCTGAGCCATGTATCTAATCCTACCCTGTATTACACAGTCTGCTGAGCCATGTATCTAATCCTATCCTGTGTGATACTGTCTGAAGAGCCGTGTATCTAATCCTATCCTGTGTTACTGACTGCTGAGCTGTGTATCTAATCCTATCCTGTGTGATACTGTCTGCTGAGCCGTGTATCTAATCCTATCCTGTGTGATACTGTCTGAGGAGCCGTGTATCTAATCCTATCCTGTGTTACTGACTGCTGAGCCGTGTATCTAATCCTATCCTGTGTGATACTGTCTGAAGAGCCGTGTATCTAATCCTATCCTGTGTGATTCTCCTTGCTGAGCCGTGTATCTAATCCTATTCTGTCTGATACTGTCTGCTGAGCTGTGTATCTAATCCTATCCTGTGTTACTGACTGCTGAGCTCTAAATCTAATCCTATCCTGTGTGATACTGTCTGCTGAGCCGTGTATCTAATCCTATCCTGTGTGATACTGTCTGAAGAGCCGTGTATCTAATCCTATCCTGTGTGATTCTCCTTGCTGAGCCGTGTACCTAATCCTATTCTGTCTGATACTGTCTGCTGAGCTGTGTATCTAATCCTATCCTGTGTTACTGACTGCTGAGCTCTAAATCTAATCCTATCCTGTGCGATACAGTCTGCTGAGCCGTGTCTCTAATCCTATCCTGTGTGATACTGCTTGCTGAGCCGTGTATCTAATCCTATCCTGTGTGATACAGTCTGCTGAGCTGTGTATCTAATCCTATCCTGTGCGATACTGTCTGCTGAGCTGTGTATCTAATCCTATCCTGTGTGATACAGTCTGCTGAGCCGAGTATCTAATCCGCTCCTGTGTGATACTGTCTGCTGAGCTGTGTATCTAATCCTATCCTGTGCGATACTGTCTGCTGAGCTGTGTATCTAATCCTATCCTGTGTGATACAGTCTGCTGAGCCGAGTATCTAATCCTATCCTGTGTGATACTGTCTGCTGAGCTGTGTATCTAATCCTATCCTGTGTGATACAGTCTGCTGAGCCGAGTATCTAATCCGCTCCTGTGTGATACTGTCTGCTGAGCTGTGTATCTAATCCTATCCTGTGCGATACTGTCTGCTGAGCTGTGTATCTAATCCTATCCTGTGTGATACAGTCTGCTGAGCCGAGTATCTAATCCGCTCCTGTGTGATTCTGTCTGCTGAGCTGTGTATCTAATCCTATCCTGTGTGATACAGTCTGCTGAGCCGTGTATCTAATCCTATCCTGTGTGATACAGTCTGCTGAGCTGTGTATCCAATCCTATCCTGTGCGATACTGTCTGCTGAGCTGTGTATCTAATCCTATCCTGTGTGATACAGTCTGCTGAGCCGTGTATCTAATCTTCTCCTGTGTGATACTGTCTGCTGACCCATGTATCTAATCGTATCCTGTGTTACTGACTGCTGAGCTGTGTATCTAATCCTATCCTGTGTGATACTGACTGCTGAGCTGTGTATCTAATCCTCTCCTGTGTGATACTGTCTGCTGGCACGTGTATCTAATCCTATCCTGTGTGATACAGTCTGCTGAGCCGTGTATCTAATCGTATCCTGTATGATACCGTCTGAGGAGCCGTGTGTCTAATCCTATCCTGTGTTACTGACTACTGAGCTGTATATCTAATCCTATCCTGTGTGATACAGTCTGCAGTCTGTGTCAGAAGGTGGTCTGTGTTGGCACGGTAATAAATTGTTATTTCCTGCTTTACAGAAGGACAATAACACCATAGAAATCTACTATATAATTGTCTAAGGGTCACTTCCGTCTGTCTGTCCTTCTGTCTGTCACGGATATTCATTGGTCGCGGCCTCTGTCTGTCATGGAATCCAAGTCGCCGATTGGTCTCATCAGCTGCCAGTCATGGCTGCCGCGACCAATCAGCGATGGCCACAGTCCGATTAGTCCCTCCCCTGCATTCAGTGCCCGGCACCCGCTCCATACTCCCCGCAGTTACCGCTCAAACAGGGTTAATGCCAGCGGTAACGGACCGCGTTATGCCGTGGGTAACTCACTCCGTTACCGCTGCTATTAACCCTGTGTGACCAAGTTTTTACTATTGATGCTGTCTATGCAGCGCCAATAGTAAAAACATCTAATGTTAAAAATAATAAAAAAAAATAAAAAATCATTATATACTCACCTTTCGCGAAGCTCCGGTGACCGCTCCATGCAAGCGGCAGGTTCCGGTGCCAAGGATGGTATGGGAGAAGGACCTGCCATGACATCACGGTCATGTGACCGCGACGACATCACAGGCCCTACGCCTGTGCGAGAAGGACCTGCCATGACGTCACGGTCATGTGACCGCGACATCATCACAGGCCCTGCGTGCCTGCGCGAGAAGGACCTGCCATGACGTCACGGTCATGTGACCGCGACGTCATCACAGGTCCTGCGCGAGAAGGACCTGCCATGACGTCACGGTAATGTGACCGAACTACAATTTTTTAACCTGTGACATACGTGGCTGGGCAATATACTACGTAGCTGAGCAATATACTGCGTGACTGGCCAATATACTACGTGGCTCTGTGCTGTATACTACGTCGCTGTGCAATATACTAAGTGGCTCTTTACTGTATACTACGTCGCTGTTCAATATACTACGTGGCTCTGTGCTGTATACTACATCACTGGGCAATATACTACATCACTGGGCAATATACTACGTGACTAGGCAATATACTACGTGACTGGGCAATATACTACCTCACAGGGCAATATACTACGTAACTGGGGAATATACTACGTAACTGGGTAATATACTACGTAACTGGGCAATATACTACATCACTGGGCAATATACCACGTGGCTGGGCAGTATACTGCGTCACTGGGCAATATACTACATCACTGGGCAATATACTACGTGACTAGGCAATATACTACGTGACTGGGCAATATACTACGTGACTGGGCAATATACTACGTAACTGGGCAATATACTACATAACTGGGCAATATACTACATCACTGGGCAATATACTACGTGGCTGGGCAATATACTACGTCACTGGGCAATATACTACGTGACTGGGCAATATACTACGTGACTGGGCAATATACTACATAACTGGACAATATACTACATCACTGGGCAATATACTACGTGGCTGGGCAATATACTACGTCACTGGGTAATATACTACGTGACTGGGCAATATACTACGTGACTGGGCAATATACTACATAACTGGGCAATATACTACATCACTGGGCAATATACTACGTGGCTGGGCAATATACTACGTCACTGGGCAATATACTACGTGACTGGGCAATATACTACGTGACTGGGCAATATACTACATAACTGGGCAATATACTACATCACTGGGCAATATACTACGTGGCTGGGCAATATACTACGTCACTGGGCAATATACTACGTCACTGGGCAATATACTACGTGACTGGGCAATATACTACGTGGCTGTGCAATATACTACGTGACTGGGCAATATAATACGTGGCTGGGCAATATACTACGTGGCTGGGCAATATACTACGTGGGCTGTGCAATAGACTACGTGGCTGGGCAATAGACTACGTGGCTGGGCAATAGACTATGTGGCTGTGCAATATACTACGTGGCTGGGCAATATACTACGTGGCTGTGCAATATACTATGTGACTGGGCAATAGACTACGTGGCTGGGCAATATACTACGTGGCTGGGCAATATACTACGTGGACATGCATATTCTAGAATACCCGATGCGTTAGAATCGGGCCACCATCTAGTGATAAGAATAATAGGCCTCAGTTACCACAACTGTCTACAAGGAAAACTGTTGCTCATAGCAACCAACCACATCTCAGCTTCTTATAAACAGCTCTGGTGAAATCAAAGATGCTTGCTTAGTGATTGGATTTGCTTCGTTAGACCAGTTATGAAATGCTGAACTCATCATTTTACCAAAACTAGTGAAAGGATACTTAAACTGGCAAATGTGTGAAGTGATTAAAGTTCATATTTCCCGAGGAAATGAAGGATTAAGTGTTGCTTTATTTTAGCAAAAATTAATTGACCTTATTAAATTGGTTGTGTCTTGTGACTAGTGTTGAGCATTCCGATACCGCAAGTATCGGGTATCGGCCGATATTTGCGGTATCGGAATTCCGATACTGAATTCCGATACTTCCCGCGTATCGGATACCGGAATCGGAAGTTCCCAGAATTCAAATTGAACGCAGCAGCCAATGAGGAATGAATGAAAGTGTGGGCACATCCTGTTTAGCATGGTGGGCATGTAAGTACTGGCAAGGCTGGGATTGGCTGCTGAAATGATGTCACTCTGCACTATAAAAAAGCGCTGCCGCCATTTTGCGCTCACTCTGCTGTGATTTCAGTTAGGGACAGGACGCTGTGTTCTAACTGAGGGCCAGTCGAGCTAGCTAATTGCTTTATTTTCCTTTCCAAAGGCTAATTTAGCAAAACGCTGTGTGTTCTTCACTGTTCACCTTGCTCTTGCCTTGCAGCGCTGTTTTAACAGCGTTCTGCAAGGTCTCTGTGTGTGTGTGTGTGTGCAGCTCACTCTGTAGTCTGTGTGCAGCCATATACCCGGTTGTATTCAGCTCAGGGGGGGTTCACACTGCCTCACACAGTTGTTCTTTTTTGCTCTTAGTGCAGCCTGCTGCACATTTTTTCTCAAATTTCCTATTAGTGTTTTTCCACCAGTCTCCAGCTCTATTGTGGAAAAACACTACATAGGATAACCTAGAGGGGGGTTTTTGGGCCTTGCAGCGCCGTTTACGGCTGTCTGCACGGTCTCCGTGTGAGCCCAGCTCGCCCTGTAGTCTGTGTGCAGCCATAGCCGGTTGGATTCAGCTCAGGGTTCGTTACTGGCTCATACCTTGAGAAAAATTTTCCTTTTTTTCAAATAGTGCAGCCTGTTTAAAATTTGAAAAAAAAAATTCCTATTAGTGTCTTTCCACTCGTATCCAGCTAAATAGTGGAAAAACACTATATAGGATAACCTAGAGGAGGGTTTTTTGGCCTTGCAGCGCCGTTTACGGCTGTCTGCACGGTCTCCGTGTGAGCCCAGCTCGCCCTGTAGTCTGTGTGCAGCCATAGCCGGTTGGATTCAGCTCAGGGTTCGTTACTGGCTCATACCTTGAGAAAAATTTTCCTTTTTTTCAAATAGTGCAGCCTGTTTAAAATCTGAAAAAAAAAATTCCTATTAGTGTCTTTCCACTCGTATCCAGCTAAATAGTGGAAAAACACTATATAGGATAACCGAGAGGAGGGTTTTTTGGCCTTGCAGCGCCGTTTACGGCTGTCTGCACGGTCTCCGTGTGAGCCCAGCTCGCCCTGTAGTCTGTGTGCAGCCATAGCCGGTTGGATTCAGCTCAGGGTTCGTTACTGGCTCATACCTTGAGAAAAATTTTCCTTTTTTTCAAATAGTGCAGCCTGTTTAAAATTTGAAAAAAAAAATTCCTATTAGTGTCTTTCCACTCGTATCCAGCTAAATAGTGGAAAAACACTATATAGGATAACATAGAGGAGGGTTTTTTGGCCTTGCAGCGCCGTTTACGGCTGTCTGCACGGTCTCTGTGTGAGCGCAGCTCGCCCTGTAGTCTGTGTGCAGCCATAGCCGGTTGGATTCAGCTCAGGGTGCGTTACTGCCTCATACCTTGAAAAACAATTTCCTTTTTTTCAAATAGTGCAGCCAGTTTAAAATTTGAAAAAAAAAATTCCTATTAGTGTCTTTCCACTCGTATCCAGCTAAATAGTGGAAAAACACTATATAGGATAACCGAGAGGAGGGTTTCTTGGCCTTGCAGCGCCGTTTACGGCTGTCTGCACGGTCTCCGTGTGATTTAAACTAGCTCTGTAGCCCGATCTGCACCAAAAAAAAGGTTAAGTTCACCAAACACAACTTACACTTGTGTAGGCCACATTTGCAAAATAATAAAGTTTAGTCCACAATTTACAACATTAGTGTTTCTTACACCTGTTAGGAGGAGCATTACAGGAATAAGCACACTAAGGCCTTAGTACTTTTCTGCTTATCTTTATCTGTCAACCAAGATGAAGAGGGCAGGGAGTAAGGCACGTGGGCGTGGGCGCGGAGCAGGGAGAGGAGCAGGGAGAGGACGTGGTGATTCTGTGCCTGCTGCGGGCGCCGGTGACTCGTCGTCACTCAGTTTCAGCAGGGAACAGTCCTTCATGCGCAGCTTTGTCGGAGAGCGCCGTGCACCGCTGCTGCGTGAAGACCAAATTGAAGCCGTTGTTGGGTGGATGGCAGCTAACGCCTCGGCATCGACTTCAGTTAGTGCCACATCCTCTCAGGCACAGAGCACTGGAGAGCAGCCATCTGTCTCTTCACCACCTGCCAAATTGGCCAGGCAGTCAGAGAGCCCAGGACAGGAGCCGTCTCTACTTCTGTTCTCTGAATCTCTTGGCTTGGAAACAGGGGGCCAGCCAAGCAGCATTGGAGAAATGGAAGAAGAGGCAGTGTGCAGTGATGCCCAACACCTTTTTCTCTCTGACTCTGAAGAGGCAGGTGGGCCAGTGCCTCCGGTGACCACAGCGCAGTACGCATCTGATGATGAAACTCAGGTGCCGCTTTCTCGTGCGTACTGTGCTGCTGAGACTACCCAGGAGGAGCAGTTGGTGGCAGAGGGTAGTGGAGATGATGAGGTCCTTGACCCATCGTGGCGTGAGGAACAGGAAGGTGGTGGGAGCAGCTCAGAGGAAGAGCTTCCTCTTACGGGCCAAAGAGGGAGAGGGAGGGGGAAGACTGCGGAGCCTGTAGCCTCCACTTTGGCACCCGTTAGGAGCCTGTCTCTTTCCAAAGCCAAAAAGGGCGCTCCCAAGACTTGCAGTGCCTGGTCCTTTTTTGACACAGTTGCAGATGACATTTGTTTTGTCAAATGCAAGCTGTGTCATCATAAAGTAAAAAGAGGGAAAAATGTCAGCAACCTCAATACCACAAATATGTGGAAACATGTGCGGACCAGGCACGCGGTGGAGTTACAGAAACACACTGAAGATGTAGGCCAACCAACAGCGGCAGCTACCACCTCTTCAGCTCGTGTTGCCTCTTCCTCCAGCTCACGCACAGCTGGTTTGGCTTCCTCCCAGAGACCTTGTGTAATTCCACCCACAGCACCACCTTCCCAGTCATCCTCACACTCCCAGTCTACTCTACAGCCATCGGTAGTACAGGCATGGGAGAAAAGGCGGGCATTCTCGGCCAACCACCCCCGAGCACAGGCTCTGAATGCAGGCATTGCCAAACTGTTGTCCCTGGAAATGCTCTCGTTCAGGCTGGTGGAGACTGACAGCTTCCGTGACTTGATGGCATTGGCAGTCCCACAGTACAAGGTGCCCAGCCGCTTTTACTTCAGCAGGCAGGCTGTCCCTGCCCTGCACAGGCATGTTGAGGCAAACATAAAACATGCGCTACTGAACGCCGTCAGTAGCAAGGTCCACCTCACCACCGATGCGTGGACCAGTCAGCATGGACAGGGGCGATATGTTTCCCTCACTGCCCATTGGGTTAATGTTGTTGAGCCAGGTACAGATCGTGCGAGTGGCGCAGGACGTGTCCTGCCCACTCCAAGGATTGCAGGAATCCAGTCTGTACGCATCGACTCCTCCTCTTACACCAGTTCCTCTGATTCCTCTCTGCAGGATCCGTCACAGTCCACCCCCACATGGACCCGTGAACGTTTACCTATGACCGACATGAGCACAGCCGTGGCCAAACGTCAGCAGGCCGTCTTGAAACTAGTTTCATTGGGGCATCGAAGCCACACAGCGCAGGAGCTCTGGAATGCTATAAAGCAGGAGAGCGATGTGTGGTTACTGCCAGCGAATCTCCAGCCAGGCATGGTAGTGTGTGACAATGGCCGAAATCTGGTGGCAGCTTTGGCCCTTGGCAACCTCACTCACATCCCATGTCTGGCACATGTGCTCAATTTGGTTGTGCAGAGTTTTCTGAGGGACTATCCGGATCTTGATGCCCTGCTGCACAAGGTCCGCCTAGAGTGTGCTCACTTGCGGCGTTCCAGCTTGGCCAGATCCCGCATTGCTGCTCTGCAGCGCCGATTCCGCCTTCCGGAACACCGCATCATATGTGACCTACCTACCCGGTGGAATTCCACGTTACATATGTTGGAGCGGTTGTGTGAGCAGCAGCAAGCAGTTATGGAGTACCAGCTGCATCAGGCGCAAAGAAGTCGCAGTCAGCGCCGATCAGACTTCACAACCACAGAGTGGGCCACTATGAAGGACGTCTGCCAGGTTTTGCGTCCTTTTGATTATTCCACGCGGATGGCAAGTGCAGATGATGCACTAGTCAGCATGACTGTCCCCCTTATCTGCCTGCTTCAGCAAACTTTGCAAGGGTTAAGGGATGATGTGGTGGAAGAGGTGGAGGATGAGGAGTCACCTTTTCCATCAGCTTCTGGAGAGTCAGCGCCACGTGGTTCCTCACAAAGGGGTACGCAGGGGCCAATTTGTGAGGAGGATGAGGAGGAGTCAATGGAGGAGGAAGAGCTCCGTCCAGAGGAGGGAGCGACACAATTGTCCAGTGGTCAGTGTGTACAGCGAGGGTGGGGTGATGACGAGCGGGCAGAGATCATGTCTCAAGCAGGGGACAGCGTTTCTGGGCCGGTTGGCACTCTGCAGCACATGGTGGATTTCATGCTGCAGTGCCTGAGAAACGACCGCCGCATCGACCACATTCTCAACATGCCTGATTATTGGGTGTTCACCCTCCTCGATCCTCGCTACCGGGACAACGTCCAAAACCTCATCCCTGCGTTGACCCGGGAGCGTAAATTGCGGGAGTACCACGACACACTGGTGAATTCCATCATCTTCTCCTGTCCAACTGAGAGGAGTGCTGCTAGTGCTTTACAAAGCAGCTCAGTGCGTCGAGGCAGTGGGGGAGGCTCTGCCCAAAGAGGGAGCAGAAGCAGTGCCTCTGCCCAAGGCAAGCCCAGTATGGCACAACTCTGGCACACTTTTGTGTGCCCGCCCCAAATGTCTACACCATCACCGGCGGCTCCAGTCAGCAGGAGGCAACGGTTCCGTCAGATGGTGACAGACTACATGGCTTGCCCTCTTACTGTACTCCCAGACGGCTCTTCCCCGTTCAAGTTTTGGGTCTCTAAGCTGGATACATGGCCAGAGCTAAGCCAGTATGCATTGGAGGTGCTGGCTTGCCCTGCGGCTAGTGTCTTATCGGAACGTGTCTTTAGTGCCGCAGGTGGTGTACTAACAGACCGTCGCATGCGACTATCCTCCGATAACGTTGACCGGCTTACTTTCCTGAAAATGAACCAGGCCTGGATCTCGCAGGAATTTGCCACTCCTCTGCCTGATTAAGTAATTGGGTGTCATCCAGGTCTCCTGCTGTGTTCATCTTTCTACCACCTGAACTGCTATTCCTGGGCTCCAACACCGCCAGTTGCGGCTCAGAAGTGCAGGCTGCACAGTAAAAACATACGACCCAGTGTTATTGGGTTTCAGTAACGTCAGCTGATCCCCAGCTGTGTAGCCGGCAATGTGTCCTGCGACCGCCACGCTGGCACAACAACCTAAATGTAAGGGAACCTGTCCCCCCCCCCCCCCGTCGTTTGTTACTGAAAGAGCCATCTTGTGCAGCAGTAATGCTGCACAAGGAAAAGGTAGCTCTTTTTTTTTAGCTCTTTGCACACGCAGAACTTAACACTTATAAAATGTGTTCACTGATACCGTTATACCGTCCCGGAGCTGGGACTTTCCTTCGTAATGTGACGCAGCACAGCCGTCATTCCTACCCCCTTGGTGCCATGCGCTGCCTCCTCAGCGTTGTTTTAAGCTGTCACGGAGCCTGCGCTGTTCTGTTATCCCTTGGGCATGCCCTATTTGCGCTGCCTGTCTTCTGACATAATTTGGTGTCAGGCTGGCTGCGCCTGTGCGGCCGCGGTGCCCGAGATCCCGCCTCGCAGTGTCTTCTGATTGAGTCACACTGCGGGCCTGGGATCCATGGGCATGCGCAGTGCATATCTTCCCCTCGGGCTCTCGCTCATTTCCCTCCGCCTTCTTTAGACTGTGCGCCGTCAGCTGATCCCTAGCATGCCACGGCCGTGACACCGCACAGTCTGAAGAAGAGGGAAGGAGGGGAGTGAGAGTCGAGGTTATGCACTGTGCATGCCCATGGTTCCAAGGCCCGCAGTGGGATTACGTTAGATGAGACTGCGAGGTGGGATCTGGAGCAGCGTGGACGCACAGGCACTGACAGCCTGACACCAAATTATGTCAGAAGACAGGCAGCGCTAATTGGGCATGGCCAAGGGCTAACAGAACAGCGCAGGCTCCGTGGCAGCTTAAAACAACGCTGAGGAGGCAGCGCACGGCATCAAGGGGATAGGAATGACAGCTGTGCTGTGTCCCATTACGAAGGAAATTCGCACCTCCGGAACGGTTTAACGGTATAAAGGGACACATTTTTAGTGTTTACTTCGGTGTTTGCAAGGAGCATAATTAAAAGAGCAACCTTTTCCTTTTGCATCCTTAGTGCTGCACAACATGGCTCTTTCAGCTACAAACGTCTTGGGGGGGGGGGGGTTAAAGGTTTCCTTTCAACTTGCTCCAATCAGGCTTCGGCCTACACTCTGTTCCTCTGCTCCTCCTGCTGTCCCTGGGCTCTAACACCGCCAGTTGGTGCCTGGAAGTGCTGTGTGCACAGTCAACAGTCGCTCCTCTGTTATTGGGGTTCAGTAACGTCAGCTGATCCCCAGCTGTGTGTGCGGCAATACCTCCAATCTGCTCCTCCTGCTGTCCCTGGGCTCTAACACCGCCAGTTGGTGCCTGGAAGTGCTGTGTGCACAGTCAACAGTCGCTCCTCTGTTATTGGGGTTCAGTAACGTCAGCTGATCCCCAGCTGTGTGTGCGGCAATACCTCCAATCTGCTCCTCCTGCTGTCCCTGGGCTCTAACACCGCCAGTTGGTGCCTGGAAGTGCTGTGTGCACAGTCAACAGTCGCTCCTCTGTTATTGGGGTTCAGTAACGTCAGCTGATCCCCAGCTGTGTATCCGGCAACGTGTCATGCGACCGCCACGCTGGCACAACTAAAATGTAAGGGGACCTGTCCCCCCCCCCCCCTAGGCGTTTGTTACTGAAAGAGCCACCATGTGCAGCACTAATACTGCACAAGGGAAAGGTCGCTCTTGAAATTATGCTCCTTGCAAACGCTGAACTACACACTCATGTAATGTGTCCCCTCACACCGTCCAACCGTCCTGGAGGTGGGACTTTCCTTTGTAATGTGACGCAGCACAGCCGTCATTGCTACCCCCTTGGCACCGTGCGCTGCCTCCTTAGCGTTGTTTGATTCCGTCATGGACCCTGCGCTGTTATGTTATCCCTTGGCCATGCACAGTTTGCGCTGCCCGTCCTCTGACATCATTTGTTGTCGTCCTGGCTGCGCCTGTGCGTCCACGCTGCCCGAAATCACACCTCGCAGTGTCGTCTAATGTGATCCCACAGTGGGCCTGGTATCCATGGCCATGCGCAGTGCATATACTAGCCTCTCACTCCCCTTCTTCACGCTTCTTCAGACTAGGCGGCGTCAGCTGATCCCTAATAGCATGCCACGGCCGTGACGCCGCACAGTCTGAAGAAGCAGGAAGGAGGTGAGTGAGAGGCGATGATATGCACTGCGCATGCCCATGGATCCCTGGCCCGCAGTGGGACTACATTAGATGACACTGCAAGGTTGGATCTCGGGCAGCTTGGACGCACAGGCACTGCCAGCCTGACACCTACATGATGTCAGAAGACGGGCACCGCTAACTGTGCATGGCCAAGGGATAACATTACAGTGCGGGCTCCGTGACAGAACCAAACAACGTTGAGGAGGTGGTGCCCGGCACCAAGGGGGTTGGAATGACGGCTGTGCTGTGTCACATTACAAAGGAAAGTCCCACTTCCGGGATGGTTTGACGGTGTGAGGGGACACATTATATGAGTGTGTACTTCAGCGTTTGCAAGGAGCATAATTTTCGGAGCCACCATTTTCCATGTGCAGTATTACTGCTGTACAAGATGGCTCTTTCAGCAACAAATGCCTGGGGGGGGGGTTAAAGGTTCCCTTTCAACTTGCTCCACTGCAGGCTTCGGCCTACACTCTGCTCCTCTTTGATTCCCTGGGTTTCAACACTGTCAGTTGCCACCTGGAAGTGTTGTCTACACAGAAAAAAACACTAGGTGATGTGTCAGTGGGGTTCAGCACCGCCAGCTGTTCCCCTGCTGTGTAGTCGGCAACGTGTCCAGCACAAGCCACGCTGGCACAACAGAACAAAAGCTGCCACCAGTGCAGGCTTCGGCCTACACTCTGCTCCTCTCCTCCTCCTGCTGACCCTGGGCTCAAACACCGCTAGTTTTTGCCCGGAAGTGCTAGCTGCACAGAGAAAAACACCAGCCAATGTGTTAGTGGGGTTCAGCAACGCCAGCTGTTCCCCTGCTGTGTAGCCGGCAACGTGACCTGCAAACGCCATGCAGGCACAGGAACTGAAATTAAAAGGGAACCTGGCCCCACCCCCCCAGGTGTTTCTATGTATAACAGCCACCTAGTACAGCAGTACTGCTGCATTTGTACAAGGTGGCTGACTTTTTCTCCTTGCCCACGTGGAACTCAACACGTACAAAATGTGTCTCATTGAGACCATTCCACTGTCCCTGAGGTGTGACTTTCCTTTGTAATGATACGCAGCACCCCCCTTGGTAGCGTTTCCCGTCTTTTGTCATCATGGTTAGCTGGCTGCGCCTGTGCATCCGCCCTGCTAGAAACAACGCCCCTCGTTGTCATATTTATTTTGTCAGCGAGGGTGTGGTTTATGGGCACGAGCAGTGCATATGTTCGCCTGTCTTAACTCATCTCCTTCCGCCTTCTTCAGACTGTGCGGCCTCCTGGCCGTGGTAGGCGATAAGGGATCAGCTGAGGCCGCCCAGTCTGGAGCAGGTGTAAGGACATGTGTAAGCGGCAAACCTATTTACTGCACAAGGCCACGAATCCCAGCCACGCAGTGTGATTTTTTGAAAACACACTGTGGGTCTGGGATTCATGTCCATCGCTAACCGCAACGGCCGACATGAAATGAGGTCAGAAGACAGGAAGCGCTCACAGCGCATGGCCAAGGGATCACAATAGCGCAGACTCCTGTACAGCAAATAACAACGCTCAGGAATCTGCGCCCAGTACCTAGGTGCAAATTTTGACACCTGTGCTGCGTCTCGTTAAAAAGACAAGTCACGCCTCCACAACTGTTTGACAGTATAATGGGCTAAATAGTGTACGTGTTTTAGTCAGCGTGTGCAAGGAGCAAAACAAATAGAGCAACCTTTTACTTGTGCAGCATTAATGCTGCACAAGGTGTGGCTCTTGTACCTTGCAACACCTGAGGGGGGGGTTAAAGGTAACCTTTGAAATTGGTTCAACTAGGCTTCGGCCTACACTCTGCTCCTCTCCTCCTCCTGCTGACCCTGGGCTCAAACACCGCTAGTTTTTGCCCGGAAATGCTAGCTGCACAGAGAAAAACACCAGCCAATGTGTTAGTGGGGTTCAGCACCGCCAGCTGTTCCCCTGCTGTGTAGTCGGCAACGTGTCCAGCACAAGCCACGCTGGCACAACCGACCAAAAGCTGCCACCAGTGCAGGCTTCGGCCTACACTTTGCTCCTCTCCTCCTCCTGCTGACCCTGGGCTCAAACAACGCCAGTTTCTGCCCGGACATGCTAGCTGCACAGAGAAAAACACCAGCCAATGTGTTAGTGGGGTTCAGCACCGCCTGCTGTTCCCCCGCTGTGTAGCCGGCATCGTGTCCAGCACAAGCCACGCTGGCACAACCGACCAAAAGCTGCCACCAGTGCAGGCTTCGGCCTACACTTTGCTCCTCTCCTCCTCCTCCTGCTGACCCTGGGCTCTAACACCGCTAGTTTTTGCCCGGACATGCAATCTGCACAGAGAAAAACACCAGTCAATGTGTCAGTGGGGTTCAGCAACGCCAGCTGTTCCCCTGCTGTGTAGCTTGCAACGTGACCTGCAAACGCCACGCAGGCACATGAACTGAAATTGAAGGGAGCCTGCCCCCCACCCACAGGTGTTTCTATGTATATCAGCCACCTTGTACAGCAGTACTGCTGCATTTGTACGAGGTGGCTGACTTTTTCTCCTTGCCCACGTGGAACTCAACACGTACAAAATGTGTCTCATTAGAGACCATTACAATGTCCCTGAGGTGTGACTTTCCTTTGTAATGACACGCAGCACCACCCTTGTTAGCGCTGCCCGTCTTTTGACATCATTGGTTAGCTGGCTGCGCCTGTGCATCTCCCCTGCTCGAAACAACGGCCCTCGGTGTCTTATTTTTTTGGACAGCGAGGGTGTGATTGATGGGCATGTGCAGTGCATATGTTTGCCTGTGTTCACTCATCTCCTTCCGCCTTCTTCAGACTGGGTGTCCTCATGGCCGCGGCAGGCGATAAGGGATCAGATGAGGCCGCCCAGTCTGAAGCAGGTGTAAGGACATGTGTGAGCGGCAAACATATTTAGTGCACCAGGGCACGAATCCCAGCACCGCAGTGTGATTTTTTAAAAACACACTGTGGGTCTGGGATTCATGTCCATCGCTAACCGCAACGGCCGACATGAAATGAGGTCAGAAGACAGGAAGCGCTCACAGCGCATGGCCAAGGGATCACAATAGCGCAGACTCCTGTACAGCAAATAACAACGCTCAGGAATCTGCGCCCAGTACCTAGGTGCAAATTTTGACACCTGTGCTGCGTCTCGTTAAAAAGACAAGTCACGCCTCCACAACTGTTTGACAGTATAATGGGCTAAATAGTGTACGTGTTTAATTCAGCGTGTGCAAGGAGCAAAATTAAATAGAGCAACCTTTGACTTGTGCATCATTAATGCTGTTCAAGGTGTGGCTCTTGTACCTTGCAACACCTGAGGGGGGGGTTAAAGGTAACCTTTGAAATTGGTTCAACTAGGCTTCGGCCTACACTCTGCTCCTCTACTCCTCCTGCTGACCCTGGGCTCAAACACCGCTAGTTTTTGCCCGGAAATGCTAGCTGCACAGAGAAAAACACCAGCCAATGTGTTAGTGGGGTTCAGCACCGCCAGCTGTTCCCCTGCTGTGTAGTCGGCAACGTGTCCAGCA
Organism: Ranitomeya imitator; assembly: GCF_032444005.1. Classification (NCBI taxonomy): domain Eukaryota; kingdom Metazoa; phylum Chordata; class Amphibia; order Anura; family Dendrobatidae; genus Ranitomeya; species Ranitomeya imitator. The sequence goes on from NC_091286.1 coordinate 134,780,986, forward strand.
CAAGCCACGCTGGCACAACAGAACAAAAGCTGCCACCAGTGCAGGCTTCGGCCTACACTTTGCTCCTCTCCTCCTCCTGCTGACCCTGGGCTCAAACAACGCCAGTTTCTGCCCGGACATGCTAGCTGCACAGAGAAAAACACCAGCCAATGTGTTAGTGTGGTTCAGCACCGCCAGCTGTTCCCCCGCTGTGTAGCCGGCATCGTGTCCAGCACAAGCCACGCTGGCACAACCGACCAAAAGCTGCCACCAGTGCAGGCTTCGGCCTACACTTTGCTCCTCTCCTCCTCCTCCTGCTGACCCTGGGCTCTAACACCGCTAGTTTTTGCCCGGACATGCAATCTGCACAGAGAAAAACACCAGTCAATGTGTCAGTGGGGTTCAGCAACGCCAGCTGTTCCCCTGCTGTGTAGCTTGCAACGTGACCTGCAAACGCCACGCAGGCACATGAACTGAAATTGAAGGGAGCCTGCCCCCCACCCCCCCAGGTGTTTCTATGTATAACAGCCACCTTGTACAGCAGTACTGCTGCATTTGGACAAGGTGGCTGACTTTTTCTCCTTGCACACGTGGAACTCAACAAGTACAAAATGTGTCTCATTACAGACCATTACAATGTCCCTGAGGTGTGACTTTCCTTTTTAATGACACGCAGCACCCCCATTGTTAGCGCTGCCCGTCTCCTGACATCATTGGTTGGCTGGCTGTGCCTGTGCGTCCCCCCTGCCCGACACAACGCCCCCCGTTGTCTCATATATTTTGACTGCGAGGGTGTGATTGATGGGCACGAGCAGTGCATATGTTCCCCTGTTTTCACTCCCCTCCTTCCGCCTTCTTCTGACTGTGCGGCCTCATGGCCGCGGCATGCGATAAGGGATCAGCTGAGGCCGCCCAGTCTGAAGCAGGTGTAAGGACATGTGTGAGCGGCGAACATATTTACTGCACAAGGCCACGAATCCCAGCACCGCAGTGTGACTTTAGGAAAAGCCACTGTGGGTCTGGGATTTATGGCCATCGTTAACCGCACCGGCCAACATGAAATGAGGTCATGAGACGGCCTGCACTAACAGGGTATTGCCAAGGGATAACACAAGAGCGCAGTTTCCTGTACTGCAAATAACAACGGTAAGGAATCTGCGCACAGCACCTAGGTGTAAATTTGTACACCTGTGCTGCGTCTCCTTAAAAAGACTAGTAGTCACGCCTCCACTACTGTTTGACAGTATAATGGGCTAAATAGTGTACGTGTTTAATTCAGCGTGTGCAAGGAGCAAAATTAAATAGAGCAACCTTTGACTTGTGCATCATTAATGCTGTTCAAGGTGTGGCTCTTGTACCTTGCAACACCTGAGGGGGGGGTTAAAGGTAACCTTTGAAATTGGTTCAACTAGGCTTCGGCCTACACTCTGCTCCTCTACTCCTCCTGCTGACCCTGGGCTCAAACACCGCTAGTTTTTGCCCGGAAATGCTAGCTGCACAGAGAAAAACACCAGCCAATGTGTTAGTGGGGTTCAGCACCGCCAGCTGTTCCCCTGCTGTGTAGTCGGCAACGTGTCCAGCACAAGCCACGCTGGCACAACAGAACAAAAGCTGCCACCAGTGCAGGCTTCGGCCTACACTTTGCTCCTCTCCTCCTCCTGCTGACCCTGGGCTCAAACAACGCCAGTTTCTGCCCGGACATGCTAGCTGCACAGAGAAAAACACCAGCCAATGTGTTAGTGTGGTTCAGCACCGCCAGCTGTTCCCCCGCTGTGTAGCCGGCATCGTGTCCAGCACAAGCCACGCTGGCACAACCGACCAAAAGCTGCCACCAGTGCAGGCTTCGGCCTACACTTTGCTCCTCTCCTCCTCCTCCTGCTGACCCTGGGCTCTAACACCGCTAGTTTTTGCCCGGACATGCAATCTGCACAGAGAAAAACACCAGTCAATGTGTCAGTGGGGTTCAGCAACGCCAGCTGTTCCCCTGCTGTGTAGCTTGCAACGTGACCTGCAAACGCCACGCAGGCACATGAACTGAAATTGAAGGGAGCCTGCCCCCCACCCCCCCAGGTGTTTCTATGTATAACAGCCACCTTGTACAGCAGTACTGCTGCATTTGGACAAGGTGGCTGACTTTTTCTCCTTGCACACGTGGAACTCAACAAGTACAAAATGTGTCTCATTACAGACCATTACAATGTCCCTGAGGTGTGACTTTCCTTTTTAATGACACGCAGCACCCCCATTGTTAGCGCTGCCCGTCTCCTGACATCATTGGTTGGCTGGCTGTGCCTGTGCGTCCCCCCTGCCCGACACAACGCCCCCCGTTGTCTCATATATTTTGACTGCGAGGGTGTGATTGATGGGCACGAGCAGTGCATATGTTCCCCTGTTTTCACTCCCCTCCTTCCGCCTTCTTCTGACTGTGCGGCCTCATGGCCGCGGCATGCGATAAGGGATCAGCTGAGGCCGCCCAGTCTGAAGCAGGTGTAAGGACATGTGTGAGCGGCGAACATATTTACTGCACAAGGCCACGAATCCCAGCACCGCAGTGTGACTTTAGGAAAAGCCACTGTGGGTCTGGGATTTATGGCCATCGTTAACCGCACCGGCCAACATGAAATGAGGTCATGAGACGGCCTGCACTAACAGGGTATTGCCAAGGGATAACACAAGAGCGCAGTTTCCTGTACTGCAAATAACAACGGTAAGGAATCTGCGCACAGCACCTAGGTGTAAATTTGTACACCTGTGCTGCGTCTCCTTAAAAAGACTAGTAGTCACGCCTCCACTACTGTTTGACAGTATAATGGGCTAAATAGTGTACGTGTTTAATTCAGCGTGTGCAAGGAGCAAAATTAAATAGAGCAACCTTTGACTTGTGCATCATTAATGCTGTTCAAGGTGTGGCTCTTGTACCTTGCAACACCTGAGGGGGGGGTTAAAGGTAACCTTTGAAATTGGTTCAACTAGGCTTCGGCCTACACTCTGCTCCTCTACTCCTCCTGCTGACCCTGGGCTCAAACACCGCTAGTTTTTGCCCGGAAATGCTAGCTGCACAGAGAAAAACACCAGCCAATGTGTTAGTGGGGTTCAGCACCGCCAGCTGTTCCCCTGCTGTGTAGTCGGCAACGTGTCCAGCACAAGCCACGCTGGCACAACAGAACAAAAGCTGCCACCAGTGCAGGCTTCGGCCTACACTTTGCTCCTCTCCTCCTCCTGCTGACCCTGGGCTCAAACAACGCCAGTTTCTGCCCGGACATGCTAGCTGCACAGAGAAAAACACCAGCCAATGTGTTAGTGGGGTTCAGCACCGCCAGCTGTTCCCCTGCTGTGCAGCTTGCAACGTGACCTGCAAACGCCACGCAGGCACATGAACTGAAATTGAAGGGAGCCTGCCCCCCACCCACAGGTGTTTCTATGTATATCAGCCACCTTGTACAGCAGTACTGCTGCATTTGTACGAGGTGGCTGACTTTTTCTCCTTGCCCACGTGGAACTCAACACGTAAAAAATGTGTCTCATTAGAGACCATTACAATGTCCCTGAGGTGTGACTTTCCTTTGTAATGACACGCAGCACCCCCATTGTTAGCGCTGCCCGTCTCCTGACATCATTGGTTGGCTGGCTGTGCCTGTGCGTCCCCCCTGCCCGACACAACGCCCCCCGTTGTCTCATATATTTTGACTGCGAGGGTGTGATTGATGGGCACGAGCAGTGCATATGTTCCCCTGTTTTCACTCCCCTCCTTCCGCCTTCTTCTGACTGTGCGGCCTCATGGCCGCGGCATGCGATAAGGGATCAGCTGAGGCCGCCCAGTCTGAAGCAGGTGTAAGGACATGTGTGAGCGGCGAACATATTTACTGCACAAGGCCACGAATCCCAGCACCGCAGTGTGACTTTAGGAAAAGCCACTGTGGGTCTGGGATTTATGGCCATCGTTAACCGCACCGGCCAACATGAAATGAGGTCATGAGACGGCCTGCACTAACAGGGTATTGCCAAGGGATAACACAAGAGCGCAGACTCCTGTACAGCAAATAACAACGCTCAGGAATCTGCGCCCAGTACCTAGGTGCAAATTTTGACACCTGTGCTGCGTCTCGTTAAAAAGACAAGTCACGCCTCCACAACTGTTTGACAGTATAATGGGCTAAATAGTGTACGTGTTTAATTCAGCGTGTGCAAGGAGCAAAATTAAATAGAGCAACCTTTGACTTGTGCATCATTAATGCTGTTCAAGGTGTGGCTCTTGTACCTTGCAACACCTGAGGGGGGGGTTAAAGGTAACCTTTGAAATTGGTTCAACTAGGCTTCGGCCTACACTCTGCTCCTCTACTCCTCCTGCTGACCCTGGGCTCAAACACCGCTAGTTTTTGCCCGGAAATGCTAGCTGCACAGAGAAAAACACCAGCCAATGTGTTAGTGGGGTTCAGCACCGCCAGCTGTTCCCCTGCTGTGTAGTCGGCAACGTGTCCAGCACAAGCCACGCTGGCACAACAGAACAAAAGCTGCCACCAGTGCAGGCTTCGGCCTACACTTTGCTCCTCTCCTCCTCCTGCTGACCCTGGGCTCAAACAACGCCAGTTTCTGCCCGGACATGCTAGCTGCACAGAGAAAAACACCAGCCAATGTGTTAGTGTGGTTCAGCACCGCCAGCTGTTCCCCCGCTGTGTAGCCGGCATCGTGTCCAGCACAAGCCACGCTGGCACAACCGACCAAAAGCTGCCACCAGTGCAGGCTTCGGCCTACACTTTGCTCCTCTCCTCCTCCTCCTGATGACCCTGGGCTCTAACACCGCTAGTTTTTGCCCGGACATGCAATCTGCACAGAGAAAAACACCAGTCAATGTGTCAGTGGGGTTCAGCAACGCCAGCTGTTCCCCTGCTGTGTAGCTTGCAACGTGACCTGCAAACGCCACGCAGGCACATGAACTGAAATTGAAGGGAGCCTGGCCACCACCCCCAGGTGTTTCTATGTATAACAGCCACCTTGTACAGCAGTACTGCTGCATTTGTACAAGGTGGCTGACGTTTTCTCCTTGCCCACGTGGAACTCAACACGTACAAAATGTGTCTCTTTGAGACCATTCCACTGTCCCTGAGGTGTGACTTTCCTTTCTAATGATACGCAGCACCCCCCTTGGTAGCGCTTCCCGTCTTCTGACATCATTGGTTGGCTACTTGCGCCTGTTCGTCCGCCCTGCCTGAATAAAATGCTCCTCGTTGTCTTAATTATTTTGACTGCGAGGGTGTGATTGATGGGCACGAGCAGTGCATATCTTCGCCTGTCTTAACTCATCTCCTTCCGCCTTCTTCAGACTGTGCAGCCTCATGGCCGCGGCATGCGAGAAGGGATCAGCAGAGGCCGCCCAGTCTGAAGCAGGTGTAAGGACGTGTGTGAGCGGCCAAAATATTTACTGCTCAAGGCCACGAATCCCAGCACCGCAGTGTGACTTTAGGAAAAGCCACTGTGGGTCTGGGATTTATGGCCATCGTTAACCGCACCGGCCAACATGAAATGAGGTCATAAGATGGGCAGCGCTAACAGGGCATTGCCAAGGGATAACACAAGAGCGCAGACTCCTGTACAGCAAATAACAACGCTCAGGAAGCTGCGCCAAGCACCAAGGCGTTATTTTGGACACCTGTGCTGCGTCTCATCAAAAAACCAAGTCACGCATCCACTACAGTTTTACTGTAGAATGGGGTAGATTGTGTATGTCTTTCATTCAGCGTGTGCAAGTAGACAAATTAATAGAGCAACCTTTCACTTGTGCAGCATTAATACTGCACAAGGTGTGTCTCTTGTACTTTGTAACACCTGAGGGGGGGGTTAAAGGTTTCCTTTGAAATTGGTTCAACTAGGCTTCGGCCTACACTCTGCTCCTCTCCTCCTCCTCCTGCTTCAACACGGGCTCTAACATCGCAAGTTTTTGCCCGCAAGTGCTAGCTGCACAGATAAAAACACACGCCATTGTGTTAGTGGGGTTCAGCAACGCCAGCTGTTCCCCCAGTGTGTAGCCGGCAAAGTGTCCTGCAAACGCAACGCAGACACAAAGCTGCCTCCAGTGCAGGCTTCGGCCTACACTCATCTCCCCCTGCTTACCCTTTGCTCCAACACCGCTAGTTGGGGCTCTAGGAAGACAATCTTTAATAGGCAAGGCAACGCATCCGGGTTCCAGCACCGCCAGCTGGTTCTCGGCAGTGTTCTTGTCACAGGTACTCCCTCGTGCCAAGCCTGGTTTCAGCACCGTCAGCTGTTTCCGGGTTGTGTCAACTTCACTGAGACGCCTATGCTTGCCCCGTCGTGGGGCGGTCGAGTTAGCCAACTCCAGGGTGCCTCCAGTTTAGGAGCTTCCTATGTGGGCTGCGTGAACTGGTAGTCAAGGCTGGTTCTGTAGTGCCAGTAGGCCCAGCTCCCCCTGTAGGACTGTTGGGGTTCGGTAACTGCGGCTGCCTCGCGGCCTAGCTGTTCTCTCCTCTCCTGTGGGCCTTGGGGTCCACCACCTGGTTCCAGCACCGTCAGCTGGTTCCGGGCCGAGCCTTTGGCTAAGGTGCCTCCTCCTGGGTATCCGAGTTCCGCCAACGCCAGGCGGTCCTTGGTAGTGCTTTTAAGCGCGGGCACCTACAGCTTAGTAACCGGGTTCCAGCACCGTCAGCTGGTCCTCGGTCGTGCCATTGGCTCTTGCACACTGGGGCAACGCATCCGAGTTCCAGCACCGCCAGCTGGTTCTCGGCAGTGTTCTTGTCACAGGTACTCCCTCGTGCCAAGCCTGGTTTCAGCACCGTCAGCTGTTTCCGGGTTGTGTCAACTTCACTGAGACGCCTATGCTTGCCCCGTCGTGGGGCGGTCGAGTTAGCCAACTCCAGGGTGCCTCCAGTTTAGGAGCTTCCTATGTGGGCTGCGTGAACTGGTAGTCAAGGCTGGTTCTGTAGTGCCAGTAGGCCCAGCTCCCCCTGTAGGACTGTTGGGGTTCGGTAACTGCGGCTGCCTCGCGGCCTAGCTGTTCTCTCCTCTCCTGTGGGCCTTGGGGTCCACCACCTGGTTCCAGCACCGTCAGCTGGTTCCGGGCCGAGCCTTTGGCTAAGGTGCCTCCTCCTGGGTATCCGAGTTCCGCCAACGCCAGGCGGTCCTTGGTAGTGCTTTTAAGCGCGGGCACCTACAGCTTAGTAACCGGGTTCCAGCACCGTCAGCTGGTCCTCGGTCGTGCCATTGGCTCTTGCACACTGGGGCAACGCATCCGGGTTCCAGCACCGCCAGCTGGTTCTCGGCAGTGTTCTTGTCACAGGTACTCCCTCGTGCCAAGCCTGGTTTCAGCACCGTCAGCTGTTTCCGGGTTGTGTCAACTTCACTGAGACGCCTATGCTTGCCCCGTCGTGGGGCGGTCGAGTTAGCCAACTCCAGGGTGCCTCCAGTTTAGGAGCTTCCTATGTGGGCTGCGTGAACTGGTAGTCAAGGCTGGTTCTGTAGTGCCAGTAGGCCCAGCTCCCCCTGTAGGACTGTTGGGGTTCGGTAACTGCGGCTGCCTCGCGGCCTAGCTGTTCTCTCCTCTCCTGTGGGCCTTCGGGTCCACCACCTGGTTCCAGCACCGTCAGCTGGTTCCGGGCCGAGCCTTTGGCTAAGGTGCCTCCTCCTGGGTATCCGAGTTCCGCCAACGCCAGGCGGTCCTTGGTAGTGCTTTTAAGCGCGGGCACCTACAGCTTAGTAACCGGGTTCCAGCACCGTCAGCTGGTCCTCGGTCGTGCCATTGGCTCTTGCACACTGGGGCAACGCATCCGGGTTCCAGCACCGCCAGCTGGTTCTCGGCAGTGTTCTTGTCACAGGTACTCCCTCGTGCCAAGCCTGGTTTCAGCACCGTCAGCTGTTTCCGGGTTGTGTCAACTTCACTGAGACGCCTATGCTTGCCCCGTCGTGGGGCGGTCGAGTTAGCCAACTCCAGGGTGCCTCCAGTTTAGGAGCTTCCTATGTGGGCTGCGTGAACTGGTAGTCAAGGCTGGTTCTGTAGTGCCAGTAGGCCCAGCTCCCCCTGTAGGACTGTTGGGGTTCGGTAACTGCGGCTGCCTCGCGGCCTAGCTGTTCTCTCCTCTCCTGTGGGCCTTGGGGTCCACCACCTGGTTCCAGCACCGTCAGCTGGTTCCGGGCCGAGCCTTTGGCTAAGGTGCCTCCTCCTGGGTATCCGAGTTCCGCCAACGCCAGGCGGTCCTTGGTAGTGCTTTTAAGCGCGGGCACCTACAGCTTAGTAACCGGGTTCCAGCACCGTCAGCTGGTCCTCGGTCGTGCCATTGGCTCTTGCACACTGGGGCAACGCATCCGGGTTCCAGCACCGCCAGCTGGTTCTCGGCAGTGTTCTTGTCACAGGTACTCCCTCGTGCCAAGCCTGGTTTCAGCACCGTCAGCTGTTTCCGGGTTGTGTCAACTTCACTGAGACGCCTATGCTTGCCCCGTCGTGGGGCGGTCGAGTTAGCCAACTCCAGGGTGCCTCCAGTTTAGGAGCTTCCTATGTGGGCTGCGTGAACTGGTAGTCAAGGCTGGTTCTGTAGTGCCAGTAGGCCCAGCTCCCCCTGTAGGACTGTTGGGGTTCGGTAACTGCGGCTGCCTCGCGGCCTAGCTGTTCTCTCCTCTCCTGTGGGCCTTCGGGTCCACCACCTGGTTCCAGCACCGTCAGCTGGTTCCGGGCCGAGCCTTTGGCTAAGGTGCCTCCTCCTGGGTATCCGAGTTCCGCCAACGCCAGGCGGTCCTTGGTAGTGCTTTTAAGCGCGGGCACCTACAGCTTAGTAACCGGGTTCCAGCACCGTCAGCTGGTCCTCGGTCGTGCCATTGGCTCTTGCACACTGGGGCAACGCATCCGGGTTCCAGCACCGCCAGCTGGTTCTCGGCAGTGTTCTTGTCACAGGTACTCCCTCGTGCCAAGCCTGGTTTCAGCACCGTCAGCTGTTTCCGGGTTGTGTCAACTTCACTGAGACGCCTATGCTTGCCCCGTCGTGGGGCGGTCGAGTTAGCCAACTCCAGGGTGCCTCCAGTTTAGGAGCTTCCTATGTGGGCTGCGTGAACTGGTAGTCAAGGCTGGTTCTGTAGTGCCAGTAGGCCCAGCTCCCCCTGTAGGACTGTTGGGGTTCGGTAACTGCGGCTGCCTCGCGGCCTAGCTGTTCTCTCCTCTCCTGTGGGCCTTGGGGTCCACCACCTGGTTCCAGCACCGTCAGCTGGTTCTGGGCCGAGCCTTTGGCTAAGGTGCCTCCTCCTGGGTATCCGAGTTCCGCCAACGCCAGGCGGTCCTTGGTAGTGCTTTTAAGCGCGGGCACCTACAGCTTAGTAACCGGGTTCCAGCACCGTCAGCTGGTCCTCGGTCGTGCCATTGGCTCTTGCACACTGGGGCAACGCATCCGGGTTCCAGCACCGCCAGCTGGTTCTCGGCAGTGTTCTTGTCACAGGTACTCCCTCGTGCCAAGCCTGGTTTCAGCACCGTCAGCTGTTTCCGGGTTGTGTCAACTTCACTGAGACGCCTATGCTTGCCCCGTCGTGGGGCGGTCGAGTTAGCCAACTCCAGGGTGCCTCCAGTTTAGGAGCTTCCTATGTGGGCTGCGTGAACTGGTAGTCAAGGCTGGTTCTGTAGTGCCAGTAGGCCCAGCTCCCCCTGTAGGACTGTTGGGGTTCGGTAACTGCGGCTGCCTCGCGGCCTAGCTGTTCTCTCCTCTCCTGTGGGCCTTCGGGTCCACCACCTGGTTCCAGCACCGTCAGCTGGTTCCGGGCCGAGCCTTTGGCTAAGGTGCCTCCTCCTGGGTATCCGAGTTCCGCCAACGCCAGGCGGTCCTTGGTAGTGCTTTTAAGCGCGGGCACCTACAGCTTAGTAACCGGGTTCCAGCACCGTCAGCTGGTCCTCGGTCGTGCCATTGGCTCTTGCACACTGGGGCAACGCATCCGGGTTCCAGCACCGCCAGCTGGTTCTCGGCAGTGTTCTTGTCACAGGTACTCCCTCGTGCCAAGCCTGGTTTCAGCACCGTCAGCTGTTTCCGGGTTGTGTCAACTTCACTGAGACGCCTATGCTTGCCCCGTCGTGGGGCGGTCGAGTTAGCCAACTCCAGGGTGCCTCCAGTTTAGGAGCTTCCTATGTGGGCTGCGTGAACTGGTAGTCAAGGCTGGTTCTGTAGTGCCAGTAGGCCCAGCTCCCCCTGTAGGACTGTTGGGGTTCGGTAACTGCGGCTGCCTCGCGGCCTAGCTGTTCTCTCCTCTCCTGTGGGCCTTGGGGTCCACCACCTGGTTCCAGCACCGTCAGCTGGTTCCGGGCCGAGCCTTTGGCTAAGGTGCCTCCTCCTGGGTATCCGAGTTCCGCCAACGCCAGGCGGTCCTTGGTAGTGCTTTTAAGCGCGGGCACCTACAGCTTAGTAACCGGGTTCCAGCACCGTCAGCTGGTCCTCGGTCGTGCCATTGGCTCTTGCACACTGGGGCAACGCATCCGGGTTCCAGCACCGCCAGCTGGTTCTCGGCAGTGTTCTTGTCACAGGTACTCCCTCGTGCCAAGCCTGGTTTCAGCACCGTCAGCTGTTTCCGGGTTGTGTCAACTTCACTGAGACGCCTATGCTTGCCCCGTCGTGGGGCGGTCGAGTTAGCCAACTCCAGGGTGCCTCCAGTTTAGGAGCTTCCTATGTGGGCTGCGTGAACTGGTAGTCAAGGCTGGTTCTGTAGTGCCAGTAGGCCCAGCTCCCCCTGTAGGACTGTTGGGGTTCGGTAACTGCGGCTGCCTCGCGGCCTAGCTGTTCTCTCCTCTCCTGTGGGCCTTCGGGTCCACCACCTGGTTCCAGCACCGTCAGCTGGTTCCGGGCCGAGCCTTTGGCTTAGGTGCCTCCTCCTGGGTATCCGAGTTCCGCCAACGCCAGGCGGTCCTTGGTAGTGCTTTTAAGCGCGGGCACCTACAGCTTAGTAACCGGGTTCCAGCACCGTCAGCTGGTCCTCGGTCGTGCCATTGGCTCTTGCACACTGGGGCAACGCATCCGGGTTCCAGCACCGCCAGCTGGTTCTCGGCAGTGTTCTTGTCACAGGTACTCCCTCGTGCCAAGCCTGGTTTCAGCACCGTCAGCTGTTTCCGGGTTGTGTCAACTTCACTGAGACGCCTATGCTTGCCCCGTCGTGGGGCGGTCGAGTTAGCCAACTCCAGGGTGCCTCCAGTTTAGGAGCTTCCTATGTGGGCTGCGTGAACTGGTAGTCAAGGCTGGTTCTGTAGTGCCAGTAGGCCCAGCTCCCCCTGTAGGACTGTTGGGGTTCGGTAACTGCGGCTGCCTCGCGGCCTAGCTGTTCTCTCCTCTCCTGTGGGCCTTCGGGTCCACCACCTGGTTCCAGCACCGTCAGCTGGTTCTCGGCAGTGTCTTTTGCTCTTGTACCTTCTGCTCCCCATCCTGGTTCCAGTACCGTCAGCTGGTTCCGGGCAGAGCCTTTGGCTTAGGTGCCTCCTTCTGGGTATCCAAGTTCCACCAATGTCAGGTGGTCCTTGGTAGTGCTTTCAGGCACGGGTACCTCCTGCTTAGTAACCGGGTTCCAGTAACGTCAGCTGGTCCTTGGTAGTTCCATTGGCTCTTGGACATTCGGCTACCCATCCGGGTTCCAGTACCGTCAGCTGGTTCTCGGCAGTGTCTTTTGCTCTTGTACCTTCTGCTCCCCATCCTGGTTCCAGTAACGTCATCTGGTTCCGGGCAGAGCCTTTGGCTTAGGTGCCTCCTTCTGGGTATCCGAGTTCCGCCAACGTCAGGCGGTCCTTGGTAGTGCTTTTTAGCACGGGTACCTCCTGCTTAGTAACCGGGTTCCAGTAACGTCAGCTGGTCCTCGGTAGTTCCATAGGCTCTTGAACCTTCGGGTAGCCATCCGAGTTCCAGTTCCATCAGCTGGTTCTTGGCATTTTCTCAGCCTTCTTGTACCTTCTGCTACATTTCCAAGTTGAAGACCCTAACGTCGACAACCCGGAAGACCACCCCGATGACGACGACCCGGAAGACCACCCCGATGACGACGACGACGACGACGGCGGAGACGACGACGGCTGAGACGACGACGGCGGAGATGACGACACTGGAGACGAAGACCCTGGAGACGACAACATGGAAGACCGAGAAGCAGAAGAACAAGAGGCTGCAGAACAAAGAGCAGAAGAACATTAAGCATAAGACTTAATATCAGAGCAAAAGATATTATCTAAATTATATGCAGAAGAAGACTAAGCAGTGTATGGGGGTGAGTCCGTTCCTCCTCGTGGTGCCCCTGGATAAAGCCTGATGCTGCAGGCCAAACTGAACGCGGACAAATGTAACTTTTGTGACTGGCAGAACGGAAGGTGTAATCTTCCAACTTTTATAGATAACAACTACGGGAATGCCTGTCACAAATGAGAATATGATGAAGAAGTAGAATAGGAAGAATAATAACAGTGGAATAAAAAGAATATGTAGAATAGGAAGAATAATAATAGTTGAAGAAAATGAATATGAAGAATGTAATAAAAAAAAAAATAGGTAGAAGATGAAGAAGAAGATGAATAAGGTGAAGAAGTTGATGTCAAGGATGCTGATGATGATGAAGATGAAAGTGTGGGAAAAGAAAAAAAAAAAAAAGAAAAAAAAGAAGGGGAAGGGCGTGGAATAGTGAAACATCAATATCTGACAAAATAAAAAAAATTTACATACTCAATATCTTTTTCAATCCGAACTTCTTTAAAAAAAAAAAAAAAACATGCTATTCTATTTGATTGGACTAATCCTCATTGCCTTTAATGTCTCCGCCACCTCCCCCATACATCCTACATTATTCTTAGTTGTTTTCCTTCAGGTAGAATGAACCTACAAGGAAAGAAAGGGTTTATTTTAATTCCGATATTTTGGTCCCATTGACTTGCATTGGGATCGGGTATCGGTATCGGCGATATCCGATATTTTTTGAATATCGGCCGATCCAAACCGATACCGATACTTTCCGATATCGGAAGGTATCGCTCAACACTACTTGTGACTAAGATTTTAGATGTTGACTCTATATATTTTTCTCTCTTTTATAAGAAGTGAAATTTTTACTTGAAACAAGTTACAGATATAGGTTTTTTACAATATATTGTGTTAAACTAGTTAATTATATATAAAGGTTTTCCACTGAAATATCAGTGTAGGCATAATATATTAAGCAGTAATCCTCATAGATGTGCTTTTAAATGGGATCTTTTCACCCAATTTTTCATATTGAACTGTACACACAGTCATAGATTATGCAGAGCAGAAGAAAACTTTTTTTGTTCATTTTTTAAATTTTACCTTTCTGTTCTGGAGATATTAGCAATCAAAGTATTTGACACTTAAACAGTTATTTTTTTCAGACCAATTGGGCATTACCAGATAGATTTAACTGGGGGCGTGTACTTCTTCCTTTTTCTGACAAATCATTAGCTGGCATCAACTGGGGAAAGAAGAACATACCTTCACAATATCTTTGACAAACAGTGATGATGTGCTGGAGCACAGCATAGCTGAGTGTGACTACCAGCTCTCGTCTCTGGCTGCCTCAATACAAACACTTCTAGTTATTCCTCTTATAATGCTGCCAGCTCTGCCAATCTTAAGCAGGCATCCAAATACAAGGGGAAAAAGAATATACCTTAGAACAGGCACTATACCTTAGAACTGGCTTTGTGTGATACATAATGACACAGCACTCAGTGTTGGGGAAGGGGACAGTACATCAGAGTTGGCAGCACTAGTGTGCATACACTTCTATTGAGTGAGGTCGCGACCTATCAAGTGACAAGGCCATTCAGTGGACGTGGCTGACTAGGGGTTGTGGCCTCGCTCCGCACAATTGTATGGAAACAAATATGCGCCCACTGGCTGGGAGTATGCATAACTCATACATACCCTCCAGTCCTGGGTCAGAAACTGGCGAATCCCCACAGCGCACAAATTTCTCCATCTTCTCCATTGTGTCAGTCTGTGGAAATCGAACTGCACTCAAATGACATACAAGTGGAGTCCAATGTTTTGCATGGACTCCTTGACCTTCATGGCCGTGTGCGATCAAATATATCAGATCAAACTTGGTCATGCTGCAATTATTCTATGCGGCTGCATTTTTTTCCTCTGACAGAGCAAATCCAAGTAAAAAATTGGACATGTGCACAGCCCCATAGAACAACATGGGTCCAAGTGCGATCCGATATTTTGTCTGATCGCACTAGGACTGATAATATGGTTGTGTGGTCCTCGTATTGATTTTATCAAAATTGATCCCTTGAAACCAGATTAATGAAGAAATCAATGGTGCAAAGGTTACCCTGTTGTGATGGCATTTTCAGACTCTTATTCCTAAGGTCCATCAATGGACTATCACCCTTGTGATTTGGATTTGGATCACTGAGACTATGTAACATTCTAATGTCTTGTAGTAAATCATACGGAACTCCTAAGTGTTATGAACATGTAGACACTCACACACGAGAAACGCCGCATCTACACCCAACTGGTCCCTGTACAGAATAAAAAGAAAGGCCCTAGCTGCACAACTAAAAACAACACTTCAGACCTAACTCCCTAAAAGACCGTTGAGTGGTTTCTTGTACCTCCTGAGGAAACAGAGGGGAGGCCACAACACACTGCCAACAATGGGAAAGAAAAGTGTGAAGAGAGACCAACCCAAGGTGAGAAACTAAGACACATTCATATAGGGTAAAGAGGGAAAGTTATGGAAAACCAAAAATAAAAGAACATGTATAACCTCTCAGAAACCTAACAGTGATAAAAGGAAAACGTACTTGGATGGAAAGCAAACAGACTCACTGCAAGAATACAACTGAAGTTTACCACACAAGTTAAAACCCTTTGCTGAAGAGCTGGAACTTCTGAAAACACATCCACCACGAGGTATAGCCAGCAAGGAAGTGCAGTGAAGGATGAGTATAGAAAACCCCACCCAGAATGTGATATGGCAAACCAAAAACAGGAAAATGAGAAATACCTGGAGAGAAGCAAACCAAGCAAGGAAAACAAAGGCAATAGAAACCATCAGCGTTTGGACAGGGAAGAAAAGGCAATTGCTCAGCAGACATAAGAACTGACCACACAGCAACAGGTCACTGGATCAAATCCCCAAACCGGGCTTTGACACCAAGTCTGAAGATGATTTTTATAATGAAGTGTTTCCTCCATTTCAGTCTTTGCATGAAAAGATGTAGATCCTTTGTGGATTCAATAGGATCATAGTCTGGAGAGATCTATTTCAATGTTCTTTCTGATTCTATTAATTATGAAGATGTATGCTTTATTCTCCTTGAATTCATGTAAATCCATAATAATGTATTTATGTTTCCCCTCTTTTAGATGATACTGGAATCACTTGAGAGTATTCTGCAGATTAATCTCTTAAGCTGCAAATTCTGGCTTAGAGGAACACTTTTTTATTATATTAATCTGGTCTTTCAGTGTTTCATTAAGGGTGACTAGAGTTTGTTTTTCTTCCTCCAATGATAATTTCATGAATCTTTCTCAGTAGCTTCCTTCTCCCATTTATCAAATAAATTTGGATATGTATATCGAAAACCTGATGTAAGGGTGATTCTGAGGTCACGGGGGACAATCCAAGCTTTCATATAATTGTCTAAACTCTGGACCTCCCACCAAGATGTAATTTGGTCCTTGTATACCTTTGTCAGTTCTTTAACCCCTTAGTAGCAGAGCCAATTTGGTACTTAATGACCGAGCATATTTTTACAATTCTGACCACTGTCACTTTATGAGGTTATAACTCTGGAACGCTTTAACGGATCCCGCTGATTCTGAGACTATTTTTTCATGACATATTGTACTTCATGTTAGTGGTAACATTTCTTTTATATTTTCTTGCGATTAATTATGAAAAAAATAGAAATATGGTGAAAATTTTTAAAATTTAGCAATTTTCAAACTTTGAATTTTTATGCCCTTAAATCAGAGAGATATGTCACACAAAATAGTTAATAAATAACATTTCCCACATGTCTACTTTACATCAGCACAATTTTGGAAACAAAATTTTTTTGTTAGGAAGTTATAAGGGTTAAAAGTTGACCAGCGATTTCTCATTTTTACAACAAAATTTAGAAAACCATTTTTTTAGGGACCATCTCACATTTAATGTCACTTTGAGGGGAGTACTTGACAGAAAATACCCAAACTTGACACCCCTCAAGGTGCTCAAAACCACATTCAAGAAGTTTATTAACCCTTTACATGCTTCACAGGAACTGAAACAATGTGGATGAAAAAATGAACATTTAACTTTTTTTTGCAAACATTTTAATTCCGAACCAATTTTTTTATTTTTACAGGTGAAAAAAGAGAAATGAACCACAAAATTTGTTGTGGAATTTCTCCTGAATATACCGATACCCAATATGTGGTGGTAAACCACTGTTTGGGCGCACGGCAGGGCTTGGAAGAGAAGGAGCACCGTTTGACTTTTTCAATGCAGAATTGGCTGGAATTATGATCGGATGCCATGTTGCGTTTGGAGAGCCCCTGATGTACCTAAACAGTAGAAACCCCCACAAGTGACACCATTTTGGAAACTAGACCCTTTAAGGAACTTGTCTAGATGTGTGGTGAGCACTTTGAACACCCAAGTGTTTCACAGAAGTTTATAATGTAGAGCAGTAAAAATAAAAAAATTGCATTTTTTCTACAAAAATTATCTTTTGCCCCAAAATTTAAATTTTCACAAGGGTAACAGGAGAAATTAGAACACGAAAATTGTTGTGCAATTTGTCCTGAGTATGCTGATACGCCATATGTGGGGGTAAACCACAGCTTGGGCGCACGGCAGAGCTTGGGAGAGAAGGAGTTCCGTTTGACTTTTTCAATGCAGAATTGGCTGGAATTGAGATCGGACGCCATATCGCGTTTGGAGAGCCCCTGATGTGCCTAAACAGTGGAAACCCCCCACAAGAGACCCCATTTTGGAAACTAGACCCATTAGGGAACCTATCTAGATATGTGGTAAGCACTTTGACCCCAAGTGCTTCACAGAAATTTATAACGTAGAGCCGTGAAAATAAAAAATCCTTTTTTTTCCTCAAAAAATATTTTTTAGCCCGCAATTTTTTATTTTCTCAAGGTTAACAGGAGAAATTGGACCCCAAAATTTGTTGTACAGTTAGTTTCTGATACCCCATATGTGTGGGGGAACCACTGTTTGGGCACATGTCGGGGCTCGGAAGGGAAGTAGTGACGTTTTAAAATGCAGACTTTGATGGAATGGTCTGCGGGCGTAATGTTGCATTTGCAGAGCTTCTGATGTACCTAAACAGTGGAATCCCCCCACAATTGACCACATTTTGGAAACTAGACCCCCCAAGGAACTTTTCTAGATGTGTGCTGAGCACTTTGAATGCCCAAGTGCTTCAGAGAAGTTTATAATGCAGAGTCGTGAAAATAAAAAATCATATTTTTTCTGCAAAAATGATATTTTTACCTCCAAATTATTACTTTCTCAAGGGTAACAGGAGAAATTGGACCCCAAAATTTATTGTGCAATTTATTCTGAGTATGCTGATACCCCATATGTGGGGGGGACCACTCTTTGGGTGCATGGCAGAGCTCAGAAGGGAAGGAGCACCATTTTGGAATGGAGACTTTGATGGAATGGTCTGCGGGCGTTATGTTGCATTTGCAGAGCCTCTGATGTGCCTAAACAGTAGAAACCCCCCACAAGTGACATCATTTTGGACACTAGACCCCCCAAGGAACTTATCTAGATATGTGGGGAGCATTTTGAACGCCCAAGTGCTTCACAGAAGTGAAAATAAAATATCATTTTTTTTCTACAACAATTATTTTTTCAGCCCCCATTTTTTTTTATTTTTGCAAGGGTAACAGGAGAAATTGGACCCCAAAAGTTGTTGTCCAATTAGTCCTGAATATGCTGATGCCCCATATGTGGGGGTAAACCACTGTTTGGGTGGACGGCAGAGCTCAGAAGGGAGGGAGCACCATTTGACTTTTTGAGCGCAAAATTGGCTGTCACGTTTGGAGACCTGTTATGATTAGGTAATTCAGAACCACAATGGACCTTGAAGTTCAGAGCACACAAAGTGACCTGACAATAACCAAAAGACATAGGACAAGCTCTGAGACGTGGGAACTCTGCTGACCGCAATCCCTAATCCTATCCAACCACACTAGAGGCAGCCGTGGATTGCGCCTAACGCTCCCTATGCAACTCGGCACAGCCTGAGAAACTAGCTAGGCCTAAGATAGAAAAACATATAGAATAGAATGCACGTCACTCTAACCAGGAGGTGCTCGGAGAGGGATACCACTCCCTTATATGTATAAGTCAAAAAAATCCGGCACTCAAAATCGTCTGCAAAAAAAGTTTTATTCCAGTGCAATCCCAAATATGTAACGTTTCGGTCTGTAACTTAGACCTTCCTCAGACGGATTGCTGCAGAGTGTGAGGAATCAAAAGAAAACAGCGCGTGGTAAAGGATAAGCTCCTGCTGATAATGGCGCCATTTTTTTGCAGACGATTTTGAGTGCTGGATTTTTTTAAGATAGAAAAACAAGCCTACCTTGCCTCAGAGAAATACCCCAAAGGAAAAGGCACCCCCCCCACATATAATGACTGTGAGTAGAGATGAAAATACAAACGCAGAGATGAAATAGATTTAGCAAAGTGAGGCCCAACTTACTGAACAGACCGAAGATAGGAAAGATAACTTTGTGGTCAACACAAAACCCTACAAACAACCACGCAGAGGGGCAAAAAGACCCTCCGCACTGACTAACGGTACGGAGGTGCTCCCTCTGCGTCCCAGAGCTTCCAGCAAGCAAGAAAAACCAATTAAGCAAGCTGGACAGAAAAAATAGCAAAACAAAAATAACACAAGCAAAACTTAGCTTATGCAGAGCAGACGGCCACAGGAACGATCCAGGAGGAAGCAAGACCAATACTAGAACATTGACTGGAGACCAGGAGCAAAGCACTAGGTGGAGTTAAATAGAGCAGCACCTAACGACTTCACCACATCACCTGAGGAAGGAAACTCAGAAGCCGCAGTACCACTCGTGACCACAGGAGGGAGCTCTGCCACAGATTTCACAACAGTACCCCCCCCTTGAGGAGGGATCACCTCATCAGAGCCCCCAGGCCGACCAGGATGAGCCACATGAAAGGCACGAACAAGATCGGCAGCATGGACATCAGAGGCAAAGACCCAGGAATTATCTTCCTGACCATAACCCTTCCACTTAACCAGATACTGGAGTTTCCGTCTCGAAACACGAGAATCCAAAATCTTCTCCACAATATACTCCAACTCCCCCTCCACCAAAACCGGGGCAGGAGGATCAACAGATGGAACCATAGGTGCCACGTATCTCTGCAACAATGACCTATGGAATACGTTATGGATGGAAAAAGAATCTGGAAGGGTCAAACGAAAAGACACAGGATTAAGAACCTCAGAAATCCTATACGGACCAATGAAACGAGGCTTAAACTTAGGAGAGGAAACCTTCATAGGAATATGACGAGATGACAACCAAACCAAATCCCCAACACGAAGTCGGGGACCCACACAGCGTCTGCGATTAGCGAAACGTTGAGCCTTCTCCTGGGACAAGGTCAAATTGTCCATTACATAAGTCAAAATCTTCTGTAACCTGTCCACCACCGTATCCACACCAGGACAGTCCGAAGACTCAACCTGCCCTGAAGAGAAACGAGGATGGAACCCAGAGTTGCAGAAAAACGGCGAAACCAAGGTATCCGAGCTGGCCCGATTATTAAGGGCGAACTCAGCCAAAGGCAAGAAGGACACCCAATCATCCTGATCAGCAGAAACAAAGCATCTCAGATATGTTTCCAAGGTCTGATTGGTTCGTTTGGTCTGGCCATTAGTCTGAGGATGGAAAGCCGAGGAAAAAGACAAATCAATGCCCATCCTAGCACAAAAAGCTCGCCAAAACCTCGAAACAAACTGGGAACCTCTGTCAGAAACGATGTTCTCTGGAATGCCATGTAAACGAACCACATGCTGGAAGAACAATGGCACCAAATCAGAGGAGGAAGGTAATTTAGACAAGGGTACCAAATGGATCATCTTAGAGAAGCGATCACAAACCACCCAAATGACCGACATTTTTTGAGAGACGGGGAGATCCGAAATAAAATCCATAGAGATATGTGTCCAAGGCCTCTTCGGGACCGGCAAGGGCAAAAGCAACCCACTGGCACGAGAACAGCAGGGCTTAGCCCGAGCACAAATCCCACAGGACTGCACAAAAGAACGCACATCCCGCGACAGAAACGGCCACCAAAAGGATCTACCCACTAAATCTCTGGTACCAAAGATTCCAGGATGACCAGCCAACACCGAACAATGAACCTCAGAGATAACTTTATTCGTCCACCTATCAGGGACAAACAGTTTCTCCGCTGGGCAACGATCAGGTTTATTAGCCTGAAATTTTTGCAGCACCCGCCGCAAATCAGGGGAGATGGCAGACAAAATTACTCCCTCTTTGAGAATACCCGCCGGCTCAGACAAACCCGGAGAGTCGGGCACAAAACTCCTAGACAGGGCATCCGCCTTCACATTTTTAGAGCCCGGAAGGTACGAAACCACAAAGTCAAAACGGGAGAAAAACAGCGACCAACGAGCCTGTCTAGGATTCAACCGTTTGGCAGACTCGAGATAAGTCAAGTTCTTGTGATCAGTCAAGACCACCACGCGATGCTTAGCTCCTTCAAGCCAATGACGCCACTCCTCGAATGCCCACTTCATGGCCAGCAACTCTCGATTGCCAACATCATAATTTCGCTCAGCAGGCGAAAACTTCCTGGAAAAGAAGGCGCATGGTTTCATCACCGAGCAATCAGAACTTCTCTGCGACAAAACAGCCCCCGCTCCAATTTCAGAAGCATCAACCTCGACCTGGAACGGAAGCGAAACATCTGGTTGACACAACACAGGGGCAGAAGAAAAACGACGCTTTAACTCTTGAAAAGCTTCCACAGCAGCAGAAGACCAATTGACCACATCAGCACCCTTCTTGGTCAAATCGGTCAATGGTTTAGCAATACTAGAAAAATTACAGATGAAGCGACGATAAAAATTAGCAAAGCCCAGGAACTTTTGCAGACTCTTCAGAGATGTCGGCTGAGTCCAATCATAGATGGCCTGGACCTTAACAGGGTCCATCTCGATAGTAGAAGGGGAAAAAATGAACCCCAAAAATGAAACCTTCTGAACACCAAAGAGACACTTTGATCCCTTCACAAACAAAGAATTAGCACGCAGGACCTGGAACACCATTCTGACCTGCTTCACATGAGACTCCCAATCATCCGAGAAGACCAAAATATCATCCAAGTATACAATCAGGAATTTATCCAGGTACTCTCGGAAGATGTCATGCATAAAGGACTGAAACACCGATGGAGCATTGGCAAGTCCGAAAGGCATAACTAGGTACTCAAAATGGCCCTCGGGCGTATTAAATGCAGTTTTCCATTCATCGCCTCACTTAATACGCACAAGATTATATGCACCACGAAGATCTATCTTGGTGAACCAACTAGCCCCCTTGATCCGAGCAAACAAATCTGATAGCAGCGGCAAGGGGTACTGAAATTTGACCTTGATTTTATTTAGAAGGCGGTAATCTATACAAGGTCTCAGCGAACCATCCTTCTTGGCCACAAAAAAGAACCCCGCTCCCAATGGCGACGATGACGGGCGAATATGACCATTCTCCAAGGACTCCTTCACGTAACTCCGCATAGCGGCGTGCTCAGGTACAGATAAATTAAACAGTCGACCTTTAGGAAACTTACTACCAGGAATCAAATCGATAGCACAATCACAATCCCTATGCGGAGGTAGGGCATTGGACTTGGGCTCATCAAATACATCACGGTAATCAGACAAGAACTCTGGGACCTCAGAAGGGGTGGATGATGAAATAGACAGAAATAGGACATCACCATGTACCCCCTGACAACCCCAGCTGGACACAGACATTGATTTCCAATCTAATACTGGGTTATGGACTTGTAGCCATGGCAACCCCAACACGACCACATCATGCAGATTATGCAACACCAGAAAGCGAATATCCTCCTGATGTGCAGGAGCCATGCACATGGTCAGCTGGGTCCAGTACTGAGGCTTATTCTTGGCCAAAGGCGTAGCATCAATTCCTCTCAATGGAATAGGACACTGCAAGGGCTCCAAGAAAATCCCACAACGCCTAGCATACTCCAAGTCCATCAAATTCAGGGCAGCGCCTGAATCCACAAATGCCATGACAGAATAAGATGACAAAGAGCAGATCAAAGTAACGGACAAAAGAAATTTTGACTGTACCGTACCAATGGTGGCAGACCTAGCGAACCGCTTAGTGCGCTTTGGACAATCGGAGATAGCATGAGTGGAATCACCACAGTAGAAACACAGCCCATTCTGACGTCTGTCTCCTTGCCGTTCAACTCTGGTCAAAGTCCTATCGCACTGCATAGGCTCAGGTTTATGCTCGGATAATACCGCCAAATGGTGCACAGATTTACGCTCACGCAAGCGTCGACCGATCTGAATGGCCAAAGACATAGACTCATTCAGACCAGCAGGCATGGGAAATCCCACCATGACATCCTTAAGGGCTTCAGAGAGACCCTTTCTGAAAATAGCTGCCAGCGCACCTTCATTCCATTGAGTGAGCACGGACCACTTTCTAAACTTCTGACAATAAATCTCTATCTCATCCTGACCCTGACACAGAGCCAGCAAATTTTTCTCTGCCTGATCCACCGAATTAGGTTCATTGTACAGCAATCCGAGCGCCAGGAAAAACGCATCAATATTACATAATGCAGGATCTCCTGGCGCAAGGGAAAATGCCCAGTCTTAAGGGTCGCCACGTAATAAAGAAATAATGATCTTAACTTGTTGAACTGGGTCACCACAGGAGCGAGGTTTCAAAGCCAGAAACAGTTTACAGTTATTTTTGAAACTCAGAAATTTTGCTCTATCTCCAGAAAACAAATCAGGAATAGGAATTCTTGGTTCTAACATAGAATTCTGAACCACAAAGTCTTGAATATTTTGTACTCTTGCAGTGAGATGATCCACACATGAAGACAGACCTTTAATGTCCATCACTACACCTGTTTCCTGAACCACCCAAATGTCTAGGGGAAAAAAAAGGCAAAACACAGTGCAAAGAAAAAAAAATGGTCTCAGAACTTCTTTTTTCCCTCTATTGAGAAGCATTAGTACTTTGGGCCTCCAGTACTGTTATGATTAGGTAATTCAGAACCACAATGGACCTTGAAGTTCAGAGCACACAAAGTGAGGTGCTCCCTCTGCGTCCCAGAGCTTCCAGCAAGCAAGAAAAATCAATTAAGCAAGCTGGACAGAAAAAATAGCAAAACAAAAATAACACAAGCAAAACTTAGCTTATGCGGAGCAGATGGCCACAGGAACGATCCAGGAGGAAGCAAGACCAATACTAGAACATTGACTGGAGGCCAGGAGCAAAGCACTAGGTGGAGTTAAATAGAGCAGCACCTAACGACTTCACCACATCACCTGAGGAAGGAAACTCAGAAGCCGCAGTACCACTCGTGACCACAGGAGGGAGCTCTGCCACAGAATTCACAACAGAGACCCCTGATGTACCTAAACAGTGGAAACCCCCCAATTCTAACTACAACCCTAACCCCAACACACCGCTAACCCTAATCCCAACCTGATCCATAACCCTAATCAAAACCCTAACCCGAAAACACCACTAACCCTAATCCCAACCCTAACCCTAATCAAAACCCTAAGTCCAACACACCCCTAATCCTAATCTCAACCCTAACCTCAAACCTAACCCTAATCTCAACCTTAATCCCAAAACACTCCTAGCCCTAATCCCAAACCTAAACTTAATCCCAAACCTAACCCTAATCCCAAACCTAAACCTAATCCCAAACCTAACCCTAATGCCAACCCTAACCCTAATCCAAAACCTAATCCCAACCCTAAACCTAATCCCAACCCTAACCTTAAGTTTAGCCCCAACCCTAACCCTAACTTTAGCCCCAACCCTAACCCTAAACCTAGCCCTAAGCCTAACCCTAGCCCTAACCCTAACCCTGGCCCCAACCCTAACCCTAACTTTAGCCCTAACCCTAACCCTAACTTTAGCCCCAATCCTAACCCTAACCCTAGCCCTAACCCTGGCCCCAACCCTAACCCTAACTTTAGCCCAACTCAGTTAAGCCCAACTGTAACCCTAATTGGAAAATGGAAATATATACATTTTTTTAACTTATAATTTAAATTATAGGATCTATCACAGTGACCAAAATTAATCAAGAGGAAGAATCTCTGCCGGCTGGCAGATCACGGCGGGCGCACTGCGCATGCACCCGCCATTTTCTTACCGGAGGAAGAAGCCGGCAGCCAGGAGGGGAAGCAGGAGGACCCAGGGACACCGGTAAGTATGACAGGGTCCCCGATCCCCCTATTTCTCTGTCCTCTGATGTGCGATCACATCAGAGGACAGAGAATGACACATCGCACTTTTTTTTTGCGATCGCCAATAAACTGTTAATACCGGCGATCGCAAAACAGAAGTCGGTAAAAACCAACCCCGATCATGCTCTTTGGGGCTCGGTAACCCCCCGCAGCCGAGACCCCAAGATCTGCAGGGCGCCGGCTGGTGGGGGCACTACGCATGCACCCGCCATTTTTTGGCCAGAGGAAGATGGTGGCACAAATGGGGAAGCACGAGGAGCAACGAGAGACACGGGTAAGTATCGGGTGTATCGGGAACCACATTTCTCTGTCCCCTGATGTGCAATCACATCAGAATACAGAGAAATTAAATGGCAAATTGCGTTTTTGTTTTTTTTGCGATCGCCGATAAACGGTTAATTACCGGCGATCGCAACCAGGGGTCTGTAAAAACCGATCCAAATCATGTTCTCTGGGGTCTCGGTTTGGGGGGTGCTATACACCTTTTCCACAGCGCCATTAATTAACGGCGCTGTGGTTTAAGTACCCTTAACTACAGCCGTTAAAAGGCATTAAGGGGTTAAAGGCTGCAATAAAAGATGTATTTTCTTTAGATGAAAGTTAGAGTCTAGGGATTCCTATACCCCACACCGTGAGTTTAAAAACAGAATGGAGAACATGTGCATATGGGCATTTGACGGAATGTTGCAGATCTATGCAGAGGCTACACAGTTATAATATAGACGACATGTCATCTTATGATAAGCACTAATGTTTGTTACCATCAGCGTTGTATACCTTTGATGGACCGCGATAAAAGTGTATGGGCTATAGCCTGAATGTTTATATCGCTAGTAGAGAGCGATTGTTGAAATCATTAATCCATTGATTTATGTATAGATGCATCTGTGCTATTAGCCACAGGCTGGCCAGCTATAGTTCACAAAGATCTGTATTGGTGAATACATATTTTAAATATGTGTAAAGTGCTGCACAAGTGATTATTGTTCAGAGTAAAATAACTCGGTAACGTGATATATTCCGTCAAACGTCCATATGCACATGTTCTCCATTCTGTTTTTAAACTCACGGTGTGGGGTATAGGAATCCCTAGACTCAGGTATGGTCTATGTTAATGTGGCACCCCTAGGGGTATTTGCCACAAAAATAGTTACTGACAGTAAGTACAAATACTAAAATAGCAAGACTGCACTACCACCTCCGGCCAGAAGGGGGAGCTCCAGAGACTCCCCTTGATCCATTCTGGTCTGAGAGAAGAAATGGCAGTTGGGCTAAGGAGCTGAAAGTGAGAGGTCATACAGTTGAATCTCTAACAGCCCTGTGACTGTTACCAGGCCTAAATCACCGGCCTGAGGAGAAGAGGGATAGAGAAAAAGGACATTGTGAGAACCGGGTAGCATTAATCACTACCCAGAACAGGCGCAAAGACGGATACCGGATCCGTGGCTGTATTCATTATATATAATACAGCAACCGGAAAAACGTGAGGTGATATCAGCTTCACTAGGGCCGGACGCAGCAACAGACACAGAGTTCAGCGGTACTCCCAGAGGGGGTAAACCGATAAAAGGACTCGGGTTGCCCGTCGAACCAGGACCCGGAGGGGACAGATTGGGCCGGCAGCCAGTTCACATACAGCAGCAGGGCCACACAGAAATTGCGCACAATAAGAGGCGAAGACCCCGGCAGGGTCAAAGTAACTCAGAGTTCCCATACAGACTCCGGTGACAGGTCTGGTTGTAAATCCTTTTATGTTAAAGTAAACTGGTTAAACGTTTCAGTGCCTCAGTCTTTCATTTGGACAATAGCCATCTATCCAGGATCGGGATCGTCACCGCTGGGAGAACCTGCTGCTGATCAAGTAAGTGCCTGTCCCCTCATGATACCCCTTACACTGTGCATTGCCTGAGGCCACAGCACCGGGTCAAGCCACCCGTGACATCCCCCTCAAGAGACAGACTCCATTGGTCCGGTGCTGGGTATCCCGGTCTCCTGGGCGTCACAATTGGCGTCACGAACAGGATCTAGCCAGCCCGTATACCGGGTATTGTGTGCCGTGATTGGAGCCCAAAACTGTGAAAACTGGGATGAAAAATCTTGAAAATTGACTTTATTAAAGAAA
The DNA here is from genome assembly GCF_032444005.1 of Ranitomeya imitator. Taxonomy (NCBI): domain Eukaryota; kingdom Metazoa; phylum Chordata; class Amphibia; order Anura; family Dendrobatidae; genus Ranitomeya; species Ranitomeya imitator. The sequence continues at coordinate 134,807,616 of NC_091286.1, forward strand.
AATCCATTCCCCATTGAAAACTATTGAAAGTGACTTTTCCCCATTGGTTATAATGGAGTAAAGATGGCCGCCATCCCCTGAGGTAATCACTTCATAACCGTTAGGCACGAGACTGTTAATTGAGCTACGCCATCACCTGAGCCCCAGTCTAACTGAAAAACTTCAGAATCCGCCATTACAGAGCGCGGTGGGTGGGAGCAGCAGGGGGCGTGTCATTGTGGGCGGCACCAAGCTGAGCGCTCTGACATCAGAGCAAGGGGAAAATCGATCCTGCTGCACAGCGGAACGAATCTACACTATCCCGACGGAAGCGGAGGACCGGAAGGGTCCGGATTAACTAAGGGGGCACAGTATGTCGCAGCACGGAGACGCCGCAGCACCCGGCAACGCTAATGCAGCTAAAAGACAGAGTGTCAATAGAGAGTCCGGCAGCGCAGCGGTGCAAGGAGTGGCGCCCATCATGCCGGTGCTGATGCCATATACCCCGGGTGGCCCATGGCTTCCAATGTATGAAGGTGAGCCTAATACCCTTGACGATTTCAGAGAAAAGATGCTGGCCCATTTTGACATGTTCCCTGTGGGTGAAGTTCAGCGTGTTAGTCTCCTGATGATGCAGTTAAGTGGCCATGCTAAGCGAGAAGTCACAGCATGGGCAGCTGATCTAAAAGGCACTGTTGAACGCATATTTGCTGGATTAAAAGCTACATTTGAAACCACGGCCAGCAGCAAAGCTAAAATACGATTCTTTAATTGCAAACAAAAAGCTAATGAGGGCGTGAGAGACTTTGCCTTAAACCTGCAGGAAGCCCTTAAATCACTTACACTGGCTGAACCCATTTTTAACACCGGAGCGGATAAACTGCTAAGAGATCAATTTATTGAGGGACTCTACACCCCTTCTCACCGGGGGCATGTGAGCATGCTTGTTTTTAAGAACCCTGAATTGACATTTGCCCAATTAAAGGAGAGCGCTATACGTCTCCAGCTGGCAGAGGCACCTCGGGATCAGGATCCTGCGCAACCCATGGCAGAGGCACCTCAACAACAGGGAGTGCCAGTGACATCAGCTATGTCTGGGGCCATTGCTAAGCCCCTGGGGCCCAGTACTAATGAGGCTCTTCAACAAAAGCTTGACTCTTTAGCTGATGTTGTTGCTTCAATGGCTAAAACCATGCAGGAGATGAGAGGACACAAGATGGAGTTGGCAAACTGTAGAGAGGATGTTCCATGGATGAGACCCCGGAGATACCCGACATGGAGAGGACGACCCCGCGACCGCTACCAACCGGATGGACAGCCCATTTGCCGCCGTTGCCAGCAACCGGGCCACTTTGCACGAGATTGTGATTTAAACGGGAATCCCCTGGGAATGCGGGCCGCTTCGCAGGAATGAACTTTCAAGGCCCAACACCCTGGCACGACAGGTACATCGGAGGACGACCCATTATCCCTATCGTGCTGGACGGAATTCCCCTCAACGCTTTGCTGGACACAGGTTCCCAGATTTCATCTATACCGTATATCCTTTATAAGAGGTACTGGGCTGATGCAGATATTGATAAAGGGCCCTCTGATGTTGAACTAGATATATGGGCCAGTAATGGTAAGTTGGTACCGAAACTAGGATTCAGGGAGATGACCATAAAGATTGGTAAAGTAGAACTGAAGAAACAGGGTATAATTGTTGTTGATGTTGACCGGCGGAACTGTGAACCAACTGTATTGATAGGAATGAATGTGTTAGAGAACTGCTTTTCCGAAGTCATTTCTGTCTTACAGCAAATTGCTGAAACTGCCCAATCCTGCCAGCAGAGAGTTCTCCGGAGGGAAATAAAAGTATTGATGTTAAGGCAACAGGTAGAAGTTGCAGGTGGAGAAATCGGCAGTGTGAGGGTAAGTGATCCAACGTCTATTGTAATCCCACCAAAAACAGAAATGCTGGTATGGTGTAGAGCAGCCATTGGTACTAAGGGACGAGATTATCAAGCCTTAATAGAACCAGTGTACACCGACAGCAGGCCCACTATACTCACAGCACGAGGGATAGTCGAGGTACACCGGGGACGAGTGCCGGTACGACTTTTGAACTGTGGAGAGGAAGAGGTCACTTTGCCAAGGTATGCTACAATGGCAAAGCTATATACTGTTGACAACAATGCCATCACAACCATTGAGCCCTTAGAACCAACCTGTCAGGTGGAAGGCAGTGGCTCAGATGGAGAAATGGAGGATTGGTGCCAACAGCTACACGTGGGCATAAATTCAACACCTACCCATCAAAAACAAGGGGTGTATAGGCTAGTGACGGAATATGAACAAGTCTTCAGTAAACACCCATTGGACTTCGGACGGATAGAAGGGGTAGAACACACAATCCCCACAGGTGACCATCCCCCAATAAAAGAAAGATATAGACCCATACCGCCCGCTCACTATCAATGTGCAAAAGATATGCTGAGGGAAATGAAACAGGCCGGGGTAATAAGAGACAGCTGTAGCCCCTGGGCGGCCCCTCTAGTGATTGTCAAAAAAAAGGACGGAACCATGAGAATGTGCGTAGACTACCGGAAGATTAATAACATCACCCATAAAGACGCCTACCCCTTGCCTAGGATAGAAGAGTCCTTAACTGCTTTGAAATCTGCTAATTATTTTTCCACCTTAGACTTAACAAGCGGGTATTGGCAAGTCCCTGTGGCTGAGAGAGATAAGGAAAAGACGGCATTCACCACACCAATGGGTCTATGTGAATTTAATCGCATGCCGTTCGGACTCTGCAACGCATCCGGTACCTTCCAGCGGCTGATGGAATGCTGCCTCGGACACAAGATCTTCGAGACCGTCCTCCTGTACCTAGATGATGTGATCGTCTACTCAAAGACTTACGAACAACACTTAATAGACCTGGCAGAAGTGTTCGAAGCCTTATCCAGGTATGGCATGAAAGTCAAGCCATCCAAATGTCACCTTCTCAAGCCAAAAGTACAGTACCTGGGACACATCGTGAGTTCGGAGGGAGTAGCACCAGATCCCGAGAAAATAAGCGCCATAAGGGATTGGCCAAGACCTACCAGCGCAAAAGAAGTGAGACAATTCCTGGGATTGGTGGGTTACTATCGCAGATTTATAAAAGGATTTACCAAGTTGGCAGCACCCTTGCAAGACACCTTGGTAGGGCAGACGAAGAAACCTTCAAACCGAAACCCTCCTTTTCAGTGGAACGACGAAAGGGAAGACTCCTTTGAACAACTAAAGAAGGCACTAACTGGAGAAGAGGTTCTGGCATACCCAGATTACCATCAACCTTTCATCCTCTACACCGATGCCAGTAATGTGGGACTAGGAGCGGTGCTGTCACAAAAGCAAGAAGGTCGGGAGAAAGTCATCGCCTTTGCAAGTAGAAAGCTCCGGCCTACTGAAAGAAATTCAGAAAATTACAGCTCCTTCAAATTGGAACTACTGGCAGTAGTTTGGGCTGTGACGGAGCGTTTCAAACACTATCTGGCCGCTGCAGAATTTATTGTCTATACTGACAACAATCCGTTGACCCACCTGGACACAGCCAAATAAGGTGCGTTAGAACAGCGATGGATAGCCCGGTTATCTAATTACAACTTCATAATCAAGTATCGAGCAGGTCGCAAGAATGGAAATGCCGATGCCCTATCCCGGATGCCACACTTGAGAGATGTAGAAGAGGAAACGGGGGAGCTTGAAGAAATTGAACTACCAGCCTTCCATCGTCCCAAGGCAAAACATCATCAGTCAAGTACCTATCAGAAACAACAAGAGGTGAATTTTAATCCGTTAGCACACCATAGATGGGCTGACACCCAAGACAGCAATCCGGCTGTGAAGTTGGTGAAGGAACTGTTGACTGAGCAAAGTGCATATCCCGATGAGGATGCCCCAGAAGAGACGCATCAACTCTGGAAAGAGAGAGGCAAAATGTTCCTGTATCAAGGGAAGCTCTGTAGAAGATACACCAATCCGAAAACACATGAATTGGTTTGGCAGATTATTGTGCCTAAACAAGATGTGAAGATGGTCCTCGAAGCTTACCATAATGGTGCTGGTCACTTCGGTTGGAAAAAGTTAGAAGTACTTCTAAGAGAAAGATTTTATTGGGTCGGGATGAGAAAATCAATCGAACAGTGGTGCAGAAATTGTGGCCCGTGCAACCTCAGAAGAAACGATCAAAAGAACCAAAGAGCACCACTGCAGCCCATAATCACCAAACAACCACTTGAACTTGTAGCCATGGACCACGTGAAGTTGACACCAAGCCGGTCCGGCTATGTCTATGCCTTGACCATCGTGGACCATTATTCACGTTTCTTGGTAGTAGTACCCGTAAAAGATCTGACAGCAAAAACAGCAGCCAAAGCGTTCCAAACGTACTTTTGTAGACCCCATGGATATCCGGAACAGGTTCTCACCGACCAAGGTACAGCCTTTGAATCAGAGATCTTCAGAGAATTCTGTAATATGTATGGTTGCAAAACGATCCGGACGACGGCCTATCATCCACAAACAAACGGCTTATGCGAGAAGATGAACCATATTGTAATAGACCTACTAAAGACTTTACCTGAGACAGAAAGGAATCAATGGCCAGAGAAATTGCCTGACTTGGTGGATCTGTATAATCATGTCCCGGTGAGCTCCACCAACTGCACCCCAGCTTACCTTATGCGTGCAAGACCCGGCCAATTACCAATCGATCTAGAAATGGGAATTCTGAAACCAGACGCAGAAGTTAAAGACTCCAATTGGGATATCATACGGCAAAAGCAGTATCGCCAAGTGCAAGAGAGTGTGGAAAGAAGCCTTCAGCAAACTAGAGAAAGACAAGAGCGAACTTTCAACCAGAATGCTCTAGCGACCCCATTAAGACCGGGTGACCAAGTGCTCAAGAGAAATCGTCGAACCAATAAACTGGACAATCAGTGGGAAGCCGTACCCTACACAGTTTTACCAACAAGAGTGGATAATCCTAAAATGTGTCTCATTAGCAAAAACGGAGGCTTAACATCTGTACTAGTGTCAAGAGACAATCTTAAATTGTGTCCGGAAGCATTGAAAGAGCCAGACGTTGTCCAGCCAGAACCAGAAGTTATTCAACCCATACAGGTTCAACCAGTAAAGGAAAAAGAAGAGGAAGTGTATCACACCTGTATAGGAGACTTTCCCAAAACCCTACTAACATACCATGGTGCAGTAGTGGTTCCCATGGTGGCCTTTTACCCAACACCGAACCCAATACCAGAAGTCCCAAGACAGGAAGAGGCTGACCCCGTACTACAGGAGGTTCCAGGCCAGGAAGAACAGATTCCTGGTCAGAGTAATCCCATTCACGGTGGACTTGCCAACTCCATAGTCGTGGAATTATCTTTAGCAGAGCGGGCAGATACTACATCCGCAGTAGACAGTAGTACACCACATGAAGAGACACCGCTATTACGTAGATCACAGCGTAGTACCCAGGGTCAATTACCGGCCAGGTATGCAGATTACCAACTATAAAGCTCATAATGTGAATTGTATATATGTTATGCCGTATATAGTTAAACAGAAAATGTAGTATAGTCATTGTTATCAGTCTGCAACGTTTAAGCCCAGTGCCTACAGAGACTTGTCTGTATGAACTTATTGCATATTCTTGAACTTTTTATCAGCCCGGAGGCACTAAATCAAAGCTCCGGAAAGACTGCTTTTTGAACTTTGCTTTTTGCTCTTTTTGAACTTTCTTTAGACTTTATATTGATAACTCCGTTGGAAAAATGGAACTAAATTCCTGGACACTAAGTACAGTGCCTTTCCTAATACGTTCAAGGATAGAACTGTATTAATGGACGCTATTTGAAGTGACTTTTTTAAAGAACTCTATTTTTGTTTCCTTGAGTGGTTTTTGTAACTTTTCATTTTTAAGACTCTGAACATATTAATTGTTATTTCAAAATGTTATTGTCCCACAGTCCCGGAGTACTGTTCTTAACTAAGGGGGAATGTGGCACCCCTAGGGGTATTTGCCACAAAAATAGTTACTGACAGTAAGTACAAATACTAAAATAGCAAGACTGCACTACCACCTCCGGCCAGAAGGGGGAGCTCCAGAGACTCCCCTTGATCCATTCTGGTCTGAGAGAAGAAATGGCAGTTGGGCTAAGGAGCTGAAAGTGAGAGGTCATACAGTTGAATCTCTAACAGCCCTGTGACTGTTACCAGGCCTAAATCACCGGCCTGAGGAGAAGAGGGATAGAGAAAAAGGACATTGTGAGAACCGGGTAGCATTAATCACTACCCAGAACAGGCGCAAAGACGGATACCGGATCCATGGCTGTATTCATTATATATAATACAGCAACCGGAAAAACGTGAGGTGATATCAGCTTCACTAGGGCCGGACGCAGCAACAGACACAGAGTTCAGCGGTACTCCCAGAGGGGGTAAACCGATAAAAGGACTCGGGTTGCCCGTCGAACCAGGACCCGGAGGGGACAGATTGGGCCGGCAGCCAGTTCACATACAGCAGCAGGGCCACACAGAAATTGCGCACAATAAGAGGCGAAGACCCCGGCAGGGTCAAAGTAACTCAGAGTTCCCATACAGACTCCGGTGACAGGACTGGTTGTAAATCCTTTTATGTTAAAGTAAACTGGTTAAACGTTTCAGTGCCTCAGTCTTTCATTTGGACAATAGCCATCTATCCAGGATCGGGATCGTCACCGCTGGGAGAACCTGCTGCTGATCAAGTAAGTGCCTGTCCCCTCATGATACCCCTTACACTGTGCATTGCCTGAGGCCACAGCACCGGGTCAAGCCACCCGTGACATCCCCCTCAAGAGACAGACTCCATTGGTCCGGTGCTGGGTATCCCGGTCTCCTGGGCGTCACATTTAGCTTTTAGGGGACCTTTAGTACACGATTGTGTGGGTAGAGGGGCCCAAACGCACTGTTAGGGCATTTCAGGGACCCTAGGGCTAGCCAACGTGGAGCGGGGGCGCCAATACCTGACCCCATAGGGCGCCAACCCCCGCTGATAGGCAGACCGTAACATAGAAACTGAGCAGGGTATGTCCAGCTCCCCTCACTAGTTTTTTCACAGTGTTTTAGTGGTGTCTATTGGTGTAGCCACAGGTTGGTGGCCTTTTAGATTAATATTTAATAAAATTTTGTTTTTTTGAGTAAATATATGATTCCTACAAAATTCTACTCAAATATACTGATCTAAAAATTGTAAAATCTCCTCACAGACTTCTCAACTCCTCCCTCCTATCTCCCCCGACAACTCCTCAATCTCCACCCACATCTTTTACCTGCTCCCTCCTTGGTCTGGGGAGGTCTGTTGTTGGGTGCTAGTGTTAGGAAGTGCAGTGTCCCCTCCTTACCAGAGAGTTGGGGTACCACACCTCTGGTTGAGATGCACTACCTCTGTGGCGACTGGACCTTCAGGGGCACCACATACCCCCCGTTAAACACAGAAAGTCCCGGGCTGGAATAAAGCAAAACCAGGTGAATACATGCAAAAAAATTAGCAAAATGGATTTCAACAGGTAACAGTTATGTTACATAACTCATCTTCCCTTTTTGGGAGGTTCTTTTCTTAAACGTTACATAATTAGAGAAATTCAAGAAGTGCAAACATGTTAAAGGTGCAAAACAGCTCTATGTAGCAGGTTGTGAGATCCTGTACCAGGGTGTCATTCTCACCAACTGTAGCAACATGGGGGACCCATTCCAAATTCCAGCTCTGTGCAGTGTCCCCTCCTTACCAGAGAGTTGGGGTACCACAACTCAGTTTGAGATGCAGTACCTATGTGGCGACTGGACCTTCAGGGGTGCCACATAAGAACCCTGCCCTACTCTAAACACAGGTGCTTCTCACAAAATTAGAATATCGCCAAAAGGTTAATTTATTTCAGTTCTTCAATACAAAAAGTGAAACTCATATATTATATAGTCATTAGTAAGAATAAAAAAGGAAAACCGTACAAAAAAAATGAAAAAAATGGGCTTTAATGCCTGAACGGCGTGGCAACGTTTCGGATATGGTATCCTTTCTCAAGCTTTTTTATTCTTATTATTGGAAGCCATTTGAACATTGGTTTGGAAAGCGCTGCACGACAATTGTGGTAATACTGGATGCTGTTCCAATTTTGATTCTTATATAGTCATTACAAACAGAGAGATCTATTTCAAGTGTTTATTTCTGTTAATGTTGATGATTATGGCTTACAGCCAATGAAAACCCGGAAGTTATTATCTCAGGAAATGAGAATACTTTATAACACCAGCTTGAAAAATGATTTTAAAATCCGAAATATTGGCCTACTGAAATGTATGTTCAGTAAATGCACTCAATACTTGGTCAAGGTTCCTTTTGCATTAATTACTACATTATTGCAGCATGACGATCAGTCTGTGGCACTGCTGAGGAATTATTGAAGCTCGGGTTGCTTTGATAGCAGCCTTCAGCTCGTCTGCATTGTTGTGTGTGATGTCTCTCATCTTCTTCTTGACAATAACCCGTATATTCTCTATGGGGTTAAAGTCAGGTGAGTTTGCTGGCCAATCAAGCACATTGATACTGTTGTTTTGTAAACCAGGTATTGGTACCTTTGGCAGTGTGGACAGATGCCAAGTCCTAATGGAGAATGACATTTCCATCTCCAAAAAGATAGTCGGCAGAGGGAAGCATGAAGCGCTCTAAAATTTCCTGGTAGATGACTGCACTGACTTTGGACTTGATAACACAGTGGACCTACACCAGCAGTTGACATGGCTCCCCAAACCATCACTGATTGTGGAAACTTCACACTAGACCTCAAGCAGCTTGGATTGTGGCCTCTCCACTCTTCCTCCAGACTCTGGAACCTTGGTTTCCAAATGAAATGCACAATTTACTTTCATCTGAAAACAACACCTTGGACCACTGAGCAAGAGTCCAGTTCTTTTTCTCCTTGGTCAAGGTAAGACCCTTCTGGCATTGTCTGTTGGTCATGAGTGGCTTGACAGAAGGAATGTGACATTTGTAGCCCATGTCCTGCATACGCCTGTATGTGGTGGCTCTTGAAGGAATGACTCCAGCAGCAGTCCACTCCTTGTGAACCTACCCCAAATTTTTGAATGGCCTTTTCTTATCAACCCTTTCAAGGCTGCTGTTATCCAGTTGCTTGAGTGTCTTTTTCTACCACACTTTTTCCTTCCACTCAAATTTCCATTAATATGCTTGGATACAGCACTGTGAATAGCCAGCCTCATTAGCAATGACTTTTTGTGGATTACCCTCCTTGTGGAGTGTGTCAATGACTGCCTTCTGGACATCTGTCAAGTCATCAGTCTTCCCAACAATTGTGGAGCCTACTGAAACAGACTAAGGGACCTTTTTAACCCCTTCATGACTGGAACTTTTTTCGGTTTTGCGTTTTCGTTTTTTGCTCCCCTCTTTCCCAGAGCCATAACTTTTTTATTTTTCCATCTATATGGCCATGTGAGGACTTATTTTTTTGTGGGAGGAGTAGTATTTTGGAACAACACCATTGGTTTTACCATGTCGCGTACTTGAAAACGGGAAAAAAATTCCAAGTGTGGTGACATTGCAAAAAAAGTGCAATCCCACACTTGCTTTTTGTTTGGCTTTTTTGCTAGATTCACTAAATGCTAAACTGATCTGTCATTCTGATTCTCCAGGTCATTACAAGTTCATAGACATCAAACATGTCTAGGTTCCTTTTTATCTAAGTGGTGAAAAAAGATTTCAAACTTTGCTAAAAAAAAATTGTACCATTTTCTGATACCCGCAGCGTCTCCATTTTTCATGATCTCGGGTTGGGTGAGGGCTTATTTTTTACATGCCGAGCTGACGTTATTAATGATACCATTTTGATGCAGATACGATCTTTTGATCGCCCGTTATTGCATTTTAATTCAATGTTGCGGCGACCAAAAAACATAATTCTGGCGTTTTGACTATTTTTTCTCTCTACGCCATTTAGCGATCAGGCTAATCCTTTTTTTTCTTGATAGATTGGGAGATTCTGAACTCGGTGATACTGAACATGTGTATGTTTGATTTTATTTTCATTGTTATATTTTGAATGGAGAAAAGGGGGGTGATTTGGACTTATATATATATATATATATATATATACATATATATATATATATATATATATATATGTATATATATATATATATATATATATATATATACAGGTCCTTCTCAAAAAATTAGCATATAGTGTTAAATTTCATTATTTACCATAATGTAATGATTACAATTAAACTTTCATATATTATAGATTCATTATCCACCAACTGAAATTTGTCAGGTCTTTTATTGTTTTAATACTGATGATTTTGGCATACAACTCCTGATAACCCAAAAAACCTGTCTCAATAAATTAGCATATCAAGAAAAGGTTCTCTAAACGACCTATTACCCTAATCTTCTGAATCAACTAATTAACTCTAAACACATGCAAAAGATACCTGAGGCTTTTATAAACTCCCTGCCTGGTTCATTACTCAAAACCCCCATCATGGGTAAGACTAGCGACCTGACAGATGTCAAGAAGGCCATCATTGACACCCTCAAGCAAGAGGGTAAGACCCAGAAAGAAATTTCTCAACAAATAGGCTGTTCCCAGAGTGCTGTATCAAGGCACCTCAATGGTAAGTCTGTTGGAAGGAAACAATGTGGCAGAAAACGCTGTACAACGAGAAGAGGAGACCGGACCCTGAGGAAGATTGTGGAGAAGGACCGATTCCAGACCTTGGGGAACCTGAGGAAGCAGTGGACTGAGTCTGGTGTGGAAACATCCAGAGCCACCGTGCACAGGCGTGTGCAGGAAATGGGCTACAGGTGCCGCATTCCCCAGGTAAAGCCACTTTTGAACCATAAACAGCGGCAGAGGCGCCTGACCTGGGCTACAGAGAAGCAGCACTGGACTGTTGCTAAGTGGTCCCAAGTACTTTTTTCTGATGAAAGCAAATTTTGCATGTCATTCGGAAATCAAGGTGCCAGAGTCTGGAGGAAGACTGGGGAGAAGGAAATGCCAAAATGCCTGAAGTCCAGTGTCAAGTACCCACAGTCAGTGATGGTGTGGGGTGCCATGTCAGCTGCTGGTGTTGGTCCACTGTGTTTCATCAAGGGCAGGGTCAATGCAGCTAGCTATCAGGAGATTTTGGAGCACTTCATGCTTCCATCGGCTGAAATGCTTTATGGAGATGAAGATTTCATTTTTCAGCACGACCTGGCACCTGCTCACAGTGCCAAAACCACTGGTAAATGGTTTACTGACCATGGTATTACTGTGCTCAATTGGCCTGCCAACTCTCCTGACCTGAACCCCATAGAGAATCTGTGGGATATTGTGAAGAGAAAGTTGAGAGACGCAAGACCCAACACTCTGGATGAGCTTAAGGCCGCTATTGAAGCATCATGGGCCTCCATAACATCTCAGCAGTGTCACAGGCTGATTGCCTCCATGCCACGCCGCATTGAAGCAGTCATTTCTGCCAAAGGATTCCCGACCAAGTATTGAGTGCATAACTGAACATTATTATTTGATGTTTTTTTTGTTTGTTATTAAAAAACACTTTTATTTGATTGGATGGGTGAAATATGCTAATTTATTGAGACAGGTTTTTTGGGTTATCAGGAGTTGTATGCCAAAATCATCAGTATTAAAACAATAAAAGACCTGACAAATTTCAGTTGGTGGATAATGAATCTATAATATATGAAAGTTTAATTGTAATCATTACATTATGGTAAATAATGAAATTTAACACTATATGCTAATTTTTTGAGAAGGACCTGTATATACAGTTAGGTCCATATATATTTGGACAGAGACAACATTTTTCTAATTTTGGTTATAGACATTACCCCAATGAATTTTAAACAAAACAATTCAGATGCAGTTGAAGTTCAGACTTTCAGCTTCCATTTGAGGGTACCCACATTAAAATGGGATGAAGGGTTTAGGAGTTTCAGATTCTTAACATGTGCCACCCTGTTTTTAAAGGGACCAAAAGTAATTGGACAGATTCAATAATTTTAAATAAAATGTTCATTTTTAGCACTTGGTTGAAAACCCTTTGTTGGCAATGACTGCCTGAAGTCTTGAACTCATGGACATCACCAAACGCTGTGTTTCCTCCTTTTTGATGCTCTGCCAGGCCTTCACTGCGGTGGTTTTCAGTTGCTGTTTGTTTGTGGGCCTTTCTGTCTGAAGTTTAGTCTTTAACAAGTGAAATGCATGCTCAATTGGGTTGAGATCAGGTGACTGACTTGGCCATTCAAGAATATTCCACTTCTTTGCTTTAATAAACTCCTGGGTTGCTTTGGCTTTATGTTTTGGGTCATTGTCCATCTGTAGTATGAAACGACGACCAATCAGTTTTGCTGCATTTGGCTGGATCTGAGCACACAGTATGGCTCTGAATACCTCAGAATTCATTCGGCTGCTTCTGTCCTGTGTCACATCATCAATAAACACTAGTGACCCAGTGCCACTGGCAGCCATGCATGCCCAAGCCATCACACTGCCTCCGCTGTGTTTTACAGATGATGTGGTATGCCTTGGATCATGAGCTGTACCACGCCTTCGCCATACTTGTCTCTTTCCATCATTCTGGTAGAGGTTGATCTTGGTTTCATCTGTCCAAAGAATGTTCTTCCAGAACTGTGCTGGCTTTTTTAGATGTTTTTTAGCAAAGTCGAGTCTAGCCTTTTTATTCTTGATGCTTATGAGTGGCTTGCGCCGTGCAGTGAACGCTCTGTATTTACTTTCATGCAGTCTTCTCTTTATGATAGATTTGGATATTGATACGCCTACCTCCTGGAGAGTGTTGTTCACTTGGTTGGCTGTTGTGAAGGGGTTTCTCTTCACCATGGAGATTATTCTGCGATCATCCACCACTCTTGTCTTCCGTGGGTGCCCAGGTCTTTTTGCATTGATGAGTTCACCAGTGCTTTCTTTCTTTCTCAGGATGTACCAAACTGTAGATTTTGCCACTCCTAATATTGTAGCAATTTCTCAGATGGGTTTTCTCTGTTTTCACAGCTTAAGGATGGCTTGTTTCACCCGCATGGAGAGCTCCTTTGACTGCATGTTTACTTCACAGCAAAACCTTCCAAATGCAAGCACCACACCTCAAATCATCTCAAGGCCTTTCATCTGCTTAATTGAGAATAACATAACGAAGGGATTGCCCACACCTGTCCATGAAACAGCCTTGGAGTCAATTGTCCAATTACTTTTGGTCCCTTTAAAAACAGGGTGGCACATGTTAAGGAGCTGAAACTCTTAAACCCTTCATCCAATTTTAATGTGGATACCCTCAAATGAAAGCTGAAAGTCTGAACTTCAACTGCATCTGAATTGTTTTGCTTAAAATTCATTGTGGTAATGTCTATAACCAAAATTTGAAAAATGTTGTCTCTGTCCAAATATATATGGACCTAACTGTATATACAGTGGGGCAAAAAAGTATTTAGTCAGTCAGCAATAGTGCAAGTTCCACCACTTAAAAAGATGAGAGGCGTCTGTAATTTACATCATAGGTAGACCTCAACTATGGGAGACAAACTGAGAAAAAAAAAATCCAGAAAATCACATTGTCTGTTTTTTTAACAATTTATTTGCATATTATGGTGGAAAATAAGTATTTGGTCAGAAACAAACAATCAAGATTTCTGGCTCTCACAGACCTGTAACTTCTTCTTTAAGAGTCTCCTCTTTCCTCCACTCATTACCTGTAGTAATGGCACCTGTTTAAACTTGTTATCAGTATAAAAAGACACCTGTGCACACCCTCAAACAGTCTGACTCCAAACTCCACTATGGTGAAGACCAAAGAGCTGTCAAAGAACACCAGAAACAAAATTGTAGCCCTGCACCAGGCTGGGAAGACTGAATCTGCAATAGCCAACCAGCTTGGAGTGAAGAAATCAACAGTGGGAGCAATAATTAGAAAATGGAAGACATACAAGACCACTGATAATCTCCCTCGATCTGGGGCTCCACGCAAAATCCTACCCCGTGGGGTCAGAATGATCACAAGAACGGTGAGCAAAAATCCCAGAACCACGCGGGGGGACCTAGTGAATGAACTGCAGAGAGCTGGGACCAATGTAACAAGGCCTACCATAAGTAACACACTACGCCACCATGGACTCAGATCCTGCAGTGCCAGACGTGTCCCACTGCTTAAGCCAGTACATGTCCGGGCCCGTCTGAAGTTTGCTAGAGAGCATTTGGATGATCCAGAGGAGTTTTGGGAGAATGTCCTATGGTCTGATGAAACCAAACTGGAACTGTTTGGTAGAAACACAACTTGTCGTGTTTGGAGGAAAAATAATACTGAGTTGCATCCATCAAACACCATACCTACTGTAAAGCATGGTGGTGGAAACATCATGCTTTGGGGCTGTTTCTCTGCAAAGGGGCCAGGACGACTGATCCGGGTACATGAAAGAATGAATGGGGCCATGTATCGTGAGATTTTGAGTGCAAACCTCCTTCAATCAGCAAGGGCATTGAAGATGAAACGTGGCTGGGTCTTTCAACATGACAATGATCCAAAGCCCACCGCCAGGGCAACGAAGGAGTGGCTTCGTAAGAAGCATTTCAAGGTCCTGGAGTGGCCTAGCCAGTCTCCAGATCTCAACCCTATAGAAAACCTTTGGAGGGAGTTGAAAGTCCGTGTTGCCAAGCGAAAAGCCAAAAACATCACTGCTCTAGAGGAGATCTGCATGGAGGAATGGGCCAACATACCAACAACAGTGTGTGGCAACCTTGTGAAGACTTACAGAAAACGTTTGACCTCTGTCATTGCCAACAAAGGATATATTACAAAGTATTGAGATGAAATTTTGTTTCTGACCAAATACTTATTTTCCACCATAATATGCTAATAAATTGCTAAAAAAACAGACAATGTGATTTTCTGGATTTTTTTTTCTCAGTTTGTCTCCCATAGTTGAGGTCTACCTATGATGTAAATTACAGACGCCTCTCATCTTTTTAAGTGGTGGAACTTGCACTATTGCTGACTGACTAAATACTTTTTTGCCCCACTGTATATATATATATATATATATATATATAAATATATATATATATATATATATTTATATTTTAAACACTTTTTTTTTTAAACTTTTGGCATGCTTCAATAGCTTCCATGGGAGACTAGAAGGTGGCACAACTCGATCTGCTCTGCTATATAGAGGCGATGGTCAGATCGCCTCTATGTAGTAGAATTGCTGACTTCCTTTGAGTGCCGACCACTGGGTAGCGCTCATAGCAATCCAGCAGTGACAACCATAGAGGTCTCCAGGAAACCTCGGGTTGTCATGCCAACACACCTGTGACCCGCGATTATATGACGCGGGTCCCAGTGTGATTGCCGGAAGTGCCATTTAAATGCCGCTGTCAGCGGCATTTAACTAGTTAATAGTCGCGGGTGAATCGCGATTCCACCCGCGGCTTTGTGGGAAAGATATGAGCTCACCGCCAGAGCCCACATCAAAGGAAGGGTATCCAACATCGGCATACTATTACGCCCGATGTCAGAAAGGGATTACCGTATGTACTCGAGTATAAGCCGAGATTTTCAGCCCAAATTTTTGGGCTGAAAGTGCCCCTCTCGGCTTATACTCGAGTCAAGGTGGGTGGCAGGGTCGGCGGGTGAGGGGGAGAGGGCGCTGAGGCATACTTACCTAGTCCCAGCGATCCTGGCGCTGTCCCTGCCGTCCCACGGTCTTCGGTGCTGCAGCTTCTTCCCCTCTTCAGCGGTCACGTGGGACCGCTCATTAGAGAAATGAATAAGCGGCTCCACCTCCCATAGGGGTGGAGCCGCCTATTCATTTCTCTAATCAGCGGTGCCGGTGACCGCTGATTAGAGAAAGAAGCTGCGCCACCGAAGACAGCTGTGACAGGCAGAGGGAGCCGGACGTCGGGACCAGGTAAGTATGTAATATTCACCTGTCCGCGTTCCAGCCGCCGGGCGCTGCTCCATCTTCCCGGCGTCTATCTGCGCTCTGATTGTTCAGGTCAGAGGGCGCGATTACGCATATAGTGTGCGCGCCGCCCTCTGCCTGATCAGTCAGAGCAGAGAGACACCGGGACCGGACGCTGGGAGCTGCAAGCAAGAGAGGTGAGTATGGCTTTTTTTTTTTTTACTGCAGCAGCAGCGGCCATGGCAGAGCTTTCTATGGGGAACTATGAACGGTGCAGAGCACTATATGAGGCACAGCTATAGGGCCATAATGAACGGTGCAGAGCACTATATGGGGCACAGCTATAGGGCCATAATGAACGGTGCAGAGCACTATATGAGGCACAGCTATAGGGCCATAATGAACGGTGCAGAGCACTGTATGGGGCACAGCTATAGGGCAATAATGAACGGTGCAGAGCACTGTATGGGGCACAGCTATAGGGAAATAATGAACGGTGCAGAGCACTGTATGGGGCACAGCTATAGGGAAATAATGAACGGTGCAGAGCACTATATGAGGCACAGCTATAGGGAAATAATGAACGGTGCAGAGCACTGTATGGGGCACAGCTATAGGGCAATAATGAACGGCGCAGAGCACTATATGGGGCACAGCTATAGGGAAATAATGAACGGTGCAGAGCACTGTATGGGGCACAGCTATAGGGAAATAATGAACGGTGCAGAGCACTGTATGGAGCACAGCTATAGGGAAATAATGAACGGTGCAGAGCACTATATGGGGCACAGCTATAGGGAAATAATGAACGGTGCAGAGCACTGTATGGGGCACAGCTATAGGGAAATAATGAACGGTGCAGAGCACTATATGGGGCACAGCTATAGGGCTATAATGAACGGTGCAGAGCACTATATGGCACAGCTATAGGGAAATAATGAACGGTGCAGAGCACTATATGGGGCACAGCTATAGGGAAATAATGAACGGTGCAGAGCACTGTATGGGGCACAGCTATGGGACAATCATGAACGGTGCAGAGCACTATATGGGGCACAGATATAGGGAACTATGAACGGTGCAGAGCACTATATGGCACAGCTATGGGGAAATAATGATCTATTTTTATTTTTGAAATTCACCGGCAAATGCTGCATTTCCACCCTAGGCTTATACTCGAGTCAATAAGTTTTCCCAGTTTTTTGTGGCAAAATTAGGGGGGTCGGCTTATACTCGGGTCAGCTTATACTCGAGTATATACGGTAAAAGCTTAGGAAACCTTTGCAGGTGTTTTTTTGTTAATTATCATATATACCCGAGTATAAGCCGACCCGAGTATAAGCCGACCCCCCTAATTTTGCAACAAAAAAATGGGAAAACTTATTGACTCGAGTATAAGCCTAGGGTGGAAAATGCAGCAGCTAGCGGTAAATTGCAAAAATAAAAATAGATACCAATAAAAGTAAAATTAATTGAGACATCATTAGGTTAAGTGTTTTTGAATATCCATATTGAATCAGGAGCCCCATATAATGTCCCATACTGTTCATTATGACCCCATAAGATGCTCCATACAAAATAGGCTGCATATAATGCTCCATACAGTTCATTATGGCCCTGTAAGATGCTCCATATACAAATATGCCTCATATAATGCTCCATGTAGTTCTTTATGGCCCCATAAGATGCCCCATATAATGCTCCATTCAGTTCTTTATGGCCCCATAGATGCCCCATATAATGCTCCATGCAGTTCTTTATGGCCCCATGTAATGCTCCATATAATGCTCCATTCAGTTCTTTATGGCTCCATAGATGCCCTATATAATGCTCCATGCAGTTCTTTATGGCCCCATGTAATGCTCCATATAATGCTCCATGCAGTTCTTTATGGCCCCATAGATGCCCCATATAGTCCCCCATATAATGCTCCATGCAGTTATGGCCCCATAGATGCTCCATATAATGCCCCATATAATGCTCCATGCAGTTATGGCCCCATAGATGTCCCATATAATGCTCCATGCAGTTCTTTATGGCCCCATAGATGCCCCATATAATGCTCCATGCAGTTATGGCCCCATAGATGCCCCATATAATGCTCCATACAGTTATGGCCCCATAGATGCCCCATATATTGCTCCATGCAGTTCTTTATGGCCCCATAGACGCTCCATATAGCATTGTGCCACATGTAATGCTTCTGCTGCACCAAAAAAAATGACATACTCACCTCTCGTCGCTGCTCCTCATCGTCCCGTCTCTCCACACTGACTGTTCAGGCAGAGGGCGGCGTGCACACTAATACGTCATCGTGCCCTCAGACCTGAACAGTCACTGCAGAGGACGCGGAAGACGAGGTGGCGGTGGAATGCGGAAAGGTGAATATGAAATACTCACCTGCTCCTGGCACTCCTGACGCGGTCCCTGCATGTCCCATGGTCTCCGGGCGCGGCAGCTTCTTCCTGTAGTGAGCGGT
Organism: Ranitomeya imitator; assembly: GCF_032444005.1. NCBI lineage: Eukaryota > Metazoa > Chordata > Amphibia > Anura > Dendrobatidae > Ranitomeya > Ranitomeya imitator. Next base: position 134,826,071 of record NC_091286.1, read on the forward strand.
CACATGGTACCGCTCATTACAGTAATGAATATGCGGCTCCACCCTATGGGAGTTGAGTCCATATTCATTACTTTAATGAGCGGTACCAGTGACCACTGAACAGGGGAAGAAGCTTCCGTGCCCGAAGACTGTGGGACATGCAGGGACTGCGCCAGGAGCGCAGGGAGCAGGTAAGTATTTGACAGGCGTTGCTCCCCCTCACCCGCTGACCTCCCCGCCTTCCATGACTCGAGTATAAGCCGAGAGGGGCACTTTCAGCCCATTTTTTGGGGCTGAAAATCTCGGCTTATACTCGAGTATATACGGTAATCTAATTTACTGAGATAATGCCTTTTAAGTTTTGCTGTAGCCATAATCATCAACATTAACAGAAATAAACACTTGAAATAGATCACTCTGTTTGTAATGACTCAATTTAATATGAGTTTCACTTTTTGTATTGAAGAACGGAAATAAATTTACTTTTTGATGATATTCTAATTTTGTGAGAAGCACCTGTATATGATTAAATAGCTGGGTATATTAGGATAAGCCCACTTAGTTTCAGGTGACTGATAAAGCAATTGGTAAGCTAATTAAAATATAACTTTTAAAAGATGAAGGGTAAAAGACTAAATATATTCTAAAAAGAGACAAACAGCACAAAAGAACATGAAATTCACCTCTAGCGATTTGTCAAATTCAAGTGAAAAAACAATCAAGGATATTAGTCCTAGTTGCACCTATCCAATTAGAACAATTCCAAGATAAGGTTCATTGGAATATTCAACATCTCTTTTTATTATAATGCCAGTCTCACACAGACGTTCAACAACAATTAGTGAAAGTGGTGACCATGTTCACATCTGTATCCATCTGCCACATTAGCAGCTTTGAACTTTGAGTGTGATCATAGTGTGATCCGATTCTCTAGGATGAGAAAATGGAGAAGAAAATGTCTCCATGTTCTCCATTATGTCAGTCCATGGAAATCGAACTGCACTCAGATGACATCCAAGTGCAGTCCAATGTTTTCTACGAACTCCTTGACTTGCACAGCCAAGAGCGATCTGAATATCTGATCAAACTTGGGTATGCTGCGATTATGCTATGGGGTACTCCATATATCCAATTTATTCCTCGGACAAAGCTGGTCTCAGGAAATTATCGGACATGTGCACAGCCCCGTAGAATAACATTGGTCCAAGTGCGATCCAATGTTTTGTCGGATATGTAAAACTTGGCTGTAACCACAATGCATTTATTGGAGCTGTGTAGATTTGGTCCACAACTAAGCACATACGGCCACCGTCATCATCGGAAACAGCTGATTGGTGGGAGTGCCGGGTTTCGCACAGCCCACGATCTGATATTGAAAACCTAGGAAATGGCCTATGAAGAGGTGGCAAATATATCACAATGGCTTTTAGAATGATATATGTGGTGCATCTTTAGACATTTTTGTCTAAATTTACAACACTTATAGAATGCCCAGGTCTCTAAACAAATGCACTTCAGGATGCAGCCAACCCATATAGCAAAGATGTTGCAAAACACAGGTGCAAAATACTAAATAGACAGCCACTCACAGCCTGCCAGTTCATGGAGGGGGTGACTGCTTAGTATAAAGTTGCACAATAGAGGCCTGTATATGGTGCTGTTCACATGCAGGTAATGCACAGTGTCTGGTTCTCAGCCTATTAGTCACGCCCATACTATTCGATTAGGCAGGCTGGCCAGCACTCTCTCATTGCATCCTATGTGAACACCCCTGTATACAAGACCCAACATGCTGGGTTTGGCTGCACCCTGAAAAATAAAGTGCACAAAATACATATAAATATGTGAGGTATTGGTCGATATTTTGGCCAAGATATGCAAGCTCGCAACCCAATGTCAAGGGTCTCCACGCTTGCGAGTCCTATCACTAAAGTTAGCAGCAAAGCCACAGATGAGGACTAAAAATCCTATTGAATGGCTTAGTTTATGGCAATATTTTACAGCAATGTTTTAGTTCACGTTGTTGGATCACCCCCAGTGTAGGGCAATGGGGTACTCGGATCCAGGCCCTTCTGTAGTCGGTGGGGATATCACGGTGGCTAGACCCGGTCCGTGGCACTTTGAGGGGCATCCAATAAAAGGACAACAGTTTATAGGATAGTGTTCGTGACGCCACCTGTGCTATTCAGTCAGGGTGACCGACGCTGCTTAGGGGTCCACTGGGGTGATGTTATGGCAGCTAGATGGTATACCTTCCCACAGGTGAAGTATGTCCCAAGGGCTTACCAGAGTGTAGATGGTGGATGGTACAAGGCGCAGTGAATAACGAGGACACAAGGGTGCAGTCTTTTTACCTTTACTGAAGGCTTCAACATCCACAGTCCAGGGTAGTGACCACAGGATAGGCAGAGTCCGGCTGGTCTGAAGGCAAATCCAGAGTCCCCTTATCCAGGAGGAATTCAATAGCCTTCCCCTAGCGCACAGTAACACAGTAGGTCCCTACTTGCATAAGCTCCAATAAGGTCCTCACTGTTGTTACTCCTCTCTGTCCCCCAGCTGGTGTGGATAGGACAAATCCGTATGACTGATGGACTAAGGCTTTTTATAGGGACCCTAGAGACGCCCCGGCCCCCACAAGTTGCCACCGTGTCTTCTTAGGTATTAAGGTCGGGCAGCTAACGTGGAATTAACTGTCCTGCCAGTCTCTGAAGTAACGGCATAGAGCTCTTTACTCCCTCAGTGTTCTGGCTACCGGATCTGTGCTTCAGATGGAGGCAGCCTGCTTCTAGCTGGTCTCCCACTGATGTTTCACTCTTGTTGCTATGACTTCTTTTCTCACTCACTACAGCACAATTCTCTTTGTGTCCTTTCCTGGGATGCTGCCGCATGGGATGCAGGCGCAGCTCCGTGGACCCTCGTCCTCCTCAGACCGCAGTCTGAATCTGACTGGAGATCACTCCAGCCAGCTCGACCTGGAGACCTTTCCTCATCGGTCCCCAGCCAGGAACTCCCTAACTTTCCCTCCCACTCACCAGTTTTACCCTAATGTGAGGAGTGGCCTAGTAGATAGAACTTTTTGCCCCCCTGGTGGCTGGAGTGTGAAGTATGTGTGTGGCTGTGATACCTGGACAGAAGACCTCCTTCATTGCCTTCAGACGTAACATCACTCCCCCTGGTGGAAGAATAACATTACTGCAACGAACCAGGACTCTGGGGCGCTGCATTTTCATATCTTGAAGCCACAGCCATTTCTCACTAACTCTCATTTTTTAATCATGAAGCCTCATCCACTCAACAGGTTACTCACAATAAGGGCTCATACTCATCTGCGAGAAACTCGGGTGAGTCTCGCACGTTAATACCCAGCGCTGCTGCCGGCACTAAGGAGCGGAGCGTGCGGCTGCATATGTTTCCCATGCAGCCGCCCGCTCTGATCTGTGTGCGGGGTGCAGTGCCGGGTATTAACATGCGAGACTCATCCGAGTTTCTCGCAAGTGAGTATGAGCTATATGTGTTTAAAAACACAATAAATGTTGTGCAAGGCATGTACACCACTGCCTAACCACTGAGATAAAATGTTGGGGTGCATTTGCAGCACCCCAGAGTCCTGGTCGTTGCAGTAATGTCGTTCTTCCACCAAGGGGGGAGTGATGTTACGTCTGATGGCACCAAAGGAGTTCACCTTACCAGGTATCATAGCCACACGCACACTTCACACGCCAGTCCACCAGGGGGAGCTAAGGCTTCTATTTACTAGGCAACTCCTCACACAGGGTAAAAAAGGTGGGTTGGTTAGGAAGTTAGTCAGAACGAGTCAGAAGGAGGAGAGGAGAGTTCCTGGCTGGAGACTGATGAGGAAAGGTCTCCAGGTCGAGCTGGCTGGAGTGATCTCCAGTCAGATCCAGACTGCGGTCTGAGGAGGACAGAAAGGACACGGAGCTGCGCCTGCAACCCATGCGGCAGCATCCTAAGAAAGGACACGAAAGGAATTGTGTTGTAGGGAGTGAGCCATGAAGTCACAGCAAAAGGAGAACAAAAACCAGAAGGAGTCCTGTCCTGAGAAAGTCTGCCTCCTTCTGGAGTGCGGGCCGGTGGCCGGAACACCAAGGGAGTAATAGACTCTACGCTTTACTTCACAGACCGGCAGGGCAGTCAATTCCAAGTTGGCTGTCCGACCTAAACACCTAAGCAGACACGGTGGCAATTGTGGAGGAGGGGCGTCTCTAGGGTCCCTATAAAATAGCCTCAGGCCATCACCGTCATACGGGTTTGTCCTATCCATCTGGGGGAAAGAGAGAGAGAAGTAACAACAGTGTGGATGTTATGGTAGCTTATGCAAGTAGGGACCTACTACGTTACTTGTTGTGAATTCTGTGGCAGAGCTCCCTCCTGTGGTCACAAGTGGTACTTCGGCTGATTCTCTCTGTGAGCTTCCGTTGGTGGAGGAAAGTGGTACTGCGGCTTCTGAGTTTCCTTCCTCAGGTGATGTGGTGAAGTCGTTAGGTGCTGCTCTATTTAACTCCACCTAGTGCTTTGATCCTGGCCTCCAGTCAATGTTCTAGTATTGGACCTGTTTCCTCCTGGATCGTTCCTGTGGCCTGCTGCTCTGCATAGCTAAGTTCCTCTTTGCTATTTGTTTGCTGTTTTTTTTCTGTCCAGCTTGTCTATTTGTTTTTTTCTGCTTGCTGGAAGCTCTGGGACGCAGAGGGTGTACCTCCGTGCCGTTAGTTCGGTACGGAGGGTCTTTGCGTGGTTTTTGTAGGGTTTTGTGTTGACCGCAAAGTTACCTTTCCTATCCTCGCTCTGTTCAGAAACTTGGGCCTCACTTTGCTAAATCTATTTCATCTCTACGTTTGTCTTTTCATCTTAACTCACAGTCATTATATGTGGGGGCTGCCTTTTCCTTTGGGGTATTTCTCTGAGGCAAGGTAGGCTTATTTTCTATCTTCAGGCTAGCTAGTTTCTCAGGCCGTTCCGAGTTGCATAGGGAGCGTTAGGCACAATCCACGGCTGCCTTTAGTGTGGTTGGAGAGGATTAGGGATTGCGGTCAACAGAGTTCCCACGTCTCAGAGCTCGTTCTTGTTTTTTGGGTTATTGCCAGGTCACTGTATGTGCGCTGACCTCTATGTCCATTGTGGTACTGAATTACCTTTCATAACAGTACTGGAGGCCCAAAAGTACTAATGATTCCCAATAGAGGGAAAAAAGAAGTTCTGAGACCATTTTTTTTTCTGTGCACTGTGTTTTGCCTTTTTTTTCCCCTAGACATTTGGGTGGTTCAGGACACATGTGTAGCAATGGACATTAAAGGTCTGTCTTCATGTGTGGATCAGCTCACGGCAAGAGTACAAAGTATTCAACACTTTTTGGTTCAGAATTCTATGTTAGAACTGAGAATTCCTATTCCTGATTTGTTTTTTGGAGATAGAACTAAATTTCTGAGTTTCAAAAATAATTGTAAACTGTTTCTGGCTTTGAAACCTCGCTCCTCTGGTGACCCAGTTCAACAAGTTATGATCGTTATTTCTTTTTTGCGTGGCGACCCTCAGGACTGGGCATTTTTTCTTGCGTCAGGAGATCCTGCATTAAGTAATATCGATGCATTTTTCCTGGCGCTCGGATTGCTGTACGATGAGCCTAATTCTGTGGATCAGGCAGAGAAGAATTTGCTGGCTCTGTGTCAGGGTCAGGATGAAATAGAGGTATATTGTCAGAAATTTAGAAAGTGGTCCGTACTCACTCAGTGGAATGAAGGTGCGCTCGCAGCTATTTTCAGAAAAGGTCTCTCTGAAGCCCTTAAGGATGTCATGGTGGGATTTCCTATGCCTGCTGGTCTGAATGAGTCTATGTCTTTGGCCATTCAGATCGGTCGACGCTTGCGCGAGCGTAAATCTGTGCACCATTTGGCGGTATTACCTGAGCTTAAACCTGAGCCTATGCAGTGCGATAGGACTTTGACCAGAGTTGAACGGCAAGAACACAGACGTCTGAATGGGCTGTGTTTCTACTGTGGTGATTCCACTCATGCTATCTCTGATTGTCCTAAGCGCACTAAGCGGTTCGCTAGGTCTGCCACCATTGGTACGGTACAGTCAAAATTTTTTCTGTCTGTTACCTTGATCTGCTCTTTGTCATCGTATTCTGTCATGGCATTTGTGGACTCAGGCGCTGCTCTGAATTTGATGGACTTGGAGTATGCTAGGCATTGTGGGTTTTTCTTGGAGCCCTTGCAGTGTCCTATTCCATTGAGAGGAATTGATGCTACGCCTTTGGAAAAGAATAAGCCTCAGTACTGGACTCAGCTGACCATGTGCATGGCTCCTGCACATCAGGAGGTTATTCGCTTTCTGGTGTTGCATAATCTGCATGATGTGGTCGTGTTGGGGTTGCCATGGCTACAAGTCCATAATCCAGTATTAGATTGGAAATCCATGTCTGTGTCCAGCTGGGGTTGTCAGGGGGTACATGGTGATGTCCCATTTCTGACTATTTCGTCATCCACCCCTTCTGATTACCGGGATTTATTTGATGAGCCCAAGTCCGATACCCTACCTCCGCATAGGGATTGTGATTGTGCTATCGATTTGATTCCTGGTAGTTAATTCCCAAAAGGTCGACTGTTTAATTTATCTGTGCCTGAGCACGCCGCTATGCGGAGTTATGTGAAGGAGTCTTTGGAGAAGGGGCATATTCACCCGTCATCGTCGCCATTAGGAGCAGGGTTCTTTTTTGTAGCCAAGAAGGATGGTTCACTGAGACCTTGTATAGATTACCGCCTTCTAAATAAAATGTACTTAGATGACATTTTGATCTTCTCGGATGATTGGGAGTCTCACGTGAAGCAGGTCAGAACGGTGTTTCAGGTCCTGCGTGCTAATTCTTTGTTTGTGAAGGGATCAAAGTGTCTCTTTGGTGTTCAGAAGGTTTCATTTTTGGGGTTCATCTTTTCCCCTTCTACTATCGAGATGGACCCTGTTAAGGTCCAAGCCATCCATAATTGGACTCAGCCGACATCTCTGAAAAGTCTGTAAAAGTTCCTGGGCTTTGCTAATTTTTATCGTCGCTTCATCTGCAATTTTTCTAGTATTGCTAAACCATTGACCGATTTGACCAAGAAAGGTGGTGATTTGGTCAATTGGTCTTCTGCTGCGGTGGAAGCTTTTCAAGAGTTGAAGCGTCGTTTTTCTTCTGCCCCTGTGTTGTATCAACCAGATGTTTTGCTTCCGTTCCAGGTCGAGGTTGATGCTTCTGAGATTGGAGCAGGGGCTGTTTTGTCGCAGAGAAGTTCTGATTGCTCGGTGATGAAACCATGCGCCTTCTTTTCCAGGAAGTTTTCGCCTGCTGAGCGAAATTATGATGTGGGCAATCGAGAGTTGCTGGCCATGAAGTGGGCATTCGAGGAGTGGAGTCATTGGCTTGAAGGAGCTAAGCATCGCGTGGTGGTCTTGACTGATCATAAGAACTTGACTTATCTCGAGTCCGCCAAGCGGTTGAATCCTAGACAAGCTCGTTGGTCGTTGTTTTTTGCCCGTTTTGACTTTGTGATTTCATACCTTCCGGGCTCTAAAAATGTGAAGGCGGATGCTCTGTCTAGGAGTATTGTGCCCGACTCTCCGGGTGTATCTGAGCCGGCAGGTATCCTCAAAGAGGGAGTAATTGTGTCTGCCATCTCCCCTGATTTGCGGCGGGTGCTGCAAAAATTTCAGGCTAATAAACCTGATCGTTGCCCAGCGGAGAAACTGTTTGTCCCTGATAGGTGGACGAATAAAGTTGTCTCTGAGGTTCATTGTTCGGTGTTGGCTGGTCATCCTGGAATCTTTGGTACCAGAGAGTTAGTGGCTAGATCCTTTTGGTGGCCATCTCTGTCGCGGGATGTGCGTACTTTTGTGCAGTCCTGTGGGATTTGTGCTCGGGCTAAGCCCTGCTGTTCTCGTGCCAGTGGGTTGCTTTTGCCCTTGCCGGTCCCGAAGAGGCCTTGGACACATATCTCTATGGATTTTATTTCAGATCTTCCCGTCTCTCAAAAGATGTCAGTCATTTGGGTGGTCTGTGATCGCTTCTCTAAGATGGTCCATTTGGTACCCTTGTCTAAATTGCCTTCCTCCTCTGATTTGGTGCCATTGTTTTTCCAGCATGTGGTTCGTTTACATGGCATTCCAGAGAATATCGTTTCTGACAGAGGTTCCCAGTTTGTTTCGAGGTTTTGGCGAGCCTTTTGTGGTAGGATGGGCATTGACTTGTCTTTTTCCTCGGCTTTCCATCCTCAGACTAATGGCCAGACCGAACGAACCAATCAGACCTTGGAAACATATCTGAGATGCTTTGTTTCTGCTGATCAGGATGACTGGGTGTCCTTTTTGCCTTTGGCTGAGTTCGCCCTTAATAATCGGGCCAGCTCGGCTACCTTGGTTTCACCGTTTTTCTGCAACTCTGGGTTCCATCTTCGTTTCTCTTTAGGGCAGGTTGAGTCTTCGGACTGTCCTGGTGTGGATACTGTGGTGGACAGGTTGCAGCAGATTTGGACTCATGTAGTGGACAATTTGACTTTGTCCCAGGAGAAGGCTAATCGCAGACGCTGTGTGGGTCCCCGACTTCGGGTTGGGGACTTGGTTTGGTTATCTTCTCGTCATATTCCTATGAAGGTTTCCTCTCCTAAGTTTAAACCTCGTTTTATTGGTCCGTATAGGATTTCTGAGGTTCTTAATCCTGTGTCTTTTCGTCTGACCCTTCCAGATTTTTTTTCCATACATAACGTATTCCATAGGTCATTGTTGCGGAGATACGTGGCACCTATGGTTCCATCTGTTGATCCTCCTGCCCCGGTTTTGGTGGAGGGGGAGTTGGAGTATATTGTGGAGAAGATTTTGGATTCTCGTGTTTCAAGGCGGAAACTCCAGTATCTGGTTAAGTGGAAGGGTTATGCTCAGGAAGATAATTCCTGGGTCTTTGCCTCTGATGTCCATGCTCCCGATCTTGTTCGTGCCTTTCATATGGCTCATCCTGGTCGTCCTGGGAGCTCTGGTGAGGGTTCGGTGACCCCTCCTCAAGGGGGGGGTACTGTTGTGAATTCTGTGGCAGAGCTCCCTCCTGTGGTCACAAGTGGTACTTCGGCTGGTTCTCTCTGTGAGCTTCCGTTGGTGGAGGAAAGTGGTACTGCGGCTTCTGAGTTTCCTTCCTCAGGTGATGTGGTGAAGTCGTTAGGTGCTGCTCTATTTAACTCCACCTAGTGCTTTGATCCTGGCCTCCAGTCATTGTTCTAGTATTGGACCTGTTTCCTCCTGGATTGTTCCTGTGGCCTGCTGCTCTGCATAGCTAAGTTCCTCTTTGCTATTTGTTTGCTGTTTTTTTTTCTGTCCAGCTTGTCTATTTGTTTTTTTCTGCTTGCTGGAAGCTCTGGGACGCAGAGGGTGTACCTCCGTGCCGTTAGTTCAGTACGGAGGGTCTTTTTGCCCCCTTTGCGTGGTTTTTGTAGGGTTTTGTGTTGACCGCAAAGTTACCTTTCCTATCCTCGCTCTGTTCAGAAAGTTGGGGCTCACTTTGCTAAATCTATTTCATCTCTACGTTTGTCTTTTCCTCTTAACTCACAGTCATTATATGTGGAGGCTGCCTTTTCCTTTGGGGTATTTCTCTGAGGCAAGGTAGGCTTATTTTCTATCTTCAGGCTAGCTAGTTTCTCAGGCCGTTCCGAGTTGCATAGGGAGCGTTAGGCACAATCCACGGCTGCCTTTAGTGTGTTTGGAGAGGATTAGGGATTGCGGTCAACAGAGTTCCCACGTCTCAGAGCTCGTTCTTGTTTTTTGGGTTATTGCCAGGTCACTGTATGTGCGCTGACCTCTATGTCCATTGTGGTACTGAATTACCTTTCATAACAGTTACTGTGTGCAAGGGGAAGGCTACTGATTTCCACCTGGATAAGGGGACTCTGGAATTGCCATCAGACCGGCCGGACCCTGCCTACCCTGTCATCCGGTACTCTGGACTGTGGATGCTGAAGCCTTCAGTAAAGGTAAAGAGACTGCACCCATTGTGTCCTCGTTATTCGCCGCACCTTACATCCTCCACCATCATCATCTACACTTCTGGGAAGCCCTGGGGAAATACTTCACCTGTGGGAAGGTACATCATCTAGCTGCCATAACATCACCCCAGCGGACCCCTAAGCAGCGTCGGTCACTCTGACCGAATACCACAGGTGGCGTCACGAACACTACCGTTATCTACGAACTCTGCCTTTTATTGGGCGCCCCTCATAGGGCCACGGTCCGGGTCGGGCCACCGTGACATCCTCGCTGAGGGAACTGAAGGACCCGGTACCGAGTACCCCATTGCCCTTATGTGGGGGTGATCCACATTTATCTTCGGAAATCTCCCTAATGTGTGGGTCAAGGAGACCTAGGGGAACATGGTGGGCTGAAGTCATGATAATCCTGTTTCTTTATCACATTCACTTACATAAGTCATTGTATTACTTATTTAATGTAATCAGTCTTGAGTTTGTTATTTCTTGTACTGCTGATGGATAAGAGCTTTATTGAGCAGGAAAAATAAATGCAAGAATCAAAGCACTTAAATATAGTCCTCACGCTGGAATCCCATCCATTAGGTAATGATGACACATGGAAAAGTTAAGTTTCAGCTCACCCCCATCAGCAAATCCATGAGAGTCCACAGGAACATCCGAGCAAGGAAAACGCCACCGCCCAACGTCCTCTGCTGAGTAAGTAAGAAAAAAATCCAGCTCCGGAGTAAAAGTCATCAATTTTATTTCCACAAATTTAAAATTCGGAAACAGCTGCTTACAAGTAGCTGCACAACTATTCCAGAAAAGAAGCCATAAGTTAGCTGAACGCGTTTCGAGCACGCATGGTGCTCTTTGTCCACAGCATAAGCTTGAATAGCCCAACAAGACATATAAAAACAGATTTAACAGGTGAATAGCCATGAGAATAATTAACTCCACCCCGACAAATCCCATTGGACATCCAGAACATGCAGTCATTAGGACAGGTACAAAAGGAGAAAAGAAAGAAAAAAAATCATTGAGCACATATTATATACATATACCATGAATACTGCACAGGCAGGTGTAATTATCCCCCGGAGAAAAAAAAAAACAAAAAAAAAAAAAACAACAATAATAACATATTAATAATGTAACATCATCTCTTTTCTCAGGTTTAACCCTGTGGGCACTCTGGTGTTCAATAGATAAATCCAGAAAGCCTCTCTATCGCGTAATTTACTTTCTCTATCACCGCCTCGTATATTTTTGTAAGTTTGTTCTATCGCATAAACCTTTAGGTGATTTGTGTGTCTGTCATGTTTATTAATGAAATGGCTTGATGCATTTGACACATGACGTATTGTTGGTTGAACAATATCTAATAAATGTTCCCTAAATCTGTCTTTTAGTTTCCTTATTGTCGATCCAACATATAGGAGTCTGCATTCCAGACATTCAATAATGTAAACCACATAGTCGGAATTGCAGTTTAAGAAACTTTTTATCAGAAAATTTTTTTGATTGCTAGAACAATGAAAACCTACAGTTTTTTTGGTGTACGAGCAAGTCTTGCATGGGTGTGAACCACATCTGAAAAACCCTTTTGTTGATAGCCAGTGAGTGGGAGTTTTTGGTTTAGTTTGATTCAGAAAACTGGGGGATAACGCATTACCTAATGTGGGTGCGCGTCTAGAGACTATTTTGATACCATTCTGTAAGATTATGTCCATGGTTTGATCATCTCTCAGCAAATTTAAATTGTGCAGTACAATTTCTGAGATGGATTTGAAATGTGTACTATATGTGAGTACTAACATTGGCTGCTCAACAGGCAATTCTGATTTTATCTGTTCATTATGGACATTAGTAATTTGTATAAGATCTGATCTTGTTTTTTTATCTGCAATAGAAAAAGCACGATCTATAGTCCAATTAGGGTATGCTCTGTTGTTGAGACGTTTTTTAATAATGTTTTTTTCCCGGGTGAAAGCTGGTTCATTATTGCAGTTTCTTTTGGCTCGTAATACCTCTCCTACTGGAATTGAATGAATGGTGTGGGGAGGATGAAAACTGCGTGCATGTAATATAGTATTGCCAGCGGTTTGCTTGCGATATGTTTTACTTTGAATGATGGTATCAGGAAAGCCCTGAAGACATAAATCCAAAAAATTTATAGTGAATTTATCAAACATGTAAGTGTATTTTAGATTGAATGGATTGTTATTTATATAAAAGATAAATTGCTCCAAGCAGTTCTGATTGCCCTTCCAAACCATTAATAAATCATCAATATATCTTAAATACCATTCAATGTCCTGAGAAAAAGGGTTATTATCACTGAAAATGTACATTTCCACCCACCAAGCCATTACTAGATTTGCTACTGAGGGTGAGAATTTAGCCCCCATGGAAACTCCCTTACTTTGAATGAAAAATTTATTATCGAATAGGAAATAGTTATGAGATAATAAAAAGGATAAAACTGTTCCAATAAATGTTTGTAAGTCATGGGCTAAATTACTGTATTTGTTTAGATGAAATTGTACAGCCACTAAAGCAATTCTGTGCGGGATGGATGTGTGAAGTGCAACTACGTCGCAGGTGAGCCATGTCCAGTGTGAATTCCAGATTACATTATCTAGCATGCTTAGAACATCTCTGGAGTCTTTCAGATATCCTGGGACTCTTTGTGCTAGTGGTTGGAGAATGGTATCCAGCCACTCCCCTAAACGCTCACTATAAGAGCCTATACCCGAAATTATGGGGCGCATGGGAGGTGGATAAACATCTTTATGCGTTTTTGGTAAAGCATGTAAGAATGGTATTTTGGGATTAATGACATACAAATATTCAGCCTGTCCTTTGGAAAAAAAACCCTGTTGTAAACCATACTCTATGATACTTTTACATTGTGACGAAAACTCAGCAGTGGGATCAGAATCCAATTGAATATAAGTATCATTTTCAGAAAGCATTTTATGAATAGATTCAAAATAGTCAGATCTATTGATAACAACAACAGATCCCCCTTTGTCCGACATTTTTATGACTAGATGATTTTTATTTTTCATCTCTTCCAAAGTGTCTCGTTCTTTTCTAGTTAGGTTGAGTTTAGGGGAACTGGTGGAAGAGTTCAGGAGGAGATTGCGAATTTCCCTTTCCACATTTTCTTGGAAACGATCCATAGATTCTGTTCTGGTGTGAACTGGATAGAAAGAAGGATTTTTGGTTTTAAAGGAAGAAATCATATTAATGTCCTGTGATAATGTATTTTCTGTATCTAAGTCCATAAGACATAAAAGTCCGTTTTGTTCAGAAAAATTTTTATTCATGAATTCATTCATATGAACTGATACTGGCAGAGGTGGCGTGTCTTTTTCCATGAAAAAATGTTTTTTTACTGTCAAGTTTCTGTCAAATTTGTTTATGTCTTTCAAGGTAGAGAAAACATCCAAGTTGGTATTGGTGGGCACAAAGTTTAATCCTCGAGATAATAATTTTCTTTCACTGTCCGTGAGAGTATGGGAGGATAAATTTATAACATCTAACGAAACATCCTGTTGTAACTCCTCAATCGATTCCGAAATACCGAGGGAGAGTTTGTGATGTTTTCTGCCGCTCCTTCTGGTACGTTTTTTGAAACGTTTTTTGATTGTCCTGAAACATTTCTTTTAGATTTACGGTAATAACTAGTCTGATTGGTAGTTACTTGTCGTGTAGTGTTGTCTTGACTGCACGATTCCACAGAAACATCAGACGACTCTGGATCAGACGATGAAAAAGACATTCTTGTCTCAGTTTCTAGGGGACCACAGCACACCACTATTAAAGCCAGAGCAGTGTGAAACCGTTGTTGGTTGGATAGCGGATAATGCTTCCAGTCACTTAGCCACCACCACCATGTCTTCCACATGGTCAAGTCTGAGTAGCGGTGAGTGTGGCCCAAATATTCCTCACCCTCATCCTCCTTCCTCCCACCATGCCGAGTGCCCTGAGACAACTGATCCCACACTTGGACACTCTGAAGAGCTGTACAGTTTTCTATTTCAGATTCCGGACTCGCTGCCAGTCAATTTAAAGTGGGGACAGATGATATCGCATGTAGAGCAGCCCAAAGCTTTGACCAGCCCCGGTCACACGAAGGCGATGGTGGGAAAGTGTCACAAGAGGTAGACGACGATGAGACACAAGTGCCAGAAAGTCAGGAGGAGGACGAGGTGTTGGATGACATAGTCAGTGACCCAACCTGGCAGGAGGACATGCATAGCGAGGACAGCAGCACACAGGGGGAAGGAGGCATATCCCCCAACAGGAAAGAAGAAGCAGTGTGGTGGCCACAGACAGAAGGCGTGCATACGTTCTCCGTAACACCAACATGAAGGAAGTTGCCATTCCAACTGTTAGATCTTCCTGAGTCTGGTTATTTTTTTAAAGACTCTGCTGATAACCCCAAACAGGCCATGCGCACATCAGCAGGCATAGCAAATCAACCAGCCTGACCACCACCAGCATGATCAGACACATGGCAGCAAAGCACCCGACTTTGTGGGCCGAACCCAAGGCTCCAGGACCACTGCTTGCAGGTCACACAACTGCTTCTTCCACTGTTTTGCAGAGAAGCCAATCCCCAGTACACCGTTTCATGTGAAAATGCCTCTACCCCTGCACCTGTTGTGGCCTACAGTCAAGCAGCACCATCATCAAGCCCGTCCACACCCTTGTCCCAGCACAGCCTTCAATTGTCTATAATTGTCTGGAATGCAAGCAGAAATACCCCTCCAATGCCCCATTTCTCTTCTGCTTGCGCTGGAATTGCTGCCTTTTAGGCTCGTTGAAACGGAAGCTTTCCACAACCTGATGGCAGCGGCCATCCCAAGGTACTCGGTCCCCAGTCGCCACTACTTCTCCCGGTGTGCCGTACCGGCATTACCCCAGCATGTTTTCCACAACATTATCCGTGCCCTCAACAATACTGTTAAAGGGACAGTCCACCTAACCACGGACACGTGGACAAGTGCTTGTGGGCAGGGATGGCACATTTCACTGATGGCACACTGGGTTAACATAGTGGAAGTCAGGACCCAGTCGGACCTTGGGATGAAACACATCCTCCCCATGCCGAGGATTGCTGGCCCTACGTCAAGCATGGTTGCCCCCACAGTCTACTGCTCCTGCACCTCCTCCTCCTCCTCTTCATCCTCCATCTCTGAAGTCAACACATAAGGCAGAAGCTAGAAGCACTGCAGCATTGCCTCAGCCAAGCGGCAACAGGCTGTGCTGAAGCTAATTTGCATAGGTGACAAACCAAACAATGCAGAACAGTTGTGGATAGCACTGAAAGAGCAGTCAGATGTTTGGATGACACCACTGAACCTACAGTCAGGCATGGTCATGTGTGGCAAAGGCCGTAACCTGTTGGCGGCTCTGAGGCAAGGTGAGCTCACACACGTACTTTGCTTGGCCCATGTGCTTAACCCCTTTCTGACATTAGACGTACTATCCCGTCGAGGTGGGGTGGGCCCATATGACCACCGATGGGATAGTGCGCCATATGCGATCGGCCGCGCTCACGGTGGGAGCGTGGCCGATCGCGGCTGGGTGTCAGCTGACTATCGCAGCTGACATCCGGCACTATTTGCCAGGAATGGTCACGGACCGCCCCGGCACATTAAACCCTGACACACTGCGATCAAACATGATTGCAGTGTTCCGGCGGTATAGGGAAGCATCGCGCAGGGAGGGGGGCTCCCTGCGTGCTTCCCTGAGACCCCCGGAGCAACGCGATGTGATGGCGAGGGTCTCTTACCTCCTCCCTGCAGCAGATGCGGATCCAAAATGGCCACGGGGCTGCATCCGGATCCTGCAGGGAGGTGGCTTACCAGCGCCTGCTCAGAGCAAGCGCTGATAAGCCTGCAGGAGTGCATGCCAGATCGCAGATCTGACACAGTGCACAGCAAAGACCCCCCCGGGGCAATGTTATAGTGTAAAAAAAAAAGTATTCACATGTGTAAAAAAAATTATATATATATATATATATATATATATATAAATATATATATATATATACTAGATTGTGGCCCGATTCTAACGCATCGGGTATTCTAGAATATGCATGTCCCCGTAGTATATGGACAATGATGATTCCAGAATTCGCGGCAGACTGTGCCCGTTGCTGATTGGTCGAGGCAACCTTTATGACATCATCGTCGCCATGGCAACCATTATGACATCTACGTCGATACTGTGCCCGTCGCTGATTGGTCGAGGCGAATTCGCGGCAGACTGTGCCCGTCGCTGTTTGGTCGAGGCAACCTTTATGACATCATTGTCGCCATGCTGTGCTCGTCGCTGATTGGTCGAGGCGAATTCGCGGCAGACTGTGCCCGTCGCTGTTTGGTCGAGGCAACCTTTATGACATCATTGTCGCCATGCTGTGCTCGTCGCTGATTGGTCGAGGCCTGGCGGCCTCGACCAATCAGAGACGCGGGATTTCCAGGACAGACAGACAGACAGACAGACAGAAAGACAGACAGACAGACAGACGGAAAAACCCTTAGACAATTATATATATAGACTAGATTGTGGCCCGATTCTAACGCATCGGGTATTCTAGAATATGCATGTCCCCGTAGTATATGGACAATGATGATTCCAGAATTCGCGGCACACTGTGCCCGTCGCTGATTGGTCGAGGCAACCTTTATGACATCATCGTCGCCATGGCGAAATTGGAGCTGAAGTAAATTTTTTGTGAAAAAAATTTAAATGTTCATTTTTTTTAAACATTCCAAAAATTCCCATGAAACACCTGAAGGGTTAATAAACTTTTTGAATGTGGTTTTGAGTACCTTGAGAGGTGCAGTTTTCAGAATGGTGTCACACTTGGTTATTTTCTATCATATAGACCCCTCAAAATGACTTCAAATGAGATGTGATCCCTAAAAAAAATGTTGTTGTAAAAATGAGAAATTGCTGGTCAACTTTTAACCCTTATAACTCCCTAACCCAAAAACATTTTCGTTCCAAAATTGTGCTGATGTAAAGTAGACATGTGGGAAATGTTACGTATTAATTTTTTTGTGTGACATATTTCTGTGATTTAATTACATAAAAATTCAAATTTGGAAAATTGTGAAATTTTCAAAATTTTTGCCAAATTTCTGTTTTTTTCACAAATAAAAGCAGGTAATATCAAAGAAATTTTACCACTATCATGAAGTACGATATGTCACGAGAAAACAGTGTCAGAATCACCGGGATCCGTTGGAAGCGTTCCAGAGTTATAACCTCATAAAGTGACAGTGGTCAGAATTGTAAAAATTGGCCTGGTCATTAACGTGCAAACCACCCTTGGGGGTAAAGGGGTTAACCTCATGGTTCAACATTTTCTGAAAAGCTACTGGGAGCTGCCGGATCTGCTAGTGAAAGTACGCCATCTGCCCATTTTAGAAAGTCAGCTACATCTTCAGCCACCCTTACCGTGCTTCAGCAGCGTTTGCAGCTTCCAGCTCACCGGCTGGTGTGTGATATCCCCACGTGCTGGAATTTTACGGTGCTTATGTTGAAAAGGCTTTGTGAGCAGAAGAGGGCAGTTGTTGACTACCAACATCAACAAGGCCATCGATATTCAGTTCAGACTCCACACATAAGACCTCAGGAGTGGACATGGATGTCCGACATATGTACCATCCTCCAAAACTTTGAGGACTGCACCAAGATGGTGAGTGGCGATGACACCATAATTAGCATAACCATCCCGCTTCTCAGCATTCTGAAAACCTCTCTGCTCACAATTAAAGAGAATGCATTGCAGGCAGAGCACAAGGACATGGAGCAAGGAACCATACAGTGGGATTACACTCAGCCCAGCCTCATGTCTTCTCATTGTGGATTGGTCGTCAATGAGGAGGAGGAGGAAGAACAGGAGCTACTTTCTTGCGCTATAGACGGTACTACAAACACAGCTGTCATAACGTCTGTTCAGTGGGGATGGC
This sequence comes from Ranitomeya imitator, assembly GCF_032444005.1. Classification (NCBI taxonomy): domain Eukaryota; kingdom Metazoa; phylum Chordata; class Amphibia; order Anura; family Dendrobatidae; genus Ranitomeya; species Ranitomeya imitator. Next base: position 134,844,048 of record NC_091286.1, read on the forward strand.
CTGAGGACAGGGAGGAGGAGGATGAGCAGGAGGACAGCATGGTCAGTCGTCCTGTTGGTGAGGACACGGTAGTCTTGCCTGTTAGAAGTTTGGCACACATGGCTGACTTTATGTTGCGCTCCGTTTCACGTGACCCTAGCATTATAAAAATTTTGGCTGACACTCATTACTGGTTGGTGACACTTCTAGACCCATGCTACAAGGAGAACTTTCAATCTCTTCTACCAGAGGCAGATAGGTGTACTAAAATGTTGCAGTACCAGAGGGTCCTTGTAGCGGAATTACTTAGAAAATTCCCATGTGAGAACGCTGGCAGCAGACATCAGAGTTTGCTGTACAACCAAGGAGTCCAAGCGAGAGAGACAGAATTACAATCCAGCTTAGGCAGGGGAACAATGGCAAAGTTCTGGAACAATTTTCTCAGAGCCTCCCATCGTGACAGCACAGAGGCAAGGGGTGCTGTGACAAGAAGTGCAAAGTTTGTGAAGATGGTGAGGGAGTACCTTGCAGATAGTACAAATGTCCTCCGTGATTCCTCTGTGCCTTTTAATTATTGGGTATCCAAGCTGGACACATGGCATGAACTGGCTCTCTACGTCTTGGAGGTCCTGGCCTGCCCTGCTGCTAGCGTTCTGTCAGAGCGGGTTTTTAGTGCCGCTGGTGGAATTATCACAGATAACCGTATCGGCCTGTCAACTGAAAATGCTGACAGGATGACTCTTATAAAAATGAACAAGGGCTGGATTTGGAAAGACTTCTGTACACCACTAAAGTGAAACCAGCTAAACATAACCTCAAATATATTCTCTCTTTTGGGGAGGTCTATTCTCATGCACCTCTTCACAACCACACATGGGTATACGCTTCCACATTTGGTCTGTTTGTTATCCTCCTCCTTATCTTCATCATCCACAACCACTAGATGACCGGGGTGAACGTGCTCTGTACAGTTTTATAGGCCAGTGAATTTTTGGGGATGGGGGCTGTGATGCCACTATTTTAATTTGTAAAGAAAGGACCACACATTGGGGAATTGGGCATTACATTACATTGGGCCTACTTCTTAACTCTGCCTCTTGCAGTGTGTCCTTCACCTGCCACTAGATCATCAGGGTGAACGTGCTCTGTATGGTGCATTTTGGGCAAGGGTGCTGTGAGGGCACTAGTCTATTTTTAAAAAAGTTACCCCCATTGGGGAATTGTTTGGCAGCCCATGCACTGCATTACAAGTCTCAGTGTCCCACACCACTACATTGGGCTTACTTCTTAACTCTGTCTCCTGCAATGTCTCTTGCTTAACTGCCACTAGATCACCAGGGTGAACGTGCTTTGTACTGTAATAGGCCGGTGAAGTTTTGGGCAAGGGGCCTGCGATGGCACAAGTCTATTTTTAAAAAAGGTACCCCACATTGGTGAAAGCACATCCTTGTTGGCAAAGACTTGATAACATTTGTGTACCTTAAAGAGCTCCCTTAAAAAGCTCCTACTTGTGTTGCCTGGTTGCTCTCATTGGATACAATACACTTCATATAAATTTGATAAAGCAATGCTGTTAGTTTAGCTCAGTAGTTCATTAAAAATATAGCTTTGTCCACTATATTAGTTTCTCTCCTTGAGAGCCATAACTTTGGTTGCCTCAAGTGTACAAATGGCGAATATACAAATGGCGATTTGTAACCAAGATTAAAATACTGTATACCCAATGCATTCAGACAATCACATAGCTGCATTTCTTGCAAAACATTTATAGATGTGACAGACAATGCTCATAGTGACACAATCTTGAGAAATGTTTGTTTATTCACTTCACAAACAGTTCTAAGCCTCTATATGTTTGCTGTTTGTCATTGTAAAACATTAAGGTTTACTGAAACTATGCCTGTGGTGGTTTGATCTAAATCGTTGTGGCTTTTGTTTTCCAGGGGTTTATGGCTCCTCGTCTGATGACTCCATGATATCTCAGTTTCATCCAACCTTGAAAAGTGGCCACTTGAAGATGTGGGTGAAACTAGAGTTACTGCATAGTGTAAATAGTGTAAATCACTATATAAGATTCAGATTGGTAAGTATTCTCTGTCACATCTACACGTGACCATTTTTTTTTCCTTTTTTTAGAGCAGTTCTTCCACTGCGGCAATGGCTGAGCAGGAGCAGCGTGGACACGATCGGGGGCAAGGCGGCAGCGTGTAAGTATACCTGGCTGACTGTTTATTGTATCCTGACTTTAATATTCTTGAATGTGCATTTCTTTACTTTCCTCTTTCTTTACCTTTTTCTTCTTAACTCCTTTTTTTTCTTGACTTTGAATATTCTTTTCTGTCTCTGTTGTTTTCTTTCTTTTCCTTATGTTAATGATTCCAAAATTAATGTCTTTATTTATTTTTTAGGTTCCAGAACGGGATGAGGACCTCATTGACAAAGACATCCTCATCTTCCTTGTCCATGAGCGAGTCCCGGTGTTGGGACACCCGGGTTCCGTAGAACTCGGACAACGTGACGATCCGGCGGCTATGGAATGAGGTGACCAAAGCGATGTGGGATGGCTGGGACAATGCCCCGACTTGGGTCCGAAATGCATTTTGCAAGTATTGCAATGCGGTGTGCTGCAGCAGTGACCTTGGCTGGGATCACACAACTGTGTGTGATCAGAGAAACTCCTGAGAGTTTCTCTGATCACACATAGTTGTGTGATCACGGTCAAAAGTGCATTATCTAATCATTATTTATATTTTTCAACAGTGCTCAAAGTCAAAACACATTGGCGTTCGATGAAGGATCGCTTCAACAAGGACCTTCGTCAAGAGAGCAAAGATCTGCAGTGGTTCTGGAGCAAAGATCTGCAAATAGAAATATCACCGCATCCTTGCATTTTTGAGACCGATCCTTGCACAGATAACGTAAGTATTTTTGTGGTGTAATGGGTTGTGTTGTACTGCCTAATCTGTATTTTTCTTTTCCACAGGAGTTGGCGCTTTACTATTGTAAATGTTTGGTACTAATGTTTTTTTTTTTCACTGCACATTGAGCAGCACACCTGACCCTGGTTCTGGAGTGGCCCTTCATTAAACATCCACGGACCCGTCCCAGCCATCCAGCAGCGCTGCAGCAAGTGGGCCTGCAACACAGACTGGAGACCAGGAAGCTGGTACATTATTATTATTATTAATATTATTATTATTTATTATTATAGCACCATTTATTCCTTGGTGCTTTACATGTGAGGAGAGGTATACACAATAAAAACAGGTACAATAATCTTGAACAATGCAAGTCACAACTGGTACAGGAGGAGAGAGGACCCTGCCCGCGAGGGCTCACAATCTACAAGGGATGGGTGAGGATACTGTAGGTAAGGATAGAGCTGGTTGTCCATCAGGTGTTCCCCTGTCCTAGTCCTCTGCCTCTGCCTTTTTTGGGGGGGGCTCTTCCGGGCAGCGGCAGAGGGCCTCGGACAGGTCACTCATGCCCGAGTTTTTACACTTGAGCTCGGTTTTTCATGATGGACTCAAGGCGATGGGTGACCGACTGGATAGTGCCATAAACCATATGAATACACTTATCCAGGATGTCACCAGAAGCCTTAACCAAGTAAAAAGCCGACCTCCAGAGGCCAGCACATCATTTTTTCAATCAAATAGAGAAGGGCTTGTCGGAACACCTTATTGCTGATCTCCAGGTTAGTGTCATGCAGACCTGTAATGCTGCTTACGTGCAGGCTATGCAGCAGAGTCGGTATTTTCAGCAGACAGTGGCGGCATTTTCACCTGTGCCAACACTGTCACGCTTGACCTCAATGCCGACCTCTGCTGCATACCACTGCACGGCCACCACCATTCCAAGCACTGCCAGACACCACAACAGCACCACCACCATGCCGAGTGCTGTTGGACAGCCCACCACTACCACCATGACAACTGCTGCTCCTGCTTGGACCTCCTCCACTGCCACCATCATGCAGCAGCAGTAGCAGGACCCTGGCATGGTCTTCCGCTCTACAACCACAATGCAGCAGCAGGACCCAGGCATGGCCTTCCCCACCACCATGCAGCAGCAGGACCTTGGCATGGCCTTTTGCTCTACCACCACGATGCAGCAGCAGCAGCCGGACCCTGGCATGGCCTTCCCCACCACCACAACCATGCAGCAGCAGCGGCACACGGACCCTGACAGGTCGGCCACCATGACCAGGCCACAAGAAATGAGCACACCAAGGCTCCTCAGACTGCAGCGCCGATCTCAAAAAGGGAAACAAAATAAAAAGCAAAGGACTATCTCAATTCCTCCCCCTCACCTCCCAATGTGTCTGTAATGTCAGGTTTGTCTCACCCTTCCAGTGTGTCTCTGCGTCAAGCACCATCCCCGAGCTCCCAGACCCCACTACTTTAATTGCCCCTTCTCCTGCCACCCCTGTGTTGTCCACAGTTAGCCAGGCCTCATAGCTACACACCCCACAGTTCTTTTACTCTACCCCAAGCAGGTGCAGTTAATTTTTTGTTTTTGGTTAAAAATAAATTTTAATGTTTTTTGCCCCCAATACTGTTTGGTTATTTGTGTATTTCGCCGCTGGCAGCACACACCGTGTGCTTAATAAACACACTGCACCGTCCACTTTGTTTTTTTTTCCACCTCATAGCTCCAGTAGTTATTAAGTACGCACTGTAGCTTTGTGTGTTTGGCATAGAGCTATGAGGTGGCAAAAAATATTACTTGCATTTTCTCCATAATCTATTCAGTCTGCTTAATCTGTGTCGCAGACTGAAGAGACAATGGCGGTAATACAAAGCAGAACTATACTCAACAGGTCATGTGTCAAAAAACTCATTAGTTATGACACCTGAGTAGAGAACTACCTTGTATAACCTCCATTTTCTCTTCAGTCTACGTAATCTATTTCACACAAACTGAAGAGATGATGGAGGTCATACAAGGCATATCTATACTCACCTGGACAGGTGTCAGAAATAGTGAATTCATGAGGTTGGGTTTTGCGCATCTTGAATTTATTATTTCTGACACCTGACTTGATGAGTATAGATCTGCTTTGTATTATACCTCCATCGTCTCTTCAGTCTGCGTCCAATAGATACTGCAGAACAGAATCAGGATGTAATGACGTCAACTACCTTACCACTAGCAACATAAGTGGTTTTTAGAGAAAATACATAGGACACTCAATAAAGAGATCAAAACACGTTATTTATTAAGCAAAAATATTAGGAACATTTAAAACATAACTGGTACAGACCCAAACCCAACAGCAAATTTTACACAATATTATCAAGCCATGCCACACGTCCAATATCAGAATCAAAATAGGCAGCAAATTGGACCCGCATGTGGCCAACTTCAACAGATGACCGCAGCGGTTGATGCTGGTAATCTGGCAATGGGTTTGCAACTGGTTCATCCAGTTCAATGTTTGGTCGCTCTTAAGCCATTATGTAATTGTGGAGAACCATGCAGGCTTTGACCACCTCATCGACTGTCTCCATTTTTAGATTAATGGCTGTCCCAAGAATGCACCATTTTGAGACAAGAATCCCAAAGGTACACTCTACTGTTCTTCGGGCCCTGGTCAGTCTGTAGTTATAAATCCTTTTAGTGTGGTTCAAGTCCCGACTGGAATATGGCTTCAGTAGGTTTCCGCACATCTGAAAGGCCTCATCCCCAACCATAAAAAATGGCATCGGTGGGCCTTGAGTGCTGGGGAGAGGTCGTGGCAGGGGAAAATTAAAATTTCTGCCATACACACGTCGGCCCATATCAGAGTTCATGAATGTCTGTGAGTCATTGCCACGGCCAAAAGCTCTAATGTCCACGGCGATGAAGCGACAGTCCACATCTGCTATTGCCAAGAGCACTACAGAAAAATATTTTTTGTAGTTGTAGTACTCCGATCCAGTTCTGGTAGGTTTGATAATGCGTGTGTGCTTTCCTTCCACCGCTCCCAAACAGTTGGGGAAATCACACACACTCCAGAATTTTTATTCAGTTTCCAGCCACATGTCCGCGGAGTGTAGGGGGATAATTTCATCCTAGAGAACGTTACACAAAGCCCAGCAAGTGTCCGCAACTATTCCAGACAAGGTGGAAATTCCAAGCCGGTACTGAAAGTGGAGCGTTGATAAGCTCTCTCCGGTAGCCAGAAATCTGAAATAAAATAAAAAAATAAAATTACAATCAATTCTATTTATGGTGGTGTTTAGCTAAAGACATAAATGAAAATACAAATAATACATGACAGACCAACAATAATTATGACTGGCATTTGTTTAGAATAATTATGTACCTTAGTGTGACTAGGAGACGTTCCTCTGCAGGAATCGCTCTACGGAGCTTGGTGTCCTGTCTCCGGATGGCTCCTTGGACATGACCAAGCAAATCCCGAAAAGACTCTTAAGACATCCTGGTATATTCCAGGAATTTGTCCGGGTTGGCATTAAGCTCACCATATAGCGTGTGGTAGGCTCCACGGCTATCCCGGAGTTCAATAATGGGGTGTCTCCAAAAACGCCGATGCCGTTTCCTTCTCTGTCATTCTCTATTTCCTGGTTGCTCCCAAACAAATGCACAGGCAAGAAATAGCTTGATACTTAAATCCAGGTTGAAATAAAAGCTCTCCATGCAAAGATCCATCATGACACAGGATACCGTAGCAAATCTGTAGATTTCAGGAGTCCAAGGGTCTATATAAAGATATCCCATAATACACGCCCACTGTAGTCCCATTGGCGGTGTCTGTTTATCTAGATTTTTCTCCTGTTAAATTTTCCACCATGCGCACAGAACACGCAAACGCATGCAAAACGCATGAAAAAGCGTGAACATTTTTTAAACGCATGTGTTACCTCATGCGTTCAAAAAACGCTGTGTTTGCACGTGGTTTACCGTGCGTTTCAGGTTGCGGATTAAACGCTGAGGATTCTACCGCAAATGTGAAACTAGCCTAAGACAGATGCCAGGGGTTCTCTGTCTTGGTGTTGCTTGCCTGATATTTCAGACGGATGAGATTTAAAAGCCTCTTGGTGATGATCTAAGTATACTGTATGTAGTTAATCTTCATATATACGTAATCACTATATTTATTTAATCCTTATATGTACTTACTTATTAACCTGTGTATGTTAACATATACAAAAGTGTACACACTCACACTATTCAATCATACTATTCCTTGAATTTTGTAGTTTGCAATAAAATTGCCTTGTGTTGCAAGTATTGGCCTTTTTTAAAGCCGTATCTGAACCTTAGTGTTAAAAACATGGCAAATAAAATTGCCAAATTCTACTGTAAATAATTGTGCAAAGAGGGAACCATCCATACCATTAAAAAATACGATTGGATTTTTATGGGCCCATCCAGTATGTGGGTTCAAAGGCGTAATGGGGTGCATATGACTGACTATGCAGCAGGGCTGGTCTTGCTGCCAATGTGTAAAACAAAGGAGTATGGAGTACAAAATGCATATTGTGAAGTGGATTTTCATGTGCCCATCCAGTATGTGGGTTCCCAGACCTAATGGGGTTCATATGACTGACTATGCAGCAGGGCTGCGTTGCTGCCAATGTGTAAAACAAAAGAGTACGGGACTACAAAATGCGTATTGTGAAGTGGACTTTCATGTGCCCATCCTGTATGTGGGTTCAAAGGCTTATTGGGGTGCATATGAATTGGTAGCAGGGCAGGCCTTGAATTCAATGCAACACTTTTTCAGGAGTCCCTCCTGGACATCTTATGACAGGGGTACTGTGGTGCGTTGTAGTTCTTGGCAGCCCATCCACTCACAGCATAGGCTACAACCGCTTAGGAGACCCACTGTTTCATAATGGCCCTTTAAGAAGATTAATTCCGCCTGATGCACCAGTAAAAATAGGCTCTGTGACTTTAAGAGTCCCTCCTTCATAAATGAAACAAGATGGGTCTGCTTATGTGTCACACACCACATGGCCAGCTAGGTGTGTTAAATGTTACAATGACATTTCCCAGTGAATGCATTTGTAGTGGTTAAAAGCAATGTTAAAGTTGAAAAACGCTTTAATAACGCTGCCTCTGAACTAAGCCTAAGTGGGGAAGGAAATTTTTAGTCTGGGATGAAATATTTGGCCTTACAGGCGAGTCATTAACCTGCAAAGGATGTACCTTGACTTATTTCCCAGCAAAACCCGTTTTGGTTTCGTTTTAATGTGTTTTTTGTGGCACCGGGAAAAATGGCATGAATCTCAGAAAAAAATTATTAAAGCTGTGAACTAGGAGTCAGGAATGCTCCCAGGGGCGATCCCCATGACGTTCGTGTGTCATTTATGCAGTGTTTCCATCATTTTCAGATGTTTTTAGACCTTAAAAGGACCCCCGGGAGGATCGTGGTAAAAATACTCGGATCTCCCATAGACTTACATTGGGCTCGTTGTTCTGGCCGAGTACCCAAGTATTCCAATCTTCTCGACCCGAGCAACGAGCACCTGAGCATTTTAATGCTCGCTCATCACTAGTCAGCATTAGAAACTGTACAGTTTTGCATTTATTTAATAAATCTTCACTAATAATAAGGGTCAGAGAGCCATTGTACTAGCTTTTTATTACTGCAGACTGTTATAGATAAAAAGGGAGTTGAAATAATTGGAAAACGTTCTAAGGAAAATCAAGTTTCTGAAGGGCTGTGAAAATTTTTTGTGCACAAATTAAATATTATTTCTTAGTGACGGAATATAAAGATAAGCAGCTAAAGAAATGAAGAATTTTGTTTGGGTAATAAAGTATTTTAAAGTATTGAAGTGGCCAAAAAAGAATTTTCTAAAACACGTATTTGGTAAAAAGAAAGAAAGAAAGAAAAGCTAAAGGGCCCTGTTTAAAGCTGAATTTAAAGTAAAAGGGATGATTTAAAAAGGTTTTCTCATAACAAAATATTTATGGCATACCTGCAAGATCACTTTGCCACCTGGCTTACTCACTTTCTATCCTGTGACATCCCCACCCTCATCATGGGAGACTTTAACATCCCCATCAATAATCTCCTCTCCCAATCTGCCTCTCATCTTCTTTCTCTAACTTCTTCATTCGGCCTCTCACAGTTTACTAATTCTCCTACGCATGAGGACCGGAATACTCTGGACTTGGTTTTCTCCCGTCCCGGCTCGCTGCATAACTTTACTAACTCCCCTCTCCCGCTCTCAGACCACAACCTTCTTTCCTTCTCTGTCAAGAATTGTCTCCTCACCCGGGACACCCCCACTTACCACACTTATCGGAATACACATACCATTAATACCCAGCAGCTTGTGGACAATCTCCACACATCTCTAGCCCCCATCTCCTCCCTCTCCTGTCCAGACTTAGCATTGTCACACTTCAATAATACACTGAAGAATGCCCTTGATGAAGCAGCACCTTCTACACGCAGAAAGACCCGACACAGACAACGGCAGCCCTGGCACACTATGCAAACATGCTTTCTTCAGCATTGCTCAAGGTGGGCAGAGCGACAGTGGAGAAAATCTCTCTTAGCAGAAGACTTCATCCACTATTAGTTCATGCTCAAAACCTATAACTCTGCCCTTTATCTGACCAAACAATCCTACTTCACCACCCTCATCACCTCACTATCCAACAACCCAAAACGACTTTTTGAAACCTTAAACTCCCTCCTGAAACCTAAAGTACAGGCCCCCATCACCAACCTCAGCGGTGAGGATCTGGCCACTTATCTCTCAGAAAAAATCAACCACATCCATCAGGATATCTCAGTGCAATCTCCTCAGTGCCTGGATCCCCTTCCCTGCTGCACCTCTAGACATCTTTGAGCCTGATTCAGAAGAAGAAGTTTCCAAGCTCCTCACTTCTGCTCGGCCTACAACCTGCAACAGTGACCCCATTCCTTCACATATCCTGCAGTCTCTCTCACCAGTGGTCACCACTCACCTGACTAAAATATTTAACCTCTCTCTTTCTTCAGGTATCTTTCTCTCCTCATTTAAACATGCCATCATAACCCCTTTACTTAAAAAGCCCTCCCTGGAACAGAACTGCACTGCTAACTATAGACCGGTCTCTAACCTTTCCTTCATCTCTAAACTCCTGGAACACTTGGTCCACTCCTGTCTAATCTGCTATCTCTCAGATAACTCTCTTCTTGACCCCTTACAATCTGGTTTCCGCTCTTTACACTCCACTGAAACTGCCCTCACTAAAGTCTCTAATGACCTAATAACAGCTAAATCCAAAGGTCATTGCTCTCTGCTGATTCTCCTGGATCTCTCTGCCGCATTTGACACTGTGGATCACCAGCCTCTCCTCACTATGCTCTGCTCTATAGGCCTCAAGGACACAGCCCTCTCCTGGTTCTCCTCCTACCTCTCTGACCGCTCCTTCACTGTATCTTTTGCCAGCTCCTCTTCCTCTCCTCGTCCCCTTACTATCGGGGTTCTGCAAGGCTCAGTCCTAGGCCCCCTTCTCTTCTCTCTTTACACGGCCCCTATTGGACAAACAATCAGCAGATTTGGGTTCCAGTATCATCTCTATGCTGATGACACCCAATTATACACTTCTTCCCCCGACATCACCCCTACCCTAATTCAAAATACCAAGGATTGTCTGTCTGCTGTCTCTAACATCATGTCCTCCCTCTATCTGAAGCTAAATCTCTCCAAAACAGAACTTCTTGTGTTTCTCCCTACTACTAACCTCACTCTACCCAACGTCGAAATTACCCTGGAGGGTTCAACCATAACTCCCAAGCAGCATGCCCGCTGTCTTGGGGTCATATTCGACACCGAACTTTCCTTTACTCCCTATATCTGATTACTCACTTGTCACCTACATCTTAAAAACATCTCCAGAATCCGACCTTTCCTCACCGTTGAAACTGCTAAGACTCTTACTGTCTCTCTCATTCATTCCCGTCTGGACTACTGCAACTCTCTTCTGATTGGTCTCCTTCTTACCAAACTTTCTCCTCTCCAATCCATCTTGAATGCTGCAGCCAGAGACATTTTTCTGTCCAGCCGCTTCACCGATGCCTCCATCTTGTTCCAGTCATTACACTGGCTACCCATTCACTACAGGGTCCAGTATAAACTCATCTCTCTCACCCACAAAGCTCTCCACAGTTCTGCACCGCCTTAAATCTCCTCTCTCATCTCTGTCTATCACCCTACACGTGCCCTATGTTCTCCAAATGACCTAAGACTAACATCCCCTGTAATCCGAACCTCACACCTCTGTCTCCAAGACTTCTCTCGTGCTGCGCCAGCTCTCTGGAATGCACTTCCGCAGACGATCAGACTGATACCTAGCCCCGACCTATTCAAGCGCGCTTGAAAAACCCATCTCTTCAAACAAACCTACCACATCAACTACTCAGTAAACTAACTTTGCTCTGTTCCCTCCTTCCAAATATTACTCTGAATCTGCACCCTACTATTCATCTGTCTCCACACCCTCCATGCACATGATATCTGCACTTGATACTTGACTATTGCACTTAAATACACGCGCTGATGACCGGATCATGCAGCTTTGTATGAAAATCCCTATTTATTATAATTGCCAGACCTGAAATGACAAGCACTTTTCACCTATTGTGTCCCCCCATTTCCTTGTAGATTGTAAGCTTGCGAGCAGGGACCTCATCCCTAATGTCACTGTTTAAATTGTCTTAACTCGTACCAAATTTATTGTTTGTACATGTCCCCGCTTAATTGTAAAGTGCTGCGGAATATGTTGGCGCTATATAAATAAAAATTATTATTATTATTTATTATTAAGATCAGCTATAAGTATGGAGTAGATTTTTGGGGATCCTGGCAGGTCTGTTCTGGAGACAGGTATGTGTCCCAAAGGGGACGTATATCATGTGGATATGTCATAAATGTCTGGGATGAGAATGCTCCTTTAAAACAATGATTTTCCCACAGCAATCGGTCAGAGTTGTAATCTGGTTGCTGTGGGCTACATCATGTCCTCTATGTCTTGCACTATCTTTGATGAATCTCCCACATTGTTCAATAATGTGAGGGCTAAGAGCATGTGAGAAGTATCAATGAGCTGCTATAGATTCAGGCGGCTTGTCTGTGCAGGCAGCTAGAACTGTAAGCTAGCTCACTATATTCCTCCCCTTTATTCCACGCATTTCATAGTAAGCTTCAGCTGCAAAATTTGTATAAAGATTTAAATCATTTCTACCAAATATAACAATTTTAGCGCATCAGTTTCAAAGATCTCTTTTGGCCTCATACAGCCACGTAAAAAAAATAAAAAAAAACGATTTGAGTCCTAAAGGCAAATCCCCAAATTTGTCCACATATTCCACAAGATATCAAACTGTCACTATTTGGTTAAAAGGAATGCCTTATGTGTCTTATATGTTTTACATTCTTACATCTAATTATTGAATTTAAAATTAAATTGTTAATTTTCATATGTAGCCATGTCATTTTCTAATAGACACGAAAATAAAATTAGCTTTTTTTAGGTTCTAAAAACGTCCTCAGGGCCCACTATATCAGAAACCAACATTTTCTTCCTGCACTATCGCTATACACTGTGCAGTAGGGTATAAGTGTTGTATGGCAACTATGTGGTATCACAGGAATGAGTTAAACTAGGCCCATACAGTGTTAGTAATTTTAATATTTATGATGGGAATGTGCACATAAATGGTAGGGTCTGTGTTAGGGAACGGGGATTTCCCCAGACAACTAATGTGGAGAGCAACCAGTGTAAAAATGCTAAATCACAGTAATAAATAGCTATAAAGTACAGTACATTTACTGTACTGTACTGTACTTTATAGCATAAATGTACTGTACATTATAGCTATTTATTACTGTGATTTAGAATTTTTACACTGGTTGCTCTCCACATTAGCTGCCTGGGGAAATCCCCATTCCCTAACACAGACCTTACCAAAAAGTGGAGCAAAATGTGATCAAAAAGACTAATGTAAATAAAAATGGTATAGCTGAAAACATCATCTTGTCCTGCAAAAAATAAGCTGCCAAACAGCTCCAGCTCCATCAAAGCAAAAATAAAATTTTACCTTTCAGAATTAAGTGATGCAAAAACAATAATTTTTTCTATGAAATAGTTTTTATTGTGTAAAAGCACCAAAACATAGAGAAATTATATAAATGTGGTATAGCTGACCAAAAGAATAAAGTTGTCTTATCACTTTTACGACATGGTGAACGGCATGAAAAAACCCTCAAAAAGCAATTCTTGAATTCCTGTTTTTTTCATTCTGGTTCCCCTCAGAATAGAAAGTGATCAAAAGACGTTATGTGACCAAAAAAGCAACCAATAAAAACATTAACTCGTCCCGCAAAAAAACAAGCCCTCACATGACTTTGTTGACAGAAATATAGAAAAATTACAGCTCTCAAAATATGGTGATGTAAGATCTTTGTTTTGCAAAAAAGAGTCATTTACTGAGTGATAGCACATAAAAAAACAATATAAATATGGTATCAATGTAATCGCACCAACCCGAAGAATAAAGTTGTCTAATCACTTAAACTGCATGAAAAATGGCGTAAAAAATAAAACCAATTCTTCACCTGCTATTGATTTGTTCATTGTGCCTCTCAAAGATCGCAGTCATGCTTGGCACACACTTGGCCTGCTGTTTACTTACGTTGGGGTTTCCATGTAAATCACTGAAATACGTGATTCAGCTGGATCCCCCGGCAGAATATTCATGGAGGTATTGTGGATAACGTCTGGCCTATTATCCAGCAGTGTCCATCTTTTAAGGCATGCATAAAAGTGCAATTGTCCACAGTTTAGTGTACCTCTGAAAAGAAGGACACCACTGAACAGAGGCCAGATGGAGTCCAGAGTAACTATGCTGTCTCATTGTAGTGAATGTAGCCGTCAGGGTTTCATCTGAATCATATCATTTGGAGATTTAGATGAAAACCCTTCTGTAAGTGCTCAGCGTAGAGCACAGGATAAATGTGATCCCAAATGTTATGTAAAATGTTTCCAACAAAAGCTGCAACTCAAGCCACAAAAAAAAAACCCTCTCAGGTACGCCATCTGTCAATGGAAACATAGGGGCTTCCACTTTACTGATCATACAAAGGCAATGATGAGGGGTATAGTTCCTCATCCCATAAAATAAATCCAGCTAATTCTGTGTTCCCAAATCCAAATGCCCCCCCTTCCTTCTGAGCCCCACAGTTTGTCTAAACTGCAGTCTGTTTCCATCTTTGGCATTTCTGAAGTAAGGAGAGCCTGCCTAATTTACAGGCGCACATCTCAATGTCTCCAAAAGCACAAGCTGGGCATAATATAGGGACACTGCAATGCATGGGCAGTACAATGGTATGTTTGCAATTTTTACTCAACATCCACTGCTGCTTGTTTCTGGCAAACACCGATGGAGTCAAAATTGTCACTACACCTGTAAATAAATTCTCAGAGGGGTGCAATTTCCAAAATATGGAGCCCACAAACTATTCTAAGATAATTGTTCACCAAGAATCAAATAGCTTTCCTTCTTTCCTGAGTTTCGTCGTGTGGCTAAGCAGTACAGTACAGCCACATATGGATTATTCCCATGTTCAACAGAGATCGTGTAACGAATTTTGGGGCCATTTTAACCCATTTCCCTGTGTGACAATGTAAAATTTGTGGCTAAAACAACATTTTTGTGGTAAAAATGTAATTCTTTTTCTTCACCATCCAATGGTGTAAGATTCTGTGACACACCTGTGGTGTCAATGTGATCACTGCACCCCTAGATGAATTCATTGAGAGGTGTTGTTTGCAAAATGAGGTCACTTATCTGGGATTCTGCTGTTTTGTCATCTCAGAGGCTCTGCCAATGTGCATGGCATACTCAAATCATTCCAGCAAAATGTGCACTACAATATGGCGCTTATTCCCTTCTGAGCTTTTCACTGTGCCTCAAAAGTAGTTTTCGACCACATATGAGGTATTGGCATACATAGTAGAAATTGTGTAACGGATTTTGTGGTCCATTTTCTCCGAATATACCTTTTGAAAATTGGATGCTTGAGGCCAAAGTAACATTTTAGTGGAAAAAAGTGGTAATTCTCCATTGACTCAGCCCAATGTTATACAATTCTGTGAATCGCTTCAGTGTTAAAAATGCTCACTACACCACTAGATAAATTTCTCAAGATGTGTAGTTTCCAAAATGGGGTCACTTGTGGGGGGTTCTGCTGTTTGGCATGTTAGGGACATTCGCAGCCAAAATTGCGCTCCAGAATTCAATTGGTGCTCCTTCCTTTCTGAGCCCTACTGCGCACCTAAATAGTAGTTTTCCACCACATATGGGATATTTTTGTACTCAGGACAAATTGTACAACAAATTGTATAGTCCATTATCTCTTGTTACCTTTGTGAAAATGAAAAATTTGGGGCTAAAGCAACATTTGGTGGGAAAAATTATTTTTTTACTTTTCAAAGTTCAACCATATACAATTCTGTGAAGCACCTGTAGGTTCAAGGTGCTTAGCACCTCTCTAGGCAAAGTTCCTTAAGGAGTGTAGTTTCCAAACTGGGCTCACTTGTGGGGGGTTTCCACTATTTAGGCACATTGGGGGGTCTTCAAATGCGACATGCCATCCATTCTCGATTCCAGCCATTTTTTAATTCAAAAAGTGAAATAGTGCTTCTTCCCTTGCCATGCACAGAAACAGTAGTTTTCCCCTACATATGGTGTATTGGCATACTCAGTAGAAACTGCACAACAAATTTTGATGTATTTTTTCCCTGTTACCCTTGTGAAATTAAAATATATTGGGCAAAATACATTTTTTGGGAAAAAAGTTAAATGTTAATTTTTTTCCTTCCACATAGCATTTAAGGTAACCTGTCACCTTTTCTTTTTTTAGCTGCGGCCACTGCCTTTTGGCAGATGTACTGATCTGCGCCGGTAAAGGTCAGAGAGGCCCTGCACCTACACGCTCCAGTACTTGGCTCTGCCCTCAACAGGGCAGATCAGTGCACCTGTGCAGGAGCCACGACAAGAAGCAAGGAAGATGACGACATTGCATGAAGATGGGAGGCGCTGGACCCAGACCTGCCACGCCCATCAGACCGGACCACCCCCGGGTGAGTATAATATAACTTGTTTTTCTTCTCTTTCAGGTTATATCAGGGGCTTACCTATAGCATTCTAGAATGCTGTAGATAAGCCCCGAAAGGCAGTGGCCACAGCTCATAGCTCAAAAATGAGGTGACAGGTTTAATTCCTGAAGAAAACCAACCACAACTAGAACATGAACAGCAGAGAAAGTGTACCCACGCAGAAGATATTTATCAAAATAGCCTTTATTTGTGGTGACAAGTGGCACAATAAAAATAATTAATCAGTACGCGAACTATAACAGGACATTAAAAATATATATATTTAAAATCAAGTAGGATATAAATAGGTGACCTCAAAAAAATATATATCTCATGCAGTTTTTGCAAAAAAAAAATTAATGGTCGGTATAAATAATTAAAAAAACAGCCAAAAATAAATATAATAATAAAGTGCAAAAGCAAAAAAATCCACAAGTTGGAAATAAAATTAATTAATGCTTAAAAATAGTGCAAAATCCAATGAAAATATGTGCACCACCGCAGGGCACATAAAAAAACCTGCGGGATGGTAATAATTACAAATAAAGTGCAAAAGTGCTGAAAAAACGCAGCTATATAGAGACACCTGCCTGGCATGCTACGTGCCACAAGCGGGTCAGTGAACAAACACCCATAAAGTGCGGTGTGCAACAAAATACGACCATAGAATCAAAAGAGGCAATTCTCTCCGCAGTATACCTTTATTGAGGGGGTCACCCGGTCCCGCTATCGCGCACCCTGACGCGCGTTTCGGAATCTCTTCCTGACGAAGGAAGGCTAACTGAAAAGATGGTAACAAATTGCAAGCTTTCGAGACTACATACGTCTCTTCATCAGGCGAAGACTAAAACAAATTCTGAAGAATCACATATTTATGCACAACAGATAGGAAAAAAATCCATTTGTGCACGTCTTCTTTCTGTTGTGCATAAATATGTGATTCTTCAGAATTTGTTTTAGTCTTTGCCTGATGAAGAGACCTGCATAGTCTCAAAAGCTTGCAATTTGTTACCATCTTTTCAGTTGGCCATTAAAAGGTATCAACCACTGAGGACTCTCAATTCTAAATATTTTTATACCTCATAAAGTGACACTGGTCAGAATTGAAAAAATTGGCTTGATCAGGAAGGTGAAAATAGGATTCGCGACGAAGAGGTTAAGCCTATGACTCTGTTAACCCAGAATATGTAACCAAAGTTTATTCACTGCAAAAGTAAACATGAGTTTTGACTTTCAACTGCTTTCTTTTCCTGGTCATTTTTTAATCATTTTTTTTTCCATCTGGGCTAAATAACAAAACACCAGCCAGGAAAATGACATTTCAGGTGTTATGCTTTTCTATTTCACTGTTTGCAGTAGGGTGGAGGTGGGTTTCTACATTGCGTCAACCTCTACAATTCACTGACTATATTTGCAATAAATGGGAGTTAATGGGTTTAATGTCTTAAACAGGAGACCTGTTGTGAATTCTGTTATCGAACTCCCTCCTGTGGTCATGAATGGTACTTCGGCGAGTTCTGTTCATGGACTCCCTCTGGTGGCTGTGAGTGGAGCTGCTGCTTCTGAGGTTCCTTCCACAGGTGACGTAGGTTATTCTTTGACTGGCTGCTCTATTTAACTCCACTCAGATCGTTACTCCATGCCAGCTGTCAATGTTCTTGTACTGGTTCAGTTCACTCTTGGATCTTTCTGGTGACCTGTCTACTCCAGCAGAAGCTAAGTTCCTGATAGTTTATTATTTGTTCATTGTTTCCTTGTCCAGCTTGCTATTATGATTTTGTCATGCTAGCTGGAAGCTCTGGGATGCAGAGTGGCACCTCCGCACCGTGAGTCGGTGCGGAGGTCTTTTTTGCACACTCTGCGTGGCCTTTTTGTAGTTTTTTGTGCTGACCGCAAAGATACCTTTCCTATCCTCTGTCTGTTTAGTTAGTCTGGCCTCCCTTTGCTAAAACCTGTTTCATTTCTGCGTTTGTGACTTTCATCTTATCTCACAGTCAATATATGTGGGGGGCTGCCTTTTCCTTTGGGAAATTTCTCTGAGGCAAGGTAGGCTTTATTTTCTATCTTTAGGGCTAGCTAGCTCTTAGGCTGTGAAGAGGCGTCTAGGGAGAGTCAGGTACGCTCCATGGCTATTTCTAGTTGTTGTGATAGGATTAGGGGTTGCGGTCAGCAGAGTTCCCACATCCCAGAGCTTGTCCTGTGTGAGTTTAACTATCAGGTCGTTCCGGGTGCTCCTAACCACCAGGTCATAACAGTACAGCTGGCCCAAAGTATTAATGCATCTCAATAGAGGGATAAGAGAAGTTCTGAGACCATTTTTTTTTTCTTTGCAGTGTTTTTTGTCTTTCTTTTCCCCTCAATCTCTGGGTGGTTCAGGACACAGGTGTAGATATGGACATACAAGGTCTGTCCTCTTGTGTGGATCATCTCACTGCAAGGGTACAAAATATTCAAGATTTTATGGTTCAGAATCCGATGTTAGAGCCTAGAATTCCAATTCCTGATTTGTTTTCTGGAGATAGATCTAAGTTCCTGAATTTCAAAAATAATTGTAAACTGTTTCTAGCTTTGAAACCCCGCTCCTCAGGTGACACCGTTCAACAAGTGAAAATCATTATATCTTTGTTGCGTGGTGACCCTCAAGACTGGGCATTTTCCCTTGCACCAGGAGATCCTGCATTGCGGAATGTAGATGCGTTTTTTCTGGCGTTGGATTGCTTTATGATGAACCAAATTCAGTGGATCAGGCAGAGAAAATCTTGCTGGCTTTGTGTCAGGGTCAGGATGAAGCGGAGGTGTACTGTCAGAAGTTTAGAAAGTGGTCTGTGCTTACTCAGTGGAATGAGTGTGCCCTGACGGCAATTTTCAGAAAGGGTCTTTCTGAAGCCCTTAAGGATGTCATGGTGGGATTTCCCACGCCTGCTGGTCTGAATGAGTCTATGTCCTTGGCCATTCAGATCGATCGGCGCTTGCGTGAGCGCAAAGCTGTGCCCCATTTGGCGGTATTCTCTGAGTATAGACCTGAGCCTATGCAATGTGATAGGACTTTGACCAGAGCTGAACGGCAAGAGCACAGACTTCGGAATGGGCTGTGTTTATACTGTGGTGAATCCACTCATGCTATCTCCGATTGTCCTAAGCGCACTAAGCGGTTCGCTAGGTCTGCCACCATTGGTACGGTACAGTCTAAATTTCTGTTGTCCGTTACTCTGATTTGCTCTTTGTCATCCTATTCTGTTATGGCATTTGTGGATTCAGGCGCTGCCCTGAATTTGATGGACTTGGAGTTTGCCAGGCGCTGTGGTTTTTTTCTTGGAGCCCTTGCAGTATCCTATTCCATTGAGAGGAATTGATGCTACGCCTTTGGCCAAGAATAAGCCTCAGTACTGGACGCAATTGACCATGTGCATGGCTGCTGCACATCAGGAGGATATTCGCTTTTTGGTGTTACATAATCTGCATGATGTGGTCGTTTTGGGGTTGCCATGGCTACAGGTCCATAATCCAGTATTGGATTGGAAATCTATGTCTGTGTCCGGCTGGGGTTGTCAGGGGGTACATGGTGATGTTCCATTGCTGTCAATTTCCCCTTCCACTCCTTCTGAAGTCCCTGAGTTTTTGTCAGATTACCGGGATGTATTTGAGGAGCCCAAATCCGGTGCCTTACCTCCTCATAGGGATTGCGATTGTGTTATTAATTTGATTCCTGGTAGTAAGTTTCCTAAGGGCCGACTGTTTAATTTATCTGTGCCAGAGCATGCCGCTATGCGGAGTTATATAAAGGAATCCTTGGAGAAAGGTCATATTCGCCCGTCATCATCACCGTTGGGAACAGGGTTCTTTTTTGTGGCCAAGAAGGATGGCTCTTTGAGACCTTGTATTGATTACCGCCTTCTTAATAAAATCACAGTCAAATTCCAGTATCCTTTGCCGCTGCTGTCTGATTTGTTTGCTCGGATTAAGGGGGCTAGTTGGTTCACCAAAATAGATCTTCGAGGGGCGTATAATCTTGTGCGTATTAAACAGGGCGATGAATGGAAAACAGCATTTAATACGCCCGAGGGCCATTTTGAGTACCTGGTTATGCCATTCGGGCTTTCTAATGCTCCATCTGTGTTTCAGTCCTTTATGCATGACATCTTCCGAGAATACCTGGATAGATTCATGATTGTATGTTTGGATGATATTTTGGTCTTTTCGGATGAATGGGAGTCTCATGTGAAGCAGGTCAAAATGGTGTTCCAGGTCCTTCGTGCTAATTCCTTGTTTGTGAAGGGGTCGAAATGTCTCTTTGGGGTTCAGAAGGTTTCATTTTTGGGTTTCATTTTTTCTCCTTCTACTATCGAGATGGACCCTGTTAAAGTTCAGGCCATTTATGATTGGACTCAGCCGACATCCGTGAAGAGCCTGCAGAAGTTCCTGGGCTTTGCTAATTTTTACCGTCGCTTCATCGCTAATTTTTCTAGTGTTGTTAAACCGTTGACTGATTTGACCAAGAAAGGTGCTGATGTGGTCAATTGGTCCTCTGCGGCTGTAGAGGCTTTTCAGGAGTTGAAGCGTCATTTTGCTTCTGCCCCTGTGTTGTGCCAGCCAGATGTTTCGCTCCCGTTTCAGGTCGAGGTTGATGCTTCTGAGATTGGAGCAGGGGCTGTTTTGTCGCAAAGAAGTTCTGATGGCTCGGTGATGAAACCATGTGCCTTCTTTTCTAGAAAATTCTTGCCTGCTGAGCGCAATTATGATGTTGGCAATCGAGAGTTGTTGGCCATGAAGTGGGCATTTGAGGAGTGGCGACATTGGCTTGAAGGAGCATCGTGTGGTGGTCTTGACGGATCACAAGAATGTTACTTATCTCGAGTCTGCTAAACGGTTGAATACTAGACAGGCTCGATGGTCGCTGTTTTTCTCCCGTTTTGATTTTGTGGTTTCGTACCTTCCGGGCTCTAAGAATGTGAAGGCTGATGCCCTGTCAAGGAGTTTTGTGCCTGACTCTCCGGGTGTTCCTGAGCCGGCGGGTATTCTCAAAGAGGGGGTAATTATGTCTGCCATCTCCCCTGATTTGCGGCGCGTGCTGCAGAAGTTTCAGGCTGATAGACCTGACCGTTGTCCAGCGGAGAAACTGTTTGTCCCTGATAGATGGACTAGTAGAGTTATCTCTGAGGTTCATTGTTCGGTGTTGGCGGGTCATCCTGGAATCTTTGGTACCAGAGATTTGGTGGCTAGATCCTTTTGGTGGCCTTCTTTGTCACGGGATGTGCGTTCTTTTGTGCAGTCCTGTGGGACTTGTGCTCGGGCTAAGCCCTGCTGTTCTCGTGCCAGTGGGTTGCTTTTGCCCTTGCCGGTCCCGAAGAGGCCCTGGACGCATATTTCCATGGATTTTATTTCAGATCTCCCTGTCTCTCAAAGGATGTCGGTCATTTGGGTGGTTTGTGATCGCTTCTCTAAGATGGTCCATTTGGTACCCTGTTGTGAATTCTGTGGCTGAATTCACTCCTGTGGTCACAAGTGGTACTGCAGCTTCTGAGCTTCCTCCCTCAGGTGTTCTGGTGAGCTCGTTGGCTGCTTTGTTATTTAACTCCACCTGATTCTGTCTTCCTTGCTCCTTGTCAATGTTCCAGTGTTGGATCTGAGCTTCTGGATCTTTCCTGTGGCCTGCTGCTCTGCTTAGATATGTGCTTCTTTGCTTTTGTTGCTACTTTTTCTGTCCAGCTTGTCTATTCGTTTTGCTGGTAGCTCTGAGACGCAAAGGGTGTACCGCCGTGCCGTTAGTTCGGCACGGTGGGTCTTTTTGCCCCCTTTGCGTGGTTTTTTGCTTTAGGGTTTTTTGTAGACTGCAAAGTTCTCTTTGCTATCCTCGCTCTATCTAGAATATCGGGCCTCACTTTGCTGAATCTATGTCATCCCTATGTTTGTCTTTTCATCTTGCTAACAGTAATTATATGTGGGGGGCTGCCTTTTCCTTTGGGGTATTTCTCTGAGGCAAGTCAGGCTTGTTTTTCTATCTTCAGGCTAGTCAGCTCCTCAGGCTGTGCTGAGTTTCATAGGTAGTGTCAGGCGCAATCCACAGCTGCCTTTAGTTGTGTTTAGGATAGGTTCAGGTATTGCGGTCTACAGAGATTCCACGTCTCAGAGCTTGTTCTATTGGTTTTTGGGTTATTGTCAGATCACTGTATGTGCTCTGATTGCTGGCACACTGTGTCACTGGATTGCCTACATAACAGTACAAGGAGCCACCTAATGATTCTCAATAGAGGGAAAAAAGAAGTTCTGACATCATTTTTTTTTCTCAGCTCTGTGTTCAGTCTTTTTTTTCCCCTAGACATTTGGGTGTTTCAGGACACAGGTGTGGACATGGATATTCAGGGTCTGTGCTCTTCAATGGATAATCTCGTTACAAATGTACAAAGGATTCAAGATACTATTGATCAGAAATCTATGTTAGAACCAATAATTCCTATTCCTGATTTGTTTTTGGTGATAGAACTAAGTTTCTTAATTTCAAAAATAATTGTAAGCTATTTCTGGCCTTGAAACCTCATTCTTCTGGTAATCCTATTCAACAGGTTTTGATTATTATTTCTTTTTTGCGCGGCGACCCTCAGGACTGGGCATTTTCTCTTGCGCCAGGAGACCCTGCATTGAGTAATGTCAATGCGTTTTTCCTGGCGCTCGGATTACTTTACGATGAGCCTAATTCAGTGGATCAGGCTGAGAAAAATTTGCTGGCTTTGTGCCAGGGTCAGGATGATATAGAAGTATATTGTCAGAAATTTAGGAAGTGGTCAGTACTCACTCTGTGGAATGAATCTGCGCTGGCAGCTTTGTTAAGAAAGGGTCTCTCTGAAGCTCTTAAGGATGTCATGGTGGGTTGTCCTATGCCTGCTGGTTTGAATGAGTCTATGTCTTTGGCCATTCAGATCGGTCGACGCTTGCGCGAGCGTAAATCTGTGCACCATTTGGCGGTATTGTCTAAGATTAAACCTGAGCCTATGCAGTGCGATAGGACTATGACCAGAGTTGAACGGCAAGAACACAGACGTCTGAATGGTCTGTGTTTCTACTGTGGTGATTCCACTCATGCTATTTCTGATTGTCCTAAGCGCACTAAGCGGTTCGATAGGTCTGCCGGCATTGGTACTGTACAATCCTAATTCCTTCTGTCCATTACCTTGATATGCTCTTTGTCATCGTATTCTGTCATGGCGTTTGTGGATTCAGGCGCTGCCCTGAATCTGATGGATTTGGATTATGCTAAAGGTTGTGGGTTTTTCTTGGAGCCTTTGCGGTGTCCTATTCCGTTGAGAGGAATTGATGCTACACCTTTGGCCAAGAATAAACCTCAGTACTGGACCCAGCTGACCATGTGCATGGCTCCTGCACATCAGGAAGTTATTCGCTTTCTGGTGCTACATAATCTGCATGATGTGGTCGTGTTGGGGTTGCCATGGCTGCAAACCCATAATCCAGTATTGGATTGGAACTCTATGTCGGTATCCAGCTGGGGTTGTCAGGGGGTACATGGTGATGTTCCATTTTTGTCTATTTCGTCATCCACTCCTTCTGAGGTCCCAGAGTTCTTGTCTGATTATCAGGATGTATTTGAAGAGCCCAAATCCGATGCCCTACCTCCGCATAGGGATTGTGATTGTGCTATCAATTTGATTCCTGGTAGTAAATTCCCTAAAGGTCGATTATTTAATTTATCCGTGCCTGAACACGCCGCTATGCGCAGTTATGTGAAGGAATCCCTGGAGAAGGGATATATTCGCCCATCGTCATCCCCACTGGGAGCAGGGTTCTTTTTTGTAGCCAAGAAGGATGGTTCGCTGAGACCGTGTATTGATTACCGCCTTCTTAATAAGATCACTGTTAAATTTCAGTATCCCTTGCCATTGTTATCTGACTTGTTTGCTCGGATTAAGGGGGCTAGTTGGTTCACTAAGATAGATCTTCGTGGTGCGTATAATCTGGTGAGAATCAGGCAAGGAGATGAATGGAAAACTGCATTTAATACGCCCGAGGGTCATTTTGAGTATCTAGTGATGCCGTTCGGACTTGCCAATGCTCCATCCGTGTTTCAGTCTTTTATGCATGACATCTTCCGTAAGTATCTGGATAAATTCCTGATTGTTTACTTGGATGACATTTTGATCTTCTCAGATGATTGGGACTCTCATGTGAAGCAGGCCAGAATGGTTTTCCAGGTCCTGCGTGCTAATTCTTTGTTTGTGAAGGGATCAAAGTGTCTCTTCGGTGTGCGGAAAGTTTCATTTTTGGGGTTCATCTTTTCCCCTTCTACTATCGAGATGGATCCGGTTAAGGTCCAAGCCATCCAGGATTGGACTCAGCCGACATCTCTGAAAAGTCTGCAAAAATTCCTGGGCTTTGCTAATTTTTATCGTCGCTTCATCTGTAATTTTTCTAGCATTGCCAAACCATTGACCGATTTGACCAAGAAGGGTGCTGATTTGGTTAATTGGTCTTCTGCTGCTGTGGAAGCTTTTCAGGAGTTGAAGCATCGTTTTTGTTCTGCCCCTGTGTTGTGTCAACCAGATGTT
This sequence comes from Ranitomeya imitator, assembly GCF_032444005.1. NCBI lineage: Eukaryota > Metazoa > Chordata > Amphibia > Anura > Dendrobatidae > Ranitomeya > Ranitomeya imitator. Next base: position 134,868,695 of record NC_091286.1, read on the forward strand.
TCTCTTCCGTTCCAGGTCGAAGTTGATGCTTCTGAGATTGGAGCAGGGGCGGTTTTGTCACAGAGAGGTTCTGGTTGCTCAGTGTTGAAACCATGTGCTTTCTTTTCCAGGAAGTTTTCGGCTGCTGAGCGTAATTATGATGTGGGCAACCGAGAGTTGCTGGCCATGAAGTGGGCATTCGAGGAATGGCGTCATTGGCTTGAAGGAGCTAAGCATCGCGTGGTGGTATTGACTGATCATAAGAACCTTACTTATCTCGAGTCTGCCAAGCGCTTGAATCCTAGACAGGCCCGTTGGTCGTTATTTTTTGCCCGCTTCGATTTTGTGATTTCGTACCTTCCGGGCTCTAAAAATGTGAAGGCGGATGCTCTGTCTAGGAGTTTTGTGCCCGACTCTCCGGGTTCATCTGAGCCGGCGAGTATCCTCAAGGAAGGAGTCATTGTGTCTGCCATCTCCCCTGATTTGCGGCGAGTGTTGCAAAAATTTCAGGCGAATAAACCTGATCGTTGTCCGGCGGAGAAACTGTTCGTCCCTGATAGGTGGACTAGTAAAGTTATCTCTGAACTTCATTGTTCGGTGTTGGCTGGTCATCCTAAAATCTTTGGTACCAGAGAGTTAGTGGCTAGATCCTTCTGGTGGCCATCTCTGTCACGGGATGTACGTACTTTTGTGCAGTCCTGTGGGATTTGTGCTAGGGCTAAGCCCTGCTGTTCACGTGCCAGTGGGTTGCTTTTGCCCTTGCCGGTCCCAAAGAGGCCTTGGACACATATTTCGATGGATTTCATTTCTGACCTTCCCGTTTCTCAAAAGATGTCAGTCATTTGGGTGGTCTGTGATCGCTTTTCTAAAATGGTCCATCTGGTGCCCTTGGTTAAATTGCCTTCCTCCTCTGATTTGGTGCCTTTGTTCTTCCAGCATGTGGTTCGTTTGCATGGCATTCCTGAGAATATTGTTTCTGACAGAGGTTCCCAGTTTGTTTCAAGGTTTTGGCGAGCCTTTTGTGGTAGGATGGGCATTGACCTATCTTTTTCCTCGGCTTTCCATCCTCAGACTAATGGCCAGACCGAACGAACCAATCAGACCTTGGAAACATATCTGAGATGTTTTGTTTCTGCAGACCAGGATGATTGGGTGTCCTTTTTGCCGTTGGCTGAGTTCGCCCTTAATAATCGGGCCAGCTCGGCTACCTTGGTCTCTCCATTTTTCTGCAATTCTGGGTTCCATCCTCGTTTCTCTTCAGGACAGGTTGAGTCTTCGGACTGTCCTGGTGTGGATTCTGTGGTGGACAGGTTGCAGCAGATCTGGACTCAGGTAGTGGACAATTTGACCTTGTCCAAGGAGAAGGCTCAACTTTTCGCTAATCGCAGACGCCGTGTGGGTCCCCGACTTCGTGTTGGGGATCTGGTTTGGTTATCTTCTCGTCATATTCCTATGAAGGTTTCCTCTCCTAAATTTAAACCTCGTTTTATTGGTCCGTATAGGATTTCTGAGATTCTCAATCCTGTGTCTTTTCGTCTGACCCTCCCAGACTCCTTTTCCATACATAATGTATTCCATAGGTCGTTGTTGCGGAGATACGTGGCACCTATGGTTCCATCTGTTGAGCCTCCTGCCCCGGTTTTGGTGGAGGGGGAATTGGAGTATATTGTGGAGAAAATTTTGGATTCTCGTGTTTCTAGACGGAAACTCCAGTATCTGGTTAAATGGAAGGGTTATGCTCAGGAAGATAATTCCTGGGTTTTTGCCTCTGATGTCCATGCTCCAGATCTTGTTCGTGCCTTTCATGTGGCTCATCCTGGTCGGCCTGGGGGCTCTGGTGAGGGTTCGGTGACCCCTCCTCAAGGGGGGGGTACTGTTGTGAATTCTGTGGCTGAATTCACTCCTGTGGTCACAAGTGGTACTGCAGCTTCTGAGCTTCCTCCCTCAGGTGTTCTGGTGAGCTCGTTGGCTGCTTTGTTATTTAACTCCGCCTGATTCTGTCTTCCTTGCTCCTTGTCAATGTTCCAGTGTTGGATCTGAGCTTCTGGATCTTTCCTGTGGCCTGCTGCTCTGCTTAGATAAGTGCTTCTTTGCTTTTGTTGCTACTTTTTCTGTCCAGCTTGTCTATTCGTTTTGCTGGTAGCTCTGAGACGCAAAGGGTGTACCGCCGTGCCGTTAGTTCGGCACGGTGGGTCTTTTTGCCCCCTTTGCGTGGTTTTTTGCTTTAGGGTTTTTTGTAGACTGCAAAGTTCTCTTTGCTATCCTCGCTCTATCTAGAATATCGGGCCTCACTTTGCTGAATCTATTTCATCCCTACGTTTGTCTTTTCATCTTGCTAACAGTCATTATATGTGGGGGGCTGCCTTTTCCTTTGGGGTATTTCTCTGAGGCAAGTCAGGCTTGTTTTTCTATCTTCAGGCTAGTCAGCTCCTCAGGCTGTGCCGAGTTGCATAGGTAGTGTCAGGCGCAATCCACAGCTGCCTTTTGTTGTGTTTAGGATAGGTTCAGGTATTGCGGTCTACAGAGATTCCACGTCTCAGAGCTTGTTCTATTGGTTTTTGGGTTATTGTCAGATCACTGTATGTGCTCTGATTGCTGGCACACTGTGTCACTGGATTGCCTACATAACAGTACCCTTGTCTAAATTGCCTTCCTCCTCTGATTTGGTGCCATTGTTTTTCCAGCATGTGGTTCGTTTGCATGGCATTCCAGAGACCATCGTCTCAGACAGAGGTTCCCAGTTTGTTTCGGGTTTTGGCGGTCTTTTTGCGCTAAGATGGGCATTGGATTTGTCTTTTTCTTCGGCTTTTCATCCTCAGACAAATGGCCAAACCGAACGAACTAATCAGACTTTGGAAACATATCTGAGATGCTTTGTTTCTGCTGATCAGGATGATTGGGTGTTCTTCTTGCCATTGGCTGAGTTCGCCCTTAATAATCGGGCCAGCTCTGCTACTTTGGTTTCGCCTTTTTTCTGTAATTCTGGTTTCCATCCTCGTTTCTCTTCAGGGCAGGTTGAGCCTTCGGACTGTCCTGGTGTGGATACGGTGGTGGACAGGTTGCAGCAGATTTGGACTCATGTGGTGGACAATTTGACATTGTCCCAGGAGAAGGCTCAGCGTTTCGCTAATCGCCGGCGCTGTGTTGGTCCCCGACTTCGTGTTGGGGATTTGGTTTGGTTGTCATCTCGTCATAGTAACATAGTAACATAGTAACGTAGTTAGTAAGGCTGAAAAAAGACATTTGTCCATCCAGTTCAGCCTATATTCCATCATAATAAATCCCCAGATCTACGTCCTTCTACAGAACCTAATTGTATGATACAATATTGTTCTGCTCCAGGAAGACATCCAGGCCTCTCTTGAACCCCTCGACTGAGTTCGCCATCACCACCTCCTCAGGCAAGCAATTCCAGATTCTCACTGCCCTAACAGTAAAGAATCCTCTTCTATGTTGGTGGAAAAACCTTCTCTCCTCCAGACGCAAAGAATGCCCTCTTGTGCCCGTCACCTTCCTTGGTATAAACAGATCCTCAGCGAGATATTTGTATTGTCCCCTTATATACTTATACATGGTTATTAGATCGCCCCTCAGTCGTCTTTTTTCTAGACTAAATAATCCTAATTTCGCTAATCTATCTGGGTATTGTAGTTCTCCCATCCCATTTATTAATTTTGTTGCCCTCCTTTGTACTCTCTCTAGTTCCATTATATCCTTCCTGAGCACCGGTGCCCAAAACTGGACACAGTTCTCCATGTGCGGTCTAACTAGGGATTTGTACAGAGGCAGTATAATGCTCTTATCATGTGTATCCAGACCTCTTTTAATGCACCCCATGATCCTGTTTGCCTTGGCAGCTGCTGCCTGGCACTGGCTGCTCCAGGTAAGTTTATCATTAACTAGGATCCCCAAGTCCTTCTCCCTGTCAGATTTACCCAGTGGTTTCCCATTCAGTGTGTAATGGTGATATTGATTCCTTCTTCCCATGTGTATAACCTTACATTTATCATTGTTAAACCTCATCTGCCACCTTTCAGCCCAAGTTTCCAACTTATCCAGATCCATCTGTAGCAGAATACTATCTTCTCTTGTATTAACTGCTTTACATAGTTTTGTATCATCTGCAAATATCGATATTTTACTGTATAAACCTTCTACCAGATCATTAATGAATATGTTGAAGAGAACAGGTCCCAATACTGACCCCTGCGGTACCCCACTGGTCACAGCGACCCAGTTAGAGACTATACCATTTATAACCACCCTCTGCTTTCTATCACTAAGCCAGTTACTAACCCATTTACACACATTTTCCCCCAGACCAAGCATTCTCATTTTGTGTACCAACCTCTTGTGCGGCACGGTATCAAATGCTTTGGAAAAATCAAGATATACCACGTCCAATGACGCACCGTGGTCCAGCCTATAGCTTACCTCTTCATAAAAACTGATTAGATTGGTTTGACAGGAGCGATTTCTCATAAACCCATGCTGATATGGAGTTAAACAGTTATTCTCATTGAGATAATCCAGAATAACATCCCTCAGAAACCCTTCAAATATTTTACCAACAATAGACTTACTGGCCTATAATTTCCAGGTTCACTTTTAGAGCCCTTTTTGAATATTGGCACCACATTTGCTATGCGCCAGTCCTGCGGAACAGACCCTGTCGCTATAGAGTCCCTAAAAATAAGAAATAATGGTTTATCTATTACATTACTTAGTTCTCTTAGTACTCGTGGGTCTATGCCATCCGGACCCGGAGATTTATCTATTTTAATCTTATTTAGCCGGTTTCGCACCTCTTCTTGGGTTAGATTGGTGACCCTTAATATAGGGTTTTCATTGTTTCTTGGGATTTCACCTAGCATTTCATTTTCCACCATGAATACCGTGGAGAAGAAGGTTTTTAATATGTTAGCTTTTTCCTCGTCATCTACAACCATTCTTTCCTCACTATTTTTTAAGGGGCCTACATTTTCAGTTTTTATTCTTTTACTATTGATATAGTTGAAGAACAGTTTGGAATTAGTTTTACTCTCCTTAGCAATGTGCTTCTCTGTTTCCTTTTTGGCAGCTTTAATTAGTTTTTTAGATAAAGTATTTTTCTCCCTATAGTTTTTTAGAGCTTCAATGGTGCCATCCTGCTTTAGTAGTGCAAATGCTTTCTTTTTACTGTTAATTGCCTGTCTTACTTCTTTGTTTAGCCACATTGGGTTTTTCCTATTTCTAGTCCTTTTATTCCCACAAGGTATAAACCGCTTACACTGCCTATTTAGGATGTTCTTAAACATTTCCCATTTATTATCTGTATTCTTATTTCTGAGGATATTGTCCCAGTCTACCAGATTAAGGGCATCTCTAAGCTGGTCAAACTTTGCCTTCCTAAAGTTCAGTGTTTTTGTGACTCCCTGACAAGTCCCCCTAGTGAAAGACAGGTGAAACTGTACAATATTGTGGTCGCTATTTCCTAGATGCCCGACCACCTGCAGATTTGTTATTCTGTCAGGTCTATTAGATAGTATTAGGTCTAAAAGTGCTGCTCCTCTGGTTGGATTCTGCACCAATTGTGAAAGATAATTTCATGTTCATGTTCCTATGAAGGTTAACTCTCCTAAGTTTAAGCCTCGTTTCATTGGTCCATATAAGATTTCTGAAGTTCTCAATCCTGTGTCATTTTGTTTGGCCTTTCCAGCTTCTTTTGCCATCTATAATGTGTTCCATAGGTCATTGTTGCGAAGATACGTGGCGCCTATGATTCCCTCCGTTGATCCTCCTGCCCCGGTGTTGGTCGAGGGGGAGTTGGAGTATGTGGTGGAGAAGATTTTGGATTCTCGTATTTCGAGACGGAAACTCCAGTACCTGGTCAAGTGGAAGGGTTATGGTCAGGAAGATAATTCCTGGGTTTTTGCCTCTGATGTTCATGCTGCCGATCTAGTTTGTGCCTTTCATTTGGCTCATCCTGATCGGCCTGGGGGCTCTGGTGAGGGTTCGGTGACCCCTCCTCAATGGGGGGGTACTGTTGTGAATTTCTGTTATCGAACTCCCTCCTGTGGTCATGAATGGTACTTCGGCGAGTTCTGTTCATGGACTCCCTCTGGTGGCTGTGAGTGGAGCTGCTGCTTCTGAGGTTCCTTCCACAGGTGACGTAGGTTATTCTTTGACTGGCTGCTCTATTTAACTCCACTCAGATCGTTACTCCATGCCAGCTGTCAATGTTCTTGTACTGGTTCAGTTCGCTCTTGGATCTTTCTGGTGACCTGTCTACTCCAGCAGAAGCTAAGTTCCTGATAGTTTATTATTTGTTCATTGTTTCCTTGTCCAGCTTGCTATTATGATTTTGTCGTGCTAGCTGGAAGCTCTGGGATGCAGAGTGGCACCTCCGCACCGTGAGTCGGTGCGGAGGTCTTTTTTGCACACTCTGCGTGGCCTTTTTGTAGTTTTTTGTGCTGACCGCAAAGATACCTTTCCTATCCTCTGTCTGTTTAGTTAGTCTGGCCTCCCTTTGCTAAAACCTGTTTCATTTCTGCGTTTGTGACTTTCATCTTATCTCACAGTCAATATATGTGGGGGGCTGCCTTTTCCTTTGGGAAATTTCTCTGAGGCAAGGTAGGCTTTATTTTCTATCTTTAGGGCTAGCTAGCTCTTAGGCTGTGAAGAGGCGTCTAGGGAGAGTCAGGTACGCTCCATGGCTATTTCTAGTTGTTGTGATAGGATTAGGGGTTGCGGTCAGCAGAGTTCCCACATCCCAGAGCTTGTCCTGTGTGAGTTTAACTATCAGGTCCTTCCGGGTGCTCCTAACCACCAGGTCATAACAGAGACCATAAATAATAATAATCTTTAATAATTTTTATCTTTATATAGCATAACATATTCCACAGTGCTTTACAGACATTATCATCGCTGTCCCCAATGGGGCTCACAATCTAAGTTCCCTATCAGTATGTCTTTGGATTGTGGGAGGAAACCGGAGTACCCGGAGGAAACCCACACAAACACAGGGAGAACATACAAAGTCCTTGCAGATGTTGTCCTTGGTGGGATTTGAACCCAGGACTCCAGCGCTGCAGTGTTAACCACTGAGCCACAGTGCTGCCCTATAAAGATGCATAGAGTGTCTTACTTGTCTGGTGTGTTTTACCATGTAATTATGACATGCCATGTGCACATTAAGATAAATTTTGTGTAATTTGTGATTATTTCAGAATTTAATGTACAGTTTCCTGTGATGCTATATTGGTTAAAGGACGATATGTCAGGAAATATCTTGAAAGAGTCACAACTTGGCACTTTATGAATATTTCCACAACTCAGTCTCAGTGTCTTTGTGTGGGCTGCACAGTGAATATTATCAGTTACATTATTATGACTTTGTTTTAAAATATTGTACATTTTTGCCATTGTCAGGGCAACTATTATGATGTTATTGTTGCCAAGGCAAAGGTTATGATGTCCCTATTGTCACAGCAGCTATTGCCAGTGTTGATGTTATGTCCAGGCATATCGATTCTTTTAGGGTTTTCTCTCTCTCATTAGGATGCCAAATTTGCACTGAAGTTGTTTAAATGGAAAAAATAACTAATGCTGCAAGTAATATATGTTAAGGTGGCCAAATCATATTGATTTTTAGTATCATATAACTATGAAGGATATACCACCCTAAACATGCTTATATAGACAGTGTATTGCTGAAGGAAATCTGTTGTTAGGTAACTGAGTCTATATAATGACACCATTTATTAAATTTATGAGAGAAAAAGGAAGAAGTTCACCAGCATTGCAGAAACAGTAATTTATCTAGGCTCCATGTGTGATAATACACCACTTATCAGCCTACACAGAGTCCTTTAGTAAGTCTAGATGTACAGTTAGGGCCAGAAATATTTGGACAGTGACACAATTTTCGCGAGTTGGGCTCTGCATGCCACCACATTGGATTTGAAATGAAACCTCTACAACAGAATTCAAGTGCAGATTGTAACGTTTAATTTGAAGGGTTGAACAAAAATATCTGATAGAAAATGTAGGAATTGTACACATTTCTTTACAAACACTCCACATTTTAGGAGGTCAAAAGTAATTGGACAAATAAACATAACCCAAACAAAATATTTTTATTTTCAATATTTTGTTGCAAATCCTTTGGAGGCAATCACTGCCTTAAGTCTGGAACCCATGGACATCACCAAACACTGGGTTTCCTCCTTCTTAATGCTTTGCCAGGCCTTTACAGCCGCAGCCTTCAGGTCTTGCTTGTTTGTGGGTCTTTCCGTCTTAAGTCTGGATTTGAGCAAGTGAAATGCATGCACAATTGGGTTTAGATCTGGAGATTGACTTGGCCATTGCAGAATGTTCCACTTTTTGGCACTCATGAACTCCTGGGTAGCTTTGGCTGTATGCTTGGGGTCATTGTCCATCTGTACTATGAAGCGCCGTCCAATCAACTTTGCAGCATTTGGCTGAATCTGGGCTGAAAGTATATCCCGGTACACTTCAGAATTCATCCGGCTACTCTTGTCTGCTCTTATGTCATCAATAAACACAAGTGACCCAGTGCCATTGAAAGCCATGCATGCCCATGCCATCACGTTGCCTCCACCATGTTTTACAGAGGATGTGGTGTGCCTTGGATCATGTGCCGTTCCCTTTCTTCTCCAAACTTTTTTCTTCCCATCATTCTGGTACAGGTTGATCTTTGTCTCATCTGTCCATAGAATACTTTTCCAGAACTGAGCTGGCTTCTTGAGGTGTTTTTCTGCAAATTTAACTCTGGCCTGTCTATTTTTGGTATTGATGAATGGTTTGCATCTAGATGTGAACCCTTTGTATTTACTGTCATGGAGTCTTCTCTTTACTGTTGACTTAGAGACAGATACACCTACTTCACTGAGAGTGTTCTGGACTTCAGTTGATGTTGTGAACGGGTTCTTCTTCACCAAATTAAGTATGCGGCGATCATCCACCACTGTTGTCATCCGTGGACGCCCAGGCCTTTTTGAGTTCCCAAGCTCACCAGTCAATTCCTTTTTTCTCAGAATGTACCCAACTGTTGATTTTGCTACTCCAAGCATGTCTGCTATCTCTCTGATGGATTTTTTCTTTTTTTTTTCAGCCTCAGGATGTTCTGCTTCACCTCAATTGAGAGTTCCTTTGACCGCATGTTGTCTGCTCACAGCAACAGCTTCCAAATGCAAAACCACACACCTGGAACCCACCCCTGACCTTTTAACTACTTCATTGATTACAGGTTAACGAGGGAGACGCCTTCAGAGTTAATTGCAGCCCTTAGAGTCCATTGTCCAATTACTTTTGGTCCCTTGAAAAAGAGGACGCTATGCATTACAGAGCTATGATTCCTAAACCCTTTCTCCGATTTGGATGTGGAAACTATCATTTTGCAGCTGGGAGTGTGCACTTTCAGCCCATATTATATATATAATTGTATTTCTGAACATGTTTTTGTAAACAGCTAAAATAACAAAACTTGTGTCACTGTCCAAATATTTCTGGCCCTAACTGTATGTGTTACATGTGCTTTCAACAAACTTTGCATAAATCAAAAGTACAAGCAATTATATGTGACTGTGTAAAATATATTATCAATGAATTTAAGAGCCACATCTTCCCATCTACCCTACCCCTGAACTTATCATCAACTGAAATAAAGAACTAAACTCTGTCTTACTCAAAAAAAGACAAGACCGGCTGTCATACTCGATGTAGAAAGAAAGGGGAAAGAGCAGTGAGGACTGGAGCAGAGTGAGAAAACAAGCAGTGAGAGACACAGAAAGATTGTGTTGTTCTTTCTTAACAAGCCTTTTTCCTCACACCAGAGATGAATTCACATCTATTGTGCACAGTACTGTTATTTAATATCTTCTATGTTCTAAATAATTCACTAAAAGCTGGAAAACCTTTGTGTGCTGTGCTCTGTATGGGAGTCATCATAGCAGCTACTTTCCACCCACTAGCTCAGAGTCAATAGCAAATTAAAGATTTAGTCTGCGGAGAGAAAAACTGGTAAACATGCAGAACATAAGTCATACAATGTCCGGAAATAGTCTTATTCCTTTTGCAGGCACAAGTGACAAGTTATTCTAAAAAGTTACTTGAAAGAATAGGTACCTTTGTACAGTAATTTAGCTACCAGAGGGGCATAGGGGGCAGTTACCATGGACCACTGACTCAGAGGGATCCACCTTTAGCAACCAAATAGCCCACCACTCTTAGCTGTAATGAAGAAATAGGGTGCACTGCATAAATGGGCATAAATGGCATAAGTGCGGGTGCTGCAACATGCACAGGAAGGAAATGTATCAAAAAAGGGGAGAAAGTCTATGCATGAACATAGCGCATTCCTGGATGAGAAAAAGAATATCAAAATACTTTATTGAGGACAGACAAACACACCCAAGTTGATTAAAAACATTTAAAAACAATATGAAACAACACAATCACATCCCTGGAATAAATAAAGTCCATATATGATTATACATGTGACATCTTGAACTTTAACCCCTCTGTGACCTTAGACGTACTATCCCGTCGAGGTGCCCTGGGCTTATCTGACCCTGGACGGGATAGTACGTCATAGCCGATCGGCCGCGTTCACGGGGGGAGCGCGGCCGATCGCGGCCGGGTGTCAGCTGCTTATCGCAGCTGACATCCGGCACTATGTGCCAGGAGCGGTCACGGACCGCCCCCGGCACATTAACCCCTGGCACACCGCGATCAAAGATGATCGCGATGTGCCGGCGGTGCAGGGAAGCACCGCGCAGGGAGGGGGCTCCCTGCGGGCTTCCCTGAGACCCCCGGAGCAACGCGATGTGATCGCGTTGCTGCGAGGGTCTCACCTCCCTCCCTGCTCCCTCCAGCCCCGGATCCAAGATGGCCGCGGATCCGGGTCCTGCAGGGAGGGAGGTGGCTTCACAGAGCCTGCTCAGAGCAGGCACTGTGAAGCCTGCAGCGCTGCATGTCAGATCAGTGATCTGACAGAGTGCTGTGCAAACTGTCAGATCACTGATCTGTGATGTCCCCCCCTGGGACAAAGTAAAAAAGTAAAAAAAAATTTTTCCAAATGTGTAAAAAAAATAAAAAAAAATATTCCAAAATAATGAAAAAAAAAAAAAATATTATTCCCATAAATACATTTCTTCATCTAAATAAAAAAAACAAAACAATAAAAGTACACATATTTAGTATCGCCGCGTCCGTAACGACCCGACCTATAAAACTGTCCCACTAGTTAACCCCTTCAGTAAACACCGTAAGAAAAAAAAAAAAAAAAAACGAGGCAAAAAACAACGCTTTATTATCATACCGCCGAACAAAAAGTGGAATAACACGCGATCAAAAGGACAGATATAAATAACCATGGTACCACTGAAAGCGTCATATTGTCCCGCAAAAAAAGAGCCACCATACAGCATCATCAGCAAAAAAATAAAAAAGTTATAGTCCTGAGAATAAAGCGATGCAAAAATAATTATTTTTTCTGTAAAATAGTTTTTATCGTATAAAAGCGCCAAACCATAAAAAAATGATATAAATGAGGTATCGCTGTAATCGTACTGACCCGAAGAATAAAACTGATTTATAAATTTTACCAAACGCGGAACGGTATAAACGCCTCCCCCAATAGAAATTCATGAATAGCTGGCTTTTGGTCATTCTTCCTCACAAAAATCGGAATAAAAAGCGATCAAAAAATGTCACGTGCCCAAAAATGTTTTCAATAAAAACGTCAACTCGTCCCGCAAAAAACAAGACCTCACATGACTCTGTGGACCAAAATATGGAAAAATTATAGCTCTCAAAATGTGGTATTGCAAAAAATATTTTTTGCAATAAAAAGGGTCTTTCAGTGTGTGACGGCTGCCAATCATAAAAATCCGCTAACAAACTCGCTATAAAAGTAAATCAAACCCCCCTTCATCACCCCCTTAGTTAGGGAAAAATAAAAAAAAATGTATTTATTTCCATTTTCCCATTAGGGCTAGGGTTAGGGCTAGGGTTAGGGCTAGGGCTAGGGTTAGGGCTAGGGTTAGGGCTAGGGTTAGGGCTAGGGCTAGGGTTAGGGCTAGGGTTCGGGCTAGGGCTAGGGTTAGGGTTAGGGCTAGGGTTAGGGCTAGGGTTAGGGCTAGGGCTAGGGTTAGGGCTAGGGTTAGGGCTAGGGTTAGGGTTAGGGTTAGGGCTAGGGTTAGGGCTAGGGTTAGGGCTAGGGTTAGGGTTAGGGCTAGGGTTAGGGCTAGGGTTAGGGTTAGGGTTGGGGCTACAGTTAGGCTTGGGGCTAAAGTTAGGGTTAGGGTTTAGATTACATTTACAGTTGGGAATAGGGTTGGGATTAGGGTTAGGGGTGTGTCAGGGTTAGAGGTGTGGTTAGGGTTACCGTTGGAATTAGGGTTAGGGGTGTGTTTAGATTAGGGTTTCAGTTATAATTGGGGGGTTTCCACTGTTTCGGCACATCAGGGGCTCTCCAAACACGACATGGCGTCCGATCTCAATTCCAGCCAATTCTGCGTTGAAAAAGTAAAACAGTGCTCCTTCCCTTCCGAGCTCTCCTGTGTGCCCAAACAGGGGTTTACCCCAACATATGGGGTATCAGCGTACTCAGGACAAATTGGACAACAACTTTTGTGGACCAATTTCTCCTGTTACCCTTGGGAAAATACAAAACTGGGGGCTAAAAAATAATTTTTTGGGGAAAACAAAAAGATTTTTTATTTTCACGGCTCTGCGTTATAAACTGTAGTGAAACACTTGGGGGTTCAAAGTTCTCACAACACATCTAGATAAGTTCATTGAGGGGTCTAGTTTCCAATACGGGGTCACTTGTGGGGGGTTTCTACTGTTTAGGTACATTAGGGGCTCTGCAAACGCAATGTGACGCCTGCAGACCAATCCATCTAAGTCTGCATTCCAAATGATGCTCCTTCCCTTCCGAGCCCTCCCATGCGCCCAAACGGTGGTTCCCCCCCACATATCGGGTATCAGCGTACTCAGGACAAATTGGACAACAACATTTAGGGTCCAATTTCTCCTGCTAACCTTGGAAAAATACAAAACTGGGGGCTAAAATATAATTTTTGTGGAAAAAAAAATATTTTTTATTTGCATGGCTCTGCGTTATAAACTGTAGTGAAATACTTGGGGGTTCAAAGCTCTCACAACACATCAAGATGAGTTCCTTAGGGGGTCTACTTTCCAAAATGGTGTCACTTGTGGGGGGTTTCTACTGTTTAGGTACATTAGGGGCTCTGCAAACGCAATGTGACGCCTGCAGACCATTCCATCTAAGTCTGCATTCCAAATGGCGCTCCTTCCCTTCCGAGCCCTCCCATGCGCCCAAACGGTGGTTCCCCCCCACATATGGGGTATCAGCATACTCAGGACAAATTGGACAACAACTTTTGGGGTCCAATTTCTCCTGTTACCCTAGGGAAAATACAAAACTGGGGGCTAAAAAATAATTTTTGTGGGAAAAAAATTTTGTTTTATTTTTATGGCTCTTCATTATAAACTTCTGTGAAGCCCTTGGTGGGTCAAAGTGCTCACCACACATCCAGATAAGTTCCTTAGGGGGTCTACTTTCCAAAATGGTGTCACTTGTGGGGGGTTTCAATGTTTAGGCACATCAGTGGCTCTCCAAACACAACATGGCGTCCCATCTCAATTTCTGTCAATTTTGCATTGAAAAGTCAAACTGCGCTCCTTCCCTTCCGAGCTCTCCCATGCGCCCAAACAGTGGTTTACTGCCACATATGGGGTATCAGCGTACTCAGGACAAATTGGACAACAACTTTTGAGGTCCAATTTCTTCTCTTACCCTTGGAAAAATAAAAAATTGGGGGCAAAAATATAATTTTTGTGAAAAAATATGATTTTTTATTTTTACGGTTCTGCATTATAAACTTCTGTGAAGCACTTGGTGGGTCAAAGTGCTCACCACACATCCAGCTAAGTTCCTTAGGGGGTCTACTTTCCAAAATGGTGTCACTTGTGGGGGTTTCAATGTTTAGGCACATCAGTGGCTCTCCAAACGCAACATGGCGTCCCATCTCAATTCCTGTCAATTTTGCATTGAAAAGTCAAATAGCGCTCCTTCCCTTCCGAGCTCTCCCATGCGCCCAAACAGTGGTTTACTGCCACATATGGGGTATCAACGTACTCAGGACAAATTGGACAACAACTTTTTGGGTCCAATTTCTCCTGTTACCCTTGGTAAAATAAAACAAATTGGAGCTGAAGTAAATTTTTTGTGTAAAAAAGTTAAATGTTCATTTTTATTTAAACATTCCAAAAATTCCTATTAAACACCTGAAGGGTTAATAAACTTCTTGAATGTGGTTTTGAGCAAGCACCTTGAGGGGTGCAGTTTTTAGAATGGTGTCACACTTGGGCATTTTCTATCATATAGACCCCTCAAAATGACTTCAAATGAGACGTGGTCCCTAAAAAAAATGGTGTTGTAAAAATGAGAAATTGCTGGTCATCTTTTAACCCTTATAACTCCCTAACAAAAAAAAAAATGGTTCCAAAATTATGCTGATGTAAAGGAGACATGTGGGAAATGTTACTTATTAAGTATTTTGTGTGACATATCTCTGTGATTTAATTGCATAAAAATTCAAAGTTTGAAAATTGCGAAATTTTCAAAATTTTCGCCAAATTTCCGTTTTTTTCACAAATAAACGCAGGTACTATCAAAGAAATTTTACCACTATCATGAAATACAATATGTCACGAGAAAACAATGTCAGAATCACCAGGATCCGTTGAAGCGTTTCGGAGTTATAACCTCATAAAGGGACAGTGGTCAGAATTGTAAAAATTGGCCTGGTCATTGACGTGCAAACCACCCTTGGGGGTAAAGGGGTTAATCTCTTTGGAGATCATTTCATCTTCAACTTGTTTAATTGTTCACAATAACAGTAATTTTGACCAGGGGTGTCCAAATTTATACATGCCACTGTAGATGGGGATGGTATTGGAAATGTGAGAAGTCAAATGTATCTATTTTGGAAATTCTGCAGAGGAGTCATAGATGGAAGGATTTGTAACCTTTGGCGGTCTGGGCCAAATGGAAAAGACAAGAAAAGTAAATTACTCCATTCTCCATAAGAAAGTATTTTAATCTCTTGATATGTTCTGAGGAACTGGTGTCTACCACTATACGGTCATCATATGATGGTAATATCAGTCTCTTGGTCTTTGAATAGAGATTTATGTTCAGTAACAGCATAGGTATTTGCTGAGGTTCTCCTATACCCACGATTAGCACCCATAGTTGTAAACACAGTTACTTTGTTATGGGCCCACTTGATATGTTTCTGACCTTGCATGATCAAGTACACCTCCAAGGTTAAAACAACTGTGCTGGTACACAAGGCCAAGGCAAATTTTTCAAAACAGCCAGCATTTCTCCTGCCATGATAGGAGCTGAAGTTCCATAGCACTTGGGGATCCACATGTTGGAAATTGTTGACATGGAGGTTTCTGTAGGTTTAATTTGTTCCAGTGGAGTGTGACTGTGCACATGTGGCAGCCACTGATTGAAAACAGAGCCTGGAACCTCCTTGTTCTTGGAGCCTTTATTGAGCACTTATTTAATCTATATGTCTATGTTCATAGTGGACATATGTCTGCAGATTTTCAATGCTTATTCGGCACTCAAATACTTGTTTCCAAGTACAATACAATGTACGGTATGCGGAATGGGTTTTACAGCCTCATTCACATGCACAGAAACAACCTGAGCAGATTTCAGAGTTGGCTTAGCATTCCCATTCTGTTTAGATTTCTTTCAGACTTTTTCATCTCATAGAAAGATGACATAATGCTCAATATCTGTGTATGTAAAAATGCAGCTAACAATGATGAAAATTAAATAATAATCAAGCAATGTTGAATTGCTTATTAAACTCATGTTGACACATTTTTCGGCCAGTTTTACATAAGCACATTTTTTGGCCATATTATATCCGCAGATCCCAGTCCAACTGTTGATCATTTTGAGGGAACTGTGATGCTGTCACTTTAGATAAATACCGTATATACTCGAGTATAAGCCGAGAATTTCAGCCCATTTTTTTATGGTGAAATTGCCCCTCTCGGCTTATACTCGAGTCATTCCCAGGGGTCGGCAGGGGAGGGGAAGCGGCAGCTGTCTAATTATACTCACCTGCTCCTGGCGCGGTCCCTGCAGGTCCCTGGTTCTCCGGGTGCTGAGAGCTTCTTCCTGTATTGAGCGGTCACATGGTACTGCTCATTACAGTAATGAATATGGACCTGCCTCCCATAGGGGTGGAGCCGCATATTCATTACTGTAATGAGCGGTACCATGTGACCGCTCAACACAGGAAGAAGCTGCCAGTGCCTGGGGAACCAGGGACATGCAGGGACCGCGCCAGGAGCAGGTGAGTATGGGGGCATTGCGCGATATTCACCTGTCCCACGTTCCACCTCTGTGCATGGCTCCGTCTTCCTCTGCAGTGATGCTCAGGTCAGAGGGCGCAATGACGTGATTAGCGGTGGACTATAGCAAGTGCAGGGGGCCTGAGCAACGAGAGGTGAGTATGTGATTTATTTTTTTTTAATTGCAGCAATATCATATGGGGCAAATGTGTCTATGGAGCATCTTATGGGGCCATGATCAGCATTTGTGCAGCATTACATGGGGCAAATATCACTACGGAGCATCTTATGGGGCCATAATCAGCATTTGTGCAGCATTATATGGGGCAAATGTCTGCATGGAGCATCTTATAGGGCCATAATCAGCATTTGTGCAGCATTATATTGGACAAATGTGTGTATGGAGCATCCTATGGGGCCATAATCAGCAGTTGTGCAGCATTATATCGGGCAAATGTCTGCATGGAGCATCTTATAGGGCCATAATCAGCATTTGTGCAGCATTGTATGGGGCAAATGTCTGTATGTAGCATCTTATGGGGCCATAATCAGCATTTGTGCAGCATTATATTGGGCAAATGTCTGTATGGAGCATCTTATGGGGCCATAATCAGCATTTGTGCAGCATTGTAGGGGGCAAATGTCTACATGAAGCATCTTATAGGGCCATAATGAGCATTTGTGCAGCATTATATGGGGCAAATGTCTGTATGGAGCATCTTATGGGGCCATAATCAGCATTTGTGCAGCATTATATGGGGCAAATGTCTGAATGGAGCATCTTATGGGGCCATAATCAACATGTGTGCAGCATTGTATGGGGCAAATGTCTGAATGGAGCATCTTATGGGGCCATAATCAGCATTTGTGCAGCATTGTATGGGGCAAATGTCTGTACGGAGCATCTTATGGGGCCATAATCAGCATTTGTGCAGCATTGTATGGTGCAAATGTCTGTATGGAGCATCTTATGGGGCCATAATCAGCATTTGTGCAGCATTGCATGGGGCAAATGTCTGTATGGAGCATCTTATGGGGCCATAACAGCAATTGTGCAGCATTATATGGGGCAAATGTCTATATGGAGCATCTTATGGGGCCATAACAGCATTTGTGCAGCATTATATGGGGCAAATGTCTGCATGGAGCATCATATGGGGTCATAATCAACATTAGTGCAGCATTATATGGGGCATATTTTAATATGGAGCATATTATGGGGCCCATCATGAACTGTATGGAGCATTATATGGGGCTCCTGATTCAATATGGATATTCAAAAACACTTAACCTACTGATGTCTCATTCAATTTTACTTTTATTGGTATCTATTTTTACTTTTGACATTTACTCGTAGCTGCTGCATTTTCCAACCTAGGCTATACTCGAGTCATTAAGTTTTCCCATTTTTATGTGGCAAAATTAGGGGGGGTCGGCTTATACTTGGGTCGGCTTATACTCGAGTATATATGGTAAACCTGTAGTCAGGCTACAACATACAGCCTTAATTTGTATTCAAAATGATCTAGTAATGCGCTCTTTTGACACTGACCTTACAGCTCATTCAGACATCACAGATTTTTCTCATATGTAAGAAGTGGAGCGATTTCAGTGTTTTAGATGAGATTTCTATTAGTGTTAGATTAATGTGTCCGTTTTTACCATAACAGTTTTATTAGTTTTTTTGCATAGAGAGAGGTTTCTCGACATTCTCTTATCAAGCAAATATGAAAATCAAACAGAACTACAATGCAAATAGAATGGCATCCAAGTGCTGTCT
Source organism: Ranitomeya imitator (assembly GCF_032444005.1). Taxonomy (NCBI): domain Eukaryota; kingdom Metazoa; phylum Chordata; class Amphibia; order Anura; family Dendrobatidae; genus Ranitomeya; species Ranitomeya imitator. Next base: position 134,886,870 of record NC_091286.1, read on the forward strand.
GAGTTTTTCACAGACTCATAGGCTCGGGGGTGGGCTTGGTAAGGGAGTAGAGGGGTATGTGCTATCCGTGCTAGTCTCTAATCAGCTATTGAGGGCCTGCTGTTATAGCAGTTGTGATGCTGCTGGCCAGGCACAGCCTGCACAGATTTAAGGAAGGTGGCCAGGGCTGTAGCTGTGGGTGAGCTGCTGCTTCTCCACTCCCTGGCACCCCACAAACTTGCTCTATCTGTCCCTGCTCTGAGCCCTAAATCCTTTTTCCAATATTTTTATTTGTTTTGATGAATACCTGGATAGCGTGTCGACCCTACTGTCTCACCCCGACGCCGCGTTTCGCCAATCTTTCTTCCGGATTTCGCCCCCGGAAGAAGGATTGGTGAAACGCGGCGTCGGGGTGAGACAGCAGGGTCGACACGCTATCCAGGTATTCATCAATAGATATACACCTATAGACATTAGTTTGAAGCATTATGTAATGGATGAAGGTAGTCTAATTCAGGTGTCCTCTTGATATGGGTGTAATTATAAATATGGGACTAGCACTACGTGAACAATAGGATTATATCCATTAGACATGTTGAGTATATGCTTTTTCCGCACCATGTAAAGAGATTTTTTGAATACCTTAGGATTAATATGGTGTCAGCTTTGCTGTTTTTTTCTAGTTTGACTTTGAGGCATTGAAAATACACTTGTTTAATATTTGATATTTTTTATATATATTTAAATAAACTTCAAATTATTTTACATTTGCGCTCCTTGTTCCTTAATTAGATACCATATCCTGTTAGTCATCACAGGGCACAGTGGTATTAGCGCTAATGTTAGGTTATGAGGCGCTGTCCCAAGGATGAAGGGGTATGAGTCTATCTAGACCCACGGGAGAATGAAATAATTATAAGTATATGGGGGACAAAATACAGGGTGGGCCATTTATATGGATAGACATAAATAAAATGGGAATGGTTGGTGATATCAATTTTCTGTTTGTGGTATATTCGTCAATGGGAGGGTGAAAACTTTTCAAGATGGGTGGTGACCATGGCGGCCATTTTGAAGTCAGTTATTTTGGATCCAACTTTATTTTTTCCAATGGGAAGAGGGTCATGTGACACATCAACTTTATTGTTTCATGAGTTATTTACAAGTTTATGACCACTTATAAAATGTATTCAAAGTGCTGCCCATTGTATTGGATTGTCAATGAAACCCTCTTTTCTCACTCATGACACACTGATAATGTTAGGCGTCGAGTTTCCACTGCTGCACAGGGGGAATCTCAAGCCATGTCCTCTGCAGTCTCCCATTTTTCCTCAGCCGCAGAGGAGCCTGCTCGGCAGAGAAGTCGGTCCCAGCATCTTGCTCAGGCTAATGCTGTGTGTCTGGTTGCTGCTGCCACCGTTCCAAGTCCAGCTATAGCAATCAGCATTAGTCAGCGGCAAGCAGATTCTACTGGGACTAAGCCCTGCTTTTTTTCCATCTGAGCATGCCCGTGAGATGACGGCTCACTGGTGGTCGGAGGTCACATGCTCAGGTCCTCAAGCAGCTTGGATTGGGCCATCTGCAAGGTCCCAGAAGGCTGCAGCTATAAAAGGATTGCACGGCCGTGCGCTGGTATATTCCAATATGGTGTGTGAGTGCAAGCATGTATGTATCTGATGTGTTATGATCCGGTGACCTTGGAGCAGCATGAAAACTTTCACTGGAGTAGGTGGTAACTATACTGACCGCAAATCCTGATCTTAACCACGCAACTAGAAGTAGCTGTGGGGTGTACCTAACAAGCCCTAGACACCTCATCACAGCCAGAGGAATAAATACCCCTAAAGATGGAAATAGGAATACTATCTTGCCTCAGAGCAGAACCCCAAAGGATAGGCAGCCCCCCACAAATATTGGCTGTGAGTAGGAGAGGAAAGACACACACAGTCAGAAAACAGGATTTAGCACAAGAGGCCGCTCTAGCTAAAATAGGAAAGGATAGGACAGAGTTCTGTGCGGTCAGTATTAAAACCCTTCCAAAAATATCCACAGCAGATTATACAAAAATTCCTCCATCTAACTAAAGACGTGGAACGTATATCTGCAACTCCAGAGACTACTAAACTCAGAGCCGGAATACAATCAAAAACAAGTACACAGCTTGTGTGCCATAGAAAAAGAAACATACACTTATCTTTGCTGAATTGGCAGCTAAGCAGGAGAAGCCAGACAGAGATCAAATCTTTCCCAAGAAACATTGACAACTGGCAAGGACTAATGAGTCCTGCAAACCTAAATACTCCAGTCAGAACTGCAATCAGTAGATACACCTGTCCAGGACTGCAGCCCAGAGACAACTGCATTACCACCTACAACCACCGGAGGGAGCCCAAAAGCAGAATTCACAACAGTACCCCCCCCCTTGAGGAGGGGTCACTGAACCCTCACCAGAGCCCCCAGGCCGATCAGGATGAGCCAGATGAAAGGCACGAACCAAATCAGCGGCATGGACATCAGAGGCAAAAACCCAAGAATTATCCTCCTGGCCATAACCCTTCCATTTGACAAGGTACTGAAGCTTCCGCCTCGAAAAAACGGGAATCCAAAATCTTCTCAACAACATATTCCAACTCCCCATCAACCAACACAGGGGCCAGAGGATCAACAGAGGGAACAACGGGCTCCACATATTTCCGCAATAAAGATCTATGGAAGACATAAAGGATCGCAAAAGAGTCCGGAAGCGCCAGTCGAAAAGACACCGGATTAATAATCTCAGAAATCCTATAAGGACCAATAAACCGAGGCTTAAACTTAGGAGAAGAAACCTTCATAGGAACATGACGGGAAGACAACCAGACCAGATCCCCAACCCGAAGCTGGGAACCAACACACCGACGACGGTTAGCAAAACGTTGAGCCTCCTCCTGAGACAACACCAAATTGTCCACCACGTGAGCCCAAATCTGCTGCAACCTGTCAACCACAGAATCCACACCAGGACAGTCAGAAGGCTCAACCTACCCAGAAGAAAAACGAGGATGAAAACCAAAATTACAAAAGAAAGGCGAAACCAAAGTAGCCGAACTAGCCCGATTATTAAGGGCAAACTCGGCCAATGACAAGAAAGCCACCCCATCATCCTGATCAGCAGACACAAAGCATCTCAAATAAGTCTCCAAAGTCTGATTAGTTCGCTTGGTCTGACCATTTGTCTGAGGATGAAAGGCAGATGAAAAAGACAAATCAATGCCCAGCCTAGCACAAAAGGCCCGCCAAAATCTAGAAACAAACTGGGAACCTCTGTCGGACACAATATTCTCCGGAATACCATGCAAATGGACCACATGCTGAAAAAACAACGGAACCAAATCCGAAGAGGAAGGCAATTTAGGCAAAGGCACCAAATGAACCATCTTAGAGAACCGGTCACAAACAACCTAGATAACCGACACCCTCTGGGAAACCGGAAGATCGGAAATAAAATCCATAGAAATATGCGTCCAGGGCCTCTCAGGGACCGGCAATGGCAAAAGCAACCCACTAGCACGGGAACAACCAGACTTGGCCCGCGTACTAGTCCCACAGGACTGCACAAAAGAACGCACATCACGCGACAAAGAAGGCCACCAAAAGGACCTACCAACCAAGTCTCTGGTACCAAAAATGCCAGGATGACCAGCCAACACGGAACAGTGAACCTCAGAAATCACTCTACCAGGCCATCTGTCAGGAACAAACAGTTTCCCTACAGGACAGCGGTCAGATTTGTCAGCCTGAAATTCCTGAAAAACCTGTCGTAAATCAGGGGAAATGGCAGAAAGGACCACCCCTTCTTTCAGAATACAGACCAGTTCTAAGACCTCAGGAGAATCAGGCAAAAAACTCCTAGAGAGGGCATCAGCCTTAATGTTCTTAGAACCCGGAAGGTACGAGACCACGAAATCAAAGCGGGAAAAAAACAAGGACCATCGAGCTTGTCTAGGATTCAGCCGTTTGGCAGACTCGAGGTAAATCACATTCTTATGATCGGTCAAGACCACAATACGGTGCTTAGCTCCCTCAAGCCAATGTCGCCACTCCTCAAACGCCCACTTCATAGCCAACAACTCCCGATTGCTGACATCATAATTGCGTTCAGCAGGTGAAAACTTACGGGAAAAGAAGGCACATGGTTTCATTAAGGAACCAACAGGATCCCTCTGAGACAAAACGGCCCCTGCCCCAATCTCAGAAGCGTCAACCTCAACCTGAAACGGAAGAGAAACATCCGGTTGGCGCAACACTGGAGCAGAAGTAAATCGATGTTTAAGCTCCTGAAAGGCAGAGACAGCTGCAGAGGACCAATTCGCCACATCAGCGCCTTTTTTCGTCAAATCGGTCAAGGGTTTAACCACGCTGGAAAAAATAGCAATGAAACGGCGATAAAAATTTGCAAAACCCAAAAATTTCTGAAGGCTCTTCACTAGGGTTGAGCGAAACGGGTCGAAAATATTCAAAAGTCGCCGACTTTTGGCAAGGTCGGGTTTCATGAAACCCAACCCGACCCCTGTGTGGGGTCGGCCATGAAGTCGGCGATCTTTTGAATCTAGAATCGGAATTCCGATACCGATTCCCGATATGTTTAAGATATCGGGAATTGGTATCAGAATTCAGATTTAAGTGTAAAATAAAGAATTAAAATAAAAAATATCGCAATACTTACCCTCTGACGCGCCCTGGTACTAACCGGGAACCTTCCTTCCTTAGAATCAGCCTTCCAGGACCTTGCGATTACGTCGCTGTGACGTCGCGGCTTGTGATTGGCCGCGCGGCCGCCCATGTGACCGCTTGCGCGACCAATCACAAGCCGCGACGTCCGAGGGTGCGTATATTCCTATTAGGTATATACTCACCCTCGGACGCGCCCTGCTTCTTTCCGGCAGCCTTCCTTCCTAAGAATCAGCCCTTCCAGGACCTTCGGTGACGTCGTGGTGACGTCGCGGCTTGTGATTGGTCGCGCGAGCGGTCACATGGGCGGCCGCGCGGCCAATCACAAGCCGCGACGTCACCGCGACGTCACCGCAAGGTCCTGGAAGGCTGATTCTAAGGAAGGAAGGTTCCCGGTTAGTACCAGGGCGCGTCAGAGAGTAAGTATTGCAATATTTTTTATTTTTATTCTTTATTTTACACTAAAATATGGATCGCAGGGCCTGAAGGAGAGTTTCCGCTCCTTCAGACCCTGGGAACCATGGAAACCCAATGCACTGCATTGGGTTTCAGGTTTCGGCCGACCCCGACCCCGACTTTTTTATAGGATCGGCCGATTTCACTCGACCCGACTTTCGTGAAACCCGACCCGATCCTATAAAAGTAAAGGTCGCTCAACTCTACTCTTCACGGATGTTGGCTGAATCCAATCATGAATGGCCTGAACCTTAACTGGATCCATCTCTATAGACGAGGGAGAAAAAATAAAGCCCAAAAAAGAAACCTTCTGCACCCCAAAGAGACACTTAGACCAAAACACTTAGACTTTCACAAACAGGGCATTGTCACGAAGGATCTGAAATACCAACCTGACCTGTTCCACATGAGACTCCCAATCATCGGAAAAAATCAAAATATCGTCCAAGAACTTATCAATATAAGTCCGGAAAATATCATGCATGAAGGACTGAAAAACAGATGGAGCATTAGTGCGCCCGAATGGCATCACAAGGTATTCAAAATGGCCTTCGGGCGTGTTAAACGCAGTTTTCCATTCATCACCCTGCTTAATACGAACAAGATTATATGCCCCCCTGAAGGTCAATCTTCGTAAACCAACTAGCTCCCTTAATCCTAGCAAACAAATCGGTAAGCAAAGGTAAAGGGTATTGAAACTTGACCGTGATTTTATTCAAGAGGCGATAATCAATACAGGGTCTCAAGGAACCATCTTTTTTAGCAACAAAAAAGAACCCTGCTCCCAACGGTGAAGAAGATGGCCGAATATGCCCTTTCTCCAAAGACTCCTTAATATAGCTCCGCATGGCGGTATGTTCAGGCACAGACAGGTTGAAAAGTCGACCCTTAGGAAACTTACAGCCTGGAATCAAGTCAATAGCACAATCGCAGTCCCTGTGCGGTGGAAGGAAACTGGACTTGGGCTCATCGAATACATCCTGAAAATCAGACAAAAACTCTGGAATTTCAGAAGAGGAAGAAGAGGAGATTGACATCAAAGGAACATCATTATGAACCCCCTGACAACCCCAACTAGTCACAGACATGGACTTCCAATCCAACACAGGATTATGTACCTGCAACCACGGAAAATCCAGCACGATAGCATCATGCAAATTATGCAACACCAGAAATCGACAATCTTCCTGATGGGTTGGCGCCATGCGCATGGTCACCTGTGTCCAAAACTGGGGCTTATTTTTAGCCAAGGGTGTAGCATCAATGCCCCTTAAAGGAATAAGGTTCTGCAAAGGCTGCAAGGGAAAACCACAACGCCTGGCAAACTCAAAGTCCATTAAGTTCAAGGCGGCGCCTGAATCCACAAACGCCATGACAGAAAATGATGACAATGAGCAGATCAAGGACACAGATAACAGAAATTTAGGTTGTACAGTACTGATGGTAAATGAACTAGCGATCCTCTTTGTCCGCTTAGGGCAGACTGAAATGACATGAGAAGCGTCGCCACAATAATAACACAACCTATTCTGACGTCTGAATCCTTGTTGTTCCGTTTTAGACAGAATCCTATCACACTGCATTGGGTCAGGAGTCTGCTCTGTGAACAACACCACAGCGCGCACAGTTTTGCGCTCCCGCAAGCGCCGGTCAATCTGAATGGCCAGAGACATAGAATCACTCAGGCCGGAAGGCGTAGGAAACCCCACCATAACATCTTTAATGGATTCAGAAAGACCCTTTCTGAAAATTGCCGCCAAAGCATCATTATTCCATTTAGTCAACACAGACCATTTTCTGAATTTCTGACAATACAATTCTGCCGCCTCTTGACCCTGAGACAGGGCCAACAAGGTCTTCTCAGCTTGATCCACAGAATTAGGTTCATCATATAATAATCCTAAAGCCTGAAAAAAGGAGTCTACATTAAGCAAAGCCGGATTCCCAGATTCCAGGGAAAACGCCCAATCCTGCGGGTCGCCACGCAGCAGGAAGATGACGATTTTAACCTGCTGAATGGAATCACCAGAGGCTCGAGGTCTCAGAGAAAAAAATAGTTTACAGTTGTTTTTAAAACTCAAAAATTTGGACCTGTCTCCAAAAAACAAATCAGGAGTAGGAATCTTCGGCTCTAAAACAGGAGTTTGAACAATATAATCAGAAATACCCTGTACCCTAGCAGCAAGCTAGTCTACACGAGAAACTAATTCCTGAACATCCATGCTTGCACAAGGCTCCTCAGCCACCCAGAGATAAAGAGGGAAGAGGAGATAAAGCAGAATGAAGAAAAAAAATGTCTCAACACCTTTCTTCCCTTCTTCTGAGATGCAATTAACTCATTATTGGCCAGTTGTACTGTTATGATCCGGTGACCTTGGAGCAGCATGAAAACTTTCACTGGAGTAGGTGGTAACTATACTGACCGCAAATCCTGATCTTAACACTGCAACTAGAAGTAGCCGTGGGGTGTACCTAACAAGCCCTAGACACCTCGTCACAGCCGGAGGACTAAATACCCCTAAAGATGGAAATAGGAATACTATCTTGCCTCAGAGCAGAACCCCAAAAGGATAGGCAACCCCCCACAAATATTGGCTGTGAGTAGGAGAGGAAAGACACGCACAGTCAGAAAACAGGATTTAGCACAAGAGGCCGCTCTAGCTAAAATAGGAAAGGATAGGACAGAGTTCTGTGCGGTCAGTATTAAAACCCTTCCAAAAATATCCACAGCAGATTATACAAAAATTCCTCCATCTAACTAAAGATGTGGAACGTATATCTGCAACTCCAGAGACTACTAAACTCAGAGCAGGAATACAATCAAAAACAAGTACACAGCTTGTGTGCCATAGAAAAAGAAACACTTATCTTTGCTGAATTGGCATCTAAGCAGGAGAAGCCAGACAGAGATCAAATCCTTCCCAAGAAACATTGACAAATGGCAAGGACTAATGAGTCCTGCAAACCTAAATACTCCAGTCAGAACTGCAATCAGTAGATACACCTGTCCAGGACTGCAGCCCAGAGACAACTGCATTACCACCTACAACCACCGGAGGGAGCCCAAAAGCAGAATTCACAACACTGATGACTGCTCCTAATCATTTCCTACCCTCATGTTGTGTCTGAGTCCGGGTGTTTGGAGCTAAGATACAGTGCCTAGTTGTGGCATTGCCAGCACAACACACATTGGTCAGCATCCGTTAGTTGAGTACACCTGTGCAACACTACGTGCACTCCATGCGGTACGAGTAGCGAATCCAATGTTAGTCAATGGAAAATGCAAGCAATTGACTACTGGACCCTACAAAGCGGACTGGGGGCTGAAGAAAAGGCTAAAAAAGGTGTAAATGTTAAAAAAATGTATGCTGTAAACAAATGTATATAACATGGGTGCACCTGGTCAGTGGCTGCAAGAGTGGTTTTATACCATTGCTTCACTAGAATGTACAAACACTATTTGAAATCCTGTCATTTTTTTGCCAGCAGAGCGGGACTCGTACACTACTTATGCAGTGCCAGTGATATATTGGAAGTGCCGAAGGAGCGAGTGATGATGGAGGCAATCTTCTGACAGCTAAGTGTGTAAGTGGTGTAAGGAGAGTGATCTGCTCTAGGGGCTGTGTGATGGTTAACGCAGGAAGAAGCCACCCATCATCATCATCACAAGGGATTCACAATTATAAAGCATGTACTACTGTCCTTGTTGTTCTACTGCCACTGCCCAATGTGTAGGCATAGACATTGTCTTCAAAACATTAGCCCCAGGGGCTGTATCATGGTTGATGCAGGAAGGAGGCCTCAAGAGCCAGACAATTATGAATGTGGACTACTAGCACGGTAGTTCCAGTGCCCAATGTGCAGGAACAGACATAGTGTCTTCAAAACATTAGGCCTAGGGGCCAGAGGTGTGTCTAGGGTTTCTGATACCCGGGACAAGAGTTCAGTTTGGCGCACCCCCTAAGGACATATGCGATTTTCACACTTAGTCATGTACCGACGAGCTCCTCTCCTTAATGCTCTCAATGTTCAGTGAAAAACTGAGAGAAGCAGAAGAGAAGCTCGTCCAGACCCCATGATGAGTTTTCTCATGCACAGCCATCACTGCAGACTTCCATCTTCTTCGCATTTTTGCAGAAAATCTCCACATGACGCGCTTAAAGATACAAGTGTCATTATAATGCTCCTGAATACAAAATTGCCCCTCACTATTATTGTCTGCACAAAATATGATCCCAACTCTGTCTCTCTTATGGTACATGCTCTTCACACTGACCTCTCCTTTCCATACCGACTCCCTCTTCACACTGTCCTCTCACACTTTGTCCCCCTTATAGGGCCCAGTATTTATACTGTACTCTCTCATCACACTCCCCCTTCCTGGTATACTGTCCCCTCCTGGCTGTGCCCTTACACTGTCCCTCCATGCTATGCCCCCACTACTCAGTTTCTATTCTGTGCCGACTCACTTTTCTCCCCCCATACTGTCACCTCACACTATTCCCCTCCTTCCTCATACTGTCTCCTCTCACATCCCTCCTGTTCACCTGTCTCCTCATATATTTACCCCCTCACTTTCTATACTGCCTGCTCAACTGACTCCCCATACTGTGTCTGCACACATCCCGTCACCCTCATACATGTTTCCCCATACATGTCCTCATTCCCCCGTACTGTTTCCTCATATATGCCCCCATCTCCCCCTTTGCTCTTCATTTTATGCCCTCAAATCTCCCCCACACATTAAATTCCCCATCCCCACTCCAATTCTCCCCACACAATAAATCCCCCCATTCCCCACACAGCCCCTCATCACCCCCGTCTCCTCATCCTCCCACAGCCCATCATCAACCCCATCTCCCCCTCATCACCCCCACACAGCCCCGCATCATCTCCCCATTCCCCACACAGCCCCTCATCACTCCCCCATTCCCCACACAGGCCCCCATCATCCCCCTATTCCCCATACAGCCCCCCCATTCCTCACAGCCCCTCATCATCTTCCCATTCCCCACAGGCCCTCATCATCCCCATACAGATCCTCATCATTCCCCCATTCCCCAAAAAGGCCCTCATCACCCCGCTTCTCCACAGAGCCCCTCATTATCCCCCCCATTCCCCACACAGGCCCTCATCATCACCCACACAGCCTCTCATCCCCCCATTCCCCACACAGCCCCCCATCATCCCCCATATAGTCCCTCATCACCCCCTTCTCCCCCAAAGCCCTTCATCATCACTCCTTCTCCTTCACAGCCACTATTCATCTCCCCCTTCTTCCCACACAGCCCCTCATCATCCCCTCATTCCCCAAACAGCACCTCATTATCCCTCCATTCCCCACACAGCCTCTCATCATCCACTACACAGCCCCTCATCATCATCCTCCCATTCCCCACACCCCTCGGTACTCTCCTCACATGGCTCTATACTGAAGACCTTCAGTCCTCTAGCATGCCCAGCAGCTTCCTGTTATGGTATCTTCACTGGACTGAAGGAGGCCCCGCCCCTTCCGGTGACATAATTACCTCCCAAAATCACCTCCTTTCTAGTTACTGCAGTCAGATCTTCAATTGTACTCGTGTCTGTAAGATACGAGTACAATTGAATACTGGGAGCCGTGGCGCTGCAGCTTCTCTGTGCCGGCTGTCAGCTTGACAGTTGGCACAGAGAACAGCTGACTCCCAGTCCAGGGGGCGGCAGAATGCAGCTGCCAGGGGAGACACTGTGGACCACTGCATTAGGTGGCCTGACTGCGCCCCCTGCCAGTTGCACCAGGGGCACATGCCCCGGCTGCCCCCCTAGATACGCCACTGCTAGAGGCTGTATCATGGTTGATGCAGGAAGGAGGCCTCAAGAGCCAGACAATTATGAAAGTAGACTAATAGCACGGTATTTCCTGTGCCCAATGTGCAGGCATAGACAGTGTCTTCAAAACATTAGCCCTAGGGGCTCTATGATAGTTGACGCAGGAAGAAGGCCTCAAGAGCCAGACAGTTCTGAAAGTAGACAACTAGCATGGTAGTTCCAGTGCCCAATGTGCAGGCATAGACATAGTGTCTTCAAAACATTAGCCCAAGGGGCTGTATCATGGTTGATAAAGGAAGCAGGTCAGGTCTGAAGGGCCAAACAACTAAGAAGCTAGGACTACTAGCACAGTAGTTACAATGCCCAGTGTCCAGACATAGCTATAGTGTCTCCAAAACTTAGCCCAAGGCATGATACAATGGTTGATGAAGGAAGAAGGGTCTCATCACAAGTGCCACCGATGGGAAATATTAATTAACGGAACATTGTTTTTAGCTTATTGGCCATGAGGTACATGTGGCAGAAGCAGGATTTGAAAGCATGTGTAAGAAGAAGAAAAGGGGTTTGTGTGGGAAGGGATGGACGTGACCACCAGTTGCAAAAAAAATAACATTTGGGATACTGTCATCTGGAGGGCTTAAATACTGTTGCGAAATCCAGTCCTTAAGTTAAATTTTATCAGAGTCAGCCTGTCTGCATTCTCTGTAGTCAACCGTGTATTTGTGATGACTGCCCCGGCGGCACTGAAAACACACTCTGACATCACACTAGCAGCAGGGCAGGCCAGCATCTCCAAGGCATATACAGTTATATGAAAAAGTTTGGGCACCCCTATTAATCTTAAGCTTAATGTTTTATAAAAATTGTTTTTTTGCAACAGCTATTTCAGCTTCATATATCTAATAACTGTTGGACACAGTAATGTTTCTGCCTTGAAATGAGGTTTATTGTACTAACAGAAAATGTGCAATCTGCATTCAAACAACATTTGACAGGTGCATAAGTATGGGCACCCCACCAGAAAAGTGACATTAATATTTAGTAGATCCTTCTTTTGCAAAAATAACAGCCTCTAATAGCTTTTAATGAGATCCTGGATGAAGGTATTTTTGACCATTCCTCTTTACAAAACAATTCCAGTTCAGTTAAGTTTGATGGTCGCCGAGCATGGACAGCCCTCTTCAAATGATCCCACAGAATTTCAATGATATTCATGTCTGGGGACTGGGATGGCCATTCCAGAACCGTGTAATTGTTCGTCTGCATGAATGCCTGAGTAGATTTGGAGCGGTGTTTTGGATCATTGTCTTGCTGAAAGATCCATCCCCTGCGTAACTTCAACTTTGTCACTGATTCATGAACATTACTGTCAAGAATCTACTGATACTGAGATGAATCCATGCGTCCCTCAACTTTAACAAGATTCCCGGTGCCGGCATTGGCCACACAGCCCCAAAGCATGATGGAACCTATGCTAAATTTTACTGTGGATAGCAAGTGTTTTTCTTGGAATGCTGTGTTTTTTGGCCGCCATGCATAATGCCTTTTTGTATGACCAAACAACTCAATCTTGGTTTCATCAGTCCACAGGACCTTCTATCAAAAAGAAATTGGCTTCTCCAAATGTGCTTTTGCATACCTCAGCCGACTCTGTTTGTGGCGTGCTTGCAGAAACGGCTTCTTTCGCATCACTCTCCCATACAGCTTCTCCTTGTGCAAAGTGCATTGTATAGTTGACCGATACACAGCGACACCATCTGCAGCAAGTTGATGCTGCAGCTCTCTGGAGATCGTCTGAGGATTGTCCTTGACTGATCTCACCATTCTTCTTCTCTGCCTTTCTGATGTCTTTCTTGGCCTGCCACTTCTGGCCTTAGCAAGAACTGTACCTGTGTTCTTCCATTTCCTTACTATGTTCCTCACAGTGGAAATTGACAGGTTAAATCTCTGAGACAGCTTTTTGTATCCTTCCCCTGAACAACTATGTTGAATAATCTTTGTTTTCAGATCATTAGACAGTTGTTTTGAGGAGCCCATGATGCCACTCTTCAGAGAAGATTCAAACAGGAGAACAACTTGCAAGTGGCCACTTTAAGTAGCTTTTCTCATGATTGCATACACCTGGCTATGAAGTTCAAAGCTCAATGAGGTTCGAAAACCAAAAAAAGTGCTTTAGTAAGTCAGCAAAAAGTAGGTAGGAGTATTTAAAACAAGAAAATGATAAGGGTGCCCATACTTATGCACCTTTCAAATTTTGTTTGAATGTAGATTGCACATTTTCTGTTAGTACAATAAACCTCATTTCAAGGCAGAAACATTACTGTGTCCAACAGTCATTAGATATATGAAACTGAAATTGCTGTTGCAAAAAAAAATAAATTTTTTTATAAAACATTAAGCTTAAGATTAATAGGGGTGCCCAAACTTTTTCATATAACTGTAAGTAGAGGTCTGGCCAACTATGCAGCTTGGATACCCAGTAATTAAACGGAATAGAAGAGTCAGGATGGAGGCAGGTATGGTCACTTAGATCAGGGGTGTCAAACTGCATTCCTCGAGGGCTGCGAACAGGTCATGTTTTCAGGATTTCCTTGTACTGCACAGGTGATAAATTAATCACCAACTCAATATTTGTGTAGGCGATAAAATTATCACCTGTGCAGTACAAGGAAATCCTGAAAACATGACCTGTTTGCAGCCCTCGAGGAATGCAGTTTGACACCCCTGACTTAGATAGTCGTTGACCATCTTATTCAACTTCTCCCTCCTTGATATTGTTACTGTTCCAGCTAGTCCTTGGTGATGGCCCAGATTGTGAACATTTTACCACCACCTCTTTTGGACCTGCTTGGCGTGTCTCTCCCCATTAATGCATGCTGTTGCACAGAGCTGGTACCTCTGCTAGTAGCGGTGTCTGAGGGTGCTGTTGCCATCAAATGATCGACAAAGGCCCTCTTGAAGGATTCAATTGTGAAACCCCTTGGTGACTGCAACAGTAGCTAAGAAAATTTGTCCTTGTACCGTGGGTCTAGAAAGGTGGCCATCCAGTATAGGTTGCTATTGAAAATGTGGATTAGGCGAGGGTCTTTGCACAAACAGTCAGATATGAAGTGTGCCATGTGTGCCAAGCTGCAAAGAGGCAAATCTTCTGTGACCCCAGAAGGAGGAACAATGCCCATTCTCTCCTAACACTGACTCGCCTCCTCCACCTCCTCCTCTCCAGCCCACCCATGCTGGACAGACATGAAGCTGGGGTTGGGATTCCCCCCTGTAGCATGATGTGTCCCCTCGGTACCACTGAAAAAGATGTCCTCTCCCTCCTCATTTTCGTCATCATCTTCATCCCCCAATCTTGCCTGATGATACTGGCTGGGCTGGGTAGGATCACTCATTGTGAAATATTGCTCCATACCCAGCTGCTGGGCACGCAAAGATTCCATTTTTAGATTCTACAGTGATTTTTTTCATCAGACATAGCATAGGGATGGTTACGCTGATAATAGCCTGATCACCGCTCTCAAGCTGGGTGCAGTACTCAAAGTTATCAAGCACCTCACAAATATCAGCGATCCACACCCACTCGACAGTTGTGTCATGGCTCAGTCTCAGTGTGACGAGCATGTTTAAGCTGGCATTCATCAAGTGCCCTCTGCTGCTCACTTATCCTTGCCAACATATGATATGTTGAGTTCTACCATGTTGGCAGGTCACAAATCGTCGGTGGTTTGGCAAATTAAATTGCTTTTGAAGCGCTGCAAGACCGGCAACAGCAGTTGAGGAATGGCGGAAATGGGCGCAAATATGGCGCACCTTCTCAAGTAGACATGGCAAGTCTGGGTATGTTTTTATAAATTTCTGCACCACTAAGTTCAGCACGTGAGCCATGCATGGCATGTGTACCAGCTTCCCAAGCTTTAAAGCCGCCATCAGGTTTCGCTCATTGTCGCAGACAACCAGACCGGGTTGGAGTTGCAGTCAGGAGAGCCACTGATCGGTCTGTTGTTTTATTCCTTGCTACAGCTCTGCTGCAGAGTGTGGTGATACACCTAAGCAGATCAGCTTCAGCAGAGCATGTTGCTGCTTTGCCGATGCGCTTCTGCACAGCTCCCAACTTGTGAGTGATGTGGAGTGTAATTCAGCATAGGATGATGAGGCAGAGGAGGAGGAAGAGGGGAGACAGGATGTATATGATGAGGCGGAAACCCTGATTGAGGTTGGGCCCGCTATTCGTGGCATGGGTAGGATATCTGATGGTCCAGTTTGAGACTTTGTCCCACCCTCCACCAGGTTGAGCCAGAGAGCCGTGACAGAGATATATCATCCCAGACCACAAGTACTTGTCCTCATGTCTGTTGTAAGGTGGACCTTCCCGCTTACAGTATTGGTGAGAGCATGCTTTAGATTGTTTAAGATGTGCTGGTGTAATGCAGGGACTGCACACCGGGAAAAATAGTGCCGGCTGGGAACCCAGTATCATGAGGCAGCCACAGCCAACAGATCACAGAAAAGCTGTGTCCTCACAAGCCTAAATGGCAACAGCTACACGGCTAGCAACTTGGCAATGTGCGCGTTCAGTATTTGTGCTTGTGGGTGCATGGCTTGGTATTTACGCCTCCTTTCATACATCTGGGGCATGGACAATTGGACGCTTGGCTCGGACAAACAAGTGGATGAGCTTGTTGTGTCCAGTGTCTGTGCAACCGCAGCTTGTGAGCAAGAGGTATGATGATCACCTGCTTCCTGCCCAGCAGATTGGGAAGGACGGATCACAGGCGACATGGCAGAGGTTTGACCTGCAGACACCGATTTGGTACCCTGTTGTTCCACCCACCGACTAGGGTGCTTGGCTGCCATGTGTTTCCGCATACCTGTGGTGCTTTGGTTGCCTTTGCTCAGCTTCGTAGGGTAGATGACAAAATTTGGTTCAGAAGGACTATCGGAAAAAAAATTCCAGACAGCGTCTGAAGGCATCCTTGCGCAGAGGGATTGCTCTTGGCAACAGTTGACACTTCGCACTCTGCTCAAACCAGTAGCCATTGGTGCCTTTGTTGGTGTTACGTATCCACCTTCTTCCTCTGTGCTGCTGTGCTGGCTATGCGTGCCAACGGTCCAGGTCAGATCAGTGGTCTCATCATCGACCACCTCGTTGTCTATGTCATCCTCCTTCCGTGTTGATATTGTCAACTGGCCAGATGGCAACTGTGTGTCATCACCATCAGCCTTCACCTCTTCACCCGGTATATCACGTGGATGAAAGTGGCTTTCTTCTGGCCATAGGGTTTCAAATATTTGGCCATTATCAACAGACGATACCTCCTCACATCCCTCTTCAATTTCGCATGGTGAGAGGCTAGAGGCAACTAAAGAATATGGACCACACAGATCCTCGGAGTGGTCAAGTTTGGGGTCAAATGTTTCCTGTGACTCCTGATAGGTGATGAACTAGGAACAGGTTGAGAATAGGATGACCAAGCGTTCTCTGTATGGACAGGAGACTGTTTTGTCATGGACGATTGGGTGCTGCTAGAAAATTTTATTGAGGCCTTATCAGCCATCCAAGACAGTATTTGCTCTTGTTTTTCTGGCTTCCAGACCCGTTTACGTTCCAGACCACGAAATTTCACCAGGAACCTAGATGCATCAACCTTCTTTGGTCTCCCTGACTCTGTGTCTTATTGGGCACCAATGACAACACTACGTCCACGTCCCTGTCCCTTCACAACAGCCTTTTTAGGAATTTTGGATTTTTC
Organism: Ranitomeya imitator; assembly: GCF_032444005.1. Taxonomy (NCBI): domain Eukaryota; kingdom Metazoa; phylum Chordata; class Amphibia; order Anura; family Dendrobatidae; genus Ranitomeya; species Ranitomeya imitator. The sequence goes on from NC_091286.1 coordinate 134,903,573, forward strand.
TGTCATAGCGGCAGATGTTCAGATGCAGATATTGGGGAACAATGAGCAGCTAGTTCTTTGTGGAAGGTAGCACTACAGCAGGGGTCCCCAACTTGTAGCTCGGGAGCCACATGTCGCTCGCTGTCCCATGAATTGTGGCTCACAGCTGTCTGTCAGCTTGGTGCATTAGCTCCAGTTCTAGCAAACAGGTATGAAGAGCACATCTGAAAATGGTGAATTTTGTGAACAGCCCTGCACAAAAGAACAGATCTGGATGCACATATACTGGTCTTAGGGGTTTTGAGAGGATTTAAATATGCTATGCTGGAGACAAGATGACACCACCTGTCAGAGAAGGTGTTTGAAGCTGTATGTGACAGTGTCTTGAGGGTGCTTAATAGGGGAATAATGAATAGGGGGTATTGTAGGAACCCCTGAATCTTTGTATACTGCTTTGGAGTGATTGATTTTTGTGGAAAAGCTTTGGTTACCATTATGCCTGTAATGGGGGCTTTGGTTGCCACTATTGTGAGGGGGGTGGGAGCAGAATGTGGCTCACGACCCTCTCTCAAGGCTGGATGTGGCTTGCGACCCTCTCTCAGAGCTGACTGTGGCTCTCAAGGCCAGAAATGTTGGGGACCTCTGCACTACAGCCTAGTACTGCTTTGTGTTTTACAAACAGCACCGCAATGGCACAAAGAAATTGCCCTGAGGTTTAAGGCGAGATTACGCACCCCAATCACCACACAAGACAGTGGTGCTGCCACTAAAAAATTGCGCTGAGGTTTAAGGGGAGATTATGCACCCCAGTCACCAAACAAGACAGCGGTGCTGCCACTAAAAAATTGCCCTGAGGTTTAAAGGCGAGATTACGCACCCCAGTCACCACACAAGACAGCAGTGCTGCCACTAAAAATTGCCTTGCAGTTTAAGGCGAGATTATTCACCCCAGTCAACATAAGACAGCGGTGCTGCCACTAAAAAATTGCCCTGAGGTTTAAGGCGAGATTACGCACCTCAGTCACCACACAAGACAGTGGTGCAGCCACTAAAAAAATTGCCCTGAGGTTTAAGGCGAAATAACACACCACAGTCACCACACAAGACAGCGGTGCTGCAACTAAAAAATTGCCCTGAGGTTTAAGGCGAGATTACGCACCCCAGTCACCACATAAGACAGCGGCCCTCACCGAGTACCGAATACCCACGATTATATAATAATAATAATAATAATAATAATTTTTATTTATATAGCGCCAAAAATAAAAATTATTATTATTATTATTATTATTATATAATCGTGGGTATTCGGTACTCGGATTATACTCTTTCATCCCTAAATGCCACCATTCTGAGCCCATATACTGTTAATGTCCTCCAAAGTGGCCTCATTCATTCATATCGGGGTGAAATTGGGGAACATTCTATTACATATGGGAGCCAGAATGGGGACATTATGTTTGTAATGTCCCCAGTTATAGTCCTCTTCACATAGAAAGTTAGAAAAAGTTAAAAAAAAAGCGCCAAAAATAGACATGCCTCTCAACTGTCCCCTACTTTCACGATGAGCAGCTATTTCTCACAACAGAAGGTGACCTCATTGTGTAGCCTATAACGGCTCAATTTTGTCTGCCGGCTTCTGATAGGCTGACGCCAGTTAAAGCTATTGCGGTGCAAGGAGAAAGTTGCTTTCCAAACCACAATAGTTTTCAGCTGCATACCCAGACGCACAACCAGCTGAAAATAGAGCTGGCATTGGTTGGCCACTTAGTGCTATAGGCCTGGTAACAGTTGCATTCTGTGTACAAAATATATCAATAAAAACATCAGCTTGCCCTGCAAAAAGAAAGCACACGCTCAATCAATGGAAAAGTAAACAAAAAATAATGGTGTCAGAAAATGGTGACACATGGCTAATAATTTTTTTGCAACTTTTAGAATTATTTTCATCACTAAAATTAAAAAAAAATATACGGTAAGTTTGTTATCACTATGACACTGCTAACCTTTACGCAATAAAAAAAATGCCTTAAAAAACAATGGCGGAATTTTAGTGAACCCCACTTAGAATTTTTTTATGCCGTTTTTCAGTACAGTGTTTGGTTAAATAAATATTTTCATTTAAAACTATATCCCATCCAATAAAATATTAGCCATTACACGGATATATCGACAGAAAAGTAAAAAATGTATGACTCTTGGACAAAGGGTGAAGAAAAAGAAGAGAGCAAAAATGAAAATTGTCTGTGGTGAGAGGGAGTTAGTTGAATACATAGACCTGCTAAGTTTGGAACATGCCAGTAATTGTCACAACTTGTTACTGGAGTAGTTTTTTGTCATTATGTTAGGAAGTTGGGACAATATCACAAAGTCAAAAGTGAATTCACGACTTTTTTTTTTTTTTACTAAACTATGTTACTTTAGCATTTGCATACATAAGAAGGACGGACATTATACGAAAAACATTTCCGGAACAGTGTTCACCATCCGTTTATATGCAGAAGTTCATTTTTGTCCTGCTGAGAGCAGGTTTTGTTCTGTTTGTGTGGCAGCATTTCGAAGGGACGGCATGTGCAGTCATTTTGCATTTGTTACCTACTGATTGGAAAGCTTGCATATTTACTGAGAGCTACAGCCTGTACAAACAGCGCTTGAACAAATCTATCTTGTTGCCGTGGTGATTCTTGGCTCACAATATTAAGCAAAGTTCATTTTTTTACAAAATTCTCTATGAATTACCTAGTTGAGAAATAGATTTTAGAAAGCTTCTAAAGACTGTACAAGTGAGCTTTGTTAACAGGAGACCATTCATCACCTTGTCGACCTTTCTGTAATAATTATGTTTTGGGTAAATTAAATATTAGCTTGTAGAAGAATGCTGGTACAATAGTGATTTATTCTTTGGGGTTATGAGCAGTTCTGGTCTAAGGGGTGCGCAGCCTCTGCTGGTTGTATGACCTATAATTACTGAATGGGCATCACCAGCCCTATTGGCCTTGGCACCAATATCAGACATCTGCATTTAACACTTGGAAATTAACCCTAAGGAAAAGCAACTGCACAGAATGCAGCTTTTTTTTCTTAGATGAATGAGTATTGTTTCTTAGGAATAGAACTTTGTTCAGCTACTTGCCACATTATGTTGAATTGTAGTACATTATATACACCACTGTTAAACTTATGCCGTGATAAATTATTTCAGAACGGACGACGATCGCATTGAAATGCTCGGTCTGTTGGTCGACTCTCCTTTCCCGAGCGTGACATCTGCATAAATGTACAGGCTGTCACACATGGGTCAGGAAAGCCGCCGGCCAGACCAAGCATTGCGATGTGATCGTCGCCCATAGTGTACTAAGGTCTGACTGCGCCCTTAATGTCACCCATACTCTTCACAAATCCATTTAGGAAGAAATTTAAATAATTTTGAAGGAGAAAATGAAGATAACATCAAAATAATGTGATTACATAAGTGTGCACACCTTCTTAATTTGAGGATATGGTTATATTCAGAATTAGTCTATATTACATGTAAACTCATATAAAATTGCAGTCAGTACAAAGTTGTCATTATTTAAAGGGAATCTGTCAGTAGGATCAATACTCCTAAGCCATCTACATGTGGCAAGCTTTCCGGTGCACCAACCTGAGCTTCCATAATGCGTTGTCTAAGATCAATCCCTCAAGCACCAAACACCACCCCTTCACTAAGAATTTTGACTGGATTTTTATCCCTCAACTCTGGAACAAACTACGTGATAAAGCATCAACTTTAACATTCTTAAAACCAGGAAGATATGTCACAGAGAAATCACACCAAGCGAAAAAGATGGCCTACCCGGCCTATTTAGTATTCAAGCACTTAGTGGCGTTAACATACAGTAACTTTTCGTGATCAGTAAAGACTGTTACTCTATGCCTAGCCCCTTCCAACCAATGCCTCCATTCCTCCAAAGGAAAAAAAGCACAAGGATTAAAGTAACCATCCATGTTCTGTGAAAGAACAGCACCCATTGACATAGAAGAGGCGTCTACCTCAACCACAAAAGGTAAATCAACATCGGGTTGAGTGAGGACAGGAGCTTTAGTAAAGGCTGTCTTGTGAGCAGCAAAAGCTTCAACAGCCTCAATAGACCAAGAGGAAAAGTAAGAACCCATCTTGATCATATCAGTAATTGGTTTGACTATGACTGAGAAGTTCTTAATGAACTTACGATAATAATTAGCAAAACCTAAGAACCTCTGTAAAGTTTTAAGATTAGTAGGTTGTACCCAATCAAGGACTCCCCACTTTTCAGTTTTTGAATTTCCACAAAAATTTAAAATAACCAATACATTTCGTTCAACTTCACAATTGTGTTCCACTTGTTGTTGATTCTTCACCAAAAATTTACATTTGGTATCTTTATGTTTGAAGCATGATATGTGGGAAAAGGTTGAAAAGTTCCAGGGGGCCGAATACTTTCACAAGGCACTAGGCACTGTAACTTACAGTAATCATGTCATGGTTTGGACAGGGTTAAAGCACTGCCCTCTCAGTGTTAATTGTTGTGGCCTCCTTCTTCATCTGGGAGGGATATTTATACCCAGGCTGGACAAGGATTAATAAACGAAATAGAAAATAGCCGACGTTTGTGAATTCCGCTCTTGGGCTCCCTCCGGTGGTTGTAAGTGGCACTTTTGTGAGTTCTGCTCTTGGGCTCCCTCCGGTGGTTTTAAGTGGTATGGCTGCTCCTTGGATTTAGCAGTCTGCAGCTGCTTCCACTGATTGTCTTTCTGCTCGGCTATTTATGCCTGGCTCTTCCCTTCAGCCAGTGCCACTTGTCAATGGTTCCTGGTTGGATTCACATCTCTCTTGGATTTCCCTGTTATCCTGACCAGTTCAGCAAAGTTAAGTCCTTGCTTGCTTTTTTCTGTCCACAGGTTGTGGACTTATTCATTCTGTGCTTTCTATGTTTTGTCCAGCTTGTCAGTATGGATTAATTCAGTTAAGCTGGAAGCTCTGGGAAGCAGATATACCCTCCACACCTTTAGTCAGGAGTGAAGATTTTTGTAAACTCTGTGTGGATTTTTGTAGTTTTTAATACTGACCGCACAGTATTCTATCCTGTCCTATCTATCTAGCTAGACTGGCCTCCTGTGCTACATCCTGGTTTCATTCTGTGTATGTCTTTTCCCTCTCCACTCACAGTCATTACTTGTGGGGGGCTATCTATCCTTTGGGGATTTTCTCTGAGGCAAGATAGTTTTCCTGTTTCTATCTTTAGGGGTAGTTAGTTCTCAGGCTGTGACGAGGTGCCTAGGGAGTGACAGGAGCATCCCACGGCTACTTCTAGTGTTGTGTTGAGCTTAGGGACTGCAGTCAGTACAGGTACCACCTCCTTCAGAGCTCGTCCCATGTTGCTCCTAAACCACCAGTTCATAACAGCCGACCGCACCACCGCTTCAGCAGACCGTCAACATGCCAGACTATCAAACCGCAGCCAGCCCGCAGATCTCGGGTGCTTAAGCCAGAAAGACAACCATCATCGATACTGAAGTGAAGAGAAACGGCAGCACTCACCAATCTTCGCATAAGGTTCCTTTATTGTAGCAAATCTTCACGGCCCAGGGGTGTATTTACAAAAGAATGTGGCAGCCGAACGACGGCCGTTTCGCGCCCACCTGGCGCTTCAATGGGTTCAATGGGTGGACGGATGTAACGCCTGAAGTAACACACACACCGGCGCTCCTCCCCCATGCCGACATCCGTCCTCCCACGGTACAAAATTTGTTATAAACAATTAATTAAAAACAATTAAAAACAAAAACAAAACCTATGATTACTGGCATGAACAATAACCTATGCAGTTCATATGCACTCCAGAATTTATAACATTTGTATAGCACGATTAACTCACCAAATCTACTATGGTTCCAAAGCTACTTCAGGCAACTCAAATCCCCACGTGATCAAACGCCCTCCTACAATTCCCCATACACATTGGCAAGGTATAACATACTGGAGACATTATTCTCAGGTCCCTCATACCGACTACTACGGGCTCAACATTGGTTTCTACCATGACCAATACTTCTATACCGCTCAAAAAAATATCAACATATCAATTTTGTTATTGAGTCCTGCAGGGCCCGTGGCCCCTGTCCGCATGATCCACGTCGCTTTGCATTTTAATAAGTCGTTATGATGGTCACCCCCTCTTTTGGAAATCTTAACCTGTTCTATGCCTGCAAATGTCATTACCTCCGCATTCCCTCCATGCACCTAACGTAAATGGCCAATAAGTCCAGGTACTCCTTTCCCTGTAGTAACAGATCTACAGTGCTCTCTAAAGCATACATATAAGCACCTGATGGTCTTACCCAAGTAGTATCGTCCACATGGGCACCACACCACATAAACCACATTTTTCGTTTGACATGTGATGAACTGCATCACCTTGTGTTCGACTGGTCCAATGTTTAAAATTCTATCTGTCCTATGTTGCTTGCAAAACGTGCAATGCCCGCACCGGTAATTCCCCTTCGGGGTTTCACGCCCCAACCAATTATCAGTCCTGTTATCTACTACCTGATTTTGTACCAGTATATCTCTCAATCTAGTACTCCTTCTATTAGAAATTAAGGGGCCTCTAGCCACCACTTCGGCTAGCTCCTTGTCCCTATCCAGTAGGTGCCAGTTCTTTCTAATCGCGGACCTAATCTGTTGGTCCATGGGGCCATATTGGAAACAGAACGTGAATCTTTTATCGGTGGGATTCTGTACCCTGTTCACTCTATCACCTCTACTACCCATTTTCTTCCGTGCATCCTGCCAAATACGGTCCGGGTACCCTCTATACTTTAATCTCTGTTCCAGTTCTAATGCCTGTACTTCAAACCCCTCTCGTGTACTATTAGCCCTACTGGTTCGTACTAGTTGACCATAAGGTAATGATGACTGCTTGCTGTGACCCGGGTGGTAGCTGTTGAAATGCATCAGTGCATTGGTGGATACCGGTTTGTGATAGAGAGGTATTAACCTCCCCGTCTACTATATCGACTGACACATCTAAAAATTCTAAATGTGATCCTCCAAACGTTGATGTAAATGACATACCCATAGTGTTGTCATTCAGGTAGGTAACAAAGTGTCCAAAAGAGTCCTGCGACCCATCCCACACGAAAAACATATCGTCGACGTACCGTAGGTACATTCTGAGGTTATGCTTGAGGTAGGGATTTTGCTGGGAATACATATATATCTCCTCAAAGTAGCCTAAATACAAATTAGCGAAAGTACAAGCTGCCGGAGTCCCCATTGCTGTTCCGACTACCTGCAGGTACCAGAGGTCCAAAAATGATGAAATTGAGGCTATCACAAATGAAGTCTATAGTACCACGCTCCATGCATGTAGTTTCCAAAATATGGCGTACAGATCTTACTCCTAGTTCCTGTGGGATCTGCGTATACAGATTAACTACATCTACCGACGCCAACTTGAAAGTTGGCTGCCAAGTGAATAGATGGACTTGCTGCAAAAAAGCACTAGTATCCTTAGTATACGAAGGTATATGTTCCAATAGGGGATGTAACAGCCAATCTATGTACTTTGAGAGTGGTTCTGTGAGGGATCCCACCCCCGACACAATCGGTCGGCCCGGAGGTTCGTTAATAGCCTTATGAATTTTGGGGACATGGTACCAATGCGGCTTCTTAGGGAACTCCGGCAGCAATTTTTCCACTTTGCTAATTGACAGGACATTAGTCTCTACTGCTTTTCTGAGCAGTGTTCTTAATTCATTTTTAAACTGGACAAGGATTCTCTGTCAGTTATAGGTTCCTTCTGGCTGTGTGTCTAACCCCCTGGCGTCCCTGTGCATTCTGAGTTGTTAGTTTTCTCTATCTGATCTGTTTGATCCTCTTGGCTTCCCTGCTTTGTGTTTCTATCCATTCGCTTACTCGGCTTTCTACCTCTGGCTTCCACCTGACTATCCTGTCTCACCCTAGGGTACCTCGCTTATCCACTGGTTAATGACCGTGGCTTGTTTGACAACTCTCCGGCACCGTATGCTTCCCTGCACCCCGGTGCCTGGCTCCGCCCCTGGCCACTCCCCCTCAGTCACATGATTTAGGTCCTGCTTGCTACCCGGTGAGTTCTCCGCTGTTCTGCTCTGGGCTCCCTTACTACAGCAAGTAGCCTCTCAGCAGTAATTACACCCGGGAGCCTTGGCATTATAGTTGACCTTACAGTCTCTTCCAAGTGGTTAGGTGGGAAGTTCATTATGGATCCGGTATGGGTTCTCATGGAGCAGGTTAATGAGCTCTCCGATTTTATGCAGAAGCTGTCCATGGAGCAGCAAGCCCTGGTTCATTTGCACCAGCAGGTGTAGGGAGATGTGGCGGGCGCTCTACAGGGTTCTGTTCCATTGGGGACTCGGGTTGGGGGCCCCAATGATATATCCCTAATGGACCCCAAACCACCGGTAAAGTTACCTAGCAATTTTTCCGGGGATAAAAAATTGTTTAGGGTTTTTCAAGAGGGATGCAAGTTGTTTTTTGAGTAACTTCCCCGTGCTTCTGATAATGAAAGGCAGAGGGTGGGGATCATTATGTCCTTGTTAAGGGGCTCCACAGACATGGGCTTTCTCTCTCCCCCTCTGCTTCTGAACCTATGTCGGTGAGCCTGTTCTTTGAGGCTTTGGGGCACATTTATGATGAGCCTGATAGAGTGCATCTGGCAGAGGACAAAGTGACGAGTGTGACACAAGGGGGACACTCAGCTGAATGGTTCTGCTCAGAGTTTAGATTCCGAGCTGCTGAAGTATCCTGGAACGACGCTGCTCTGAGGGGGTTGTTCTGCAGGGGCCTGTCCGACCATTTGCAGGACCCTTTGGCATTACATCCGCCCCCCGATACACTGGAGGACACCATGACGCAGGCGGTCCGCATGGATCGGAGACTCAATGCCAGGGAAATGATGCAACAGGAGTCTCCATTATACTCCAACCTACAACCTATGCGACACTGTGTCCGTCTCTGAACCCATGGAGGTTGGGGCTATCTCGATGATGGAAAGAGAGAGAAGACACCGCAGAGACAACCAACTATGTTTTTACTGTGGAGCCTCTAGACATTGGAAGAGGGATTGTCCCTCCTGCTCTTCTTCTGCTAAGCCTTTGGGAAATGCCTAAGTCTGGGTTACGATCAAGTTACCCAGACTACCAGGTACATTTTTCCTCACTTGCTAAAATTTTGCTTCAGGTGGAATTAGAACTTGCTGGCGGTCCTGTCATTATCACCGCCTTTATTGACTGCAGTTCTACCATTAACCTGATCGATGCTGGTGACTCATAATAAGATAGGGACAGTCAGGCTTAGGGATCCTGCTAAAATTGAGTCTATTGACTCATCTTCTTTAACCAGGACGGAATTTGTTTCATGTCTGAAGTTTTCTCTTAAAGTGGGTTCTAGGTTCTATTCATGTGGAAAAATTAATTTTCTTTGTTCTAGATAATTTGCCTGCTGGACTAGTACTAGGAATGCCTTGACTTCAATATCATTATCCTATCATTGATTGGGTGACGGGGAGATCACTCAGTGGGTATGTAAGGATAACAGTATATGTTGTAACCCGGTACCTCCTGTCACCCCTGTAAAATCTGTGTCTGTGTCATCTGTCGGTCTGGAGGGTATTCTGGAATAATTGAAAGACTTTGAAGATGTGTTTTCCAAAAGCGAGGCTGAGACGGTTCCACCACATAGACCTTTCGATTGTGCCATTGATTTAGTTCAGGGAGCCAAGTTACCCAAGGCTCGCCTGTTTAATTTGTCCGGGCCTGAGCATCAAGCCATGAAGGAGTACATAGCAGAGAGTCTCTGCAAGGGGCATATTCGGCCTTCTGTTTCACCAGTAGCAGTTGGGTCTTTTTGCAAAAAAGAAAGATGATGGTTTGTGGCCATGCCTCGACTTTCGGGAACTGAACAGAATTACAGTAAAACACACGTACTCTCTTCCCCTGATCCCCGATTTATGTAACCAACTCACGGGGGCCAAATGGTTCTCTAAGCTCGATTTACGAGGGGCTTATAACATTATAAGGGTCCAGGAAGGGGATGAATGGAAAACAGCGCTCCTGACAACTGAGGGGCTGTTTGAAAACTTGATTATGCCCTTTGGTCTCACTAACGCTCCTGCCGTTTTTCTAAATTTCATCAACGTGATTTTCTCTGATCTAATTGGGTGTTTTGTTGTCATCTACTTGGATTACATTTTAGTGTACTCAGTGGACTGCAAACCCACTTTCACCATCTGCGTATGGTTCTTAGGAGACTCGGGGGGAATCATTTATATGCTAAACTGGAAAAATGTTCATTTTTTGTACAAGAACTGCCTCTTCTGGGTTTAATTGTGTCAGGTGAGGGATTCCACATGGATCCTGAAAAGGTCCGAGCCATTACAGATTGGATGCAGCCTCATGACTTGAAGGGGTTGCAGCGATTTTTGGGCTTTGCTAACTTCTATAGGAAGTTCATTAAGGGTTTTTCACAGGTGGCAAAGCCTTTGACGGACCTCACCCTCAAGGGGGCTGATGTGAAAAATTGGTCTGTGGCTGCTAAAAATTCGTTCCTAACACTAAAAAACGTTTAACTGGCCTGTAATTTTTTTCTGTACCAGAAAAAAAATCTTTGAAAAATGATTAAACAACATGTATGAAAGTTCTTGGATAAGAATACAGTAACTAACCGACGCCAGCATGGGTTTGTAGCAAACAAGTCATGCCAGACTAATCTGACTTCCTTCTATGATGGAATCGCTGACTGGTTGGATCAGGGAAATGCAGTAGATGTAATATATCTTGGCTTCATCAAAGCATTTGATAAAGCATTTCATACTATCCTTATTGAAAATATGACCAAGTATGAGATTGACAAGGCTACGGTTATGTGGATTTATAACTGGCTCAGTGATCGTACTCAAAGAGTGGTGATAAATGGTTGCGCATGGAATTAGAAGAATGTTTCAAGTGGGGTACCACAAGGCTCTGTCCTGGCCCCAATGTTGTTCAACATTTTTATAAATGATCTAGATAATGGAACTGAAGGTAAACTGATCAAATTTGCAGAAGATGCGCCGGCGGCACTAAAATACCACTCAGACAAGACACTAGCAGAAGGGCAGCACAACACCTCCAATGCATAGAGGAACAGCTCATGCCAGGTGTCCAGCTTTACGACCCAGTAGTTGAAGATCACAGAGGAATTAGGTAGAAATGAGACAGCAGTAAAATTGTTCGTTGCTCATACCCAACCATTCCTAATACTCGCATGCTTGTTTTGAGTAACAAGTATAATGGGATTCAGTGGGAAAGGCAAGTTTTTTTTCCAGTAGACCCTACAAAGAGGTCTGGGGGCAGTGAAAATGTTCAAATGAATGGGAAAAGTGCTGAATTTCCAGCATGGGACAGCATGAGTAAGACCCCTGGATGCATCTTTGACTGCCAAATTGTCTTTTACTCCACTTTAAAGAGTGACAATAAAACATTTCAAACCAATGAGAAATTGCATTTTACAGATAAAAAAAGTTAAGAAACTTTTTTTCCTGTATAAACACTTGTATATAAGGCAAAATTTAAAAAGGATTAAAAAAATGATTTAAGTAAACCTGAATTAAATTTTTTATTTAAAATAGGAAATTTCAGTTTAATTTATGATGAAACAATAGTGAAAAAGCAGGGCAAAAATGCACAGACAATTGACATGCTGCAGATTATTTTCTGCACCATATCTACATGGCAAAAATACTTAAAGTGTGCAGAACACTTTAGGTTTCTCATTCACTTTGCTAGCATCAGGTTTTGCTTCAGGTTTTGTCACAGATGCACACTGAAAAAAACAAGAAAAAAACGCACCAAATCTGTAACGTGTGCACACTTCCTAAAATTTTAGACAACTTTTTCAGGCCTACAGTATATAACAATGAAATCTACCCAAGAATACAGCTTTGGCAAAAATTAAGAGACCACAGCAAAATGTTCAGTTTGTCTGATTTTTCGCTTTATAGGTATATTTTTGAGTAAAATGTAAATTTTTCATTTATTCTATAAACTACTGACAACATCTCTCTGAATTTCCAAGCAATAAATTTTGTATTTTTTTTTCTGAATAGGAGACGTGTTCAAAATATAAAAAGAAATCAGTGCTTTCAGACCTCAAATAATGCAAAGAAAACAAGCTCATAATCATTTAGAAACAACAATACTAATGTTTTAACTCAGGAAGAGTTCAGAAATAAATATTTTGTGGAATAACCATGATATTTAATCACAGCTTTCATGCGTCTTGGCATGCTTTCCACCAGCCTTTCACACTGCTCCTGGTGCAAAAATTTAAGCAGGTCATCTTTGTTTGATGGCTTGTGACTATCCATCATCTTCATATTTACATTCCAGAGGTTTTCAATGAGGTTCAGGTCTGGAGATTGGGCTGCCCATGACAGGGTTTTGATATGGTGGTCTTTTAATTTTTGCCAGAGCTGTATGTAATACTCCATGGATGAGCAGTATAATATGATACATTTTTTAACAAGTTTTTTGAGACTTACATAGCAATGAAATGTGCTCCGTATCACGGAATAGTCTATAGCAGGGGTGTCAAACTGCATTCCTCGAGGGCTGCAAACAGGTCTTGTTTTCAAAAGGATTTCCTTGTACTGCACAGGTGATAATTTAATCACCAACTCATTATTTGTGTAGGTGATTAAATTATCACCTGTGCAGTACAAGGAAATCCTGAAAACATGACCTGTTTGCAGCCCTCGAGGAATGCAGTTTGACACCCTTGGTCTATAGGTGAGCAACATAATGCCAATGAGGGTATTTGTACATTGAGTAAAATTTCTGCACCATTTCTGCATCTCTTGGCAGGAAGAATGCAGCTGCAAAAACACACATTTTTGGTGCGCTTTTGTCCTGCATTTTTGGTTGATTCGAGTGAAGTCAGTGGTGAAAAATGCAGGGCAAAAATGCACAGGGAATTGACATGCTGCAGATTATTTTCTGTGCCAAATCTGCAAGTCAAAAATACTTAATGTGCATGACACTTTGGATATATCATTCACATTTCTGGCATCAGATTTTGCTTCAGGTTTTGTCACAAATCCAAGCTGAAAAAACGCGACAAAAATGCACCAAATCTACAAGGTGTACACACAGCCTAAAATTTTTAACAAGTTTTTTTTTCACGCTGACATAGCAAGGAAATGTACTTAAGAATACGGAAAACTCTATGGATGAGCAATATAATACCAATACATTTTTTAAAAGTTTTTTCAGGGTTAAATACCAACGAAATGTATTCTAGACCATGGAATAGTCTATAGATGAGCAATAATACCAATACATTTTGATCAAGTTTTTAGGTGGTTACATACCTTACCAACAAAATGTACTCCTGGCCACAGAATAGGTAGACAGGTAAAGTGCATGTCTGTTATGACCTACCCCCCACAGCACTAAAAGCTAGCTCAGACAAGACGCTAGCGGCAGGGCAGCACTGGAATTAGGAGTAAGCAGGTTTCGTGGGATTGTTATTGCTTTACCAGTATTAAAAATTTTCCTTCCTTGTCTAAAATACTCGGTTATCAGGCCCTGGGCACTGGGCTGGTGTCATGAAATTGGTCCATGCCTTTGAGAGTGTACCCCTGCCTCAGCTGTGTCACCCTAGCCTTTCCTCCTTGGTTGAGCAAGGAAGGTTGCCCCCTGCCGCAAGCGTTGTCTGATGGGAATTTTTTCAACATATTTTTCACAATGGCCTTCTGGTATAGCACCATTTTAGAAAACCTCTCCGCCTCAGGAAGAAGAGATGCAAAGTTCACCTTGTAGCGTGGGTCTAGTAGCATGAACAACTAGTACTTTTCTTTAGCCAAGATGAATGTAACACGAGGGTCACGAGAAAGGCAGTGGTACATATAATCGCCCATATGTGCCAAGCTCCATACAGCCAACACTTCCCTGTTTCCACCATGATGACAACTCTTCATCTCATCCTCCTCATCACTCTCTTCCTTCTTATTCCTATCCTCAGCCATTCCACATAGAGACAGGATGAAGGTTGTGTGACTACTAGCCCCTGTTGCACTAGTCACCAGCTCCTGTTCCTCCTCTTCCTTTCTCCTCCTAAGTGATACCTAATCTGCGCTGAGCAGATGAGATAAGGCTGGGCTGGCTACAATCTCTCTGTATTATGTCTTCCTCCATCCCCACCTATTCCACATGCAAAGTTTCATGTTTAATTGTGAGCAGTACATTTAAAAAAACTGTCCGTCACATCCAAACATAGACTAAGTGTGAACAGGTACTGAACCTAGAGACACCAACTCGTACACAGTCAAGTAAATAAGGCAGCACACTGCAGCGCTGAAACATGCAAACATGAAACACGAAAATTGAACTGCATTACTGCACTAGAAATATGAAAAATGAGAGCGTTTAGCGCATAAAAATGGCCAATTTTATGTGTACCTGGTAGCCACTTTAGGGCATCTCTCGTATACCAGGTCCTACACTTTCCTTTCCTCGCTGAGAATAAACGTCTCCATTTGAATGGGTACCTGTGAAACCTCTTCTTAGACTAAAATTCTCTCTCTCTGTGGAGGGGCAATGGACCTGTTGCGATTAAAACACCTGTAGCTAAGAGGCGGAGTGCTCGGTCAGAAGGCTAAAGAATACATTTAAAAAAACTGAGAAGAGGTTTCACAGGTACCCATTCAGATGGAGATGTTTATTCCCAGCGAGGAAAAGAAAGTGTAGGACCTGGTATACGAGAGATTCCCTAAAGTGGCTACCAGATACACATAAAATTGTCCACTTTCATGCGCTAAACGCTCTCATTTTTCATATTTCTAGTGCAGTAATGCAGTTCAATTTTTGTGTTTCTACAGAACCTAATAATTGTATGATACAATAATAGTAACATAGTTAGTAAGGCCGAAAAAAGATTAAAGGGCGATAGTCAGGGGTACTGAAAGGTTAATACTGCACTATTTGCCAACAAGAACATTTCTTTTGCTGAAACATTACTCCTTTTTTTCAGAAATCTTGTAGAATTACAAGTATAAAACTCATACCAGGAGTGGGGATCGAACCCACGAGGATACATATCCATTGGATCTTAAGTCCAACGCCTTAACCACTCGGCCAAGAACACTTCTTTTGATGAAACATTACTCCTTTTTCAGAAATCTTGTAGAATTTCAAGTGTAAAACTCATACCAGGAGTGGGGTTCTAACCCACGAGGATACATATCCATTGGATCTTAAGTCCAACACCTTAACCACTCGGCCATCCTGGTGAATGCATGTTTGCATGTTTCAGCGCTGCAGTGTGCTGCCTTATTTACTTAAAGGGACACTGTCACCTGAATTTGGAGGGAACAATCTTCAGCCATAGGGGTGGGGTTTTTGGGTTTTTGATTCACCCTTTCCTTACCCGCTGGCTGCATGCTGGCTGCAATATTGGATTGAAGTTCATTCTCGGTCCTCCGTAGTACATGCCTGCACAAGGTAATCTTGCCTTGCGCAGGCATGTACTATGGAGGACAGAGAATGAACTTCAATCCAATATTGCAGCCAGCATGCAGCCAGCGGGTAAGCAAAGGGTGAATCAAAAACCCAAAAACCCCGCCTCCATGGCTGAAGATTGTTCCCTCCAAATTCAGGTGACAGTGTCCCTTTAATTGTGAGTAGTGACTGTTTAACTAGGCTCAGAAGCAGGATAGTTGCGCTGACTATGGCATCATTGACGCTCAGAATTTTCATGGTGTCCTCCAAGTCTTGGAGAACCACACAAATGTCAGACATCCATGCCCACTCTTCAGTTGTTATATGTGGAGGCTGACCAGAATGCCTGACGTGTTGGAGCTGGTACGCAACTATTGGCCTCTTCTGCTCACAAAGCCTTGCCAGCATGTGCAGTGTGGAGTTCCATGGTGATGTCGCACATCCAGTCTGTGAGCAGACTCTTGCATGCACTGCTGCGGGGTTGTCAGAGCGGCAGCAGCTGTATCCAACTTGCGAAAATGGGTGCTGACATGGTATACCTTAAACAGAAACTCTGGCAAATCTTGGTATGTTTTCAGAAACATTGAACTGCCAGGTTGAGCACATGTGCCAAGCATGGTATGTGTGTGAGCTTGCCAAGCTGCACAGCCACCACCAGGTTATGCCCATTATCATACACGACCATGCCTTGTTGGAAGTTCAGCACCAAAAACCACAGATCTATCTGGTCTGTTATTCCTTTAGGTAACTCTGCAATGGTATGCAGTTTGTCTCCTAGACAAATTAGCTTCAGCACAGTCTGTTGCTGCTTTGCTGAGGCAATGCTGCAGAGCTGCCAGCTTCTGGCTGATGTGGGCGACGTGCTCTGAGATAGCACAACGGAGATGGAGGATGAGGAGGAGCAGGAGGGGGTGCAGGAACTAGTGTAGGAGGTAGAGGAAATCCTGATAGAAATAGGGCCAGAAATCCTCGGTGTCGGTAAGTCATGTTCCATGCCAGGGTGATACTCTGCCCCGGCCATCACAATGTTCACCAAGTGTGATGTCAGTGTCCCTGTGCACAAGCGTTTGTCCACGTGTCTGTCATTAAATGAACAATGCCAGTAAGTGTGTTGGTAAGGGCCAAGGTGATGTTACTCAACATATGCTGTTACAAGGCAGGGACACCAAGAAATAGAGGCTGCTGGGGACTGAGCATCAAGGAACAGCTGCCACCATGAGTCGATGGAAATCCTCTTGTGTCTACAAGCATAAACGGCAACATTTCCATTGAAAGCAGCTAGGATATGTGCCATTTAGTGTTTGGGCCTGTGGTGGGTGAGTGGGAACTTTCTTAGTTCCAAGACCTGGAGTAGGGACAAATTAACGCTGTGCTGGGGCGAGTTGATTTTTTCCGATGATTGGGAGTCTCATGTGAAGCAGGTCAGGATGGTATTCCAGATCCTTCGCGATAATGCTTTATTTGTGAAGGGGTCTAAGTGCCTATTCGGAGTTCAGAAGGTCTCTTTTTTGGGTTTTATTTTTTCTCCCTCGTCTATGGAAATGGATCCTGTTAAGGTCCAAGCTATTCATGACTGGATTCAACCCACATCTGTGAAGAGCCTTCAAAAATTTTTGGGCTTTGCTAATTTCTATCGCCGTTTCATTGCCAACTTTTCCAGTGTGGTTAAGCCCCTTACTGATTTGACGAAGAAAGGCACTGATGTGACGAATTGGTCCTCTGCGGCTGTTGAGGCCTTTCGGGAGCTTAAACGCCGATTTACTTCTGCCCCTGTGTTGCGTCAGCCGGATGTTTCTCTTCCTTTTCAGGTTGAGGTTGACGCTTCTGAGATTGGGGCAGGGGCCGTTTTGTCTCAGAGGGATTCTGATGGTTCTTTGATGAAACCGTGTGCTTTTTTTTCCAGAAAGTTTTCGCCTGCGGAACGCAATTATGATGTCGGCAATCGGGAGTTGTTGGCTATGAAGTGGGTGTTTGAGGAGTGGCGACATTGGCTTGAGGGAGCTAAGCACCGCATTGTGGTCTCTTGATTGATCATAAGAATCTGATTTACCTCGAGTCGGCCAAGCGGCTGAATCCTAGACAGGCTCGATGGTCCCTATTTTTCTCCCGTTTTGATTTTGTGGTCTCGTATCTTTCGGGATCTAAAAATGTTAAGGCTGATGCCCTCTCTAGGAGTTTTTTGCCTGATTCTCCTGGAGTCCTTGAGCCGGTTGGCATTCTTAAGGAAGGGGTGATTCTTTCTGCCATCTCCCCTGATTTGCGGCGGGTGCTTCGGGAATTTCAGGCTGATAAGCCTGACCGCTGTCCAGTGGGGAAGCTGTTTGTTCCTGATAGATGGACAAGTAAGGTAATTTCTGAGGTTCATTGTTCAGTGTTGGCTGGTCATCCTGGGATTTTTGGTACCAGAGATTTGGTTGCTAGGTCCTTTTGGTGGCCTTCCTTGTCGCGCGATGTGCGTGCTTTTGTGCAGTCCTGTGGGACTTGCGCCCGGGCCAAGCCTTGCTGTTCCTGCGCTAGTGGGTTGCTTTTGCCTTTGCCGGTCCCTGAGAGGCCCTGGACGCATATTTCCATGGATTTTATTTCTCATATTCCTGTTTCCCAGAAGATGTCTGTAATCTGGGTTGTTTGTGACCAGTTCTCTAAAATGGTCCATCTGGTACCTTTGCCTAAGTTTCCTTCCTCCTCAGATTTGGTTCCATTGTTTTTTCAGCATGTGGTTCGTTTGCATGGCATTCCATGCTTCAGTATCTTGTCAAGTGGAAGGGTTATGGCCAGGAGGATAATTCTTGGGTTGTTGCCTCCGATGTCCATGCCGCCGATTTGGTTCGTGCTTTTCACTTAGCTCGTCCTGATCGGCCTGGGGGCTCTGGTGAGGGTTTGGTGACTCCTCCTCAAAGGGGGGTACTGTTGTGAATTCCGCTCTTGGGCTCCCTCCGGTAGTTGTAAGTGGCACTTTTGTGAGTTCTGCTCTTGGGCTCCCTCCGGTGTTTTTAAGTGGTATGGCTGCTCCTTGGATTTAGCAGTCTGCAGCTGCTTCCACTGATTGTCTTTCTGCTCGGCTATTTATGCCTGGCTCTTCCCTTCAGCAGTGCCACTTGTCAATGGTTCCTGGTTGGATTCACATCTCTCTTGGATTTCCCTGATATCCTGACCAGTTCAGCAAAGTTAAGTCCTTGCTTGCTGTTTTCTGTCCACAGGTTGTGGACTTATTCGTTCTGTGCTTTCTATTTTTTGTCCAGCTTGTCAGTATGGATTAATTCAGTTAAGCTGGAAGCTCTGGGAAGCAGATTTACCCTCCACACCTTTAGTCAGGTGTTGAGATTTTTATAAACTCTGTGTGGATTTTTGTAGTTTTTGATACTGACCGCACAGTATTCTATCCTGTCCTATCTAGCTAGACTGGCCTCCTGTGCTACATCCTGGTTTCATTCTGTGTATGTCTTTTCCCTCTCCACTCACAGTCATTACTTGTGGGGGGCTATCTATCTTTTGGGGATTTTCTCTGAGGCAAGATAGTTTTCCTGTTTCTATCTTTAGGGGTAGTTAGTTCTCAGGCTGTGACGAGGTGCCTAGGGAGTTACAGGAGCATCCCACGGCTACTTCTAGTGTTGTGTTGAGCTTAGGGACTGCGGTCAGTACAGGTACCACCTCCTTCAGAGCTCGTCCCATGTTGCTCCTAAACCACCAGTTCATAACAGGCGAGGATTTGGAAATGACTGCTGATGGTGGCAGACTGGGAAATTAATGAGTGTTGGTGTTCTGCAGAACAGTTGCCCACCTTCTCCCTCTGGTCAGGCATCTGAAAGGATTCACATGTTATCCTATGCCAACTTTGTATCATGAGGTTTCAACGTGTATGGAGGCCTCCAGTGAGAAAAGGTGCCGTGGATTAAATATGTATAGATTAAAACATGGAGATGGAGGAAGCCCTGATAGAATTACGGCCAGCAGTCTTCAGGGTCGGGAGCACATGCGCTGTGCCAGTATATGACTCACCCCCTGCCTTCACAATGTTCACCCAGTGTGCTGTCAGGAAAATGTTGTGTACCTGTCCACAAGCGCTTGTCCACGTGTCTGTCATTAAGAGGACAATGCCAATAAGTGCATTGGAAAGTACCCGAGTGATGTTTCTAGACACGTGCTGGTACAAGGTGGAGATGCCACACCGGGAGAAAAAGTGGCGGTTGGGGACCAATTACCGAGGGACGGCTGCCGCTATGAGTCACCGGAAATCCTCAGTGTCTACAAGCCAAAGTGGCAACATTTCCACAGCAAACAGTCTGATAATGTGCCTATTTAGGGTTTGGGCTGTGGGTGGGTGGCTGGGAACTTTCTTTGTCATTCCAAGGCTTGGGGTAAGGACAGTTGAATGATGTCGGATGATGGTGCCTTAGAATGTGCAAGTATAGGCGAAGGGCAATAGCCATTTTGTCAGTGTCATTGACATTGGATTGGAAAGCACGTAGCACACAGGAAGAGGTAGTGGTGTCCTTCATGGGCACCAATCTTGGACCCAGGAATTCGGTCCATCCAGTCAGGTGCTTAGATTGCTGGTGGTGGTTAGGTTCTTTGTGGTCATTCCACTGCTGATCTTAGCATGGCACAGGTTGCAAATTAGCATTTTCTTAGTCTCAGTATGCAAATCTCTTTTTGGGCCTCTGGGAGCGAAAAACCTTTTTTACCAAACCATTACCCTCAATTGAGAAAGTTTTGCTTTGTGTGATGCTAGTAATAACCCACGGCCAGGCCGTGAATCAGGGAAGTCAGTCTTTCCGGCGTCAATACAAAAAGAGCACGTAGTAAACCAAGGGAAAATACGGAGTCATAAGTCAGGTCACATGCCAGGGTCAGAATACCAGAGTAATAGTGGATAAGCAAAGGGGCAATAACAAAGAGGTAGTCAGAACACGGTCCAAAGGTCAGCAGTAGAATATGAGATGCAAAGGGGCAATGACAAATGGGTATTCTGAGCACAGTCCAATGGTCAGAAGCAGAATGTCAGAAGCAAAGGGGCAATAACAAACGGTAGTCAGAACACAGTCCAAAGGTCAGCAGCAGAAGATCAGAACTTACAGCACAGGGTACAGACGAACACACCAGAGAGCACAAGCTTAGAACAAGCTTTTGACTAGCAGTGATCTGGACTAGACAGCTCACCTAAATAGCAGGGCAATTACCAAGAACAGGGAGCACCTGTAGAAATCTCTGCACCTCCCAGTCAGGTAGGTCAACTGAGCTGTCAATCAAAGTACTGACAGCTCAGCATGCCCCAGCACAGGATAGGATGACAGAGCTGTCTATCACAGAGTCCCAGACACTCTGAGCAGAGGAATTGTGATATTTTGGACTTGTTTTATGGACAATGTTTTCTTTATCTGGCAGGGCTACTAAATTAACCTCAGTCATTTCATTCAGAATCTCAATCATAACCAGAAAAACCTCAAGCTATCAAGTTCTTATAGCCAAACAACTTTAGAATTTTTGGATGTTAAAATCAGTGTTTTTGGCACTAACCAGAATAATTTCAGTATCTTGATTCATTATTTATTATATGTATTAATGTCTTGTAGTGCTTTTATAACTTTGTTTTATCTTTGTTTATACACTGCTTTTCTTGCACTCTTCCACTATTAAATACTTTTTGTCACCACTAGTAAGTTATTCTCTTCTTTGTTCATTTTGGTGATAGTTTATCTCCGCTTTTTCTTCTTTCCAATATGTGGTATTTAATAATTACATATCTATATTCAGTCTTTGTTTAAAAAGTGGCACTTAAACATAATAGATTTGCACCAGTCACTTGATTTGCATACATAGAGTGGCACATGTTTATGCAGATTGTTTATTCTGATTCTCCTGTGAAGTAATATTTCCACATAATACTTACCCACACACTTTCCAGCATTGTGTGCTTGTTCCTGCCTGCTCAGGAACAGGTCTTCATGGTGATGCTTCCTTCAGCTTTGCCTCCGCCCTCTCACACGATAACGCGTCTGGTGTGGGTGGGCAGAAGTGATGCCCGATGCTGACTCCTGCAGTTCCGCTGCAGTTGTTACAAGCGCCATGCAAAGCCGTGAGTGTGAGTATAAATAACTGCCTTCTACACCCTTTCATCACCCCTCGGATGAAGGCAGTGCATGAAATGTGCATCAGGGGTGTTTCTGTGGCCGTCACACAGGTTGTACTCAGGTTTCTATTATTTCCACAATGGTCTTATGCTTTCAACCTATGTATTACATTTCATTATCGTGTTGGCTGCATTGCTGCAGTGTACATATTTACACAATCCCTTCTACATAATTTTCATTGGAAGCAATATGATGTATATTTAGAAGCTCTTTTTCATCTATACTATAAAATACATAGTTCCTTATTAATTATTAGCCCCTACAATACATTAGTGGTTCAGTTGCAGCATAACAGTCCACAATATTTAGAATTTTCTGGTCTAATCACTCTATGTATGTCTCAAATAAATTTTTAATAGGAGCCAATTATTTTTGTAACAAATGGTTGTATTTGCCCATGTAGTACATGGTGTTGCTTATGCCTATGTGTGATATTTCCCTTTTTTATTTTATTTGTTGTTTTTAATACTTTGAAATTTAATAAAATATATAATATTTTAATAATTATAATAATAATAATAATAATGATGATAATTTTTATTTATATAGCGCCAACATATTCCGCAGCGCTTTACAAATTATAGAGGGGACTTGTACAGACAATAGACATTACAGCATAACAGAAATCACAGTTCAAAACAGATACCAGGAGGAATGAGGGCCCTGCTCGCAAGCTTACAAACTATGGGGAAAAGGGGAGACACGAGAGGTGGATGGTAACAATTGCTTTAGTTATTCGGACCAGCTATAGTGTAAGGCTCAGGTGTTCATGTAAAGCTGCATGAACCAGTTACCTGCCTAAGTATGTAGCAGTACAGACACAGAGGGCTAATACTGCATAAAGTGTATGAGAACATGATGTGAGGAACTTTTTTTTTTTTTTATTATTATAAATAGGCCACACAGGGATCGTTAGGTTAATGCATTGAGGCGGTAGGCCAGTCTGAACAAATGAGTTTTTAGGGCACGCTTAAAACTGTGGGGATTGGGGATTAATCGTATTAACCTAGGTAGTGCATTCCAAAGAATCGGCGCAGCACGTGTAAAGTCTTGGAGACGGGAGTGGGAGGTTCTGATTATTGAGGATGCTAACCTGAGGTCATTAGCGGAGCGGAGGGCACGGGTAGGGTGGTAGACTGATACCAGGGAGGAGATGTAGGGTGGTGCTGAGCCATGGAGTGCTTTGTGGATGAGGGTAGTAGTTTTGTACTGGATTCTGGAGTGGATGGGTAGCCAGTGTAATGACTGGCACAGGGTAGAGGCATCGGTGTAACGGTTGGTGAGGAATATGATCCTGGCTGCAGCATTCAGGACAGATTATTGGCTATTCCATTGGCCATT
Source organism: Ranitomeya imitator (assembly GCF_032444005.1). Taxonomy (NCBI): domain Eukaryota; kingdom Metazoa; phylum Chordata; class Amphibia; order Anura; family Dendrobatidae; genus Ranitomeya; species Ranitomeya imitator. Next base: position 134,926,561 of record NC_091286.1, read on the forward strand.
GTGTCTACAATACATTCCATGCAAAATTATGCTCCAGAAGTTACTTAGCATTCCTTCATAATGAACTCACCAAACCGAAAATGTAACAGCTTATTTTTCTTCTTTTTTTTCAGGTGATCTCATAGAAGAACGTTACAATTAGAGATGGGCGACAATGCTCACCACTGTTCGATACTCGATTGACCATTTTGGTGCTCGATCCAGTACCGAGCAGTGCCTAGTATCGCATGGTGCCCGAGTGTAACTTTAATCTGAGCCGCATCACTGAAGCTGATAAAAACTTTCTTTCTCTTCTCTCTCTCTCCTTTCCTTCTTTTCTCTCCTTTCTCATTCCTTACAAGCACTGTCTGGACAATTGTGCACCTGCTTCACCTGTCCTGCCCGTCAAGTACAAGTGTTCCAGAAAAAATGCTCGTTAGCTCGTTAGACGTACATTATGCTTGGCACTCGAGTTGAGCATCCAAGCAGTCTGACAAGCTTGTTTCGAGTACCGAACAACTGAGCAGTTTACTGCTCGGTCATCACTAATTATTATCATTCTTTCTCCAATATAAAATGAATCTACAAAGAACAATAGAATATATTTACTACGAACCAAGTTAGAACTTGCCTTAGTGACTAAAAGAAATCATCCTTATTATTGAGTTTTTCAAAAAGTTAAATGCAGTATTACGTTTCTGATTGTGTAAAGCAGAGGTCACTTTCTACACAAAATACACATGGCATTTACAAGCTCAAAGAAGGTAATACAATGCATTTTACATAGTAAAGCAGTAAAAATCACGATGAAAGTTCTTTCCAAGATGGATTAGCTAAAATGAAGGGCATTCAATAATTAAGTAATTGAGGTCTAACACACACCATTCAAAGAAAGAACATGTTAACAATGATAAACAAATAAGCTAAAACTGGAACAAACCCAAAGGCAACTTGTGTCTCGGAGAAAAGGTCATCAAAGAAGGATAAAACAAAGCGGCTAGAGACAATTACTGAAGCAGAGAAGTTTCAGCATATGCCTGTGCAGCTGTTGCATTGTTAGATAACAGTGATATGGCACATTATTATTTGGAACACACATAAAGTGCATTGCTACTACCGGATAGCAAGTAGTGGAAGTTTTCAGTTATCTACAGATATCTTGATCTAAACCACTAATCCAAGTGTCATGTGCTTGCCTGGCAGAAATCAATTTACAGCACAATAACGCAGTTGACAAAACACTTACATAGTAACATAGTAACATAGTTAGTAAGGCCGAAAAAAGACATTTGTCCATCCAGTTCAGCCTATATTCCATCATAATAAATACCCAGATCTACGTCCTTCTACAGAACCTAATAATTGTATGATACAATATTGTTCTGCTCCAGGAAGACATCCAGGCCTCTCTTGAACCCCTCGACTGAGTTCGCCATCACCACCTCCTCAGGCAAGCAATTCCAGATTCTCACTGCCCTAACAGTAAAGAATCCTCTTCTATGTTGGTGGAAAAACCTTCTCTCCTCCAGACGCAAAGAATGCCCCCTTGTGCCCGTCACCTTCCTTGGTATAAACAGATCCTCAGCGAGATATTTGTATTGTCCCCTTATATACTTATACATGGTTATTAGATCGCCCCTCAGTCGTCTTTTTTCTAGACCAAATAATCCTAATTTCGCTAATCTATCTGGGTATTGTAGTTCTCCCATCCCCTTTATTAATTTTGTTGCCCTCCTTTGTACTCTCTCTAGTTCCATTATATCCTTCCTGAGCACCGGTGCCCAAAACTGGACACAGTACTCCATGTGCGGTCTAACTAGGGATTTGTACAGAGGCAGTATAATGCTCTCATCATGTGTATCCAGACCTCTTTTAATGCACCCCATGATCCTGTTTGCCTTGGCAGCTGCTGCCTGGCACTGGCTGCTCCAGGTAAGTTTATCATTAACTAGGATCCCCAAGTCCTTCTCCCTGTCAGATTTACCCAGTGGTTTCCCGTTCAGTGTGTAATGGTGATATTGATTCCCTCTTCCCATGTGTATAACCTTACATTTATCATTGTTAAACCTCATCTGCCACCTTTCAGCCCAAGTTTCCAACTTATCCAGATCCATCTGTAGCAGAATACTATCTTCTCTTGTATTAACTGCTTTACATAGTTTTGTATCATCTGCAAATATCGATATTTTACTGTGTAAACCTTCTACCAGATCATTAATGAATATGTTGAAGAAAACAGGTCCCAATACTGACCCCTGCGGTACCCCACTGGTCACAGCGACCCAGTTAGAGACTATACCATTTATAACCACCCTCTGCTTTCTATCACTAAGCCAGTTGCTAACCCATTTACACACATTTTCCCCCAGACCAAGCATTCTCATTTTGTGTACCAACCTCTTGTGCGGCACGGTATCAAACGCTTTGGAAAAATCGAGATATACCACGTCCAATGACTCACCGTGGTCCAGTCTATAGCTTACCTCTTCATAAAAACTGATTAGATTGGTTTGACAGGAGCGATTTCTCATAAACCCATGCTGATATGGAGTTAAACAGTTATTCTCATTGAGATAATCCAGAATAACATCCCTCAGAAACCCTTCAAATATTTTACCAACAATAGAGGTTAGACTTACTGGCCTATAATTTCCAGGTTCACTTTTAGAGCCCTTTTTGAATATTGGCACCACATTTGCTATGCGCCAGTCATGCGGAACAGACCCTGTCGCTATAGAGTCACTAAAAATAAGAAATAATGGTTTATCTATTACATTACTTAGTTCTCTTAGTACTCGTGGGTGTATGCCATCCGGACCCGGAGATTTATCTATTTTAATCTTATTTAGCCGGTTTCGCACCTCTTCTTGGGTTAGATTGGTGACCCTTAATATAGGGTTTTCATTGTTTCTTGGGATTTCACCTAGCATTTCATTTTCCACCGTGAATACCGTGGAGAAGAAGGTGTTTAATATGTTAGCTTTTTCCTCGTCATCTACAACCATTCTTTCCTCACTATTTTTTAAGGGGCCTACATTTTCAGTTTTTATTCTTTTACTATTGATATAGTTGAAGAACAGTTTGGGATTAGTTTTACTCTCCTTAGCAATGTGCTTCTCTGTTTCCTTTTTGGCAGCTTTAATTAGTTTTTTAGATAAAGTATTTTTCTCCCTATAGTTTTTTAGAGCTTCAATGGTGCCATCCTGCTTTAGTAGTGCAAATGCTTTCTTTTTACTGTTAATTGCCTGTCTTACTTCTTTGTTTAGCCACATTGGGTTTTTCCTATTTCTAGTCCTTTTATTCCCACAAGGTATAAACCGCTTACACTGCCTATTTAGGATGTTCTTAAACATTTCCCATTTATTATCTGTATTCTCATTTCTGAGGATATTGTCCCAGTCTACCAGATTAAGGGCATCTCTAAGCTGTTCAAACTTTGCCTTCCTAAAGTTCAATGTTTTTGTGACTCCCTGACAAGTCCCCCTAGTGAAAGACAGGTGAAACTGCACAATATTGTGGTCGCTATTTCCTAAATGCCCAACCACCTGCAGATTTGTTATTCTGTCAGGTCTATTAGATAGTATTAGGTCTAAAAGTGCTGCTCCTCTGGTTGGATTCTGCACCAATTGTGAAAGATAATTTTTCTTGGTTATTAGCAGAAACCTGTTGCCTTTATGGGTTTCACAGGTTTCTGTTTCCCAGTTAATATCCGGGTATTCTGGCATTACAACTTTTTAAAGGGCTTATCTGACTTTAAAAAATTTATTACTGAGGCAAGGGAAGCGTAAAAAAAAATAATGTATACTTTTATTGCCATTTTACTCCACTTGTACATTCTTTCTCATTTTTCAGAATGTAATTGTGACTCTAGTGACTACTCATGGACAAGCTGTGAGGCTAGGTAGTCAAGAGGTCTAACGTCAAAAGCCAGGAGGGTACTGTCATAGAAAGAGGAGTGAGACAAAGGTGTAGTCAGGTAACAGTTTAAGGTCAGAATTCCAAAAAGATAGCGGATCATGACAAAAGAGCTAGACAAACGGATGTTGAAGGCAAATCCAAGGTTGAGCAGCAAAGATCAGAATACAAGACATGGATGATGGAACAAACACACACCTCTTGAACAAAGCTAAAATTGGCAGTAATCCAAGGCAGACAGCTGGCTAAATAGCCAGGTAATTACTCTGAACAGGAGACACATACAGTGGGTACAGAAAGTATTCAGACCCCTTTAAATTTTTCACTCTTTGTTTCATTGCAGCCATCTGGTAAATTCAAAAAAGTTCATTTTTTTCACATTAATGTACACTCTGCACCCCATCTTGACTAAAAAAACAGAAATGTAGAAATTTTTGCAAATTTATTAAAAAAGAAAAACTGAAATATCACATGGTCATAAGTATTTAGACTCTTTGCTCAGACACTCATAGTTAAGTCACATGCATCATTGGAGTCCAGGTGTGTTTAATTAAACTGATAGGACTGGATTTGGAAAGGCACACATCTGTCTATATAAGACCTCACAGCTCACAGTGCATGTCAGACCAAATGAGAATCTTGAAGTTAAAGGAACTGGCCAAGGAGCTCAGAGACAGAATTATGGCAAGGCACAGATCTGGCCAAGGTTAGAAAAGAATCTCTGCAGTACTCAAGGTTCCTAAGAGCACAGTGGCCTCCATAATCCTGGGTTCACATTGCGTTAGTGGCAGTCCGCTAACGGAATCCGTTACATAGCGCTACTAACGCAATGTAACGGATCCGTTAGCGCACCCATTGATCGCAATGTATCTAACGCATCGCTAACGTATGCCATTTTTGGCATACGTTAGCAATATCCCATTATTTTCTGACAGACCTCAAACGCTGCTTGCAGCGTTTTTGGGTCTGTTCACGCTAGTGCAGATCGGGCATCTGCGCTAGCGGGATCGCTAAACGCAATCCCTTTTTGTACATTGCGTTAGCGCATGCGCTAAACGGATTGCACTAACGCAATGTGAACCTAAATGAAAGAAGTTTATGACCACCAGAAGTCTTCCTAGACCTGGCCGTCCAGCCAAACTGAGCAATCATGGGAGAAGAACCTTTGTGAGAGAGGTGAAGAAGAACCCCAAGATCACTGTGGCTGAGCTCCAGAGATGCAGTAGGGAGATGGGAGAAAGTTCCACAAAGTCAACTATCACTTCAGCCCTCCACCAATTGGGTCTTTATGGCAGAGTAGCCCGAAGGAAGCCTCTCCTCAGTGCAACAACTATGAAAGCCCGCATAGAATTTGCTAAAAAACACATGAAGGATTCCCATACTATGTATAAATAAGATTCTTTGGTCTGATGAGACAAAGATAGACCTTTTTGGTGATAATTCTAAGCGGTATGTGTGGCTCCTTGCCTCCACACTGAAGCGGTCACTAACAAGGACATAGGGTGGGAGCCACATGCCAGCTGCAGAATTCCCTATGAACAGTGAATAAGGCTCATTGTGGTCCAACTATGTCTTACAATACTTTATGAGCATTCCATAACTTTTGAAAGATACAAAGGCTATGTCTACCACAATACATCTGTATTCCTAGCAATTGATAACAAAGGATATTCCACTGTGAACGGTTTCATTTAATTCCATTCTGCTGGCCAATCAAGACCACTTTTGACAGACTTCCATAGGGAAATCTGAGAGTCCAGGACCTACATACGATATAACTATCATAAGATGCTCTTCCTAACAAAGGCTCGTGCCTGAGCCGAAATGTTGGAAACCATTCTCTTTTGCACAAGAACAAGATATATTAAAAAACTTTGAAAGAAACAGTTCTGTCTTCACGTTTTTGGAGTGTGTCGGGGTTAGATCTTTGTCTCCTCAGTGCAAGACATATGAAAGCCCGCAGAGAGTTTGCAAAAAAACACACAAATGATTCCCAGTTTATGAGAAATAAGATTCTCTGCTCTGATAAGACAAAGATAGACCTTTTTGGTGATAATTCTAAGCAGTATGTGTCAATAAAACCAAGCACTGCTCATCACATGCCCAAAACAACCCAAACAGTGAAACATGGTGGTGGCAGCATCATGCTATGGGGGTATTTTCCAGCTGCATGGACAGGATGACTGGTTGTCAATGAAGGAAACATGAATGCGGCCAAGTACAGAGATATCCTGGATGAAAACATTAGTCTTGAGCATGAAGCCAGAAAATATACTGATGAAGGATATGAGGTGCGGCAAAGAAGACCCAAGACAGTGTAACACCCCAGGGGACCGGTTGTTACAGTGATGTTGCCTTCCCTTCGGGGAGGGTGATGCCGAGAGACAAAGAAAACCCTATATTAACCCCTCTGTGACCTTGGACGTACTATCCCGTCGAGGTGCCCTGGGCCTATCTGACCCTTGACGGGATAGTACGTCCTGCCCTTTAATGCGATACCGCGACTAAAGTCGCGGTGATCGCATTAAAATTCCGACGCCATCTCACCTGGGGGGAGATGGCCTCGGCATCCAGGGCATTGTCGCCGCCCACCCGCCCTCTCGATCGCTGTGATTGGCTGTTCAATTCTGAACAGCCAATCACAGCCATTCTCATTGTTTCAGCCAATCGGAGCGGCTGAAACAATGAGGTCACAGGCTAGGATCGAGTACCGATGTACTCGATCCTAGGTCCGGTGCCTGGCAACGCCAGGCACCGGCAAGAACACCCCGGATTGGCGCGATCGCATCGATCGCGCCAATCGCAGGGCACCGCGCGGTATTACCGCGCTGTGCCCTGCCGGAACCTGCGTGGATCGGTGCTCTAATAGCACCGATCCTAGGATAGGATAGGATAGGACACAGTGCAGGCCCACAGGGCGCAGCGGCGATCACGCTGTGACCGCTCTGTGCCCTGCAGGTGACCTGGCTGTGACCTGCCTAGGATGGCGCGAACAGATACGATCATAGGCAGGTCACAGCCAGGTCACCAGGAAAGCTCTGATTGGTGGGATCGATGTTATGGTCGATCCCACCAATGACAGGTCACAGCAGCAGCATGACCGCTCTGTGACCTGTCTGTGTCACCTGCCTGACCTGTGTATGACCGCTCTGCAGGGTCCTCATTCTAGCTGAGGATTCCTACAGAGCGGTCATACTGCTGGATCTCCTGGCTTGATCTCTCTGCTGGATCTACCTTCTGTGCTGGGTATTGTGGTGCCACAGCAGCCTGTAGCACCACAATCCCTGCTAAAGAAAGAAGACAACTAAACGTAAGTTTTATCCCTGATCCCTGCCCAATCCCCGTTCATCCGTGCCCAATCCCCGTTCATCCGTGCCCAATCCCCGTTCATCCACCCCAATCCCCGTTTATCCACCCCAATCCCCCCTTCCCCCTCTTTTTACCCCCTCCACCCCATATGTGCCGCCTCCGTGCGCACATTTAGTAGCCGCCGAGCGTTGATTGGTGACGCAGTTCACCGATCAACGCTCGCGCTGGCTTTTTTTCCCTCGCCCCCGTTGCGCCAACTCCGTACACACATTCCGCAGCCGCCAAAGTTTGATAAGTGACGCAGTTCACTTATCAGAGTTTGTGCCTGCCGTTTTCCTTTTTTTTTTTTTTCACCCCCCTTTTGCGCCACCTGACTACAACCGTACGTTTTGATCACTGATCCCTGCCCAATCCCCACTTCCACCCCCATCTCCCTTCCCCCTCTTTTTACCCCCCTTTGCACCTCCTTCCGTGCGCCAATTTAACAGCCGCCGAACGTTGATTGGTGACGCAGTTCACCGATCAACGCTCGCGCTCGCTTTTTTTCCCTCACCCCCGTTGCGCCAACTCCGTACACACATCCCGCAGCCGCCAAAGTTTGATAAGTGACGCAGTTCACTTATCAGAGTTTGTGCCTGCCGTTTTCCTTTTTTTTTTTTCACCCCCCTTTTGCGCCACCTGACTACAACCGTACGTTTTGATCACTGATCCCTGCCCAATCCCCACTTCCACCCCCATCTCCCTTCCCCCTCTTTTTACCCCCCTTTGCACCTCCTTCCGTGCGCCCATTTAACAGCCGCCGAATGTTGATTGGTGACGCAGTTCACCGATCAACGCTCGCGCTCGCTTTTTTTCCCTCACCCCCGTTGCGCCAACTCCGTACACACATCCCGCAGCCGCCAAAGTTTGATAAGTGACGCAGTTCACTTATCAGAGTTTGTGCCTGCCGTTTTCCTTTTTTTTTTTTCACCCCCCTTTTGCGCCACCTGACTACAACCGTACGTTTTGATCACTGATCCCTGCCCAATCCCCACTTCCACCCCCATCTCCCTTCCCCCTCTTTTTACCCCCCTTTGCACCTCCTTCCGTGCGCCCATTTAACAGCCGCCGAGCGTTGATTGGTGACGCAGTTCACCGATCAACTCTCGCGCTCGCTTTTTTCCCCTCAGCCTTTTTGCGCAACCTCCGTACACACATCCCGCAGCCGCCAAACTTTGATAAGTGACGCAGTTCTCTTATCAGAGTTTGTGCCTGCCTTTTTTTTTTTTACAGGTTTTTCTTCTCCTTTTAGCATTTTCTTTTCAGATAAGTTTGCACAAATCACTATCCCCCCACACATACACATACAGTTATCAATAAAGTGCACCCAATCACCATATTCACACAAAAATGTCCCGCTCGTCCCGTTTGTCCCAACGGCGCTATTCATTGGAGGAGGCATATGCTTTCCTTGCCTCCGACACTGATAGCGAGGGAGAGGATCCCACTTTTCTTTACTTTTCTGATTCTTCATCCTCTTCCTCCTCCTCCTCCTCCTCCTCTTCCTCCTCATCTTCCTCCTCGGGTCCTGCGGAACCACCACGCAGACGCCCCAGGACAGAAGATGAGGCAGCCCCCACCACTCCTGAACCAGCGCTCCCCACTGCGGAACCCACATGGACCTCGCCCCCCGAAAATTACGAGCCACTGATTCCTGATTTTGTGGCAGAATCAGGAATCAAGTTTGACACCACGGGCCTCACAGAAACAGACTTTTTCAAAGTCTTTTTCTCTGAGGATTTTATTAACCTCATGGTGGAGCAAACTAATTTGTATGCTCGTCAATTTTTGGAGCAAAACCCCGGTACATCATTTTCCAACTGGTCTCCTGTAGACGCAGTTGAAATGATGCAGTTTTGGGGCCTGGTCCTCCACATGGGGATCGTGAAGAAGCCAGAAATGCGGCAATATTGGAGTGTAGATGTTTTATATAACACTCCAGTATTCCGAATGGCCATGGTTCGGAGACGTTTTGAGGCCATCCATAAATTCCTGCATTATTCCGATAATGCACAGTGTCCCGCACGAGATGACCCCAACTTTGACCGTCTGTTCAAAGTTCGGCCGGTCATCGAACACTTCAACAAAAAGTTTTCTGAAGTGTACGTGCTCAAAAGGGACATCTGCGTGGATGAGTCCTTGGTCCATTTTAAGGGGCGGCTCGGATTCCGTCAATACCTGCCCAACAAAAGGGCCAGGTACGGAATCAAACTCTACAAGCTGTGTGAGAGTGCCTCAGGGTACATCCACAGGTTTAGAGTGTATGAAGGGAAGGACAGCAGGATTGAACCCCCTGAGTGTCCTGTCCTGGGAGTGGGTGGGAAGATCGTGTGGGATTTGGTGCACCCACTGCTGGATAAAGGTTATCACCTCTATACTGATAACTTTTATACCAGCATCCCACTCTACAAATCCCTCTCTGCGCGAGGTACCGCAGCCTGCGGTACTGTGCGCAAAAATCAGAGAGGCCTCCCAAAGACGCTACTTCGGCAGATGCTCAGAAAAGGTGAGAGCAAGGCCCAATGTAGCGACCACCTGCTGGTGGTCAAGTACAAGGATAAGAGGGATGTCCTTCTCTTGACCACCATACATGGTGATGGCAGAGCCCTCAGCACTGTACGGGGTACCACTACACAGGTCTGCAAACCGGACTGTGTACTGGGCTACAACAAAAGCATGGGGGGGGATGATCTCTCTGATCAACTCCTCCAACCATACAGTGCTTTGAGAAAGGCCAAGGTGTGGTACAAAAAGTTGGCCGTCCACATCGTACAAATGGCAATGCTCAACGCTTTCCTGCTGTTACGATGTGCACGCCACACCGATACGTCGTACCTTCAGTTCCAGGAGGTAGTGGTTAAGGCCCTGATATTTGGTACTCCGGAAGGAGAGGGCCCCAGTACTTCCGGAACTGAAGGTGCTCGTATCGTACCAGGCCAGCATTTTCCGGGGGTGGTCCCGCCAACCGGCAGAAAAGGTAAGCCGCAAAAAAGGTGCCGAGTGTGTTACAAAAGGGGAATACGCAAGGACACCATTTATCAATGCGACACCTGCCCCGAAAAACCTGGCCTGTGTATGAAGGATTGCTTCAGATTGTACCACACCTCCATGCACTACTAATTTACTTTACAAGAAAGCGTACATTAGTTCCAAAAAGGGGGCACATCTAGATAAGTTCCTTGGGGGGGGGTCTAGGTTCCAAAATGATGTCACTTGTGTTTTTTTTTTACTGTTTAGGCACATCAGGGGCTCTGCAAACGGAACATGACGACCGCAGACCATTTCTGCATTCCAAAACGTCACAACTTCCCTTTCGAGCCCCAACGTGTGCCTAAACAGTTTTTTCCCACATATGGCATACCAGCGTAATCAGGACAATTTGGACAACAACTTTTGATGTCCAATTTCTCCTGTTACCTTTGGGAAAATTAAAAATTGGGGACTAAAATATCATTTTTGTGGGAAAAAATAGGATTTTTTATTTTCACGCCTGGGCATTATAAACTTTAGTGAAGCACGTGGGGGTTCAAATTTCTCACCAGACACCTAGATAAGTTCCTTAGGGGGTACAGTTTCCAAAATGGGGTCACTTGTGGGGGGTTTCTACTGTTTAGTCACATCAGGGGCTCTGCAAATGGAACATGATGCCAGCAGAACATTCCATCAAAGTCTGCATTCCAAAACGTCACTACTTCCCTTTCGAGCCCCAACGTGTGCCCAAACAGTAGTTCCTCCCCACATATGGGGTATCAGCGTACTCAGGACAAATTGGACAACAACTTTTGGGGTCCAATTTCTCCTGGTACCCTTGGGAAAATTAAAAATTGGGGACTAAAATATCATTTTTGTGGGAAAAAATAGGATTTTTTATTTTCACGCCTGGGCATTATAAACTTTAGTGAAGCACGTGGGGGTTCAAAATTCTCACCAAACACCTAGATAAGTTCCTTAGGGGGTACAGTTTCCAAAATGGGGTCACTTGTGGGGGGTTTCTACTGTTTAGTCACATCAGGGGCTCTGCAAATGGAACATGATGCCAGCAGTACATTCCATCAAAGTCTGCATTCCAAAACGTCACTACTTCCCTTTCGAGCCCCAACGTGTGCCCAAACAGTAGTTCCTCCCCACATATGGGGTATCAGCGTACTCAGGACAAATTGGACAACAACTTTTGGGGTCCAATTTCTCCTGGTACCCTTGGGAAAATTAAAAATTGGGGGCTAAAATATCATTTTTGTGGGAAAAAATAGGATTTTTTATTTTCACGCCTGGGCATTATAAACTTTAGTGAAGCACGTGGGGGTTCAAAATTCTCACCAAACACCTAGATAAGTTCCTTAAGGGGTACAGTTTCCAAAATGGGGTCACTTGTGGGGGGTTTCTACTGTTTAGTCACATCAGGGGCTCTGCAAATGGAACATGATGCCAGCAGAACATTCCATCAAAGTCTGCATTCCAAAACGTCACTACTTCCCTTTCGAGCCCCAACGTGTGCCCAAACAGTAGTTCATCCCCACATATGGGGTATCAGCGTACTCAGGACAAATTGGACAACAACTTTTGGGGTCCAATTTCTCCTGGTACCCTTGGGAAAATTAAAAATTGGGGACTAAAATATCATTTTTGTAGGAAAAAATAGGATTTTTTATTTTCACGCCTGGGCATTATAAACTTTAGTGAAGCACGTGGGGGTTCAAAATTCTCACCACACAACTAGATAAGTTCCTTAGAGGGTCTAGTTTCCAAAATGGGGTCACTTGTGGGGCGTTTCCACTGTTTAGGCACATCATGGGCTCTCCAAACGCGACATGGCGTCTGATCTCAATTCCAGCCAAATTTAGCTTGAAAAAGTCAAACGGCGCTCCTTTCCTTCTGAGCCCTGCCATGCGCCCAAACAGTGGTTCCCCCCAAATATGTGGTATCAGCGTACTCAGGACAAATTGGACAACAACTTTTGGGGTCCAATTTCTCCTTTTACCCTTGAGAAAATAAAAAATTGGGGACTAAACGATCATGTTTGTGGAAAAAAATAGGAATTTTTTTTTCACGCCCGGGCGTTATAAACTTTCGTGAAGCACTTGGGGGATAAAAGTGCTCATGACACATCTAGATAAGTTCCTTAGGGGGTCTAGTTTCCAAAATGGGGTCACTTGTGGGGGGTTTCCACTGTTTAGGCACATCAGGGGGTCGCCAAACACGACATGGCGTCCGATCTCAATTCCAGCCAAATTTAGCTTGAAAAAGTCAAACGGCGCTCCTTTCCTTCTGAGCCCTGCCATGCGCCCAAACAGTGGTTCCCCCCAAATATGGGGTATCAGCGTACTCAGGACAAATTGGACAACAACTTTTGGGGTCCAATTTCTCCTTTGACCCTTGAGAAAATAAAAAATTGGGGACTAAACGATCATGTTTGTGGAAAAAATAGGAATTTTTTTTTTCACGCCCGGGCGTTATAAACTTTTGTGAAGCACTTGGGGGATAAAAGTGCTCATGACACATCTAGATAAGTTCCTTAGGGGGTCTAGTTTCCAAAATGGGGTCATTTGTGGGGGGTTTCCACTGTTTAGGCACATCAGGGGGTCGCCAAACGCGACATGGCGTCCGATCTCAATTCCAGCCAAATTTAGCTTGAAAAAGTCAAACGGCGCTCCTTTCCTTCTGAGCCCTGCCATGCGCCCAAACAGTGGTTCCCCCCAAATATGGGGTATCAGCGTACTCAGGACAAATTGGACAACAACTTTTGGGGTCCAATTTCTCCTTTGACCCTTGAGAAAATAAAAAATTGGGGACTAAACGATCATGTTTGTGGAAAAAATAGGAATTTTTTTTTTCACGCCCGGGCGTTATAAACTTTCGTGAAGCACTTTGGGGATAAAAGTGCTCATGACACATCTAGATCAGTTCCATAGGGGGTCTAGTTTCCAAAATGGGGTCATTTGTGGGGGGTTTCCACTGTTTAGGCACATCAGGGGGTCGCCAAACGCGACATGGCGTCCGATCTCAATTCCAGCCAAATTTAGCTTGAAAAAGTCAAACGGCGCTCCTTTCCTTCTGAGCCCTGCCATGCGCCCAAACAGTGGTCCCCCCCACATATGGGGTATCAGCGTACTCAGGACAAATTGGACAACAACTTTTGGGGTCCAATTTCTCCTTTTACCCTTGAGAAAATAAAAAATTGGGGACTAAACGATCATGTTTGTGGAAAAAATAAGAATTTTTTTTTTCACGCCCGGGCGTTATAAACTTCCGTGAAGCACTTGGGGGATAAAAGTGCTCATGACACATCTAGATAAGTTCCTTAGGGGGTGTAGTTTCCAAAATGGGGTCACTTGTGGGGAGTTTCCACTGTTTAGGCACATCAGGGGGTCGCCAAACGCGACATGGCGTCCGATCTCAATTCCAGCCAAAGTTAGCTTGAAAAAGTCAAACGGCGCTCCTTTCCTTCTGAGCCCTGCCATGCGCCCAAACAGTGGTCCCCCCCCACATATGGGGTATCAGCGTACTCAGGACAAATTGGACAACAACTTTTGGGGTCCAATTTCTCCTTTTACCCTTGAGAAAATAAAAAATTGGGGACTAAACGATCATGTTTGTGGAAAAAATAGGAATTTTTTTTTTCACGCCCGGGCGTTATAAACTTTCTTGAAGCACTTGGGGGATAAAAGTGCTCATGACACATCTAGATAAGTTCCTTAGGGGGTCTAGTTTCCAAAATGGGGTCATTTGTGGGGGGTTTCCACTGTTTAGGCACATCAGGGGGTCGCCAAACGCGACATGGCGTCCGATCTCAATTCCAGCCAAATTTAGCTTGAAAAAGTCAAACGGCGCTCCTTTCCTTCTGAGCCCTGCCATGCGCCCAAAAAGTGGTTCCCCCTCACATGTGGGGTATTAGCGTACTCAGGATAAATTGGACAACAACTTTTGAGGTCCATTTTCTCTTTTTACCCTTGGGAAATTAAAAAGATTATTGCTGAAAGATCATTTTTGTGACTAAAAAGTAAAATGTTAATTTTTTCCTTCCATGTTGCTTCTGCTGCTGTGAATCACCTGAAGGGTTAATAAACTTCTTGAATGTGGTTTTGAGCACCTTGAGGGGTGCAGTTTTTAGAATGGTGTCGCTTTTGGGTATTTTCTGCCATATAGACCCCTCAAAATGATTTCAAATGTGAGGTGGTCCCTAAAAAAATTGGTTTTGTAAATTTGGTTGTAAAAATGAGAAATTGCTGGTCAAATTTTAACCCTTATAACTTCCTTGAAAAAAAAAAGTTTGTTTCAAAAATTGTGCTGATGTAAAGTAGACAAGTGGGAAATGTTATTTATTAACTATATTGTGTCACATAACTCTCTGGTTTAACAGAATAAAAATTCAAAGTTGGAAAATTGTGAAATTTTCAAAATTTTCGCCAAATTTCCGTTTTTTTCACAAATAAATGCAAGTTATATCGAAGAAATTTTAGCACTATCATGAAGTACAATATGTTCCAAGAAAACAATCTCAGAATCGCTAAGATTCGTTGAAGCGTTTCGGAGTTATAACCTCATAAAGGGACAGTGGTCAGAATTGTAAAAATTGGCCTGGTCATTGACGTGCAAACCACCCTTGGGGGTAAAGGGGTTAAGGGTCACTAATTTAACCCAAGAAGAGGTGAGAAGCCAGCTAAATAAGATTAAAATAGATAAATCTCTGGGTCCAGATGGCATACACCCACGAGTACTAAGAGAACTGAGTAATGTAATAGACAAGCCATTATTTCTCATATTTAGGGACTCTATAGCGATGGGGTCTATTAAACAGGACTGGCGCATACCAAATTTGGTACCAATATTCAAAAAGGCTCTAAAAGTGAACCAAGAAATTATAGGCCAGTAAGTGTAACCTCTTTTGTTGGTAAAATAATTGAAGGGTTTCTGAGGGATGTTTTTCTGGATTATCTCAATTCAAATAACTGTTGAACTCCATATCAGCATGGGTTTATGGCAAACCAATCTAATAAGTTTAAAAAGACGCATGCGTCGCACAACGCAGCACAAAAAGACTCATGCGTCCCCCATGTTAAATATAGGGGCGCATGACGCATGCGTCACCGCTGCGTCGCCCGACGCAAACACGACGCAAAACGGGAAACGCTAGTGTGAACGTAGCCTTAGTGATAGAAAGCAGAGGGTGGATATAAATGGTATATTCTCCAATTGGGTTGCTGTGAACAGTGGGGTACCGCAGGGGTCTGTGTTGGGACCTGTTCTCTTCAACATTTTTTATTAATGATCTGGTAGAAGGTTTACACAGTAAAATATCGATATTTGCAGATGATACAAAACTATGTAAAGCAGTCAATACAAGAGAAGATAGTATTCTGCTACAGATGGATCTGGATCAGTTGGAAGCTTGGGCTGAAAGGTGGCAGATGCAGTTTAGCAATGATAAATGTAAGGTTATCCACATGGGAAGAAGGAATCAATATCACCATTACACACTGAATAGGAAACCACTGGGTAAATCTGACATGGAGAAGGACTTGGGGATCCTAGTTAATGATAAACTTACCTGGAGCAGCCAGCGCCAGGCAGTGGCTGTCAAGGCAAACAGAATCATGGGGTGCATTAAAAGAGGTCTGGATACACATGAGGAGAACATTATACTGCCTCTGTGCAAATCCCTGGTTAGACCGCAGATGGAGTACTGTGCACAGTTTAGGGCACCAGTGCTCAGGAAGGATATAATGGAACAAGAGCGAGTACAAAGGGTGCAACAACATTAATAAAGAGGATGGGGTTGCTACAATACCCAGAAAGATTAGCAAAATTTTGATTATTTAGTCTAGAAAAAAGAAGTCTGAGGGCTGATCTAATAACCATGTATAGGTATATAAGTTGACAATACAAATATCTTTCCGAGGATCTGTTTATACCAAGGAATGTGACAGTCACAAGGGGGCATTCTCTGCGTCTGGAGGACGTCTTTCTTCGGCCTTGCTAACTATGTTACTATGTTACTAAAACCTCCTCCAGAGTGCTCTGGACCTCAGACTTGGCCGAAGGTACACCTTCAAACAAGACAATGACCCTACGCACACAGCTAAAATAACAAATGAGCGGCTTCAGGACAACTCTGTGACCATTCTTGACTGACCCAGACAGAGCCCTGACCTAAACACAATTGAGCATCTCTGGAGAGACCTGAAAATGGCTGTCCACCAACGTTCACCATCCAAACTGAGGATCTGCAAGGAAGAATGGCAAAGGATTCCCAAATCCAGGTATGAAAAACTTGTTGCATTATTCCCAAGAAGACTCATGGCTGTACTAGCTCAAAAGGGTGCTTCTACTCAATACTGAGCAAAGGGTCGGAATACTTATGACCATGTGATATTTCAGTTTTTTTTAATAAATGTGCAAAAATGTCTACATTTCTGTTTTGTTTCAGTCAAGATGGGATGCAGATTGTATATTAATGAGAAAAAAATTAACTTTTTTGAATTTACCAAATAGCTGCAGTGAAACAAAGAGTGAAAAATTAAAGGGGTCTGAATACTTTCCGTACCCACTGTAGATGAAGCCCGGCATACTCTGGTCCTGATTGGATGGCTAAACTGGCACTCAAGACACTGACAGCTCAGCACACCCCTGTCCTATGTAGGTTGGATGGCAGAACTGTGATTCACTACGTCCAGACACACTGATAGGAGAAATCGTGACAATCATATGGTAAAATGAATGGTGTTGTTAAACCCCACAACTCATCTTGGAAAAAAAACAAGCTTTCACACAGCTACATCAACAAAAAATAAAAAAGTTAAGACTCTTCGAAAAAAAAAAAAAAAATTACCAAAACAAAATATGTACAGGTGCTTCTCACAAAATTAGAATATCATCAAAAAGTTAATTTGTTTCAGTTCTTCAATACAAAAAGTGAATCTCATATATTATATAAAGTCATTACAAACAAAGTGATTTATTTCAAGTGTTTATTTCTGTTAATGTTGATGATTATAACTTGCAGCCAATGAAAACCCAAAATGCATTATCTCAGCAAATAAGAGTACTTTTATAACACCAGCTTGAAAAATGATTTTAAAATCCGAAATGTTGGCCTACTGAAATATATGTTCAGTTAATGTACTCAAGACTTGGACGGGGTTCTTTTTGCATCAATTAATACATCAATGCAATTTGGCATGAAGGCAATCAGCCTTTGGCATTGCTGAGGTGTTATGGAAGTCCAAATTGCTTTGATGGCAGCCTTCAGCTTGTCTGCATTGTTGCGTCTGGTGTTTCTCATCTTTCTGTTGACAATACCTCATAGATTCTCTATGGGTTTAAGCTTAGGTGAGTTTGATGGCTAATCAAACACATTGATACTGTTGTTTTTAAACCAGGTATTGGTACTTTTGGCAGTGTGGGCAGGTGCTAAGTCCCGTTGGAGAATGAAATTTCAAACTCCAAAAAGCTTGTCGGCAGAGGGAAGTATAAAGTGCTCTAAAATTATCTGGTAGACAGCTGCGCTGACTTTGGTCTTGATAAAACACAGTGGCCCTACACCAGCAGATGGCATGGCTCCCCAAACTTATTGTGGAAACTGCACACTAGACCTCAAGCAGCTTCGATTGTGTGCCTCTCCACTGTTCCTGCAGAGTCTAGGACCTTGATTTCCAAATGAAATGGAAAATTTACTTTAATCTGAAAGCAATACCTTAGACCACTGAGCAACAGCCCAGTTCCTTTTCTCCTTGGCCCAATTAAGACACTTCTGACATTGTCTATTGGTCACGAGTGGCTTGACACAATGCAATGCTTGTAGCCCATGTCATGGATACGTCTGTGTGTGGTGGCTCTTGAAGCAATGACTCCAGCAGCAGTCCACTCCTTGTGAATCTCCCCCATTTTTTTGAATGGCCTTTTCTTAACAATCCTTTTAAGGCTGCGGTTATCTCGGTTGCTTGTATACCTTTTTTTACCACACTTTTTCCTTCTATTCAACTTTCCTTGGATTTATGCTTGGATACAGCACTCTGTGAACAGTCAGCTTCTTTAACAATGACCTTTTGTGGCTTATCCTCCTTGTGAAGTGTGTCAATGACTGCCTTCTGGACATTTTTATAATTAAGAATTCTTTCAAGGTTTCGGTTATCCCGGTTGCTTGTGCTCCTTTTTCTACCACACTTTTTCCTTCCACTCAACTTTCCATTAACATGCTTGGATACAGCACTCTGTGAACAGCCAGCTCCTTTAGCAATGACCTTTGGTGACTTACTCTTCTTGTGGAGTGTGTCAATGACTGCCTTCTGGACATCTGTCAAGTCAGCAGTCTTCCCCATGATTGTGGAGCCTACTGAAACAGACTAAGGGACCTTTTTTAAATGCTTAGGAATCCTTTGCAGGTGTTTTTTTTAGTTATTCTAATTTACTGAGACAATGACTTTTGGGTTTTCATTGGCTGTAAGACATAATCATCAATATTAACAGAAATAAACACTTGAAACAGATCACTCTGTTTGTAATAAATCTATATAAGTTTCACTTTTTGTATTGAAGAACTGAAATAAATTAACTTTTTGATGATATTCTAATTTTGTGAGAAGCACCTGTGTATATAACAGGTTCTATAACACCTCAGCACTGCCACAGGCTGATTGCTTCCATGCCATGCCGCATTGATGCAGTAATTGATGCCAAAGGAGCCTCAACTAAGTATCGAGTGCATTTACTGAATATACATTTCAGGAGGCCAATATTTCGGATTTTAAAATCATTTTTTCAAGCTGGTGTTATAATGTATTCTAATTTACTGAGATAATGACTTTTGGGTTTTCATTGGCTGTAAGCCATAATCATCAACATTAACAGAAATAAACACTTGAAATAGATCACTCTGATTGTAATGACTCTATCCAATATATCAGTTTCACTTTTTGCATTGAAGAACTGAAATAAATTAACTTTTTGATGATATTCTAATTTTGTGGATGCACCTGTAGTCCCACTGGCAGCAGATAATGATGTCACGGTAGCTGACGTGGGTCGCAGGACCCCTCAACACTTCCCTCATGTTCACAACTATGGTCAGTAGTGGGAGGTGGTACTTGTGGATGGTATAGGACCCCTGGGGCACTCCTGTAGCAGTGGTGTCTGGCTGCAGGTTTTGGAGCATCCGTGGTGTTTGTGCAATCTCAAGCAGTCAGATACACAGGTGAACTTGTAAACGTAACAATTTTACTGAAATTGGTAATGAGTACAGCCTCTATCTTAAAGGCAAAGTTCACAGCATATTGTGCATATGAAAGTAATGATTCTCTCTTCATGAGACAAGTGAGGTTATAGCCTCTCAGGGCGACTGGAGCAGAGATCTCTTCACTTGCTATTAGAGGAAGGTTATGCGCACTCCAAGAAACATTACACTGATGGAGGGACCTTCGCAGATTGGCTATCTGTGGAAACACACTAAAGTGTGGAATTACTCACAGTTTTGAGCCTACCGTTCCCTTTTGCAGGGGGTAGGTAAAACAATGTCAGTAGTGTGGCAGCTCCATGGATCTGGTCCTGGGCTAGAAGCAAACAGGATAACCAGCATGCAGGAGAGCACATGTGCAGTTTTATCTCTCCTGATAGGATGAGGCTTCACTCCCTTGTGGAGGATATTATGTGGAGAAAGATGTCCCCTCAGCATGGACACGCATGGAAAACTATGATGGGGCAGTAGTGTTTGCTCCCTCAGGCAGCTTGAACGGCCCAGAACTGGAAGTTACCTGGGAAGTGTGTGAGTCCTGAGATGGAAGGCTCCTCCCAGCCGTTTCTATGGCAGCTTGTTGTGAGGAGAATAATCACTTAACTTTCTTATCCACATTGGCCAGTATATGGCAGCAAAGCACATTTATGAGTCGTCAGTATACAATGCAATGTATTACATTTTCTAACTCACAAAGCCCACGCTAATTCTGAGACATTGGAACAAATCTACTGCCACACAACAACTGCCTCATTCAGCAGCAGAAGAATGGGTACTGCGATACCACATAATTTTGTGTACAATAGACAAATATACAAAAATATAAAGCAATGTAAATGTTTTTTGAGTCGCTGTGTGGCCATGAAGATGCAAAATATAGTACTTTTTGATTGATACACATGTCCTCCATGCTTGACACATTTTTGTGGATGAAGTAACAACTTTATTCATGTAATGATGCATTTGCTATGCTCAGTGACTGGTTGCAGCGATTATGTGAGCTATGGACATGAATAGACATGAGTAATAAACAGAGAGGAACTTACCATTTGAGATTTGAATTCACCGGCTTTGCCGAATTTCCCCCTGTAAAAATTGGATTTGTGTCAAATACATTTTCTGCAAATTGCAATACTCAAAAGCATCTGGCTGCTTGGAAAATACGTGAGTAACATGTAAAGAGAGAGAGAAAAAAACCAACAAAAATTCCCATACATTTCATTTCAATATGATCTATATATACAGTATAATCCACTTATGCAATGAGTCTGGAAATGAAGTTCAACTGAAGAGGTCATACAATGCTATAGAGAGGAACTGCGCACATATCAACAAGCTGTCCTAGTTGACACAGTCACTCCAGCATAAGATGCAGATGCTTTATATTTCAATAGAAACTGGAAAATCTATGCTTTTTTTTATATTTGTTGCCATGCTTCTACATCATTTGAGCTTCACATCTGATTTCTATAAGATTGATTTTTCTAACTTTATCTTTATTTCTTTAACTGTAAAATGACTTTATGAATATATACACTAATTTTTTGTTTCTCAGGTGCACATCCCAATACCTGTTCCTTTCAGCTGAAACAAAAATAAATTCAGTAGTTTTAAAACTCTGTAGTAAGCAAAATGGGCTTTAGGGTATGTGCACACGTTGCAGATTTTGCAGCAGTTTTCCATGAGTTTACAGTACCATGTAAACCTATGGAAAACAAAATCTGCAGTGCACATGGTGCGGAAAAAAAAGCTCGGAAACACTGCGTTGTTTATTCCGCAGCATGTCACATCTTTGTGCGGATTCCGCAGCAGTTTACACCTGCTCCATAATAGTAATCCGCACAAAATCCGCAAAAAAATCGCAGTAATTCCGCAGGAAGTCCGCAGTGCAGATTTCCTGCGGATTTACCAAAATCAGTCCAGAAAAATCCGTAGAGTAATCCGCAGCGACATGACTATAAGTGATTGCCTCCTCTGTTTTTATACTGCACAGTTGCAATCAAAATTATTCAACTCATATTGCAAATTAGGCTAATTAGCAAACTTTCTTGCAATTTTATTTATTATGCCAGCTTATATAGCACCATCATATTCCGCAGCTCTTTAAAGACATTGCCATTGCCTATCTCATTGGAACTCACAAGTTTCCTATCAGCATCTTTGGAATGTGGGAGGAGACATTGAGACTGAGGAAGCTGGTCAATACCAGAGACCCCTCTTTTATATGACCTTAACCCCTTCATGACCTTGGGATTTTTCGTTTTTCTGTGTTCATTTTTCACTCCCCTCCTTCCCAGAGCCAGAACTTTTTTATTTTTCCGTCAATATGGCCATGTGAGGGCTTATTTTTTGCGGGATGAGTTGTACTTTTGAACGACATCATTGCATGTCGTGTACTAGAAAACGGGAAAAAAATTCCAAGTGCGGGGAAATTGCAAAAAAAGTGCAGTCCCACACTTGTTTTTTGCTTGGCTTTTTTGCTAGGTTCACTAAATGCTCAAACTGACCTGACATTATGATTTTCCAGGTCAGTACGAGTTCATAGACACCTAACATGACTAGGTTATTTTTACCTAAGTGGTGAAAAAAAATTCCAAACTTTGCTAAAAAAAAATTAAAAATTTGCGCCATTTTCCGAAACTCGTAGCGCCTCCATTTTTCATGATCTGGGGTTGGTTGAGGGCTTATTTTTTGCATGCCAAAATAAAGTTTTTAACCCCTTTCTGACATCGGATGTACTATCCCGTCGAGGTGGGGTGGGCCCCTATGACCACGGACGGGATAGTACGTCCAGCGCGATCGGCGGCGCTCACGGGGGGAATGCGGCCGATCATGGCCGGGTGTCAGCTGCCTATCGCAGCTGACATCCGGCACTATGTGCCAGGAGTGGTCACGGACCGCCCCCAGCACATTAACCCCCGGCACACCGCGATCAAAGATGATCGCGATGTGCCGGCGGTGCAGGGAAGCATCGCGCAGGGAGGGGGCTCCCTGCGGGCTTCCCTGATGTGATCGCGTTGCTGCGAGGGTCTTACCTCCCTACCTGCCTGCTCCAGACCCGGATCCAAGAGGGCCGCGGATCCGGGTCCTGCAGGGAGGGAGGTGGCTTCACAGAGCCTGCTCAGAGCGAGATCAGTGATCTGTCAGAGTGCTGTGCACACTGTCAGATCACCGATCTGTGATGTCCCCCCCTGGGACAAAGTAAAAAAGTAAAAAAAAAATTTTCCAAATGTGTAAAAAAAAAATTAAA
The DNA here is from genome assembly GCF_032444005.1 of Ranitomeya imitator. NCBI lineage: Eukaryota > Metazoa > Chordata > Amphibia > Anura > Dendrobatidae > Ranitomeya > Ranitomeya imitator. The sequence goes on from NC_091286.1 coordinate 134,949,276, forward strand.
AAAAAAATATTCCTAAATAATGAAAAAAAAATATTATTCCCATAAATACATTTCTTTAAATAAATAAAAAAAACAATAAAAGTACACATATTTAGTATTGCCACGTCCGTAACGACCCGACCTATAAAACTGACCCACTAGTTAACCCCTTCAGCAAACACCGTAGGAAAAAAAAAAAAAAACGAGACAAAAAACAACGCTTTATTATCATACTGCCGAACAAAAAGTGGAATAACACGCGATCAAAAAGACATATATAAATAACCATGGTACCGCTGAAAGCGTCATCTTGTCCTGCAAAAAACGAGCCACCATACAGCATCATCAGCACAAAAATAAAAAAGTTATATTCCTGAGAATAAAGCGATGCAAAAATAATTATTTTTTCTATAGAATAGTTTTTATCGTATAAAAGCGCCAAAACATAAAAAAATGATATAAATGAGGTGTTGCTGTAATCGTACTGACCCGAAGAATAAAACTGCTTCATCCATTTTACCAAACATGGAACGGTATAAACGCCTCCCCCAAAAGAAATTCATGAATAGCTGGTTTTTGGTCATTCTGCCTCACATAAATCGGAATAAAAAGCGATCAAAAAATGTCACATGCCCGAAAATGTTACCAATAAAAACGTCAAATCGTCCCGCAAAAAACAAGACCTCACATGACTCTGTGGACCAAAATGTGGAAAAATTATAGCTCTCAAAATGTGGTAATGCAAAAAATATTTTTTGCAATAAAAAGCGTCTTTCAGTGTGTGACGGCTGCCAATCATAAAAATCCGCTAAAAAAAACACTATAAAAGTAAATCAAAGCCCCCTTCATCACCCCCTTAGTTAGGGAAAAATTAAAAAAATGTATTTATTTCCATTTTCCCATTAGGGCTAGGGCTAGGGTTAGGGTTAGGGCTAGGGTTAGGGCTAGGGTTAGGGCTAGGGTTAGGGTTAGGGCTAGGGTAAGGGTTAGGGCTAGGGTTAGGGTTAGGGCTAGGGTTAGGGCTAGGGTTAGGGTTAGGGCTAGGGTTAGGGCTAGGGTTAGGGCTAGGGCTACAGTTTGGGTTGGGGCTAAAGTTACAGTTAGGGTTTAGATTACATTTACAGTTGGGAATAGGGTTGGGATTAGGGTTAGGGGTGTGTCAGGGTTAGAGGTGTGGTTAGGGTTACTGTTGGGATTAGGGTTAGGGGTGTGTTTTGATTAGGGTTTCAGTTATAATTGGGTGGTTTCCACTGTTTAGGCACATCAGGGGCTCTCCAAACGCGACATGGCGTCCGATCTCAATTCCAGCCAATTCTGCGTTGAAAAAGTAATACAGTGCTTCTTCCCTTCCGAGCTCTCCCGTGTGCCCAAACAGGGGTTTACCCCAACATATGGGGTATCAGCGTACTCAGGACAAATAGGACAACAACTGTTGGGGTCCAATTTCTCCTGTTACCCTTGGGAAAATACAAAACTGGGGGCTAAAAAATAATTTTTGTGGGAAAAAAAGATTTTTTATTTTTACGGCTCTGCGTTATAAACTGTAGTGAAACACTTGGGGGTTCAAAGTTCTCACAACACATCTAGATAAGTTCCCTGGGGGGTCTAGTTTCCAATATGGGGTCACTTGTGGGTGGTTTCTACTGTTTAGGTACATTATGGGTTCTGCAAACGCAATGTGACTCCTGCAGACCATTCCATCTAAGTCTGCATTCCAAATTGCACTCCTTCCCTTCCGAGCCCTCCCATGCGCCCAAACGGTGGTTCCCCCCAACATATGGGGTATCAGCGTACTCAGGACAAATTGGACAACAACTTGTGGGGTCGAATTTCTCCTCTTACCCTCAGGAAAATACAAAACTAGGGGCTAAAAAATAATTTTTTGGGGAAAGATTTTTTTTTTTTATTTTCACGGCTCTGCGTTACAAACTGTAGTGAAACACTTGGGGGTTCAAAGCTCTCACAACACATCTAGATGAGTTTCTTAGGGGGTCTAGTTTCCAAAATGGTGTCACTTGTGGGGGGTTTCTACTGTTTAGGTACATTAGGGGCTCTGCAAATGCAATGTGACACCTGCAGACCATTCCATCTAAATCTGCATTCCAAATGGAGCTCCTTCCCTTCCGAGCCCTCCCATGCGCCCAAACAGTGGTTCCCCCCCACATATGGGGTATCAGCGCACTCAGGACAAATTGGACAACAAATTTTAGGGTCCAATTTCTCCTGTTACCCTCGGGAAAATACAAAACTGGGGGCTAAAAAATAATTTTTGTGGAAAAAAATTTTTGTTTTATTTTTACGGCTCTCCATAATAAACTTCTGTGAAGCCCTTGGTGGGTCAAAGCGATCACCACACATCTAGATAAGTTCCTTAGGGGGTCTACTTTCCAAAATGGTGTCACATGTGAGGGGTTTCTACTATTTAGGTACATTAGGGACTCTGCAAACGCAACATGGCGTCTCATCTCAATTCCTGTAAATTTTGCATTGAAAAGTCAAACGGCGCTCCTTCCTTTCTGAGCTCTCCCATCCGCCCAAACAGTGGTTTACCCCCACATATGGGGTATCAGCGTACTCGGGACAAATTGTACAACTTTTGGGGTCCAATTTCTTCTCTTACCCTTGGGAAAATAAAAAATTGGTTGCGAAAAAATAATTTTTGTGAAAAAATATGATTTTTTATTTTTACGGTTCTGCATTATAAACTTCTGTGAAGCACTTGGTGGGTCAAAGTGCTCTCCACACCTCTAGATAAGTTCCTTAGGGGGTCTACTTTCCAAAATGGTGTCACTTGTGGGGGGTTTCAATGTTTAGACACATCAGTGGCTCTCCAAACGCACCATGGCGTCCCATCTCAATTCCTGTCAATTTTGCATTGAAAAGTCAAACGGCGCTCCTTCCCTTCCGAGCTCTCCCATCCGCCCAAACAGTGGTTTACCCCCACATATGGGGTATCAGCGTACTCAGGACAAATTGTACAACAACTTTTGGGGTCCAATTTCTTCTCATACACTTGGAAAAATAAAAAATTGGGGGCGAAAAGATAATTTTTGTGAAAAAATATGATTTTTTATTTTTACGGTTCTACATTATAAACTTCTGTGAAGCACTTGGTGGGTCAAAGTGCTCACCACACCTCTAGATAAGTTCCGTAGGGGGTCTACTTTCCAAAATGGTGTCACTTGTGGGGGGTTTCAATGTTTAGGCACATCAGGGGCTCTCCAAACGAAACATGGCTGTTGTGAATTCTGTGGCAGAGTTCATTCCTGTGGTCACAAGTGGTACTTCGGCTGATTCTCTCTGGGATCTTCCGTTTGTGGAGGAAAGTGGTACTGCAGCTTCTGAGTTTCCTCCCTCAGGTGATCTGGTGAGCTCGTTAGCTTCTTCTCTACTTAACTCCACCTGATGCTTTGATCTATGCTTCCTGTCAATGTTTCAGTGTGGGACTTGTTTTTTCCCTGGATCATTCCTGTGGCCTGCTGCTCTGCAAAGCTAAGTTTTGCTTATGTTATTTTGTTGCTATTTTTCTGTCCAGCTTGCTTTATTGGTTTTTCTCGCCTGCTGGAAGCTCTGAGACGCAGAGGGACCACCTCCGTACCGTTAGTCGGTGCGGAGGGTCTTTTTGTCCCCTCTGCGTGGTTTTTTTATAGGTTTTTGTGCTGACCGCAAAGTTATCTTCCCTATCCTCGTTCTGTTCAGCTAGTCGGGCCTCACTTTGCTAAATCTGTTTCATCTCTATGTTTGTGTTTTCATCTTACTCACAGTCATTATATGTGGGGGGCTGCCTTTTCCTTTGGGGAATTTCTCTGAGGCAAAGTAGGCTTATTTTTCTATCTTCAGGATTAGCTAGTTTCTCAGGCTGTGACGAGTGTTGTGAATTCTGTGGCTGAATTCACTCCTGTGGTCACAAGTGGTACTGCAGCTTCTGAGCTTCCTCCCTCAGGTGTTCTGGTGAGCTCGTTAACTGCTTCATTACTTAACTCCGCCTGATGCTGCTATCCTTGCTCCTTGTCAATGTTTCAGTGTTGGATCTGAGCTTCTCCTGATTGTTCCTGTGACCTGCTGCTCTGTATAGCTAAGTGCTTTTTGTTTTTTTTGTTGCTTTTTTTCTGTCCAGCTTGTCTTTTGTTTTGCTGGAAGCTCTGAGACGCAAAGGGTGTACCGCCGTGCCGTTAGTTCGGCACGGTGGTTTTTTTTTGCCCCCTTTGCGTGGTTTTGCTTTAGGGTTTTTTGTAGACTGCAAAGTTCGCTTTACTGTCCTCGCTCTCTCCTAGAATATCGGGCCCCACTTTGCTGAATCTATTTCATCCCTACGTTTTGTCTTTTCATCTTACTCACAGTCATTATATGTGGGGGGCTGCCTTTTCCTTTGGGGAATTTCTCTGGGGCAAGTCAGGCCTATTTTTCTATCTTCAGGCTAGCTAGTTTCTTAGGCTGTGCCGAGTTGCCTAGGTAGTTGTTAGGCGCAATCCACAGCCGCTTTTAGTTGTGTTTAGGATAGGATCAGGTGTGCAGTCTACAGAGTTTCCACGTCTCAGAGCTCGTTCTTGTATTTTTGGGTATTTGTCAGATCACTGTGTGCGCTCTGATCGCTATGCACACTGTGTTTCTGGATTGCCTTCATAACACCTGTCATTAGCAAACATAACAGTACAAGGAGCCAAACTAATGATTCTCAATAGAGGGAAAGAAAAAGTTCTTACATCATTTTTTTTTTTTTTTTTTTTTTCTGCTCTGTGTTCACTTTTTTTTCCCCCTAGACATTTGGGTGATTCTGGACACAGGTGTGGACATGGATATTCAGGGTCTGTGCTCTTCAATGGATAATCTCGTTATAAATGTACAAAAAATTCAAGATACTATTGATCAGAAATCTATGTTAGAACCAAGAATTCCTATTCCTGATTTGTTTTTTGGAGATAGAACTAAGTTTCTAAGTTTCAAAAATAATTGTAAGCTATTTCTGGCCTTGAAACCGCATTCTTCTGGTAATCCTATTCAACAGGTTTTGATTATTATTTCTTTTTTGCGTGGCGACCCTCAAGACTGGGCATTTTCTCTTGCGCCAGGAGACCCTGCATTGAGTAGTGTCGATGCGTTTTTCCTGGCGCTCGGATTGCTGTACGATGAGCCTAATTCAGTGGATCAGGCTGAGAAAAATTTGCTGGCTTTGTGCCAGGGTCAGGATGATATAGAAGTATATTGTCAGAAATTTAGGAAATGGTCAGTACTCACTCAGTGGAATGAATCTGCGCTGGCAGCTTTGTTCAGAAAGGGTCTCTCTGAGGCTCTTAAGGATGTCATGGTGGGATTTCCTATGCCTGCTGGTTTGAATGAGTCTTTGTCTTTGGCCATTCAGATCGGTCTACGCTTGCGCGAGCGTAAATCTGTGCACCATTTGGCGGTACTGCCTGAGGTTAAACCTGAGCCTATGCAGTGCGATAGGACTATGACTAGAGTTGAACGGCAGGAATACAGACGTCTGAATGGTCTGTGTTTCTACTGTGGTGATTCCACTCATGCTATTTCTGATTGTCCTAAGCGCACTAAGCGGTCCGCTAGGTCTGCCGTCATTGGTACTGTACAGTCCAAATTCCTTCTGTCCATTACCTTGATATGCTCTTTGTCATCGTATTCTGTCATGGCGTTTGTGGATTCGGGCGCTGCCCTGAATTTGATGGATTTGGATTATGCTAAACGTTGTGGGTTTTTCTTGGAGCCTTTGCGGTGTCCTATTCCATTGAGAGGAATTGATGCTACACCTTTGGCCAAGAATAAACCTCAATACTGGGCCCAGCTGACCATGTGCATGGCTCCTGCACATCAGGAAGTTATTCGCTTTCTGGTGTTGCATAATCTGCATGATGTGGTCGTGTTGGGGTTGCCATGGCTACAAACCCATAATCCAGTATTGGATTGGAATTCCATGTCGGTATCCAGCTGGGGTTGTCAGGGGGTACATGGTGATGTTCCATTTTTGTCGATTTCGTCATCCACCCCTTCTGAGGTCCCAGAGTTCTTGTCTGATTATCAGGATGTATTTGAAGAGCCCAAGTCCGATGCTCTACCTCCGCATAGGGATTGTGATTGTGCTATCAATTTGATTCCTGGTAGTAAATTCCCTAAAGGTCGATTATTTAATTTATCCGTGCCCGAACACACCGCTATGCGCAGTTATGTGAAGGAATCCCTGGAGAAGGGACATATTCGCCCATCGTCATCACCACTGGGAGCAGGGTTCTTCTTTGTAGCCAAGAAGGATGGTTCGCTGAGACCGTGTATTGATTACCGCCTTCTTAATAAGATCACTGTTAAATTTCAGTATCCCTTGCCATTGTTATCTGACTTGTTTGCTCGGATTAAGGGGGCTAGTTGGTTCACTAAGATAGATCTTTGTGGTGCGTATAATCTGGTGAGAATCAGGCAAGGAGATGAATGGAAAACTGCATTCAATACGCCCGAGGGTCATTTTGAGTATCTAGTGATGCCGTTCGGACTTGCCAATGCTCCAAAAATAAATTCAGTAGTTTTAAAACTCTGTAGTAAGCAAAATGGGCTTTAGGGTATGTGCACACGTTGCAGATTTTGCAGCAGTTTTCCATGAGTTTACAGTACCATGTAAACCTATGGAAAACAAAATCTGCAGTGCACATGGTGCGGAAAAAAAAGCTCGGAAACACTGCGTTGTTTATTCCGCAGCATGTCACATCTTTGTGCGGATTCCGCAGCAGTTTACACCTGCTCCATAATAGTAATCCGCACAAAATCCGCAAAAAAATCGCAGTAATTCCGCAGGAAGTCCGCAGTGCAGATTTCCTGCGGATTTACCAAAATCAGTCCAGAAAAATCCGTAGAGTAATCCGCAGCGACATGACTATAAGTGATTGCCTCCTCTGTTTTTATACTGCACAGTTGCAATCAAAATTATTCAACTCATATTGCAAATTAGGCTAATTAGCAAACTTTCTTGCAATTTCATTTATTATGCCAGCTTATATAGCACCATCATATTCCGCAGCTCTTTAAAGACATTGCCATTGCCTATCTCATTGGAACTCACAAGTTTCCTATCAGCATCTTTGGAATGTGGGAGGAGACATTGAGACTGAGGAAGCTGGTCAATACCAGAGACCCCTCTTTTATATGACCTTAACCCCTTCATGACCTTGGGATTTTTCGTTTTTCTGTGTTCATTTTTCACTCCCCTCCTTCCCAGAGCCAGAACTTTTTTATTTTTCCGTCAATATGGCCATGTGAGGGCTTATTTTTTGCGGGATGAGTTGTACTTTTGAACGACATCATTGCATGTCGTGTACTAGAAAACGGGAAAAAAATTCCAATTGCGGGGAAATTGCAAAAAAAGTGCAGTCCCACACTTGTTTTTTGCTTGGCTTTTTTGCTAGGTTCACTAAATGCTCAAACTGACCTGACATTATGATTTTCCAGGTCAGTACGAGTTCATAGACACCTAACATGACTAGGTTATTTTTACCTAAGTGGTGAAAAAAAATTCCAAACTTTGCTAAAAAAAAATAAAAAATTTGCGCCATTTTCCGAAACTCGTAGCGCCTCCATTTTTCATGATCTGGGGTTGGTTGAGGGCTTATTTTTTGCATGCCAAAATAAAGTTTTTAACCCCTTTCTGACATCGGATGTACTATCCCGTCGAGGTGGGGTGGGCCCCTATGACCACGGACGGGATAGTACGTCCAGCGCGATCGGCGGCGCTCACGGGGGGAATGCGGCCGATCATGGCCGGGTGTCAGCTGCCTATCGCAGCTGACATCCGGCACTATGTGCCAGGAGCGGTCACGGACCGCCCCCAGCACATTAACCCCCGGCACACCGCGATCAAAGATGATCGCGATGTGCCGGCGGTGCAGGGAAGCATCGCGCAGGGAGGGGGCTCCCTGCGGGCTTCCCTGATGTGATCGCGTTGCTGCGAGGGTCTTACCTCCCTACCTGCCTGCTCCAGACCCGGATCCAAGAGGGCCGCGGATCCGGGTCCTGCAGGGAGGGAGGTGGCTTCACAGAGCCTGCTCAGAGCGAGATCAGTGATCTGTCAGAGTGCTGTGCACACTGTCAGATCACCGATCTGTGATGTCCCCCCCTGGGACAAAGTAAAAAAGTAAAAAAAAAATTTTCCAAATGTGTAAAAAAAAAAATATTCCTAAATAATGAAAAAAAAATATTATTCCCATAAATACATTTCTTTAAATAAATAAAAAAAAACAATAAAAGTACACATATTTAGTATTGCCACGTCCGTAACGACCCGACCTATAAAACTGACCCACTAGTTAACCCCTTCAGCAAACACCGTAGGAAAAAAAAAAAAAAACGAGACAAAAAACAACGCTTTATTATCATACTGCCGAACAAAAAGTGGAATAACACGCGATCAAAAAGACATATATAAATAACCATGGTACCGCTGAAAGCGTCATCTTGTCCTGCAAAAAACGAGCCACCATACAGCATCATCAGCACAAAAATAAAAAAGTTATATTCCTGAGAATAAAGCGATGCAAAAATAATTATTTTTTCTATAGAATAGTTTTTATCGTATAAAAGCGCCAAAACATAAAAAAATGATATAAATGAGGTGTTGCTGTAATCGTACTGACCCGAAGAATAAAACTGCTTCATCCATTTTACCAAACATGGAACGGTATAAACGCCTCCCCCAAAAGAAATTCATGAATAGCTGGTTTTTGGTCATTCTGCCTCACATAAATCGGAATAAAAAGCGATCAAAAAATGTCACGTGCCCGAAAATGTTACCAATAAAAACGTCAAATCGTCCCGCAAAAAACAAGACCTCACATGACTCTGTGGACCAAAATGTGGAAAAATTATAGCTCTCAAAATGTGGTAATGCAAAAAATATTTTTTGCAATAAAAAGCGTCTTTCAGTGTGTGACGGCTGCCAATCATAAAAATCCGCTAAAAAAAACACTATAAAAGTAAATCAAAGCCCCCTTCATCACCCCCTTAGTTAGGGAAAAATTAAAAAAATGTATTTATTTCCATTTTCCCATTAGGGCTAGGGCTAGGGTTAGGGTTAGGGCTAGGGTTAGGGCTAGGGTTAGGGCTAGGGTTAGGGTTAGGGCTAGGGTAAGGGTTAGGGCTAGGGTTAGGGTTAGGGCTAGGGTTAGGGCTAGGGTTAGGGTTAGGGCTAGGGTTAGGGCTAGGGTTAGGGCTAGGGTTAGGGCTAGGGCTACAGTTTGGGTTGGGGCTAAAGTTACAGTTAGGGTTTAGATTACATTTACAGTTGGGAATAGGGTTGGGATTAGGGTTAGGGGTGTGTCAGGGTTAGAGGTGTGGTTAGGGTTACTGTTGGGATTAGGGTTAGGGGTGTGTTTTGATTAGGGTTTCAGTTATAATTGGGTGGTTTCCACTGTTTAGGCACATCAGGGGCTCTCCAAACGCGACATGGCGTCCGATCTCAATTCCAGCCAATTCTGCGTTGAAAAAGTAATACAGTGCTTCTTCCCTTCCGAGCTCTCCCGTGTGCCCAAACAGGGGTTTACCCCAACATATGGGGTATCAGCGTACTCAGGACAAATAGGACAACAACTGTTGGGGTCCAATTTCTCCTGTTACCCTTGGGAAAATACAAAACTGGGGGCTAAAAAATAATTTTTGTGGGAAAAAAAGATTTTTTATTTTTACGGCTCTGCGTTATAAACTGTAGTGAAACACTTGGGGGTTCAAAGTTCTCACAACACATCTAGATAAGTTCCCTGGGGGGTCTAGTTTCCAATATGGGGTCACTTGTGGGTGGTTTCTACTGTTTAGGTACATTATGGGTTCTGCAAACGCAATGTGACTCCTGCAGACCATTCCATCTAAGTCTGCATTCCAAATTGCACTCCTTCCCTTCCGAGCCCTCCCATGCGCCCAAACGGTGGTTCCCCCCAACATATGGGGTATCAGCGTACTCAGGACAAATTGGACAACAACTTGTGGGGTCGAATTTCTCCTCTTACCCTCAGGAAAATACAAAACTAGGGGCTAAAAAATAATTTTTTGGGGAAAGATTTTTTTTTTTATTTTCACGGCTCTGCGTTACAAACTGTAGTGAAACACTTGGGGGTTCAAAGCTCTCACAACACATCTAGATGAGTTTCTTAGGGGGTCTAGTTTCCAAAATGGTGTCACTTGTGGGGGGTTTCTACTGTTTAGGTACATTAGGGGCTCTGCAAATGCAATGTGACACCTGCAGACCATTCCATCTAAATCTGCATTCCAAATGGAGCTCCTTCCCTTCCGAGCCCTCCCATGCGCCCAAACAGTGGTTCCCCCCCACATATGGGGTATCAGCGCACTCAGGACAAATTGGACAACAAATTTTAGGGTCCAATTTCTCCTGTTACCCTCGGGAAAATACAAAACTGGGGGCTAAAAAATAATTTTTGTGGAAAAAAATTTTTGTTTTATTTTTACGGCTCTCCATAATAAACTTCTGTGAAGCCCTTGGTGGGTCAAAGCGATCACCACACATCTAGATAAGTTCCTTAGGGGGTCTACTTTCCAAAATGGTGTCACATGTGAGGGGTTTCTACTATTTAGGTACATTAGGGACTCTGCAAACGCAACATGGCGTCTCATCTCAATTCCTGTAAATTTTGCATTGAAAAGTCAAACGGCGCTCCTTCCTTTCTGAGCTCTCCCATCCGCCCAAACAGTGGTTTACCCCCACATATGGGGTATCAGCGTACTCGGGACAAATTGTACAACTTTTGGGGTCCAATTTCTTCTCTTACCCTTGGGAAAATAAAAAATTGGTTGCGAAAAAATAATTTTTGTGAAAAAATATGATTTTTTATTTTTACGGTTCTGCATTATAAACTTCTGTGAAGCACTTGGTGGGTCAAAGTGCTCTCCACACCTCTAGATAAGTTCCTTAGGGGGTCTACTTTCCAAAATGGTGTCACTTGTGGGGGGTTTCAATGTTTAGACACATCAGTGGCTCTCCAAACGCACCATGGCGTCCCATCTCAATTCCTGTCAATTTTGCATTGAAAAGTCAAACGGCGCTCCTTCCCTTCCGAGCTCTCCCATCCGCCCAAACAGTGGTTTACCCCCACATATGGGGTATCAGCGTACTCAGGACAAATTGTACAACAACTTTTGGGGTCCAATTTCTTCTCATACACTTGGAAAAATAAAAAATTGGGGGCGAAAAGATAATTTTTGTGAAAAAATATGATTTTTTATTTTTACGGTTCTACATTATAAACTTCTGTGAAGCACTTGGTGGGTCAAAGTGCTCACCACACCTCTAGATAAGTTCCGTAGGGGGTCTACTTTCCAAAATGGTGTCACTTGTGGGGGGTTTCAATGTTTAGGCACATCAGGGGCTCTCCAAACGAAACATGGCTGTTGTGAATTCTGTGGCAGAGTTCACTCCTGTGGTCACAAGTGGTACTTCGGCTGATTCTCTCTGGGATCTTCCGTTTGTGGAGGAAAGTGGTACTGCAGCTTCTGAGTTTCCTCCCTCAGGTGATCTGGTGAGCTCGTTAGCTTCTTCTCTACTTAACTCCACCTGATGCTTTGATCTATGCTTCCTGTCAATGTTTCAGTGTGGGACTTGTTTTTTCCCTGGATCATTCCTGTGGCCTGCTGCTCTGCAAAGCTAAGTTTTGCTTATGTTATTTTGTTGCTATTTTTCTGTCCAGCTTGCTTTATTGGTTTTTCTCGCCTGCTGGAAGCTCTGAGACGCAGAGGGACCACCTCCGTACCGTTAGTCGGTGCGGAGGGTCTTTTTGTCCCCTCTGCGTGGTTTTTTTATAGGTTTTTGTGCTGACCGCAAAGTTATCTTCCCTATCCTCGTTCTGTTCAGCTAGTCGGGCCTCACTTTGCTAAATCTGTTTCATCTCTATGTTTGTGTTTTCATCTTACTCACAGTCATTATATGTGGGGGGCTGCCTTTTCCTTTGGGGAATTTCTCTGAGGCAAAGTAGGCTTATTTTTCTATCTTCAGGATTAGCTAGTTTCTCAGGCTGTGACGAGTGTTGTGAATTCTGTGGCTGAATTCACTCCTGTGGTCACAAGTGGTACTGCAGCTTCTGAGCTTCCTCCCTCAGGTGTTCTGGTGAGCTCGTTAACTGCTTCATTACTTAACTCCGCCTGATGCTGCTATCCTTGCTCCTTGTCAATGTTTCAGTGTTGGATCTGAGCTTCTCCTGATTGTTCCTGTGACCTGCTGCTCTGTATAGCTAAGTGCTTTTTGTTTTTTTTGTTGCTTTTTTTCTGTCCAGCTTGTCTTTTGTTTTGCTGGAAGCTCTGAGACGCAAAGGGTGTACCGCCGTGCCGTTAGTTCGGCACGGTGGGTTTTTTTTGCCCCCTTTGCGTGGTTTTGCTTTAGGGTTTTTTGTAGACTGCAAAGTTCGCTTTACTGTCCTCGCTCTGTCCTAGAATATCGGGCCCCACTTTGCTGAATCTATTTCATCCCTACGTTTTGTCTTTTCATCTTACTCACAGTCATTATATGTGGGGGGCTGCCTTTTCCTTTGGGGAATTTCTCTGGGGCAAGTCAGGCCTATTTTTCTATCTTCAGGCTAGCTAGTTTCTTAGGCTGTGCCGAGTTGCCTAGGTAGTTGTTAGGCGCAATCCACAGCCGCTTTTAGTTGTGTTTAGGATAGGATCAGGTGTGCAGTCTACAGAGTTTCCACGTCTCAGAGCTCGTTCTTGTATTTTTGGGTATTTGTCAGATCACTGTGTGCGCTCTGATCGCTATGCACACTGTGTTTCTGGATTGCCTTCATAACACCTGTCATTAGCAAACATAACAGTACAAGGAGCCAAACTAATGATTCTCAATAGAGGGAAAGAAAAAGTTCTTACATCATTTTTTTTTTTTTTTTTTTTTTCTGCTCTGTGTTCACTTTTTTTTCCCCCTAGACATTTGGGTGATTCTGGACACAGGTGTGGACATGGATATTCAGGGTCTGTGCTCTTCAATGGATAATCTCGTTATAAATGTACAAAAAATTCAAGATACTATTGATCAGAAATCTATGTTAGAACCAAGAATTCCTATTCCTGATTTGTTTTTTGGAGATAGAACTAAGTTTCTAAGTTTCAAAAATAATTGTAAGCTATTTCTGGCCTTGAAACCGCATTCTTCTGGTAATCCTATTCAACAGGTTTTGATTATTATTTCTTTTTTGCGCGGCGACCCTCAAGACTGGGCATTTTCTCTTGCGCCAGGAGACCCTGCATTGAGTAGTGTCGATGCGTTTTTCCTGGCGCTCGGATTGCTGTACGATGAGCCTAATTCAGTGGATCAGGCTGAGAAAAATTTGCTGGCTTTGTGCCAGGGTCAGGATGATATAGAAGTATATTGTCAGAAATTTAGGAAATGGTCAGTACTCACTCAGTGGAATGAATCTGCGCTGGCAGCTTTGTTCAGAAAGGGTCTCTCTGAGGCTCTTAAGGATGTCATGGTGGGATTTCCTATGCCTGCTGGTTTGAATGAGTCTTTGTCTTTGGCCATTCAGATCGGTCGACGCTTGCGCGAGCGTAAATCTGTGCACCATTTGGCGGTACTGCCTGAGGTTAAACCTGAGCCTATGCAGTGCGATAGGACTATGACTAGAGTTGAACGGCAGGAATACAGACGTCTGAATGGTCTGTGTTTCTACTGTGGTGATTCCACTCATGCTATTTCTGATTGTCCTAAGCGCACTAAGCGGTCCGCTAGGTCTGCCGTCATTGGTACTGTACAGTCCAAATTCCTTCTGTCCATTACCTTGATATGCTCTTTGTCATCGTATTCTGTCATGGCGTTTGTGGATTCGGGCGCTGCCCTGAATTTGATGGATTTGGATTATGCTAAACGTTGTGGGTTTTTCTTGGAGCCTTTGCGGTGTCCTATTCCATTGAGAGGAATTGATGCTACACCTTTGGCCAAGAATAAACCTCAATACTGGGCCCAGCTGACCATGTGCATGGCTCCTGCACATCAGGAAGTTATTCGCTTTCTGGTGTTGCATAATCTGCATGATGTGGTCGTGTTGGGGTTGCCATGGCTACAAACCCATAATCCAGTATTGGATTGGAATTCCATGTCGGTATCCAGCTGGGGTTGTCAGGGGGTACATGGTGATGTTCCATTTTTGTCGATTTCGTCATCCACCCCTTCTGAGGTCCCAGAGTTCTTGTCTGATTATCAGGATGTATTTGAAGAGCCCAAGTCCGATGCTCTACCTCCGCATAGGGATTGTGATTGTGCTATCAATTTGATTCCTGGTAGTAAATTCCCTAAAGGTCGATTATTTAATTTATCCGTGCCCGAACACACCGCTATGCGCAGTTATGTGAAGGAATCCCTGGAGAAGGGACATATTCGCCCATCGTCATCACCACTGGGAGCAGGGTTCTTCTTTGTAGCCAAGAAGGATGGTTCGCTGAGAGACCGTGTATTGATTACCGCCTTCTTAATAAGATCACTGTTAAATTTCAGTATCCCTTGCCATTGTTATCTGACTTGTTTGCTCGGATTAAGGGGGCTAGTTGGTTCACTAAGATAGATCTTCGTGGTGCGTATAATCTGGTGAGAATCAGGCAAGGAGATGAATGGAAAACTGCATTCAATACGCCCGAGGGTCATTTTGAGTATCTAGTGATGCCGTTCGGACTTGCCAATGCTCCATCTGTGTTTCAGTCTTTTATGCATGACATCTTCCGTGAGTATCTGGATAAATTCCTGATTGTTTACTTGGATGACATTTTGATCTTCTCAGATGATTGGGAGTCTCATGTGAAGCAGGTCAGAATGGTTTTTCAGGTCCTGCGTGCTAACTCTTTGTTTGTGAAGGGATCAAAGTGTCTCTTCGGTGTGCAGAAAGTTTCATTTTTGGGGTTCATCTTTACCCCTTCTACTATCGAGATGGATCCAGTTAAGGTCCAAGCCATCCAGGATTGGATTCAGCCGACATCTCTGAAAAGTCTGCAAAAGTTCCTGGGCTTTGCTAATTTTTATTGTCGCTTCATCTGTAATTTTTCTAGCATTGCCAAACCATTGACCGATTTGACCAAGAAGGGTGCTGATTTGGTTAATTGGTCTTCTGCTGCTGTGGAAGCTTTTCAGGAGTTGAAGCGTCGTTTTTGTTCTGCCCCTGTGTTGTGTCAGCCAGATGTTTCTCTTCCGTTCCAGGTCGAGGTTGATGCTTCTGAGATTGGAGCAGGGGCGGTTTTGTCACAGAGAGGTTCTGATTGCTCAGTGATGAAACCATGTGCTTTCTTTTCCAGGAAGTTTTCGCCCGCTGAGCGTAATTATGATGTGGGCAATCGAGAGTTGCTGGCCATGAAGTGGGCATTCGAGGAGTGGCGTCATTGGCTTGAAGGAGCTAAGCATCGCGTGGTGGTATTGACTGATCATAAGAACTTGACTTATCTCGAGTCTGCCAAGCGCTTGAATCCTAGACAGGCCCGTTGGTCGTTATTTTTTGCCCGCTTCGACTTTGTGATTTCGTACCTTCCGGGCTCTAAAAATGTGAAGGCGGATGCTCTGTCTAGGAGTTTTGTGCCCGACTCTCCGGGTTTATCTGAGCCAGCGGGTATCCTCAAGGAAGGAGTCATTGTGTCTGCCATCTCCCCTGATTTGCGGCGGGTGCTGCAAAAATTTCAGGCGAATAAACCTGATCGTTGTCCAGCAGAGAAACTGTTCGTCCCTGATAGGTGGACTAATAAACTTATCTCTGAACTTCATTGTTCGGTGTTGGCTGGTCATCCTGGAATCTTTGGTACCAGAGAGTTAGTGGCTAGATCCTTCTGGTGGCCATCTCTGTCACGGGATGTACGTACTTTTGTGCAGTCCTGTGGGATTTGTGCTAGGGCTAAGCCCTGCTGTTCTCGTGCCAGTGGGTTGCTTTTGCCCTTGCCGGTCCCAAAGAGGCCTTGGACACATATTTCGATGGATTTCATTTCTGACCTTCCCGTTTCTCAAAAGATGTCAGTCATTTGGGTGGTCTGTGATCGCTTTTCTAAAATGGTCCACCTGGTGCCCTTGGCTAATTTTGCCTTCCTCCTCTGATTTGGTACCTTTGTTCTTTCAGCATGTGGTTCGGTTGCATGGCATTCCTGAGAATATTGTTTCTGACAGAGGTTCCCAGTTTGTTTCAAGGTTTTGTCGAGCCTTTTGTGGTAGGATGGGCATTGACCTATCCTTTTCCTCGGCTTTCCATCCTCAGACTAATGGCCAGACCGAACGAACCAATCAGACCTTGGAAACATATCTGAGATGTTTTGTTTCTGCAGACCAGGATGATTGGGTGTCCTTTTTGCCGTTGGCTGAGTTCGCCCTTAATAATCGGGCCAGCTCGGCTACCTTGGTTTCTCCATTTTTTTGCAATTCTGGGTTCCATCCTCGTTTCTCTTCAGGACAGGTTGAGTCTTCGGACTGTCCTGGTGTGGATTCTGTGGTGGATAGGTTGCAGCAGATCTGGACTCAGGTAGTGGACAATTTGATCTTATCCCAGGAGAAAGCTCAACTTTTCGCTAATCGCAGACGCCGTGTGGGTCCCCGACTTCGTGTTGGGGATCTGGTTTGGTTATCTTCTCGTCATATTCCTATGAAGGTTTCCTCTCCTAAATTTAAACCTCGTTTTATTGGTCCGTATAGGATTTCTGAGGTTCTCAATCCTGTGTCTTTTCGTTTGACCCTCCCAGACTCCTTTTCCATACATAATGTATTCCATAGGTCGTTGTTGCGGAGATACGTGGCACCTATGGTTCCATCTGTTGAGCCTCCTGCCCCGGTTTTGGTGGAGGGGGAATTGGAGTATATTGTGGAGAAGATTTTGGATTCTCGTGTTTCTAGACGGAAACTCCAGTATCTTGTTAAATGGAAGGGTTATGCTCAGGAAGATAATTCCTGGGTTTTTGCCTCTGATGTTCATGCTTCCGATCTTGTTCGTGCCTTTCATGCGGCTCATCCTGGTCGGCCTGGGGGCTCTGGTGAGGGTTCGGTGACCCCTCCTCAAGGGGGGGGTACTGTTGTGAATTCTGTGGCTGAATTCACTCCTGTGGTCACAAGTGGTACTGCAGCTTCTGAGCTTCCTCCCTCAGGTGTTCTGGTGAGCTCGTTAACTGCTTCATTACTTAACTCCGCCTGATGCTGCTATCCTTGCTCCTTGTCAATGTTTCAGTGTTGGATCTGAGCTTCTCCTGATTGTTCCTGTGACCTGCTGCTCTGTATAGCTAAGTGCTTTTTGTTTTTTTTGTTGCTTTTTTTCTGTCCAGCTTGTCTTTTGTTTTGCTGGAAGCTCTGAGACGCAAAGGGTGTACCGCCGTGCCGTTAGTTCGGCACGGTGGTTTTTTTTTGCCCCCTTTGCGTGGTTTTGCTTTAGGGTTTTTTGTAGACTGCAAAGTTCGCTTTACTGTCCTCGCTCTGTCCTAGAATATCGGGCCCCACTTTGCTGAATCTATTTCATCCCTACGTTTTGTCTTTTCATCTTACTCACAGTCATTATATGTGGGGGGCTGCCTTTTCCTTTGGGGAATTTCTCTGGGGCAAGTCAGGCCTATTTTTCTATCTTCAGGCTAGCTAGTTTCTTAGGCTGTGCCGAGTTGCCTAGGTAGTTGTTAGGCGCAATCCACAGCCGCTTTTAGTTGTGTTTAGGATAGGATCAGGTGTGCAGTCTACAGAGTTTCCACGTCTCAGAGCTCGTTCTTGTATTTTTGGGTATTTGTCAGATCACTGTGTGCGCTCTGATCGCTATGCACACTGTGTTTCTGGATTGCCTTCATAACACCTGTCATTAGCAAACATAACAGACGAGGCGCCTTGGTTCTGGTCAGGAGCGCTCCACGGCTACCTTTAGTGTGGTTTGATAGGCTTAGGGATTGCGGTCTGCAGAGTTCCCACGTCTCAGAGCTCGTTCTATTATTTTGGGTTATTGTCAGTTCACTGTATGTGCTCTGACCTCCATGTCCATTGTGATTCTGAATTGCCTTTCATAACACATGGCGTCCCATCTCAATTCCAGTCAATTTTGCATTGAAAAGTCAAATGGCGCTCCTTCGCTTCCGAACTGTGCCATGCGCCGAAACAGTGGTTTACCCCCACATGTGGGGTATTGGCGTACTCAGAACAAATTGTACAACAATGTTTGGGGTCCATTTTCTCCTGTTAAATAAAACAAATAGGAGCTGAATTAAATTTTTGGTGAAAAAAGTTAAATGTTCATTTTTATTTAAACATTCAAAAAATTCCTGTGAAGCACCAGAAGGGTTAATAAACTTCTTGAATGTGGTTTTGAGCACCTTGAGGGGTGTAGTTTTTAGAATGGTGTCACACTTGGGTATTTTCTATCATATAGACCCCTCAAAATGACTTCAAATGAGATGTGGTCCCTAAAAAAAAATGGTGTTGTAGAAATGAGAAATTGCTGGTCAACTTTTCACCCTTATAACTCCCTAAAAAAAAAAATTTTGGTTCCAAAATTGTGCTGATGTAAAGTAGACATGTGGGAAATGTTACTTATTAAGTATTTTGTGTGACATATCTCTGTGATTTAATTGCATAAAAATTCAAATTTGGAAAATTGCGAAATTTTCATAATTTTCGCCAAATTTCCGTTTTTTTCACAAATAAACGCAGGTACTATCAAAGAATTTTTACCATTGTCATGAAGTACAATATGTCACGAGAAAACAATGTCAGATTCACTGGGATCCGTTGAAGCGTTCCAGAGTTATAACCTCATAAAGGGACAGTGGTCAGAATTGTAAAAATTGGCCCGGTCATTAACGTGCAAATCACCCTTGGGGGTATAGGGGTTAATTATAGCATTTTGGTGCAGATACGTTCTTTTGATCGCCCGTTATTGCATTTTAATGCAATGTCGCGGCAACCAAAAAAACTTAATTCTGGCGTTTCAAATTTTTTTCTCGGTACGCCGTTAAGTGATCAGGTTAATGCTTTTTTTTAGTTGATAGATCGGGCGATTCTGAACGCGGTGATACCAAATATGTATAGATTTGATTTTTTTTAATTGATTTATTTTGATTGGAGCGAAAGGGGGGTGATTTAAACTTTTATATTTTTTCACATTTTTTTAACTTTTTTTTTTACTTTTGCCATGCTTCAATAGTCTCCATGGGAGGCTAGAAGCAGGCACAGCACGATCGCCTCTGCTACATAGCAGCGATCTGATGTTCGCTGCTATGTAGCAGAAATGCAGGTGTGCTGTGAGCGCCGACCACAGGTTGGCGCTAACAGCTACCGGCGATCAGTAACCATAGAGGTCTCATGGACCTCTATGGTTACAATGTACAAGCATGGCCGACCTCCCATAATGTGACGGGGGTCGGCGATGCCGTCATTTCCGGCCCCCCGGCCGGATGCGGTAGTTAAATGCCGCTGTCTGCGTTTGACAGCGGCATTTAACTAGTTAATAGGTGTGGGCAGATCGCGATTCTGCCCGTGCCTATTACGTTCAAAACAGCTGACATGTCCCGGCTTTGATGCGGGCTCACCGTCGGAGCCCGCATCAAAGAGGGGCTTCTGACCTCGGACGTACTATGCCGTCCGAGGTCAGAAAGGGGTTAAGGGTATGTGCACACGGATCCGCAGTTGCGGGTCCGCAGCGGTTTCCCATGTGTTTACAGTACAATGTAAACCTATGGGAAACGAAATCCGCAGTGCACATGCTGCGGAAAAAAACGCGCGGAAACACAGCGGTTTACATTCCGTAGCATGTCAATTCTTTGTGCGGATTCCGCTGCGGGTTTACACCTGCTCCAATAGAAAACTGCAGGTGTAAAACCCACAGCGGAATCCACAATAGAAACCGCGATAAATCCGCAGGAAAAACCGCAGCGGTTTTGCACTGCGGATTTATCAAATCTGCTGCGGAAAAATCTGCAGCCCTCACAGATACGTGTGCACATACCCTTACATGTGCTCCACACAACGTAGAGGTATTTATATATACTATTTAATTTTTTTGTGTTACATTTATTGCATGTTTAATATTAGTGTGGGGATTCACGTGCTTAACAGTACACAGTTTTGGATGTTAAATTGGAGGAATCATTTCCAGCTTTTCAGCTTGTCGTAGGCTAAATTGGAAATTTCTTTTTTTGCAATTTTAAATATTTTTTGTTGTTGTTTCCTTGATTGTATAATAAAAGGTAACATTTTGGATGTGTCTTGTGGATGTATCTTGCTTGTCTTTTTCTTTGGAGGAAACCTTTTTCTTTTTGTAGGATTTAACTCCAGGACACCAGCATTGCAAATTAACATTGCTAGCCCCTAAGCCACAGTGCTGCCCAATCTTTGCAATAACCTAAGGAAAACAAAAACAATTTACATAGCTGAACATAACACTAATATAATAAATGATTTCTTTAAATTCAAAATACAATTAAACTTAAAAAAAAAACAACTTGCATTTATTGAGGTTTATAAAATATGAAAACAAGGGGTACAAAACCCTTTGTGTTCTGGAAGATGTGTTCTGGAAGTGTGCTATGGGACTCTCCTGTGTGTTAACGAATTGTTCCACTCCAAGTTCTTTGAGGATGGACAGATCTACCCAGTCCCTTTGAAACAAAAAGGATAGTTTAAAAAAAAATAAATAAATGGATAACTTTTGTGATGGCACCAGAGGTGATATCCAAGTTTGAAGAATTGTTTTTTGATGCAGCTGTGCTCATTTGAGTAGGTTGATGTCCCACAGGACCTGGCTCAATCACAACACTACGTATCAAAGTAACTTTTTCAATAGGGTTTCCCTATTAAAAATGCTAAAGCGAAATGCGTTTCGGGATTGAGACAGGTCCTGTGGGACATCAACATACACAATGTGGAGAGCATATAAGAAGAGGCGTAAGATGAACAATAAAATTACAATATTTGATTAGAAATAATTTAAAAGACAAACAATGTTAAAAAAGTGCCAATATCGTGCAAGGAAAGTGAGTGGCACCACCAGATGGCTGGCAAAAGTATGATGTAATGCTAATAAACAACATAGTCAAAAGATTGAAAATACACAAATAACTACCAAAATAACTAAAACTTGCATCCAGAGACTAAAAAAAAATCATATAATTTATTGACTATATTCCCATAACCCTCAAAATTACGGCTAAAGTGCCTGCAATACACATTGGATAGAACACTGGAGCATAGATGTAAAAACCATGATATCCTACTGTACATTGATGTAATGAATATAATAAACATATCTTACCTCACCATGTGATGATGCCACTTCCCCTACGTGCGTTTCAGCAGCATGTCTTCGTTCCCCCCTGATATTCATTACATCAATGTAGGATATTATGGTTTTTACATCTATGCTCCAGTGTTCTATCCAGTGTGTATTGCAGGCACTTTAGCCATAATTGAGACCCCCCAGGAAGAAGCTTAAAAGCGAAGTGCGCGTCGGGGCCCGGACTTCACCTGCAGGTTATGACTCTATCATTTTTACTTGCTTAAATGCCCGCATTCTATTTAGCATTTAAATACTTTATATCAGCAATACATGCTTAAGCACTACCTTTTACCTTTACATTCTGTCAATGATATAAGACTCCATATTAGCACTATCCACTTTAGCATTGCACAAGCACTTCTGTGTCTTAGGTTTCTTTATAACCAAATGATAAAAATACTCTCTGTGATATTTGTTTAATATGAATTCAATGTAATAGCATTGGGCTAAGTAAAGACTTTATTGCGCATTGGCTATACATAGGCTGAATATTAATATGTGGAGACATGTAAATTTGGAAAGATTTACCGTATATACTCGAGTATAAGCCGACCCGAGTATAAGCCGACCCCCCTAATTTTGCCACAAAAAACTGGGAAAACTTATTGACTCGAGTATAAGCCTAGGGTGGAAATGCAGCAACTACCGGTGAATTTCAAAAATAAAAATAGATACCAATAAAAGTAAAATTAATTGAGACATCAGTAGGTTAAGTGTTTTTTTGAATATTTATTGCCCCATACAGTGCTCTGCACTGTTCATATTGCCTTCTTGCTGTGCCCCATACAGTGCTCTGCTCTGTTCATATTGCCTTCTTGCTGTGCCCCACACAGCGCTCTGCACTGTTCATATAGCCTTCTTGCTGTGCCCCACAGTGCTCTGCACTGTTCATATTGCCTTCTTGCTGTGTCCCACAGTGCTCTGCACTGTTCATATTGCCTTCTTGCTGTGCCCCACAGTGCTCTGCACTGTTCATATTGCCTTCTTGCTGTGCCCCACAGTGCTCTGCACTGTTCATATTGCCTTCTTGCTGTGCCCCACAGTGCTCTGCACTGTTCATATTGCCTTCTTGCTGTGCCCCACAGTGCTCTGCACTGTTCATATTGCCTTCTTGCTGTGCCCCACAGTGCTCTGCACTGTTCATATTGCCTTCTTGCTGTGCCCCACAGTGCTCTGCACTGTTCATATTGCCTTCTTGCTGTGCCCCACAGTGCTCTGCACTGTTCATATTGCCTTCTTGCTGTGCCCCACAGTGCTCTGCACTGTTCATATTGCCTTCTTGCTGTGCCCCACAGTGCTCTGCACTGTTCATATTGCCTTCTTACTGTGCCCCACAGTGCTCTGCACTGTTCATATTGCCTTCTTGCTGTGTCCCACAGTGCTCTGCACTGTTCATATTGCCTTCTTGCTGTGCCCCACAGTGCTCTGCACTGTTCATATTGGCCCATAGCTGTGCCCATAGATGCTCCACATACGTAAATTATGTGCGATGGCCGCTGCTGCAATAAAAAAAAAAAAAAACATACTCACCTCTCTACTTGCAGCTCCCAGCGTCCGGTCCCGGCGTCTCTGCGCTCTGACTGATCAGGCAGAGGGCGCCGCGCACACCATATGCCTCATCGCGCCCTCTGACCTGAACAGTCAGAGCGCAGATAGACGCCGGGAAGATGGAGCGGCGCCCGGCGGCTGGAACGAGGACAGGTGAATATGCTATACTCACCTAGTCCTGGCGATCCTCGCGCTGTCCCCTCCTGTCACAGCTGTCTTCTGTGCTGCAGCCTCTTCCTCTATCAGCGGTCACCGGCACCGCTGATTAGAGGAATGAATAGGCGGCTCCGCCCCTATAGGAGGTGGAGCCGCTTATTCATTTCTGTAATGAGCGGTCCCACGTGACCGCTGAAGAGAGGAAGAAGCTGCAGCGCGGAAGCCCGTGGGAGGGCAGGGACAGCGCGAGGATCGCTGGGACTAGGTAAGTATACCTCAGCGCCCTCTCCCCCTCACCCGCCGACCCTGCCACCCACCTTGACTCGAGTATAAAAAAAATTTGGGCTGAAAATCTCGGCTTATACTCGAGTATATACGGTATTTAAAGCATATGTTATTGTTATAAATTCATAATTCATAGGTACTGTTATAACTGTGTTTGGGCATTAGTGACAATATGTCCTGCAGGTGTTGTGTCTGCCTTTATTTTCTCCATTTTTATATTTAAAAAAAAAAATAATGAATTTTTCTAAATAAAGCTTTAATATTTCTCTTAAAATTTGTGACATAACCTTCTATTTATCTGTAGGTTTGGTTATTATATTGGAAGTGCCAGTTCATTCAAGGGTTTATCGTATATACCCAGGACCTATGCTTTTCACTAATGGTTTGTCCATGTTGTTATAACTTAAATAATGTTCTTACAAATTGTATATAAAATATATAATAAAGATTTTGGTATATTTTTATACATTGTATATCTAGCAGATGGTAGTGTTTTTCGGGAACATGTCAACATTCATAGTAACTAAATATGTATCAGTATCAGATCACGAGAGTCTCCAGCCAGAAAGGCGTGTTGTGAAGGTACTGTAGTTAATGGGTGTGAGAAGTAGGAATAAGCAAACATTAATTGTAAAGTTTGGGGTTCTTATCAGACACCTAGTGTCCGTTGCCGAACTCCAAACACAGACTTTTTTCGGAAATCCATTTTACTGTTTGGGTTCGTTACCGAATAAAGTTTGTTAAAAGGCTCTAGCGCAGCCAATCAGCAAGCTTTTTGGCTATAAGCACTTCAGTAGCATTATAGCCATGCCAATTATTGGCATGAATGTGATTGGATGGAGTAATAGATGACCTGGCCTGTATAAACGCCAGATCATGGATTGCGATTTAGTTTCAGTCTGGTGCATAGTGCCACAACAGCCTGGTGCAGAATGCCATAGCAGCCTGGTGCAGTGTGCCCTAACAGCTTGGTGCAGCTTGCCCTAACAGCCTGGTGAACAGTGCCATAACAGCCTGGTGAACAGTGCCATAACAGCTTGGTGCAGAGTGCC
Source organism: Ranitomeya imitator (assembly GCF_032444005.1). Lineage (NCBI taxonomy): Eukaryota > Metazoa > Chordata > Amphibia > Anura > Dendrobatidae > Ranitomeya > Ranitomeya imitator. The sequence goes on from NC_091286.1 coordinate 134,973,532, forward strand.
ATCAAATCATCCAAAAATCTGAGGCAAAGTCAAGTTCTTTCTTTGTCCCATTTTTTTGTATTTCTCTCTATCAAATATCAGTATCACCTGATGGAAATGAGTGTGCCCTGTGGTGATATACATCTCTTCCACTGTCCATAACATGATAGATTCTTTCCATGTATTCATTGACAGATTCAAGCTGTTTATGGTCATCTGTAGATAGAAATTCACAAAAGAAGGCAAAATTAAGTGATTTAATGAACATTCAGTTTCACTGTACCATCTATATGTACGCGATTGTTGTGGGAGAGGACCTCAGCTTCCAATCTTTTTTCAATCCAATCCAATTCACAATCTTTTTAAAATTGTCCAAAAAGATTTTCTGAGGCCAAGTCAAGTTCTTGCTTTGTCTCTTCTTGTATTTCTCATCGTCAATCAGTATCAATGTCAGTATCATCTGATGGAAATGAGTAGAGATCAGTGAACCCAAACTGAAAAATGCAGGGTTTGTACTGGTGCTGAACACTGAACACTGACCTTTTCTGGAAGTCCGTTGTATTGTTAGTGTTCAGATGCGGAATAAAATTTGTTGAAAGGTTACAGCACAGTCAATCAATAAGCTTTTGGGCTGTGGGCACTTCCGGAGCAATTGCAGCCATGTCAAGTATTGGCATGGTTGTGACTGGCCATTGTACCACGTGACCCGGCCTGTATAATCATCAGATCACAGGTGGTGCTGCCATTCTGCTCTAATTAGCACAAGGAGAGGATGCAAATCGAGTGAGGGACAGTGTTAGGTTCTGTGTGTGTACTTTGCACCCGTCTCTATGGGAGTACTCTGGCAAAAACCTGTGTGGGTGTACTCTGCAAAACAGCCTCTGTGTTGATACTCTGCAAAACAGCTTTTTTGTTTTTTTTTGTTAATTTGGGGAGCCTCCAAAACATTGGGAATGGCAAATAGAACAAATAAACTGCGATGGAGTAAATCAATGGGTGGGTGTGACTGGTATACTTCTCTATTCAGTCAAAGGTACAGACAAGTCCTTTGGGATCCAGACTTAGTTAATTTTACTGAATGTGAGCTTGCCCGTGTTAGCTGTGAACAGGTGGATGCACCTGACTGTGATCACAATCCTTGTCAAGCTAACAAACACTGTGACAGTACACTTGCCGCAAGGCAGTCCAGCACCTCCAAAGCGAAAAGGGCAAGCTCAGGCCATGTGTCCAATTTGGAGACCCAGACGGTAAATGGGGCAGACCCATCACTCAGTTCGTGGAGACCTGTTGCCACATACACTTCCACAATGTTGTTGAACGCTGCCTCCTGCTAATACAGACTGTATCAGATAGTGGTGCTGGATGTTGTGGCGTGCTGAAGGTTTTCCTAATTTCTGCTAGGCTAACCCTCCTATCCTAGGTCATGCCGGTGCCCCTGCTGCATTGGTGACTTCCTCCTCCTCTTTTGCTTTATGCTTCCGCTGAGCCCCACTGTCAGGTGGGAAGCCACCAGTAGTTCATCTACCAGCATAATCTTATATTACTGCATTTTGTGATCACAGTTCAGTGACAGAAATAAGGATGGCAGGTAATCCTTGTGACAGGGATCCAGCAGGTTGGCCACCCAGTAATCAGCACTGGTAACAAAGTGGGCAACTTGGTGGTTGTTCTGCCCATTAATGTGCAGCAAGTTAATTCACAATGTAGTGCCAGTTGGCCAGTTGTCACCATTAGAGGTCTTTAGGTACACATTAATCCTGTTCTGTATCCAGGAGCTTATCGCTTTAAGTCTGTGTTCTGGCTAGAACCGCGCCACCTGGTTTCCCGGGCAAAGTAGCCATTTTTCCCCGGTCCTTGAGTCTTACACACATGTTCCTGGCTCTCTCCTCCTGCAGATCATTGCTCTTGATAAGCGGATTCCAGTGAGGCACAAATGTACTTACAGGTGTATCGAATATCTCACAATATCATCTACTATTGTTGTTCATCGTTCACCATCTCAATAAATATAGACTTAAGAACCTATACATTCTGTTTACTGAGGCAATGAATGAAGGTTTAGCCGTATGCTAGAATCCACACAGCATCATATGTGGAGGAAGGCAGAACAGTAAAAACGGAACCGCCGGTCGCACGCGGTGATTATACAGACTGTACGGGACCGCTACCACCCAAACTGCTCCGCATATGGGTATTACAGCAGCTGCCATACAGCCGCAAGGAATAAGAACCCAGGACCCAGTTAAAATGGACCACCTGTCACACGCGGTGATTACACAGACTGTATGGGACCGCTACCACCCAAACTGCTCTGCATACGGGTATTACAGCAGCCACCATACAGCCGCGGGGAACAAGAGTCCAGGCCTCAGTAAAAATTTTACTTCTGGCCGCAGGTGGTGGTTGTACAGCCTGTATGGGACTGCTACAACCCAAACTGCTCCGCATACGGGTATTACAGCAGCCGCCATACAGCCGTGGGGAACAAGAGTCCAGGCTCCAGTAAAAACGGACTGCCGGTCCCACGCGGTGATTACACAGACTGTATGGCACTGCTACCACCCGAACTGCTCCGCAATACGGGTATTACATCAGCCGCCATACAGCTGCGGGGAACAAGAGTCCAGGCCCCAGTAAAAACGGAACCGCTGGTCGCATGCGGTGATTGCATCAGACTGTACGGGACTGCTAACACCCACACTGCTCCGCATACGGTTATCACAGCAGCCGTCATACAGCTGCAGAACGAAGCCCGCCAAGATGTGCTACGCCATTCCCGCCGAGCGGATGCTCACCCGCACAAAGACTGTTTCCTGCCGAAATACTCAGTAGTATGCAGCTAAACACACAATGTCTCGACGCGATACATCGTCACTCAAAATGAGGTCACAAGCAGGCTCTAACAAGTCTTCAATAAAAGAGCTTGCTGCTGTTGCTCGTGCCAAAGCTAAAGCAGCCAAAGCGAGGTCCTCTTTCGCCGAACAAGAGATGCATCTAAAGATGAGACAAGCAGAACATGAAGCAAAACATTATGCAAAAACCGCACGTTTGCAGGCAGAGAAAGAAAAGGAGAGTGCGCGCCTGCGAGTGTCTCTAGAAAGACTTGCGGCAGACAAAGAGACAGCAGCCTCAATAGATAAGGCAGAGTACTAGGAAGCTATGGAGGATCCTGATGATAAGAGACATAGCAACATTCTTGGAACACATCTAGAGCAGCAAGATCCAGTGCACCGCGTCGCAGAGTATATCCATCAACATTCTGGCATGGATGACAGCCCTGACACACTACATCGAACAGCTTGTGCTGATTACCAGCGATCCAACCCCGAACTTCGCTACTATAGACAAGAGGATGCCCAGCATGGAGATGTCGACCACAGCTACCATTCCACTGAGCAGAAGGTACAGCTCCCATCCTGCCTTAAAGAGACACCTTCACCAGAAAGGTACTACGCAGACTATCCGAAGCCAGGAGCGTCTCACACGTATGGTGGTACACCACACACACCACACATTAGACATGACTATAACACACCGGCTCATACCAGCACTGACCTAGCCACGATGGACTTTGCAAAGTTCTTTGCACGCTGAGAACTGGTTACTAAAGGACTTGTAAAGTTCACTGATAAAGCCGAAAACTATAGATCATAGCGTGCCTCGTTCCAGAACGCCATTCAGGGACTGGACCTTTCTAGTAGTGAGGAATTAGATCTCCTGGTAAAGTGGCTCGGAAGTGAGTCAGTCGAGCATGCCAAAAGACTAAGAGACATTAATATAAAGTATCCACACATAGGTCTACGTAAAGTGTGGGCAAGACTTGATGAATGCTATGGGTCCATAGAAGTCATAGAGAATACTTTATACAAAAGAATTGATGATTTTCCTAAGATAGGGTCTAAAGGTTATCAGAAGCTAAGAGAATTGAGTGATTTATTGATAGAGTTACAGGTTGCCCAGAAGGAAGGTCACTTGCCCGGATTGGCATTCTTAGTAGTGTTGAGCGATACCGTCCGATACTTGAACGTATCGGTATCGGATAGTATCGGCCGATACCCAAAAAGTATCGGATATCGCCGATACCGATACCCGATGCCAATACAAGTCAATGGGACACCAAGTATCGGAAGGTATCCTGATGGTTCCCAGGGTCTGAAGGAGAGGAAACTCTCCTTCAGGCCCTGGGATCCATATTAATGTGTAAAATAAATAATTAAAATAAAAAATATTGATATAATTACCTCTCTGGAGGCCCCTGGACATCACCGCTGGTAACCGGCAGCCTTCTTTGCTTAAAATGAGCGCGTTTAGGACCTGAGAATGACGTCGCGGCTTCTGATTGGTCGCGTGCTGCTCATGTGACCGCCACGCGACCAATCAGAAGCCGAGACGTCATTCTCAGGTCCTAAATTCCTAGAATGAGGAGTTTAGGACCTGAGAATGACGTCGCGGCTTCTGATTTGTCGCGTGCCGCTCATGTGACCGCCACCCGACAAAGCAGAAGCCGTGACGTCATGGAAGTCCCTAAACGCGCTCATTTTAAACAAAGAAGGCTGCCGGTTACCAGCGGTGATGTCCAGGGGCCTCCGGAGAGGTGAGCATATCAATATTTTTTATTTTAATTCTTTATTTTACACATTAATATGGATCCGATACCGATTCCCGATATCACAAAAGTATCGGAACTCGGTATCAGAATTCCGATACCGCAAGTATCGGCCGATACCCGATACTTGCGGTATCGGAATGCTCAACACTAATTCTTAGACACTGCTAGGGGTGTCAATCCGATAATACAGAAACTCCCTTACAACTTACAAGAAGATTGGGTTACTCATGGTTCACGGTATAAGCAAACTCCTAACGTATCATTCCCTCCTTTCACTGTATTGTGGAATTTGTCACCCAACAAGCTAGGATTAGAAATGCCCCTAGTTTTGACTTCACTCTGGCATGTTCCAATGCCCCTGGTGTCAAACCCAGTAAGACACCTGTGGCAGTCCACAAAACTAATATTGTTTTCACAGGTTCTCATCACAATACAAGTAAGCCCCCTCCAGAAGAGAACAAACCTCAATATGTCAGTAAGCAGTGTCCTCTACACAGGAAACCACATCCTCTACTGAAATGCAGAGCCTTCAGGGAGAAGTCTCTGGAGGATCGCAAAGGTTTCCTCAAGGAAAACAACATCTGCTTCAAGTGCTGTGCCACAACCTCTCACCTTGCCAGGAACTGTGAAGCTAGCATGAAATGTGCAGAATGCAGCAGCACAGATCACAACACAGCCTTGCTCCCTGGACCACCTCCATGAGCATTGTCTCAAGCAGTGGAGCATGACGGGAAGAAAAAGAACACTGAAGATGATACAACTATGGTTACCTCTCAATATACTGAGATCTGTAAGGGACTCACAGGAGGACGATCCTGTTCAAAAATCTGCCTTGTCCGAGTCTACCCAGCAGACCGCAGGGACAAAGCATTCAAGATACATGCAATCCTGGATGAACAAAGTAAAAGGTCTCTAGCCAGGTCCATCTTCTTTGACAACTTCTGCATTGGAGGCCCCGGTTCTCCCTATTCCTTGAAGACATGTGCAGGTACCGTTGAGACGGCGGGGAGGAAAGCAACCGGATACAAGGTGGAGTCCATAGATGGCCAGACCTGCCTATCACTACCGACCATCCTGCAGTGCAACCATATTCCCGACGACAGGTCAGAGATACCATCAAGGAAGGTGGCAGCACATCATCCCCACCTGAAGCGTATAGCCCACCTGATACCCGAGTTGGACCAAGAAGCCCCAATAGCTTTACTCCTGGGAAGAGATATACTACGAGCCCACAAGACTAGAGAATATATCAACGGCTCCTGGTACGCTCCATATGCACAGAGGCTCGACCTTGGATGGGTCATTATAGGAAATGTCTGTCTAGGAGGAGCACACAAGCGGCCTCAGTCAACAGTATGCTTACCAGCACACTTGAAAATGGACGTCAGTCTCTCTTCCAGCCATGTAACAATAGTCTACTGGTAAAGGAATTACCAAACAGCACTTCCCTACCTTGCCCTTTCTCAGTTCTTAATGACGAAGACCACGCCTGTGAAGGTGAACAAGACCACATAGGATGTACGGTCTTCCACAGGATGAAGGAAGATGACAAGGTAGCAATGTCTATAGAAGATGGGATGTTCTTGGACATCATGGATTGTCAAATTGTCAAGGACAAGTCAAACAGTTGGGTCGCACCATTACCATTTTGACCTTGGAGAAGATGCCTACCCAACAACAGGGAACTGGTCTACAACCGATTCATCTCCCTCAGACACAAGTTTCTGAAGTCACCTGAGACGAAGCAACATTTCTTTACTTTCATGGGGAAGATATTCCAGAACAACCATGCAGAGATTTCACCTGCACTTTGGCACTCAGAGGAGTGTTGGTACTTGCCCATCTTCGGAGTGTACCATCCTAAGAAGCCAGGGCAAATAAGAGTGGTATTCGACTCAAGCGCTAAATGCGAAAACATCTCATTGAATGATGTCCTATTGTCGGTCCCAGACCTCAACAACAGACGTCTAGAAGTACAACTCTGTTTCCGCAGAGATACGGTGGAATGATATGCAACAGATGTTCCACTGTTTTCTCATCAAGGAGGAACACAGAAACTATTTCAGGTTCTTCTGGTACTGCGACAATGACCCAGTCAAAGCAATCGCCGCAGTAGCATACCTCAAAACCATAGACGAGAAGGAACAATGCCTTATTGGATTCATGATGAACGTAACAAAACTGGCACCACTACGCGAACACACGATACCCAGACTGGAACTCTGCGCTGCCGTCCTCGCAGTTGAGTTGGCTGAATTTATCTCAGATGGGATGAATCTGGAGATCAAAGATGCAGAGTTCTACACCGATAGCAAGGTGGGACTGGGATACATCTGCAATGAAACGCGACGATTCTATGTCTACGTCCGCAACCGAGTACTAAGGATAAGGAAATCCACATGCCCTAATCAGTGGCACTACATGCCTACTCATCACGATCCTGCAGACCATGCGACTAGATCCATTGCACCAAGTCATCTTAAGGACACTACATGGTTCACAGGCCCTGCCTCCTTGAACTGTTCTATGCCTCACATCAGCAGGTCTGGTACATTCGAACTATTGGATCCAGGTACCGATGAAGAGCTCCATCCTCGAGTGTCTGCTCTCCACCCTGCAAATCAGGACAAAGTGGCAGAAAGACCGTCCAAGCATCCAACCTGGCGATGTTGTACTCATCAAAGTCAGTCAGTCGCATCGAAACGAGTGGCCACTCGGCCTAGTCTCCAAACCCTTTCCCAGCAAGGATAGGAAGGTGCACATAGTAGAGGTCAGAGAGTGCAAGCTTGGGGAGAACAAACTGTTCTTCAGGCCAGTTACTGAACTTATATTGTTATTTTCCCCAAAAGAACCATATAGTGGCATCCGTTGATGCCAGGCGGGGAGTGTTCTGCCCATTAATGTGCAGCAAGTTAATTCACAATGTAGTACCAGTTGTCACCATTAGAGGTCATTAGGTACACATTTAGGCTGCTTTCACACATCAGGTTTTTTGCCGGATGCCGGATGCGGCGTCGCGCCGCATCACCGGATCCGTTTTTTTTTAAAGAAACCGGATGCAACCGGACGAGCCGGATCCGGTTTTTTAGCCGGATCCGTTGTCCGGATCCGGCAAAAAACCTGATCCGGCTCGTCCGGTCGCATCCGTTTCGTCCGTTTTTCTTTCCGGTTTTTTACGGATCCGGCTTTAAAAAACGCCCCTTGAAAGGCTAAGGTGATTGGCCGGCTGAAAACTATATATACAGTGTTCTTAACATCTGTGACGGGTTGGAGAGGAGCAAGCTACAGAGCAAGATGGAGGGCATTATTGCAAAGATTCTGCAGAACAACGTGGATTTCATCACAGAGGCGAATCGATTAAAAGCTATTGTGATTGAGAAAGAGGAAGAGAGACAGCGTGTCATGCGTCTGCGACGACGCCGTTTGTGGATCCACCCCATAACGGCACAGAGAATGACCCGGGGAGTCTTTTCAACGTTGTATATGGAGCTTCTAGGTGACCCTGAAAAGTTTTTCTGCTATGTTCGGATGAAAGCGGAGAACTTTGATATATTGGTGGAGCGGGTTCAACATCTGATAAGAAGGAGTGATACCTATTGCCGATTCTCCATTACCCCAGCTGAGCGTCTGATGGTCACTCTTCGGTAAGCATTCTTTTTGCATCAACTTTTGTTGTGGACTCTTTATTTGATATTTTGAATTTGTAGTAATTTCTTCCTTCCTTTTCTTCACAGATTCCTAGCAACCGGTGAATCCCTGTCTTCCCTACATTTTCAATTCAGACTGGGCATTTCCACAATATCAGGAATAGTGAGGCACACTTGCCGTGCACTGTGGGACTGTTTGCATGAAAAATACATTCCACATCCCACAATGCAGACATGGTTGGAAGTAGCTGACAGATTCCTGGAAGTGTGCCAGTTTCCCAATTGCTTGGGTGCGGTGGACGGGAAACACATCCGTATCGTGAAGCCGGCTGGTTCTGGATCTCAGTATTTCAACTACAAGAAGTACTTTTCCATTGTGCTGATGGCCATCGCCGATGCGGATTACAAATTTGTAGCGGTGGACATTGGGGCGTATGGTCGTTCTAATGATTCGCAAGTTTTCAAACTGTCTTCTATGGGGTGGCATTTATATGGAAAAACCTTTCAATTTTCCCCCCCAAGACCACTGCCTCAAACTTCCGATCCACCAATGCCATTTGTATGTGTTGGGGATGAAGCTTTTCAGCTTTCAGAGCATCTTTTGAAACCCTACTCCAGCCGTGGTTTAACCAATACCAAAAAATTTTTCAACTACAGACTCACACGTGCAAGGAGAATGGTGGAGTGTGCGTTTGGGATCCTAACCGCCAAATGGAGAGTTCTCTTGACATCCACAAACTTAAACACAAACACTGTGGATGAGGTGGTGAAAGCGTGTGTTGTCCTCCACAATTATGTTATATCCAAGGAACAGCTTTCCATTGAGGACCATTCTGCCGAAACCACCTTGATGGATTACAGCATCCATACATACAGAAGTTCTGCCACAGTGTCCAGAATACGGGATCACTTTGCAGAATATTTTATTTCACCCCAAGGAAGAATACACTGGCAGGATGATATAGTTTAAACACTTTGTGTATACCTAGTAATAACTTTAAACTTTACCCATGTTGCGTACCTGTTGTTTTTACCTTACCCATGTTGTATACCATAGTAACATAGTAACATAGTAACATAGTTAGTAAGGCCGAAAAAAGACATTTGTCCATCCAGTTCAGCCTATATTCCATCATAATAAATACCCAGATCTACGTCCTTCTACAGAACCTAATAATTGTATGATACAATATTGTTCTGCTCCAGGAAGACATCCAGGCCTCTCTTGAACCCCTCGACTGAGTTCGCCATCACCACCTCCTCAGGCAAGCAATTCCAGATTCTCACTGCCCTAACAGTAAAGAATCCTCTTCTATGTTGGTGGAAAAACCTTCTCTCCTCCAGACGCAAAGAATGCCCCCTTGTGCCCGTCACCTTCCTTGGTATAAACAGATCCTCAGCGAGATATTTGTATTGTCCCCTTATATACTTATACATGGTTATTAGATCGCCCCTCAGTCGTCTTTTTTCTAGACTAAATAATCCTAATTTCGCTAATCTATCTGGGTATTGTAGTTCTCCCATCCCCTTTATTAATTTTGTTGCCCTCCTTTGTACTCTCTCTAGTTCCATTATATCCTTCCTGAGCACCGGTGCCCAAAACTGGACACAGTACTCCATGTGCGGTCTAACTAGGGATTTGTACAGAGGCAGTATAATGCTCTCATCATGTGTATCCAGACCTCTTTTAATGCACCCCATGATCCTGTTTGCCTTGGCAGCTGCTGCCTGGCACTGGCTGCTCCAGGTAAGTTTATCATTAACTAGGATCCCCAAGTCCTTCTCCCTGTCAGATTTACCCAGTGGTTTCCCGTTCAGTGTGTAATGGTGATATTGATTCCCTCTTCCCATGTGTATAACCTTACATTTATCATTGTTAAACCTCATCTGCCACCTTTCAGCCCAAGTTTCCAACTTATCCAGATCCATCTGTAGCAGAATACTATCTTCTCTTGTATTAACTGCTTTACATAGTTTTGTATCATCTGCAAATATCGATATTTTACTGTGTAAACCTTCTACCAGATCATTAATGAATATGTTGAAGAGAACAGGTCCCAATACTGACCCCTGCGGTACCCCACTGGTCACAGCGACCCAGTTAGAGACTATACCATTTATAACCACCCTCTGCTTTCTATCACTAAGCCAGTTACTAACCCATTTACACACATTTTCCCCCAGACCAAGCATTCTCATTTTGTGTACCAACCTCTTGTGCGGCACGGTATCAAACGCTTTGGAAAAATCGAGATATACCACGTCCAATGACTCACCGTGGTCCAGTCTATAGCTTACCTCTTCATAAAAACTGATTAGATTGGTTTGACAGGAGCGATTTCTCATAAACCCATGCTGATATGGAGTTAAACAGTTATTCTCATTGAGATAATCCAGAATAACATCCCTCAGAAACCCTTCAAATATTTTACCAACAATAGAGGTTAGACTTACTGGCCTATAATTTCCAGGTTCACTTTTAGAGCCCTTTTTGAATATTGGCACCACATTTGCTATGCGCCAGTCCTGCGGAACAGACCCTGTCGCTATAGAGTCACTAAAAATAAGAAATAATGGTTTATCTATTACATTACTTAGTTCTCTTAGTACTCGTGGGTGTATGCCATCCGGACCCGGAGATTTATCTATTTTAATCTTATTTAGCCGGTTTCGCACCTCTTCTTGGGTTAGATTGGTGACCCTTAATATAGGGTTTTCATTGTTTCTTGGGAGTTCACCTAGCATTTCATTTTCCACCGTGAATACCGTGGAGAAGAAGGTGTTTAATATGTTAGCTTTTTCCTCGTCATCTACAACCATTCTTTCCTCACTATTTTTTAAGGGGCCTACATTTTCAGTTTTTATTCTTTTACTATTGATATAGTTGAAGAACAGTTTGGGATTAGTTTTACTCTCCTTAGCAATGTGCTTCTCTGTTTCCTTTTTGGCAGCTTTAATTAGTTTTTTAGATAAAGTATTTTTCTCCCTATAGTTTTTTAGAGCTTCAATGGTGCCATCCTGCTTTAGTAGTGCAAATGCTTTCTTTTTACTGTTAATTGCCTGTCTTACTTCTTTGTTTAGCCACATTGGGTTTTTCCTATTTCTAGTCCTTTTATTCCCACAAGGTATAAACCGCTTACACTGTCTATTTAGGATGTTCTTAAACATTTCCCATTTATTATCTGTATTCTCATTTCTGAGGATATTGTCCCAGTCTACCAGATTAAGGGCATCTCTAAGCTGTTCAAACTTTGCCTTCCTAAAGTTCAATGTTTTTGTGACTCCCTGACAAGTCCCCCTAGTGAAAGACAGGTGAAACTGCACAATATTGTGGTCGCTATTTCCTAAATGCCCAACCACCTGCAGATTTGTTATTCTGTCAGGTCTATTAGATAGTATTAGGTCTAAAAGTGCTGCTCCTCTGGTTGGATTCTGCACCAATTGTGAAAGATAATTTTTCTTGGTTATTAGCAGAAACCTGTTGCCTTTATGGGTTTCACAGGTTTCTGTTTCCCAGTTAATATCCGGGTAGTTAAAGTCCCCCATAACCAGGACCTCATTATGGGTTGCAGCTTCATCTATCTGCTTTAGAAGTAGACTTTCCATGCTTTCTGTTATATTTGGGGGTTTGTAACAGACCCCAATGAGAATTTTGTTACCATTTTTCCCTCCATGAATTTCAACCCATATGGACTCGACATCCTCATTCCCTTCGCTAATATCCTCCCTTAAAGTGGACTTTAGACAAGACTTTACATAGAGACAAACCCCTCCTCCTCTCCGATTTTTACGATCCTTTCTAAACAGACTGTAACCCTGTAAGTTAACTGCCCAGTCATAGCTTTCATCTAACCATGTCTCGGTTATTCCCACTATGTCAAAGTTACCTGTAGATATTTCTGCTTCTAGTTCTTCCATCTTGTTTGTCAGGCTTCTGGCGTTTGCGAGCATGCAGTTTAGAGGATTTTGTTTTGTTCCAATCTCCTCACTGTGGATTGTTTTAGAAATGTTCTTACCTCCCTTCTGAGTATGTTTTCCTGGGTCGTCTTTGTTCGAGTCTAATGTTTTTCTTCCCGTCCCCTCTTCTTCTAGTTTAACGCCCTCCTGATGAGTGTAGTGAGTCTTCTGGCGAATGTGTGTTTCCCAGGTTTGTTGAGGTGTAGTCCGTCTCTGGCGAGGAGTCCATCATACCAGTAATTCACACCGTGGTCCAGGAATCCAAATCCTTGTTGTCTGCACCATCGTCTTAGCCAGTTGTTTGCATCAAGGATCCTGTTCCATCTCCTGGTGCCATGCCCGTCTACTGGAAGGATAGAAGAAAAAACTACCTGTGCATCCAGTTCCTTTACTTTCTTCCCCAACTCTTCAAAGTCCTTGCAGATTGTCGGTAGGTCCTTCCTTGCCGTGTCATTGGTGCCAACATGTATCAGAAGAAATGGGTGGACGTCCTTGGAGCTGAAGAGCTTTGGTATCCTATCGGTCACATCCTTGATCATCGCACCTGGAAGGCAGCATACTTCTCTTGCAGTTATGTCCGGTCTGCAGATGGCTGCTTCGGTGCCTCTCAGTAGTGAGTCTCCCACCACCACCACTCTTCGTTGCTTCTTGGCTGTACTTTTTGCTGTCACTTGTTGCTGTGTGCCCTTTTCTTTTTTGCTTGCTGGTATTGCTTCATTCTTAGGTGTGCCATCTTCATCCTCTACAAAGATTTGATATCGGTTCTTCAGTTGTGTGGTTGGTGATTTCTCCATGGTCTTCTTGCTTCTTTTGGTCACATGCTTCCACTCATCTGCTTTTGGAGGTTCTCTGACACTTTTTGCACCTTCTGTGACCAGTAGAGATGCTTCTGTTCTGTCTAGAAAGTCTTCATTCTCTTTGATGAGTTTCAAAGTTGCTATTCTTTCTTCCAGACCCCGCACCTTTTCTTCTAAAAGGGCCACTAGTCTACACTTCTGACAGGTGAAATTGGATTCTTCTTCTGGTCGATCTGTGAACATGTAGCACATGCTCACCAGTATACCAGTTTGGTTTTTACCCTCATGTTGCGTACCTGTTTGGGTTTACCTTTTAACCATGTTGGGTACCTGTTTGAGTTTATTTTTAAATCAAGATGTGCATACCCAAAGTTCTACTGTTACCAATAAACCTTTTTTTTACAAAAGTGTTATTTGTTCCTAATGAATAAATACAAGAGATTTTTCAACCAAAAACTTTTATTAACAATGTAGCACACAAAAAAATGGGGTACTAAATGTTTTCATACGTCGGGGTGGAGATACTATCGGAGGCACTGTCTGATAGGGACACTTCGACAGTGGGAGTGTGGAGAGAGGAATGTGATGGTGGTGGAGAATGTTCACCGGTTAGGGGTGAAGGAGTGGAGAAAGCTATTGAGCGGGTGGACAAGAAAGTGGGATTGGGGTTAGAAATTTGGTAGGGTGGAGGGGTGTACGAAATGTTTTGGGAGGACTGGGTGGCAGAATGAGTGATGTGTGTAGAAGATGTTTGGGAAGAGGGTGATACAGTCTGTTGGAAGTGGGCAGGGAGAGGAGGTGAGGATGAAGTAGATGGGAAGTTGTATGGGTCTGGATCATCATATGGGTGTGAAGTGGCACGGGAGGGATGCTGATAGTGTGGATGGTGGGAAGGGGCACGGGGCTGGTGGTGTGGCTGGTGGGACGGGGCACGATGTGGATGATGGCGAGTTGGGCGTGATGGGGCAATGTCTGTTTGGCGATACGGGTCAGGAGGATGGTACTGGCTGTAGTGGTGGACAGTGGAGGAAGGGGGGCAAGTTGGAGGATGGTTGGAAGAACTATCTGCTCTAGAGGCAATTAGCGCTAGAGTAGACTGGCAGGATTCCATTACTTGCATCTGCTGAGAAGTAGATAGCGTCTCCATTTGCTCAAGCACCGACTGAAAAAAAGTGTTGTTCGGGGACTGTTTTGCCTCTGAACGCATCGTTACCAGAAGTGTATGCATCTCGAGCATACTTTTATTTATGAAATTGAATCCTGCAGCCATTTGCTCGGACAAAACTTTCAGACAGTTCTGGAACGATGCGTTCAGGTGCAAGAACTCGGGAGCACAACTATGTATCTGACCCCTCTGGCGAAACCGCCCCGATGCTACAGGTGTACTAGAGGTGGCTGCAGCAGAAGGGTGGGGTACAGGAAACGCTATGTTCTCACCAGCAGCTACATGCAATGGAACCGGCCAGGATGCTCCAGTGCTCGTGGATGGGAAAGAGGGATCGGTAGAGTGGGAAGGTGCAGAGTGGGAAAATGCAGAGTGGGAAGGTGCAGAGTGGGAAGGTGCAGAGTGGGAAGGTGCAGAGGGTTCCTCACTGTCAAAGTGTCCCTCGGTGGCGGCCTCTTGAGGAATCGCCCCCGAAGTGTTCAATTGTGCTGCAGGCTCCAGAGTGCTCCCAACGGTACTGTGGAAAAAGAGAGAAACAAACAATTAATATACTGTCATTGCATGGCCCTGGCTGAAAGAGCAAAAGAGGTTAGACATGTAAAACATTAGTGCATGTGGTGGGTAATATTTACCTTCGGGTGACCATCGTTGACCTGAGGAACGACAGGGCCCTTGCGTATTTGTACGTGCTCCTGCGTCCTCCAGATCCACTCCGGGCCTGCATCTCTTTATTGAACTCCTTCTTAAAGCGATCCCTGATCGACCGCCACCTTTTCACAATCCGCTCACCTGTTAAAATAGGAGAAAGACAACTTGGTTAGAAACAGCATTTTAGAATGCATCACCAAAACTGAACTGAGGATACTTACGTTCTTGAATCTGGGCCTGAACATCTAGGTCCTCCCACCTCGGAATCAGTTCACAGCAGATTTGCTCCCAGAGTCGACGGGTCACTGAGAGATCAGCATGGCGGCGGTCACCCATATTCCACAACGGCTCCCTGTCTCTGACAAGATCGATGAGGAGGTCAATATCAAGGCCGACCTCCTCACCGTCCGAATCTGGAGCACGCTGTGAAACCTGTTTGAAAAGGGGGAAAAAATTAACACCAAATTTGAAACATTGCTAACCTGCACCCAAAAAATAACAAAAAACCTACATGACGACGGCCGCCACGTGAATGTCGCCGACGACCCCGGGAGCCACTGGAAGGACCTATTGCTTGGGCACCAGATTCAGAACTCTAGAATACAAAAATAAAAAATTATGGGGTTGTTGGTAGCCATTCTATGTGTTGTGTGCCATGTGATATATATGTTTTGTATGTGTTGTGTGTGGTTTGAAAGTATCAGTTTCTATGTATTTTGT